>NC_079336.1:96240414-97604952 GCF_029582105.1 Oenanthe melanoleuca
ATATCTTCTGTATTTCAAAAGGAAAAAATGAAGTTTGCAGAGCAGTACTGCTGAGCTGGGGACATATTTTAAATGACAGTAAAATCACAGTGTATTAAATTATACTCCCTTCACTGCTTAGCAAAAAACAGCCTTTAGGGATGTTACACAGGACTTGGATTTCTGACTGGTACTATTGTGCTGTAGAATTTAAGCTTTCCTAAAGAAACAGCACTGGAATTCTTTCACAAAATATAACAAAAAGGTGGCAAATGACACATACATTGAGCTGGAAGAAAATTTATATGCATACAGACATCTGAGCTTAAGGTCATTATTATTCATTTAAAAAGGCATTTCTAAAGAGGAATCTAATTAGACTACATACTAGTCACGATATTTATGATATGTAAAAACATGGATCATTTTCTCTAAAATTATAAATACTTTCATTGTTCATCTGATTCTGCAGTTAACTTGTATCTGATTCTGCTTAAACCACAATTTTTAATTCTTTTTGAGTATTGAATTTTTTTATTTTAGGAAGTTTTCTGTTCATTCTAACACACATGGTCCCATTTAAATCAGGGGGAGTAATAACATTTAAGATTCCTGAAAATGTCACAGGATGATTAAAATACCATGAGGTAACATATAAGAGAATCATATGCTTGTAAACAGCCATATTGTATTATTAAAATAAGTCTGGTTATCCACAGCATAATAATACATATATTAAATTTTACTAGGGATCAAAGGGATAAAATTATTCATATAAATAATCCAACCAAATACATTGGGACAATCTGTGAATTAAGTGATAAGAAAGAAATGTAGTGGGAATTTGACTGTGACTTTATTCTGCCTTCACCTCCTGCCCTAAAAGCTTCTTATTTGTATTCTTTCCAGGCAAATACTACATCATGTTTCATAGTGGATACAAGATAAATCATGGAAAGGAAAAAGGAAAAGAAATACTTCTAATCTTTATAGTTTTTTAACACATAGGGAAAGAAAGAGCATCTAGTTCTGCAAGTAGAGAAAGTAACAATCTCTAAATAAGGAGGAAAAATACTAAAGGTGTATTCAAAGGTCCTGGAACATTAATAAATGTGGCTCTTATAAAGACAGAAGTGTCTTAAAAATATTGACTGGTCACATCAAAGATCAACATGTATTTTTGGCTCTTGTGTACAGAATATTTTATTATGGCTATACTACTCCTAATATAAAACTCTTACAGGGAGAGTTTAAGAAATATTTTTAGTCCATTTTTATAATGGCAACACTCATAGGCAGACATGTAAATATGATGTCTATATTGTATTTTTAAAAAACCAAATTTCCTTGGAAAAAAAATACTAAAATTATTTGAAACAATTTTATGTAAGACTTTCATGTGGTTTTTAATTTTATTTTTTTCTTTAAAAGACATGCTTACTACAGAGAAACATTGATTACAGTAATTAATGAAAATAGACTGACCCAGTATAGTAAGGAAGTCTTCCTTTTCCAGTCTTAAAAAATTGTATTTGATTGAGTAAAAAAAAATAAAATAATAATAGTATCAGCTGAAAATATTTATGTTAGCAGTAGTATATCCCCAAGGGAACTCTGAGTAAGTTTCATTTTCATTCTGATCCCTTTTGACTTCCGTCTTATTTTGAAGCAGACATATAAAAACCATTTGGGGAGAAGTAACTTGATTTTTGGGTTTAAGCCTTCTGCCAACCTCCTGAAAACCAACCAGAATTTGCTCAAATTGCAAATGTTTCCTAAATGTGTGTGCACAGCATTAATGGAGATGTCTTGGGTTTTACCAATAAACTCCTGAAAGACCTTCAGCTTCAGCCTCAGCAGGTCTTCCCTGTCATTCAAAACTCTATAACCTGTGCTAGGTCCAGTCACTCAGTTTTGGAGCAGAGAAAATGTCAGACCCTCAGCAAATTCCCTGCTGGAATGGGCCCTGAAGAAAGGCAGCTTCCTCATTCAAGCGCAGAAAACACAATGGCTGGGATGTCTGCGTGGGATAAGAGTCTCAAAAAATTTAAAAAAAAAATCATACATACTGCCTATTTTACTATCTTAAAAGAGCATTCTTTAGGTTGCAAAGTCAAAAATAGCAGCTCTGAGACATAAGGCTTCTTACGTAACTGAGATCCATCTACTTTATTCATATAGGGTAAGATACAGCCTTTAATTACACAGTTTAATGCAATCTTCTCCAGAGCTTCCCTCACTTGATCTGCACACAGAGGAGGACTATTCTTAGCCAGAAGTAATGACTGAGTACCACAGAAAGCTGCTGTGCCAGTGAGCAGTGCATCTGCCCTCGTTGAAAAGGAGTGGGGTGTACCTCAGAACAAGGAGAGCTGAATGAAGAAATATAGTCTATCCTCTTCTCATCTAAAAATCCAACGTGATTCTGGTCAAGTTTTAAAAGACAGACTTTTTCTGGCTGGTTATTCCTAATGCTGCTCCAAATATTTGTTTGGAGAGAGTACTGTGATGGATATCCCAGAACACACAGGGAGCTGTACTTTGAAGTGTAAGTGGAGGCTTAGAGTGTGTGGTGTTATCTGTGAAGTACTCACAAAAACTTCAGATGGGCACTCAGAGAATGTTTTTACCTACAATCTCTCTTGCCTCAGTTCTCCACGATGAATGAGAGCATTTGCCATCTTATATGGGCATTGTGCAATTGTCAACATCTGCAAAGGTGTTGTAGCTATGAAAACCTTAGAGAAGTCCAGGAAATATTACTGATTTCTATTCAGAGGAATTATTTTAATATGGATAATGAATAAGGCTCAGGGCTACAAACTGGACTGCAAGTAGAAAACAAAATATTGAAGAACTCATTATCCAAGCTATGCACTGATGGAGGCAGAAAACTCAAGGATAAAGTGGTATATGGTCATGTAATTAAAGACTATTTCATAATGGATACCCAGAAACAGATGAAATTAAAAGTGCACAGTATATTTTGTCCTGACAGTTCATAGCCTCTAAGTGCTTTAGTGCTTTATTTTATGAAATTCTCTGAGTATAAATTTTGAGTGCAGTAGGTTCACACCTGTTAGACTGACATTAAAGGACTTAGGCTGATTGGAGAAGATGCAAACTGCCCATACTGAGCAGCCTGTGCACTCAATGTGTGTCTAAAAGTAACCAAAGGAGTGTGAGGATTGATTCAAACACATACATGACAAAAATACTAGACAGCCTATTTTCAAAGGGCAAATATTTTAATAGAGAATAGGTCATCTGAATGGGATCAGAGAGGCGTTAAAATATTAAACTTTTTTAGCCATTAATTCATAATTTTGTAAGGGAAAATGGCATTGCAAGTTCTTACTATGCCTCTATGAAATAAAGAAAGAAACTGAAGTGTGGAAAAAGTGGTTGTTGCAACATACAGATGTGAGAGACAAGCAGGCAAAGCTTCCCACCAGTCATTTTTGTGCTGGTGGGGTGTTTTACACATCTGAATGGAAAAGGGAGCTTCTATAAAGATGGCAAAGTAGCATTACATAGTAGTGAGCAAGATTAAGCGTGTTTATTTCTTGACATTTTGGGGTGTTTTAATATCAATACAGTTGAAGGTTTTTTTCCCCCTAGTCAGAGGACCTGATTCTGACTTTACTTTTGTTTCACAATAGCTTAACATATCAGCTTCAAGAGACATCAATCCTCATCAACACAGACAAACAAGGAGTACTGCAACAAATTACTTTATTCCATCAATTGACAGAGCTACTACTGAAGGTGAAAAATTAAAAAAGCAAAATATTTAGAAATATTGTACAGAACAATATATATGATTTCTAAGAATATTTTCTTTTCCAAATCCTTTGGGTAATCAACCTCCTTAGTATCTCTTGCTGCATTCTCTAATGACTGAAATCTTAGTTTAAGTCATTAAGAGCTCAGACTGGGCAAGGACAAGTTTCCAAAACATACTCATGTGCTGTTTTTCAGATTTCTGATGAGGAAGATATGGAAGAGCAAAGCTGAGTCACACCCAAACCTGCACCCACCACACTTTATATAGTTAGGCTATGCAAGCAACAATGAGTCCAAATTAAAGTGCAAAATCAGAATAACTAAATATTTCTGAGATCTTAGAGGCATGTTTTCAAATTTGGTGTACCTCTATCACAATAAATACAGCATCTCTAACAGTCTTTATTATTTTTAATGCAAATGTGAATAAAATGGAGAGAGAAATTCCATGCTTAAACACAAGAAAAAAGATGAAAGCCACCACTTACTGAAGGCAGCTTTACTTCTGAATTCCTGTGGTGCAATTAACTTACACTGCAATGAATGTTTCTGTTTGTATTCTTTTTATTTTTCTTTTTTTCAATAGGGAAGAAATAGGAAAGAATATTTTTTTCCTTGCATCATTGTGGATGCTTTCATGGTTTAAGATTTACAAAATCCACCAGCATGACTCATGTTGTCACAATCGGTAATATGAGCCTGAATAGCAAACTTGGATGACATAGGTATGTAATGTGCAAGAAAGACTTTACTTATTTAAAGACCCAAATTATACTTAAAAAAGGAGAATGGGATCCAGCCAATGCAAAGACCACAGGTAAAACCTCTGGATACCAACATGAATTCTGGTTGTCAGTGTATTTGCAAGAATAGTAGGTCAAAACTTGAACTTTTTTCCGTCATAAGAATTTTCTTTGTTATAAAAACTTGAATAGGAAACAGTGTGAAAATATTTCTCTCAGAACTTCAAGCCTGATGCATTATTTGTAACATTTTGAGTTTTGAAATTTGTGATGTGGAAAACAAAAACAAAACCTGTGCTGTACTACTTATTATTAGTGCACAACTTCCTGTAATTCCAGACTCATTTGTTTAACTGCTGCAGAGAGAAAAAAAACAAAAACAAGTTCAAGGCTAACTTCAATCCTAGCTGCTCCTTCAAGTACTTTGGACCAAGAACAGTGACCAAAAAAACCCCTAAGAAACTCCTGGAAACTACCACAACAGATTCATTGTTCACAGAAAAGTAGTGGAGATTTGAGCCAACAAAGAAAACATGATTTGAATATATTTTCTTCTGGTGAACTACTGGGAAAATGCTGATGTTTTCCACATACACTTAAGTCAGGAATGTTTTATGTAAGAATGTGAGATCTATATTCAGAATTTTTCAGTAAAGGTTTAACTAAACCACACAAATATTTTGTTAATGTTGAATGACATTCTATAATTTATCTCTGAGAAACTATAGGTTCTAAAAAACCCCCTTCCAGGTTCTTTTCATTGTGATAATGTTTCAGAAATCATTTTTCTGCAATATCACAGAAAAAAAAAAAAAATCACAGAGAATCAGCTCCTGAGAAGCTGAGCAACATTCATTTGAGAAGGACATGGAAGAAGGGCTTTGATCTGTTTTTAAAAAAATTGTTTACAAATCTTTCCTATATCACCCCACAACAGTCTTAAGAATTAAGTGACTTACAGCTATGGGTTTCTAAATTCCATTTTCACATTTTCCTCTGAAGAGGAAAAATGGGAAAAAAAGCAAATTCAAAATGCACAACCCTAATAATCTCTCTGTCAGAACCAACATTCCTGGAAAACTCCTGCAGAAATTCCACTGCTTTTCTAACGGAAGATGTCCACCCCAGCAGCCTGAGATCACTGAGGATCACCTGTGCTTAAACACAACAGGGTGTGCAATCTGGGAGGAGCTGCTGTGTCTCACCTGCCTCTCTAACTCCTGTTCCTGGACCTTCCAAGTCAAGAATCTAGTTTTACAAATAATTTTTCAAATGTAAAATGTAAGCCTGTTGCTGTGCAACAACCAGTGGAATCCAATTTTTTTTATATCACTTTTATCACACTTACATGATTCAGAATCAGGAAAGATAACATCTTTAAGGCTGAAGAGCATTTTTTTCTCTAGCATTAGGGCCCTATTCTCCCATTTTTATTAACAATTAATATAATCTTTACATCACAAGACTGTAATTCATTCTACAGCTGTTCATTGTGACTGTGCCCTAGAAATCCATTGTACAAATGCTGATATGTGTGCGAAGATTCCTGTTGTCACCTTTGGAAACAAAGAAGAATCAGGCTAAGTTTCTAAAGAAAATGACAGCATTATGATACAGATCTTCACTCCATCTAAAGTCACTAATTCTGTAATTTTCTATACACTTATTCAAAAGATAGTACATATAATTTATATTACATACATGCAATCTTTCTCAAGGTATCTTTTCTTAATGGAAATACCTCCTTCAACAAAAATGTCATTTTAAAATATTTTTTTGTTAAAGCTAAAAAGCACAAAAGAGAAAGAAGGTGAACAAGAAGGTCATTCTGCATCAGAAATTAAGATGTAATTCAGAAACTTTGGAACTGTGATATACATCTCCAGGTGCTTAGGGTAATGCCAGTGACCTCCTTAATGGCTGTACACATTCACTTAATTACAAAGAGACAGCACTATGGGAAGAATCAATCAAGTTTCTCTGCCTTTAAGCAATGCAAAAACCTTTCTCCAGACAAAATCAGAAAGTCAAGTGTTCTCATTCCAAGACCTTGTGCAATGTGGCACAGTCTGAAAGGAACCTGTGACTTGAACACCTGAGTAGCATTGTTGGGATGTAACACTTCCACAGACAAAATCCACTGTTTCACAGTTTGCAGTGGCAGCAACTGCACGTGATTCCAGTGAACCATCCATTTGTTTGGGAAACAGTTTTTCCTCAAAACAGAGATAGTCTTAAATGTAAGACAAAATTAGTCATATAACTTCACTCTTCCAGCATGGATCATACGGCACATATTAAATTAATGAATAATTATAGTGATGATGATCATGGTAATAAATATCAGAATTTATGAAAAGCATTTTCTCTATAGACATTCCCAGATGAATACTACAAGCAGAATCAGCAGGTTATTTAATTTGCCCTAGTTCTCTCTGTTTTCTTATTCCTACTTGAATAATAAGTTCAGAATCTGGAGGTTATTAGGTTTGCCCTAATTCCAAACTTGAGTCAATGGGACTTCAAACTGACTCCAGTGGAAAATGAAAACTGTAGGCTCCTAATACATTCCATAGCTTTAAAGAAATCTAAGATCTCATCACAAAATCTTGTTCTTGCAGACAACTGCCAGCTACCTGTGTCCCATTTCTTGACAAGCTAACAAGGCATAACTGAGACCACCTCTCACTCTGACCCTCAGATTTTTCATTGAAAATGGAAGAGAATGAAACTAAAAATTTATGTGGTTGTTGACTAGGAGCTAAGAGATGACAAGAACTAAGAATTCTTCACTCTCCTTAGACATTAAATCCTAGATCCTTCTACTTTTATAGTAATAAGGATGACTTTTATACAGGTGTTACATTGCAAAGGATGAGAACTGTTGTGACTATGAGAAGAGCTGAATTGTCAAAGGAGAAGTGGCTGGCAGGTGACAAGCTACATCATATCCAGTCTCTAGTCAGAACAACAGCAGATAGTGGCAGATAAAAAAGCAAGAAAAAACATCCTATTCTGAACACTCACCTATGAACAGGCAGTAGGAAGGCCTGCCACTTCAAAGCCAACAATTATGAGTTCTGCAGACTAAAGTAGTTGCACAATACTATAAGGAACTTCAGGTCTTGACTTCCTCTCCTACATACCTAATAGAAATTCTGATCTTTCAAGTATTTGATGACCAGGAAAAAGATCCTACCAAACCTTACAGATTAGAAGGCAAACTGAAAACTTGGTGTGAACTGACCAGGGTCATTGAGAAAGCAATGTCCTATCAAAACCATGTGGGTTTTCTTACTTCATTACTAATATGTTACTGCAGATATTTTGTTCATTGAAACCCATTGATCTTACTGATTCTATTCCAAGATCCAGGAGAATGGCTATACATTTGCATGAATTCACCACATACAACTACTGCAGAAGAGCACCTGAGCTGAAAAATTGATTTCTGTGTACATGACAGTATAATTCAGGCTGGTGAAGTGCTTGTGATATACTCAGATACCACCACCACAGTACAGAAAGAGAAACTGCCATTCAAGAAAGTGCACATCTTTTGCAAAAGATTAAATTATTATTCCAGATCACCGTATAACTAAATAAAGGCAGCAAAGTATTATTTGTCCTGCCTTTGCTAGCCAAGTCTATATAGAACAGCACAATTAAAGGGATGTCAGTTACACCCTAACCAATCATCCCCTAAAGGGATGTCAGGTACACCCTAACCAATCATTCCCAAAAGGGATGTCAGTTACACCCTAACCAATCATCCCCTAAAGGGATTTCAGTTACACCCTAATCAATCATTCCCTAAAGGGATCCCAGTTACACCCTAACCAATCATTCCCTAAAGGGATGTCAGTTACACCCTAACCAATCATTCCCTAAAGGGATGCCAGTTACACCCTAACCAATCACTCCCTAAAGGGATGTCTGTTACACCCTAACCAATCACTCCCTAAAGGGATGTCAGTTACACCCTAACCAATCATTCCCTAAAGGGATGTCAGTTACACCCTAACCAATCATTCCCTAAAGGGATGTCAGTTACACCCTAACCAATCATTCCCGAAAGGGATGCCAGTTACACCCTAACCAATCATTCCCTAAAGGGATGTCAGTTACACCCTAACCAATCATTCCCTAAAGGGATGCCAGTTACACCCTAACCAATCATTCCCTAAAGGGATGTCAGTTACACCCTAACCAATCATTCCCTAAAAGTGTATTTGGTCTCTACAGTTTAGTCCTCAGGTTCAGCATTCTGGAAAATCACGTGTTTATGAAGGTACATAAGTTTCAACTACAGACAACAAACTGGACAGAGCGTTTTTTCAGAAACTTGGAAACATGGTTTCATGTTTTCTAAAAGGAATGCCAAGCTTTCTGGTAGATAAAACATCATATTAAATTCATCAAGACAGATGGATGAAGCTTTCTCTTTCAAGTAACCAAGCAATTTTAATATGTTTATTAAAAGATGCATGAACCCCCCAAGCTGCCTATGTTAATGCTGGCCTATGCATAAAGCTATTTCTATCAGGAACTAATTTTTAATTTCCAGCCTGTTTCCCCCCATCCCTGTTCATCAGGTCAGTAATGATGATGGGGTAAAAATCCCACAAATCCATAGCTAGCAACTACTGTTAAAAGATTCCCAGGGAGCCAGTCTTCAGCTGAGACAAAAAAACAAGTACATTTGGTCCAAAATGCCTGCAAGCCTTGAAGGGTGATTACAGTCATAACATAGACAATTTCAATATATATTATTTTGAAATTCTGAATGAATATGACCAATCTGACACAAGGTCCTATGGTGCTAGATACAAATTCTTCTACCATATTAGGTGTCTATAATTCACAATATAGACTTTAACAAGAATCCTAACCCTCAGCTAGGCCCAAAGGGAAACAACAACCTCCCTATTTAAAATATTGATTACCTGCAGTACCAAGATCTAGGCTATAAGTATGTGAATATCAGTATTTTGAGAGGATTAGTAATACTCAACAAGACACTTCCTTGGAAAATAAGATAAAACAGACTGCCAACTCCTAATTATAAATTCCTGTGATTTTTTATGAGGTGCATATTGAAATCAATATCCTATCATGCTGAATCCTGGCAAACAAAATACTATATCAGATTCATTAGGAAAATGATGCAAAATTGTGCTTTAAACTGACATAAGGAATGGGTTTTCATATGACTCAATGTGAATGTAACAGATTTAAGATTTCTGAATGACTTTTTGATTACTTGACTATCTGCTCTGAAGATTCTACTCTAACAACAAAGTCACCATTTAAAAATATTAAATAAATACTAAATAAATATTAAATAAATATTAAATAAATATTAAATAAAGTGAAATAATGATTGTTAAATTATTGACATAATTTGTATATTCACAGAATCTCAGTACAATCTCTGGTGCATTTCTACCCTTCTTCTAAACCAACATCAGCCCAGTGGCCACTGGCATTGACAAGAAATTCAGCATGCAGAAGAAATACAGATAATGTAATAAAGATTCTGAAATCTTTATTAAATTCAAAATTTAATCAAAATTAAATGAATCAAATTTAATCAAAATCAAAAAGGCAAGATTTTTTCACAGTATTTACTAGTGCAAAGTACATTCATCTAAGATTCAAGAGGGATAAAGAGCATGGTGACTACTCTGTTAAGACTGATTACAGACAATGAGCTCAACAACATCTCACTCAAACATGCAACTTGCAGTAGATAATTAATGCCAAAAGAAGTTCAAATGTTTCGTCTAAGGCATAAAGAGAATAAAATGGATTAAAATATCAAAAATTTCAAATATTTGATGGCTTTCAAAAAAGTTAACATGCAAAAGGAAATAAAACAAAGACTGATGTAGTATATTCAGAACCCAAACAAACAAAGCTAAGTACTGGCTAGGCTGAGACATCTGGAACTGACTTCCTCAAAAATCTCTTTCACAGTTCAAATTATAGTTGGCATCAACCTCTGAATATCTGACAAGGAAGAGCATCTCTTACAGTGAACAGCTGCCTGAACAGTCCTCATTTTTCTCACAAACCAGAAACTCGGTGGAACAGCTAAAATACAACATGTTATGAGCAGGAGCAATTGTCTGTATAGATGCTAATAACAAAGTAAGCAGGGAAGCTATGTCTTAAGAAGATAAAGGAATTTGTCTGCAACTTTTTCAAGCTATTAGAGATATAGAAAAACAGATGGGCATGGAGTGACAAGAAGTTGGCATCAGTGAGAAACTTCCCTCAACTCAATGCATCACATATATTTCACTACCTCTTTTAGATCTACCTGCTTGCTTTCTCAGACAGGATACTGGACAAGGCTATTTTTATATAAATGGGGATGAAGAGAAAATTCTTTTTTTAGTTTTTTTGTTTTGTTTTTTTTTCCTAAAGTCAGAAGGTCACAATTAAATTTTAGTAATTTAATGGGCAAAATAGGGTTTTTTTTTGTTTTTGTTTTGAAATTTTAACTTAACAAGTTACAAGAAGAATGTGAAGGTTCACTGACATGAATCATGTATTCTCCTTATGTTCTCCTTATGTTCTAGGACCTTGACTTAATGCTAAAAAATCTAAAAATCTGACTTTAAAGTTGGTCTGTTTAATAAAAATCTCTTCTTATCATAGAATCAAGCCTTACAAATTTGTGCAGTTTCAGGAAATATTGTAATTTTCACTGAATAGAAAATTGAAATGCATGTCAAAAACTTATCAGAAAATTGATATGGCAGTCAGGATTTATTTCAATGCAAGTCTTACTCCTAATAAAATTCATTATAATTTTGTATATTTTTCCTTCTACTGAATCATTATTATTGTGTGGAATAATATACCCTTGCCTTCTTCAGTGGAAAGTAGAGATTTTATTTTCTCTTTTAGAAGGCTCTTGTACTGTTTTTACTCATGGGCCTATCAACCAGAGAACTGCTGGAGATCTTTTTTTTCTTTGCTATGGACTGACATCCTTGACACTTAAGCAAATTCCAGTCCTCTTCCTGTGATTTATGCCAATGCTCCCATTTAAGAGAACTTAGATCCTACTGGAACAAAAGGAATGACTGGGTGGTTCTTTCCTAGCTTGCACTGTTCTCACAGTGGTGTAGTTCAGAAAACATAAATGAAGCTACTCCTGATATAAACAGGTATAAAACCAGTTAAGCCTACTGGAAATAATTTATATTACTATGAGTTTTAAAAATTAACAAAAAAAACCAAATCAAACCAAAACAAAACAAAGCAAAAAACCCAACCTGGTTGAATTTCCTTCTTACAAGAAAAAAATTACTTCAAGGATCATTAATAAGCTTTTCAAAGATGAAAATCTGGGAAAAAACCCATCAGATTTTCTCCTGACAATAACTGAACTTGTATTAAAAATGGCATCTTAAAACTTGAAACTTTGACTCTAAATCTATTAATTTAATTCCTGAATGTGCAAGTCAGGGTAGAAAATTTTGAAAATATTTTCTTCGTTGTTGTTACTAATTCCTACACTCCTCGTTACACTGAGGAACTCCGTGTTTTACCAGACTGCAGAGATATAGAACAACAAATCCACGACAAAAAAAAAAAATTATATATATTTAAAAAATCGAAGGAAAATAGAATTTGATTACCATCTTTCACCTTTAAAGAAAAGGTATCAACTAGGACACGTGGCTCCAATTTCAGACAAAAATGGAAAGTTGGGGAATTTTCCTATCTAAAACAATTTTTAAACAAAAACCAAAACAAGGGTAGGAGTGAAAACTCAAAAAAGCCCTTCAGATAATTGCAGCCTGAGATGATCCTCTAGCATGTCTTTCTAAAGTTTATGGGAAATTTACACATTCTGGGAACAAATATCAAAGTTCAACAGCTTAATGTATATGTTGGCTACCAACTCTAAAGAGCAGAATATAAATATCTTGGCAGATATAAAGGCTTTACTTGTCCTTCTGCCTTTTCTTTTTCTTAGAATGTTAAATAGTTTATAATAGTTCAATATCTTTGCTGGCACATATGAGTAACTTCTAATCCCTTCATCAAAACTTGACTGATGGAAGTGTCAGTTGCTGCCTTTTCTCAATTAACAGGTATAAATTGCAATGTAGTTTCATTTATGTTGCTGTCAGGGCAAATGTTGCCTCCTGTTTCAAATTAAATCAGAAGCTGAATATTTTCTGCTAAAATTATAAGCCTTGCTAATATTTTATAAGGCTTCTCAGTAGTCAAAGGACATGTGAGGAGAATCTTGACCCTACTGATGTCAACTGTAAAACCACTAGCACTTAAGTCAGCATTTTACCTTAATTTGGGGGGAATTCTAAATGTTATTTTGAGTGTCATCTTCTTAGAAGTTCCATAGAGTTGTCATTAAAAATAAATATATATATGTATTTCACTAACATTTAATCTAAATATAAAAATGTTCCTTAAAAATAGCCACTGAACCTATTATTATGTAAAGGCAATAATTTATCTGACTGATATTATATGCAATTATGTGAACATAAGTATCTGCAAAATAACTTCAGCTAAATAAACTGTTTTAGTGTAAAGGGCATATAAATGTATAATAGTATTAATAGTATTTAAATTACACTATTGCTTTAACAAAGCTGCTACACCTCATAATCTTCTTTTTCTTTATAAGAGGGCCTAACTTAGAGTTGCTAAGACAACTCAGTATTGCACATATACTTATATATTATGTAGTATCACATATAAAAAGTTGATACCCAAATACTAAACCAATCGAGATGGTTTACCTAATATAAAATATATTTCATTTTACAGTTTCTGGGAATGGGTACAATTGAAAGTACAAATGACTAATTTTCTGAAACTATTATTTGCTCCTATAAAAATTATTGAAACTATTAATAAGGTTTGAATTTTTCACGAATGACAGATGAGAGATAAACAGCTGATAAAGTAAACAGGATGCAGAATGACTGTAGTGTTTTGAGTATTGACACTAAGGACAGAAGGTGTTACATAATAAAACACAGTCACAAATGATGTTTTTTTTCTTATAATGAGAGAAATCTGATAGAAATGCTAAAGGCAATTTATTCAGCCATAAATGCCATGCAGCCACTAAGTAAAGATCTTAATTTGACCTTGATAATATCTTATTCATATTTACCTTTTATATTTTAAACTTAGGTCTTTGGTCTCCAATTGTGACATGATAATCATATTTTCCCTTGATACATTTGTTCTTATTTCATTTATACACCTTCACATCCTGCTCTAGGTACACAACACACATAATTTCTATGCCTAAGGAGCTGAAAGCAATGGTACATTTACTAAAAAAAATAATTTTAAAAAGAGTCTTGCATGCATCTGCAAAGTAACCGTTCACATTCTTTCCATTTGCTAGAAACAATGGGCATTGAATATGAACCATATTTTACCCAGTGATTTATTTGTAGATGGGATTAAGGAAACTGCTGTTTTTCTAGGTTTCCCCTTCCTTGGTAAAACTACTCAGTCATTTTGTGGTCTTGAAGCATGTACTTCCCCCTTGTCCTTTTGTGTTCTTCCTGTCTAACTGGCATGATGAATTGCTAAACATGTTGCAAAGCAGTACCATTCACATTCACGTAAAAACATAATCCTCTGTTTAATCCCCTTCCTCCCCGGCCACAATTTAAGGAATTCACAAATAAATCACCGATTTTATTTCAATGACATAGCAGAGGCAAATACAAAATGGACTCTGGGTCTCGTCTACCCTACAAAACCAAACTCAGGTCATCTTTGCACTTAATCCAGTTAAATTATTCCCAGCATCACTTTCCCTGCTCCCCAAATTAATTACCACCAGCTGCTTGTGATGAGCATGCACATTCCCTCTCTCAGCTCCCACTGAGCACGGCTCCAGCCACCCGCTGCCATCTGAGTGACACCTGGTACTCAGCATCTCTCCTTTTCCCACAGCAACCCAAAATCCCACCCGCCTCCAGAGGATGCTCAGGTCTCACCCTCTTCCCCCTCTCACCCAGCCTCGCAGAGAACACAAGAGTGATGGTTGGCCACAGAGACACATGGAAGACATGGAGGAGGAGGTGGGGAAGAGGGGCGCTGGTGGGAAGGGTGGGAAGGGAGGGAAATCCACTCATACAGATGAAACTTCATGCAGGCCTGGCCTCCGGCCCACCCCCTCCGCAGAGCGACGGGGAGGGGCAGCGGGGCGAGCTGACACGGCCCCTTACCTTCGCTGCAGTCCTTGCCCCGGAAGCCCGTCTGGGAGCAGTCGCACACGGCCTGGTCGTTGAGCACCGAGCAGACGCCCCCGTTGAGGCAGACGTCGTCCCTGGCGCACAGCCGGCTCTGCTCGTCGTCCAGCCGCACCTCCTGGCTCTCCAGCGGCGAGGCCTGCGTGTAGTTCACCCGCACGTCTGTTATCCAGCCCTTGAAGGGCTCCCGGTCCTTGACGGAGGACAGCGTCAGCTTCAGCGTGGCCGACCGCAGCTCCGGCGGCAGTCCTCCTAGGAAGAGGCCGCTGAAGACCGTCATGTCCCGCCGTTTGGACTTCACCTCCACCCACTTGGCCTCGGCTCGGTCGATGATCAGCGTCGTGTTCTTGAAGTGGCGGCGGATGACAACAGCGTGCCAGAGGTTGTCGTTGACCGCCGTGTCCGAGAGCAGGGTGGCGGGCTCGGCGCAGAAGATGGAGAAGCTGAGCTGCAGCCGCCCTCCCTGGGTGAGGATGAGCTCCAGGAAGTCACAGAAACCCTCGTCGTCAAAGTAGAGCACCAGCCCGCTGGAGCTGCGCGTCTTCATGTTGAAGCTCATTTCGCTCTCGCAGCAGGCGTTCCACTTGGGGAAGCGGGTCCACTGGCCCTCCGCGCCCGGGAACTCCAGGCCGCTGCCCAGCTCGGCCCAGCAGCCCAGCAGCAGGGCCAGCCAGAGCAGCAGGCAGCCCCCGCGCCGCACCAGCACCGCCCCCATCCTGCGCGGCCTGGGGCGGGCGAGCGGGGCGGCAGGGCTGGCGGGGGGCGGCACCGGGGCCCCGGCGGCAGACAGGGTAAAATCTTGCCGGGCCCCGGCCACGCTGGAAGCTCTGGGCGCGCTCACCCCCGCCCCGGGTGCGGGGGTCACTGTGGGAGACTCCCCGGGGCGGGGGGCTGAGGCTGCCCCGCGGGATGGGGCCGGGCACAAGATGATGCTGGGGGCCACCGGAGGTGACTCGCGGTGCGGGTAAGGTGCCGTCGGGTCTCTTCACTGGCCGGCCACGCTCCGCAAAAGGTGTCCGGGGGTGGTGGGTGAGTCAGCAGAAATTTTCCCCAAAGCCAACATCACCAAACTGGGAAAAAACCCAAGATCGGTGGCAAAACTCTCCTCCAAGTGGATCCACCAGCTCGGCAAGGCTGTAGCAATATCCTGGCACATGCGCACCTCTTTTTACATCCTCTCCACCAGCTGTAGTTTCCCAGGAAGCCAATTACGGATCCCAACCCTGCCTCCCTAGGATGGATCCTCTTGTCATATCACAGCCTGTTCGCCATGGTGCTATAGCATCATCAGCAGATGACAGGACTCATCGCTCGTGCTTCTTGAGCTGCCTCAATCCCAATGGGGCTGAAACCCAGAAGCTGCGAAACAGCTGAGTGGCCACTTGACATGCAAAGCCTGTCAGCTCCTCTTCTCTTTGCTTGAAAAAGGCCAAGGCTAAGATCCAGGGAGGTGATTTTCCTTTATTGTTTTTGTTTCTAATCTGTAAAGAATTGAAACAGAATAATAAGAAATGACAACTAATACCATGTTGAATCACAAATTTGATCAATAGCGAACGTTCGTGATTATGTTTTCATTTCGATGGTGTTGGACATTAGGAAAATGCTGCCATAATTTTGGTGTTATTGAGAAATTGTAATAGGTTACAGTGCTAAACACAAATCCTAACATATATGTTTATGCTAGATTACATTTTTATGGTATAATCTAAATGCAAACTACTTACCTTTCCAAAACTTCCAAATATTTCAGTAGTGCATTTTATTATTGCAAGAACAATGTTAAACAAAAAAGATGGTGTTTATTCTGCAATTTCTTGTATTTTATTTGTGAAAATGTCGTCACCTGGGCAGCTACAGGGTCCTAGTTGTACAGACGATGCTACCAAGCCCAGTTGTGGTTGTTTCTAATACAGGTCAAAAAAATAAAGTGGCCAGAGCTCCCAGCAGGAACTGACAAGCTTCAACATGCATGGCATTCCTACTGGTTTATTTTTCCTGGGGTGAGGAAGAATTGAAATAGTTTCTTAGAAGGCTTTTTGAAGATTTCAAACCACATTTTTTTTTCTCTGCCACCTGGTTTATTCTAGGGCTGATATTTTCTGCTATGGCAGGGAAAATCCAATTCAAGACAGCTCTGATGCTGACATTATTCACAAGGCAGATCAGCCAATCCCAGGTGCTAGTCCTCTGAAATGGGTTGCAGTATTTCATATATATTTACTCAGCTGTCCTTACTTAAGAGAGTAAGGAGAGAACAACTCTGTTTTCAAAATTATATATATGCCACAGCTCACCCTTATCCTCTGAAGAGGTCTCTACATCCAAAACGTTTCAGCAGAGAGACTGTTTTTCTCCCCCGGAGCTGCTGTATCTTTTCTGGAAGCTGTATATTAGCAGAGCTCTCCTGATGGAGGAGAGGATCTCCAACACCTCCCTCACTCATCGCTTCCCCTTCCCCTCCCTTACATTTCTTGGCCAGCAGCACTTAGGCAGACACAATAGCTCGGCCAGAGCTGCTGCCAAGCCCTCTTCTGGGCTGGTGTGTGTGTGTGTGTGTGTGTGTGTGCGGAGAGGGGGCAGAGATGACCCTGCCCAGGAGAAACGTTTTAAAAACAGGCACACACCTCAGCTGCCTGCACCTGACACGTTCAGAGCTGCTAAGTCACCTCCTACTCTCTCTATATTTAATTTCATTCCTCTAAATGTCAACACGATTATTTTTATTATTCGCCACCCGTGAGGTGGGCAAGAGCAGCAAAAGCGAGTGGAGGAGAACCCCCAAACTCCGCGGGCAGAGGCCAGGCGTGCCCACCAGCAGCGGGCAGACCCCAGGTTTCCCCCACGCCCTCCCTGCCCCTCGGCAGGAGCCACCTCTGGCAAAGCCGCTGCCAGCCGAGGGATTTTCCAGCAGCTCCCGGGAGCCCCCGCAGCCCCGCTCCCCAAAGGGCCTTCCCGGGCGGCGGTGGCCGAGGGCTGGGGCGCCGCTGGCTTGCGGCGGCCGCTCCCGCTTCAGCACCCGGAACAGCTCCGCCCTGCGCGGCCCGACGGGGCGGCGGCGCCCGCTGCCCGCGCCCTGCCGAGCCGGAGCCGGAGCCAGAGCCAGAGCCGGAGCCAGAGCGGCCCCCGCGCTCCACGGGAGCCCCGGGGTGCGCCGAGGGCCGGGAGGGGACGGGTGGGCGGGAAGGAGATGGTGATGGAGCGGGTTTGGGGTGCGTGGGGGTGCGGGGAGCCCGGTGCTGGCTGGCGGCTTGAGACACGGCGTGCGTGCCCGGGGACAATGACACAGAAGGAGGGGGCTGTGTGTTAGGAGGGCCTGGGGCGATGAGTGGGGGAAGGGGAAGGGTCGCGGGGTTTGTGTGTGTGTATGTGTGCTCACGGGGGTTTCGGGCTGGGCTGGCCCTCGGGGGAAGGAGTGGTGGGCAGGGAATGCGGGAGGCGCAGCGGGGAGGGGGCGCAAGGTGCGCGGGGCGGGCGCCGCGGCTGCGGGCGGAGCGGGGAAAGGGAGGGGAAGGGATTTGCGCCTCTGTGCGCGGGGCGCAGGAGCGGGAGGTTGCCAGGAGCCCATGGTGCCTGCCAGGGGTGGGGAGCAGGGTGGGGGGAGCCAGGCAAGGACGCGGTGTGAGTGTGTGCGAGTGTGTGCGCGGCCGCCGTGCGTGCCAGAGCGATCCCTACAGGTGTCCGCGGAGAGCCGCCGCGCGGGGATCCCACCTCGAGAGCATCCCTGCCCGCTGCCTGCCGCTGGCTGCAGCGCCTGCCTGCCCCCTCACTCACGCACACACACAGCAGCGGCGGCAAGAGGGGGGAAGAGAAATGGAAAAGAAGAAGAAAGGGAAAAAAGAAAAGGAAAGAAGAAAAGAAAGGAAACACAAAAAGACGGAGATATGGAAAGACTGTAAAAGAAAGGAGAAAGACCCAAGGAAAAAATAGCCTAACAAGCAATTGCTTATTTATTACTGCCGATATAATTCACACATTGCCAATAAACAGCACAGTCTTGTCTAGTCATTTCCAAAGCAGAGGGACACTTTCAGTCTCGGAAGAGGACAATTTATTAACGCATATCTATCTATCTACCGATCTCAAATGGCTCTTAAATACCAGGCGTCCCTCCCAGCAATGTATCCATGAACACACACATATGTAGCGAGAAATATGCACAAAAAATATAAATGTAGCTATTGCATTCAGCGCCTCGCCAACGAAATCGTATGCTTCCCCCACCCCTTTACAACCATTTTTTATTCTTCAAAAATTATGATTTAGTCACAGGTGCCCCGATTGAGCCTTTTCAAATTAGAAAGAGAGAGAGAGAGACACCCATAGGTCAATAAATCCTTAATAAATGCCAGGTCGGTTGGCATGCACAATCCTTGGCAGAATCCTTATTGTATGAAATACAGAGCATTGTCTCCGGGTGCGGGGAAGACCAGAGTTCACAAATTACCGGATGAAATAAAAGGACCTGAAAAACAACCTTGCTGCAGCCAAAGGGAGAAGCGCTCTAATTCAAAAGCAGACTTAGCAGCACCATTAATCTTTTCCTTTCATTTCTACGTAATTTCTAGAATCAAATTCTTTCCAAAGCGGCTGGAATGATCGATTTTGCTCCTCTTCCAGTCTGCAGATGTCTTTATTTTAATATGCTTATGATATTAGTTCTACCCCTTCAAAAATGCACACCATCAGCAGGAACCTTAACAGTTTCAAACACATATCGAAGAAGCCGAGTGCCCTCTTTCTTCTGGCACACAATAGAAAAATGTCCCAAATTATCAATGCACTTCCCGCACAAGCCCCTCGTCTCTTTCAGACCGCCGCCGATAAATAACAATAATATTGCGATATCCCATCGCTTCCCAAGCTTCGCCTTTCATCACGGCAGCTCACGCCAGGGAGAATATGCAGCAGATTGATTTTATCGCTCAAGTCTCGCAGACCCCCCTCTCCCCTCCTCCCCCCGCGCCTGGCAAGGGGGCAATAAATCACCGCATCCAACCTTTAACTTACACCTCCGCTCCACCATCTCCTCTCCTCGCCATCCACCTCTCCACAACGCCGCACGCAAACCCACCAGCCTCTCGCGCCGCCACCGCCGCCGCCGCCACCGGCTCCGCCGCGGCGGAGCGGGGCTGGTCCTCCGCGGCGCCGCTCCGCCCGCGCTGCGGGCGCGCCTTACCTGCGCGGGGGCCGCGGGGCCGGGCCGGGCCGGGGCGGGCGCGGCTGCCGGGGCTGCCTCTGCCGCTCGCCGGCCGAGCGGAGCGGAGCGGAGCGGAGCGGAGCGGGCGCTGCTGCGGGTGCGCGGCGGCGGCGGCGGCGGCGGCGGCGGGCGGGGGCGGCCGCCGGGAGCGGGGGGCGGCACCGCCGCGTGACGCCGCCGCGCCCGTCTGCCCGCCGGGGGCGGTGCCGTGCGCGCTGCGGACCCGCCCCGGCCCGGCCCGGCCCGGACCGGCACCGGCAGCGGCACCGGCACCGACACCGACACCGACACCGGCACCGGGCGGGACCGCGGAGAACCGAGACCGCTGCTGCCGTCTGACGGCTGGGGAGGGTCGGCGGGTCGAATGGGCAGAGCGAGAGGTGGTGCAACACGGCGGGGGCGCAGAGGGAGCTGCCGCCTTCCCGGGCAGATCTCTTCTTCCTTTGCATGGGGTTTGGGGGATTCTTTTGTTGGTCGTTTGTTTTGGTTTGGGGAGGGTTGGTTGGTTGGTTGGTTTTTTTGTTGGTGGTGTGGGTGTTTTAGTGGTACTACTGCTACTACTCTAATCATCACCATCATCATCATCATCTTTATTATCATTATGTCTTTTTTTTTTGTTTTTTTTTCTTTTTTTTTTTTTTTTTACGCCCTGGAACTGAGGTTTCGCTGAATTCTGCACAGCCTGTGGGAGAGCACACCCAAGGACCAGGTCTACCACAACCCCAGGAGAAATGCTTGGAAAAGCCATTTTCCAGTGTCAAACCTGCCTGACTCTGCGTTGTCTCCTAATGGTGGCCAGCTGTTAGAGAAATTCCAGGTTTCTCAAGATCATTGAGTTTAGTGGCACGGAAAGCGTTTGGTTGTGCCAAACCTTTTCTCTGTCAGTTGGCCTTCTAACTTACTACCTGTGGACTACAGAAAGGGGATGAATCGATTGTAAGGCACTTGCATGAAGCCTCAGCTAAGGTCCTGGCAAATTTTGAACACAGTGATGTTTGTTACACCAAGGGTCAGAGAGCACTCCACTATGGGAAGAATGGTCTGTGCAATTATATTTTTTCATATCTGGGCGGTGAACCTAGCCCAAAACATAACAACTTTTGAACTTCAGAAATAAGTGTAAATAAAAAGCTTTTCTCCCATTTCAATCCCAGAGGAGTTAGCTTTGTGATTTTTTGTGATTTTTTTTTTTAAAGAAATGGATTTCCTCACAGATGACAGGCTTGATGAGGTAACCAAGCAACATGTTAAATAATGAGAAAAAAAGCTTCCTAGATATGCAATGTGTCTTCAGTGCTTACAGGATAATCAGACATCTCTTTTTTTCAGCCAACTGATATCCACATTCAGTTAATTTCAAACAGAATGATGATTTCTCTTGACAGTTCTAGCAAACCTGACCCTTTCAAGAAGAGCAAGGAGCAAATATCTCTTCTGCTATGAAAACCAGATAAATTGTAGGCTGCAATATAAGTGATGCACATTATTAAAGAAGCAAAATTGAAACTTGATACTAGTATTTTATATATATATATAATTATAAATAAATAAATAAATATATGTATGTATGTATGTGTATATATATATATATCTATAAATCATATATTTTAAACCATGGCTTTATTTTTATTAAGCTCACAAGGTAAAACTTCTTATGCTCTTAGATGGGGAATGTCTAAGCCCAAGGCCAATCCACCCTGAATGTGCTGGCACAGTGGAGGTCCTGGCACAGGTGGAGGATTCTTCCACCTTTGAAGTGAAGGACATCTCAGTTATTCCTGCAGTAGCCAGAGGATGCTCATGTTTCTCTAGAAAGAAGCCTGCCACAGTGAGAGGAGGGCTGGCAAGAAATAGAACAACTAGATGTTAAGTGAACCAGGAAGATACAGGAAGATTTAAAGGAAAATACAATTTCCTTAATTTAATGGTGCTTTTTTTGTTGTTGATTTTTAGAAAAATATATTACTTTTGTCGTTCTCAGCAATTGTTGCAGCATATGGTGTCATAGTTGATTCATTTTGAAGCAGCACAGGAAAAAAGAGAGCAAGAAAAAGGAAGAAAACAAAAAAAAAGAAATGTGATTTCCATACCATCTCTGTAGGTTTTTCAGCTTGACAAATATATGATATATCTTGTAAGAAGCACATGGCCTTACAGAAACCTGACTGTCTTCTGCATAAATTAACATTCTGTGTTATACCAAAATATTTATAGATTTGGAAAAGTGAAGAGATAAAAGCAGCAATGATCTTCTTGAAAACAAACCAATCATATTTTCTGTCAGGGAGAACGCAGTGCATTATCCAGCTTGCAAGTTCGAGACCTTTTGGAGGGATGTGTATTGTCAGAGCAAAGCGCCTTTGAAGTACATATGTGAAATTGTCCAACAGTTGTAATTTTAAATAAGAGTTCTTTTGGCAAGCTGCAGTGACTGCTGGAGCTGTCTCTGAGGCATGCTCATGCAATTGCCATGGCTGTCAGAGCTAATAAGAAAGGAAAGAACCAGTCAAGGCGCTGCAGAGCAAATAAGAATTATTCTGCTGAGAAACAAAACGCAAAAAACCAACAACAACAACAAAACCCCACAAAATCATCAAAACTCACAATTAAAATCAAAGTAAAGGCGCTTCCAGAGAACACTGGCTATCTGGGCAGGCAGGAGAAGAATATGAAAATGGAGAAAGTTATTTCTGACACTGAAGGCAGCAGGAATTGTTTTAAAGATTTGGAAGAGAGAAGACCTGTTTTTTTGCTGAAGTGGTCCAGGGTAGTGTTCAGGAGTGGAGTGGTTGGATTTTGGGGACACATCAAAGCTCTGTTCTGCTTATAATCATGCAACATATGCCTGACATATTTCTCTGCTTGAGACTATCATCAGTAATCCTTCTATACCAAATCAAATCTTTGAGAAGAGTTTCAGACCCACTAGAATTTTGACCCTTTGCATGTATGAATGAAAGTGGGTTTTTGGAGGACAGTCAGTAACATTTATTTGAATAATTCAATAGCATCTTTTCAGCTTAGTCCAGAATGAGAGACAAATGGGACAAAGTAGATGTGCAGCAGAACTGAGGAAGCAATTGTCTGTATCTGCATATAGGCAGTGAGGTTTGAAAAGATGTGGAGAAAAAAAGATATAATTTCTGCCTGTTAACTGCCATATTACTCAGCTGTGGATGAATTGAGTATGAGCAAATCTGAAATAGGAAGAAATTAGAAGATACCTGCCTTGTAAAAAGTCAGTGTTTTACATAGGTAACATGCAACATGTTACAGGTTATCTTGGTTGTCAATTCAAACTAGTTAAAGAAAATTTTGAAGTACTGTAAGAACTTGATGTAAAGGAGAGAACCAAACCTGTATAGTTCAACAAAATTAATTTCAGCAAATAATGAAGTACAGTACTGGAGGTATTTGACTGAGACATGTTTGAAATCAGAAAATGGAACAGAGAGGCAACTCTCTGGATTTGATAGTTTCTCTAGATAATGAGTTTTTGGAGCGAGCTTATACCTAACTTTGGAGGATTAAGGTGTTAAAAACTTGCTTAATATCAATTCTGAATGGATAAATAATAAAGTACAGGAAGCATACTTATGATGATTTAAAATATTTATTGGCCTTATACTCAGTACTGGAATTTAATTATATTTCCCAGTCTTCTGCTAATGCAGATGGTATCAGCTTTATTTAGCAATGTAATGTTCTAGTCATGAAGGGAAGATTGGAAACTTATGCAGTTATAGACAGCATTGTGGGTCCAAAAGTAGTTTTATCCAAGGAAAGCAAACATGATAAGACAATGCATAAACACCTCTGAAGATCAGAAGGTATTTGTGGACTCTTGGTCAATAAAAAATCTCAGCTGACCACAAACCATTTCAAGGCTTACACATTTCTCCCCAGAAATAACTGCTTTCTTGTATTTACTGTAATAGTGACAACTTAACATGAAACATGTTCAAGAAAGTTAATAATAATCTCAATTTGATCCCATCTTGTGATGATTCAGAGATTAATTTGGATGCCTTTCTTTTTTTTTTTTCTTTTTTTTCCCTTGACTTTGGAATTTCATTGCAGGAAATTGCTTACAACACTAAAAAAACAGACCAGTTTAACAGTTCAAAGCATAAAAATGGTATTTACATGTATATGAAACACCTATGTGACTCTGAATTAAATTTCTATTACTGATCCAGAACTGTATATTCAGCCTGTGGGTTTGAGTGTTTTTGTTTTTTTTTTTCATTAAATGAGAAACTTGATGAGTGTGAAGATATATTCCTGTAACATAATGATCATAAATTGTAGTGTGAAGAATACAGGAGTTACCAAGACCTCAAATATCCTTACAGAGCATTTGAAAAGACATCATTAATGACAAACCCCTATTGTTTGCTGGCTCTGACTCTCAGAGCTGAAGGTGTAGTACACTTTCACACAAGGCTTGGCTGATGAACACAGCAGTACACATTGCCAGGAGAAATCTGTAGTGAACCCCATCTTAGGTCTTCTGAGTGTACAAAAACTTATTTATCAGCCAGCCCTCTTGGTGAATCTTCAGTAGCCCTTGGAATGGATATGGTATGGCACATGTTGCAATGGTTTTCTCACTGAAGGTCCATGAATAAAGTCAGAGTGATGCAAAATGTTCTTCTCAATATATATGTTTGGATTTGACAAATGGTATTGATAAAAATGGTATTGAACAAAGCATGGCAAAACAGAGAATTTATAAATCAACTGGCTTCCAAAACACACTTGGTTTGATATTAACTCTTAACAAGAAGGTGATTGCAGAATTTTCTTTATAGAAGAGTTTGTAAGGACTAATGTGGACCTCACTACTGTGATTTTAAATAAAATGTAAATTTCATATTAATAATCTTATTAATTGCAAAAGGAGCCCCCATGTTCATATCTCAAAAAATGATCATTTTTTTCTGGATCATTACGCAGTAATATGGCATAACATATATAAAATATTTATGCAATCAGCAGATACATCTCAAAGCCATCCTTGTAGATTTGCATTTAAGAATAATGCACGTAAACACTGCAAGTAATGCCTTTGGCTGCAAAAATATAAGAAAATAATGAATTTAGAATACATAGGTTTTCTTTAGTTCAAATGTTTACTTTTTAATTTTTTACAGCAGATTTTAAGCAGGAAAGAGTAGGCAATCTTAGATAAGAAGAATAGAAAAGAACAACAAACTGTTGCGTGTTGTCACTGTCTGTGAAATTACTTCCTTGAAAGAAATATGTATGAAAGACCCACCATAGGCAGACACGGGATGAATATGTTTTAGCAGTCCTCAAAAGAGTTTATTTTAAACCCTAAAATATTTTGGTTCATATTTCTTTCAAGGTTCTTAACACTGAACAGACTTTTATAAATGTTTCTCATAAAATTTCCCATAATTTCTTTTAAAAATCTTACTAAATTCATAATCCTAAGTAATTGGTGTAATTTATATGGAATTTATGTGAATATAATTTATGTGTAATTTGTATAAATTTCCATGAAACCCATTCATCATCATCAGTCACCATGTTCCTCATTCTCTCTGCTGGGATCACAGAGCTGTGTGGATACATCAGTGTGCTCATGGCCCCAAGTGTTTGGAGAGTTCCTGGGTAATCTCTGTAGTACAGGCTCCCAGTGAAAAACAAACTCCTTTCCAAAGCCCCCGAAATTTGCAAAACTATGAACAGCAAGGCTGGCAGAACAACATGATGCTCTAGTGTCATTTATCAGTGTGCCCAAATCACTGCTGTAGTATGTAAATGAGCAGAAGCAATCAAAGAAATTTCAGTTTGCCACAGCTGCAGGGTTGGGAACTTCCCTCCAAGGTGCTGAATCCCCTCAGCTCCTACTATCTGCTAATGTAGGCGGAGGGAACTGGGAAAAGCTTGTCCCATTCTGAATCAAGCTCTTTGAGAACTTCCAGAAAATCTCTGATTATAATAATTTGTTTTATAATGTGTCACCCTACAGTTATGAAAAATGAGTATACTTGCTGTAATTCAAGTATTCTACAAATACTTAGCTGTACTAAAAGTATGCCAAGTATACTAAAAATATATTACTTTCCACAAGGATATAATTTCCTAGTAATCAGAAGATATACTCTGATTCAAAAATTGCTGTAATTGTTAATGTTGGCGAGAATTCCTAAGGCATCAAAGCAGAGGAATATTTGTGGTGTGAAGCTGCAGATAGGTAGTTGAGATCATCAGTGTTTAAACCATAAATGATGCACCTGCTGGAGAGACTCATTGAGGGAATACTTCAGTGTGCCAGATTGATGGTATTTTTACACGTCAGGGAAGCTTTATTTTTGGGCTCCTGAGTTCAAAAAACCTTTCAGTGAGAATTGCCCTTTCCAGGAATTGTAGCATTAATTGCTATTAGTTTAAAAGCTTGATTCAGTTTGTTTTTATTTAGTCCCCACAATCTGTCTTGAGAGTCCTTAGTGTTGTCATCACTTCTTAATAGTTCAGGAGTTTGTAACACGTTGCAGAATTGCTAGAGGAGGCAAGTAGGAAAGGACATTTAAATGAAAGATTGGAAGGCAGCAAAGGAGACAGGTAGGGGTTGAAGGATACTGTACATGAAGTGTTAAAAAAAAAAAAAGTAACCAAAAATAAAAAAGCAAGAATTTTTGTGGTAAATAAAGAGAGGAATGAATGAAAATAAGGAACACTTAATGAAAAATACCACAATTTGAGAACACAAGGTGTGTGGTGGAGACAGAAGCAAACCCTATCCAAAACCAGAAGTTGTGTTTAGTGGTGGTAGGATCATACCAAGGTCAGAAATGCTGTGGGAGTAGATCTGAGCTATTGGGAGAACTCTCTGTGGCTCCTTTGCCTGCCTGACACACATGATCTGTGGCACAGCAGGGTTTTTGGACTGGTGGAAGCACCTGTGGTTCTTCCAGGGCAAATTTGACTTTCCTTTGCTATGAAGTAATGTAGTTCTTGAGGTTCTGTCAGAGCGGAAAAGTCACAAAAGACTTTATAATATAATTTCTCTCCTGTTCAACCCCAAACCTACTCACTTTAAGATTCAAACAAACAAAAAACCCTTTCAGAATCCAAGGCAGCCTATTCTTTCAACCCAGAAAACTACTTTTTCTACTCAAAATAAATTTATTCAAACTTTTTTTTGTAATATCTGGAAGGTTTGTGTCTCTTTCTAAGAAATACTTCTCTGATGTCAGAGCCTGTATTGCATTTGTGTTCTTAAACTGCCAAATTACTGTTTGCTTTGTGTAATCTTTCTGGCTTTCCTGTTGTTGTTTCAACTTTTTGCCTTCCTCTGATGTGTTCAATATGTGTTTACTCTTGTTCTTTCTCATGATTCTCTCCAACCATTTTGTGACTGCAGCCTCTGCTGACTACTGCTTTTGATTTAACTGTACCTTTGTGAAAAAAAAAAATACCATAGCTACCAAAGCAGTAGAAAAAACAGATTTTACAGAGACTTACATAGTGACAGGAGAAAAGGTCAAGATACTGCATATTTTAAACAACAGATTCAAGTCCTCTCTCATGTATTTGATAAACTCTTTTTTTGCTGGATGCATTGCAGGACAAATTTTTTTTTCTAGCCAGATAGCCCCATACTGATCAACCCAAAATATTCTGAAGATGGTTTTAAAGATCCAAATTGAACTGTGAGTACTGTTTAATAGTTATTCCCTACTAATGATCCTTCATTGTCATCGATTCTGTGTGCTGATGCTTGTTCATATTTTCTCCAAATTATTTTATATTTCATTCTTTATACATCCTCTCACCAAAAAACTTCTTTGGCTGTAGTGACCATTGGAAAGGTGTCTTCATCTTCCACTGATTGTGTTTATCTCGAGTTATTTCAACTCACATAGAAGGATTTAACATGAAAAAAGATGAAAAGTAATACAAATATTGCACCTTTATTTTTGAGGTGTAGGTACAGGCTGAATCACGTTCAATTATGGCTGAAGCAAATTGGAAGATATCAATTGCTCCCCAACCATCTTACAAAAGATAATATCTAGCTTTAGTTCTTTATTTATGAGCTAAGCTTATAGCAATATCTCCAAGTGGATGGATCATCAGTATTTGACAATTCCAAAGTATTGCTGGGTCAGAAAAAAGTAGTTCTGGCCCTGCAGACAGTGATATTTCCATAGTTATGTTGGTTATAGACAAGGGACCTGGATTGGAGTACCTCAAGGCTTTGATCCTGTGATTTAGCAAACACAGGACTCCAGCAGGGCATCCCTCTGGTTCTGAGAGATTATATTGATTCTTATATATTCAATGACTTAATGCTACAGGCAGAGAAACAGAGATTTTCCTGATGTTTGCAGGTTTCATGATGATAAAATTATGCAAATGGAGCAGTTTGCCCAAAAAGCAAATTAGCATTGTGCACCTGTAGCAAGCATAATATGTGTATCCCCACGAAAGTATGAGCATTCAGCACATTTTTACTTCATTAGCACTCCAGGAGTAGCAGTGACTTAATTCTTTGCTGTTGCAAGCTCTGTAGCTGTTACCCACAGACATTTTACAGTTGTCCATAAAACACGTTCAGCAAAAACAAACATAAATTTTATGAAAAGTATTGAGAAGCCAGGATAATGATTCTTTTACAGAGGGAATGACTCTGCTCAGGGTACAAAACTTTTGGCATCCTTATTGTGGGAGGCCTAAAAAGAAATGCCACTCCCAGAACTGGGCTGCCTGGCTTTTCAACACTGCAGGTTTGGAAGCAGATCCTTCCTATTTGGGATGCAGAATCATAGAGCACCTGCTCAGACCACCTGAGGCTGCCTTTTGGAAAGGAAGACAAGGGTGAAAAAGGCCTGGGAAGAACATGATCCAAACCCCTCAGAAGTGGACTTCACTGTGACATGGTGCAGTATGATGGAAGGGAATGCAAAATCCCACCTGTGTATTGTAGCCTCTTGGTTTATGACTGATTTGTTGTTGGACAAAGTGTTGGACAAGTCTCCACAAAGAGTTAATCACTGATGTAAGGAATGAAAACCATGGGGTTATCCAAATTTTTCTCATATGGTTGAATCAAACAAGACTGAAAATTTTGCAGTTTCCTGTTACACTTTTGAAAAATCTTGTTTTGAAATCTGTATTTTAGTTGCCCTTTAAGTGTATATGAGTAATAACCCTTCAAGACAGCTTAGTTTTTGTTTCCTGTTAATCACTAAAAATGCTCACTTTCTATTGAGAGTGTCTTTTTTGTTGCCTGAGTTGTCCTCCTCCTGTTCTTGTCTGGCTTTATTTTTGTTTCATTCATGTTTAATTAAAGAATTTTGTACTTCTATTGAGTTATTTTATACGGTAAATTTTATACAATATGCTGTGCTGAGCATTTGTCTCAGTCCACAAGTATCCATGCAGATGGGATAGGTACTTCTGATTAGCAGCAGAACTTTCCAATCTTTTGAATATACACAAATACGTTGTTAAAATATTTCAAAATTCAGATATAGGCACAAGATATAACCACATTAAGCACATAACTGAGTGTGGCATGAAGCTGTGTCAGCATTTCCCTCCTTTCCTGTTGAAGGGTTAGTTAGATAACAAACCTCAGAACAGTTATTGACACA
Organism: Oenanthe melanoleuca; assembly: GCF_029582105.1. Classification (NCBI taxonomy): domain Eukaryota; kingdom Metazoa; phylum Chordata; class Aves; order Passeriformes; family Muscicapidae; genus Oenanthe; species Oenanthe melanoleuca. Next base: position 96,270,023 of record NC_079336.1, read on the forward strand.
GATCTGAAGTTACCTTCTCAACTCACTACTCAGAAATGCCACCACTTTTTGAGGGGATGGGCAGAGGATTTAATGGAGTGTAATACTGGGAAATAACATAATATTATAATACTATATGACCTCATCTAAGATGCTTGCTGAAGTATTTGTCTCAAAGTATATTGTCACGTTTCAGGACAGTTTCAGGACTGGGAGAATCAATGACAATGCAGAAACACCACAAGATTTCTTGTTAAAAACTGAGAAGACCAAGATTTCCTTTATGAAGAAGGGTCATATAAACAAGTACTTCAACACATGAGCAAAAAAACCACCTCTGTCAATGAACCTCAAACCTTCAGAATAGTCAAAAAGATAATAGATCAGAAGTTAGTGTTTCTTCTCAGGTATAAAGAGAAAGGTACTGAAAGGAAACTGAAAATAAGCTGATTCAAATCTGCATAGGAAAATTCTCTTTAATACAGAATATTAATGAGCTATGAAACATATTTGTGTAGGTTGCTATTGAGGTCAAAGACTAAGCAAAATCTTACAAAGATTTGACTTTTTGAAATGTTCGTGTGTTGATGGTTGCATCTCAAACTGACCACTGTGAGAGGCAGCCTGCTAAATTTAAAGAACCTTAATTCTCTTCCAGTAGGGAGCTCAGAAAGACCTTTTCCACACAAAACTAGATGTGAGACCGTGTTTTCTTCCTTCCAAGGTTTTCTTCCATTCCAGTGTAGTCATGTTGCTGCACCATATTGTAGCTAGAGGTACATCTGTTCTGCCCATGCCAAAGTTAGCCAGCTGTGTGCCAGCTGTTAGCACAGCACTATGTGTGAGTTTATGAGCCTTGCTGTTTTGTTTTTTTTTATGGATTAGTGTTCCAATGGTTCTTAATCAGCAGCAGGTTGTCATATATGTCATGTATGACATCGTTCTGTGTGCTCTCTCCTCGTGTGGCTGCAGTGCAGCCCTTATGCAGACCTTTAGTGACCTGCCCAGTAACCAAGTACAGCCTACCTAAATTCATAGTGTCCACAAGCAGATGTGGATTTGAACATCCTAATTTTGTTATTTTACTGGTCCAATCAGGTGTCTGCAAGGAGCATAGCATCTTCATTACTTGCCATTATTTTGAAGCCTACAATATTTTTATCTCTCCTTCTGATGGCATGAATATTTTCACAAAAATATTTAATGTTACTGTTCAACAGGTGAAAGGTATGAGCATCAATAAGACTTTTTCAGGAATGATGTTTTAAAAGGAGACATTCATAGTTGCAAATATTGCCTGTAGTATTCATCCTGCTCAGCTCACAGCAGACAGCTGATTTAGGGATTTGGGGAAAAGACTTCTGATGTGGCATGTTTTTACTTACATAATTAGGAACAGGCAGCTACTGTTTGCAGTAGCAGAGCTTAAAGATTATTAATACATCCATTCTCCCTTCTTTGCATTTAAAAGAATTTATCACTCATTAGTACATTGTCAAAGACAGGATTATGTCTTGGTCCTTTGTGCACTCACAGGGAAACCCCTGCCAACTCTCTTAGTTGCTGCCAGGAAGCCAGTGAATAGAAAATAATTTGGGTTTTTTAGGAGCATAGAAAAATAACAAGGGTTTTCTTTAAAAGCAGAGTCCTTAAGCATAGGAGCTGAAGTTATGATCCTGGGCAGTACAAGGCCTGTGCACACCTGCCAAGGCTGTGGCTGGGGAGTGTCATTGTCCCTCCCAAGAGAGTAATGAATTTTTTCCATGCTCTCTTTACTGTGACCTCATATAGTTCATGCTGCAAGTCGAATAGTTAACATAAATAACTTTTGCTGGAGTTTAGATATTGGGCCTCTGTTAGCACAGGATGTACTGACAGCATCCTCAAGAGTGTGAACCAAAGGTCCCAAAGCTATTTCAGGGACATTTCCAGTAGTCAGTGAACACATGACAAGTTCCCTTGAACAATTTTTCTGCATTGGGTTTATTATGCACCCTTTCATTTTCCTCAAAAAATTATTCTCAATGCTTTGTCATCACTAAGGCATAGAACAATTTAATAGTACAGCACCAGTAACAAGGTAAATCAGTCTAACAAATATTCTTTATGGCTTAAATTATACAACACAAGGTCCCTGCAGAATTTAAGTGAAGCTGTGTCAAGGAATTTCTCTTTCATAAATACTGACATTTTTCCCCACTTACATGATTTGCTCAAAGGCTGTGTTACATAGGAAACCTCATGTTATGTGATGGTTGTGGGGTGAGCACAAATGCCCTTTTGTAGGAGAGGAAAATATTCTCCATTGGCATGTTTTGTTGAAAAAAAAAGGTGAGAAAAACTTAAAAGCCAGACTTTAGGACAGTTACTTAGCATGATTCATAGGTTAATGGCAGTTACATGGTCACTTCCTTACACATCACATTGAATTATTACCCTTTTTTTTTGTCTGGAAATGTAATTAGTCTGTGATGGATGGGAGGCTAAATTCAACTCTTGGGGTCAAGCCACACCTTATAATGGAATAGCTTGCAGAGACTTTCTACATTTTGAAACATTAATTTGCATCCAGTCTATATCATATCTTTCTAGCCTTCCAGGCCATGTAAACTTAGAAAGCCACAGACCATCATCATAAGAACTGATGCTACTCCTGAATCTCCTCTCCTCTTGCCCCTTTCACTCGTCTATTTTGCCACTGAGTGTTGCAAGGTAATCCAGGATAGAAACAATTCCCCTTCTACTTTTTATTAAATAACACTTTCTATTTTTAGGACCTTGACATTGAACTAGTAGTAATCAATATATCTCTCTAGCAGAGATAAGAGAATAATGAAAATAAATGTTCTCTAACATTTGTTTGAGCATGATTTGACTACATACTTCACTAATATTTTTATGTGAAGTAGACTGGAAATTTTCTGATAAAATACACTGGAAATATGCTATTTTTAAAATTTGAAATAATGTAGAAATTTATTCATTCTAGAAAGGTTTTAGGTGAAAATGACTTGTTTGATGGTAAAGTCTCTGATTATCTGTGACCCAACAGAGAGAGAGCTCTAAAACCTGATGTTTTTATTGTGACTATGACATTTTAACATGGACATGCTTTATGAAATTATTAAAAGCATTCCATTTTGTTTCAGTGCAAAATGAAAACAAATACTGAACACTTGGGACTTTATGTGAAATATGAAATGTCAGCTTTCTTTTTATATTCTTTCACTCTTGATATTTTTCAGGGCATTTTTTTATCAGGATTTTCATGTAACATGAAATTCCTCATCATTCAGAGAGTTAAACAGAAGAGTTATGCAATATTTAAACCTTATTTAGGACTGTGAAATAGGGAGGAGGTGAAAGATACACATTGTAAAGGCAAAGTGTTATGCCTAGGCATAAAGATTAATTTTACCTAAGAAAAGTGCTGGGTATTTATTTTCAGACAAAAATGCAGTTGGGAATTTTAGCAGTGATTTATTATAAACCCAGAATTTTCTGCTTAAATGGAGAGCCTGGACTCTCTGTCCAGATAATGAAGAAACATAAGTTTATTCAGGAGGGGCTGAGAGCAGCCCTTGTGTTCCTTTGCCATGGTGGTGGCTTGGCCAAGCTGTCTCCAGAGCCAGCCTGTCACACACCATGGACAGTGTGAGTTGCAAATGCAGAGCACTTGACACAAAAACAGTTGGGAAAGCTTCTGTACATTGGTATATTTCCATCCTGACCATTCCTAACAAAAAATGTGAGCTTCAGTGGACTTCTTGCCAAATAGACCAGTCGAGATGAATAGTTTTGTTCATCACTACACAGAAATGAAAAATAATTAGAGAAGGAGTGTAAAAGTGTTTCTGAAAAAAAAATTAGGTATTTTTAATATTGGAAGATTTTCCCACTTTACCCTGCAGAACATGTGAATTTGCTTTGATGGTTTTTCAGTTGTTTTTGCTATAATTTTAACTGTGGACTCCTAAATTGCTATGGTATCAACATTCCTGGAGTGCAACAGAGAAGCTCACAGCTACTTCAAAGAAAAATTGAAGAACATGCAAATCTTACTTTATTAGTAAAATCTAACAGCAGATTTAAATGTATGGCCCTACTAAGAGATAATACTTTCTTTTTTATTGGTGTGAGGGAGCCCTGGGACTTGTAAGGGTTGGCAGTGTCCTCAGGGCCTTGGCAATTTGAGTACATTATTTGTATTTTGAAAAACCATCATTGCTCAGTTTTTGCCAAGGAGTTCTGAAGAATTCACATGTTGGCTTCTATTCTTAGGTGCCTTCTTTCCCTAAACAAATCAAACAAGCCACCTAACAACAGTCAGAGGAGCATCTGGGAAATAAAGTGGAATGACTCTATAGGTAAGTATATGTTCTGCTCAAATGAACACTCAAATGAGCATGCATATTTAAAGAAAACCCTTGCCATGAAGACAGAAATGACATTTGCATAATGATTTTACTTCTGCTGCATGATTTACTGTATAAATCTTTAATTTGATGTGAAATCCAGTGTTCCACAAATAAACAAAAACCTTTTCACATTTATTTATATAATTACATTTTACCTCATAGATGAATTTTCACCACTTCCAGCTCTCTGGATACTCACACATATTTTTGAAATATGAAGTAGCTTTGTTTCCTAGTTTTTTCTTTCCCTTCAAACTATCAATAGTCTAGGTTAATCAATATTAAAATCCCTTGAGCCATGCACAAATTTCTTTCTCATTTCAGGTTTGTTTTGTTTTTTTTTTTTTTTAATTCTCACTTTGCATATTTCCTAAGTATTTCTAATACATGAAACAGATAAATGGTTTATAATCCTAACAAATTGTGTTTGGGAAAGATTAAATTTCTGCACACTCACCACAGAATTTGCAAGGCAGCACCACCAGTCCCAGGGCAGGCAGGCTATGGCTGCTCTCCAACACTGGAGTTATTCAGGTGTCATCTGCTTTTTCACCTTTGATTTTTACATCATATCAGCTCACCTCCAAGGACAAAAATTTCAGAGGAATCTGAATTCCCTTGGAGAAAAATGGCCATAAAACTTCTAGGGACGTGGACAAAAATTATTAAAGGATAACAAAAAAGGTGTAATCAACTGAGCTTCTTCTGAGGAAATTTAAGGAGCGTTCTAAGCCTTTAGTCAGCCTCAGTCTAATGAAGACACTGGCCTGGCTGTCACCAGCAGTGGGGATAAAATTGCTCTTTTACAGAATCAGCCTTTTGCAGAAGCTCACAAACAGATGGTGGGATAACAAGCTCCCTGGTCCTGTTGCAGAACTTTACCAGATAATTTTTAGAGACCTGGGGTTTTTTATTTCTATTGTTCCATTCATGGAGATGAGAACAAGAACACAAATTGTTAATGTGGGGGAAAAAAAAATCTGTTTACTGCAATTACAGGAGACTATGAGAAATGAGAGTTTCCCAAGGGAGATCAAAGGTAACAAATGCAATTTTTATATTCATAATTCATTTCCTGCATCTTCCTTTACACATGGGATAAATCAACCTTGGGAGCTGGTAGCAGCAGGACACCCTTTTCTTGCATATTCATGCATGTATTCATCAGTGGTGTTATGGTTGGGGGTGGGAAGGAATCAGGCTGTGTTTATTCCTGATCCCTTCATGCTGCAAACAGCAGTTTTGACTCATTTCATAGTTCAGCCCTAATGTTGTTTACCTGGAGAATGGAGTTGAGGTCCATAGAAGAAAAATAAATCTGTTATTATATGTTTACTCTCCAGAAAGTGTATTTCTGAATAACAGCACTTGGTATCAGAAACATCCATTGTCTCCATTCATTTCTACTAATATGAATTTTGCCTGGAATTACAGTTAGAGTTTTTGAAAAGGGCTGGAAAAAAGTGAAAACCACCAACTGATTGCAAGGGAACTCCATGTTTCTGTCTTTTGCTTCTCTTGCTGACTTGTTTTAAAGGCAGGCACCTGTATAGTTCAGACAAGTGACTTTCTATAAGATGAATTCCTGAGGAGTAGGAAGGAAACCAAGAACCTGTCCAATTTTCTTCAGCAACAAGAACTCATTTGAAAACCATGTTGATAGTTCTGAGCAAATTCTTAATTATTCTCCCTTGGTAAGCCATGCTATTAATGCTTTTACCAGCAACTGCTTCAGAGTTTCACTACCAGAGCGTTTCTATGTTTCTGAATAGTTTGATGTTGTTTTCTGCAAGGAATGCTTTCAGTTTCAAGATGCTCAGAGTTTCTGTGAGCATCTTCTGTCAGGAAAAACATAAGAAAAAATGCACTGTAATAGAACTGTTGTTACAGTTCTGTGATAACAAATAGTTTCTTAGTACCTACAAAGCTGGGTGTCCACAGACTTTTGAGGAGGGCTGGCTCCAGTCTTGCTGACTGGGTTTTCAGAGCCCACTTTGGTGAGAGAAGGATGCTGTTTCCATTTAAATGTGCAGCTTGATGTCAAAGCAGGCGGGTTAGATATCTAAGCAGGAAGCATGCATCCCTAAACAAATATCATATCTGTTCTTTTTGTAAATTTATGAATCTTTAATTACCAATTTTTCATTAAAAATTGAGCTGTTTGCTTATTCTTCTGTTTCTTGTAGTTGTTTGATAATAATTTTTCAAATATAAATACCTTTTTTTTTTTTGTTTGGTTTGGTTTGGGATTTTTTGTTGTTGTTTGTTTGGGTTTTTTGTAACAAAGAATGTGCTTAGTCCATTTGCAATGTTGCCTGTAAACTTACATTGCTACATAAGTATTTATGAGAAAAAGCAAGAGCAGGCTTGCTTTAGGCCCACACAAGTGCAGAATGAATTTATTTGAATATGTGTGGTGTGGGAACTTCACTGGTGGAAAATAACATAGCATTTGCTCAGCAGGGTGTCTTGATTCAGGAGCTGATTACTCAAGGTGCTGAATTAGTTACATCTTCATCCAGGTAGATGACCATCTGAGGTGCTGTCTCTCATATTGCTCTTGAAATGGTTAATTCAAAACACTGAAACATTCATCTCCTCTGATGGTTTAAAGAAAATTGAGTGTAGATTAGCAAATAAGGTGTTCTAAGAGTGCAGTAGTCTCAAGAAAATCCTCCATTTTCTTCATGATGAGAGAATAAATGCTTTGAAAAGTCACAAAGGGGTTTATATTACTAATTTTCTGAGAAATACATGTATCTTTAAATGTTCATGTAAAATGTGTTTGCTATTTTTACACAGTGCTGATAATGTGGAAGAGAAAAAAAAAACACTTATGTTTTCCTAAAACTTCTGTCTTGAGCTGTTTCAGTCACCCAGTGCACGGCTGAGAATCAAACACAGAATTCTCTGACTGTGAAAGTGGCTAGGAAGAAGCTACTTTGAGCTCTTGTTTAAGTGTCTTTTTGTTTTAAGTGTCGGATGTGCAGTGAGGGACATCATGAAGTCACAGAGGGTCCCTGTGAAGGACCAGGATCAAGGCACCTGTACACAGAAATGTATTTTATATGATAATTTCTGCTGTAGTTTCGGGGTATTTCGTAATGACCAAAGATGAACTTCGTCTCATTTTATCTTTAAACATCCACAATCACCTTCAATTAATCACCTTAAATTCCCTTTACAATAAATTGAGACATTGGTAACATTGCTCCAGGCATGGCAGTCAAAGAACATGTGCAAAGCAAGGTTTGTAGGTTTAGGCAATAAACTTCACTAAGGAAACTAAAATTCTTACAAGAAGTACACCTAACTTCCAGGGCAAAATGTATATCCTCAAATGTAATATAGGAGCAGCAGCCTTGAAAAGTAAAAGAAAATTTGGCCCTGCATGTTTGAATCAAAGTAATATCCATGGGCAACGTGGTGTCAAAGCTGATATACTGTATTTTAGATGTATTTCAGGGTGAGATGCATTAAACCCAGGACATCAGTAATTGCAATGACTGGATCCACAATTAGGGAGGATATTATTGGAGTATTCAGAAAAACAGATGAGTGGCATCCTGAAATGAAATTAATTTTTGAGGCATTGTTGTGATATTTTTTCGAGCATGGCTATTTCCTTCCATCTGGAGATTTCCAACACTGCTATGGAAGTTATTATGGAGATGAATCCTGCCCCAAACATACTCATGAAAGTATTTACTAGGAATTTTAATAAAACAAATTTTAACTGATTTCTATTAAAAAATCACTGTAGTACTTCTCTCTGACAGATGATGTCAACGTTATAGGAATCATAGAATCTGTCATAGGGTCAAGAAATAATACAATAAAATAAAGTCTTTTCTAGGATCCAGAAGGGACACTGTCTGCAAAATTGCCTTGAGAGCTTGAAGAAGAAACATCTAGGAAAATTCCCCCAAAAAGGAAAGATTCTTATGTGGTTTTGGTGACAACAACCTTCGTTGTTCTTTTTGATTATATTGTAATTTAAAGGTTTTGTCCTAAATCCACTGAGTAGATTTTCTTAAGTATTCAGGCACTTCAAGAGGCAAGTTCCTCAGTTTTTATTTCATTGTGAGTGGAAACCATACTGGCTGCTGTTTTTTGTTCTTAAGTGTCTAAAATTCTTTAAAAACCTACTTGGAAATTCTGCCCATCCAGATACTCAGTCTCCAGAGGAGTATTGCTATTCAGCTTTCCTCAGGAAATTAGGATTATATGGCTGTGAAACTGAGGCCTGAACACATGCAGCTGCTGAAAACCAGGTACTTCACACTTCACTTTCAAATTTTGGCTGCAATTCAGAAAAGCACTTTAATACATGCTTGAATCCCATTAAAACTTTAATGGAAGTTAAATGTGTTCTTAAGTGTGTTCCTTAATAGGAGCAGTCCTCTCCTGGAGCCTTTCAGTTGGAAAAGCAACCTGGACAACAGGAGAGGGAAAACACCAACAAAAGCTTTTGAAAGAAAAGAGTCTCTTTGAATGGCTTTCAATTCATCACTGTAATCTGCATGTTAAAAATGGCAACAAGATATGTTTTCCATGAATTTTCAAAAATCTCTGTTGACATAGGTAATTTCTATATGGAATAGCTAAATTTCTGAAAGAAAAATATCTCCTGTTGACCCCAAAAAGTATATAATTTGGTTTTGTCAAGGTGATAAGACATATATATTTTTTGCCCAGTGTGCTTCTCTCTTTACTGCATGTAGATTTGTATTTAATTGATAGTGTGCTTAAGCTATGAATTTTACTCAAGTTTTTGAATAGTACAAGCCAGAGACAGGTTAAAGCTAAGTAGGACCTATATGAATCAAACTCTTGGCTCTCCTACAAATTTCAGATGTTTGCAAATGGAAGAATGTTGTCCCCCCAGCTGAAAGGGCTGCCCATTTGCATATTTTGAAATGTTGTGGTGGCCCAGACAAAAATTAATAGCCTTCTGATGCTGAGTGAGGGTATTCACTTACTTGAAATTTGCTGTTTCCCATAGAAATTACATCCTTTTATTGTTAATTTCTTATTGTCATTGTGACCTCAATCTCTGTTCTTACAGAACTGAAGCAATAACATTTTTTTTCACTGAGGGCTTGAATTTACATTTGATTTTATATATTGGGCAGCGGATGCCCCAGGAAGGAACCCTGGATTTACAGCTTTCCAACAGCACAAATTATAGCCTAATATCCTTTAATTTGTTTGCTTTCCTAGAGGAGAAAAAAAAAAAAATCTACAAAACACGTTACAACTAACAAAAGTCTCAGGAAAAAAACTGGTTCACAGCTTCTGCAATGCTGATGGAAGAAATTGATTCAGCTGGTGTAAATCCGTGACCTCTGCGAGGGCTCCGACTGGCTGCCTGTGTCATTACTCGATTTCCAATGGAGAGAGGGCATGGCAAGAACTATTTGCAGTCATTTCCAGTCACTGCTTATGATAGCTCTAACCCTGGGGTCAGAGATTAGTGTGCTTTGCAGTTTAATTCATTGACTATCTGGTCCCAGCTCTAGGAAGAAGGGAAGCACGGGAAAGGTGGAGAGGCAGCACAATTGCAAGCAGAATAATTCAGTGCTTGTGACACAGTTGGCTATTTACCTTTCAGATGGACAAAGTACATTCAGAGACATTTTCTGTGTTGTAGGCTGATGAGTCCTGAGCCTTGTCACAAAGGGTAGGTGGCCTAATGGTTACTTAATGTCCATGTCTTTCCTAATTTTTCTATCCAGCCTTGGTTTGTTTATACATCAGCTGTGGGCGTGTGTTTGAGGCTTGGTACTAATTACTCACACTATTTTTTTGTTTTAATGGAAGTTGTAACCCAGTGCTCTAACCAAACATTTCAGAATCCAAATCATGCTTTGGTTTGGTGACATCATAAAAAATAAAAGCCAACCGAAGTCATCAAACCTTTTTTCCCCCAAAAGATTTATGCCATATCTTGATTAAAGAGTGCCAACCCATGCAGAGTACTTATGTATTCCCCAAACACTGCATATGTGGCTTCAGAAATTTTTTTGGCTTTGCTTTCCACAAGTAAAATACATCATCCAAGTAGTTTATTTCCTTTTCCTCCTGATACTGTTATTGCTTTGAATGTAAAAGAAATCTTGATTTTAATTTGTATTTGCTTCATGGTTCATTCACTCAGCCATCCAGATCTGTAATCTATATTTCTTGTTGGAATCATTAAGTTGCATGAGACAGAGAAGTTCTCAGATATGCAACACTCAAACAACCAATAAATTTAATACAGGAAAAAACAAAAGTCTGAGAAATAAAATTCCACTACAGACAATACTGATAATATACATTCCTGACAGGTGCTATGGGGTAAATACAAGCATTGCTAGCTTTGTTGTAGTCATTTATTGAAAGATCCTCTACTGATTTATGTATAGAAGTAAAATAACTATAAAATATAATACCTATAAAATGATGCCTTGTGTATACTATATGCACCTATATTACACATATGTATTCTTAACCAAGGACAGCAGAATTGATCAGTTTAAGGTACACTTTGAATAAATTAAAAACACTGTATCAAACAATGTGTTTTTGGATTAGGATGATAAGAAATTGCAGTCTAATGTTACAGTCATACTTTTAATCTTCTTTCCTTAATTATATGTTAATGAGTTTAGCCAGCATAGCTGAAAAGACTGAGCAACACAGTTATACGGAAAAAAAAGAATTCTAAAGAGAGGTTTTGTCCTACAAGAAAATAGATCTGGCTATAGAGTGCATATAACTCAAAAATTTTTCCACTGAAAGCTATGAGTTCCAAAACTGCCTCACTCTTTTATTCACTTGAGTTTAAAATATGGAATTTAGATTTTAAGAATTAAGAACTTTTATCTTGCGATGAACTAGAAATTCTCAGTTCTCCTCTGCTGAGGCCAGATTTTTAGAATCTCATCTGGACATCAATTTCTTTGTGTTGTTGTTGTTGTTGGTTTTTTTTTTTTTTTGTTTCAGTGTATAATTTTCCTCCTTTCATCACATTCTTCCTCCTATATTCCTTATATTCTTTTGTCCTCCTTGCTGATAGCCATCTCCTGGCTGGCCATAGGAATTTCCTTGGTTTCTGAGGAATTTAAAGAGCAATTTTTAATAAAAAAATGTAAAAATAAAAATATTTGTATTCAAATAGGAAGCATCTTAGTGGTGGAGAGTATTTGTCACATAAGTTTAAAAGCTTTCTTTCCAGTTAGAGAAATTTTAACTGCATAGAATGATATATGGTGTCATTTCTTTCAGAGCAAAGCTCAGAGTGTAATAACATTAACAATTTGCTCACTTTTTAACTGCATGTTAATTAGTGGGAATTTAGTGAGCTGCACAGAAATGAAATTCTCAGACAATATTTTAAGAGCCAGACTTTGCAGCTCTGGATTACAGCACCATATTTTAGAGGCTACACTTAAAGCCATTTTCTCTATTTTTCTGTTGTTTTTTTTTTGGTGTTTTTTTTTTTTTTTTTTTTTTTTTTTTTTTTTTTTTTTTTTTGGTTTGGTTTTTTTTTGTTTTTTTTGCAGAAAGTTATAGCAATATTTCATAGAAAAGTTTCAATATGATCTGAAAAAACCCTAAAATACTTCAATTTTATAACAGACCTGTGAGTTATGGCCTTATAATGGTACATTGAATAAAATGTGCTCTCAAATGCACAAAAAAATAGCAGGGTTTGCATGTCCTTCTCTTAGGAATTTGCTCCACACTCTCAGACCAGGTTAAGTCATTTATTACTGTACAGTTGCACACAACCTTTTAGCCCACATTCAGTCAAGATATTGACACACTTTGTACATCCTGTGTCCACTGGGATCAGAAAAACTGGTGACATCCCATTGCTGCCTTGGCTTGTCTCCATGGAATGAGAGTTTCCAGTGGCTCAGCTCATTTACAGACTTAAGAGCTTTTTTGCACTTTAAACTCAGAAATGTCAACAATGGGTAAATCTAACATCTGGGACCTTTTTGCTTCCACTGTGAGAGTCACTGTGGGGCTCAGAAATGAGCATTCAGCAAAGCATACACACCCTCTGGAAATTAATATCATAAATACTAAATTGGGCAAAAAAGTGTAATTTTACTTAAAGATACTTGTACAAAGGTTTAAATTATACAGAAAAGTGCTTGGCAAAGTACTGTGCACTTGACATGTTTTATTGTTTTAATATGTTTTTAATGGTACATTTTTACCATTTTTCTTCTTATTCACCGAGTTATTATTAGGTAACTGCAATTAATAATTTAAAGGGGCTTATTCTGGCTTTTAGTACATTTATATGAGTCCCATGGCAGTAATGAGAGCTTAAAACATACAGCATACCCTTTTATCTGGGTCATAACATGACTCTTTGGCATTGTCCATAGAATTTTAGATAGGAATTTTCCACATTAGCTTTACATTTGTGCTATGTATGTTTTGGGGTTTGTAATCCTTTTCCTCAGATAGAAACTATGATCTCAAGAGGATGGGCTGCACCAGCTTTTTCTCTCTGAAATTTTCCAGTGTTTTTCCCTGTGGTTCATTTCCCAGAACTGGCAGAACTGGATCCTGGGCTCCCAGAACCTGCAGACTCTATGGAATTCCATTTCACCCCAACACATCTCTGCAGTGGCACCAAAGGAAAGGAGAGCTTTATCCACCCAACCCTTAGGAGTTCTGCCTGAGTTTGGCCTCAACTTCAAGACCCCAGTGGTTCAAAAAACTTCAGTTGGTGTTGAAAAATGTATGAAGGATTTATGTTTAAAAGCAGAGCACTCAGATATGAGCTGTCTCTGCAGCTTCAGTCTGCCTGTCCAGTTAGCTCACTTCTAATTAAATGTGAAATGTGGGTCAGCTTTGTGACTGTGAGGACAATGAAGAAGTTTAGGCTTGTGTTCTTGTTCTGAGTTGAAATGACAGAACCAGCATTGCTTAAATTACAAATCAGGGTTTTTTTCCTATTCAATGGCTGAATTCAGCCTCATTCTTTAATCTTTTACACACATATTATTTTAACCTAACATAATAGCTGCACTGCATGTCTAGTTTTGTGTGCAGGGGATACACATAGATGAATCTTGTGGTCAAATGTGAAGGTCATATGGCACTTAGGTCCTCAGGGAAATTAAAACTTCTGCTGCCACCACACACCACATACATACCTTTTGTGGATATTTCATTCTTTGGAAACTGCACAATTGAGGTGATAATCCTATATTGCTTGCCCCTACAGTAGATCTGAGAATTATTATAGTGTTTCAGGAAGATACTTTGTGAAGTTTTATCTTGTGATTCCCTAAAGATTAAAGATCCTATTGTGATGTTATATGACTGAGTAGTAAAAACATGCTATACAACAGAAACATTTTATATTATCATCCTCTATCTATATTTGGACAATCTTCAGGCCACACTAGCAATTTTTATGGTAGCCCCAGATGTCAGATCTTTTCATGGCTCAGAGATAAAAGTCTTATTTTTTGATCTTCTTTTCTCTCTTTTCACAACATCTCACTAGCAGGACTTCAAGTACTTTATTCCCAGAAAATAAAACCAAAACATCACAGGGTACTCCTCTATTTCTTTTTGCCTTTTAACAATGTACAAGATGGCAAGGAGCAGCAGAAAGATTGTAAATCCTGGTAAATAATGAAAATATATGCTGGCTAGAAGCTTGCAAGCAAATTCAGTATTAATAAAATGTTAATATTTGTTCTGAACATATGGCCAGCTTCCCTTTCCTGTGAATTTACAGGTTTCAGGAATATCCTACATTCTCCATGGAACAGAATAATGCCTTAATTGTTCTTGCAAATGACAGCTTTACTTGGCTGTGAGTTTATAAGGCAGTAAATTTGCCTCATAACTTGCAGTGTTTACCCAACACATCTCTGTGATGCTGTGAACTATTTATTATTAAGCATGTGAAGGGAAATGAAATGATCATATAGGCACTCAAAGGAGTCTTATTAAAAGGAAAAAACCTGTTCTTCCAGTAGTGTCTTTTTGGTCTCTCATTCTCTTCCTAGCTCCTTTCAAATACAGGTCCACTGATGTCAGTGTCCTTACAGTGATGTAAGAGGTCAGATGAAGATGGCTGAATAGCTTATGCAACCAAGAAATATTTAATTTAATCTGTAGGCTAGGTACTTTTAGTCATGCATGGAGGTGATAATCAAAGAAAGATTGAATTAATCTGAATGACTGTTCTGAATTGTTCTGAAGAGCTATCTAACCAAATACAGATGTATTATATATATATAGATGTGTGTATATATATATGTGTGTGTGTGTGTGTGTGTGTATATGTAATAAAACAAGGATTCCCCTGAATGAAAGAGCCTTAGAGATCAAACATTTTCTGAACGAGAAATGATGCCTTTTATTTTATTTATTTTACCTTTAAATGTGATTTGTCACACTTGTAACATTGAAAATGCTTATCTGTTGTAGTTTTTAGGCTGTTTTTATAATGGTTGCAAATATGTAATATCATGCATAACATCAGTGGCAATAAATTAATGGGCTGGTACCTAAGTTCTGTGAAAATAAACATCTGTTCTCAGATTAATTAATTGTATGTAATGCATTGTATGCACTGCATGGTTAGTCACTCTCAGTGGTCCTAGTGTATGCTAATGCTAAACAAAGTATGTAAATCCATCCTGTGAAGTCTGGTTTCCCCTTGGTATGTACAAGCAATGACTCCTAACACTTGTGTGAGCTTAGCTCTTGTTAACTAGGAAATAAATAGTTCAGTGACAAGGAAATCTTTATTGTCAGTAAAGCAATTTTGCATGAGTACAAACAAGTAAAATCAAAATCAAACCATTTTCCCTTTTAAATGCTTTAATCTTTCAGTGATATTTGTCCTACAGTTCCTGTGCACTGGTATAGATACTGTGGATACATTCCTGGAACAATAACCAGATGTGACCAGATGTGATAACCACTGTGTTATCAGTGCTCTGCATGAAGATAGGAAGAAGTGTAGCTTTCATCACTTCTTCACTCACATTTGTTGTCATTTCAGTCCCTGAAACAGGCTGGTCATAGGAATTTCAGAAACCTGTTTCACACTATATTTAATATTAATTTTCTAGAGCTCCAATCTTTTAAGTGGTGTCTCTAGGAACTTAAAAGAAGTTAGACAGTCAGGTCTCTTTAAAAATGTTGCATAGCCTGTTGAAGTATGATACTCAGGGAGGTCACACATTCTGCAGGCGTAGCAGGAAACAGTGAGGTTTTTCTTGACTGTAAGATACTCCAGATTATTTTTGTTTTTATGCTTCTTTAATTTGGTCATTCAATTCTATTGCAGGCAACGTGTTCTTTGCATACTTGGCTGAACATTTGCTTCATTATCTTTCATTGCTCATGCACTTTCTGGTTTTAGAGCAAAACTTGATCAGATAAAGAGAGGGAAAGAAGGGAGTAGATGGCAGCTGGGGATAGCAGTTAATGTTTTCCAGCTTGCTTTCCTCTAGCAGTACATACACCAAGCTTTGCTTACAATTTGTGTTGTTAATCTCTTATCACCCTAATTAGGTTAGAGGTGATTCACATGTGCTTGTTCAGGTGCAATTGGTGTTCAGGGATGGCTGACCACTCACCTGCTTGCAAGTGAATTATTTGGCAACTCAATATTTCCTGTGTCTCAGAGAATAATGCACCCTCAATAACTCATCCTAGGTTTGAACTTAGGATCTTCCAAATAGCACCCTGCAGAAATGTATGTAGTTTAGGTTAAATCTGACTTTCCTTACAAAAAGCAGGTGATTTCTTCCTGGTCAGATTTATGGCAATCAACAAGGACTGATTGATACTGAGAAAGCAAAGAATATTTCTGAATTGCTGGAGAATGTCACAGCATGATTTGAAAAACTCTTAATAGAGGGATGCATCCTGATATTTTAATTACCCTATCTGGTAATGTAATCAAAAGCTTATTATGTATCTTAGTTATTTTCAATGATACACTGTGGAAAAGAATTGAGGGTGAAAAATGAGGACAAAACAAATCATAGTCTCATCTGCTAAAAAACCTCTGATTGAGCTGTCCTTCTGATCAATGTAGACTGCTGACTGACAGGTTTTTCTTTCAGTGCTGTCATTCTCATTATATGGTTATTTGTCTACTTCATCTAATAAGTGGTTATTCCTAAATTTAGGGGGAAATTTATGGACAAATTGGACTGAATCACTTTGAAAGCTGCTTTTACAGCTTACATTGCAACTGTACTCACAAACATGTCCCAACTGCTATTACTATTTTGTATAGCTTCAACTTCTTTTACCCAGGAATTAAGAGCAATGAAGCAGGGAAATCTTTGTTCCATCACCTCTTCTCTGTAGATCCTGCCTACTTGCTACTGCTTTATCCAGCAGTCACCAAGCTCAGTGCATTGTCTCCAATCCAGTATAAATGTACCTGTCTTGAGTTCTGGTGTTTGCTAATGGGGAGCAGGTTCTGTTCAAGGTTTAGCATGCAGTGTGAAAAAGGGTGGCATCACTGTCCTTGTGAATTTTGTGTCTGCATCAGCTGCAAAAAGAAAAGCAACAGTAAAAACATTTAGATGAAACTTTTATACTTTCACCTGTTTTTCGAAACGATTAAAATATTTTTTGAGCTTTTCCATTGACAATTTGCCAAACTGTATTTTTTCCATGTTGATAATCCACAATTGCTAGTAGTTCAAATCAAATAGACAACCATATAATATATCTGAGAGACATAAATACTAGTTCAGAAACTTTTTTCCTTATTGTCCAGCATGAAAAGAAACTAAGATATAAGAATTTTCCTAATGAAATCTGGATATCCATTAGTCTATCTGTGCATTCCAGGAGGGGGAAAAAAAGTTTGGGTAATGCACATAGCTAAAACCATATGAATAGCTATTTTCTAGTCTTCTATTGCAGAATTGTGGCCAGAGCTTGCAAATGGACACTCCAAAGAGACTCTATCTTTCAGTTACCACAAAACCCCTTGCACTACCCTCTAGAATTACAGATTCTGTTTAATACAAGGCACATTTTGAAATGCATTCCACGTCTTTGTCAGAAGAGACAATATTTTTTTTTATTGAAATATTTAAGGAATACTTTTGTTCCAGGGAAGAGAATATTATTTTCTGATATTAAGCAGGCTTTGAGGCACGTTTTAGTTTCAAAAAATATTGTAGTCTATGACAATGATAAATGTATGACAGTGAGAGCTCATGGTTTACCTCAAGCACAGAAGGAACACTGGACCAAAAAAAAAAAAAAAAAAAAAAAAGAACAAAAAAAAAAAAAAAAAGAAATAGGAGTTGTGCCTCTCAAGTGCCTCTTGAAGCATGGAGATGATGATGACCTGTCCTATATTCAAGTTTCTAAAGAGCAAAAAAAGGACAAAGATGTATTCCAATACTTCTATTGCTTTCTAGTTAATTCTGTTACCTTGGACTCAAGTTGAACTTGTAAACCACTTACAGAAAAATTCTTGTCTAAAATTTTTAAGGGCGGGTTGCTGAATTCTCAGTCAACAGTTCTTCCCAGAAAAAAATGATCCTTTCCTTGTCATACACAGAAAAAGAATTGTAACAGATAATATTTTTAAATTGTAGTATTGGCTAGGGTTTCCCAGACCTCATACGAGTAGGTCAATATCCTTAAATAAATATGTAATTTTTCAGTTGTTATAAGCTTTGAGTCTCTCCTCTTCAAAACAAAAATTCTTCTTGGAAATGTATGACATTCATTCTATTTGGAATTAATCTCCTTTATGTTGCACAGATTTTGAGTATTTCACTTCCACTGCTGTTTTTCATGTAATGTGTTTCAGTACAAAATATTTGCATAATCTATTATTTTATGATTTTTTTCTTTTTTTTGCATTTAATTATGAAGCTAGGATATAAAAACAATCACTTAAGTTAGTGACAATTATAAATAGCTGTGCATGAGTTCCTTCCTTCTACGTTATAGAAATAGAAAACCCATGTAATAGAACCCATATGGAAACAGCTCAATGCCTGGTGCCTGCTGCCTCTTCCTTACACATTTTGTTTCACATGTTGGCATCCTTTCATTAAGTTATGAAAACTTTGATTTCCTGGCACTTAGACTGAGAAACTGATTTTTACAATGCAGACATAAAGGTGGTGATACTTAAGGCGTTTTTGGACATGTCTTCAGTCAAGTATGGATTTTAAACTTCACTCAACTATCTTGGTGATTATTGACTTCCTTTCTGTCTATTCCAATGACAGGCAGCTGGTATCATATTTCTGTAATTCTTTCATCATTAAAGAAACAGAGAAGCTCAGGGATATCTCCTCACTCTGGGGAGGCATATGCACAACTTTGCCACTATTGGGTAATGTAGAAAAGCAAGACAACTATAGGGAGTATGCAGATCCACAAGTTGTAAATTCTTTGACGTTTTCGTGGAGTAACAGAGAACATTTCCCTGCCTTAGGGCAAAATCTATTACTAAAGAAAAAAGATTAGTTCCTACATTAACAGATGCACAGGAGCATCTAGCACATGGAACATATGGAACACAGGAAGGTATGGATGTGAATTTACACGTATGCGTGCATCTGGCTAACTCTGAACCTTCTGGGACAAGTTTAAAAAGGAAGATTCTTTTAAGTTTTAATTATAATAATCTTACCAGATTCTTGGTCAGATGCAAAGAAGTTTGCTAACAGCCAGGGTACTTAATCCCTCTGTTTCTGGAGTGAGGAAAACAATGATGGTGCCATTTTTTCAACCGTGTGTTGATTCATTGGGCACCACGCGTGTGACAGCCTCACTGTTATGTAATCATCTGCCCACACCACAACATGGACCTTCCCATCCTGCCTGCCTCTCTCATCAGCCTTGCAATTAAAGTCTGGGCTGATCCCTCCTGGCAGCTCACCATCTGCAAAACGGGAAGAGCTGGCTTTGTTGTGATTTCACACTTCTCTTGATTAGGCTGGCTTATGTCTGGGAGCCTCCAGGAGAGCGCTGGCTGCCACCGCGCCTTCCGTGGGGACAGGCAGGCAGAGAGGCCACGGTGGCAGGGAGCAATCTGGAGCCCACAACACTGCTGTCCGAAGATGTTAGCTGCTTTCACACTTTGAAAGCTGCATGTTATGAAATCAATGGTCTGGTTTCAAGGCAGACAGATCTGCCTTCCTAGAGGGAAGTGCACACATTTTTTAATGACCCTGCAGAGGGGTTCCAGGGAGATAAATGCAATGGGAAGGGTGAGGCTGGTTAAAGTACTGCAAGCAGAAGTATGGTTTTTTTTAAATGACTGTGGCTAAAAAATAAAACTCCCTTTCATTGCTGGTGTTCCTGTATACCACTTTCTCCTTCTCTAGCTGCAAGGAGTTTATTGGGTATTACCGTCAATGATCTGTCACTGTTACTTCTTGAGATTGGCAGCACTCTGTGTGAAAGTTTTTTCAAACCTTTTCACAGTCAGATCACACTTTTTATAGGATGGTAAGAAGCTGTTACAGCCATTCAGCTTGTCCCATTCCTTCATATGAAGCTCAGTAGGTGACCATAAAATCTCCCTTCCATCTCACAGAACTCTGTAAGTGATAACTCTGTCAGTAGAGAGCTATTGGTTTTTTTTCAATTAAAGACCCTGTGAAGTGAAATGAATGTGGTCACTTTGTAGAAATGGCTCCATTTATTTCCAGTATATCTGAAACAAATATAATGCATTTCTTTTTTAAATTTTACGTGGTTTTCTAATACATACATAATCCTCTTTTTAGAATATGTAAGCTAACAAACTTTTGATTCACTTAATTTCTCTGACAATAAACTTCCCTCAGCTGAACATGATTATGACATTTGCTTCTTTTCCCAGCTTGTTTTAACATTTTCTCCTTCTACTGTGAGTCTTCTTGGCTGGTTGTCCTTGCTGATCATCATGAGCTTTTCCCAAGGGAACCAGATAATTCCTTTTTAACAACACAATCTATATAGTGAGTTTTTCAAAATTAATGCACTAGGGTAACTCATTAATCCATTTTTTGTCTTTTGGGAAGACACTGGCTACCCACAGTCTTTGCTGTATCTCTGTCTCAGCCTGTCAGACTACAGACCAATTTCAGGGAGATTGAATGCAGAAATATCAAGAATATGGTTTTGCTTCAAATACATGGAAAGCCCAAAGTTGTGGGTGGGAAGCCCAAAGAGCTTTAATCTCTGATATTCCATCATTCTATGTTCTCAAGAAATATTTAAGTCTCAAGTTAGATCCAAAGCTGTCAGGGCATTACTATCATCCAGCAGCTTGCCATCTCCTTTTACATTAATTTCTGATATTACCTGGAACTGTGAATTTCCCTATGCATGCAATCCTTTTACGACTCTAGCACATATTTAATATTTGATGCTTCTATCATTACTAGTGCTGCTCTGAAGGCTGCTGAGGATTACACTCTTAAAATCTTAGTACAACAAGTTTCCCATTTGAGTGTAAAGAATTATTTTTGTGTGGATCAAAGCAAAAAAATTTACTGACAGTCCGCAGAAAATGGTTCAGAAAAAAACTAGGAAATTGCACTGTGATCTGGAGGCTGGGTTTGACATTAATAACTGGTAGTTTTCATCTTGACACCATTTTTAAAAGGCATAATAATGTGAAACATTTTAATTAGATCAAATTGAAATATAATTTGAAGAGTGTACATGAATATGGTAAATAGATGTGATCAGTATTCTGCAGTGATTCGTTATTGAGTTATGCCATGTAAAACAAGCAAAACAACTCACAATGAACATGTATTTTCTTAACACTTGCATTTTTTTCAATGTTGTACTCAAGCCAACTTTTTCCTTTTGAATTCCAGTAAATTCTGTGTAAAGGTATTTGTGAGATATTTGTGTGCATGTCCACATATTAGTGGAGAGATGTTCATCATGCTAACAAAAATATGTACACTTAAAGTTGTCATCTGGAGATAAACTGACATAAATGCCACAAACACTTGATTTTTTGGAGCCATTCTTGTAAGAAAAGCAAATTTTTGGAGTGTTTACTGATAATAAGATCTATGCACCCACGAGACTATGACTGTAATTTGTGAGTCTCTTCTTATATTCAAGGTGCCTTTATTAATTTGGAGGCTGCCTGAGGAAAGTTGTCACTTTTAACTTCAGCAATTAGCAACTAATTTAGGACCATGAAAAGTTCCAGCAGAACAGGTATAACTTTCATCAGGATCCTAGTATGTAAAAATACAAAAGGAGAACAATTTTTGTTATCACACCTCTAAATAGCCAGTAGAATCCACGACTTTTGAAATACACTTTGCACTTGTGTCTTCATTATTTTTGTCAATGTGTGAGAGCATCAGAAACCCTACTAATGCCAATAGTCTCAAGTTTAGGGTTATTAATTCATTCTCTAAGCATGGGAGAATCTATGCCAGAAAAAAAAAAAAAAAACCAACAACGAAAAACAGAAAAAAAACCAGCACAAAGAGAAGAAAAATTATTTTGAAATACAAGTCCCTACAAAATGGTGTTTTTAGTAGGGTGGAAAAGAAGGGATGATTCCACAATAGGGGAAAGTCAAGTCATGTGGATTTTTCATTATGTGAAATGTTCATAGTTTCTTAATAGGGTTATTTGTGTGAAAAAAAGTTCAAGGAGAAGATCTGGATTTTTTGCTGTGCTTTTTTTAGATTTAGAAAGGATTGATGCAAGAGAGAACTTATAAATCTTCTGAAGGTTTAAAAACTGCTGTACACAAAATTGACATGGGCTTGATTTTCAAGCTGTATAATATAAGCTGATTGAGATAACATAACTGTGTTTTACTTTTCAGCTGTAATGAAGAGAAAGGATTTAGAAGTCAATTCTGGTATTTCTTTAATATTTTCCAGAACCACTTAATCTTTCTTATAATGTAATCACTGCTTACTTTTCTCCTGAGCAGATTTGCTTTACTCTTTCTTTGTCTCACTATGTCATAGAAAACGTCAGTCTTTTAGGGATAACAACAATACCATGAGCTCAGTGTTTTTTCTGTTTAAGGTGGAACCTAGATATTTGCTCATGATACACAATCCTTTGTCAGGGCTACACAGAGACACCCACCACACTGGTGGTCTTTAGCCTGGGGATATTTCTTTTGTCAGTTTGATTTCTGCACAATTGAAAACTCTTTAGTAGATTGTATCTCTCCTTAATTGAACAACAGAAGACTCAAATTCTGATCATTTCTCCCTGAGTCTTACAGTGGATCTAGCTCTTAAACAGATTTTTTTTTTAGCAATGAGCATTGATTGTATGCTTCACTGGGTGCATCTCTGTGAGAAAACAACTGATTTCCATAACTGCTGCATTCATAGGAGCAGTGTAGCAGCTGGGGTGAAACTGCTGGTGAGGCTGAGTGCAAGCATGAAGCTCACCAAAAAATTATTAGTTGAGAAAGGAAATACAGGCAAAAAATAGGCACAGGTGGGAGGAAAGTTCAAAGTCCAGGCAGAGTGGAAGAATAAGGACAAGACCTTGCAATCCATGAACTGAAGCAAGAGATAGAAGCAGCATTAAAGATGAGAAAGAAAGCTAAACTGGAAAAAGGAACTTAGGGCAGTAGGAGGGAATTGGACACAGCTGGTGAAAACATGGGGTAGAAGGAGATATCTTAATGGTCACTCTAGAGAAACAATCAGGAACAGGAAATCAGTAGGTGTCTGGTCCAGTATTTCCTCCTGCAAATCTTGCTTCCCCTAATTTACCAAAACTGTAATGATACGATTTCCCAATTATGAGGTTCCTCCTTAGTTCAGATATGTGTTCTGTAAATATTATTCACTCACTTTTCACATGCATTGTGAAAGTGATATAATTAATATTTATGAAGCAATCAGAATATTCTGTGAGTCTGAGTTTTGTGATTCTGGAATGCTGTACCGAAAAGCACCACAGAAATAACTGTGAGAAAAGCAATGTCAGTTTTCAGGGCTGGATTTGACATAGTAAATAAAGCACTTCAAACAAGGCAAGCACAAAATATTGACTACTTGCACAGTAAGGGAGCCACATCCATATTGTGCCCTAAGGCAGGCATTCTGTTGGAAAAGCAGTGTGTGCTCATGTAATTAAAGAGGATCTCATAATACACCCAAACAAAGGGTTCAGATAAAACTCACACTCCAGACTTCACTCTGGTGTTTCATAACTTTGAGTTCTTGACTATACAGCTCTAAAAATGGCCATTTATAACAGTGGGCATTGCCCACTGAAGCACCTAGATGCCTGGCATGGTTGCAGATCCCTATGGCTTCTCCTTGAAGAAGTGCATGAGCTTAAAGAAGTGCATGGAAATAGTTTCAAAAGTCTTGTGAGCCTGAAATAAATTGGCACAATTCCATATAAAATAGGGAGCCTCTCATGTTTTCTTACCCATCTTTGGAGTGGGTCAGCAAGACTTAGCAGATTAGCAACCATTTGAATTATCTACTAGTTTTTGATATTAAATAGTCTGCAAGTATGGTAATAAAATCCCTTATAAAACTAAATATTAATATGCATTTTTATATGTACTAAAACTATCCAATTTAAACAAGTAAGTGAAAAAAATAATGAGAGTCTGGACTGGAAAACGTGGGTGTTTACATTGTGTACTCTTTTGCTTTGTGCTAATGAGATTCCCAGGAAATTACTTGCTTGACATTTTAATGTAAAGACCACATGACCTCTAGCATTAATTATTTCCATGAGCTAGTTAGCAAGTGAGTCCTTCAGGGCTTATGACGTCTAAAAGTAAATTAATCCTCTGAGTTTTATATGATTGTTGGATAATATTTTTGCTCTGCCATTAGTTGTGGAAGACCTGTTCTCTAGTTTTTACAGGGAAAGGTTTAAAACACCTTTAAAACCCTACTAGCCTTGATCAACTTGAAATTAAACATAAGGACCAGCTCTTGACAGAAAAACTTTAATGTCTGCTTGCTGAAACTCACTAAAGCTTTCAGCATATGCTGATTTCTTTTTGCTATTTTCATAAAGCATAAAAGCAGAAGAATTGAGATAATACAGTGGGAAAAATATGAGTGAATTGGAAAAGCATTATTTTGTATATAATTTTTTCTGTATCTGACAGTAAAAGCAACATTGTCGCTTTTATACTCTGATAAAACAATGATTTACTCATATGAATTGTGGAGAAAGAGTTAAAAAAAAAAGGGCCATAGCTGCAAAAAATTGTGACAAATGCTGAAATATGCATAAAATGCTGTAAAGAAATACATGCCTTGGAATGTCTGGATGATAATGTATTCCTTGTGATCCCTGTCAAAATTCTCTGGATGGTCTGTCACCAGAGCATGGGGTGTTTGGGGGAGTTCATTTTTCATCCTAGCCAATAATTTATGAGCATTTTTAGCTCATCTTGTGAGAAGAATCTTATGCCAGTGTTCAAACAGGTGAATGTCATCAGTTCAATTCTGTGTGCCTGCATTATTTTTATAGAGTTCTGCTTAACCCTTACTGACTGTGCTGCCTTTTGCTGATTTTTTGCTTCATACCACTTTGCAGCACTTTTAGACAGCAGAAACTTTGCAGAAGTTCTGACTTCCAGGAACAGTTGGTAGGAAAAATGATGGCTCAGTGGGTCAGAGATGGGGGGATTAGAACCACCTGGTTTCCTGTTGCTGATTCAATTCTCACTCAGCTTGATTGCATTGAAAAGATATTGCTGTCTGTGGATTCTTTGACTTTTGTACAGCAACTTAATACACTCCAACCACTATTTTAAATGTTTTCATGCTACAGCAGAGAAAGCTATATCTGGAATTAATTGGAAGTTTTGGCAGGCTGGCCAAAGTTGTGAAGAAAACGAGCTATTCCTTAAACCTAGTGACTGGAAAAGGCCCAGTTGTTGCCTATTGGCACATTGCTGTTGGGGAAATAAGGATTTAAAAAAAAAAAAAATTGTTTTGTTACCTTGAGTATACTTGGATTATTGTAAAAATTCTGTTAGCTTTTGTTCTCATAGCACCATGGTTTCAGTTGGCATCCAGGCTCTCTCTACAAGCACCATCAGCTCTGAATATCTGTACCATACTGAAGGTCTCCTATGAAAGGAATCAGTTTCCATCTATAAAGACACCATCCTCCTGATTTATTTTCCCATGTTTCTTTTTCTGTCTGCTATTGCCCCTCAAGAAACCACAGCATGTCTGCTGTCTGATAGCTCATTTTGCTCCTACTGCTCAGTACAACTTCTTCTGTAGGCTAACCCTGACTTTTCCCTTCAGATAGAATCTCTAAGGAGACTCCTAACAGGTATCAGTAAGGATGCATGACAATTTCAGCTTCAGAAATTTATGCAATATTCCAGGTTGGTCTGCACATTGGTGAATACATAAATCTTTCTGCTGCCCTTTGACAATCATTGGACAGGTGAGGCTGCCACAGCTAGGAAGGCACAGGTAGAGTGCAAGAGAATTAATGTAAGAAACTGTGACACATAAACAGTCTCAGGAATGGGCAAAATGAACTACCATTGATCAGCTACATTGATAACTTGTGAACATTTAATTTGGTAATGCCACAAATACTGACAGTTTATCATAGTAGCTGCAGATACTGGCTTGATTTAGAAAGTTTTTACCAGCCATTGAAATTACTGTGGGATCACTGCATCACATTCCCTTTCCTTTTATTCTATTTTCATCTCCCACCTCGTTGCTGACCCTGCATTTGTTGTCCATCTCCTTGAACATACACATGGCTACACTCAGTAACTCAGAAGATGAAAGCTCACAGCAATACAGATATGCCCTGTTCTCTTTCCTTACTTCTCCATATGTCCATTGGTACACAGTTTCACTGGAAGTATAAAACAGGAATAATTCCAAGGCTATGCCTAACACAGGACTATATAGGCAATGACTGCTGCTTGTGCTGTAGGAAGGTTGGGGCTGCTTTTCACTGCTCATCTCTGCATCAGCACTGCTCTCTCTGCAGGGGCCTGTGTATCAGTTTGCACTGGAAAATTAAATGCCTGAAAGCAGTGCTGTCCACAAAAACTAAATGTTCACTATTTATTTATGTAACACTGGCTATGCCCATAGGTCTGGAAAGTATCCTCCAAGATCACGGTACAGTGTTAAGTTCACTGGAGCATGGACCTTCCATGCTGTCCTAAGGGTTAGAATAAAATGGACCCAGCCTTTGCTTTTGATCTGACCATGCTGTTAGTGATACTTTTGCCACATTAGTAGACTGACTAATTTCTTCTTCTGACTACTCATAAATAATTACAGGTCACTTCTTGTAAAGTCTGTGCTTTTGCACAAAGTGCATTAGTCAGAAATCATTGTTGTCCCAAGACACATGGTAACAGATGGCTACAGCAATAGTAGGAATTACTGTCTCTTGCCTCAGCAGCCTGGATGTCTAGTCAGTCAAGAAAATTAGTTTGTTATGCCCCTGATTTATTTGAACTTTGCCTATTTCGACTCCAATATGCACAGGAATGTTAAATTTTAAATACAGCTCTTACATTTGTTCATTTGAAAGAAAGGGATTATTTCCATAAGGAAACACATCCACACCTAACATATAAAGCTGGACTGATAAACACTAACTCGTTCTCTCTGTTTGCAAAAAAAGATACTATAGAGTGCAAAAGGAGTCTGTCTAAGAACTCATTGGGAAATATTCAAATTTAATATCTTACTCTGGGCTCAAGGCTTAACCCTGAAGTCATATTTGTGTTATTGTTTTTTCATAACCTTATTAATTTCCGTAGATTTACCTGGGCTTCACAATGCAGTTTTATAGCCATATAAATATATACCATAAATACAAATACATAAATATACCATACTAATATGGTATGAGTACCTCCTCTTGATGAAACCAGCCATCTGGGTTTATTGCTCTGTTATCACTCCTTGGTTACCATGCCAAGGGGCAGATGGAAGGCACACAAGAAAAACATCGGGGTTTGGTGAGACAGAGGGCAGCTTCAGTACATCTTCTGGGGTGCTTCTCATCTGTAAAACACAAAGACCCTATAACAACAACTTCCTCTGCTCCCTGGCCAGGCTTTGCTTCTGATGGTATAAAAGGCTCTAGTTGCTGTCCTTTAATCTTCAAGCATGAAAAATACAAGCCTTCATTTTGTTGCTCCTTGTTCTGAAGCAGATGTCAGCTTCACAGTCAGCCTTTCTTAGGATCAGTGTGCTCACAACAGAGACTTTCATTTTTTTTTCCCTTAGAATTACAGTCTTTCTTAAAACAAACAAACAAACTAGCATCTTCAAAGGACTACATAGATCAGCTCGTAGAGAATACATAGTACATAATGGTAACTGACATTTCCATAGGAGAGAGGCTCATTTTTCATTGAGCTCTCTACAGTGAATAAACCCACACAGAATCAGAGGTAATTGAACAAGGGATGTCATCTTTTCACATTTTTTTTCCCAGGTGTAATAACAATATATATTGTGGAGTGCATGCCTGATAGGGTTAAATGTACAGACAGCTCACTAGAAAAGATTCATTGCATTGCAACATCTTGATTCATGAGGTAAGAACAACCCATAAAGGAGAAGATACAATTTCCCCCTGACTCTGTGTTTGCTTATCCCAACATCTTTAATCCCATCCAGCTTCCATACAAAATGCCAAGGCAGCACAGCCTGCAATAGCACAGGAGTTGGTGTCAGCCCACTGAGGGAAGGCAGTCTCCCTGCTCCTCCCAAAAGAGTGATCATTTTATCAGGCACATTGAAGCTTAGGAATTCTAAGTTGCAATATAAACAATTGTTATGATTCCCGACGCAGCTGGTGCTGTCAGGGATAAAAACCTGCAGTCATTTGAATGCAGCAGGATAAACAAGAACACTAATCTGTTCAGCTACAGTTCCAGCTTGTTACCCAGCTTTGCCAGATATAAGTGTTTAATTACAGTAGTGATGTCCACAAGTGTCACAGAAGATGGTTTATCAGGTGTTTATAATGTGAACAAACATCAGGCTGAAGTACAATAAGCAACAACTCAGCCCTCTAAAACTATGCGCATAATTTTAAAAAAATTAAAACACAGAAAAAAATTATTTTTCACAGGTAAGTGGCAGGTTTCATTCTGGTGGCTGGATTATGGCCAGTTTATGATGGGACCTATGCAAGACTGGTGGAACCCATGTGGTTTCTGCTTTGCTCTGCCTTGGAAAATTCTTCAAAAGAAAGAAGCTAAGAGTTTGTAAACTCACAGCCTTCTTGTTTCAGAGAATTCAGAACAAAATCAAATTGCAAATAAAGCAAGTTCCAAAGTTTCTAGATGCTTCATGAAGCTCAATATATTGTTGCATTTAATTAGATATTGTTATTATTATATTATTATTAAAAGCCAAGGAACAGGTCTATTTGAGCAGTGACTTTGCTATGGTGTTATGACATGGTAGAAACCTCCCTTTCATTTTTGGACTGAGCTGCATACTGTCAGCACCCTTCCAAAGAGCTGCTAAATGGTTTCCTGGGAGAGAATAGAGCTGTACTTTATAAATATAGGTAAGCCAGCCAGTCCCTCCTCTTCTAAGACTTGAACACTCTTGTAGTTTGTTAGCAGGTTAGAAGGAGAAAATGTCTAATTATTGATTTTGGCTGTCCAGGAACAGTGGCCCATCCATCTTATTTTTATCCTCCTCCCCCCAGTTCCCAGTGACAAGCTTTGACTACAATTCTTGGTGTAAGGGATTGCAGTCTCCCACCTGCCAGCAGCTTGCCAGAAGGAGCTTTGCAGTGCTGCAAGAATTAATTCTTTAATTACAAAATAGTTCTTGTGTTACCTCACTCTGAACACAAGAAACCACAGCACAAGTTGGGGGGTATTAATAAGCCATGGTTAACAAGTCAATAAAAGACAACCTGCAAGGCCACACTTCAACACTTATCAATATATAAGTGCAATTCTTTTGAAATTCATTGGAGAAATAGTCACATGTATCCTTGATTGTTGCCAGTATACTCACTGGTTTCAACTAATTAAATGATATATATTAAAAAAAAATTAAAACCAAAACAAAACCAAGACCTTAAAATCTGCAAATGAATAGTACAGTTTAATTTTTCTTTTAATATGCTGTCATTTTGCTATAACTCAGATAACCAAACATGGATATGCACATAAAATGTGTGTGAATGCAATTTAAATATTGAAAAATGTATATATTTAGGATATCTGGGGGAGTGGAGAAGCAGACTGTTTTTCCAATTAAGTATTCTTCTGCAATGTATGAATGCTAGTTGCTGACATGCTTATATGTATCAAATTTTTAAATTATGAAATTAATGTAAACTTGTGAAGAAATACCTTTGTGTAGACTTGGGGGGAAAAATAAGGATAATTTTGACTGAGCAAATATACATTAATTTAACCTGTGACACCAAAAATTGGGTGACACTGAAAAGCCCAGGCTACCTTATCCACATAGAGCTGGGTGAGGTAATTCAGACTTTGAAAAACCCATTAGCTTCCAATTTGAATTTCAGACAATTTAAAATTCAGGACCTCCATTGTAGTTACGATTTGAAATCCTCAGGATGTGATGTTGTTAATGAACTAATTTTCAAGGTCTAATTATACCTGAAAAATCTTAGCCTGAAACAAAAAGAGGATTTAAGTGAACTTACTTAAAATAGCAGCATTTTACACAGAGTTTGGGTAGCACTCATTACAACACAAGCAAATAAAGAGGAAATATTGCTGTATCCATTCTGAGCTGGATTCTGGTACGTGCCTGAAAACGTAAATTTCAGTGCAAATGTGTTTTTTATTTATCTCTGGCCAGACAGGCAGCCCTAAATCAATGGAGCACTGAATTCTCACTTATACTCTGTTTTCAGAATTATAGATAGCACTTCACAGGCTTTGTGGGTGTCCTCTGAATAGGGGTGAGCTCACACACACTGGGGGTCCCTTGTTCATTGTGAAATGGGACTTGGGTAAAAAAATTATCCTGTACTGTGAGTGGCAGAATTTACTGAAGTGATGTTTGCTTTGAAAATGTCTCCAAACCAGGGTACAACTTATCTCAGCTGAAAGAAGCAGGGCATTTTAAGCATTGCCAAAAAAAAGGGCAATTTTATCATTTAGACCTTAATCACAGGTGTGAATACAGGTTACATCCTATGACTGTTAAGGACAGAGCTCTTTCCACACCATTAGGCTGAAAATGGGGACTTTGATTATGGGAAAACCAGTCATATGGCACAGTTTCTAGTGCTATTTCCAGGAGAATAATACTCTTGAAAGAAGTTTTTGGGTTTTTTTTACCAGAAGTATTGATATCCTGCAAATTATGATGCCCTTATTGTTGACAGAGATTCCCTTTCAGTGCCCTTTATCAGTTAATAGGCAGAGAAGCACTCCAGGTACTGACACCAGGTGTTATCTAAATACAGGGAGACAGAGTTCTGGCTTCCTCCTGATGATTTTCTGTGCATTCAAAATAGATTTTTGTTGTTTGGGTTTTTTTTAACATACATTTGCACAAAATAATCTAAAGCAAAACAAAACAATTATGTGGCAAAGTTAATCTCATCTAATACTCACATTAATGACCTATTTTTAGACAAAACACTGATTATTGCAGTACCTCTCCTGTAAGGTCTTCTTTTATGATTATGTGAATGGATCTTACAAAACAAGCTGAAGCTGCCTGCATTTGGCACAATACAGTAATTTTGATTGCCTTTCTTTTGTTCCCCCCAAGAGCTATTTTTCATTTCTGCTTGAGACTAAGAAACTCTTTTTATTTTAATCTGATTTTTTTTTCTCTGGCATAGAAACAATCAATAAGAAACCTGCCTCAATTCCAGAAGAGAATGACCTTTGCATTCACAGCTGATGATACTGCAGAAAGGTTTGACTCTGGTGTCAGGCTATTACTTCTCTACATTTTCCAGCTAGGTGGAATTTTCCTAATACATCTATAAATAAAATTTAACTAAAGTAGTTTACTATAAATGAGTACAGGTGTCTACAGTTCTGCTTGAATGACAATATATTCCTTCACCAAACATTATTTAGAGAGCCATTACAGGTTTTATCAGGAACAATTTTAAATTTAGAGAATTACTTGAGGACTTACTTCTGTGTTTTGGTGAGATGGTCAAAACAACTGCACTCTTATCTCAGCCTTTCTGAACTAAATAGGTTCATAAACAACTTATAGATCCTTTCATCATTAATGATGTATGTTGCTGACTTGAGATCTTTGCTTCATTCATTTCTGCCATATGTGTTCTCTATTTCCCTGCTTTGGGGAGCTGCAGAAATGGCTAGAATAATATGATAACTGAGACCTTGTGCAGGCTTCCTGTGGCACTGCTGGAGTCCACTCCTACACCATTTAACTATTTTCCTTCCATTTATTTCTTAATCGTTTTAATTATGCTTCATTACATCCCCAAAATTGCCAAATGCTAAGGTTTTTCATGGGGTCATTCATTTTAGCAAGCTGAACATTGCACATCCTGCAGCAAAAGCTGAACACCAGGCACTTTTACAGTAATCATAATTTTTTTACTTAAAAAATGCAAGGAAAATGTACATTCTTATCAGTTATGACAAGTGCTTCCAAGTGATTCAGTAACAATCTGCCTGGATCAATTGTATTTCTTCCTGGCTAGCACCACAGCACTATGAGCCTGAGAAAGTTCAGTTTGCTGAAGATATGACCTCTATCCCTGGATTTCTATGCAGCCAAAGGAAGTCTTGGTGTATGGAGGTTTGATTTAGTGTTATTACCCTTTGCAAGTGTTCCTCTTAGAAGACCAAAAGATCTGTCAATCTAGAATGGCTTTTTTTTTTTTTTTTTTCCCTTTGTTAAATTAAATATGGAGGTCAATTAGACTACAGTGCCAAACCTCCTCTTGTGGCAGCTTGGGAAAAACAGTACCTGTATGTAACCCAGCTGTACTATTCTTCACACAAATAAGGAAGTCAGCTGGGGGGGAAAAGATTCTATAACTAATTGAAAAAGGACTGTGAAAGCAAAGCTTGGCATTCATCTCATCTTTAGTAAAAATAATGTGATGAAACAATCCTTCAGCCTCTCTATATTGGTAAGGGGAAGGAAGTCAGGATGAGCACCTTGAACAAGACACATGACTGTTGCAAATAAATCTAGAAGTGTCAGCATTTTGAAAATATAACAAGTTTTGTCCCTTTGTTTTTCTATACTATATTAGTTGACTTCTTTTGCTTGTGTTGTAAATTCTATAATGAAAAGGAGGAACATCTAATCCTATAGTAAAAAATCTTCATTTATATTAAGAACTACTAGATTTGTAGCTTTACAAGACTGTGTACTTGTATTTGGACAGCAAGTCTGGATCCTCATACAATGTCAAGATTGAAGTCTGCATGCCTGACAGCCTGTCTTACTTTTTGCCCATGTTCATGACTTTTAAGATCACTACAATTTGCTAATAGATATTTTTAAAAAAAGAAAAAAATCATATATTTTTACTCCAAAACAAATGCTTACATTTATTAAAATATTTGCCAATTTCATATATCTGTTTATGGTTTGCTTTGCAGTTATTTTGTCAAACTGAAGTGTGTACAAAATATAAAGTGTTTAGTAGAAAAAGCAGCTGTAAAATCATGAGATCTGTAATAGGAAAAGAATGGGCTCTTTTACATTGCCTCCAGAATCTGAGAGTCAAATGTATAAAATACAAATATATGAATGCTGAAACATTTTAAAGATTTAAAAATAAAAATTAAAAGACTCTCAGCTTGAGCCATCTGAAAAAGAGACAGAAGAAACCACTTTTCCATACACTTTGTATGACTATTATGCACATGAGCATTTTGTGTACCTGCACAGTACACCCTGACTTTTGCCTGCAGATCTTCCCCCAGCTTTTACTGCTGAGTATAATTCACCAGAAGGAGAAACACTTGTGACAGCAGAGCTCTGAGAATTATCATACTGAAATGGTTTCCATGACTGACTCTGTGGCAAGGGTGTGCCTGGTCACTGCAAGAGTGGCAGCGCTGCTTTTCTGTTCCCTCACTCACCCTGTCTTTAAGTGGGCTCTGGTGTAGAAATCTTCCCAGCTGTGAGGATGATCCTGATGGATGAGCATGAGCAGTTTTTGCAGTTTTGCCTGCATCATCTCTGCCACACAGCATTAGCATGAGACCCTCTTTCTTTGGAAGCTGCCACTTGTTTGCTTGTTCAGGGGTCTGTAGCACATGGGCAGTCCAGCGTTTCCTGAATCTGAAGACATTGTTGCACATAGGTAATTTATCTTTAAAAAAGGAAAAAATAAACATTTTCCTTCCTAAGAAAAAAACCAAACAACCATATTTAAGAGTATAAAAATGTTCTATTTTTCTGTTCACACAGTCACACTGGACCAAATGCCATTAATTCATATGCTTGGCTGTCTTGCATGATCATACAATGCCTAGCAATATTACCTTTCAGTTTTGAGTGATACTTTCAGATACAATTGCAGTGTATCACTAATATTCTTCCTCTGCAAAAAGGCTAGGAAAATTTTCCTAAAAACATATATTACATATACTAAGGAATAAGCCATTAATGTATGATGTATGCATGTTGACTCATTAACACAATGCAGACTTTTGCATAGCAGGTGCAGATTCCACCCACTTTAAATTTTATCAAGCATTTAGTTGATAGTAATGAATTCACTTTTAGATGCTACAAAGTGTATTCCTTAACTTCCAGTTATTTCTGTAGTCACGGGGTATAAAATTATAGAATTAAAATGTTTTATTTATGGCTACAGGAAATTATAGTATTACTGTTATATGAACAAATTTAATGTGGCTTTTTTTAAAATTACTTTTAAATCAACGTAGCTCTTGTGAAATGTCACACAGGGACATGGTGGAATGAGATGGCAGTGGTGTCATGAGACCTGCTGATCACCTCTATCCCCTCTCAGGTTCTCACTGTCTTTTGTCACTGCTGTCAAAGGTCTCATCTGTATAAATAAATGCAGCCCTGAAATGAGGAGGACAAGCAATAGCCCAAAGGACAGGATGCAGGATCTGGAGTCAGAAATGCAGTGTGCTGACCCCACATGGGCTCTGTAATCATTGCATTACTGATGGGATTTCTGGGGGATTTAGGAGATCCACGGGCTTTATTGGGGCCATTTGCTCAGAGATCATTTTCACTGGGAACAAATGTCTGTCTAACTGAGGTGTGTTCATGAATTGTTCATTTCTGATTCAGTCCATTTCTGAGCCTAACAACATTAGGAAGACAGCTCTTGCTAATGTTCAGCTTCTATTTTTTTTATGAAAGACTCACATATAGGGTACATAAAAAAACTTGTGCTGGACTGAGTTGCTTGCTCAAGAAATATTTTACCTGTGTGTTACATGGCCAGGTCTGCTTCTGAAAGAGGATATTGAACACCTTTATCTGGGAAATTAGAGAATAAATAGATAATTATCAAATAAGTGTTGATGTACAACAACAACAACAAATTAATTCTAAAAAGGAATAACCCCATTGGGCTCAAGTTCGTGAAAATTCTGAAGTTTAAAATATAATTATTGATAAATTAGGAATTTTAAAAAATATTTACAGCTAATTTAGGACTAAAACTCTCAACCCCAATTTTAAAACTACTGTTTGAGACCTATTCATGGATATTATGTTTCTTCTGCATATTCATGCAAACTCTTCACTTGCATGCAATAGCTGACTAATAAAAATAATATACTCACAGTAGTAAAGAAGGAGATTAAGCTGTTTATTTCCAGAGTGTGTGTATCTCTTATTGCTTCTTTTGGATGCTTTTTATTGGTATGCATATGACATTCAAAGAAATGAACTGGAACATTGTTTTTAATGTGGTAAAGTTGCAGAAAGTAGCCTGTTAAGTTTCTAATAACACTACATTTCTAATAATCTTTGCATTAATTAATTGAAATATTAAGGTGTTGAAACATTTCAAATTTTAAATATTTAAAAAATCTGGTTTTATTAACATACTGGCCAATGAAAGAAATGCTTAGATTATTTACAAACAAGCTTAAGCTTTCCATTTTCATTAATTTTTCATAAGACATAGAAAATAGGTTGTAATTTTATGAGAATTTGCAGATTTTTTTTTTTTTTGTATTATCAACAGGTATTTATTTTAGAGGTGATTACTCACTGTTCACTAGGGTTCTGCATATAGATCATAGAGGCCTCATTTTG
This sequence comes from Oenanthe melanoleuca, assembly GCF_029582105.1. Lineage (NCBI taxonomy): Eukaryota > Metazoa > Chordata > Aves > Passeriformes > Muscicapidae > Oenanthe > Oenanthe melanoleuca. The sequence continues at coordinate 96,305,649 of NC_079336.1, forward strand.
TTGCTATGCTTGAGCTGTTTTCAGATTATTCCTCTACTGAATATTTAAATATGAATTCTGCAAGTAATGATTAATCTGGAAATAGGATGCCATAGAAAGGAAATTAGCTACACTTGCCATAATTTCAGTCTAATACCCACACAGTCCTCCCAGACTAAGGATATCTCCCACAGTTTTGTTCTAGAACCTCAGCATCCCTACTTTTGAGAACATTCTGGAATTCAGAGACAGACCAACACAAATTTCTCACTGATTTCTGATCATTTGCTGTCACTTCCAACCCCTTTTGTTTCTGAGCAGCTGTTAATAGACAGAAAGCTCTGTGTGGTCATTTATAGAATGTGTGTCACTGTGCTACAGAAATTGTGATGCTGAGCTTGTGCAGGGGTGCGGTTTTGATTCTGAGAAAACTAAAAGCACTCCAAAGTCCTCTTGGGTAAGGCTACAAAATATTTTCCATTTAATTTTCCTGCTGATTTCAGTGGGAGGCTTGGTTGCAAAAGATTGGCAAAATCTTATGCTTAATAAGATTAAAGACTAATTAGGCTCATTTGCAAGTACTTTCATGGTTGATCATCACTAGTTGAGGTTGTTCTAGCTCACAAGCATTTCCAGACTGATAAGATTTACTTATCCCAGGTGACCTTCAACAGAGACAAAAATGCAATTTTGTCCACACATAAAGGCAGATGTTTTATTGATTTCTTTTTTTGACAACTGAGATACATATTGCTATCCCCCAAAATTAACTATAATGTTATAATGTTCTATAATGTTCTAACTAGTACGGCTAAAAAGAAGATGAGAATTATAAATATTTTAAAAACCCCAAAAAGCAACAAGAAAAGACAGATTTTAACAATATTGCTTTTGGAATTATAATTAATTACAAGTCCAAAGCTTGATATTATTAGTTAGCATCTGGTTATGGACACTTTAAAAGTGCCAGATCAGCTCAATTCACCCTTCAGTTTTTAATGCCTCCTTACTGAAGACAAAAAGGCATTGCTTGAATAAATGGCTGTGGTGAAAGCAGAGGATCAGTTTATGCAGAGCAATGCAGGGAGCAGTTCTTGTGCAACCTCAGGACAGCAGCCTGACTGACCAAGCAGCTCTTCATGAGAAAACCCAGCACTGAGTGAAATGGAGCAATGCTGAATGGAACATGGGATGCATTTGAAACTGAACTGCTGCCCCTATGGATGCAGCAAAACTCTGACAAGGCAGCAGCTCCTGGCTTTTGATTAATTTTTGAGCTCTGAGAAAGATGCTGCCTTGTGCTGGTTACTGATAATGATTATTTGCATCCTTGCAAAGTAGAACAAGTGATTACTACTGTGAGAGTGGACAGGGCACCCAGAATGAACATTGCCTTTAAGAAAAAAAAAAACACTTAGTATTCAGAAGGAAAGGAGATTTATAGCAACACCAAATGTGTTGGCTTTTTAATGCCTTTCTTCCTTGATAACCCATTTGGTTTCCCCAGTCCAAGATTTTGGGAATAGGCCAGTGAAATGTTTTCTACAGCTGGTCTCTGTGAATGACCCTAAAGGCATTGAAGCTGAGACTGGGCTGTAATTTTTAGTTAATTTAGAACTGGTTAGGTTAAGAGCCCTGAAAATAGAGAATGCTGCTTGTCCTAGAGCAGGTGAAGTAGGGACAGCATTTATGTCATTTCTGTAAAAATTAGTTGAGCAGCAGTAAAGCAAGTTCTGTAAAACAGCTGATAAACATTTCTGAAGGCCACTTGGGGGCCACCTGTAATATGTAGTGTTAAAATTGAAGGCTACAGCTGAGGAAAAAAGGAAAATACAATTCCACACTGAAGTACTGTACTTTTGGGTAGTGCTTATACTTGGTCATGGACAAAGGAAGAGATGAGTTAAAAATTGCAGATAATGAAAGATAGAAAGATCATAACTGCTTATCTCAACCACTTGCAATGGACCTTGGGGTCAAAATCTAGGAACATTAGATCCCAAACAATTTTTTTCTATCATATGTCATACAAATATAATTTCCTTCACCTTTTGTTCTGAATAACAACATTTTAGAGCTTCTTACAAGCAGCTGTTGGGTGAAGACCTGATCATAAACACCAGTTTGGGTCTGTCTCTATCCAGCAGAGGGCACTGACATGCATATATAGCATTATATGTATATTATTAAAGTGGTGGGGGGGGAGGGTTGACAAAGGCTTCTTCAAAAACATTGATTAGAAGCCTAATTTCATTATTAATGTTAATATAATAAGACATGTTTGGTATTACAAAAGGTATTATTTCTGGGCTTTTGTGTCACTCATAATTGCTTTCTTCTACTGGTAAATGATTTAAGTGAATACATTTTTTAAAATTGCATTAGTGCAGTAGCATTATTTTGTCTGTTTTGCCATCTAAATTGCATACACTAGGCTTTTTTCTTCAGCACAGATTTGAAGGCAAATCATTTAGGCATAAATAACTTTAATCAAATAGTATCTGACTGAAATCAATACTGAAGCACTGATTACAGCAAGTGATATCCTCTACCCTGTTCCCAGATAAACACATCCAATGCTAGTAGGAACTTTCTGTAGTTCCTGTGTTATGAAAATTCCTGGCAGGAAAGTTAAAATAAGAAAGAGCTGAGGATGATCACTATGAACAAACTGAGTTTATTTTTGACTTTATAAATGCATGTGACTCAAGAGCATTGCTTTCCCCACTCAAGTGTGCTGAATATGCAAATTACCAGGGATGAAATGGAATTAAACAGGACCTACAAATCCCATGGAGCACCTTACACTTAGATCACAAGATAACATAAAGATGCAACAAGTTTTGCTTGTCTGCTTGTGTTAGGACTGGCTAGAGCAAGGGTAGCAGGTGAGATTTCTTTTTGGAAAGCCAAGAGTACCTGGCCTTTCATTACCTTTCTTCTCTGGGCAGTGAATGCAGTTTCTGAGTTAAATAATCCCACTGTAATTAGAAACAGGGATGTAAACCCACACCTGGAGAAAGTGTAGCACAAATGGGAAAACTGGAGCACAGGTTTCATTAATCAATTAATTAGCCCATTCTTCATGAAAAGAAGGAAAAGTGACTAATGTTATGAATAGGAATAAATATATAGTCAAGATGGCAAAACTTCAGTAACTTCAGTAATGAAACCCTGGATTCAGGTGTTTTTTTATCAAAATCACTGGCAGCATGTGAAAGCAGGAGGGGGTCATAAGAAAGTTGGAATTTCCTCTGCTGGAGCTAAGTGGAGGTTTGCTCAGTGAATACTTGAAAGAATGAGGAATTACAGTTTTCACAGGCACTTCATGTTTGCTGAACATTAAATGTCCTCCCAAGGAATGACACGTGCAGAGCATAGCAAGAGCTGTAATTACCAGGGTTTTCCTTCATTGCTGTTAATGTCATAGCCTGCCTTGCAAAAAAAAAAAGTGCTCCTAAAGGCAGTGTTGGCTACTACAGCAAAGGGTCTCAAGCAGTTGCAGAATGGCCAGGTAGGTGAATAGATATTTAGTTCTGCTGTCCTCTGCAATTCCAGAAACACTTGGTAAAAAGCCCATTTGCTTTTAGAACCAAGATCTCCTTTCCCCCGATCTAGCCCAGCTTTTGTTGGTTCATAGTTTTCTTGTTTTATTTTTTCTTTATATTTGAAACGGAGAAATCATCCCCAAATCCAGAATTCAGAAAAGATTATTCTGAAAAATTATAGCCTGACTATTAGCTAAGTTCCTAAATATACTCTTGGTAGCTCATTACATTCTCTGCTTTTGATTAACTCAAGTTAAGAACAATTGACCTGAAAACCGACTCAATATGCATCAAGTAAGCAGAGAAAGCTTTTTACACAGTGGTGTGGAAATGATTTGCTGATCTAAAAAGGTGCATGTTGTCTCTTCAGTTGCATGTTCCTTGCTGCAATAACAATGGCTGTTATTTGATCCAACATGAGTAATAATTTTAAGTATTCAAGGTCATTAGCCTGAAAATTCAAGATTACTTACAATTTTGTATTATTATAAATGATGAATTTATGCTGTGTTTGCTTCAAAATAGAAATAATTATCCTGAGCTTTTCCACTTTGGAAAATATGTTCATCATTTTGACCTAAAGTTACATAGCTCTTTTTCCTGAGAGTAGAATGCAGTAGAAAATATAGAGTTCAAGGGTCTTCATGATGAATGTGCCTGTTATTTACACTCTTTATATATAAACTGGCTTTTGTTATGCATATGAGTGGAAGAAAATGGTATGGAAAGAATGGCACTGTGTTATTAATATCAAATGCTCTTATCAGTCATGGGGGTTTTAAATTCATCTGTTTAGCATACTTATAATCACATTTTTTTTTAAGTCAAAGCTCTCTCTCTTCTCAATTGCTTAGATCTAGGAACACTGAACAGAATAAAGTAAGATTCATAACTCACATCCCTATAGTTACAGGTGTCATTCCAACTCTGAGGGATCTTTAGGATCTGATTATAAGTGAAAAAAGGGAGTTTTATTCCTAAGTGGAGCATTGTGACTGATTAAAAGCATTAATGACTGATAAGAATCTTTTGGGAATCCAGGTGGAACATGTTGGTATTTCTCACCTTTGTAGAATATGGTTTTCAGCCATAAGCTGAGTTAAACAGGTTGGCTTAGAGACATCTGTAGATTTTTAAGGAACAAAAATGCAAGTCTGCTTTGCACTTTGAGCTTCCTCTCTAGGAGGCTACCATTTCATTCCTATAGAACAAATGTTATTATTTAATATATGGAGATCTAAATTCATCAAATGCCTCTTGGGTGTTGTTGAGCTATGGGAAGTTTACTGAAGTGAACAATTAAAATGTGCTCTTAATATTTATTACTGGAGCATTTTTTTAATACTTTCAGTATTCTGTATTTTATGTATGTACTTGTGACTCTGGCATTAGATGACCCTGTGATCCTTGAAGAAGATTATTAATTTGCCCAAGCTGCCTGAAAGATCCTTTCATATTTCTGTAGAGTGTTAAGTGAGTCAGAGAGCTGTATGGCAGCAAATGTTAGGAGAAACCTGGAAGAAAAAAATATAGATTGACACAGAAGTAAAAACATTAAAATATATTAAAATAGCAGCAGATAAGATCTGTGAAATAAAATTTAAAATTATACATAAAATAGCTCTGTACTGTCTCAATTTGTAGATTTAACATTGTCTCTACATTATAAATATGAAAAGGTGTTCTTGCTCCTTCATTAGCAACAGTAAGATTAATTAAAAAAAAACAAACAACAACAAGTAGATTTTCTGTCTGTCAAAATGAATCAGTTCAGCAGCTGGTTTAGGCTTGTTCCTGCTAAGAGAGATAGCCTTACATAACAGATCTGATTTGTGCAGCACAATGAAGTCTTGAACTCAGTTTATTGTTTGCTCCCAAATGAATTCTCCTCTGTTAGACAATATATAATAGTGCCTGCAATTTGCTGACACTCCTGCTCAGGACAAATCTTCAGTGAGAGCAAAAGCAGAGCACTGTCTTCCTGAGAAATCTTGGCTGCAGACTTCTCCAGGCATGGTAGATCATAGAGCAAATCTTATCCTTTATAAATTGCATGGCAAATGTCCATCATTTATCTTGGATTGTAAAACTCATGTGTTATGGAAGCCTTAGTAGCATTTTGGAATAGAAACCATGGATAAAAGTTATGCCAAGAGATTGAGAAATGTCAAGGGATTTGGGTTTTTTTGCCAGATCCTAGAGATGCTAAGTATCTTGCACATCTACTGGGGAAGATGCATTTTTGGACCTATCTTTAAGTTCTCAGAAAGATAAATGGTGGACCTTCAGTCTTTTTTTTTATCTCCACATCCCATTTTAAAAGTATTCTGCCCAGATCCTGAGTCTGCATATCTGACAGTGTAGTGAGTGATCAAACTAGAGCCCAAGTTGATTCTGAAAGCTTGCATGAGGAAATTCCTTTCCCCCAGTCCATCCTTGTAAAACCTTGATGTTTGTTTAAGGTAGTAGTCACATAGAATTATCAAATGGTTTGGTCTGAAGGGATTATTAAAGATGACCTGACCCAGCTTCTCAGACATGGCCTGGGACATCTTTTTCTCAACCAGGTTGCTCAAAGCTGCATCCAGCCTGACTTGAACATTTCCAGTGGTGGGCAATCCACCACTTTCCTGGACAGCATGTACAAGTGCCTCATCCTCATCATAAAAAATTCCTTTCCTTAAATCCAATCTCAATCTACCCAACCTATGAAGCACTGGATATTTAATAAAGCTGCTTTGAGATCTCACTGCTGTTCAATATTAGTGACAAAGATATGAAAACCTTTGTACATAAAGCACTTTTTATCCACTGGTCTAAGGAAGGAGTTCTATTTTTCTCTTATTTTTTATTAACAGGGACATAAAGCCTTCTGAGTTATGTGGATTAAGACACTAAAACTTGCAGATATGTCTCTTTACTACATGTATAAAACTAATGTTTCGTGCTGTTGTTTTAACCATCTGTATTTTAGCCTGGCATTATATGACTAACTGATTAAATTTTTATGGTCTTATGTGAAGCACCTCTAATCTGTTTTGTAAGTTGCTATGGCCTTTCCCAACAACAACTGAATACTATGCCAAAATATCTGTACATATATATATTTATTAATGCTTCCTTTATTTACATTTGCTGCTGTACTTTATCTCCCTGAACACAGTGACCAAAACCTCCTACTGTGGTGAGTAGTGGGGCCAGATGGGTGAACAAGCACCTCTGAGAAGTGATATGCCTCTAAAAATGCATCATCCTCATTTAACAAAATTTATGGTACTGTATCCTTGCCCACAGCACTTCCAGTGTGGTTCTGCTTGATGAATGTGCATTCATTATCTTATCATAAGTGTAGGTTCGTGGGTTTGAACCAGACAGAGCTGGTTTGTGAATTCACTGAAGCGATTCATTCACAGAGGGGAAATGCCACATCGTAAAAAGAAACTGGTGGAAGCAATTATGACAACTTGGGATGAAGGCTTCTTGGTACAAAAGTGCCCTCACAGTAGCAAGATGAAGGAAAATGGGCTGCCCTAGGCTTTCATCAACTCAGAGGAAGAGCTGTTTCACAAACCAGATAAATTGCAGGAGCACTGAATAAACCAAGTTTATGATATTGTAAATCTGAGCATGCTTGGTTCTTCTTTAGAGGCACAAATGCCTTTAAGATAAAATTTACTGTTTTCTAAATGTGCAGTTAATAGTAGGTAGCAATTAATGATGCTGGGCAATACAGAAGAGGGAATGGATATCCACTTGGTGCCACAAGTTTGTGTGCTTGTTATTCATTAACACTTTCTTGCTATAAACATTCAAAACTTTGAGCCATCTTCACATGGAGACTTGTTAGAGAGGAGCTTTCAGTGTGGAAATTTGAATTTTATCAACCACCAGAAGAAAAATAAAATCACTATATACATAATCTTACTTATTGAGTATCCAACCAAGATGCAAGAAGAGGATCATTTGCTTTGCAGAGTTGAACGTCAGCTCCTTAACTGACTAGCAAAAATCAAAATAGAAGCTACTGTTATTCACAGATCACCATATGATAATGAGCTTATTGATAACCAAGAATCACTGAAAAATAAAAAAAAAACTGAACAGGAAATGCATTTGAAAGGTTCTGGAATGTTAAATGTTCTTCATTTAGCTGTTGGAAAGAGCTGCATGGGGAAATCCATATGCATTTTGAAAACACTTCTCTCAGTAAGCTGTATATTCCAAAATATACAAACATCTTATAGTTACACATTCCATTTACAGTTTTCTTCCAAAGACTCTGAACATCATAGTAGAGATAAGAGCACTGCATCCTGTAGATGTCTATGATTAATGCCCTTACCCAAACATAAATATCATTGCAAGTGAACCCAAAAGTAAATACAACACATTTGTAGTGTACACATTCTGTTGTACACTACAACAGAAAAAGACAAGGAAGGAACTTTTTTTTTTTTAATTTTCCAGATTCCAAGAGTGGCTTCTCTGACCTCTCTCAAATATACTACCTGTAATTAGACAACATTCCTGCATTTCTGCTGACAGTGCCTGATCTTTTCCCAGCATTTTCCCATCCTCTAGAGGAGCTGGTTGAGGACTAAGATAGCTGTGGCTTACAAGACCCTGTCTTGCTGGGGATAAAGAAATTGCTGTAGCAAGCTGGACTGAATAAGAATTGGCTGTTCTGTTGAGATTTTGATTTATGTGTCTGAAGTATTTATTCTCACATTTAATTTTACATTGCAATGTGCTGGATTTTACACAGGCAAATCTAGGGTGTCTGAGTGCTATTTTTAGTCCATATAAATCTCTTGCACATTCATTGTCCTATATATATAATTTACATAAGGCAGCATGCTAGCAGCCCATGATTAAATCTGTTTTGCATTGCATTGGTTTAGTAAGAGGATATTTTTTCTTTTATTCTGCTTCAGTTTTTGTATGGAGAGAGACATATTTTGTTGTTGTTTTTGTTGTTTGTTGTTGTTGTTGTTGTTAATCAAGGATTCTTTTTACCTGCATATATCAAATAAGTGGTCTAACAGACTCTCAAACATCCCCTGGACTTTCTCCAACTTCTAAATGCTAACTGTGTTTTACTATTTCTCCCTACACAGGTTTAAGCACTTCTCTTAGGCTGCTGTGAAACCACAGAAGTACCTGTAAGGTGGAGTGTCAGAGGTGAGTAAGTAGCTCCACCACTTTTCACTTTAATTTTGCCAGTATTTTAATAAAATGCAGCACTCCACACATTTTACTTGGCATGTTAAAATGTGATTGCAGAGCTCAATCATCTTCTGCACAGACCTGGTTTAGAAAGGGAAGAAATAGGATATCTACAGCTGTAATGACTTTCCCTTGCTCCCAATGCATCCAAGTGAGAAAGTCAGCATTAGAAAATCTAGTTACTGACTTTCCTATTTAATCTGTTTAATCCAACAAAGCAAACAAGTGAATATTTGGTAAAGGACATGTACTGTGATCATACAGCAGTCTCATGAGAAGATGCACAGTCTGCATAAGAAAGAGGTATTCAAAAGCATTAGCTGTAGTCAGGAGTAAAATCTTATGATTAATAGTGATTAACACACATAAATATTATATGAAAAAAGATCATAAATAATTGAGATCCACACGAATAATAAATAGACAATGTCTTACTGAAATTTACTTTTCGTGGATGATTTGTGTATTTAATGCCAGATATGAAAATCACCCTTGAAATGATTATGATAATAAACCTCAAGCTCATCAGGTAAATAGCTGTGTCCCTCAAAAAATACTGCAATGAAATGAAATGAAATAAAATAAAATAAAACAAAACAAAATATTGTATTTAAAAAAACTTTGAGCAAAGATATGATAGAATCTACATTGCTTTGATTGTTAAATGTGATTACTTTGAGTTATATCTCTGGCTTGAATTGCTGACAAAATAAGAATAAGCATGACATGATGGATAGGATCTGCCACATTAATAAGTAAAAGTCTAGAAAAAATTAAGTTGACATTTGAAGAAGGGGAGAAAATGTCAAGAAATAATTATTTTTATTCAATACTGTTTGTGAGAAGCTTATTGTCCCTAACTAGGTCTGGGCATATTGTCTGCGTATTTTATAATCTGTCTAGAGTTTCCTTTCATTAATTGAGATATAACCAATAATAGTCAATTGCATGCAAAATATCCTCTTCCCCCCCTCCTTCTTGCCTTGCCTCCCAGCTGAGCCATTTCTTGGTCTGAATCACTTTTCTGCAAGTCACCCTCAGTCATTTATATATATATATATATATATATATATATATATATGAAAGCTGGGAAAGGGGATTACTAAGGTGCCCTCTCTAATTGGACTGGAAAACCTGTTTATTCCATTTCTTCTTGGCAAAACACTGCCTTAAGGGACTACAAACTCCTTAAAACACTGCTCATTCACTATGTATTTGATACAAAATGGGTATCTTGGACCAAAGCCCAAGACCAGTTACAGCTGCCTCTGCAAAATGAAGTGCTCTTAAATCCAGTTCACTCAAACAGTGAAGCTTTCTTCCTGCAGAAGGGTCCTGTGTGCCTGAGCAGCACTTATCCTTTCCTGGATCAGGCTTCACTCAACCCCCCACCACATCCCCTGGTGCAAGGAATGCCAGCAGAACCTCCATAGGGCTTTTCCTTGTGTTACTGAGCCCTAAATTTTGCTAAATTTTGCTTTAGCGAGAAACCACACAGAGGATGTTCTACATTTCATGGCCTTATTTTACTGTCTTGTTGCTTGTATTTACATTGGCTGTAAGTCCAGTGCTGCACATACACATCTGTGCTTTATATCCTATCTTACATCACTGACAGAAGAGGACTTCTTTTCAAATCAGTGATATAATGTCATTATATAGAGTCTCACACAACTTCTAAAAAAATTCACCAAACCCCAGAAAACTAATCACCAAACCAGATTATTGTACACTCACTATTCTATTATATATGTTTTATTTCAACAAAAAAGCAACTATTTGGATAAGCATTAACTCTGAAAGTCATCATTTTCCCATTCCTGTTTTATAAAAAGTCATATAAACCATATGTAGACTAAAACATCTTGGTAGAAACTAAATAAAAAGAACAGCAATTAAATCAGTGGAACACCATGATTAATTGTACTTCTTTATAAATAAACAAGAGGAAAAGCAGAGAGACTTCCTAGACAATTTTGAAATGAACCTGCAGGATGCCACTACTTTTTTATATTCCCATGCTGATACTGTGACATTGGTGCACTGAATCACACACACACACACACACACACAAATAAAGCATTTATTATTTGCTAGAGTGAATTTGTGTGGTCTCTTACATTCTAGACAAAAATTTCATGATGAAATATGGTCCTTATGAAAAATACATAAGCATATGCAGCCTGAGTTTTCTTTGCTCTGGATGAAACTGCATTAAAATTGAACCTCTGCAGGATCAGTGTGCCTTGTCTGTGCTGGTTACATGAGAATCACACTTTGTTATGGGTGGAGAAGAATTGAGAGTGGTTGATGGTGTGTCCTTTCTGGATTTTCTGTGACAGTAAGACAAGGAGTGAAATTGGCTCTGAGCCAGTGGGATTTTTACCCATGACAGCAGCAGAGCAGGGACTTTGTTGTGTGATTTTTGTTTAGAAAATTCTTTCCTCTGCTTAGAAAATTTGAACTCTTGGCCTTATCAGTCTGCAGGGTATGAAGCCTTCTGGAAATATATGACCAGTTTCCTATGGGAGGATTCTTAATGCTCATCCTCCAACTTCACAGGCAAGGAACTCTCGATGCTGTCATGTCTGAGAGAACAGATCAGAAATAACAGACGTGTTCTGGTGGGGCACAAAGGCAGGAAGATGTTATGAAGTGAGATTGGCTAAGAATGACTCATGCTCCACATCTTCTTTATCCAGGCAGGACTGATCTAGGGAATTTCTGCAATATTTGATATCTTATAACATTCTTGCTTTAAGAAGAGAGAAATAAAAAAATCCCCAAAACATCAGTTTGCTTTATTGCACTGTCAGGATTTGATTCTTGAGCTGCTGTGCCCCTACCAATGTCTTAATGGGGCCTAAGAAATAATACTTTTGGCCTACAAAATAATACTTTTCCTAAAATCCTGCTTACTCTCTTCTGTTCTCTTTTTAATATTTGTAAGGCAACAATCCAGATAATTCATCACTGCATCAAGAAAATAAAAAACCTCTTGTCAAGGGAAACTGAAATACAACACACAGCTGTTTGAAAACTCATTTACAATATTAATAGAAGTGACTTATAAAAATTCATGTCTTTAACAACTTTTAGAAGCAATCCATATTTCTAACAAGATCCAGTGTTAAAATAAGGACTTGATTACAGTTTTGCACAATTTATGAATACTATACTAGATTTTATCTTGCCCTAAACACTTCAACTTTTACCCAGAGATCTTTGAGTTACATTTATCTTGGAAAAAAACCCAAGTGTAAACACAGTGAAGCTTAGATTATTTTTCTCTCTCTGCAGAAATCATATGATCTGCATCTTATACATCTCATATTTGGTGCAGTTTGTTGCAAACTGGGTCTTTATCAGTTCATCTGTCTTTGTTTCCCTTGTTTACTCAATTATTTTTGACCTCAGATTTCAAGCAGGCTGAGAAGATCAACAAACAAAACAAAAAGAAAAGCAACACTGAAGTCAAAAGCATCCTGATAACATTTGTGCTTCACTGTTGATTTTCATACAAGACACGTGAAGATTTATAAAAGATGTGCTTGTTTGTTATACCTTTAATAAAAGGGCCAGGTCTATATCAGAAACATCAGAGTGTTATTTCTGCTTCAGAAATCACTGGCATTAATAATTATTTTATAATCAACAAGTGTGGGACAATCCTGTTGATGCTGCATGATGCACTGGAACTGCCCTCATCCTTTCCCTGCCACGGTGACCACAATGGAAAAAGTGCTTTTATCAGGAAACAGCTGCTGTAGTTTTTGCAGTAAGTAAACAAATTCTCTAAAGAATTTCAGTGTTTATAGCCACTGCCTCACACATATTAACAGATTTTAAATATGCTGTCAGAGTTCATGTAACAGCAGTGAACCTTCCCATTTTCATCACTCTTCCTGGGTAAGTTTTGGTTAGTCTGTGCTCTGCTTGTTTATCATGCCTTTATCATGCTCTGCTCTCTATTAATACACTTCTAGGTTTCACAGCACTACTTTGGAATTATCAAGGCATGTCAAGGCTGGCAAGTGTGAATGTTTTGTCTTGCTGCTGCTGTGCCATTTTGGAAGGAGAGCAATCCAATTATGACAAGTTGTTTGCTATTAACCTTTGATTGCTGAATGTTGTTTGTTGAGATGCAAAAAGCAAGAACATAAAGGCAATTATAATTCTCTCATCCTTACTGATTTCAAACACTCTTTCCTTTCTTGCCTGTTGTGGAATGAGCTCCTGGTTTCAATTCATTCTCTTACATCAATGTGCTCTTTCAAATCTGTTCTAAAAGCTCATTTTCTCTCAGCATCTCATTAACCAAACAGTTGCCTCTTCTCTCCTATTATTATTTCTATTTCACCTGTCCTTTCATAATCCTTGTTTGTATTCCCTTTTCTTTCTTACTGTTTTCATTATGCTTATTTCCATAATTTATTTTATTGTACTATTTAAAAGTTTAAAGCCTTAGCTAGAGGTGCTAAGCAAACTCCAAAGTCAGAATCACTGAAGTGAAATCATATCTGCAATGTGAATGAAATAAAAGCAGATATTTGGTTCTTCATTAACACTTAGGGGTCCTATCCTGGAGGTCACTTAATGCTAGCTTTGAAAAAGGCCAGGATGGGAAAATGAAAAAGCAAGGTAGAAGGAGGAATGGAATGGAATGGAATGGAATGGAATGGAATGGAATGGAATGGAATGGAATGGAATGGAATTAAAATAGGTCCAAGAGAATATATTGCAGATTCACATTAAGCATCTCTGTTAAAACATCCATTTTGATAAGTGTGCAAAAAAACCTCAAACCTCAAAGTTTTTCAAAATGTAAAGTATATATGGAATAGAACTGATAAGAACTAAAGTCAGGATGTGAAATAATATTCATTAAACACTTGGGAATAATAACCAGAAAAATAATTCTTTAATTTACCAGTCAGAGTAGTGTACAATGAATTTGGGCCTTTGCTTCTTTTTGAAAGAACAACACATTGAAAATATCAAATGCCTTTAGCTTTCTGTTACAGTTTGAAATCGTTTTTTAAAGTTAATCATTGTATGATCACTTGCCTTTTGTTAATACCAAATTCCCCTGAAAGGAATAACTGAACCAAAATAGGCATATCCACTGCAATTCTTTTGAAACTGCAAAAGACAAGAATGTTTCAAACCAGATAAAATTTAGGAACTAAATTCAGCTACATGTGGTGATGTAAAATGGAATTTGATATAATTTCTCTTTTCTTAGATTTTTCTATCTTTCAGGATTTAGAAATGAACATTCTGGCCTAAAAATGAGTAGTATTTCTGATATCAATTACCTATTTCATATGCAAGCCACAAAACCATTTTCAAATAAATATTGTGTTTTCCACGGAAATGAAAGAGAATATTAGGGTTTTTTTTTTTTAAAGAGGAAAAACTAAAATCATATTAAAATTGAAATAGATCAAACAATTGTGACTGTTCATCTTTACCACTGAAAGTTTCATATGTGCCATTGTAATGCAAAAAAAAAAATCCATTTGTTACCTGAGAAAAGTGTTGTTTTTCACTTACCTTGACATGCATTAAAAAGGAGTAAGCTCAGAAAAATGCACCAACTAAGCCTTTCAGCTACAGCAGTGTTGAGGTAAGTTTGGAACTCACCAAAGTTACTAAGGTACCTTTTCCAACAGAGATTAAATAAAGTGGAATAGCAATTTTTGTCTCTCTGTGAAAAACTCTTCCATTTTGTTCATAAAAGCTAAAAACCTACCATGACAACCTATTTAGAATATTTTCATACTTTTGCCTAGGCAGTAGAAGCTCTTGCTTCTAGCACTAGTGTATCATTTTCAGTTTACCCTGAAATACACTTTGTGTAGGTGTTCACCTGTGAGAAGTGAGCTTCTAGAAAATATTACAGTACCCTAAAACACTTGCTGATGGTAGAAGAACAACGAAAAGAAGACAAAGCATTTGAAATAAGTTCAAACAAATAGGCTGACAAATATTACTGACAGATTGTTGAGATTTTGTCTAGTAAATAAAAGAAATGTTGGCCTGGAAATCAATGAACCAAAATTAGTGTGTTGGAACCAATTTTGGTTCATTGATTTGGGCTTGTACAACCCCCAAAGGGAAAACGGTCTATTTTATCAAAAGCAGAAAGGGAATCACAGTAATTACAGTAGCTGACTTGGGATTTGATTATTGAACCAACCTTTTCTTTTCCACTGTGAAGAATTTCAGGATAGATTAAGAGATTCTTAATATTGTACTTTGAAATTATCTCAGTGGCCTCAAGTGGATCTTTATATAAAAAAAGAAAACATGACTGGGATTCTGCACTTACCCTTTGGGGTTCTTTTTGCACTCCTGTCATCCCATTTATTCAGTTCATTGATGCTGCTCTTTTCACATGAGCTAGCTGTATAATGACAATATTTCTTCATGTCATTGAGGCAGACAAATGCTATCTACCTGCACCTGAGAGAAGTCTTTTGCTCTTGATGTTGATGCCTGTGATGACACCTCACCCTTGCTGTTGCCCCTTAAGTGTACAGGATCCCAGATGCCAAATGTAATGCTACCTTCACTCTCTGTGTCTCTAACTTAGCACTCTGGGACACCTAAAACACTTTTAAAAGTATAGGATTCTGGTTCATAGTTGGTACTTTACTGAGAGGATGACTGACTAGAATCACCCTAGATTCACTGAAAGTTGGGTTTTCCTGTTATCCACACAGGGTTTGTTCATTTTATGGAAGCTGGTGGTGAGAATGGCTCACATATTAGAAAACCAGATTTGGAATAAACAGATTAAATGTTGTTCTGTGCTCAGTCATGAGCAACCCTCTCAACCTTCTATAATCAGATATGAAGAAAGCAGTGATGCAGAATAACATAAAAAATGCACTGATAGTTGTCCTGGTTTCAGCTAGGGCAGAGTTAACTTTACATTAGTGGTTACAGGGCTGTGGTTTGGATTCAGAATGGAAATGGTGTTGATAACACACTGATGTTTTGGGCTTTGCTAAGCAGTGTTTGTCCTAAGGCAAGGATATTTTTTTCCTGTCCCACATTCTGCCTGTGAGGAGGTACCCAAAAAATCTGAGAGGGAATCTAGCTGGGACAGATGACCAGAACTGACCAAAGGGATATTCCACATGACCATAGAACATCATGCCCCATATATAAACTGGGGGGAGTTGTCCCTGAAGAGAGACAATTTGAGATCAGGAAGGCAGGTCTGGCATTGATCTGTCAGTGGTGAGCAACTGAATTAAGCATCACTTGTTTTTATCTTTTCATTTTCATTATTATTTTAATTTGCCATTATTAATTTATTTTACCTAATTTTCAATTATTAAACTGGTCTTAACTTAAAAGTTTTACTTTGACTCTCCCTCCTCCCCATTCCATCAAGGTGAGAGGGGAGAGAGGCATGGGTTGAACAAATTAAGTGTGTGGCACTTAATTTCCAGCTAGACTTAAAGCCACGACAATAGTACAACAACTATGAGATATTTCAAGAAATAAGAACACATAGCAAATATGTCTCTCTTTATTTGGATCAGTGCAAGTAAAGTTTGCTTTCTTCAGAGCTATGAACTTATTATTAATGCACCATTAATTTGGTGATGATTCACACAGTAATTTGTTTTTTATTTCCATATTGGAAGTCTGGCATTCTTTGTTAACATCCACGGATTTTTTTTCTAATGTTACAAAAATTAAAACAAAATTAGCTCAGTTGGTTGGAGCATGGTGTTAATACCACCAAAGTTGTGGGCCATTCACTTAAAATTAGGACTTGATGATCATTGTGGGTCCCTTCCATCTCAGATCATCATGTGATTCTGTGAAAACACACAACTCAATAAACTTTCCTTTAACTTAGTCATAAAAATTGATCTCCTCATTTTTCTTTTACAGTAATGATTAAGACACATAATGAAAATATTGCTAGCTAAGAGTGTGACCCAGTTAAAATAAAAATAATATATCAGGAAAAAGAAAATATTATTTTTGATTTTTCAGTCTGATGAAACAGGGTTTTTTATCCTTCTGCTTTTGTATGAAAAAGGACTGATTTATGCAAAGTAGACAAGCAAGAGGAAAAGAAATTTATTTTCCCTTTCCTCCTCTCTCACATGAATATTTGTGCTCTGGTTTAGACTGTGAATAATGTTTGGAGAATATTTAACAGATCTGGGACATTTCAGGAGGACTAATCAGTGTTTGGGACAGGAATGTTGGCTAATGATATTGACCACATTATTTCACTCCTGAACTGAAACTCTGCCAATACTCTGAATATCTTTGTGGTGTTTTGAAAATTTAAAACTGATCTTCTGTGTGATGTTGCAGAACTCTTTCTATCTCCCAGTTCTTTTTGCATATTCTATTTTGATGGTAGTCTTAATGAACACAAAAATTCCCTTGAGGTGTACACACACTTTTGAAAAACGTCATTTTTAAGGCAATCCTGGTCAGAGCCTCAAAACAATACCAAAGAGAAATATCAAATAATGTACTTTGCATTAGCCTTTGGAGGCAGTCTATAGTTTAATCTGTACTTTCCTCTGTAGTGCCAACAGTAGTGTAATCACAAAAGAGCCATCTCTACATACCTCACTTTGAGCCTTTATTAACAGGATGGAAAACCCTTCCAGCTGATAAGAATGTAGCTCTTGGCAGAAAGTTTTTTCAAATGGTACCACTGGGGTTGATAGGTATCAGTCAAGAATTTCTTTCTGATCCTAAGAGTTTTTGTCTGTAAAGCTGGCACATTCAGAAACATGAGGATGTCTTTTAATACAACCAGGAGGTGAGGATTAGAAATCTATACTTCACCTGCTCTTTCTAATGAGAAATTTTAACCAAATGATGATGGTAGGAGATGAACCAATTTGAACAAGCAGAGCACTTCTGCTCTCTAGCTCATTGCAAATATAATTTCAGAATACCTGAAATTGTCTTCACAGTGTTTGTATAGCGTATGAAAACTACCCAGCTACCTTCACCAGACAATCCCTCTTCTCTTTCCTAAAATAGGGTTTGGTACTGATCATCTCCCCAAAGCCCTGTTCACCACTTCTGCATATAAAGAAACTCAGCATTTTGACAGACATGGTCTTGCAAATCCAGCTGAGTGGTGTAAGGAATGATTTCAGATGTTGTTTCTGAGATGTCTTACACTAAAATTTGGTGACTGTGTGAAGGCTCATAATCCACTGTGGTCACTTGAAGGTCATGTGTTCCATTTGATACCTCCACGTACTGCAAGCATTTATGCCATCAGTGATGGCATCTTGGGGTTTAGGTGCTGGAATTAGCTGACAGAAAGACATCATTAGACAGTTCATATACTTTAGCAGGCACAGGTAATTCCAAGTGGGTTCTGACATACTTTTGGCAATCTGAGTAGAGACACTTAAGTGGGTACAAGCATCACTGCTGTTTATACTTCCAATTTCAGCTAAGAATTCCTATTCAGCCTGTTTCTGTGTAGCCAGCAATGCTGAAAGAAGAGGGAATCAGTTTAAAGTTGTTTTTATAGGGTGTTTTGATTGAAATTTTTAAAAAGTGAGACTGTAGTAAAACTAAACTCTTGTGCTTAAGTACATTTGTCAAAAATGAATGGATTTTTCTCTATTTCGTTAACAAAATGTTCAAAATAAACATCATCCAGCCATTAATAGAAGAGACTTGCCAGGCATCAATGAAATGGGAGCAAAACTTTTTTTTTTAGTTTGCATTTTAAAACATCTCAACACTGAATGTCTGAAGCCAAGGTCTTAAAACTATATTGAGGTTCCTAAACGGAATTACTTTGACTGGCAAGATAATGCTAAATAATGCCAGCATTTCTGAGGTCAGTGAGAAGACTCCAGGGGATTAATCATCACAGAAACACAAAAAGTTATTATAACTAGAAAGGAGAACACATGAAACATCACAATCAGATACTGTTTGTCCAGGGGATAAACACGTCAAAGGAGGAAGTTTTTTGATATAACCCCTAAGAATGGAATGTAATTGAACACAAAGAAAAATGTCAAAATCATAGAAATGTTTTCCATAGGGCTTTTCAGACCTCCTGAAAACATTTTGGGTTTTCATGTGGATACCTGCTTGTCTGAAGACATCCTCCACTTTAAAATACAGCTGCTTTGAAGTCATAGTCAAAATCACTGATATGTAGAGTGTGGCATCAGAAACAAGCAATTATGGTATGCACTGCAGAAATTATTGAGATATATAAATACTTAGAAAGTACTAAGGGTCTCTGCAAACTTAAGATCTCACACCCATCCCAGGTCCCCCAGTCTGTATTGCCTCCAGTCCGTGTGGCTTCCTCTGCTTTCCAGCTTCCTCCATTGACTGGTTCCAGCATCTGTTTATGGTCTCATTGCTGAGCATAAAGACCAAGAGAACAAACAAGGACAAAGAGACAAAAGCCTGGGAAAAGGAGGAGGCTGTGGGTAGAAGGGTAGTAGGTGAGAATATTTTTACTACTGGTTTTAGAGACCCAAAAAACTTCTCCTGTCCTAGAAGGAGTGCCATTTGAAAGGGTCAGGTCCCCCTAAGTTGCCACTGGCTGTGCTCTCTAAGGGACACTTCATGCACAAAGCTGTGGGACTTGGAAATGGAATTCCATCATACATTTTTTATGAAGTATAATTATATTTTAATATGCTTACACATTTATGCAGCAGTCTACAATGTTTTTTAATCCAGTCTGTTGCTTGATATGAAACTTTTCTTGTTTTAGTCAGGCTCCTGGCTTTTTTACATGGATTGGAACAGTGTGTGCTGTGTGCCAGGTCTTCCTTCTACTCTTAGAGCATACTTCATCTGAACTAATACTCTGTTCAATTTGCAAGGTGCAGTCAACAACCAAATATAAAATTTTATCTCAGCTCATATTTACTGGGAGCTTGCCATTTTCCCCTTATTTTGCCTTAAATTTCTGTTTTCAGTTACAAGTGCTCTATTGAGCCTTATTTTAGCTTGGAAGATGCTTTTCACAGCTTGACAGCTACAGTCAAAAGAGAAAAAAACTGCTCGAGTCTTTGCATTTACAACTGCACATTTGAAGTGCTCTTTTGCACCTTATTTACTATTATTCTTGTTCTATTGTAAGAAATCTTGCCCAGAAGAACATGAGATATGAGGGAAGTGATTCTTTCCCTCTATTCAGCACTGGTAAGGTCATACTTGGGATTCTGTATCCAGTTCTGAATTCATCAGTACAGGAGAGACATGGACATAACAAAGAGAGCCCAGTCAAGGGTCATAAAAGTGATGAAGGGACTAAGGCATCTCTCACCTGCCAAAAGACTGAGAGAGCTGATATTGCTAGTCCTAGAGAAGACTAAGGGAGGTTTTAATTCATGTATACAAATACTTGAAGGAGAGGTGCATAGAGGAGAGGGACAAGCTCTTTTAAGTGGTCTCCAGAGACAGGACCAAGGGCAACAAGCACAAACTGAAACACAGGGAAGTTCCAAGTGAACTTCCTTACTGTGAGTGTGGTGAAGCACTGGCACAGCTTTTCCAGAAAGATTGTGGAGTTGGAGATACTCAGTGCTGGAGACATTCAAAAGCCATCTGAGCATGGTCCAGGGCAGCCTGGTTTAAATGGCACTGCTTGGGCTGAGGGCTTGGACAAGATAACCTTGGGTTCCCTTTTCATCCCATAGCAAAGCAAAACTAATTGCAGTGGGTGGGGGCAGAGATGACCAGATATGAGATCCAGATGTGCAGGTAGTTTCTCTATGACACAGTCAATGAGCCTCATGTACCTGAAAATACTGCAGCAGTTGTAGTAAATGCAATCTTTGAAACACACTTTTGAAAAATAAAGCAAAACCTGCAAAAAACATGCACTTTTCATGTGGGAAAGAAAAACAATGAAGGCAAGGCCCTATTGAAAAATCCATAATCCAGAACTATTCATAAAACTTGGCATTTGAAAGCAATCTATAGGTCAAAGCAGACATTAATTAATTTTCAGCACTCCTTTGAGCAGTGGATGAGAAAATATTAGTTAAGCTGAAGAAAATATACCAGTGAAATATTTCATCTCCTGAGGCTAAATAACATGAAATCTTATGCCCTGATATTTTTTTTCTATTAGTATTTCTTCTATGTTTATGTTAATAACATTAATTTACTGTCAGTTC
Organism: Oenanthe melanoleuca; assembly: GCF_029582105.1. Lineage (NCBI taxonomy): Eukaryota > Metazoa > Chordata > Aves > Passeriformes > Muscicapidae > Oenanthe > Oenanthe melanoleuca. Next base: position 96,326,575 of record NC_079336.1, read on the forward strand.
TGATTTCAGTACATCTATTTTTTCCTAAGCTACATTTTAGTTATAGCTGTGGACCCACTGTAGAACTGCAAGAAAAAGGCAAACTAACATTTTTGCTCTGAAATGCCTGCAGTAGGCAATAGCTGCTTACTTTGTGTGCTCTTTCCTTCTTGCTCTCTTATTATTCATTAGACAAAATAACAGTGTTAGTTATGAGTCCCATTTAACTGGGTGGTATTTCATAAGCATCAACCATTTGGTAACCACATTTAGCATAAAACTGCAGCAAGGAGGAATATTTTCTGTCCTACATACCAATGGCACTGTTATGTAGAACCAGCCTAGCCTGTGCACATCCACATTAACATTTGAGATTCCTCCAGTGCTCAAGGAGAGGACAGTGCAACCAATTTTTGAACAGCCTGTCAGGATATGCCAAACTACCCTCTCTGTTATGGTATTCTTGTCTAAATCTTTTGTGTCAGGTGCTGTGAAAGTACAGAGGAGTAATAAAATGCTGGCTTGCTATCATTCTTCCCAGACAAGCTTTAAAGGGGGAGCTCAGGTCCAACAAGAAAATCAGACAGACCTTCAGACTGATGGAAAACACTGATGGCACAGATTGAGTGGGTTCTCCTCTGAATGCACAGCAGACACCTGTATTTTTTTATTCCTTTGTTAGATAAGGCTCTGGGGACATAATGACAGCTCTGCATTTGCACATGGGCTCAAGGAATGCAAGAGTTGTGATCTGTCCTGACTGTGGTGCTAGTCCCTGCAGTCACATCCTCTACAGCAGGAAGGTGGGGGTCTCTGGATCCCACCCACACACCAACTGGCAGAGTTGGCAAGCTGGAGAGAGATCACTCTGCCAGCCTTTGCAATTTTATCTTGATCTTGATATATTTGGTATTTTTCCTTAATCCCCTATACTGAGTTGAATGATTGTCAGTAAATTTCCAGTGTTCCTAGAAAAAAATAAAAAAGTCTTCATGCTTGTGGACGTGAGATTAGAGGTATGACCTAGATCTTGAAAAAAATAAAAGAGAATAAAAATGGTTTGTGTTTCTTGATAATATTTTGGGAGAGCTATCATGTTAAATGGTTGCATTTTTTGATACTAGAAAACTGCAATATTCTATGAAGGAGAAAAGGTGCATTGTCCTGGATCCAATGGTCTCAACGTTTTGATTTTTGTGGGTTTTAACCCAGTACTCTCTTTATTACACAAAAATACTTTTCTATCTACTAACTTCTAGCTCCATAATAAAAGACATTTCATATTTTGAGTCTCTTCCTGTAGCTCAGAACTTACAACACTCTATCTCAGAAATAAAAGTCATCCACAGAAACATTGAAATCCTCATTTCAGTGAACTGTAGCTAAAAATGTGGATTGACTTTAGTCAAAGATTTTGCATTTGTGTCTAGCACCAGTTTGAGAAGTCATTTTAATCTGCTGCTCTTCTCATGCACACAGTGATTGTTGTGAAGTGATTTAGAATGGAATTGCTAGAAAGAATTTAACTTGCTAACATAGACAGAGGGACAAGGGTTTAACATTAATAACTGGAGATGCATGTGTATGGATATGGAAGGGGGAAAATGCTTCATTTTTATTAGAAATATAGCCATCAAAAACCAAGCACAGGAGTTTATATTTAATGCTCTAGACACGGAAAATCAGCAGTGAATTGTGCAAGAGCACAGCTCCAACAAGAGCTTAAAATTAAGTCAATCCCCTGGTTAGAGATGTGATTGTTGCCTGTGCAATTAGCCTTGCAGTAGTACTAAGATGAGCTGAGAAGGATTTACTGGCTGAGGCCAAGCCTTATCAGAGGAGCCTTTTTGGGTGTAGATTAATGTGGAAATGACTTTTGCATGCCTCAGTAAACCAGTGCATTAGTAGTAAAGACTTTACTACAAATGCATTACAAAGGCCATTTTGCTCTGTACTAGACAGAAGTTTGCCCTTTCTGCAGCAGATGCTGTTGCAGATAGCCCCTGCTGACTTCACTGGGGTTTAAAAAGTGGAGGTTTTAATAAAAATCTGCCTTTAAAAAATATTTTAGCTTTTATTAGGTAAACCAAATGGAGTCTTGGAAAAAAAAAATCAACACCTGGTGGTTGATAATATGATCTAAAGAAATACAACCTGAAGAGTAATGCACAGAAGTTAAACAAGTAGAGAAGACTTATCAAAATGGAAGACCCAATCTTTTAACAGACAGAAAGTTGTGGGCAAGAACTGGTGAAACAGGTACAAACAGGAAAAGAAAGGGACAAAGAAGTCATTAGTCAGAGTTGGCTAGACACAGTACAGTGCTATGACAAAGAGTAAGGCATAATGTAGTTGGGTAGGATTTTTGGGAAGTATTTCCAAAACCACAAGATTTGTTTTTATTTCTATCCATTTTTTTTAGCTACTATTAAGATTGTGAACAACTTTTTGAAATCTTAAAGAAAATAATTTTAGAAGTTCTGAAGTAAATAACTTAAAAGTGAAAAGAAATGTGATTTAGCTACCTTTGTACACACCCACAATGGTACTTCATGAAAATGCCCATTTAATGCATCAAATGCAGAAGAGATTTGGATTGCAGGTGCTTCTGAGGTGGGCAGCATGGCCTAAGAACTTTAAGAGAAAAAGGTTTTGTCTGTTCTATCACTGCAGACTAGTCTGTCTATCTATTTCCAGTTCTAATGAAACTATCTGGGCACCAAAAAAAAAAAATTAAAAAAAAATAAAATCAAAGATCACGTTGACCTGTGCAAGGAAAAAAGAAAAGGCATGAGAATTACAAAGTCATTAACTGACTATGAAAAATTCTTGCCCAACAGCCTCATAGTTAAAAATCATTGGAAATGAGGTGCCATGCAGATGTTTGCTCAGACCAGGGGAAGAAATGCCTGGAGTCATATTTCAGTGACCTTGCCTTTTTTTTGGCCTGAAAAGGAAAGCAATGTTAGAGCTTTAAGTTTTTTTCCCCTAAAGATATGAAGATATATACTAAGAACACTTGCAAGTTTAAGAATGAGGAGAGTTTTTCAGAAAAGTAAAGAATATGTGCAAGAAATACCTCAATTTGTGATCAGAACAACAAACATATAAGTCATCGCCTTCTCATATTTCCACATGAGAGGAGCTGGACCAGCCAGACAAACTGAATCTGATTTCCTGGCTATTATATGGGAGAAATTTTGTTGCATGGGATTGTAACAGCAAAACATAGTGCTTAAATGCCAAAAGGAGTCCCAGGTATTACCCCAGGTATCCCAGGTAACAAACTGCATCGTGATTTGATAACATTATCAGTTAATGAAATTGTCTGTTCCATACCCAGCTAATGGAGAGTGGGAATTGCATGAGGCTGTCCCATGGAATCCAGAGCTGTCAGGGCAGATCAGAAAAGATATCCAGTAAAATTCAGCATGAAAGATTTTCCTTTGTCTTGTTCTCCAGGACTCCCAGCCTCTTGATCATCCCCCTTGGAGCATGTTGCCTCTTCCTATAGACTTTACATGAAATCCATGATCTAGGAATCTGATATCTACAGGAACAATCATACATAGAGCTGTATGAATCAGTCTGCTCTCTCTGCAGCTATTTAGAAGGAAGAGAGGTCAGAAAAAACCTGTAAAAATCAGTCTTATCGAATATTCATGGACCACAGAGATAAGCAGCATTCATCTAAAACTGGAGTTTCACAAGCATTTTAAGCTCAAGGCAGCACTGTCAACACAAGGAACTGCACAAGGAGCTCCTTTTCACAATGACAGAACTACTTGGCTCAGGCATGTCTGTCAGATGAAGAAAAAAGACAAGCAGGAAAAACAACACGTCTGAAAATGTAGTTACATTTCCCAGCAGGGTCCATAGCTCATTCACACTTGCTAAATCAAACCCTGTGCCTGCTCTCCCAGACTCATTCCTGTAGCTCTGGGTCCTGTTGGGAAACCCTGCAGAAGCAGAATAATTTCCTGGTTCAAAGCAGTAAAAACTTTCTGCTTCCCATGAGCAAGGAGTGATTCTGACCCTCCTTCTTCCACTCTAGATTCATTCTAAATTTCTGGTTTTTTCTATTTTCTATTTCTAAATTTCTAAATTGATATGTAGTCCTGTTAAACAAGATTTAATTTAATCTCCTCATTTGTATGTAAATCTGGTGCATGCATTTCTTTGTGTATAAAGCAAATTAAAAGCATCTGACTAGATAAATTTGGTTACTGAACAGAAGATAACTTTTTTCCTTCTAATCAATGGGAATAGCAAAATTAATTAGAGGCTAGAGAATAATTTCAAAAGGACCATTTCCCTGCTTAGCAAAACTAATACTATGGATGAGAACATATTTTTAGTACTGGTTTTCAAGTACTTTTTTTCGTTACTTTTATTCTAATTATTAGTATTTTCTACCAATGAAAACGTAAATAATTTGTTTGTTTGGAGTTTTTTTACATAAAGTAAAACATTATAAACGTGAGACTTTAATTCTTATTTTAGTGGGTAGGTCAATTGTTTGAAGACAGTAGATTTGTCTTCTTTTACACCTTAAGAGCCAATAGCCATGGACCTTTGACCAGTTTCTGTTTTCAAATCCATCTGAAAAAAAAATTAAAACACTGAAAGCTTACTGACTTTATAAAGAGATACAGCTTTGGCTGAGTTGTTGGTTTGGGGGTTTTTCTGGTCGGTTGGTTGGTTTGGTTTGGTTTTCATGCAGCATTGTAGCATTTTCCATTTGAAATAGATGCATATCTTCTGGGTCACTCAAAAATATTTTACATATTTCATAGTGCTTTGCTATTTTTGTTATTTTGTAAAGACTTACAGGGCAGTTTGTGGTTGTCTGGGAGTGCATAGTGGTAATGTGGTATTCCTGCTTCTTTTCAGCTGTTCTAAGAGCTGGAAAAGACTTCTAGAAAGAAAGAGGAAAAGTCAGATTCTTCCTTTGTCTGTAACAAAGAATAAAATGAAGAAGACATCAAAAAATTTTAAGGAACAAAATGTCAGTTGGAAAAGAACTAAAAGAAAAAAAATACAGAGTTAATACCTGGAAATACAGAGGGGAATGAAAGTGCTTCTGTCAGAAGAGATTTGTACATTATTGCCCATATGCTTAAATTTGGAAATCCTCATAAACTCAGGAAGTTCAGTAAGATTATTCAAATGTTTAAGATCTCTCATTAAATTACAGTTTTGGTATAGTTTTTGCACAGTTAGTGGGATATGCTAACATATAATTTATGGTATTATGAATAAAGCTTAATGGGAGATGAATTATAAATATGAGTTAATAGACTTCTTTCCCACAGGATTAGGAATCCCACTGTGTATCTGTTAAGGCCCCCTCCAAACTAAATATCCCCTCATTACTAGTAGATTATAACTGCTCATGATGTACCTGGCTAACTAATATTTTCCAGCTTAATTCTAAAGAGAGAGTCCTCCTCCTTCAAATTTCTCATCAGCTGTTTAATCATTATTTGCTTGCACTAGAAATCTAATTTCACACAGAACAACTCCATCCATCTCAAGTGGACAAAATCCCTCTCTACATGAGCTTGCCTGAATGGTGTTTCTCTCAGACAGATCTTCAAGACTTAAAGACTCAGTAAATTTAGCTGGTTTTTTTTCATGAAATCTGGTGATTCACACTTCCCTTACCTGACTCAATTAGACCTTTTTTTTGAGATTCAGCTTTTTTCACTGCTTGGTGAAAAAAAAACCCCAAACAGAAAATATTAATATCACAATTAATAAAGTTATATTTCAAGCTTGAGTGTAGCTCTGATCAAAATACTAGTTCCAGTTGCAAAGGAAAATCTTTACTCTGAGTTCAAAAGTGGTCAAAAATTGACACTGTGAATGGAAAAAAATCCCTTAAAATTTTAGATGTTTAAAGTCCTATTTCCTAGCTTAAATTATTAAATAATTATTTTCCAAAATCAGTTGTATAGTTCCATCAGAGAAAATTTGTCGGGAATCAAATCCAGAACCACAGACACAGAACTCGAAGTATAGGAGCTCCTGGTTTAACTTCATCTGAACTTTGTGTGTATGTTGGCTCAATATTTCTTGTAGACTCTAAGAGGGGAAAGATCCATGGAAAACATTTTGTCTTCATATCAGAATGATAGTGCCATAAACTTCAACCCATTTGTTTCTGGTGTTCACATTCATTTTGGCCATTAAACCTTATCTTATTGCACAGGTTTGTCTTCATTTTTCTTCTATTCTTGCACTCTGCTTAAGTAATAACTCACCAACCTTAAAACAAGGGCTGAGATATGGAACCCAGGACAGATATTGTATAAAATTGCCATCAAAACCATGTCCTAAGGCACATCATCAGTGATTTAGGGACCATTTGCTTGCTAGATTTTGAGGATAAATGGTTGCTTCTTCATTAAACCATTCAGCTCCTATATGTGCATTTCCAAAGTGCCAGCACCAAAGTGCATGTCACAAAATGCTCCTATACATGATGCAGCATTTCTGCCAAAAAAAAAAATAAATTAATAACACTGGAAAATTTCAGTGTGCAATTTTACAGTAAATGTGTTCCAAATATACTGTTATTGAGTGATACTCATACATGTATGTCAGGAAAAAAACATTTAAGCATAATAAATATTCCACCTATGTCTCTATTCTCATTTTTTCTTATGATTCTTGCTGTTTCAAGAAGAAGAAATTAAATACACCATACACTGAAAATGCTACAATGGTATTTTGATTGATCCTGCTGTTCTCTATATAACTGTCAATTAGTTTGGGTTAAATTGCTCTACTATCTAAACCAGATGAATCAACATTCAAAAAAATGTTGGGGTTTAATCAATGTATTGAATGCATAGATTAAATCTAAAACTAATTCAGCATTTTGATGGGAGGAATTTAAATTCATTTTGGTATTTGATCAGATTTTATTTTTCCATCAAATCATATTTTATGCATCCATGTTGAGGTAGAATTTAATGATTAATAAGGCATACAACAGTATAAATGAAGCATGAAAGCATCAGTCACATTAGAGATCACACTAGACTATTTTATTTTGTTTAAAAATATGTGATTGCATTGCTTTGACCATATTCTTCTTATTTTACTTTGTTAGTTGCCAAGAAAAGCAGGTCACCTGCAGGTCTTAAATATTCCTCATGTTGATCCTGATCCTCCATAGTGTTTCCTGAGGTTTTTCAATCACACTGAGAAGTCAAAACATCTGTGAACTTTGATGAGAGCCAAAACCTGCCATAAATAAATCCATAAATATAAGAAAAAAGAGTAATGCCAATACTGCAGATATGTAGGAACATAGAACAGTATTTCAGCATTTTATCACAAATCAGTTTTGGAATTCAGGAACATTTTAGAAAATACATACAAAATATTTTCTTGCAAAAATGTTCAATAAAAATCAATAAAGGAAGTCTCTGAAGTTCAACTGAATCAATCTGAAAATTCACAGAACTTGTAAGAATTTCAGAAAGCATTCCTCAGACTGACTTATGCATACTGCAGTGTTAGAGAAATATAGAAAGAATGTGCTACAAGTTGCATCATTATATAAGATAAATGACTACAAGTGGTGAAGTCCATGACCTTGTTAAAATAATAATTAAAAAAAAGAAAATAAATTTAAAAATTCTATTAATCGAAATTGCAAGATACGAGAATTTATGAGCATATTGCATTGGAAAAACTCCTAAAATTTTCCCTATCCACAAAAAAATCTTTTGATTATTTGCACTTCAAAAATATCCTTTTAGGCTACTTGAAATTGTAATGGGACTGCTGTTTAGTCAGTACTTTTTCATTTCTACCATGTTTTTATTTCTAATTTCTCCTAAAAAAACCCATATCTTCATGCAAATATTGAAAAACACTTCAATAACTTTTAAACTTCTTAAAGCATTTAAAACTTTATTAACTTGCAAAATACTAACCCAAATCTGCTGTAGAAATACAAGAATATGGAATAGGACATATCCCCTGTTTAGTGGTCTCCCTAGAGAACATATTTAACTTTTCCAAAACTGTATTATCCTTCATTATTTAGACCTGTGCACACTTTCTACTAATTAATAAGAAAGTTTTTGTGACATTTTGTTAAACTCTTGGCCTCAAAGGCAGGCTGTAGCAGTAAATTTCTAAAGCCTTAAATTGTATTCTCTGAAAAGTATTTCTTTTCATCTTGACTTCCCATTTTTCAGTCTCACTACGTGATTCCTTGCTCCTTTGTTGAAAAGAGAACTAGAGTTTCTCTCTTATCATCTCTCCACCAATTATCATTTTATGTGCTTTTGTCATGAACCTTCTTATTCCTCACCTTTCTGAGGCAAATAATCCAAATCCATTAAACCATTCTTTCAAAAAGGAACTTTCCAAGGCTGGTAATTATAGTTATTGCCAGTCACTGTTTTTTTTTTTTTTCAGTGATTCTTTTTAATAATTTTTCTTTTTTTTTTTTTTTTTTTTTTTTTTTTTTTTTTTTTTTTTTTTTCTTTTTTTTCTTTTCTTTTTTTTTTTTTTTAAGACAGAAGGAAGTCTACTCTATGGTATCTCAGCTAAAAACAAATTTATAAAGCATGTTTTCTGTGAACAGCTACAGATATTACCAGTGTGTTTACTTTTTCAAAATATTTTACCAAGCAGAGGTTTTCATTTAAATGCTTCAGCTTGAAAAAATATCATAATTTAGAAAACAGAAATTTTTGCACATTCATACTTTTACTTTCAGTTTACCAATAGTAAATTTCATGTGGCATTGTTATATTTTTCAGTTATATTTTATTTTTGAAAATATTTTATATTTTTATATTTATATTTTTATAAAATATTTTCTATTTTTAAAAATATTTTAAGTTATATTTTTCTGAAGTTCCTCACTCTTACTCAGAGTATGTTGTTATGGATCATACTTGGTTCATTCAGCAAAATATTGTGAATTTGGTAGAACTTAGGTATTCCACTCTCCCCTTTAGCATATTTTGACAGTTTCTTTGATTCCTGGTAGGATATGTTACTGGGGAATAGGTCAGAAAGCAGCTGGATGCAATTTTTCTCCAATTTATTTGAAGGTGTGAACTGAAGCAGCTAAGATGTAGCAGGGAATTTGTTTAACAGACTTTATGTCACATAAAATATTTTAGTTATTTGCAATAAATAGTAAAATGGCTTAAGGCAAAAATTAGTTGTCTAGTTGGTTTATCCTACCATGGACCTGCTTCTTCAAATTCCTCAGTTTTCCAGAAAAATCTTTCTTCTCAAGTGGTGCCAGGAGAGATATCTATGGGTTGATATCTCTGCTCTTATAAGAATTGCTGAAAGAAGGAAAAAAAGAAGTGTTTACCTGTCAAAGACATGCCATGTTAGTCTGTTAGCTTAATTGTCTTATTTGTACAGGTGTGGGTAAATCTGATAACCCTCCCTCCTCCAAAATATGAATTTTCTTTCTCCTTCAGGGACATGCCCATCACAGAGAAGAGCTCAGGAGCTGCCCTGGCTGCCAGACCTTCCCTCCTAATGCTGGAATCCACAGACTGCAGCCCCTGGATGCCAACCCACAAGCACAAACTCCATCATCTCAGCACTAAGCCCAAACACCTCAATTTCATCACATTAGGGATGTTTGGAGTGGTTTTTTCTGTTTTAAATAGAGGCAACTGCTGGCCCTGTGTCACACTGTGTGCAGCAGTTCACAGCCTCAGGCAACCAAAATTCTGACACTTGACAGACAACCTGGGAAATGAATGCTGATCCTGGGAAGTGAGGGGGAGGACTGTGAGCTGTGGCTGGCATCCCCGAAGTAAACCTTCCCCAAGTGGGAATAGCTCCTGAAACCCCCAGTGCTGCCCTCTTGATGGCTATTGGTGACTCCAATCCACAGGATGCATCCTGCAGGGTCTTCAAATATTGAGAATTAGAGCAGCAGTCTTGTCTCTCTGCCTGTGGTCAATTTTCTAATACTTCACTAGAGATACTTGCAGTACTGGTGATTTCAGCCAAAGATTTCCAATACCAGCTGAACAGGATCACAGTTTAGAGGGTGTGTTTGCTTTTTCTTTTCTTTTTTTTTTTTTTTTTTTTTTGATAGACAGAATTGACAGGATAAAATGGGAAAAAAATGAGACTTACATGAATCTTCTCTGCAAGCTTCCATTTGAATAAGAAAAAGAAATATTTTCATTTTTCTGATATCACCAGAGGAAGGTGTAAGGAATTAAATTACAGCACGAAAACTTAGCTCAGGAAATCTGTAACTTTGAGTGGCAGTTAGCTGAGAGATTTTTTAAATGCATTTTTAATTTCTAATGCCACTGATTCTTTGGAAACAAAATCAATCCTACAAGCTAGCTCCTCTCTGTGTTTTTCTTGGGCAGTAGGATTTTGCCTCGTAGGAGAGAGAGGCCAGAGCAGCTTTGTGTACTTTTTCTTAGGGCTTCAAGGCAGTGATGGTTTTCTGGGCTGTAAATTAGAGAAATCCAAGGGGACTTTCAATTTGCAATGGCCTTCTAGGAGTTCAAGCCTGCCCAGGATCTCCCACAGGGCTGCAGTCAAGCCATTTCTCTCACTTCTGGCATGTTCAGGAGATGCATATTAACTTCACATAGCCTGCACACTGAAATAGCTTTCCTTGGATAGCACATGCAGCTTTCAGCATTTGTACTTGAAATAAGATACACTTGTATTAACAATTCTTTGTTGACTGGAATCTGGGAAGAATAGTCAACACTCTTTAGACAGACTGTATTGTCTCTTGTGTGTTTGTAAAAGTGAATCACTGTCTGACTGGTTCGCAGGAGGAATACCTCTAGGAGGAGGCAGAAGTGCAAAAGTGGCACCTTCCACATCCAGATTCTCTGTTTTGTCATAACTTATTTCAGACCAGCTGACATCCAGGTTACATCAACTCTGTTTCCTCTCAAAGGTTCAGTTCCAAAGTTTTGTTTGCCTCCTCTGAGGTGACATTTACTTGACAAGAGCTTGCTCAATGCCCTCGGGGCACTAGGAGGGTTTACAGCTCCTGACCAGCCTCACCTCCCCTGACCCCCCACCCATATGCCCAAGAGCTGTATTTATACAGCTATATATTTTTTGATCCCTGGATGTTTGGACCTGTTCTCACTAATCTTGCCCAGGTACTCTGGGTCTGTAGAGGAGGTGGTTGAGGGGTCACTTTGACTTTTGGCTTGTATTCCTCCTTCTGGAGCATCCTGTGTTATTGCTCCACAACAACCACCACCTGAAAATAATTTATTTCCACTGCAATACTTTCTCAAGAAAAATGTTTGGGGTACATGCTTAATTATTCCTCTCAGCATTACTCTAATGGTGTCATTACTCTCAGGAAGTCACCTCTTGCCACCAAATCTGGGTTACAAGAGTCCAGAGGGATGCAGGGAGATGAGTGTTTTGCCAGGCTTGCCTGTATGGGGTTTCCTGCACAGCAGTGGTCTGGGAAGGAAAAATAAAACCAGTGTTATGTCATAAAAACAGTTGGTTTAGGGGTAGCCTTTTTTGGCTACAGTTTGCTGTCATATTTCATTCCCAAAGAGGCAGCATTCACTAAGATTTCTCACTGCATCTCTGTAAGGAAGTTCAAAACAAGAGTATATCAGCTTTTGGTGTAGTGTTTACCTGTGTGTGCATTTTTCAGAAGCAGAATAAGAATTCTGTGTTGAAATGGTGATCTATGACATAACTGTTGGTCAGCTGCTGTGTAATTCTATACTGATGAAAGAAATGCTGACTACTGTTAGTAAATGGATTTTCCTAGAAAAAGTAATAGGGAAGAAACTTCTGACTTTTGAGTATTTGTTTCTGAAGGTTTGAAACAGGTGATCCAGGAAAACACCAGATAGTAATTTTTCAAGTGAGGTTTCTTTTTGAGAAATAAAAGTCTTCCTGAATAAGATAAAATATTTCAGTCTGTCAGCAAGAGATAAACCAGCTTGAATATTAAATAATAAAAAAACCCCTCCTTCTCTGTTCTGTTGTAATATAGTCATGTCATATGACAAAATGAGATTACTAAAAGACTTTTGACCTTTTATTATTTAGTTTGATATTCTTAAACAATTAATTATGAAGGAAACAACATATGGGAGGAAAGAATTAAAGCAGCTAATAAATAAATCTATTTTGAAATCTACTGTTTTCTGTGCACATTATTTGGAGACAGCAAAACCTTACTGGATAGTCTTTAAAGTTTGCTTTCTAAGCAGGCTAGACAGTGCATTGGTTTATGACCACCTATGCCAGTTTGTAGACATGTTCTACAACTTTTGAAACATGTTTATAATGAAAATTTATCAAATTACTCTTCTATATAAATCAAGAGCTTTGAAAGTCATTGGCAAGACTGTAAAACCTCCAATGTAAAAGGGAGCCAGAAGTAGGAGAGCTTGTTTTGGAAATTGTAGATTTTTTTCTGAGGGTAATCAGAAGAAGTGGTACAGGAAATATTTGTACCCAGAGATTCCAGCTAGCAGGTTCTCTGTCCAGCTGGCTAGTCTGAAAGGACCAAGGTGGTATTTCAATGATTAATGAGAAATTGCTCAATGTCTCATTCTTGTGCCTGGTATTCTGAGCATCTTGAAGCCAAAATATCAGGTTTGTCAGACATTTTGGACCTACCTCGTTCTCCTTATATGAATTCTGGGCCATTCAGAAGGAAATTAATTTTGTGTCTGACTGTCACAATATTGTCTCTTTTCAGGATACCACTTTACAAAGATACTTTGTGAAATTATCCCTATTGTGAGTTTGTCTGTAAGCTGAACATTGTTGGTTCTATAATGGATTTCCATCCATTCACAACCATTTTCTCCAGAAAAGGATTCTCTTCCTATGGTCTTTTACCTATGTGAATAATAATTATAGAATAAAACTTATAGTGGTTTGCCAGGCAGTACAATTTGATGGGCTCAGACACAGGAGATGTAGTTTATATTTTTGTTTTCAGTCTGATGTTACTAAGTCCAAATCTCCCCAATTTCTACTTTATATTTACAAGAGTAAATTAGGATGTTGACCTCTGTTTTGACTACTGTTTTGAATCCAAACAAATCTGGGAAATACTTTGTCAAGGATAGGAAAAGATGTTTTGAGTGTTTTTTTTTGCTGGACCATCTGCAGTAAGAGTTGGCTGACCAAAACAAGTCATCTTAGTTGTCATTCAGGGTGCTAAGCCTCAACTTGGGGACTTCTAAAGTGGAATGGAGTTATAGTTGATCTCATGGGTATTAGGCACAAATGTTTAAAGTTATAGTGAGTTGTTGAATTTCTGGTATAAATTGATTTTCCAAATGACATTCTTAAGTGGCATTCTTAAGAGACTTTTAAGTGTGCTCAAACATCTTTGCATTTGATTACTTGGCCCTGGGATTTTGCTACTGAAATGTGTCCACTGCTCTCAGTTACTGGACTAGACTGTCAAGTGCATGAAACTTGAGTTCTTCAGCTCCTTCCTGAAAGAAATTTCTCCCAAGTCAATGTTCTCTGTATTGTTACTCATGTTTTTCCTTTGAGTATCTATGCCTAATGAAATGAGAAATGTTTCCTCAGTGTGAGGCAGATGAGGAATTATTTTAAATGCATAGAAAGACCCCCCCTTTACAGAAAGACCACCAGAGGATTGGAGTTGAGAAGAAACATATGGTGCTTGTTTCAGTACTCAGTGCTTTGAGCAAGTAGCTTATCCCAGCAAAAGTAAATATCCAAGTATATGGAATCACCCAGAAACAGAGATCTTTAAAGAGGAGAAGAAAAATCTTCAGGCTAGTTCTGGAAAGGTATTTATTTCAAGAGCAGTTGCCCTAGTGAGTCATCTAAGCTAATAATAGCTGGGATTCCTTCCACAAGGGGGAGATGTGTGGCATGGTATGTTTTTCACTATTTGTTCCTGTGGTTTGATACATCCATCATTGCATCTAAGTCCAAATATTGATCTGATAACTTTTTAAGGGTTTATTTTTACTGACAATGAAACTTTGAGAGATTTGCAAGCATTATTTTTTTTTAATTATTATTATTCCTGAAGCTTATGAAGATGTTTGTGTCTGCTAAGACAAAAAAGAAGCCAAAATTGTCATGGGCTCTGCAGTTTAGTCAGTGTGGGTCCTTTGTGTTGCGTATCTCTTCTTTGGTAATAACTGGTACCAGTGACACAACCCTCATCTGAAATTTCAAGGCAGAGTGCTTGATTTTGGTGATTCTTTAGCTTGGTGAAAGATCACATATTTCTTTATGACAACATTGACTAGCTGCCTTAGCGAAGTTTCATCCTGATTCCTAAAAGCTTGCCAAAATCTCAACTAATATGAATAATTTTCATTGGTAGACAGTGTTACAAAATCCTAACATTAGCCATATCATTTGCTCTGTCTACACTGAATTCAGTAATGCCTCTACTTTTCCAGTTAAAAATTAGTTAGCATTATGCCTGCACTCTTTTTCAGAAAATTATAGTATAATTGACTCATACATCTATATGTGTGAACATACATTCACACTAGTCTGGGAAATATATATGTAGAGTTTTTTAACTGCAGAAATTGAGTGTGTCTGTTAAAAATTCCTGTGGTTGTCAACAAACATAGCAACATACTTAAAGTATTCATCAATGATGCTTCCAGCTATAAACTATTAAATAAAAAGTTAATAAATGTTGTGTGAGAAAACATGTCATTAAATGTCTGACTAGAATCTGCAATGTGTCTCTACATGAAATGAAGTGCCTGAAATCCAATTACAAGCTCTTGAACACAGAAAGAAAATGTCCATTAAAATCAGAGGTTATTCTGACTTTGGAAGACCTCATAAGACACTTAATATTGTTATTATGGCACTGGTAGCCTAGAGAAGCTATGGATGCCCCCTCCCTGGAAATGCCCAAGGTCAGGTTGGATGGGGCTCTGATCTAGTGGAAAGTGTCTCTGCCCATGGCAGGCAAGTTGTAATAACAAAGTCTTTAAGGTCCCTTCCAATCCAAAGCACTCTGAATATATGATTAATTATAAAATAATAAATAAATAAAATAAATAAATAAATAAAATTCATTGTTGTCTGTAAATATCAATATTAATAAACACCCCTTTTGCAAAGTGAGGTAAAATATCTTCAGCTGTAATGTTCTCTGGTGGTTTGTGTCTATCTCATCCAGACTTTGGACTCAGTGGTCTGGAAGACAGAGGTGAACCTATGTGTCTGGTGAAATGATGACAATAGTTTATTACCACCAGGTATGTTTCTTTATAATTTTTTTTCTTTGCAGATCACAGTGGTCAAGAGGTAATTTTAGATATATTATTTAGCAGGTTTGCTGGAGGTAAGAGGTTTTAATTAAAGTTCAGATTATCTCTAGTTTTATTTCCTTGAGAGCAGAGTTTTTTTGGCCTGTGCATCCTGTGCAATACTATCAATGTATTTAAACATTGCTGCTGATATTGGAAGTGAGAGATTTATTTTTGTTTTGAAATGGTTGTCCATTTCCCATCCTTTCTTGAGAAAGAGGATGAAACAATGTGGTGTGTGAATGCTTTCTGTACTACAGAAAATATTGTCTCTGAAGTTACTGTGAAAAATGACTATGTTGATATATGATTTTAGTTTTAAATAAAAGTTTGATCTGCTTGCTAGAGAATTAATAATATTTCAAGATGAAATGAAGAAATAATCTCTTTTTGTATGAAATCTGAACTAGGTGTGGAATATGTAGGTCCTGGCACTTTCTGTCACTATTTTATTGAATTTCCTACTGAAAACCACCTGCTGCTGATCCCATGAGTGCAATAGGCTGTGGAAAGCAGTACAAAGAATTTGGACTTGATTTGTTTGCCTTGGTGAGCTGCTTGACTTAAGGGTAAGCTGGAGGCTGTAGAAAGGACCTGGGCTGCTGACAGGTGGACGTGGTGTGGTTTTCCCACCCTGGTATCCTTTCAAAATAATGACAGGGAGACAGGGATAGCAGTGGTGACAACAGAAACAAAGCCTGAGAAGCAGACAGAATATACTTTTATTGAAACTCAAAAATTACCCTAAAAATAGTTCTGTAGAAAGAAGGTATGGCATTCCATGGTCATATTTGCCATGAGAAAGTTGATGAGAGAAAAATCTTCTTGCAATTAAAGGAACTGCTTCATTTTTGGAGGGACAGTTTGGCAATTTCACTCTAATTAAGAGCCCTATAAATAAACCCAAGTCCTGTAATAAAGGTAATTTTTCTTACATGTACTGAAGAATTGTCCAGGTAATATATCTGCAATAGACCTAATTCTGTATCAGTGTATAAAGACTATGTGTATGTAGTAATGGGTGGTTTTAATTATATCACTGCAGTGCTACACTATTTTTATCAATAATGTAGAACATCTAATTTTCTATCCTGTATTTACTTAGGATCATAGAAGACTGAATTTTTCTTTTTTTTAATTAGGCAAGTACCATCACCAAATGTGATAGAATACCTCTTGTGGGTTTTTTCCTACAGTTATATTGTTCCTTTTCTTTCCCTGCCAAATGTTGCGAGTTTTTGTTTGCACTATTTCATCCTTAGTAATCTGAATGACAAATTGCACTGCTAATTTTAAGTCTTAACCCTATTTCATGAATCTGCCAAGTATTTCTATCTCTTTCCTGTTGACAGCTTATTTTAAGGAGTACTTGAGTGATTTACCTCCGTGAATAATTGCTAATCAAAATTTTCACGGGTTTCAGAGACTGATGAAAAGTTTGGATTATTTTTCTTTTTTCTTACCTCCAAATAGCATATACTGGCAAATGTTTCAATTCACTGATATCAAATAAGTTTTAATAATTATTTCAAAGATTCATGCATACATATTGGGAGATATTTACTCACTGATTCTTAGACTTCACCTTAGTGATTCTTTTGAATCTCTTATGAAACACAAGTAGTGTAGTAAAAGTCAATTCAGAAACCTGTATTAGAATAACATATTATGAACATATGGTTTGGGATTTTACTGTCATAATCCCAGAAGTGAAACATTAAACTGAAATATTTTTTGGTCAGAAATTCCCAAACTCCAGTTTACTATTTACATCTGTAAGCCAAAATGGATGTTACCCACTGTGCATACAGCTATTTGATACAGCATAAATTGTCTTCACTAGAAGAAATGCTCTCTTTTGAATGCAGGTAAAAATTCAGGTATGAAGTAGCACTCCATTTTTTGCACTTTTTCCATGCATTTCTCTTCCACTACAAAATAGTGAAGGTAAATGCTACCAATTAGGTAAAAAAACCCAAAACCTTGTCAACTTTCTTATGTGAGAAACATGGTGATAATTTGAGGTTAAGGGAAAATTCAAACATTAATTTCCAGGATTTAACTTTAATGAGGCTAATAAACAGATGCTTTTATAAAACTTTAAAAAAAATATATAATCTAAAGATACTTTATTCCCCAAATGTCTTGGTTGAAAAGTAATACAGTAGAAAGAAAACTGAAGCACAGTAATATTATGATATGTGGCAAATTTGGTGGAAAATAAATCAAGGAATACAAGATTTTATAAAAAACTCTGAAACCTTGGCTTAGCACTCAGAGAAACATTATTCAAAATGGAGTCATGCTATCTATAACAGTAAACTTTTAAAATTGTTGTCTGAAGAGAAGTTTCTTCACATGTGTCCTTCCTTCCATTTGGGTCATTCATGTATAAAAGAATGAATCAGAGAGTCAGGCAGAGGGAGGATAGTGGCAATATCCAAGTACAGCAGTGCAAATTCATTTTTCAGGCTAGAAACAAGCCAGTAAGAGATGGACTGTTGAATTATCCCAAGCCAGCATTTCACAGTACTCCACACACCTGGGGGATCTGATGGACACTTTGGACAATAATTCATCTTGCAGCACTTCTGGTCTGACAAGTCACCATTAGAAACAGCATATATCATGTGCAGTGGAAAAGGGAAGAAACAAAATGCCTGTGACCTTGATCTTTCAAATACATGTGCTGGCATTTAAATTTATAATAATTTGTAAGCAGTTCCACTGAGATCATTGGGACCACTTCCTTAACTAAAATTAGGGGTGGATGAGTTGGGCAGGCAAGTGTGTTCTTGTCACACTTTTCACAGCTAATGAAACCAATCTTCTGAATGAGCCTTTGCAGGGTGAAGGTCTTGACCTCCCCACCCCTTGAGACAGAAAACTTTCTCTATGGTCTAAATTCAGCACCTAGTTGTATACAGCAGAGCTGAAGCTGCAGCTGAGGCTTTAATGCTTATGCATTAGGATTAATTCTAATGTGAATACAAAATGAATAATGCTCTTAAGATATGCATGAATGTAGAAGGACAATTTAGTTTTCAAACCACTGGCAGTACTTTGGAATTTTTTCCTGTGCCAATATTGAAGTCAAAATTTCTGCAGAACTGCTTCAGCAAAGGAGATGATGCTGATGGGACATCAGTAAAGCTCAGGTTCTGTTTCCTCTATGTCTGGTCTAAACTGGGTTTAACTCCCCAGAACAGGGGAATTTTTTTAATTTTTTTTTAATTTTTTTTTAAGCTGGAATCCAACATTATGGCTATAGATTAAAGGGTCAAGGGTATCTTTTAATGCAAGGTATATCTGCAACTGTTAAAATCTGTCTGTCTCAAAATAAAATATGAAGACTAGTGCTTGGTAAAATCTGATTTCAAAAGACAAAATTGGTACAAAAGTTTCAATACTATGGTGTTAATGGCTGTGATACCTTCTTGCCAAGGCATCTTGTCAAAAGGAACAAAAGAAAAATTTTTTGCAATCTCTACTTGTTTTGAAAAGCACCCAAAATATTAAAAAGTACTTCTAATATTTGGCCATAGATTAATGAACATATTCCAGATCTCAAAAAAAGATGTACCAAGTGAAGTGAAGGCATTTATCTTTGGTATAGGCAATGTTTGATTGCCCAGGACATCCATGGAAATGTTAAATAGTGAGAAACCTTGTCTCAGTCCCTTTGACATCTGTGTGGAAGCTGTCCTATCATCTATTAAACCACATTGGAGAATTAGCCAGTTATTTGGTTGTTTGTAGTTTGTGTCTTCTATTGATGTTGAATCTTTCTATATTTTTACATTAATGAGCATTGGGTATTACTACACCAAATGCAGAAGTAACATATGTATATTTTTATAAATAGGCTTTAAAAAATAACTCCCTCAACAAGGAAGGGTGAAATCAGAATTATTTTGCTGAAAGTATTTTTTAAAACTTCTCAGCCTCTACTGATTAGTTGCATCATCTTATTTCTTTGTTGTGAAAGTTGGCACAATATTAACACTCATTAAGTGGTTTAGCTTTCAACAGTTTCTCAATGCATATTTTACAGTTTTCATAACATCAGATATCCTCAGCTGTTGGATTTATTTTTCATTTGTTTTTTTTTTTTTAATGTTTATCCATATCATAAGCTTTATAGCTGTCTTCAAATGAAAATATTTTCTGAGCTTGTGGAATGAGGCATCCAAATACTGAAAGCATTTCCTTAGCAATAGTTCACCCTGTGTTATTTTATTATTCATATTTTGGTGGAAATTTGCATCATTGCCATGCTTTTCCTATACTTAAATCCCTTTCCCTTTCCCTTTCCCTTTCCCTTCCCTTTTTCATCAATATTTTAAATTTTTTATAATTTCTACACTTCATTGCTCATACTTCACACAATTGAGTACATTTTCACCATTAGCTAAGAGTTTGCTAATTTTTCATTTCCAGTTGCTGTTCTCTGAGTTAAGGCAAAGGTCTGGACAAAGTTGCTCTATCCAACAGAGACAATCAGTTTAAAAATAAAACCAAAGAAAACCAAGACATGTTAATTAATTACTAAGTCAATATCAGCAGAGAAAAATATTCTTTTGATTCCTGTAGTAGTGATATGCAATTACATACATATGAATTATGTTGCATAAAATGTATCCAGTGAATCTTTGCATTTTTCATTGAATAAAATATTAACAAGTCAAGTTTCTTATTTATAAATTAACTGAATAAATGCGTAAAATATTTATTCAAAATTATTCTACCATCAGGCTTTCCTCATAAGCAGTTGAATAAATTATATATTAATATCCTTCCAATGCTACTTAGTAAAATTCTTCATGTATTACTTAGGAGTAATGCCACATGAGTATAAATTCACATATTGGTATTTAAGTTTGTCAAAGATTTGAGTTTCCATAAACATGCTAAGGACAGGCAGGCAGTGCTCTGTATTAGACATCCATGATATGAAGATTTACTAACTTTTTTTATTCTGCATCAAGATAGAAATTTGAAAAATGTGAAAAAACCACCAGCAGATCCTGCAAGATAACTAGATCTGCAGGAACTCCCACAGATGATATGGAACCAGTAGTTTTCTACCTTGATTTTAGCCAGAAATTCTAACTTCTATTGAAATCTTGGTCAAAACTTGCTTGTAGAAAATCAAGTTTTTAACAAGTTAGGTCTTTTCTATATTTATAGAAATAATACCTTAAGTTGCAGTGATTTATAACAGGAGTCAACTTTGGTAATCAGCTTTTTGGTAGTGTGCAAGCACACAGAGTGAATGAAAGCAGAATGATACAGATTTTGAAGGAAGTGATCATTAAAATGAAAAACTGCCATGGTGACAGGAGGGGTACCACTAAAACTCCTTCAGTGGTCATGAAGGGAGATGTGTCAATTTTTTCAGCTTCTGGAATTTACACTGCCTTTTGCAAGTTATTGGTAATTGGAAGTAATTGTTTGTTTTGCATTTCTGCTTTGTTCTTTTGTTAGAGTGACTGGGACACTTGCTGAAATAAAAATAATAGAAACCAAACACAGTCCTCCAAAAAAGAAAAAACTCAAACCCTCACCCCAAACCCAACAAGCAGCTACATATTGCAAGGATGAGGAAGATGCTTAAAGTCTTCCTGCTTAAAGTCTTCCTGCTCTCATTCAGAAAGGACTATCCTAAAGAGAGAGGTCCAGATTTTTACAGATCAAAGTGTACTGGCTCATTTAAAGCTCTCTTAAGCCATGCCATGGGTAAATTTGTCCTACCCACAGGCACTTCCCAAATGTCAGCCAACCATGAGCATCCATATGAAGAAAGATCTCTTCTCACTGCCCACACTCATTGAATGACAAAGACACTCACAGCCTGGTTTGGTGTCCCTTGAGATATCTAGTGTGTTTGGAAATTATCTACTCCACAGAAAAAAAACAGCTTGGAAGGCACTACAGAAATTCACCAGGAAATTATTTTGCAATTAGCAGGAAAGGCAGATTTAGTAAGGTGTTCAAGCAGAAAAAAATGGGATTCCTGTTAAAAGGTATTCTGCAAACTCAGAAATCTTGACTATCCACCTGAAAAGAATTTCATTTAGCACATCTTTCATGGCAGAGTCTGTGAGCTAAAGGCTAGATGGATTCCACTGTCCAGTATTTGGGTGGGTCCAGTGTTTCAGCTTTGCTGATAAACTGGAAGGCAAGTTATTTGCAAAATCCCTGGAGGCACTCTAATAGACAAAGTTTAACTTTAATCTTTTGGAAGAAGTCCATTTTGCTGCAATCAAACCACTTCTTTTCTCTTGAAACTGTATTTTAAGTCATGAAGCATAAACCCAGTGATCTCTACAGAATTTCAGTACAGCTCTGGAGTTTCTCATGGGATGTGTGACTGTGTGTAAGAAGTGACTCTGTTGTTACTGTAAATCTGATGTTTAGGCAGGTTATGGGGAAGGTGCATGGTTCTCAGCACAAGATTTAATATGAAGATGTTCTGAATGTATTTTATTATAGAGGCAAAGAGAAATCTAATCATGAAGAACAGGTTCAAAGAGCAAAAATACAGTAGATACTTCTGGCATTCAGTGGAAAGAAAATGTCAACACTGCAGGCCATACCTCCCATGGGTCTTACCTGCAGCCCATTACCTTGACAGGAAACTCCAACACAGACTGCATCTTGTTCTGGATCAGCAGATTGCACCTAGCAGTCATTTAATGTGTTCATTAAAGTTCAGTAAAAACTAAGCCTTCTTCTATTCCTGTTCTTTCTTAAGCACACTTAGACAGCTTTAGTTTTGATGTTACTTCAGGTTTTTTAGTCCTAAACCTCTTAAAGAAACATCAGCTATTGCTTACCACTGCAGACTAGCAATATCACCCTTTATATAAATATACTTTGCATAAAACTTTCACATTTTTGTGCTCAAGTAAGGACCAAAACTCTGATGTTTTAGGGTTTCTCTCTCTCTCTCTCTCTCTCTCTCTCTCTCTCTCTCTCTCTCTCTCTCTCTCTCTCCAGTCCTTTTTACATTCTCTCACTATAGAAGAATTTAAATTTCTTTCCTGTCTTACTTAGAAGATCATTACTGCCTTGAAGGCACAATTTTCTGCTGGCATTATGCAGAGCTGCACTGTCATTGGGAAGCTCCTAAAAAGTGTCTCTCACTTCCAAGTAGATGCTGATTGTAGTCTGTAGACTTCATTGCCTGCTTTGCAGGGCTAATTGCTAATAATGCAGGTTTTGTAAGGGTGAGAATGAAAACCCTGACTCATACCTAAATGGAGTATGAAATAATTACTATATATGGAAGTACAGGTGCTGTGACCTCTGTGAATCTCTCTAAACCTGAAATAACATAGGATATTCCATCTCATTTATTGTTTGCTTAATTCCCTGGCAGCTGTTGCTATCTGTTTACAGTGAAAATTTCATTAGCACAGTTTTCCAGGAATGAGGTCAAACAACAGAATTCAACAGAGGGAGCATATTTTTGGAATATCAATGTGGGATCTGATTACTTTTAAAATATACTGTGGTGTATATTTGCAGTAATTGGAAGGAGGAACTTTCAAACCTTAACTGTCAGTGGAAAGATGATGACTTGGTGGTGAAAAGATATATCCACAAAATACTTTGATCTGACAAAATGTTGTTGTTAACCAAGCAACATACAGCTGTTGCTGCCAATATCAGGATGTTAATTTTGTACTGACTCTTCAAGGCTTCAGGACTGATGTCTCTTGGATTTGCTGTCTCTGACCTTCTCTGAAGATCTGAGTGGATGTGATGTTAAATCAGCTTGCTGTTGCTCTTAGGAGACTCTCTAGAGCTCACCATCAGTGGTGTTGAGTATAGATTTTGGGATATCTGACTGCTCTCTAGAGTCTACTGTGTTTTGATTTTTTAGTCACTTGACTAAAAAAAACCTAGCAATTTCAATTCAATTTTTGGATAAAATGTGTAGTTGCCATTGTTTTAATGCAGAAAAATATGTTTTTTTCCCCTGAGAAGCCAGCTATTGCATGCAAACTTGCATTTGCATCTGTCATAGAGGAGATCTTGAGGATTTGAATAATTGCTTCACTTATAAGTGCACTGTGACATAAACCGGTTACATTCTGAGGGAGGTTTGTACATAACACAAGGAAATTTTCAGCTTTTCAGGCACTCAGGCTTTCCAAAAAATGCAAAGATCAGAGACAAAATGTATATTTTTTTGAGTTGCACCTATTTATGATGGACCCAACACATTTGTTCTCAGTGTTGTTTTTTTTAAACAGATTTATGGAATCTTCATTCTGATAAACAGAAATTATGGGTCAAAAGTTTGTGTAGATTAAATAAACACCGAGTAAAATGTATTAAGACTATAGTTGATCAAAAATAAAAATTTAAGGCAGAATATATTTGAAAACTTTTTCAACTATAGCCATGTTTCTTTTTATTTTCTTCTAGTGTTAAGCAAAAAAAAGAACACTAAAATATTGATTATGTCAATACTTCTAAAATTCAAATATATACTAGACAATAGTCTTATGATGCTCAAATTACCCTTAGTGGTAATACATTAATGTGAAATTATTAGTATTTTAACTTCTGGTTGTCAGAAATATTTGCATAAATAGCAAATGCTCCATAAGCTAAGGGAATCAAAAGAGTGTCAAAGGAACTTGGATGATTTCTAACAGCCTTCTGTGTTCAGCAGGCTGTGGTTAGTTGTTCCTTTTTCTTTTTGCTGAAGCAAACATAAAACATTCTGCAGCTTTTCTCTCTTCAGTGATCTGCTCTCAGAAGAAAATGAAAGGCTGAATTTCAGCAATATTTTCTTTTTGATTTTCTTTAAACAGCTGTATGTAAGAAACATGACCTTTCTTTGTACCACCACTTTTACTCTAATTCCTGTTTGAAAATGCCTTAATCATTGTCCCTTCTCCTGAGGTTTTGTGCTCACCTACAAAGAAAAGAAAGTATGGGTTGAAATTTTCTATTTTTCCTGCATGTGCCCAGTTGTTTCTTGTTGCAGGCTGGTTCAAACCAAGACTTCCTTCCATACTTTGTCAGAAGTTTGTGGGCACAGTCTGCCTTCCCTCTCAAGGTGTTTCTGAAGCCAGGCTTTCTGTCCTTAAAACAATCTTTATTTCCACTTATTCTTTCTGCTTCTTCTTTCTGCTGTCACAAAGATTGGTTGATATGACTTCGCTATGCTTGCAGTTATTTGAGACTGGAAGGAGTTTTGCAATATCTTGTCTCCTTTTAGACTGAAAAACCTTTTTTTAAAATGATTATTTAGTTAGTGCATGGGGTTTGTGGCATTAAACCTAAGGCTTTTTTTGGGGAAGCTCTCTTGAAACTCTAGACGAATTTGCTTCAAAGCCATTACTGACTTAGATTTTACTCAGTCTGTGACAGTCTTGTGAAAAAAGAAGGAAGATTTTTGTCCCTTTATGATGGCACTCAAATTTTCCTCTTAATACCTCATTCCATGTGCTACTGAAGTTAATTAGCAATTGATTGTGCATTTGCAGGTTGCTCCTTGGAACTATCCAGTTTTTTTCAGTAACACCTGTAATTGTGTTCTATTTTTATGGAGGAAAACACCCTTGGTTATAGGATATATCAATGGTTGGGCAGTTTGTGACTATCTTTCACCTTGCCACATGATCAGATCACAGGTGTTGGGGAGGTATTTGACTTATAATTTCTTGTTCATGGTAATATGAGTTTGCAATTACCTGTCAATTATTTAGTGCATAGTGCACTTCCATGTGTTCTCTAGGAAGGACATTTCCTTTGAAGTAAGTACTTACATGCTTGCTTGGCATGAAGATGAATTTAAAATGAGCCTTTTCCCATCCTGGTTAAAGACTGGCAGAGTTTGACTCTAAGTATGTACTTTTAAATTTTAACTCTCAGACCATGCACTAGTATACTGAAATCATTACTGATGCCTCTGTTGAGAAGCATAACATTTCCTATTCTATTTTTTTTCCCTAATAATGGGAAATACCTATTTCCCATCCCTAGCAGTGTTACTTCAGCAATAATGTTGTTTTATGTAGTAGATTATCTTGTTTCAATGTGTTAGAAATACAATTCCTGACATCTCAGTTCTGGTAAGATTTATGCAGATTAGAGAGAACAATGCATTAATAGGACAGCCCTAAATACAACTCTTCTTCTTTATTCTTTTTTAATGGGAGGACAAAAAAAAATGTTAATTTAGAATATGGATGCTGGAAAAATTCTATTTTTTCTCATGACAAAATCCCAGACTTTGAAGAAATGCTGCATCCAGCCCCCAGCTTCCAACACCTTTAGCTGAATTCTTGGTATATCACTGCTTAAAGTGACAAGGAGATTTAGATAAACTGCACTTTTCACATTTAAAAAACTACACTGTGAGGTGTCAAAATTTAAAAGTGAAAGTGTTACTTTCAGAGCAAAGCTGTTAAGTGTTGAAAAGAGAAATAGAGACAGCAAAACACTCAAAACAGCTGAAGATAGATCTTTTCAAGTTCAAGAATAATATGTGGCATGGTTTCTTGCAACAGGACAGATACAAATAATTCAGAGAGTTTATTTCTTTCTAAGAGTTTTTATTTGCTGTTTCCTAAGGATATTGCAGTAATATGTTGGAGGAGAAAACATGTGATTCTTTCTCTCTGTGCTGCTTTCCCTCTGGGTCATTTTTACCAGTATAAAATGTTTGAACATGGAAAATATTTCCATAAGTTTAAACCGCAAAAAAAAAAAAAAAAACACCTAAAAGTGACACTTATAAACTTTCCTCTTATCTCCTTTTTATCTTTATAAAATCATTTGACATTTTTTGGTTTCAAATAAAGGAAATGCTTATATGCAGTCCATTACCAAACTTTTGGAATGATCAAGTTCTACTGTGTTCCCTGACAGAATAAAATGGGAGATTGTGTCTTCTGTCATGAGCAACTGTGAGAGTTGGTTGCAGTGCTGAAGAGGTCTTCAGTTTTGTCTTTTACTGACTAAATTTAGACATTCGGGTTTGCATTAAAAGCTTCTTTGTTGGAATCAGCCAGATGGCAAATGACAATGAAGTGTTAACAATTCTCTCCTTTTCCCTCTTCTGCCTCCTTTTTATTGCAGAATGTCTCTTCATTTCAGTGTAAAATCCTACTGTTTACATGCAAGTTCACTCGGGGGCTGTACTTGTCCTAGAGTTGGATGTTTCTCCATATGGAGCAGGAGAAATGTGTCATTTCAAAGCCCATTACCTTGACAGTGGGGTGGAGCAGCAGCAATTCTTGGTGTAGTTTTCCTGCTACTGATGGCTCTGTGCATGTTTCTTGGTGATTTTGGTCAATCACAAGTCTCTGTGTGGAGCTGGGTCACTACTCCCAAGCACTTGCTCACTGCCCCTGGAAGAGAGACCTAAATCAGGAATTGAGGCTTCTATTTCTGAACTATTTAAAGAACTATTTCTATTTAAAGATTTTTTTGTAGAACAAATGCAATGTATAGGTGCAGCTAGATCCTTAATGTCCTGAGAGAATGGATGGAAACTGTTATAGTTGCAGAATTATTCAGAATAATCATAATCTAAATGTCCTCAAGGAAGGTTTGGGAGAGAATCTTAAATATAAGCCAGGCATAGGGGAAATTCTCATGAAAGGTGTTTTCTGTTTTAAAAATATTAATTAGAGCACATTGGGAAAAGTTTATTTGTTACACATTTATATTGGGTAACTTCAGCAAAATAATGTGAATAGAATGGAAATGTTTGTTTCTGAAAAAATACAGATTGTGGATAATACTTCTGAAACAAAAAGATCAAATCTAAACTGAAATTCAGCTTTTTACTGGAGGGACACTCTTTGGGAAAGTCAGCTCTAGGTCTTGAATTTGTACATTTAGAAAATTTTTAATCCAGTCTTTTGGCTTTTCTGCATTGAGGGGTGCTGACATTCTCTATGTGACTCTTCCCCATCCAATGTAAAAGATTAATAAGATATTAGATTGATGCATTTAAAATGACAGGGCATTCAATTCAAAGATGGCACCCAAATTAGAGCTGAAACCCAGAAGTACAGAATTTCTAGCATATAATAGCTTTTGTATCTATTGCTACACTTCATCTATGAAATGGGCATAGCTGGAAGCTTGACTGAAAAATTTGAGACCTGAAAGAGAAATATGAGCAGGAAATGCAGCAGACACATTTCATTGGTTCCTATTTTTGTTTGGTTTTACACATTATGAATTAGATTTTTAATAAATTAAACATGGATGCACAGCTGTTATTTCTAGTGCAACATTAATGCAGTGAGCAGTCAATGAGAACTTATCTTTGGAACAAGAGATCTTGAGCCATTCTATTCCTTCACTTCACATGTATGTGAATTGGTTATTATTTGGCATGAACACACCTTGATATTTCTTTTCCCCACTCTATTTATTACTGGAAGGTTGGAAATGACAATCAATATAACTAATAGTTCAGCAGTAGATTTTTTTCAAAGCTGGAATTGCCTTTTCAAAGCTGGAAGATGCTGCAGCATAAAGATTGTCTTCACTATTTATATTATGCACATGGCAAAAATTATTAATTATTAATTATTTTGAGAATGCTGCTGCTTGTGCAATAAATGGTATATCTATGGAGACAAAAGTTATAAGTTGAGGACCTTTTAAATTACTGTAATTCTTGATCAAGTTTTGAATTTGGTCATTATGCAAATTCACTCTATACTGAATGAAAGAGATTTCCTTTTGCTTATGTTTGTACAATGAACTGTCTTGGTTTGGCCCTTAATGAACAGGGAGAGCCTGCAGTGCTAATTTGGTGTATAAATGTGTATAAAACTTGGCACTGTGGTCAGCAGCATAGTGCCTTCCTCCTATTTTCTTTGCATGGCTCCTATTTTCCATATTACTGGCACTTTATGCCACCTGGGCACTGTATGATCACACAGCTGGGACATCTTTTTTTCTGTTCTTTGGGTTTTTGTGCACACTCTATCTTTCAGGCTTAGCTAAAAGTACTAAAAACCCATATAACCCATACCTCACTGCATGTCCTTGTTTCAACTCTGCTAAACTTCACCAGGATTTCTTATCCTTTTCCAGTCCCACAGGCACCAAATTTAATTGGACTCTCTTGCTGTATTTTAGCAATCTTTCAAAGAGAAAAAAAAAAAAAAAGTCTCTCATACTCAGAGAAATGTTACATCTCCATGGATTCATAGCTATCCTACACTGACTTGTCCTTTATGAAACTTTCAGGTTTTACTGTGACAAGCCCTTTCTCTTGAATGAAAAGAGGAAAAAGATCAATTAAATGTTCACTTCAGTGTTTATGGAAATGAACCTATTTATCTGTCTGTGCTTGACTTTCTGCTCCCAACCTGCAAATGAAAACTGAGGGACAGGAGACTGATTTCAAGAAAAGCAGTGGATGCCTTCACAAAATGAAAAATGTTGTGGTTGTCACAATATGTTGGGACTTTTTTCCCATGTACAGCTGACTTGCTTTGCAAGAGGTATTTTTGGCCAGAACTCCTAGACATTTTCAAAGTAAATTAGTCTAGCAAATGATCAGATCTAATTCTGAAAGTCTTTAAGTCACTTTACTATGTTATACAAAGAATTATGATGCCTCATGTTAGACTTAGTCACCTCTATTGGCTTGTGATGATTGCTGTGATGGTGCTTAAAGATTTAGCATCTTGTCAGAGCTGTATCACATTTTAATAATTTTAACTGGTTTTTAAGTCATAAAAGTCATAATCCTGATGCTATAAAAATAAACCATTGTACTGGCTTGATGCACAAGACTTTTATACAGATTAATTTGTAGTGTGTAAAAGATATTTTGGGGGCCTGGTGGAAAGGAGTGTTGTAAGACATATGCTTTAAAATGCCTCAATCTTCCCTGTGTTCTTTATTTAGAAGGTAGTCTATGTGCTGTATCCTCCCCTACCTAAAAGACAATATTTTGTCCACAGTTTCCATAATTTTTGTCCATTAGCTTCTGCTGGAATCAGAAATTCACATTAATTACAAATATTATTTCTAGTATTTCAATAAAGTATTTTGTGATGTACTTGTTAAGAAAGTTTCTATTCAACTATTTGAAAAATGTCTTTTAGAAAATATTGGTCAGAATTCCACAAATGGCAGAGTATAATGGATAGGAAAAATGCAGATCAACAACAACACCTCCTCCCACTCACTTTTATAATCCAAGATAGGTGGAAAAATTGATCATTCCTCCTTTCAACCCAGCAGTACAACATCTAAAATTACAACATATTTCTTCATAGTTTTGCATGCAAAATGCCTAGAAAGGCTCAGATTCATTCCTATACATATTACTAACAAATATTTACTATTAATAAATAAATGGAGAAGCAAATACTTGTCCTTTTTTTCCTGTATAAACCAGCAATATTCCTTTTGCTTTATACAACTTCCATTAAATCAGCACCTGCAATAATTTGCTGTGGTGTTAACAGGTTATTTTCTAGAGGAAATAAATGGAGGTAAAGTAAACACAGATAAAACCTTTCAGGATATGTCTTAGCTGCACTTAAGCCCCTATTTCAGGTGTATTTTAATTCTGTGAATGCAGTCAGTAAATCTGTGCCCTGTAAGAACAACCAGGAAAGTATTTATTATGTATGTTTATAAACAATACATTTTAATTTAAATACTTTCTCAGAAAAAAAGTTTGTTGTCTGGAGAAGCTGATAAGGAAAATATTAATTTCTGATTGGAGAGATGCTTGAGGCACAGACCAGCAGAAAATAATATTTTTTTACAGAAATGGTGGGGAACAAAAGTGTGATTACAGCTTCAGTGGTTGATGGGTCTATGTGCTGATTTCACTGAAAACAATATTTCTTTTTCCCTTTTAGTTCAGATAGAAGTATGCTTGAGAGTCATACTCATAGTTTGAAATTTGGTAGGGTATGAATAATAATATTTTGTTTCACCTTAAAAAAGGAGAAAATTATATAAAGATAATAAATAAGAAAAAGTTATAAACGAAAAGAAGGTAAAATGTGATTTAGCTTTAGTAATACCCAGACATTTTCTACTAATGAATTAAAAAATAAGAAGATTTAATTATGGTCATGAGCTGCTGAGATTCGATGTAGTTGAGTTTTAATAGCAGCCTGCATCTATTGTGTATTGGGCAATTCTAACACTTCCAATGGGATTTTGATATTTTTTGTTACTTCTTTCCAGAATGTTTATTGAATTACTGACATTTTACCCATTGCATATTTCAAAAACACAGTTCAACATATTTCTGTGAAATTAAAGAGCAAATGGTCTTGAGAAATAGTCGTGACTGATTACTATAAAACACATTTTTAAAATTGTGGAAATTAAATTTCCAAATGCAAAGAATGCACTGAAAACTGGGCTTATAAACTCTATACAACTTTAAAATGCTTGCAAATCTGAGGAGTATTGAGGAAAAAGAGTACTATTAACTGGAAACTGCTGCAACCTCAGGCTTCCTAATTGCAGGCATTGTAGTAGAATTGTTATGGTATAGAGATGGTTGGAAACCAATCTATTTCTTATCTCAAATTTTACATATGAATATGTAGATATGCACTTCCACATCCATACTGCAAATACATTTTTGCAGTTGGGAAAGCCCAGAATTTACTTACATGGTCCAGAAAGTCCCTGATATAAAACTGGAAGAACAAGTGACATTAAAAAAAAACTATATGCAGAAGAAGAGGAGGGAGCAACGATTATTAACTTATTTAAACTAATCTGGCAAGAATGGTAACCTGCTGGTTTGAAGACAGTTTCAAATGAAGGGCTCCCAAACCCTCTTACATATAAGCTAAATGACACAACAGTGCAAGCTTGGCTTCATCATCTGGCAGAGGAATTAATGAGGAAATGTAGCCAGGCTTTACAAAGCAATGAGGCTGCATTTTCTGTTACTTTCTCCACTGGCAGTGTAAGAGGTTTCTGAGCTCATTCACAGTGCACTTCCTTTTGATGGGGAACAGTAGGGCTCTTTTCTGTGTAGGGCAATTAATACAGCCAGAACTTCTTGTTATTCAGGGGAAAAATAAAAAACCCAGGAGATAATTCACGTGAACTTGTGCACCTGCATAATTAAAAAATTCTGGAAAACAAGAAAAAAAAAGAAGAAAAGAAAAATAAAATAATAAAAAAAAACCATGGTTAGAGTAGATGAGACTGCATGTACCCAAGGGATGGAAGTGACAGAACAGATAACTAAATTTCTAAATCTCTTAAATGGTCTTTATCTAGTACTAATGAAAACAAAAGAAGCCCACAGAAAACACAGAAAATCAATGAAAAAACATAAGAAGACACAGTCAGTTTTGTAACTGCTACAAGTTTTTCATGTTGATTTTTTTCCTTCTATGGGCAGAAGTTCTCCATGAAGTAGATCTGAAAGGAAAGATACAGAGAATGTATTCAATTTTTAATAAAAGGGACTAAATATAATTAATAAAATACAGAATTTGGGAAATGTCTCCCACTTAGACAAACTCTAACAAAAGTTTTGAATGAAAGTAGATGTGAAATATGTACCAGGAGACAGGTTTACTAATCTAGTCCTGGATAATAAATGCATTTCTTCTACTGCAAGTACTAGTTTCTTGAGCTGAGTTGTCTGTAATTAAATTTTTGATGAGAATAGCTGATGTAAAATGATTTAGGTTTGATTGGGTTTTTTATTGTTTGTTGAAAAATTCACGATCCGTGGCTAAATAATTCACAAAATTCAAGTTGAATTCAAAACAAATAATCCTATCTGGGGAAAAGAATTTTTGAAATAAGCAAAATATTCAGTATTAAAATCCTTGAAATTCAATAAAAATTTTGAAAGGAATTATTTTAACATAGAAAGTTATAGAAATTATATAAGCATTAAAATAGTTAAAATGTAGTACAGAAATAAGTTTCTTTTTCAATAGAATTCTGCTCTGGCTTTTTTTTTTGTCAAGAAATACATTGAAAAGTTAAACTAAGGTCAATTAAAAATAAATTTCTCCAAATATCCTTTCACTCAGGAACTTGACATTTCTCAGTAAACTTAGCATCTAAGTCCCAGGGGCATTGTATTGCTTTAAATTAAGAAATCAACTGAGTACTTTTGAACTTTTCACACTTAACAAATACTGGTCATTTATTTAAACACCCTAAACCCTTATTATACTTTTAAATACTAGATTGCTTTTCCTGTGGTTGGTACCTACCACCTAGAAAGTAGCCATGTAATTAATCAAGAAAATAAAGGTTAATGTTTTACAAAAATATTTTCATTTAGTTCAGAAGGTTAAAATGAGGTTTTTTCTCAAATTGGCTGCAAGGCTGAGCCAGTATTAGAGTGTCACTTTGCACTTTACGTTCAGGCTCCCTCAGACCCTTTTTGCTTTCACCATCTGTTTTGACAGGAAAGTTCTCAATGGTATAATTTTTCATGTTTGTTTTATATACCCAAGATCCCAGTAGGAAAGAGTCCCCTAAAGTGAAGACAATTGCTGGCAAGCAGCAGCTGAGATTGGTGATGGGGCACAATAAACAATAGTTTGGACAAAGCAGAATTTAAACTTGCTTTAAGGATCCCTATTACATTTCTGGTTCATTGTTCTCTTAAACAAAGGAAATCAATGGATAAATACTAATGAAGCATTTCCAGTAGATAGATTTCTTACGTTTTATGTTTGCATTGCAGTGAATTTCCTTGGGTGGCTCAGCTGCCCATGAGGAAAAAGGAGAATTAGAAACACAAGTAAGCACCAATAATGTATTATCAGAATAGCTGAGCTGGAAAAGCAGGTGGGTTTTGTAGAGTGATTTCACATAATCTATCAATGGATTAATAATAATGGAATGGAGCATTTGGTGGAACATTTTATTGCTCTGTGGCCACCAATAGCATGAGTGTGGTCAATGTAAACAAACATGAAGTACAGGAGCACAAAAGGCAGACAGAGTTCTGGGAGGGACCATTGTGGGCAGCAATCCTGTGCTGGAAGTAATCCATGTATAAAATCATCATTAAACAGATGGTCTGTGCTGCTATACAGCTGGAAGAAGCCTTTAATAGGACAGGGCATCAGGGCTAAGTAGAGGGGAGGGAAGGAAACAAAACAGTTTAGAACAGGAAAATAGGAAATGGCTCTTCCATGGGAAAGCCAAAAAACCTCCAACGTTTTAAGAAAACTATGGTGCATTATGTACTGTCTGAAATTCTTGCAGACATTTGGCATTTGGATAAGCAGTGTGATGGGTATGAATAATTATGCTTGAACCAAGGCGATCACTAAGTCTCCCAAGTCCCACTAATCACTTTGAATTTTAAGTGAAATTTAACATTTGGATTGTCATTTTTATTATACTTCTGGAATTATATCAATTCCCAAGAGATGAAAGCAGCAAAATAACCTTCAGCTGGGTATCAGCTCAGGTGTCTGCCCACAGCAGATTGATGGAATTGAGAGGTGCTAAGAGGACAGGACAGACAACCAGACAAAAAGAAAGGGGGAAGAGTCCCTCCTTAATGAGGACTGTGGGATTTTAGCTGGACTGCTCTTATCCACAATGTCTCAGGAAGGATGTGCTTGTCAGGCTTCAGGTGATTTAGGAGAGGCAGGCTTAGAAAATGGCACACACATATCAGCAGAGTTGCTGTCCCCAACCCATAAATAAGCCTTCAGAAAAATAAGCATTCTTTTAAGTGGAAAAACAGGTCTTTGTCTGTTGAGGAAATAGGTAACTGGGAGGAACTCTGGTTTATAGCTTATTTCAGAACAGCAGAATAACAGCAGCTGAAACAATCAGGTAATCTGTATGGACAAGGTATCACTATATGCACCTTTTCTTTACAAGTTTTCAGCTAATTTTGGCCACAGAAAAAACAGAAAATCAGTTTCTGAACACTGTATTTTACAAAGGAATCCACAGTTAAATACTAACTTTGGTCATTTTTCTGCTGATGAGTTCTCTAGTCTAAATATCAACTTTTCTTCCCCAGGAAAGTCCTTTTCTAAATAGAAGTGTGAATGAATGCCTTTATTTTTAAGCCAAGGAGCAAACTTTTACTTGATGAAAAATCAAGGTATAGCAAATAGTGTGAATACACTTGAGGGGAAGATTGCTGACCAAACCAAATAATTTTTTGTCACCAAAATATGGAAATATGAGTACTTGAATTACTTTAACAACAGAGAAAGGATATAATTTAAATCACACATGCATTTGGTTGTGCCCAAGAACTTAATTCAGAGCAAATTTTTCATAGCATTTACGAAAGGAAAAATTAAGTTTAATCAACTCTCAGAATGCATTATAGAATAGTGATTTTTGTGTTTTGCAAAATGCACTTTTAGACCTAAATTTTAAATTTAAATAAGAAAAAAATCTCTACCAAAGTAGATAGAATATTAGTGTGGGAAAATGCTCAGTTTTGCTTCCCATTCCTTAGTAAATTTGCAGCTTCTGCTGTTTTCTTTATTAAGTAGTATAAAAATGTTCCTATTTTCCATTGTCACAGTCCAATATTAACTTTTCCCTTCAAAATTTGACCAGTGATGAGTTTTATATAGACCCCATATGTTTTGGATTCACCCTTTCAAGTTTCCTACAAATATTTTTTTCACTATCTTGTAATTTTTAATACTAAGGTTTAGCCTTCAAAAATATAAAAAGCACATAATCAATTCAAGTACAACATAGATATTGTTGGAAATGGGTACATCAGGGAGTTTTAGCCCAAATAGGGACTGCAAATTGCAGCCTCTAAGATCCTGTGGCATTCTCCTGTGGCCATGAGCACATTTGGAGAGTAAAGTCTGAATTATTGAGCACTGTGGTAACCTCTGGCTTCATCTGGAAGTTTTAAGAGCTGTGGCAGTAGTACACACAGTCTCCAAAACAAGGTCTAAATAGATAGAGGCAGTTATGGTATCATCAATTGGGATTTAAATACAAGGAAATTGGAGATATGAGTCTGAAAGCTCATATTACAACTCTGCTGCACACTTAATGCTTTGAAAATGATTTTATTACTATCTAAAAGCAGTTGCACATTAAATCTTTAAATTAGCTTCTGCTCTGCTTGAATATAAGTATCTTCTGCACTGGGCAGGAGTTCAACAAGACAGAGGAAAAGAGTTTTGGAGCTTCAGGTGAGACAGTGATAGACTGCTCCAACCCATCTCCAAGCCTGCACTTGCAGACACAGATTTACAGCTCACAGATTTACCTCAGGCACACTGATGAGAATTCCATGTTAATGCTTAGGAATTTTCTTCCTTTTCTTTATGTTCCATCACATTTTCCTGAATTCACTTTATGCCCTAGCTTCCTTCATTTAAGCTTGCAAGCCAAAGTTAAGCCAGTCTTGTGCTAAAGAGCAGCTGGCTCCATCCATGGGAAGCAGAACAGAGCCTTTGTAATGCTCAAGAGGTTTCAGAGTAAGTTTGTTATTAGCAATCACCACCTAGCCAGAGCTTACAGGGAGTTTACCTTTGGTTAATTGTCTTCCAAAAAGAAGTAGGAGAAAAAAAACCCAGAGGTTGTTCTCATGGACAGGAAAAATACAGCCAGAAAATACAACTGAAAACAAGAAAATGCATCAGGAAAAGAAATCTCCCTTTCTCGGCCCTGCTAAAGCCATTTCTTCAGTTCTTTGCTTTACAAACCTTTAAAATATTGCTGCAAATATTCTTCCCCCAAGAAAAACACTGGTGAAAGATCTAAACCCAAAATATTTCACTTTGAAAAGTTACCTGGGTGCTTTCTGGGACTGTAATACAGCAATTCTCATTCTCTTGTCTATTGTGGTCTTAAGTTGGATTATATCTCCTGTGGTACCTATCTGTCAGTCCTTGTACAGATTTGGTGATTATAGTGGATTGTGGGGAATATGTGCATTGAGGAGAAGAATAGGTCCCTTGAGGTATTATAACTGTATATTTCTGTTAAGCAAAATCTTTTAATGAATTAAAAATAAGTCCATGGAAAGTCAGTAATTTATGTTTTGAAATGTGGTGTTTTTGCTGAAGTACTGTTTAGCAAGCTGATTGGAAATATCTGATCTAAAATTCATTTTGTGCTTGGAGATGCCATGTGTGAAGTCACTACTCAGAAATCATCTGTGTCTACTCTGCCAGAGAAGCATAACCAGCAGAACTCCAGCCATGGCCTTTCTTCTCTGCTGGTGGATGCACTAACCAGAGAGCATTGACGGTGAAATAAGAACTGGAGCAGAGTGAATTTTCTTTCTTATTGCTCCTGCACAGAGTATTTATGGGGTGTGTGTATGTGAGTGGAGGGGATGGTATTTCTGGACATTGCAAAGAGTAGCCAAGAGATTTGCTTATCCTTATTTCTGTCCCAGGTATGCTTGTTTATCCTGAGGTCCCAACCACTGAAAACAGTTTGTCTGAGAAGCAGAAAATCACTAAAACCTGTGAGTCATTGATGCAAATTCCCATCATATTTTTTTGTGTCCTGCTTGTCAGATGCATACACTGCTTGTATGCCAACTGAGGATAGACCACAACAGGAAGCTGTGATCTGTAGCTCTTACCATGTCTTAAAATAGATCACTGACATGACTGGGTTGTTCAAAGAATCATTTTTCCTCTAGGATCTTCTAGGCTGCTGGTGAAAGATGTCTGAATTGTTTATTTTAATGTCACTGAGAATTAATTGTAATATTTATGCTGTATTAGGGTACCTAAAGTTTTGTACATTTCCTTTTCAGTAATTCTTTAAAAGAAAGTAGAATACAACAGACTATTTCAGTTGGAGGGGACACATAATGATGTCTGTAGACCTCTTCCTATTTGCATACTTAAAAAATCATTTTAGTTAATTCAAACATCACTGGCCAATTTAAACTCTAATTAAACTTTAGCCTTTTGTGTCTTCTTCCTGCATAAATATACCACAGCTCTGTACTGTCTGCAAATCCTGATCTTGTTTCCAAAGATTATACAATTTCTCTTTCCTCTTGAGCATCTTGGGGAGCTCCTTGTTCAGCCAAGCTGGTCACCTGCTCAGCTTGTTTGATTTACAACACAGTGGAATGTCCTGAAATTGTATATTGAAGAAGTAAATAGGTAAATTTATTTTATCCTTCTGGAGTCTTAATGAGTGTAAGTTACTTAGAGCTGACCCTCTCTAAGCTCTCATCACCAGAAGAAAACACCCTCCCCATGCAAGTCTTGGGCCACCAATGATCACAGGAACACAGAGTGAATAAGCTTGAAAGGGACCACAGTGGGGTCACCTGGTGCTGAAAGCATCACCCAGAGCAGGATTCAGGACTGTGTCCATACAGTTTTTGAATATCTGCTGTGAGGTAGATTCCACAAACCCTCGGGGCAATCTGTTCCACAGTCACACTCACAGTACTGAAGGTCTTACCATCATTCAGATGGAGCTGCCTTGTACATCTGTTTGTCCCTGTTCCCTTTCCTCCTGTTGCTCAGCACACCAAGAAGAGCCTGGATCCATCTTGACACCTACCCTTCAAAAACATATTTTAATGAGGTCCCCTCTCAGTCTTCAGTCTTCTGAGGATCCATACATACAGAAAATGACAGAAATCCATAATTTGATAGTCTGTGGGAAGTTTTATTTAGCTAATTAAATCAATTTGCTGTTCTAGGTTTTTTTTGGATGCTGTGTTTGTACCCAAAATTCAAACTTAACAGGGATTGAAGTACATAACAGCACTACCACAGCATGATAGCAAGGGCTGTCATGGCCCAAAACATCTGTGGCCCTTTAAGAGATCCCTGGATAAGGTTAATGCTTCAGAGAGGATAAACTGGAGAGATCAGATAATGACCTTAGTGTTAGAGAGGCTTAAGGTTTTAGCATTAGAGTAGATATAGAGACCACAAATAAAGGATTATAATTATGAAGCATCATAATGGAATTGAACAATGTCAGAAAATGCCTTAAAAATCAAGACAATGTCACAAACTATGAAACTGAAAATGGATTAACCTGCCTTTTCAGTCCATAATTTAACAATCCTTTGCAAATTTTGCTTGCCAGTAACAGTATTTAATTTTTAACCTGGTTAAATCTC
Source organism: Oenanthe melanoleuca (assembly GCF_029582105.1). Taxonomy (NCBI): domain Eukaryota; kingdom Metazoa; phylum Chordata; class Aves; order Passeriformes; family Muscicapidae; genus Oenanthe; species Oenanthe melanoleuca. The sequence continues at coordinate 96,364,936 of NC_079336.1, forward strand.
GTCTGTTGCAATTTTAATTCCACTCCAGCCATTTGGGAGCTATTTTGTTTTGCCTTGCTACTGTTCTTTTTTCTCTCTCTTTTTTTTTTTTTTTTTTCCCCCTGCAAATCACAGCAGGTAATTCAAGCTGGAAATTCACTTTGGTTAACTATTTCTCTGGGCTGTAAAAATGCCCTCTCAAAGCTATCAGGTTTGTAAGTACATATAAATTCTAAAATAAAACACAAAGTTATTAGATTTTTTTCTTTTCTCTGATCTTCATTATCTGTAAGACATGGTTAGTGAGGACACACATAATAGAGTGTCTGAGTTGCTATTTGTGTGAATCTGCTGAACTCCATTGCATTCAGCAGACCTGTAACAACCATCCCATGTGAGAAAGAAACCCCAGTCTTTCTATATAGATTATCTGTTCAATGCTTTTGGCTTTTATCTGCATAGTTCATTCTGCAGAGGTGAAATCTATTGATTTTAAATGAGGAAATAGTCATCATTCATGTTTGTTGCCTTTCCAACAGCTGAAAACACATCACTTGTAAAACACATTTTGAAATAACTCTGCCCTTTTTTTACATGTGGAAACTCTACTGGGATCAGTTATCTATAGATACCAGCTTCACATTCCTTTTTACTTTTTTTTTGGTATAGGGTAAATTTGAACAGTCTGAATAATTTAAGAGCACATTATCATTACATTTTAGATGCAAACCAGATGGGGGATGCTCTATAGAACAGCCAATACTGACATCATGTCTCAGCAGTCTAGGGGGTAGCTTATTGATCTTACTGTACATAGGAGACCAGGACTTGATTTCCCAGATCACCAGTTGAGAATTGAAACACAGAGTAATTAGCAGCCAGTTTCAGATATCAGTTTACTGAGCAAGCAAGTTAGAATAGCTCTCCCCTGGGAAGATGGCAAAGCAAGTGAAGGAAATCAGAGGAATTGTTTCTGGATCTGCATCTTAGGGAAAAACTAGCAAATCTGATTTACAGTGCCCATGAATCAATTTCTAACATTTATGGCACCAGGGAATACTTATTTTGAATGCCATAAACTTAAAAATTACTACACTTGTGCCCTGACAAATATGATTCATACAGTTCTAAACATCTTTTGGGGGGGTTACTTTACCACACCAAGGCAGATCAGAATTATTTCTTTGTGTTGAACACAGCAGTATGCCAGGATTCCTACCACAAATATTCATGGGAATGTTTGAGAGCTGCTGCCTGGCAAAGTCCAACACAGTGATTCACTTCTTTGTTTTCCACAGCTTCTCTGGGGCTGAAGTTTGCATGCCCAGGTTACACTTCACTGCCTGCAGAAATTTTAAGTGCCGTTAGGGAGCCCAGCCTTATTGAAGCTATTGGAAGTTTTGCCACTGACTCATTGGGGGAATTCATCCCCAGTTTATGGAATCATGTTAGAAAATCTTTTATTTGTTGGTTTTTTTGTTTGTTGTCTCTGTTTTATAAACCAAACTCACCAGGTCCTTATAGTAAGCCACAAGACCAGCATGACCCTGCATCTTTAAAACCACAACTCATTACTGCAAAGTTTGCCTTTACAGAGAGATGTGCAAACAACATCTTCAAGCCACTTCAAGTTCTAACTGGTGGGTTGACCCACCTATAATTTTTTTTTTTTTTTGCTGGATCCTCTGAAAACAGTTTGTTAAATGAGAAAGTAATAAAATAATGAAATCATGTGCATCATTTAAGTATTGTGATCTTTGCATTTGGTGCTTATTTTGGGATTTTAGCTTTTTTTTTTTCTCCTCAAGGTGTATATTGGTAAATCATTTGAAAGAAACTGTGAGTTACAGGAGGAAATGTGCATTTTTGAAATGTTCTCAGGTTAGGAGATTTCTTGCACTGGCTGCTTCCTTATGAAGTGCTTGCTACTCTGCATCTCTGGAAATTCAGCCAATTATATTTTAATGCATAAACACTTGCCTGATTGCTGTGCATCCTCATTTGCCTGTGTGATGGATTCAATGTATGGCAGTTGTCCCCAGAGGCCATCCTGAAAAGAAGATTTTCCAACTCATGAGTTTATCCAAGTGAATAAAACTGAAAATATGTCATAAGTATACAGATTTTTTTAAAAAATTCCCTGTTAGTAAAGAGATATTAATATGCAATAATATCTGTCACATAGGGGAAACTTCTTAAAATACCTGAGCCTATTTTAAAAATGTGGAAGTTGGGACATGCATTGTGTACTGATAGCAGGGTGTCACCATGGACACCAACAGAGAAAAGTCAAATATGTAAGATGAAAGAGAGAAATGAGAAAGAGAAGATGTAGTATCCATGACAACAAGTAGAAAAGAGTAAGACTTGAAAAAGTTGAAGTCCCTGTTTTTGTCTGCATTAATAAAATGAAATTTGCAAAGTTAGACACACACGCAACATTATTTCTGTGTAGCTGGATTTTGTGCAAATTGTCAGTGTCAGGCAGGTACAGAGGAGGTTCAGATGGTGCATGGATCTCTCCTGTTGTGTTTGTATATCCCTGGAGTGATTGTGTGAAACTAAATGGCAGCTGGATGAGCACTGGAGATCAGATCCAGTTATCTGTACATGTACATATGCACATAAGTCTGTCCTCAGTCTGAATGTCTGTGCTGGTACATTGGAAATGTGTAAAAGCCTCTAAATTCAGTATGATATGAAGCAAAATAATGTGGGATGAAGAGATGGATGGAATGGATTTAGAATTCCTCTTTTCTTTTCATGTGACAGGAGCTTTCCTTTTGAAGAGAGTGTGCAGTTTGAAGCAAGTGCAATGGACAGAGGAAGTGAGAGAAAAAGTCATATCTAAAGCCCAGAGACTGTATATTTGTGTCTCTATGAATTACTTTGGGCAGCTCTCCACACACACAAATGGAACTGGTTTGAATTTGCTACATCATATTTGATTTTACCTTTTGGAGCTCTAGCATGTAGCCCATGGGACATAATGCCTTCCTGCAGGGTTTTGAGACTTGGATTGTTGTTACTGTGAATGTATCACTGCAGAATTTATCTCCTAAAATGTAACTATTAAGCAGAAAATATTCTTGTACCGGTAGAAATAATGAATTTTTTCTTTTTTCTTTTTTCTTTAACATTACACTCTATGTCATTGTTGAGGTACTTATAAATATTATTTAGTAAAAAAAAAGTTGCACAAAAATTTGCTGGTGTAAAATTCAGGACTATGCAACAAACCTCCTAAAAACATTTGTGAAAGATGTTCTCTCATGTTCAGTGAGAACTTGCATCCTCAAACAGCATGGAACATGAGAACATTTTTATTTAAATTTCAACTGTATCCCTTCAAAAGCTAGATGCAGTTCTTTGAGTAGATTTAAGATGCTGCTTACTAAAATTTTCAGAATATTTTTAATGTATGGTATAGTTTAGTGCTTACATAAGCTTGCAAAAATATTAATGAAAGACCATTTAGATTTATTTTTGTATACCAAATACCTTAATTTGTATCAGTATGATTTGAACTGTCCTGGAGAACATGAGTACTCCGTGAATGAATTTTGTATGGAGAGATTTTTGGGACAAGAAAATGAACATCCAGAATAACCAGCCAAGCAGAGACAGAGGAGAATTGTGCAGGCAGAAGAAATGGAAGGAATCTTTCCTTCTAATAACATGACTGTATTTGTGGTCATGCTCCAGCATTACAAATTAAATTTTGGTTAACTGTTAAGACAGAGTCCAAACTTTGTTTCTAAAAGTGGTGGGAAAGTTTGTTTGGTGTCTGCTCCATTTTGGACCCTAAGATCTGAAATGTATGGTACCACCCACCTCTTTGAAAATGGAAGGAATAATTCAGCATAGTGAAACAATAGAATCCTGTGCTTAAAAATAGGTTTCCACATTTCATATTTTAATTAGTGATTTAAAAGCAGACAGGTGTCAGATAAGCATGGAAGTGTAATTACCACTAAAGGAGAAGCAGACATGGAACACAGGAAATAATTTAATTCATCATCTTGGTTTGGAAGGCTTTCCTGGTATCCAGAAAAGTAGATATTTCTTCGTTTTTAGAAATAAATCTTCTGTCTTTTCACTCTGTGTGATGATCAATAATTTGCTGAAAGTTCCTCATATAGTGGGACAAAATATCAGCAGCTGTAAATTGCAATGTCTCTAATATCTTTAAATGTAGATGCAGCTCACCCTATTGATTAATTTATTCTGCAAATAATCCCAGTTTGTATGATTAACAATAAAATATTTAAAATGCAAACAGATGCATTTTTAGCATGGATACAATATATAGAATAGGTATATTTTATTCCTTTGTGAACCCACAGTTCTTTACATTGCAAAACTTGACCTTGTCCCATGGGACTAGGAATCTAATAGCAACACCCACCCAAGAGCACCTCTGAGGATGTGCTCAGACCTGTTCTAGCTGAGCAGATTCCTGGATCACTGACTGGGGTGGTTTGTTGCTCTCTCCTCTGTACCCTCTGCCTTTGTAAGGCAGAAATTATCACCCTTTGGATCTGACAGCTTAACTATGCATCTGCTTCTCTCTCATCCCATCTGTGGTTCGTTGCGTTTTTGTTTTTGTATTTTTTTTAAACTCAGCCCCTTTGACAGATCTGGAGCAGGCAGAGAGACTGTTGCAATGCCAGCTGACCCGCAGCAGTTCCCTTCTGAGGGGAGCAACAAGCACCTGAGGTTGAGCCACAACCCCTTAACCCAGCATTTGTGACATGAGAGCTCCTTCTTTGCATGAGTTCATAAAGGGAAGAGGGAACTGAAATAGTGCAATGTATCCTTTGCATTATGCAAAGTTATGACATGCACATATCACAGTGTAAGGCAAAAGGATCAACCTTTAGACAACTAATTCTGTATGCCAGGGTAATTCTTAATTTATGCTGCTCCAGGATAGTACAAAATAGACCACAAGGCCTCAGCTAGCCAAAAAAAAAAGCCCCAAACACCAACTAAAGAAAGGCTGCTGAAGCAAAATATGTTATGTATTCTCATCTGCTGGCTCAGGAAAGCAGATGTAGACCTGCTGCTCATGTAAATGGGAAATTAAACTTCGGAAGCAAGTATCTTCAGGACTGCTGTAAGAAACACAGCTGGTTTCTATGAATTCTATGGTAGGAGCTCAAGCTGCTATCCCTCAGAAATTTTCAAATTATATTAATCATCAAAACCTAAACTCTTGGATTTTCTCTATTTTTTGGGGGGCGGGGAAGATGGCTTTCTGTCAAAGCTGAATCCAGACTGAAACAGGGAATTCTGCAATTAATTATTGAATATATCAATTACCAAATATTATTATTTCCATGGTGCAGGAGGCATCTGCTGCGATGCAAAAGATTCAGGCTCAAATACTTTCTCTTGAGTACAAATGAATTTCTAAATTGGTAGGATTCTTTCTCAGCTAATCTCTTTCATTTAATCTGCATGGTTAAATAATACTTCCCTCTCTGGGTATCTTGTAAAAGTGTTTGTAAGTGCTGTGTGAAACTGCAAAAGTGCTTGCAGTTTCATGCAGCAGTTACAAAGACTTTTACAAAATTATTTTTAGAAGTGTTTCCCTCTTTGTTAGAACTTTTCCTTTTCTAGGAACTGGCAAGACTTTAAAAAAAATTAGGAAGATGATATCTCAGTGTAAGGTTTAAAAGCAAGAACCTCACCACAAATTTGCTGAAGTCACTGAAAATAATCCTGGCTTTCATCAATATTCATTGTACATCTTGCAGTACCTCTGCAGCAGTACACTTTTGTTCTTGCTGCTGTTTGACTACAGAGATGACCACAGTTTAGAGAGGTAGATATTCATGTGCATTGTCAATTATGTGGAGAATACAAATCATGGGAATTGAGTGACTTCAGCACAACACTCCAATAATCCAGAATTTGAGTAGTGTTTGTCCTGTGAAGAGGGGCAATTTCACCCACAGTTTTTAATGTGCTTCCATTTATGACTATCAAATTATTTGCCATTGCTAAAAGAAATTGCTGTCACTCCTGAAGCTCTGAATCATAATCGCTTATTAAAGATGTCTGATTTTTATATCAATAATACAACAGTGGTTGTTCTGAATGCAACCAATAACAACTGAATAATTATTTGAATTATATCTTAGAAAGATTTGGTTAATGCAAGAGCATGAGCAGGATTTTTTTGTTTTATTACCTGAAAACTACTAATTCCTCTACAGTTTCCTTTCTAATCAGAACACAGCATGGCTTCTGCTGAAAATAATTGATTTTTTTTTAGCAAGTCTTAATAGACAGCACTGAGAAATGCAATGATTACAAGACAGAATGGAATGAGATTTATTTGGAAAACTGTCATATAGAGTATCAGCTTGTCTCTGAGGCAGGAATGAAATTCAGGTAAATGATGTCATATATTCCAGAGCCACTTTTTCACTGTCAGGTATTACAAATTAGTCTCCTTCCCAGTTCTCAATAGAAGAAAAAAAAAATAACATCCCATGAATTGTCACTTGCTTAAGAGTATGAATGCTGCAAAACTGTGTTTTTCACAGGAAGGACTGGGATAGAGTGAGTCAGATTTTGTAAAGCTTTGTGACTCTCCCTGCTCCACGAATGATGTTGTAACCAAGACTTTCCTGTGTCAAAACAAATAATATCTGTCACACTTGTGCTAGTCACATTGATTATTTTCTGTTCATGTCACCATCCATATTTATTTCCTCATATTTTTAAACCCAGTTAAATATACCAGCTACATGGCAATGAAACTGCCTTAGTTTGCCAGGTGTAATGGGCTTTTGGCCTATACAGCAATAGTAAGAAAAGCATTTTAGGTTTTACAGTACCATACCAGATAAGTCCTGGGTTTCATTCCATAAAAAAAAAAGTGCATCACAACAGAAAAAAACCCTCTCTTAAATTCAAGTAGCAAAGTAATTAATCCAAATGTACTCCAATAAATGAATCATAGTATGCTAATACCAGCAATTTTCTTTTAGGCAAGGAAAACTGTGAAGTATTTTAATTTTGATTCCTTTTTCAAATATAACTGTGCACACCTGTGTATTGAGGAAGTTATGTCAGGATCCAAGGTTAGAGGTGTAGCAGTGATTTGGTGTGATGTGCTGTGTAATACATGTATGTAGAGATAAATGTACAAGCTGAGCTCCTGTAAATTACAGTGCCCTGAGCAGAATGGAGGTGACCTGATGAGGTTCCTTCCATTCTTGGTCATCCTATGGCCCTTGATAAAACCAAAGCTTAAACCCAAGGAATTTAGCTGAAAGAGGCCACATTGTTCAGGGACAGAATCTCTTTTACCAGTGGCTGAGGTTTCAGTGTAGGCATCTCCTTTATCTTAAGTTAAGTGGGAAACTTTAACCTTTTACCAGGGTTTCACACAGGGCAGCCTTGAAATTGTGCAATATTTCCTAAAAAGCCTCAGACAAACTGTTCTTTCCTCCTCTTCAACAGAAGATAAAATTGTGGTAGAAGAGAACTGTAATTCCAACACCTGATATATGACATTTCTCTAAGTACTTGTTCCTTCACTTCCTCTGAATTCAGCTCCTCACAGGAAAATTATCCATGCGAAATAATTGATTTTCAGGGTCTTTTTTTGTGATGAAACATGAAGGTATCCCCAGGAACCTGCTATAACAGGAATTCTAGCAAATGTGGGAGAGGAAAAATGGAATTTAGTCCAGGAAAGTCATATAAGTGTTGACAAGGTAAAATTTAGTGCAAAGTCTCTATCTTTACAATAATTATAAAATTTATATTTGCTTCACTGAAAATACCATTTAATCCCTGCTTTAGAGAAAGTTCTTATATCTAAACTGTTCCCTATAATTGTTCAAGATTACTTAAAGACAGCATCAACGTTGTGAATAAGCAAACACCTTGATTTGTTACAGAAGACATTTTTCAAGCGTACCTTTATCCAAATTAATCTTTTGTTCAGGATGACTTTGATATTTTCTGAAAACTTGAATTTCTGAAAGTTAAAAGCTCTAATTTAAAAAGCAGCTGAAGTGTTCAAAAGGTGAAGCTACTCAGGTTTACACAAAAAGTTTTGCTTTGGAAAAATTCACCTTCAGGTATGAATTGCTACGGTGAAAAATATTTGAGACTCCCAATTCACCAGCTAATTTATTTATTTTTTTTTAGTTTATGCTTCCTTTTCTTTTAGCATATTTGCACTGATTTTTTTTTTCTTTTAAGAATTCAGCAGAGAGATAAGAGCTAAATTGAAGAGGAGGTTTGAACATTATCATTTGAGATTGAGAGGTCTGAAAGAGAACATATGGTGTTACCTCAGCTGAGATAACAGTGCTTTGCTACCAGAATTTTTATCCTGTCTGTTAAGACCTTTCTGCATGTGCGTGTTTCAGTTCTTTGCAACACTGACATTGTTTACCTTTTTTTGAGTTACACTTCCAAATAAAGTGGGTAAAAATATTAACTCTTTTTCATTCCTCAAATTACAAATGAACTTGAGCCATTCCTATAAGAGAACTCTCTCCAATGAATCTAAAATCAAATTTGCCTCTGAAAATAAAACATGGATTTACAAGGAACATTTTTTCTTGTTTGCTGTTGTTTTATATTCACTCTTCATATGAAGAGGTTTAGCTCCGATGAGACATTGAGGAGAAATTATATTTAGTTTCGCTTTTAGAATATAAATCATGTTATTTTTCAGTGAATCAAACCAAAATCAAGCCAGAAGTTCTAGCAAATAATTCCAGTTTATGACTGTTAATTATAGAAAGCAAAATACTGAAGAGTTTTTGTATGTTGTGGTGCATGTTTATTTTATTAAACTTATTGTTATAATGGTTTGTTCCTCTGTACCCCTATGTTTTCCCCAGTTGGTTTATCCCCTAAAACTACCTTATTTGGCATTCCCTGCCACTTGTTCATCACTGTAACCCTACCCCTTGTTCCAGCACCTTCCTTGTCCATCTTTGGAACCCTGCCTCTTGTTCCAGCACCTTCCTTGTCCATCATTGTAACCCTACCCCTTGTTCCAGCACCTTCCTTGTCCATCATTGTAACCCTGCCTCTTGTTCCAGCACCTTCCTTGTCCATCACTGTAACCCCACCCCTTGTTCCAGTCCCTTCCTTGTCAGTCTTACCCTGGGCCAATCCCTAGTTGTTCTACCCCTTTGGAAATCCCCTATTACTCAATGTCCCATTGGCCCATGTGACCCTTTCTCCTCCCCCTGCTTCGCACATTGGTTGTAACCCTGTAAAACCCTTCCTTCCACTCCTCCCCTAAGGACCCTTCATTGGTCAACTGTTTGTACCCACCCCCTGATCTGCCCCCATATTTAATTTAGAGCACAGCAGTACTTAGGCGGTGTCAGAACTGTTCAATAGTGACAAACATTTTAGAGCCTTGGATACTGAGAGCCTCCCTCGTGTCTTTTACCCAATCCTAGACATGGCCCACACCAAAGAGCTACTAGCTCTAGAGGTTCTGCTTCCAGGAGTCTTATCCTGGGGCAGTTCTCCACACCTGGCATGGTGCTGGTGTACCTCTAAAGAGAGCTAGTTTGGGCTCCGGTGGGGCTGTGTCATTTGTAGATAAACCAGGACTACTTCAGGTAGAAAACTGTAAATTATGAAAGGGGGAATTACTGCAACAAATCTTCCCTGTTTTCTTTTCATTGCTTTTTTGGACAATGAAGACAGAAAAAATTCTGCCTTGTTGGTTACAAGGATCTGTCCCAGTTGCTAGAATCTGCTACCAACTCAGGTCCTTTCTAAAGGGCTGTAAATCAGTGCAGCTCTTCATGGGAAGGAACTTTTCAGGATGAGTTAACTAGGAGAGATATACAGCTGATATACTGAAGTGTGGAGTTACTGTCATAGCTGAAATCACAGGGCTAGTGCCAGTTACAGCACAGATATTTCAGCTACTAAAATGTTCATTTTTCACATTTCCTTTAGGTAACGTGCCATAGACTGAGATACTCTAAGCAAGATTTATATTACAAATTCATTATAGGAAGATTCAAGCTTATTTTGTTAAGCTCATTGGTGTCCCATCACAGCACACCAAATGAAGGAAAAATTTGTGTAGTTGTATTAAAAAAATAAATTAAATATCTGATGCATTCTGGGAGGAAACTTCAATTGCTGTGGTATTGTCTTACCTCTTGTTCTTCTGTCCTCTTGTCAGATATGAATGGATATAAAGCCTGACTAATAACGAGAAGATGTGACCACAATTATTCTGAATTAGGTATTAATGAAAATAGTTTGCCTGAAGTATTTGTCTTAAGGATAATGGTGTCAATTGATTAATCACACCATTCAAACAAGTTTAATTTAGAGCTAGGATTAAAGAGCTCATCACATGTCCCAGGAAACTGCCAGCATCCCAAATTCATGGAAATGTTTCGGGGCCATACCCTGAAAGTGGATCTGTAAATTGAAGAGCTGATGGGGCATGTGTACAGTTAAAAATAGGTATTTCTCTAAGACTCTTTCTAGTCAGTATTCTCTGAACTTTTTTTATTTGGAACTTTAACAATATAGTAAAAAAACAGTTACATGTCTTATCTAAGCTACCTATCAGTCACAAGGATAAAAGTACTAATTATAGTAAATTGTGTAACATTGCTAATCCTTCATTTTTTTTGTCACTTACAGGTTTTCATGAAATGGTAAATACTGAAAAACTTCAAATTTTTAATATATGGGACAGCTGTTGAGTAATACATCCTGAATCATCTAGTAAAGCGTGTACCCACATAGCTATTGATTCAGTCTCTATACAAGCTCCGTCCATTATTTCTGTATGACCAAGAAAGGATTGAGGGCTAGGGTTTTTTTGGGTTTTTTTTGTTTTGTTTTGTTTTGTTCGATTTTTTTTTATGGTTTTTTTTTTTTTTTTTTTTTTTTTTAATCAAAGATCGAACTTGCAGCCAACGAACAAATGTATAAAGTGGAGCTGGTTAGCTGAACAGGTGAGAGAAATTTGACTGCTCCTGGGATATTGGCACAGGAATTTAATGCCAGGCTGTCAGCTTCTGAAAAAGGCTGTGACAGTAACATAGAATTACTTCCTAGGCAGAGGGTATTAAGGATCACCACTTGAAGCTCAGTTTTCTACCTCAGAAAAGGAAGACTTCCAAAGAGTAATTTCCTATTGCTGTTGATGTGTTTTTTCTTCTGCTTGTATTGCTGGGGACCACTCAGCAATAGTAGATGAGAAGCCTTTTTCCTTCCCTCCTTCTCTAAAACCCAGGAGAAACTGAAAAATCTTCATTTGCCACAAATCTCTTGACAAAGATTATTACACTTTGTGAAAGAGAATTATGATAATTTCCTGCTTCTTTTGGTAGAGAAGAATGTGTTCAGAGAGATACAGAGAATAAGACTACAAAGGTCTCCCCGTCAGTGCATTGGTAGGAACTTTGAAGCGACATTCATGCTGTCTGAGGTGCCTTGTCTCTTTCATAGCTATGCATTCAATCCAAAGATATGTTGGAGTTTGATCCTATTGTTCCCAAGAGTGTTTTACCTTAGGTAAATCTGGGGGAAGTGGTTAAGAGAAATTATTTTCTATCTTTGTCTATATGTATTCTTTCCTTTGACACTGGTGTTTCAATGTGACACATAGTCACACCTCTGAGTATGACAGCTCCTGGGATATTGCCATTGAGAAAATGTCATTGATAAACTCTTTATGAAACACATTTTATCTATTTCTGTGAGAAAGAGCAATGGAAAGAATGACATGGCAAGCTGTTTTTCCAAGAATTTCACAAGGTTTAATCAAAAACCAAATGAGAATATATGCTGTTTTACTCCTTTCCTGTTTTTTGCAGAATCTTGGTCTGAATAGAAAATCTCATGGACAAAAGATGTAGTCAGGCATGTGAATCTTGAATTCCAAAGGAGTGAGTCCTTTTTCCAGTGATAGGCTCTGGGATTTAGGAAGAAGTTATTAACTGTTGGGGAACTTATATCACGACACTTACTTAAGGAGTAATTGGCTGAACGTAAAGGAAAAATTCAAGCAGAATGCAAAGAGAAATGGCCTGGAGGTAAAAATGACTGTGGAAAATACACATAAGGGGCAAACAAAAGGGTAAGAAACCTTAATCATTTGGATATATAAACTCAGATAAGATACAAGGGTACTTTAAGCTACATAGAGTAAGCTAAAGGACATATTTTAGAATGAGATAGGCCTTTCCTCACAAGCGGTTTTTTGCTGAAAGGTTATTGCATATATGCTCTGGGCCATTCTCTCAGTCTTCATGTGGAATTCTTGCCACATGTGATCCCTTCAAGGGCATATTTACAAGATAAATGAAATCTTGAACAGGAAGAAATGTTGAAATAATAAACGTGAGGGTGGGAACCCAGCTTAAATGGAAGGTAATACAATTTTTTTTTTTAAATTAGAGTTACATTCTTCTGTTCGGATTGATTTTCGATTAAGGTAGGTTTAAGGGAAAATCTTGTTCCTGCAGGCTTTTTTAACATGAGTAGATATCAAGAGGCAGAAAAACCTTCTATTTCCTTGTCAGCTGAGGCCTTAGGTGCTCTGCACTTGCTGATGGAGATCAGGTTTTCATGCTTTATCAACACCAAACAATTCCCATTGCAGTACTTATGATCACATTTTGTAAACTCTAACCAAGTTGAATGTTTTGGGTTCTCCTTATTTTTCTCAACATTCAAAAAGGGGTTTTGACATACCTAAAGTATAAATCTTACTTTTTAATTTAAATTTCTTATTTTAAAAAATATTTTTGAAAAGAAAAACCAAAGGAAGTGCTCTAACAATGTTTCTAATTTAGAATTTTATTACAGGAACATTAGAAAAGGAAAAATTGAGCCCATGCCTTGAGCAATGAGATCAATCCATATCTATTTTTCTTAAACTCTTCCTATGTGATGCAGATCTAGTAAAACAATGAAAATAGCCGTAACAATCTGTTTAATTCATTACCTGGGCACCTAATGGTATATATTAAATTAGGAGCAGAACACTTCAATTAAAATCTCATAAACTCTTGAGCTTTGAAAGATGTATTTTTTAAAGTAGGTTTGGTCATTAGTGAAGACCTTATAAATACCTGACTGTTATTTACTTATTTAATCTGAACTCCATTCAACCCTGTATTTATTAGATAGTTTTCTTATTCATAAAAATTATTTAATTCTCACTACAGTTAATATCAGTCCACAGACTTTCCTAAAGGCTTTGAGGGTCCATGGCACATAAAATGGGAAGGGATTTATACTGATTATTTGTTTTAGACTAGGTGAAAATAAATAAATAAATAAATAAATAAACAAACTGTAGTGACTTTATATATATATAAAAGCTTCTTGAGGCTGTTGCAGCATTCGGGTATAGATGGTTCAAACCAGATAAATTTAGGGACATTCTGGGGCTGTAGTCATGTACTAGAAAAGGATTTGGAACAAAATGTAGCTGTGGAAGGAAAAGCTCAGGCGCTTTCCTGTTGTAATAACGTGCTTAGAAAATATACCATGATGTTAATGCTTCTATGTAATTGAATATGTTATTTATTTTTACTTTTTGCTGTATAGTGATAAAAATAAATATTTTGAGCTTTTTATGTATATTATTTTAAATTTTTTATTATTGTGTGGCTCTGAATATACAAAGAATCACACTTGCTGTTGCAAAAGTCTATTGGAGGCAAAAACACAGGCAGTGTTATTTTTAAATACCATAGTTTGTCATTGCAGTTATGTAGACTTCTAGAAATTTCTCTATTTTCTTAAACCTCTTTACTTTCAAGACATTAAAATCAATTCCTCCCTTTATAGCCTGTATTTGAAATGAGGGAGAACTGTTTCTTCAGTATCCAGCCTTTCTCAATGATTTAATTTGTGTCAATAATAAAACAGAAACAGAAGACCAAAGTGTTTCTTCTAAACCACCCATTTCTAAGCAAGAATTCGAGGACTGAGTTCTGCATATGGACTTTGGAAATTTTTGGATAAACCTTACTGTCCAAAGGATCACTTTAACTAGTACTGGGGTTGGTCCATTTTATCTAAGCTGAGTTTTGCCAGCTTTTCATCTCTACTATGACAGAGAGATTGGAGAATATTCTGGAGGGCCAGTTCAGTGCTTTATGCAGTTATTTTCTTCGTGCTGACAATTGGGTACAGGAGAAAGCTCCTTGTAGCACCTTATAAAGCAACACCTCTAATTACTGCCATCTTATAATTATGTATAAAAATCAAAATCTAAAAATCCCTCAAAACAAACTTTTAACTCTTAGAACCTTACTGGTAATTGCAAAGCATATACTACAAGAAAATATTTTCCCTGCCTGTTTATCTTTCTTTTCATTCTGAAAATGCATTCAATTAACTGCTAGGGTTTTTGTTGTTGTTGTTATTGTTTTTTGTACTACCTGATCTTATGAAAAAGTTTTGCCAGACATGTAATATGGAAAAACAAAAAGCTGCAAAAGAGGCAAACGCATATATTTGTCTTTGACGCTTCCAGGAAGTGTCTTGACTACTTCACTTGCATCCTACAAAGTCACTTATTTTTCTCTGGAAAACTACTTTCTCTTTGTGGGAGTTGGGCAGCCAGGGATGAACAGCAAGCTGTCCCTGGTTGACAATGAAGTGGGCATCAGTGTAAGACCACGGGAAACAAGATGCTGAGGAGGGAAACATCTTGATAGGTTGTGGAGAACAGTTATGTTAATGTAGTAGATACATACAAGGGAATGTTCTGAGTTCTTGTTAGTGATTGGTTAACAATGTTTTACATGTGAGGTTTCATGTTTGTTCAATTATTCAGTGCCCTCTGGCACCTGTGTAACAAAGGTTATATATTGTCATGTTCACCCCTTGAAGTCTCTATCCAGTGCACAACTTCCTTTGTTGTCATGCTCTCACTGAATTATTTTCCAGGCTACTCTGTCGTTCCTGTCTCTATTCAGTTTCCACTCTGGCTGGTCCAAGGTTTGTTGCATCACCAGTGACATCTCTCCAGAGCCCAAATGGGTTTTTTGGGAAGTAAAAGAGCTTTCTCTCCTGAAGACCTCTCTGCTCTCCTGTGCAGTGTTTTGAAGCTCAGTAATGGGAGCCATGCTGAATGTAAGGTCTGTTGCTATTAGTGCTGACTGGAAAGTGCTTGAAATTGAGTTTATCACCACCAGCCCTGACAGCTCCATGTGACAGTGACTAAGCAGCTTCAAGAAAGTTCACTGATAAACCCTCAGCCCTGCAGAAGATAAATTTAAGCCTTTTTGTTTGTTTGTTTGTTTCCTTACCTGTAATTCTTTCAAAACAAAACAAGTGATAAGAGATAATTGGTATTTTAGTAAGAAGAGGCATTGTATTTTCCATTCATTCATCCTTTTCCTTGGATTGATCTGTTGACATTTTAGGCTTCAAAATCTGGCTTTGCCTACCTGCATGTTAAACAAACCATCCTGCAGCATATAAGAAGGGTGTTATTGATGTGTTTTCACACAGGTGGGATGCAGTTTAACTTGCATAGTTTGTAAGAGCTCAAAAGCATCGTCCAGCAGCTTCATGAGAGACAGGCTGCAAACTATTCCTTTTTGCTGAAGAGTCAGACTTACCTTTAGTGCAGTCAGTTCAAAACCCAGTGAAATCAGTGGGGCTTCAGCAGATCCTGTTAGTAACAGCCAGATCCACTTAGTTGTACCATTCACTTACCCTGAGCTCAGTCTGTACTCCCTGATCCTCCACTACTGCAGGTAGGAAATGTTCTGAGTTATTTCCTGGCTATTCCTAAACTCTGTGCATTGGGAAATTCGCATTCTGATATGCTTGCATGGGCTGAACTAAGGGATAAAACAGCAGAGAGGTTTCAATGCTGGTTTGCCAACCCACTCTTGAAGAAGGGGACGCAAAATCCAATTGAAGGGGATGCAAAACCAAATTGAATTTAAGTCTTGAAAATAGAAATTAAATTGTACTGCCTGCATTCAGAATATTTTCCTTTTCAAAGCAGGGATAGAAATTTTCTTAGTGGGAAGTCTGGTGACAGCAGAAAAAAAGCAATCTCTTTAAGATTTATTTTCTTATCTTGAAATGCATTTCACACCTATCCTGATGCTGAGCCCTTTTTTTATATTTACATCAATTGCTCTATCAGTAACACATAAAAATGTTCAACTTGAATGTTGTGAAGTAAATTATAGAGAGTTCTGCACTTAAATTTATTTCTTGGCCTTTGTTGTTTGTGTCATATTCCTAATTTTCTTGTGTAGTTTTTTGCTGAGCATCAAATTTCACTCCTTCACAAACACCTTATAAAACACATAAAAATTTTGAGTTTGCAAGATTTTTCTTGTCTAAAAGAAGTGTAATTTTCTATGTACATAATTTGCTTCTGTTTATGAGTGCTCCAGTTAAAACAGAGTAACTGAAATCAGCAGAGTGGTACAAAGTCTGTTTTGGCAGTCTTCCTATGTCTATAAATCAATCCTGAATGCAGTAGCAGTAATTTGCCAAAGCAGACAGTTCTGCAAATAACAGAGTATTGTATTTACTTGTGTGGCCATTTCAAATAAATTGTTATTATGAAATATCCTAAATAGTTAACTTTGAAGATTAAAAACCCTCTATGAAACAGAAGGAATGGGAGCACATCTCATTGAGGAAGATTTTTGTGCAGTGTTCTTTTACAGTGACTACTAATTTATTCTTTTCTGCTAAAATAATGGAAACCTCAATAGGGGCTAATTCTGAGAAGGTTGCCCCAGTTCAAACAACATCCTTGGTTAGTTTCAGCATTTCATACAAGAGTGGATCCCTTCTTTTAAACTTTAAGTCAGCAGATTTTCTTCCATTTATTCAACAGGAGCTTGGGCTGTTGTCCAAAGTTTGGCTCTTTATCTGCTGGGAGGATACAGCCCGTTCCTCTGAGGTGAAATAATTTGTCATCTCTGTGTCTGTGCCTGAATGTGTGACTTGTGAGTGTAATGATCTCAGTGCTAGCTTATATGCTCTTTGTTCTTTACTAAAGTAATAAAAATAAGGTTGATCACCATTATTTTCTGAATTCTTTTCTTCTTTGAATTTTGAAGCAATTAGGGTTTTTTGGGTTTTTTTTGTCCATTAAAGATACTTTTGCAAGAGGTTTATTACACAGCAAATAAATTGGCTCTTTATGCTCTATCAATAAGGATTTTATTATGAGAAGCTTCCTTCTGTGAGTTTTTGTCTGTTTGTGTTATGAAGTAGCTGGTGAACTTACTTTGATCCAGCTAATCCAATGTATGAAATGCAGAACTACAAAGCTTTTGTGAGGAAGAGTCTGGGAGAAGAGATCCATCAATGGTTGCAAGGCCAGCAGCAATGGAATGAGAACTGAGATATTCATGGGCATCACTGCCTGACTGGGAAAAGGGGGTGCAGGCAAAGTGTGTTACTAAAGCTGTAATATAATTCAAGATAAATGCAAGAACATAGGAAAACAAAACAAAAAAAAAACCTATTTAAAGGTCAGCTTCTTTACTGTGCCCTCCAAAATGACACCTGTTAGTAACAATGGTTATTTCACAGGGCAAGTAAAATAAATGTTCTTATTTTCAATTGTGCTCTTTCCCACTCACTCACATTTCAAGAAGTTAATCAGCTTTGCTGTCCTTCTCACCTCATTTTTAAAACTTCAATAGCCAACTTGCTCAAATTTTCATTTAAGTATTCTGTCCAAAAGTAAAAAAACCCAGCTCAATATACTTTGTTTAAGCATGCTAAAGTAGCCTATGTTATTTGATATTTCCTAAAAAATACTTTATTAGATAAGTTGATGAATATTGCAATATCTTCAAATAATCTCAGAGCGCATACATTTTTAAAAAATTGTGATTTATTTATAGGAGACCTTAATTTTTATTCAGTTCTTACAATTTTGTATTGGATAATTCTTGATGATCCTCTGAAAAACTCAACAAGTTGTGTTTCTTTAATATTTTTATGATGGTGTTTACTAAAATAATGGTTTCTCAGTAAATGTCCACAGTTCTTGGAAGATGATACTTGTCAAAAACAGTGAAGGAATAATTTCTGTTTTGCTTTGTTTTATTTCAGAGGGGAAACTAACTTATCCAAGGATCTTGATGTATGAAGGAAAGAGAGGAAGTATTTTTCACTTAGCAAAGAATATAAAGACCAGTGAAAAGATGCAGTTTTCCTGGGACTTCTTCCTGAGATACCTTACCTTTCAAATATTAAATTAGGTTTTCATAAGCAACTTTCATTGCAAGAACCATCATGTAGGACACAAAAATATTTTTTTAATATTTGATTGTCTCTTCCTTTTCTCAAAGGTCAGTCTTTTCATATGCAGACAAGTTGCTTGATATGAATCAGGCACCAGTCTGCAGGAAAGACTTGTTATATGCATTGATTTTGGATAGCATGTACAATTTGAACTTTCTTATGTCACTGAGGTTTATGGTGTGAATACATATTTTTTTTTAATTTAAGTGCACAGGATCATTAAAAATAGTTATCCAAATAATAATAATAAACAAAGTTTAGATTATTTGTAAATGATATATAGGGTGTTTTTGTTGTTTTGTTTTTTTTGAGACCATAGCACATTAACATTATATGAAGAATTTCAAAATAATGTACATCTCTGGGATAAGCAATGCTTATTCTGAGTAATGGAAATCAATATCAATGTTCTGTTTGGATTAATATGTTTCCCTTGAAAAGCAATGAAGTCATATCTACAAAAGACACCTTTTGAATGCAGAAATATACCTTATAAGTGCTCCTCCCTCTTTAATTTGAAGAAATTCCAACAAAATTTTGAGGCCTGAGAAGAAGATCCCTTGCTTAGAGTTGCATCCTTTTTAGTCCTCATAATAAAACTCTCTACCTGTCTTTTGAGCAAATTCAGTGTTCTTGTATGAGTGTTTAGTTAAGGAAGGCTTTGCCTGGGAAGTGGCAGTGATCTGTTGTGAGTGTTCACCATTTAAAAGAGGTCACTTCCTTAATCAATTCAGTTTTTGTAGCATCATCAGCTTTCTCACTGGAAGGAGAAGTAGCATTCTGAATACTGTTTTGGTTGTATCAGTAATAGGTTGGGATAATATCATAATGGGATTTTTCCAAGGATGAGAGACTTATACTTTGTTGAGCATTAACAACAATGGCAAAATATCACATCCATGGATGTGCTTTTAAAACACTATAATGTAAAATATTGATTCTGCTCTCAGAACAGACTTCATCACTGGTAAAAGTGCTTAGCTTAGCTTGTTTTGTGTGAGATAACAATGAAATTTTAGGACCCTGGCAGGTTCTGTCAGCAGCTCATACAGCTTCCAGATATGCTCTGTACTTCTGCCTGGCAGGTGGGAAAACAATGATTCCAAGTTTATTTTGTGATGATTCTGATATTTCTGAGGCAAAATAAAATATCGATAGATTTCAGTTTGGGGTTTTGTTTGGTTTTTTGTGTTTGTTTTTTTCTTGTTTTGTTG
Source organism: Oenanthe melanoleuca (assembly GCF_029582105.1). Lineage (NCBI taxonomy): Eukaryota > Metazoa > Chordata > Aves > Passeriformes > Muscicapidae > Oenanthe > Oenanthe melanoleuca. Next base: position 96,384,417 of record NC_079336.1, read on the forward strand.
GTTTTTTTTTTGTTTTTGTTTCGGTTTGGGGTTTTTTTGTGTGTATTTGGATTTAATTTTTATTAGATACATATATTTTCAGGAATTTTAGATTAATCACCATTTAGTTTCTTACCCAGGGAGATAATTTATTTTGTTAAACTTGTGTTATATTTAACTATGGTATAAACAGAAACGAACAAGTAAATCACTTGCATCTGTGTCTCTGAAACGTGCTGTCTGTATGTTAATTTACATTTGAATTGGAGGGTTCAAATGCAATTAAACTACTCACTCTACTGCTAAATGTATTGTTAAACTGGTCTATAATTTTTAGTTTCCAAAGGCCCTTGGTTGCCTCTCACAGAATCATGTACAAATGTCCTAGGAGTTCACTGGAAGTGCAAAGTACATCCATAATTGCCTCCCTTGTTATGCATGTGTGTTCTTGCTAGTCCCTGGGCCAAAGGCTTCAGTGTCCCACTTTTCCAGCCAAGCACAAACAAGTGGAATAACCAGGACACTATGTGGTTACCAGGCAAAAGCATCCACTGATTAGTGCACCCAGTATTTGCCAGGAAGGCAGTTAAAGACAAAAAATTTATCCTTGCTACATCATCCACATTCGTAATTTGTTGCATTATTTGCATCAAATTCAGCCTGTTTAGGTGCAAGAGAGATGTTTTTGTAATGGAATCAGAGCAATTGGTTGGTTGGTTGTTCCTGAAATTCAAGCAAGCTGTCTGTATAACTTTCTTAATTTTGCTTCACTGAAATCAAGCCTGACACCCTAACTGAGCAGAATGCCCTGTCTTTGTTTTCCAATATGCAAAATGCTTACTTTTGGAGAGGAGTGAGTGGGTAGTGGTTCATAGAGTAAATGTGCTTTATCTTATATATGATGAACTTGCAGATTCCACAAGTAGAAAGTCTTTAAAAGAAACTAAGATTTTATTCTAATAGCAGCCTGTGTTTAGATGAGAAATATTTTGAAAACTGCCACAGACCCATATTTTTGAGCTCAATGTCTGATCAATGACTTCCCCTCATTTTGTGTGCCAGTCTAGACTCTACCTGCTTTACTCATGTCTAAGAACAGTATAGTATTCTGATTTATATCAAAATGCATCGTATGAAATGCACTCCATTTCTCAGGGTACATTTTGTAAGTTCTTGCACTAGTGAAAAATGGAATAGAATTTCTGCAGATTTAATTTTGCAGCAATGGAGATTGGTTACTGAAGAACTTCAGATGTTCCTGACTTTAAATTATTTGTGCTTTGTAATGACAGAGCACCAATATTCAAAGAGACAGTTTCTTAGTAAAGATCCGTTTGTGACAAGGAAAAACATATGCAGAGGGTTTGCAAATGCCAAGAAGGGTGTTCATTAGAAAAGTAATTACATTTTTCATTGCTATAAAAAAGTCAAAGGGCCTGAATTTGTATTTTCTGTACATTGACACAGGTCCTTTGAACTCGAGGGAGTTGTGCTCATATTCAGGGGATCTGTCTCATTCAGAGAGTTATTGCACTCCAAGCAAATGGAGTCCCACAAGACTTCACAAGGTGATATTTCATCTCCATCTCAAGATTATTGTAGTAGGTCATCAGCTTTGACTGTATGATAAAGCTTCTTGAGGTATGTTGCTCTCCTTGCACAGAGCCTAAAGCAAACAAAGCCTGCTTTTTCAAAAGTGGATATCCATTTTGGCAAGAAAATGGAATCAACTCTAATAAAACTAGGAGAGAAGGTGAAAACCTATTACTTGCAGGCTGAGGTTGAAAACTACTGTGACTGTTTTTGCTGCTTTGATTTTTACAGGAAGTCTGATTGGATTTTGGGTTGATTTTGTTGTTGTTGTTACTTTTATTTTTGTTTTTCCCTCAATGGGGAAAAAAAATACACCAACTTGAAAAATTTCTGTTTTCTATAAGAAACATTCCATAAAGTATCCTTTTTGGTTAAAATGTGATTTATGATTTTGAGTATTTATCAGAATGTTTTTTTCCCCATTTTAAATAATGTGGAACATATTGGAGCTTGTTTTTCACTAGAATTTGATTCTCCTCTAAAGTCAGTCTCTTGATTCTTCCACAGGCTTCCTGTGTGAGTTCCTCAGACACAATTTGTCACCTTGTAACACTGAATTAATTTGTTCCATATTTTAGAGGTCTTCTGAGAATAAATCTGCATATTCATGTAAAGCAGCAAGATATTAAGTGATGACTATCCCTTTTTTAGGGAAAAAAAATTCTATAAATAAGAAACCCTTGTAAGACTGTAGCATTTTAGAGCAATCTATTTTTGCATAAAATGAATTTTTTCTTCCTTGTTTCAGTCTAAAAGATCAGTGATTTTTATGAGGAAAGAAAGGCTACAATTACCAGGTAGTGAAATTATTCTTACAATCCACTCTAACTTCCAGTAATGTTAACAGAAATTTCTCATTGCTACTGGAAGTCATAATTGAGTTCCTTTATTCTGCAAAGCACTTCACCATCTAAACAAGGAGCTACTACTTTAGCAACAGCCATATTTTTTCTGGAAGAATGAAAAATGTTGCACCAGATTAAGATGTCCTGGATCATTCCCTAGCTCCATACTAATTTTTAATGCTAATTATCAATATCTATAAGGAAAAAAAAAAAAAAAAAAAAAAAAAAAAAAAAAAAAAAAAAAAGCAATTTTGTACCCTTTATAATTATCTAAAAGCAAAATGGAAATCTACTTTGAGCTTCCAGAATAATTTGCCCCACTTCCTAGAATAATAGTCAAATTGTGTAGCTGGATATTACAAGGATATTGTTTATTACTACAGTAATGTATTATGTAATATCTCAGCATTTTGCTGAGGCATGTGGTAAATGAATTCTGTTGTTATTCCATATTGATCAATTTCTGATGGAATTTATGGAAATATTTTCCATTATTTTGCATCAAATTTTGTCAGGTACTAATATTTAAAACAGGAAGTATGAAAATATTAAAATATTCCTAAAATATCTCAGAAAATAAGAGGTTATACATATGCAAATATGCAAGTAATTTATATTTTTTGAAAAAATAGACTGGAAGAGATAATGTTGGCTTAAAGGTGTTAATGCTGCATTTCACACTTTGTAGGTGTGTTTTCTTGTCCCATAAATATATATTGCATTATACAACTGTTTTTACAGCATTTCCATGTAAGAAAAACTCATTTAAGCAAGCAGAAATGAGAAATCAAGAAAAGGAATTAAATGTAACACTAACTTCTTGAGATAATTCAAGTATGAATTTAATTGTGGACTTATTACAATTCTGAAGAAGCTATTTTGACTTCCCCACCTAAAAATATAAAATAAAAAATAAATCTAAGTTACTTAGAGAAAACCTGGAGATAGATTTCTATTCATCTACTCATCAAACTTAATCAAGTCAGAAGAAACGGGAGAGGTCATTCTGAAAGGAAAGACAGTTATTCATGAGTCTATGTGTATGTCTGCCTATGCTTAGAACAGCACAAATGTCTATTTCAAATAATTCAGGAGTTATGTAACTTAAACTTGCTATTAAATATTTTCAACTGCATGTGCAATATTTGCTGTTGTGATTCTTAGTATAACCTCGAGATTTCTGATTTTAAAAATTAATCGAGTGTGCTGGCAGCTCCAATACAATATTTTTTTTTTCCCTTCTATTTAAAGAAGGAAATAATATCCTTTCACATCCTCCAAGGCATCTTTCCTGTATTCTCAAGGCTTAAATGCTAGCTGTAAAGGATGGGACACAATGTGAATATTAATGCCCTGGTAGAGCTGACAAATGTGCTCTCTTTGGGCCAATGCCAGACATGAGCATTCAAAGTATGGAACTAGTCCAGGAGGCTGAGATTTTCAGAGAATCTGGGGAAAAGCCTGCCAAAAGTGCTCAGCAGCTTCTCCACAAAGATTGCTCTAGAAATCTGCAATGTGTGGGTGGGAAAAAAAAGAAAAAAAGAATTGTGACAGGACTGGAACGAGTTGAAACTGCTCAGGATGGTGAAGGAGGACAAGGTTTCCAGTGCATCAGGACATGGACAGAGTGGAAATGACACGTGAAATAAAGCACAAGAAGGTAAACTTTGCCATGGTTGGTTGCAGTGAAATGTATGAAAACAGCCAGACATTTCACCATGTTCTAGATTTCACCAATATTACAAAGATCAAGAAGATTAATGGAACTCTTTTAATAATATTAGTTTATTTTCCTGCACAACCAAGTGTGCTCCAGGGGTGTGCTGACCTCAAGAGGAATTTGATAGTGAAGTCAGCAATTCCATCACATCTTTCACTGGGAATGGCAGAATCAAGGCCAGAGGGCTTGTAAAGGGAGCTGTCAAAAGACATCTTCCTCCTTCATCCTTTTGGACATCCATGAGCATAGAAGCCCTTCTTAAAACATCCTTCATACAAAATTCCCAAATTATGGCATAATCTGGAGGCAGAGATGGCTCATTGAACCCTCTAATGAGTACAAATTAGGAAGGATTTCCCCAGAGGGAGATGCAGAGAGGATTTAGGACAGATTAATCCAAAGAAAAGGTGTTCTTGGAACAGACAAGAAGTTTAGAAATTTTGTCTGAAGGCCGCTCAAACCTTTCAGCAACAGAGAAAACTTGCTGCCTCTATTAATCTTAGGTTGAAACTCCATCTCTCTGCACTCTCCTTCACTGTTTCCAGCCTTCATTCCTGCTGAATACTTCCCTCTGCTTATATTCACACACTGTGAAGATTAACCTGCTAGGTAAAAGGTAAAATACATTTTACCATCAGGGTATATATTTGTGAATATATCTTTTACTCAGATCATAGAGGTATTCTGATTTACAAGAAAGGTGCCTCGGCTTTGTGAACATTTCCTGGGAACTGATAGTCTCATTCTCAAAACGGGAACATTTGCTTATATTAGGAGTTGGGGGGAAAGCTAGGTAGAACTTCAACTCTACTCTGAAACCTTATATGAGCTGTTCTTTCTTCCCCGACTCAAAGCTCACCTTATTATTATTATTAATTTTTAGTTATTTTTTTTGTATCCTACAGAAGTCTATATGTAACTGGTTGGCCAACTCTTTGTAGCAATAAAGGGAGTGGTCTTGTGTTGCTGTCTGATTAGGAATGGTGAGTAAGCAGCAACACACACACAACTTCTTCAAAGCAGCAAGAAGCAGTGATTTATTGAAAAGCCATCGCATTTATATAAGATAGATCGTGCAAAACAAAGTAGAAAATACTCATTGGTCCAAGAAGGCAACACCTCTTTGAAAACATGCTTTCTGCAAAACATCATGAGACACTCACAAGGCTCTGTGGTCAACACCAGGTGTTTATCTGTGTTGTTCTTTCTTCCTTCTCTTGTTTGTCTCAGGAAAGTCCCCAGCCTGGGAAGGATCCGAGATGGAGCTGAGAAAGCCAACAGCCTGGGAAAAATCAGAGTTGGATTTTTCCATGAGCCTTCAGCAGTGTCCACAGTCTTGCTCTTACACAGCCAGAAGGACTATAGTAGCTGAATTTCTGATCCTGTGTTCTCAGAAATTCCCTTCCTTCTTATTTTTACAATGCAGTTTACAACTTTCCTCCATGCTTTATTCTAAAACTCACAAATTATTGCTGCAAAGAAAGTGCTTTGTTATACTTCTATAGACTTTCTTTCATGGTTTCATGAGGAAGGCCTTTCTTGTATGCCAAGCTCCATGGTGACTGCAGTAAATTTTGTTGTAGGAATACTCAGTGAGCATACATCCTAGGATAAAGCACTGAAATCATCCCTGGTTGTGTGTTTAGTCCCTCACCTTTCTTCTAGATGTTGAGATTAGCTTCAGTGCACCAAAATGCATCAAGAGGAGGTACGGACATAATTTTTAAAGTCATTTCATTTTCATCTGTTAAAAGCAAGTTTTTAGGCCTGACTCTTCTGGGAAAACAGCTACTTTTATGTACAGTCGAAATTAAGGTTTAGAAACTTTTGTATCCAGTTTCCAAACTGGCTTTCAACTTACAGGATCTGTATTCAGAATTTTCCTTATCCCAGCCCCCTGAAGAGGAAAAATGTCAAGGGAAACATACAAGTGGTTGGTGAAAAATACATACTGTGGGATGTAGAAGCATCTAGGGAGGCTGATCACAAACTCAGCAATTGGAAGAAAGGAAGGACCTTGCAATGGCACAATATTAAGAAAAAAATATAAATACTTACTAGTAAGAAGAAGAGCAAAATTGCTAATAAGAATAAAATTTCACAACTCACCCATACCTGAGTTTTGTTAGCTATTCTTTTGATTCCGTCTCATTAAAATGAGGGGGCTTCCAAAAGTTTCATTCTATGCATTCATTAATTCCCTCCTCCAAAAAAGGGCTAAAACCCTCAAAAAAACAATAGAAAAACAAACCCTAAAACATACAAGAAACCAAAACAGCAGCCAAAAAAATCATTTTTCTAAGAAGGGCACTATTACTCTCACATAATATTTTTGAAATAAGGTTAAGAATTAGGAAAACACTTTGTTGTCTCCTTGATATTGATATAACTATCTAAAGATTTGAAAGCTGTCAAATCAGTTTATTTCCCATTGCTTTATTAATACCTGTAAAGATAGGAAAGAGCAGAAATATTATTCATTGCTGCATAAAACATCACAGAAAATCCTTAAGGTTTCAACAACTGCTCCGAAATGACAAGCATTAAAGGGAAAGATCTCATAATTTTTGAGGTTACTGGTGCATAAATGTTAGATAATTGCTATTCTGATTTCATGTCTGTCTAGTTATCCTGTGTTTTTTTAATGAGAAGGTTAGCAGCTGTTGGCTTGGGTTACTCAGTAAATAGTAATGACAACCTGTGGTGGAAATGAAAGTGACACTAATGACATGTAATAAAAAGCAGCAGTTGGTGAACTAAAGGGAAACAACAAAAATGACAAAAGTAGGTGGTTATTAGGTGGTCTGGCTACCAGTAAATTTTCCAGAATACAAAGACATTTTCAAACAGTAGCTTTTAATGTGACTAAAATGTATAATAATGGTTTGAAGAGACACCAATATTGATCCGTGCTGATCTTTATCAACATGACAAAGTAGCATTTGATTCAGTAAATCTTGCATTACAGCACACTCAGAGCATTTAATGTTCTGCAGTATCTTCCACTTTTAAGAGATTTCCATAGCAATACTGGAAATCTTTTAACAGGGCAAGCTGGAAAAGAGAACTTCTGCTATATCTCCATTCTGGTGTATTATTTAAGTTAAAACTTTCCCTTCAGCATTTAGCAATGACAAAGGTTCCAACCTTTGAAGAAGGGTTTCAGAATAATAAGTGGAATAGCTCCTTCCACATGAAGTGCTTTTACCCACTGTTATGCTAGAGGGGAATTTATTTAAGTTTGAACCTTAAGGATGTGAATTTTTATTTATTTGGGGCCATATTCTCAGGCCAGATGCAGTCTTCTATGCCTTGCTGTTCTGTAAGCAAAGTTTTAAAATAATGTTGCTCTTGTAAGATTTTAAAGGAACTCTTAAGGGATGTTGATGATATTATTTTCCAGTCATTCTGTTCCTGACAAGGCAGTTTAAAGGTCTGAAGGAAATGTCAGATCCTAAACTGTATAATTCGGTAATCTACATCATTATATTTTGTCTTCAAATATTAATCACACTTTTTAATGAAAACTTAAGTGAAGCTCTTGCTATATGAGTCAGGAAAAAAACCTTGATGGGTTCATCTCTTACCTTCAAAACAAGTAACTTAACTGTCAAACTTGTAGATAACCTAAAGTATGTGTTTACATTTCCTCCCTTTAACTTCAGTCTCTATTCATTACAGCAGGAAACCTGGCTCTGAGTGTTTTAAATGGAATAGCAGGCCCTCTGTGCTCTGATATAATTTTATGTATAAAATGTGCAAAAGGCCCCTGTCTGCCATGACCTACTTCTGTGTGCAGTTCTAACCTCAGCTGTGGCTATGTTAGGATAGCATCTTCAACTTGATGTTCCTATTCCTAGGCAGTGCTCCAGTAACCAGCAATAAAGTGACAAAGGGATGGAGTCTTAGCTCTCCACTATCTGGCAATTAGGACAAAAGTAATGAGCTGTAATGGGGCTCATTGTGAGACAGTAGTGGAAGAGATGGATATCAATTAGCTGACATTATTTCAGCCCATGCCTTTTCATATAAATAGTAATTACATTTGGGTTGAAATACTGTTGTAAAAATAATTTCTGTGTTAGCTTTTATGTATCCTCTGTTCTATGTATTTTCAATGCAAAAATGAAGCTCATATGGCAAATTACTTTCAGCTCTACTTAGGCTTTTATTTATATTTTACCAAGGTTACATTATTTACAATGGATTTACTATTCCATGGTTAAATGATCGGGTGAACATTCCATATAAAATGTTAAAAATAGGTAATTTTGCAAATATATTATGATAAATCCAAGTTAACAACAGCATACACACATGTATGTGTAGATGCAGAGGATACATGCAGTCCTATATGAGTCTCATTCTAATTTATGCAAAGTCAAGTTCAAAGGACAAATTTAAACTTCTTTAGCTGTATTTCAGTAATATGGATGTACAGTTTTCTCAGGTATATGAGATGCTTAATTGAGACTAAATTAGATAAAATTCACTTAGCAAATACACAGTAACACTTTTTTAGCAATAATTGCATACAAGTCCAAAATGTTGGACAACGCTCCTGCACTTTCTGTCTTGATAGTAAAACATTTTAGATCTTAAACCAGTTTTTGCTGGAGTCAGCACCTTTGCTTTCAAAGGGTGTCAGCATGTGGCATGGACTTGTATTCTGAATAATTTTTAAATGGTTTAGGATAATACTGGTCCTGCTAATATAAGAAAATTTTACACTTGTGCAATGATGCACAGTTATCCACCACCTTTCCCTATGCACTTAGTTTTAGAGAATAGATGGTTCCTTTCCTTTTGTTACAAGGTACAGCAGATCGTTGCTCCAGTTTTAGAATTTAAGGATTATTAATAGATTTTACACTGCCAATTTCTTTTTATCTGTGTACAGAATAATTTGACACTCCTAGGAGTGTTTCCATTGCATGAATGAGTTGCAGACATGAGCTCAGTATCAGTAGGTCAGCTTTGTTAAGGTGAAGAAACTGTCAATAGTTCTAATGAAAAGAATCTAGGGAATATGAAATGTGTCAAGGTATTTTAGGTATATGGGTTAAAATATGATTTGGAGTAAACATTTAAGCGATAAGAGAAGAAAAAGGGAAAAAATGTTAGCATATTATTTTTGGTACTTTAAAAAGTTTGTGACATTGGGAATACTATATTCTGCTTTATAAAAAAATCTTATTATAAAGTAAGTGTCAAGAAGTAAATGGCTACCTTTACAGAGAGAGTTCTAAAATAAACCCCCTCTTATTAGCCGAAGGAGTCAGTTTTAAATAAGAAAATCAGTCTCCCAAAGTACATGTTGATGATAGCTCCAAAAAGTGCTCTGCAAGTAAGCAGTGATGGCAATGAGCTAATAAGCTTTTAATTCATTTTTCAAATTTGACATAATATTAAAAAAATAAAAAAAATTCAGCATCAATAGAAATATTTAGCATCCAAAAACTTTGCAAAATGCATCTGACATAAAATGAATGGGCATGATTCCTCCATACATTCATCAAGAAGCTAATCATACCAAAGCTTAAGTACACATAATTCCAATTACACAAGTAGACCAAATTAAGTCACCTAGACTAGTCATATGTGTAGAATTAGCAATGCAAAAGCTCTAAAATGGAGCTAAAATTTAATGTTCCCTCTCGTAAATGTAGGGAAGCCTTTTATTAATGGAACACTGTTTTCTAACAGCTGAAAACTGGTCTCTCCTTTGTCTATACTTTTGCAGGTTTATAACTCTTCACTGTGATTTAAAAAAACAGCTACCTCCATTGGTTTGTCCAGGAAACTGCTTTTCAATTTCTCCTTCAACTGCCAAACCTTCTGGATAATTAGAACTCAGTGAAGAGTAATCAATTTACTTTGTATACCTGAAATATATATAAAGCAAAATGTGATATGGATTTAAATTGATAAAAGATGCATATCCTCACTATGCTTCTTAAGTCTTGACCCATTAAATACCTGATTTAGCAGAATTTTATATCAGAATGCCTGCAAAAGCTTACCCAAGACTCCACACTCTTTAGCATCTTAGTAAAGCTGCTTTGAAAAGTGTTTTGGGAAAAAGTGAAGAATATCTGATAGCATTAGCTTTCTTTCACCACTTTCCTCAAATTTTGCCTGCAAAAATCATACCACATCCTGATGCATGCAGAATTATATTTTAAAGCTCATTTTCTTCCTTCAGTCAAAACAAATGTCCCTTGCAGTCTGCCAAGTCCATGATCACACATTGTTCCTCCTCTGGGTGCTAGGAAATTTATTCCAGATCTCAAAGAATGCTAGAATGATCCAAGCACACCAGGGCCATGTTGTCAAACATTTCAGGAAAAGTCTTGGTAATTTTCAAAGCCAATTTTCCTTTCTTGGTGTATCTTCCCAGTTGATTCTGAAGTGGAAAATTTTCCATCTCCAATCTGCTGAAGTGGAATCTTTTTAAGGAAAAGCAAAGGGAGGCATCCATCAAGTGATGGCTGACCTCTATCTGCTAATCACAGGGTGGAGATGTAGTTTCTAACCTTCATCTCTTCTGTCAAATGCCCCTAAATCCTGGGTTTTTTAGGAGAGGTTTCTCAACCTTTAGCTTGAAAATTCAGCTAGATGCTGGGAAAAAGTCAACTGACGTGCTGAAGTAAAAAAAACATATTTTTAAATGAAAAACCCAACTTCAAGAACTCAACAGTATCAGTGAAAATTTGCCATTGTCAAAGCCTTTGCATTATTAATGCCTCTTTCCAAGAGCACAGTGCCACTGGGATTTTTTTATTCTGAACAATGGCCAACACAGGTTGCTGGCTGAAAGGACTTCTGTCCTGCAGAAGCCCAGGGCTCCCATACCTGTGGATGTGCTGTGCCAGCACAGCAGCCTGTGAGTTCTCTAAAAACATAAATCTGGGTAACAGGGCCGATCACCAAAGAACTGCCTGTAAAATGTTTTCTGAAGGGCTGTCAGTGCTGAAACACATGCTGCACTCAGGCCAGCCCCACCAGTATGAGCAGCAATGTATGTGTATGTGGCTTTGGGGGTTCAAACAACAATTTGAGAGCTAATGTACTGCCCTGCCACTTCTGGCAAAGAGTTGTTGCCTTTGGGAGAGTCAGGCAAGCCAGGCTGGAGATATTTGGAAGTACAGATGTTGTGTGTGCAGGTCTGACACCAGAAAAGTTGGACCTGCTGCTGTTGATTCTGCCAGCTCTGGCAGAGCTGGGGAAGGTACTTTTCCAGCATGGACTGTTCATTTTCAACAGACTTATGTTCCAGCTTTTCAGGAGAATGTCTGTCATCTGCAGAACAGATGCCCAGGGATGTTTGTGTGCATAGGGGAAGGTAAGCAGTGCTCACATTTAGAGGAATTTGACGCACCAGTGCCAGTGAGCAGAGCCTCTGAGATGCAAGACTGTTCAATTACTGGGCATGAAGAGACTTCAGCAACAGATTGCAAGTTAAAAGAGTGAGCAGAATGTTTGTAAAGAGTTTCAAAGTCACCAAGATTTGAAAATAATATGTTTTCTAGACTTAATATAATATGAAAGGATCAGGATAATTAAGTGTAAATTTTATTTTAAGGATAAAAAGAAAAGGTTAGTAAGAAAGTTAAGGTGCTTAATTTTTAAAAGGACCATTTTTAGAAATATTTGAATATATCTGACCTTCATCCACTGAATGTTGCTTCTTTTAATTTATTATAAAAACTTCTTAGGATAATTCAAACAGAAACCATGTTGCTGATCACTTCAAATGGACCCAGACAAATTGAGAATATGGATGTGTTTTAACAGAAGATCAAGGTAGAGCCTAATCAACCCCCCTGTACTAAGTACCACTCAATTGTTGTTGTAGTGTTCTGGCAGGGACCTTTAATGATACTGTCACAAAACTCAAAACTGAGTTTTCAATAGAATTGGATGGATTCTTAAATGCTTCATACTGCAATGTTCATAGGACAAAAACTCATCAGATCAGTGTGTTACAGGCAATCACCCAGTAGAGGTCATATACCTTAGGCATTGTATATAAGTCCAAAAGTCTATTCAGTAGCTACTGCCTGGAGTAGAATTTGTGATCAGTTGTCCAGTTGTTAATGGTAGAGATTTCAGGTCATGTAGCTCATATTTGAACAAAATACTCAGATTTACTGAACATACTTTGGTGTTGATAGGTCAATTATAATGTGAAAAAGCTCTGATAGTCTCCTCACTAGATAGAAAATAATGCCAAGTGCCTTCCAACCAACACTGTATGACAGTAATAAATATTGAAAGCAGATAAAAATACTTCCTTTAACTCGAGATGTCAAGAGGCATTAAAATTTCAGTGTTGTGTTTTGTCAACATGCTTCTACCTGCAGTCCTAGCATGCTTAGGAGAGAATTATCACCATCTGGAGTGTTACAGAAGTATGAAGCTGTTATCTGTTGTTTTCACCAAAACTTCAAATGAAACGGTGGCAGCAGGATCCATTTAATCAAATTTATCACCGAGTTCATATTTTTGGTAGCAGCAGATGGGTGGCAGTCTGAAAGATTTACCTAGAAAAGGCTCAGGGTAGTTCTGAATATCTTCTTAGCATTTCAGCATATGCTGGAAGTGAGTGAGTTCCACACTTTAGCAAGTTACCACTCATTAGCAGAAGCTGTGGTAACTGATCATGTGCAGATTTAGTCCATCCAACTGCAAAGAATCAAACACATTAGGTTGTGGAGTTCATATTATGAGTAGGTTTTAAAGATGTTAGAGTTGATCTGGGGATGTATTTCATGCTGTAAGCAGAATAGACTAAGAGCACTCTGGTTATCAGATTTACAATACATTTAAAAGTAGCATTTATATGTATATGTATTTATAATATATTTACTTTTCAGTGTTGATCCATGCATTCTTACAGACAAAGACTGTGGTGAGTCACTTGAGAAAAAAATTCTCTTCTCCCCTTCACCATTAAATTAATTCCTGAACACTAAATTTACTTGGGTTTTCTGCCCTTTTTTTTCCCATAAAAATTACAGTATAGGAAGAATTTTCTAATACTTTCAGTATTGTTTAACAAGACTTCATTTTAAGTGGAAAACTGCAATTCAAAAACTCTTGCTTTTTAGATGCCAGTGTAGAACTAGAAAGGTGCAAAGTTTATATATAGCTTTAATTTAGCTACTATAGTTTGAAAACTGAGACAGGAACAACACAACTATGTTAATTTTTAGCAAGGTGACTAACCTTTCAATCTGAAGAGATTTTTTTTTTTTTTTTTTTTAATTGCCATTACTCTTTAAACCAAGTACAGCCTGGTGGTGCAGCTACTAGTGACAGACTTTTGTCATTTTTCTTTATATGGGGACTCGGGTGTCAACCCATTCTTGCGTTTTGGAGGCCTCTATTAAGAATTTCTGAGATCTGTGGTTTTAAGGGTTTCTACCTTGGCAGTGGCAAAACAGACCAGGGTTAATTAGGTTATGTTAAATAGTCAGACATTAGGAGCAGGTGGTGTTCAAGGGCTCAGCAGGCTTTATTTCTACATGGAGTCCTTAAATTTTGTAGCCTGTCTGCAAATTACTTGGAAACCTCTGTGAAGGGTTTGTTAAAGTACACTTTGGAAAAGTCTACTTAGACTGAAAAGCAAACCCTCCAGGCTTACAATGATACCTTTAAATAATTTAGCCTCAGTTTGTTTTTTAAAAATAGTAATTCTTGAAAAGTTGCAATGGCTTTAGAATTTAAAATTGAACTCTGCTAGAGGAGACAGAATAATGAGGGGAGATATTATGGTTCTATGAAATAGCAGCATATGCCATAACATAAAATTTGAAGAATTTCTGGTATTGGTAATATAATTTCCAGTTCTAAGCCAAATACTTATTTATTCTTGTGTCTGTAGTCCTACACTCCCATTAGTCAGACTGGTATTTAAGACCACTTATGAGCAGACAAACTCAGATAACCTCATGACTATAGTAGTTCAGCTACTATAATCTCCTTTATTTTCATGAAAAGATTATTAAACTTGTTAGTTTTCTGTGGGTTGGCTTTGTTTCTTTTTACATTCATAGCTGTAGTTTGTTAGGAATTTTTCTACTAAAAAATTCAGCAAATTAGGACCCTCTGAGGGAGACCTAATTTTGCAGTAATGTGCTAATTTTGGTGAACATTTCAGATGGAAAAAAAAAAATCAAGGTTCCTGTAAATAGCTCAGCAGAGAAAGAGATTCTCCATGTGAAACTGGAGCTTGCATTTGAAAAAACTAAATTTAAACTATGAAGTGCAAACTAAGATCAGGATTTCAATGAAGTGCTGCACCATTTCTCTGGAGGCTTTCCAAGAGGAGAAAAATACTGGTCCACAACTTAGAGAAATGTGCAGGAGGAACAGACCTTGAGAGAAACACAGAAAACCTATGGAGGATTGACTGGCTGCACTAAAGATAAAATGGGGTAAGGCTTCTGGCATGTCAAATTAGGAAGACTTTGGATCAAATCATTGAGATAAAAAATGCTTGAAGGTCAGTAAGTGCTTCATTCTCCTCAGGTACTTTAATTACAAAATAAATATATCCTTAGCAACATTAGATATGGGCAAAATCAATAAATTTAATGTAGGAAATACTAACAACAGCCAACAGCTAAATGCAAATAAAAGATCAAGTGTACATATACTTCTGTAGAAATATCAGTATCTAGAAATAATGGAATTAACTGGAAAGCCTGATCTAGATAAGGCTGGTGCTACTTCGGGCACCACAATTATGGAATTTTGTGAAAAATAAATTATAATCTATGGAATAACTCAAATATTGTGGAGTAAAGAACTTACTGAAATTAACCATAAGGAATGGTTCCAAAAGATGAAAAAATGAAGAAAGCATTGAGTGAATGCAAAACTTGAAGATGTCAATGAGCAGTATATTGTTTAAAGGAGTTTGAACACCCAGGTATAGGTCAGAGGAGTGTAACAGCAGTAATACAAGAATATTTCAATTATTCATCACCCTACGAGGAGCAGAGTGGGCAGAATTCTCAAAAATAGAATCTGTGCTGATAGCTAGAGATTTTGACCATTGCCAGGGAAATTTACTATATTTTAAAAGAGAAACAGGCCAAAATGAAAAATCATAAGCAGCATTTAGAAAGCTTCTTTCTGGATGTAACTGGATGACATGCACATTTAAAACAGGAAAGGAAAGAATTCACCAGGACAGTGTTTCACTTCAGAGAGGAAAATTAAGCAGTTGGCTGAAATATCTGTTCAAAAGGCAGCAGCACATTCATATAAAGATGAGAGTGAATTTTCAGAATAGATTTATTCCCTACACAAACTAAAGAAGGGAAAGGAAGTAGAGGAAAAAACTTGTATCTTTAACAGAATAGAAGAGAAAAATTTTGGAAATTCAAGATTCTATGATAAGAGATGTGTCCAGCTGAAAGAAAAAGTATGAGATATACCAGGAAGTTAAAACTTTCACCTGGCATTTCTTTAACAAGGTGAGGAAAAACTTACTGAAGGAAAAAAAAATGAACCATCAAACCCTATGAATAAAATGTCTTTTTCAAATACAATGGCCATTACAGAATTGATATGGTTAAAAAATGGTCAAGAAATTAAAGGATTACTCTTGGAAACTGGTTATTACTAATTTAGGGAAATTACCATTAACATTTTTGTTGGAATTGAATATGAAAAATTATTTTAAATTTAAAATTATTTTAAAAATTATTTTAAATGGCAAAACTTTGAGAGTAATGACCAATGACCATCCTGGATAGTATATGCACAAAGCTAGTAAAATTTTCCTCGACCTATAAGATTTTGTATGGTTTCTGTTGCTTTCAAATCAGCCTCAGGACCTGAAGATCAGACAATTGTAGATGCAGTGTGACTTTTTTTTTAATGTTTTGGGAGTAAGAAAGACTATTGAAGAGCAATAGACCAGAAAATCTGATTTATCTACTGGATAAACTGGAAGAAAATGTAATGAAAACCACAGATATAAGAAATATAAACAAATATGATGCAATGGTTGCACAGTCAGCAATGCTTTTGCAAGAATGAAGTTATGTCTATGAAATTTTATTAGACTCCTCTGAACTCTCAGTTGGAGAATGGAATAAAGGTGACCTGGCTGTTCTGGGGAATTAGGATATTCAAAAATAGTTTTAACATGATGCCTCCCTAAAGCTCTCAGCTAAACTGAATAAACAAAAATAAAGATGAAATCAGGAATTAATAACCATATAAAAGAGAGAGGGAAAAGTTGATTAACACATGGTGGGCTCGAGTAATCAATGAAATCTAAAAGCACAGTGATGGATCATTTCATATTTCTTTACTCTTCTGTGTGTTCCTTAGTAATTTGAAAGTGGATAAGAATAGTGAAATGACAGACACTAAGTGATTAAGGTAGCAAAAATCAAAACTGATTATTAAGACTTGCAGAAAGATCTCTATTACTAATGATGGTGATTTCAATGCAGGAATAGCTGTGCCTACAAAAATAAAATGATGACCATATTATCCAGTCTGCAGACCAGACCCAGTCCTCAGGGAACTCTGCTGCCTTCCTGGGGCCTGGGGGAAGGATGTGAAGAGAAATCTTCCTGTCCTGGTAAGGACCTCAGGTTATTTTCCATTACAGATTTTATAGGCAGAAGTTTTTGATCATGGCTCAGTTCACATGACTGTGCCTGCTGTCAGCTGTCACCCCTCCCAAAGATGGAAAAGGATCTTTGCACAGACATTAACAAGGCTCAGTGGCAGAGCCTTAAAGGATGGGAAAGGGGTAAAATCAGGCTCACTAGGGCTGAACCTGGGGGCAACATGCCAATGTTTGTGGGATAATTTGCTAGCAAGGTCTTTTGGTCTTCTGTCTCAGTGATCTCAAAGGTCTTCTCCCACCTAAATGAAGAATGTAACTCCAGATAAACCCATTTCTTGAGCACTGAGTCCAGTGCATGTGTGGTCATGAATTATAGAAACAGAATGGCTTGGGTTGAAAGGGACCTTAATGATCATCTAGTTTCAATCCCACTTCCATGGGCAGGAACATCTTCACCTAGATCAGGCCACTCTGAGCTCTGTACAATTTGGCCTTGAACCCTTCCAAGGAGGGGGCATCCCAACATCCCTGGGCAGCCAGTTCCACCACTCTCAAGTAAAGGAACATATAGGATCCTCATGGATTTTCCAGGAGGTATTATCTTCAAAGACCCAACCCTGCTTAAGGCATGTGAACTGACAGGAATGCAGCCTGATCTGTCACACTCATGTAAAAAATTTTATGGAAATGGTGAACCTGATTTATTTGAAATTTGAAGCTCAAATGGGCTTTGGAGTGGAGCTATTCTTTGTCAAGTTTCAGCCCACAGAAAGATTGTAAAGCTGAGCTCTGAATTAGTAAAAATAGAATTTGCAAATGAAGTGCTGACACAAGTCTCAGGCATAAGTAAGATGAGCACTATCATGTATGAATGAGCCTTTTTCTCTTTCACAGTAGCATGCCATGCAATATGCAAATCACTTGGTTTAATGAACAGCTTCATTATAAAAAAAAAGTTCATGTGGTTAAACACTCAGAGACAGTTATTAATGTTTTAATTTTACAAACTGAACTAGGATCCATAAAATTAAATCCAATAAAACTCTAAAAATAATTAGAAAGGAGCCAGCTAAATGTAAATGATCATAGGTTTGTTGGCTGCTCCTGGGTCAGGGTTTCAAAATTCAGGCAGCCAAAAGAAATGTATCTTGCAGGGAGTAAATAAAAACATTCATACAAAAATATATCAAAATAACTTCAGTTTGGTTAAATAAATGTACTATAAATAAGCTCAAGATGACTGAATGTTGGCATATAGGGATAAGATACAGATATACACTAGATATGCATAGATAGAAGGATTAAAGTTATATAATACCATGTTACTGCTTTAGAGGAATGAATACAACTTCACACAGCTTTAAAAGAAGAGAATCTCAAATAAGCAGCTTTGAATAAAATAAGCATGCACAACCTTGAGGGTCTAAACTCATTATGGAGCTACTCCTATACAAAATTTAAAAAACCTGAGTAAATCTAAATAAACAAAGAAAGCTCCTATGTATTTGCCTTGAAACACTGAATAATATCTGTCCTACCAGACTAGAGTATTTTCTGTGTCTTTCCATGAATGATTGCACACATTGAATATGTGTGATAAACTACACCCTTCCTACCAGATATAACACCCTGTGTACATCTCATCTGAAGCAAACTGGCTTCAGACAACTGAAGGACAACTCTCCAAAATAAGTTCTCCACTTTTATTTAAACCAATCCCTTTCCACCAATAAGGAGAAGACAATATGAGTAGATATAAGTGAAAAAACAACAGTGTACTAATAAAAACACAAAATAGCAACCCCTGGTCAAAACAACACATAAGCTCCACCCCATCCTGGGACTGCCATGGTACAGCCCCAGATAAAAACAGCACTTCAGGCATTCTTTGTCACCTCCTTGGGCTCCATCCTATGTATATCTATTGTACACATAAAGACATTATTTACTGATATTTCAATACCCTTTACAAAAAAAAATAAAAATAAAAAGAGAGAGAGTTTTTAAGGTGCCGCTGGACCCCTGCTAGAAGAAGAAGTACTTTTATCTTGCAAAAACATTATCCTCATCCTACTAATGACAATTACATGAAAATAAAAGAAGAAATTAGTGTCATAGACAAAGAAGAGGTGGAATAACAGTCTGTTTGAGAAAAGTTTTGGAGGTGGTATCTTTTATACTTTACAGAAACTCACCATAATAAAACACATAGGAAAATTTGAATTGAATGGTTTGAGCTGGTGGTAATTCAATAGGGAGGCAAAAATGGAAGAGTCTTTTCAGTATCACAAAAATTTCAAATTATTCAGAATTTATTTTAGTAGGAGAATTTGGGTGCATCATGTAGGTCATAAATTGGCAAAAACCCCAAAATCCTGCTTCCTATTTCAAATTTAATATAAGATATGATGCAATTAATACAATGCAGCACACCTTTATCACTCTCCATTTTTCTCTGCATTCCTATTTCTTTTTAACCTTTTCCATGCTTGTTTCCCCCAAATTGTTTCTGCCTATTTGCCTGTCATTCATGCAGACACACCAATTTTGATATGAGTCAATATTTGAAACTGATAACATATCTCTAAGATTTTTAGCTTGTTTAGAATCTAAATGGTCATGTTATCCACAATGTTCCCTTTATGAATCTAAAGGCTGAGGCTGAAAAAAAAAAAAAAAAGAACATTCTAGTATAAGACTTTCATGCTTGCAAAAGAAAAATGAACATGATGGGGAAACAGAGACAGATGTCAGAGTTTAAGGATAACAACTGTTGTTTCATGCTGAGCTGGTGGCTAGATGTAAGGAACAGATGTGAGGCTGACAGGAAGAAAGACTGAGTCAGTAGATAAGAAAATTTTTGAGGTTTTGGTAAAAGTTGTTTCAAGAACAACTTGGCCTGCACTGTCCTAAAGATGGAATAGGAAAAGCCACTAAATGAGTCTGGGACAGGGGAGAATAAGATTGACAGCAAAAACACAGAAACCAGCTAATGCAGAATTGTGAAAGCAAAGACAGTTGAAGAGAGCAGAGCAGACAGAGCAAGCAAAAAGCAAAAAAGCTTTTCCTTCCTTCTTGATTGTTACACCCAGTAATGGAATCTCATTTTCAAGGAAGAATTTTTTCAGACAGTTGTAACAAATTTTTCAGCTGCATTGATATGAGAAAGCAGAAAAAATTTGTATTGGCAAGAGGAATCTAATTAAAGTTTTTTAAGCAAAGTTCTTTATGTTCTATAAAATCTCTCTGGTCAGAGGGTTGGAACCAAAGAAAGTATAAAATAAAGCATAGAGGAAAAAAGAAAAACTTCAGCCAGTTGGGCATGGATGATAGTCCCCAACTTGATTATATTAGTTTCTGATATATTTCATGGTTAAAATTAAAGTCATATTCTAATGAAGCTGATCCCTCTAATCTGGTGAAGAGAGAAGCAGTGATCTAATGATCAAATAATGACCTTTGGTTTACTGTGCCACTGTATCTGTCTCTGTGGCTGCTTGGAATCCAATGGCAAGTTAAAAACCTGAACTATACCACTGATGCTCTGCTTTTGGTCAATGTCTTCTAAGTCAATACAGTTCTGTTGACCTATATTTTAGTACTAATATTTTAAGATAACTTGATCGTGTTTGAAGTTATCTTATATCACAGTTGACACTTAGAACTCTATGTCTTATTTAATTTAAACCCAAATCACTAGTATAACTTAGAAACATAAACATTTTACAATTTTTTTTTTTAATTCAGCTAATTGTTTTCCTAACATGAAAATATAATTAAATGTCTGTCTGCTTTTAAAAGTGTATAAATCTACCAGTTTCATTTAATGAAATGAATACATTTATCAGATAGAAACAAATTTACTTCTGCTGTTAGTGAGCAATGATGACTGGAATACACTTCCCCCCCTACCATTTAAATGAAGCCAAATTAAATTGTAGACCTGAAATAACTGTTGGACTTTGTACACTCTGAGCAGGTTCTGAATGTAAACTTGCTAAGCAAAAGGCTTCACTGATATTGGTACTCTAAAATATTGAGGACCTTCCCTGGGCTGCATTTCTTCAGGGTGTTTAAGAAGCACAGTGCAGCAGAAGTTTAGAAAATTAAACACAGCCTATAAACTAGTCAACAGAGAATCTCAGAATTCTCAGAATCAAAAACACTTGTGAATACCCAAACCCCTGCACATATGTAGAAACAGATGACTAGAGTGTTGTATCTGTCAGTTGGAAGTGGTTAAATGTTCAGATGAACTGCCTTTTGAGTAAATCTTTTTTGTAGTCCAGGTTTTAGAATTCCCCTGATTTTACAGGATGATGCCTTGATGCTTCTAAATGCTCTGGCTGGTTAATAAGAATAATGCCATTCTATTCTTTCATCCCTGTTGCTACATTTCAATGTTCCAGGACATTCAGATGATTTTCTGTAATCTTTGTGGTTATTAATTCATGTCTCATTATTAACTTGAATATAATTTTTCAAATAGTTGCATCAGCAATTTACAAGTCATGTCATGGACACTATAAAAAATAGGCTGTAGGACAAATAAAAAATGAATACACACTGCTTTCTGAAAAGAAATACTGCAGTTTCTCACTTAAAATTGACTGATTTGGGGAGCTGAACAGCAGAGGGTAAGTTGCTTTGAAGACTGATGTGAAAAACTGCACAAAAAAGTCTGGTGTGAAAAACTGGACCTTATCACTAAAAAATTCGGGGTTTTACAAAAATTTGCTTATGAGAGGGTATTAAATGGGCATTTTGTCACATAAAATGTACTTGCAAAAGACAGAATTGGGAAATATCCTTTTTAGAGGTGATGAAGAGGAGGATAAATCCAACATCACGTGTTCATTAGAAATGGCTCATAAGTTCAGTATTTACAGGATGCTTATTCAATTCAATAAAATGTCAGATAAAATCAAGTTGTCAAGCAAAAAATATTCTTTTAACAGAACAAAATTACCAAATTACACTTTTAAAAAAATTTCTGTTTTAGCAAGATATTCTGTTAAGTCAAAAAACCTGTTTTACAGTGCAGCATTTAACCTAATGTGTTTGACTGCTTTCCAATTAACTTTTTTTCCAAGTTTGACTAATTTTTCTCTATTTATCTACCTATTTATTAACAATATTTATAGAGAGAAAATTCTGAATAAGAAAAATACCTTCCCTCTTATGTAATTAAAAAACCCCAGTCAAACACATTGACTGTATTTCTTTTTGTAAGCCCATTATTTTCAGGTGATCAGATACAGAAAATTATGCATTTAACTATAAATCAAGTTGGTACTTTCTACTAGAAGATATTAAACTCTGAATATTAATGATGTTAATTTTCAAGGATAAAAACAATGAAGATATTAGAATAGCTGTGAGGGGTAAAGTTTTGTCTAATGAAATATGAATTTTGAAAGTCAGGAAAGTTATATAAGGTTATAGCTGCTGTAATAATGCCTTACTGTGCTGAGTTTTATGGGCAAAACCATTCTGTATTATTTGGAGTTTGACCACCAGACTTGTAAATACCAAGCACTATTATTCAAGAAAATTAAAATATTGAATTAGGAGTTAACTCATTACTTTGATACTAAGAGAAGTCTGGTTCAATGTATTGCAAAGTTAAAATGTGCAGTACTGTAAAGCTTGAACACCATCTGTCTCTACATGGCCCAGGTGAATATCTAAGAAATTCATGTCCTAAATTATTTGCTGAAGTGACTAAAAGTTGCAGCTCTTCTTTTTTATGAAATATGTTCAGTGAAAAATACCTCAGTGACTGGGGAAATAATGGAGGAAGAAGGTGATTTTTTAATGTTGTTTTATTTGTGTGAGTTTGATAATATTTCTGTTCATTCCAGAATGAGAACACCAGTAGCTTCTTAATCTTTCCTGGCAGACATTTGACCTTGTTCCTGTGAACTTGAAAGAACATGATTAACTTTACATGTACAAGCAGACCAAGGAAACTGCTTGAGCAGAATGGTAAACAAGGGATTTAGAGCAAATTTGGAGAAACAGAGTGGAGTTTCTTCCACTAACAGATGGCTTTGCAGCAGGTAGCAGAAGAGGATAATGAGTAATCGAATGCAATGACTAAGCTGCCTTGGACAGGTTGTGTTTTCTATTCAGCTTCCCACTTCATCTCTCCTTCTCCCTGTCTATAGGGACTCAACCACTAACCTACATACTGGTGAAGCCCTCATCCTTAAAACAATTCCAGGTGAACAAAGAGATTGCAGCAGCATAAGTATAATGTGATAATTGGGAAGAGGAAGTAATCTGGAGTGAAAGCATTAACACACTATTTGAGAAAACCAAGTTTTCCCAAGATGGCATAGTTTGAGATCCCTGCCAGAAACACTACAAAGAAAAAGAAACAGATTGGTGATTTGATAACCAACTGCTAAGGAGAGGTAGGAGGCCTTCTTCCTAGCTAGGAATTTTATATTTTTATCATAGATTTGATGAATCATATAATGAGATAGCTGTTTTGGAAGGACAAAAGACAGGTACAGGAAATATATTTAGTGAACATTATTTGGCATGAAGAAGCAGGTATTAAGGGAATTTATTCAAGCATGCTGTAGAAGCAAGAAGTTATCAAGAGTTCTGTATTACAAAGAGTGAAAAAAGTCTTCTTTTTAAAACCAAAGTACAGAGTGGTCTACACTTATGTAGTGGAAATCATAAAAGCAATTTTTCCCAAAGTATAAAGCCATTTTACAGAACTTTATTTTGGATGTCTAATATAAATAAGTTACGGAATTTCCTGAAATTGCACACTTAAGAAACCTCTTTGAAATTTGCAATTGCATGAGATAAAAATATGAACTGTCCTTGCAGAAGTCCTTATGGTTTCATAAAAAAGAAACAGATGGCATAAAATACATGAGTTGAGCTATTGCATGTATGATCTCTGCATATTTTGTCTTTTCTCAAGAAAAACAGCTGGGAGTGCAGGTCAGCCTGTTCTCATAAGGGAGCACTGATCTCAGTGACAGGCAAGCAGAAGCATCCTAGAGAACATTAAAATAAAAAATCCTGTATAAATACAGGCTCACAAAATTATGAAGAATGGAAGTTTCTGATTTGCTTTATCAAAGCTAAATAAAAAAAAGTAGAACCTCTCAGTGGTGTGAAATATATATATAGATGATATTATCAAAGATAATGATTGGAGTGATTCACATGACTAGAATAATGTAAACTTGTTTTCTTTAGTCTGAATTTAGAACACTTGTTTGTGTGTGTCTGAGAAAGAGGCTTTCTCTGTTAGAGAAATCATTACCTCATTTAGGGCTACTAAAACCTCAGAAGTACAAGGTCTTGAATGCCTGCAAATCAATTTATTAATTAACACAGGTCAATGAGAAATACAGAAAGGACTCTGTTCTATACTAGTTAAGTCAAATTAGAGAAAAGGATAAGCTACCTTTTTAAAACATCATTTTAATGTTAATAGGTACTATTATTTACAGATATAAGCTGGAGAATGCCTATGATAACTATTGTAAGAGGACTAGGTTTCAAGAATTGTAGTATTGGAAAGCTAAGAAAACTTCTGAAAGAGAAATTAAGAGACAGGAAAAAATTCCATGGGAATGCAAATAAATATTGAGAATATTTGGTGCAACTCTACAGCCCAAGATAAATGCTTTGGATAGAATACTTCATTCTTACATCATATTTAGCACTAGTAGATGTGAAAGATCTCCATACAGAAGTGAAGGCTTTTGTCTGAAGTTTTGGGTTCAAGGCTTGTGTTACTTTTCCATTTGTATGACCATTCTTCTTTTGTGTGACCTGGGAAAAGTCTGCCTCTTTCTTCTCTGTCCAGCTCAATCCACTGAAGAGCACAGGTGGTGAAATTAAGGCCATAAAGGGCCATTAAAAGGTATCAGATGCTCAAAGGAAAGAGGAGATGATAAAAGAATAGTCAGTAAAAATTAGAAGTTTGCAAACAAGAGGAGATATCAGGGAAGAAATCCCTGTCTTTTAATGAAAAGAAATAAAATAGTGGGTGGGGTGGGGTTTTTCTGGACTTTATTTGGAGCATAATAAATCCCATTGGGTCATAAGTCAGACACCAGAAGGAGATGATGAACCATTGCATAATAAAGTAGAAAAGGCACAGGTATTCACTAATTAGAAAACTTGTTTTCTCTTTGGGAAGCTATTGGGGGTGTCTCATAATGTGATTGACAGCAATGAAGCATTTTCTAGTGCATTTGCAGTAGCAAAAACTAGAAAGAATCTGCTAGAGAACCAATTTTTTATGTCACTGGAACTAAAGACTTTGTGTTTTCAGGAATGATGCTTTTTAAGCTGCACTAGAATTCTTCTTTCTCCATTTGGGAAAGGACAGGAAGTAGAGAAGATCTTTTAAAAAAAGTTTAAATACTCCATAAATCCTGAACATTACATACTTTTACAAATAAATTTGGCTGAAAATATACTTAATATAAAATACTTAATTTTTTGTTTGTTTTGAATAGATCTGCTGAAATAGATATAGTGAGGTAGCCCTAAAAAACTGATGTGACTTTTTAAAGCAAAGCAAGACAGACTCCTGTACACTGGTTAATCTGACAGGCTTTTAGTAAAACTGAAATTAGCAAGACAAAAACAAAACAAAACAAAAAACAAAACAAAACAAAAAACAGAACAAAACAAAAAACCACAAGCAAACAAAAACAGTCCCCAACAAAAACAAACAAAAAACCCCCCAAACCAATAAAGTACTAAAAAATGTAAAAATTATTCCATACAATATATGCAAAATGTGTCCTGCAACACAAAGCTATTTTCAGTATTTGAGAATGTTGTTTTGATGGATGAAGGTAACACTGTATATCTAATATAGTTGTCTTCAACATCTTATAGAAAAAAACAGTGCTATTCATATAAAGGCCATGGGAAATGAGTTAAGTGGTAGGTAGTTGACAGATCTTAAAAGCACTTTTCACTGGTGATGTTTTCTAGCAGAATCTTGAAGCAATAAATTATTTTATAATATTATTTGCTATTGTTTCAGTAGGCCAAATCACCTTATAAATGTTGTTGCACATCTAAATTATCAAGGTCAAGGTGCTGTTTGGACTGAGAGGTCCATTAGATCACTGAAAGAAAAAAAGGTTTTTAAAATTATATACACAGTAACAAAGAATTCAGGTAGTGCCTACACGACTGTGTGGGAGAGGAAAGGGAAGATATATCATGGAAGCAAGATGGGAATGAGTGTGATCAGAAATGAAAAATAATTTAGCACAATCTCTATGAGTTTTGTGGTAAACTGGGTTGCAATGTGATCTATGGTTTGATATTAATAATGCTGGAATATGTGCCTGGTTTTGGGACCTAGATTCCTATGATAATGGAGAAAAAATAAATTTAAAAAATATAGGACCTATAACTAATGTTGAGTGCTTAGATGTGCAAAATTGCACTCTCAAACTAATAAAAATGTGATTGCACTGTGTTGACACTTCCACAGGAAGCAAATGTAGGAAATGCTACCAAAAAAAAAAAAAAAAAAAAAAAAAAAAAGGTAAACTTGAAAAACTGAAGTCAATGAGTATCTATAGCAAACTAAGATGGAATTATATTTTCCTCAGTTCCTGCTGCCTCTTCTTTTATTAAAGTCCTACTCTTTTCTTTTTCTTCCTGTTCCAGGAATAGAAATGGTTTGTTTGGAGTTTTGTGGGTTATTTTCTTTCTCCTGAATTTTCATCTTCTCTATTATGTGCTGCAGTATATTGTCTGATTGCATCAATCACATTGTGTCTCCTGAAGTAAATAATATATTGTCAAGTCATGTATTATTTAATGCTGAAGAGAGCCTTCACATATGGGTACAAAGGTATACATTTACAATTTACTGTGGTGTTGGAACCTGTATTTACCAAATGTTATAAAGAAAGAGGTGAGAGAATTAATTTTGAATTCATTCAAGTTGAAGTTCAAGTGTTGAACTTACTTCAATAGTGACTGAAAAGTTGAAGGTGAACTCTGTTATCTATGTAGAAGAGATTCTGAAATGTTTGTAAAGGCAGTGTGTTTTCTGTTGTCTAAATACCAATGCAATCACATCAAAAACCATGTGCTGAAGTATATTTTAAGACCCTCAGCTGTCTACAGTTCATCTACCAATTGTGAGGGATAGGGTTGGAGGTTGTGTTATTCCTTTGATTTTTAAAATAGAAAATTGTACATTTAAGGCTTAATCTGTATCTTAATCCATATCTGTTACTTGACTGAATCATTTCATTGAAGTGATGTAAACAGTGAATTTGAGGCTTCAAGGTTATATATATTTACATTATAATATAGATCCTGTTGATTTGTTCTTTGATAAGTTTCAGAACTGGATTTAATGGTTTATACTTGTTACTTCCAATGTTATTTACCCACTACAAACTAGGACTCACACAGTGTTTTATGGTGGTCCCCAAAGGTTTCCTGGGTTTTGCCTTGGCAGAAAATCTGAATTTCACCACTTTGGGGGGTAAAATGTCTGGTGTTGAGGAGCACTGTCCGAATTTTGTGGTTACAGCTCACTTTGATTTTGAGTAAAAGCCATGTTCCAACTGGTAAATTCACACCTACAACTTCCAATTTCCACTTCATTATTCATTACAGGAAACATTAAGCAAATTGAGAACTAAGAAGTTTGCTTATTAACTTGATCAAAAACTTCAGTCCCTTGAAGTAACGATGCCTGCTCTGCATGAGTGAGTTATCTCCAACTAAGAAGCTGCATGGATGAAAGATGCACCAGCAGAAATGTTGCTCATACTGTTGTTTAAATTCAGGTCCTTGCTTGGGCTTTTTTAGTCCTGCATTAGCAAAAAACAAGAAGAACTTTCAAAGCTTCATTTGATGGTTTTTCTCTTTCCAATCCTCCCAAAGTGGATTTGTAGGACCCCTGCTCATTGACACATTCAACTTGTGGTAAGTCTCTGATAAGTGAGAGCTCTTAAATGCAGTGATTTGTGTCACTTGTGCCCTCACTACTGACAGGATCAATGTTACTGCAGTGGCAACAGGGCTAAAAGCTTTTTTAAAGATTATTCTCTTCTCTACACTTTGATTTCAATGCCAGTATTTTAAAGTTCAGTTAAGGAATGAAGTTACAGATATTTTGTCTTATTCCATTTAGCAATCTTTGTATGCCTCCCTTCCCCACTTTGGCTTCTGTGGGTGTATTTATTATTTAGCTGAGCAATATTTTTGTAGAATATGTTCAGCCTGTGTTAGTTGTCTGTAAATCCTTTGCTGAGTACTTTCTGTCTGTTGTGATTATGATCACTGAAACCATGTTAACATTGGTTTAGCAAGGAGGTAAGATGTGTCAGGCAAGAAGACTGTGAAAAAATTCTGGGTAATTAGAGCAAAAATTTTAATTGTTGCTATTAAAGTCCAGTAACTGTCAAAATATTTACAATATTTATTTTGTGAATCTCATTCCTGAGTGCAAACCTATTACAAACATAGTCTGGTGCTTTATTTTAGAAAAATAATGTTTTTATTTAACCTTATTATTACTTTGAAGTGAAGAGCTAGACTATGTGATATTAAAACTATTAACTTAAATAACATATGCAATATTTACTTATGGATAAATACATAAAAGAAAAGAAATATCTTTTGATTAAAGACACTAAATTAAATTTTCATGTGATTGATATGTTTCATGTGATAAATATAATTATTTTTCTGGGTTTGCTATAGGATTACAGTATAAATCTGGAAGAACATGAGTTATCTCCTTTGTGTACAAGACTTCCAACTATAAATTAGTATCTCAGGATTTGCTTTCAGAATTTTAATTTTAAACTTTTACTAGAATTATGACTTTGTGGCCATCGAGCTCAACAGCAAAATTATCACAGGTTTCCTAAAGTCACAATGGGCACCACTTTAAGAGGTTGGATAATTATGCATAGATTTGAATGTCTGAATTTGATTGTGATGCAAACAAGTTAAAAAAAAAGTGACTAATGCCTTACTTATAAATATTATAATTTCACAACTAGACAATTTTAATTTTCCAGTCGCCTTTGTATATGATGCTTAGAATAAGCTGTTTGGGTGTCATGTGTGTGTATTTCCAGATAATTATCTTTTAATAACTCACATTTGATAAAAGCTTATTGTCTTTTCAAAATGTCGTTATTTGTTAAATTCAATTATATATTAAACTGATCCATTACATAAAAAATAAATTCAGTATTATGTAAACCTGGAATTATAAGTTAACAGACTGTTAATTAAACACTGTAATTCCATAGAAAGCATGTACTTGAGGAAAGAAAAAAGACCAAGAAGTCCTAGTGAAGAACTGTAAATACATATTGGAAAATGTTACCCCAAAGTCGAATTTTAAACATTACTGCAGTTTTTTGGGATCTATTATTCAGTTTCAGCCTTTGCATGTTAAAAATATTGGATCTTTGATATTTTTAGTATTACTGAAATGCTTGAATTTTATTCTTCATGTGCAAAATATCAGAGCTTTCTAAGCTCCATATTAACGAAGTCAATTCTACTAATCTAAAAATATTTAGCAACAAATTCATCTAGCTGCAGAACTGGTTTATGTACTTTTCAGTCCCATGGTATTTGTGTTCTGCTGATTTTGGTGCTTACCATAGAATTGCAGCATGGCTTGGGTTGGAAGGGACCTTAAAGGTCACCTTGTTCCAGCCCTGCTGTCGTGGGCAGAGCTGCATTCCAGACCAGGTTGCTCAGAGCTCCACCCAACCTGGCCTTGAACACTTCCAGGGATGGAGCATCCACAAATTCTCTGTGCAAATTGTGCCTCATCAACCTCAGAGGAAAGAATTTTTTCCTAATATCCAATTTAGCCCTAGTCTTTCAGATTGAGCCCATTCCCCTTTTTCCTGTCACTACATGCTCTTGTTAAATGGTGCAGCACCTTGCACCTGGTCTCACCAAACCTCATGAGATTCTCATTGTCCCACTTCTCAAGTTTGTCCCTTTGGATCACATCCCATCTTCAGGTGTGTCAGTATTGTGATATGTTGTTATCTTTATATGTTCAAAGCTAAAAAAATATATTTTTTTCATTTGATTGCATTTATCAACCAAGTATCATATCATGATTCATCAATATGCTACTACAATAACATCACTGTAAGTTAAAAACCATTGTATAATACTTTGAATGGGATATGGCTTTATTAAAATTAGTTTACTCACTGCATTGAGCAGAGACCTCACCCATCTCAAAAATATTGACCATATTAAAGACTCTAATATTTGAAGTATAATTTTACAAATAAAAAGAAGTACTAACCCATACAGCTGAAAGCACATTTGTGAGGCTGGGTTAGCTCTCTGACTCAGTCAGATTTCTGCTGCAGATCCTTGACCAAGGTGTTTTCAGAATGCCTCAGTGGTCTTAGCTCTATGTATCATAGGTGGCTGAAGACTTTTTCTTTTTTAAACTGTCACTAAATAAGCATCTGTGTGAGAGAAAATAAAATGTCTCAGTGCTATCAGTTGATTTTTATTATCCCATTCACAAGACATGAAATAATTTGACAGGACTATAAACTGGGGGAAGTAAACATTGCTACCATCCTTTAGAACAGTACCATGAGAAAGGACATGATGCTATAAAAATGCTGCTAGGTTTCCTGAATGCCAAAGGCCAGCCAAGGCCCTTCTAAAAATGTCACACAAATTTCTTATTCAAAACAGTGAATTTTATGGAAGAAAATGTCCACTGAATTAAAAATCAAATTACACAAAGTATTTACAGGTATAACCTGTTAAGAAACAGTAATATCACTGATTTATAATCATGTCTGGAATTTAATTTTGCTCAATTCTAAGGAATTGTTAAGAAGAAATTAACTACAATTTTTACTCTCATGTGACCATATACTTTTTTCCTTACTTACATGGTATCCGATATGAACTATTAGTCACTTTTTGATCACGGATAAAATAAAATCTAGGAGAGAAAAATGCTAGGAAAGCAACTTTCTCGAAGAAGATGGTAATCTGAAGTGATCTATTTCAGCTGAGTTTTGAATTCACTATTCACACTTTAGGGTTTTTTTTTGTTTTGTTTTGTTTTTTTTTTTGAAGCTTTTTTACTGAGTAGTACTGGATAGAACAGGATGAGTAAAAAACATGCAGCAATAAGACTCATGTCAGTGCATGATAGTAATATAAATTATATTTGCTGTTCTGCTATTTTTTTCATAATTTATAACTGTTTTAGGTCAGTCTTGCATTACCAGCCTCATAGACTTCTACAATGAGAAGACTGGTTCAGTGGATGAGAGGGACTGCATTGAAAACTGCTTATCTTTCCTGCAGCAAGGGTTTTGATGATGAAATACAGACTAAGTGAAAGTTGGATTAAAATTGGCTGAACTGCCAAGAAAAAGAAAGACTTTGGGGTCCTAGAGGACAGTGAGTTGAGCAGAAGCAAGTAATGAGCCTTTCAGCTGGCAGAGAATTTCCAGCAGGTAGAGAGGGGTGATCCTTCTCTTCTGCTTAGCTCTACTGATACATGTCTGGAGTTCTGGGTCCAATTCTGTCTCCCCAGCACAAAAGAGAAATGGGCATAGTGGACAAAGACAATTCAGCATTGGAGCTTCTCTCATAGGAGGAGAGGGTGAGAGTTGGGGCTATTCAGACTGAAAAAGAGAAGGCTCATTGGGATAATCTTGATGGTGGGGATAAACATTCTGATGAATGAGTGAAGGATGGATCCAGACTCATCCCAGTGGTGCCCAGTGAAAGCATGAGAGGCAGCAGGCACAAATAAAAACTCAGTTGAAATTCTATTCGAGACTAAGGATAAAAATAGTGTGAGAGTTCAGCTAGAAAAGATTACCCAGGATGGTTGTAGAGTCTCCATCTGTGGAGATATTTAAGCACAAATGAATGCAGTTCTGGACCTCTTAATAGCTGGTCCTGCTCTGGTCTGGAAGTTTGGTCTGGACAATCTTCAAACGTGTATTCCAGACTCAAACACTCTGCAGTTCTGTACATTACTAAACATAAATTTAACTCTTTACTTCAGACTGAAATTGCATTAAAAAGCCAAGATCTTCAGAAGGTCAAAACAAAGTTGAACTAATTACTCTCTGAAGTAAACATTAACAAGATTTGTAGTAACTCAAATGGTCCAAACCTTGATCTTCTGTTTTACATAGCATGTTTATAATCTGATATTGTTTCTGCCTTACAGAGACTGTAAGCTAATGCCAAGGGCCTTGCTATTCCAGTGAGAATCTTTAATAATATCCTTTTTAGCTGAGACCATGTCTGTGAGAGACTTTTAATTGGGGATGGTGGGGGGATTACCTCAGGAAACACTCATCCAGAGATTATGTCATGAGTTTTTTGGTTCAGTATTGGGTTTCATTTATCAGGGAAGATTTAATCTCTTTTGGTGGTGTGAATCAGTTGGCCAGGGGTGTCATTATAAACAAACAAAATCCATTTTTGATTTTGTATAAAAATTTTAAAAGTGGCAAAACTGCCTCTAGACAAATTGGTTTAGATCTATTTTTCTTTATGGTCCTGCTTTATTAGAAATTGTTATCTTCATTGAATTAGCAAACTCTTCTCTCTAGACTGTGAGGACTGGACAATCCTTCTTATTTTCTCTCCTGTGCTGGTTTTAACAACTACAGAGAAATAAATAATCTCCTCCCTTTCCCTCCACTCCTGCCAATAATTGAGAAACAAAAAGGAGATATTATAAATTGGAATAACAATTTATTAAAATCACAATAACCACAGCAATATTAATAACAAAGAATATACAAAAGAGCGTTTCACCCACAAAAGGATATTCACCTCCAAGAACAAAGAAAGACATTTCCTAAAATTAGCCCTGCCCACATGATCTCCAGACTAAGGCAATATTGCAGGAACTCACTGAAGGAACAGAAAATGGGGAAGGGGCTGGCAATGGCAGAGAGCTGGTCCCAACTTCTTTTCTCCCAAGAGAGACAGGTAAGGTGGAGAATTTCCAGTTTCCTTCCAAAATCATGCCCCCAGTGATGATGGGGGCATGGAACAAAAAAGTGATAAAAACTTGACTCCCTTTTCTCTAAAACCAGGACCTAGGTGAAAAAGGTTTTCATCATTGTTGCAAAGCTGATTCAGCCACCAGTCCTAAGTCATGTTCAGAATATAAAAAGTTCCTAAGAAAATCCCCTTTGCTGCCTGATGTGCAGAGCAAGTGCAATGCTGGGAACTCTGAGCTAAGCTAGGCATCTCTAATAATATGGAATTTATTCAACAGAGAATTCACCTGGTGTTTTTCTGAAAGCTGGTGTTTTTCTGAACACTGCAGATTCTTCCTTACAAGCTGTCTGATGATTGTGTAGTGGCAGTTTAGCACTGGGCTTGCCCCAGGAGCTAAGTCCTGCAGAGAGACAGAAAATAATGTCTCAGCCCTGGGACTGTTTGTCTGGGTTTGTTAACATGCAAACTGCATTCACACAACTTCCTGTTTGCTTTGCACCATGACCCAGACCTTCAAAAAGAGCCCAACTGCTGAATGCTCATTGTTGGTAATGCCAGTGTAATGGAATTGTTTTTAAGTGCTGGTGTGAAATTTCCCCAGGGTTAACAAATACTTAGTCCATGACTATGACTACTCGGCATAAGCTACTTTGAAAGGGCACACAAATAATCTGAAAGGAGCTATGCAAAAAGACAAGTACATCTGAAATGTAGGAGATGTTTCAGTCTGATGAAACATGTCCAAAAACCTGCCAAAGGCTGGCAAAACAAAAGCACATTGCTGGGAGGGTCCCAGTGCTGTTATGAAGTTAAACTGTGGCAGAAAAGAATCCCCCCAGAAAAGTCAAGACTCCAACTAGACCTTAACAAGGCAAAGGCACAGGTTGAGCCAGATTTTCCTTCAAGGGACTACACTGAGAAGGCTTGGGCTGTGCTGTCTCCTTGGCAGAAACTTTAGAGGTGACACATGTCTGTGGTCTTTGTCACTATTACAGCACACCAGTAAATGGGGAAGAATGCTGCTTACTCATCCTGCAAGTCACAGTGTCTGGATTTCAATATTGCCTGTCTCCATGATGCTTGATTTTTAATAGCTAACATCTACTTACATACAAGTTTTCCATATACACATTGCATTTACTGCAATTTTACTAAAAATAAAATTCACATTTGTCCATTGTTTTCTGTCCTGTATTTTCTTTCTTTCCTCAGGCCCCCATAGAGTTCCCCATAATGGTGCCCAAGGTTAAAGGCAAATTGCTGTAAATGGTTTTACATTACATTTGCACTTATTGCTACATTTATGTTGTTCCATTTTCTGCAGTGGTCTCCCATGTAGCTTGATTTTCCTTAATCCCTTCATATGACCACTCTTTGTTTTGAGGAAATGAAACCTAGAAGGCAAAACCAACACATCCAAGGTACTATTGCTTAGAAAAGTTTCATCAAATATGCCACTAACTTGTGCAGTTAGCTTGATACTTGCACTAAAATATTTAGATTTTTTATATAATAAAATTTATTAAACAAATAATACAGATTTCTCTGCTTCAATTAATGATGGTATTTATCTTGATCTCTGCCATTGAGACTGTATCATTATTCTGGAGAAGTGTTCCAAGGATCCTCTAATTAGGTAGGGAAGCTGATGAAGCTATTTAAACAAAGGAATTGTAGGCATGTTCTCTTGCCTTTGACTATGCCTGCATGAATACATATTGTCAACAGCATTTTATTTCATGTTAAAGCAGGTTTCAGTTATAGTTTTTCTAGTTTCAAGAAGCAGCCAGGCTGTTTGATTTCTTGCATCTTCACCAGCATTTTCCTTTCTCTTACTCTCAGTTATTTATTGCTTTTCATTACTAACCACTAAATGCCTCCAGAATTATTGTCATGCTTATGTCTTCTGATAGCAATTTCTTATCAAATCTTCAGTCCCATAATTCTATAAAATGCCTTCTTTTTCATAACAATATGCTAATTCATGGTCAAAGTATTGTACCCTGCAATCTGTTTCGTAGTTTCCCATAAGCATTTTCTTTTGATTCAATTTCTTTTTCATCACCTAGCAACCTCCAAATTCAGAAAACAGAAATGAATCTGCAACAGATATTTTATTAATTTTCACCTCATTGTCAGAGGCATTTTATACTGTCCTGAGATGAAATTAGAATGTTAGAGTTTGACTTTGAATAATATATTTATGGGGAAGATTTTATTCCACTGGGGTTATGGTTCATCAAATGAATTGGTTTGCAGTTCAGCAGTCACCTGAGATAGTCACTGAAAGTTCAGAATATCTGTGTTTCTCATCAGATTTGGCTGATAACACATTTGGATTCATTCATAACAACCTGAAGAAGAGTCAGGGATTTATTCTTAATCTGCCTACACATTTAAGGGGAGGTTGAATTAAGAATTTATGTACTATATGAAAAAAGAAAATGAGGAAGATGTTCTTGAAAAACAGAACAAAAAATCATTTATTACTCACTACTAGCCTTATGTAGGGTCATTTGTGGAATTGTATTTCAAGTTTAAAGGCAATAAGGAATATTTTTAAGGCAGAAGCAGAAGGTTATAAAGCTGGTTGCAGAATTATGATCTTTATACGAAATTTGAAAATTCCCAGTGGAATTTTATGTGAGAAAATAACTCTTTAATCAAGGCCATGCTTCCATTTTCATTTTAAAATTGTAAGTTTTGTAGATTTTGCACACTTTGTCTGCGCAGTTGTCAGATAATTTCTGTAGGGGCTGTTTTAACATCCATGTGAACCTTCTGCAGAATTCAAAAAATGGCAGCATACAATTCCCTGTACTGCTATAAGATCAGATAATTGTGAATTCTGGTCATGAGGATGATACCCTAGAAGCAGGGATTTCTCCAACATGCTTTAAGAAACAGATTTGGAATTCTACCTCTGGCACAGGTCTGGCTGTGCCAGAGATTTGAATTGGCAGATTGCAACAGCAGTGGTTGCACAGGTGACCCTGTGGATTTGGTTGCCTTTCTCAGTTTTCTCCTGAAAAATATAAGAGTGCATTTTTAGAGCTCTATCAAAGGAAGGGCAGCTCCAGTTTTATATCTCTATTAGCCTTAAGTAGTTCAAATCTGCATCTCCTCTTTCTGTTTAATTCTTAATTTGATGAGTTATCTGCTTTTTAAGAATGTGCAGCTGAGACAGAAAAATGTTTTGAACTGGTTCCCCATCTCAGGAAGGGTGAAGGTTTTCTCACTTTTCTGCCTTTGGACCTGAAACCCCCCCAAAAAACTCCAGGAAGATAAAAAAGGGCAAGGGAAGAAAAAAAAGGAGAAATTACCAGAAAATGACTATGCCTCTACACTTAATGGAAATTTAAGCTTTTGGGTACTCGTTTTGATTTAAATATTGTTTTGACACTCACAGTTCTTCAGCCCATCCATGTGGGCTTTTATAAAAGCAAGATTATGGGTCTGAAATACTCACATGTGGAAACTGGGATGGACAGGGCTTCACCTGCAGATGCAGGAGGCTTTGGCCTGAGGCCAGGGGAGGTAGCATGCCAATGTGGTCATTCCGTATTAGGTCATGGTTCTGGTTCTAGTTCTGGGTTGGTTCAGAACCGGTGACTTTCAAGGTCATGCTCCTAGTTCATGTTCATGGACCCTTGCCATATGATACCTCTATATATTGTTAAGTTTGCCACAACCTGAATCTTTGGAGGTTGCCTCTTGTACCATATGGTTACTACCTTTGTTACATTAAAAGTTCTTTATTTTTCGAGGCAACTCCATCATTCCCATCTCTCTATTTTTACGCCATGGACTTCCTAGCTGGACCTGTCCTGGTATT
The DNA here is from genome assembly GCF_029582105.1 of Oenanthe melanoleuca. NCBI lineage: Eukaryota > Metazoa > Chordata > Aves > Passeriformes > Muscicapidae > Oenanthe > Oenanthe melanoleuca. Next base: position 96,421,016 of record NC_079336.1, read on the forward strand.
GCTGTTCAGCAGTGGTGTTCACAGACTTAGGAGTGATGGGGTCAAATGTCCAGGCAAAGGGATTGTGTCCCTCAGGCTGCCAATCTTCTCCCCAGCCCAGAATGTGGATCATAGGATGAAAGAGACTGACTTTGTGCGTTTGGTGTCTGATGTTAATCAATGCTTCAAAATGTATTGATTTTTACTTTTTAAAAAATTCCCCTCAGTAATGTGTCTGTCTGCTGCTGTTTTATTTTGTATTTGGAGGTTATGGGATTCTACCACCATCAGAAGTCTTACTCCCTTTTCACTCACTTGACATAATTAAAACATTATAGTCACAGCATATTTATTTTACTCAGAAGATGCATTTTATGAAGGTAACATCTAATTTCAGCATAAACAAGCACCCTTCATCATTCATAAAACTGAAGAAAAAAAAAAAAAAGCTTCTTAAGCTGCTTGGTTTTGTTTGTTTGTTTTTCACATTTCCAGCCTGTCATTTAGTGTGATAGGGCTAAACAGAGGCAGGCAAGGAAAGCAAATTTAGCTGTGAAGCCCTGTCAGTGAACTTTCCATTTTTTTATCAGAATAATATATGTTCTGTCATGCATCTGGAGCTTCACTGTTAATTCAACCTTTTTTGCCTGACTGATTTCATTGAGTCATTAAAAAAAAAAAAAAAAAAAAAAAAAAAGATAGGTCATATAGTTGAAATAGCATGCATAGATCATATATGCACTATTACATATAAAGCATAAATTACAGTATTGGTACACAACCTTACAAAATATTTTTAACTTTCTAAATAAGGTCACACTGTGGAACTCTTGTGCACATTCAGAAAATCAATATTTGTAAGATTTCAGTCAGCATCTACTATTTTCTGATTTTTCTAAATGTTCCTTACTTAAAAGTCATCGATGGTAGCTCCACAAACAATTCACTTTTAGAGGGGAAGTTCCCAGTATTTATCAAACTTGTTTTTGTTGCATTGTGGGAAATGTGGTCTTTTGAAGCATGAATTATTTAAAAGATGTGAGGATATTTTAGGACTCTTAATCAAATTTTGGTGATACAGAACCAGAGAAAATTAATGCAACTTTTTTTCCCCCTACAACAATAGTGAATAATAAAGAGAACATTCAGCTATATCCTATTTGCCTAAGAAAAGCCATTTTTTCTTTGAGTTGGGTGGGTTGCCTCACTGGCCTGTTCTTTAAAAACCTGCTAAATTATAATTTTGGCTGAAGTCCACCAAGATTTTTTTTGAGAATAATATTTCTAAAAAAAAGATTCAATCATGCCTGTAAACACCTAATCACAGACAATCCAGATGAAGTACTTGGAATACCAAGTCATAGAAAATATCTTACCTCCATATCCAGAATTATATGTGCCAATGAGTTGACTTCTGTGTTTCTTTTCACATTGACCTCTTAGCCTGTGTTTGAATTATATCTTCACCAGTAATATTTCTTTCTCTTCAGTAACATCTATTAAACCATTTCAGATGTCCTCCTTGATTTTTCATTCTTCTGCTGCATGATTTCAACCACCTTTCTTAGATAGTCATAAAGCAAGAAAAAAAGACAAAATGCCCTCCCATATTATGTTAATCCTGCACTCTGTTGTTTAAAAATGTCTTAACTTATATTTTTACCTTATGAGTGTTTATTTCCCAGATATCTTAAGAAATTTTTATTTTCTAAACTGTTAGGGTGAAGAATTTTGAATGGAAAAGGTGTTTGCTTTAATGAGTCAGTGTCAAGTTATTCATGGGTCTGGGTTTTCAAAGAGACAAGAGCAGTTGGTTGCTGTAAAGCTGTTTATTGCATGAATGTATTAGTCTCAAAGGTAAAGAGTTCAGAATATTAAAGTCCGTGTTAAAGCTTTCTGGCATAGAAAGTGGAAGCAGCACTTTTCTTCTTCCTTTTCCTTTTCCTTTTCTTGTTCTTCTTCTTGTTCTTCTTGTTCTTCTTGTTCTTGTTCTTCTTGTTCTTCATCTTGTTCTTGTTCTTGTTCTTGTTCTTGTTCTTCTTCTTCTTCTTCTTCTTCTTCTTCTTCTTCTTCTTCTTTTTCTTCCTCTTCTTCCTCTCCTTCTTCTTCCTCTTCTTCCTCTTCCTCTTCTTCTTCCTCTTCCTCTTCTTCTTCTTCTTCCTCTCCTTCTTTCTTCTTCTTCTTCTCCTTCTTTCTTCTTCTTCTCCTTCTTCTTCTTCCTCTTCTTCTCCTTCTTCTTCAAGTGTGTTCTCACCCCAACACAGGGGATTTTTATTAAGAAATCGTCCAATGACCTAAAAACACAAATCTAAAACATTCTTTCTACACCAATTAGAATCTTCATTCTAAAGCATAAAAGTAGTGCCAGTTCTTAATCATAACTTACACATAATAGCTCTATCTAGTCATATAACTGGTTCTATCTCTTCTATCTAGAAATGCAAGTAATGTTCTGCTATGTTTTTGTTATGTGTGGGGCTAAGTTACTGAATTTTAACTGGGCTTGAACTTTAAACTAGACATTAGGGTCTTTTACTTTCTTAAGGCAATTGAACTATATTCTTACCTACTTAACACTAAAACTTACACTTCTACTTCATGTCTGTGTGGTTTAATATATTTTCATTTCTCTGAAGGCTTTAATTCAATCCTTGCATTCTTTTCTCTCTCTGATAGACTCAGAAAGGCTTCTATTTTATACAGTCCAACAACTCAGTTCTCTGATAAATGCTGTTCTTCCTCAGCTCTTGCTTGTGCAAATACAAAGACACACACAAACACAGACAAAGACACACACACAATATTTTCAGTGTATTCTTTTGGCCACTGGTTCTTTTGGTTCTTACTAGAGCTGTAACTTGTACATCTATGACCAGGCTTGAGCTCATGCAGAAGCAAAGTCTCCTCTCCATCCCCTTTGACCTGAGACAATATCACTGCATGGTGATGACAGAAACAAATTCATCAGCTTCTGGACAAAGAAGAAATTTTGTTCTCAGCAACTTGCCATCTTTACAGAGTCTGGGAGTTCTGTAGTATGAAATGCTGCCTAAATTCGTCTGGCAGGTACAACAGATGTGCTCATCAGAAGTTCTTTCTTTCCTACAGTAAATTAAGACATGGCAGCTTGAGATGTTAAAGAGAAATGTGCCTCTTTGATGGCTAAACAAATTCAATTTCCACAAGAGGGATTAAATCTTTGATTCTACCAAGATAAAGAATATAGTTAATAGTTCTGCAAGTCTTTTCTTCTACTGCCCAACTTGTTCTGAGTATTTCACCTTGTTTGGTCGACACATTTTGTACTTTTGCTGGCACTTACACGTTTCATAAGACTTGTACCTGAAACTACTAAGACTGGCTGAGTTTTATCTGGTGTTCACCAGGTTGTAGTTTGCAAAAATCTTTTAAAACCATGTAAAATATTCATAAGCAACAATTTCTGACTAACTGCAAAAATCCCCTTGGTCTCAGCTGCTGTATATGGCGTCAATATGCTCTTCAATAATAAATAGGTACTTGCCTTCCCTCAAGTAGTTTAAATAATAATAGGTAAACTGAACTTCAATATCTAGGGTGGCAGTCTATTGATTTTGAATATTTACCTATATTTTTAATGATTATTAATATTGATATTAGTGCTTAAACCAGAATTTCAATTAAGCATTTTCACATTTAAGGAAAAAAAAAGCCAAAGAGTGAAGACACATATTATTATGTGGAAGTCATAATTTTAAGACAAAAGAAAAGAATGTCTGGGATTATAATTGGTATTCTAAAAGACATCTGGGTGATTGTGGCCTAACCCATTTTGCAACTATGCAAAGCATAGGAGATTATTCTTTTTGATTTCACATCATCTCACACAGTACAGTATAACCTTCTTAGCTGACACTGCTAATCCTCATTCTTTATGAATCTGCACAAGAAAATCGGCAGTGTTTTCACTTCCACTGAGCAAAGATTTAAGATTAAGAAAAAATGCTGGGAGAATGATTCATGTATTGCTGCTGTGTCACTATCTTTAGAATATGCACTTAGTAGGATGAAGTACATTATTAAATAGCTGACATGTGTGACATACATCCTTATTTTCTGTTCTGCTTTCATGACTGATAAATGTTTAAGCCTGGTAAAATATATGGACAAATTGGTAGGTATTGAAAGTATAAAACTTTACCACACAGAATTTTCACTCCTCATTGCAGAATGCAGGCATAAAGTGGGCTTCAAGTTTTTGGAGTTTATAGTTTTGTGTGCAGTTGTGGTACATGAGCCACACAGTGCATCTGCTGAATCATAAATTATAGTTGAAATTATTCATGACATCCTTCTTTTTTTGTCTTACAGTGAAAACAATTTCTAGACAATTGTGGGTCATTTGATTAGAAATCTCTGATTGCAGTGATTTTTACTGAGAAAGCTTTAATGGGTAATTTTTCCCCCTCATATATTTTTAGATGTTAAAATTGGTTGTTTTAGGACTTCTAAATTCCATTTCGGGATGGGATTGTCTGGAATTCTGAGAATTTTTGGGAGTTTTTAGTTAAAATTAAAAGGCACAGCTGAGTAGTGTGTAGATTTAAATTACTACTCTATTGCAATTTAGAGAACAGTACCTTACTATAGAGAAAAATACACTACAAAGTGATGGCAGATTGTAACTTTCCTACACTCTGCCTGGTTTACCTACCTTCATAGACCTCTCATCCCCCTACTGCCTCATGCATTTTTTTTACTCTACAAATGCACTCAGGAATGGTATTCTGGATTTCAAACACTAAATAGAATTTAAGGCTTAAAACACTCAAAGTTGCAGATTTTGGAGGGAGGAAAGCAAGGTGCTATGAAAAGAGAGTTGTCTAAATGTCAGGAAATATGAGCATTTCTATTTGTTACAGTCAAAAGCAATTAATATTGTTTTTTAAATTCTCAAGAAATCACGTAGACTTACTTGTTAATTATGGCCAGGCAAAATTCTCCTTGAAAAGAGTGCTTTGGAAATAAAGACTGCTATAGTTTATGTCAAGGTAAAAAATACATATCCTTCAGAAATTATATGTGTAGTTACTAATGACCATGTAATCACCCTTAAAATAAATACAGTTCTTTTTTTTTTTTTTTTTTTTTTCCAGAACAATTGAAAAATATGGAAATTACACTTGAATTCGAACTTGTCTCATGTTAGGAGATTTCTTACTTAGATATTTTTACATCAAGTTCATGAACTTCCTAAGATCTGCCTTACCAACTCTCAAGATAAGAAAGTTATCTTATAAGAGAGTTATCTTAAGAGATATCTTACCAACTCAAGGTAACTAGAACAGAGTGTACCACAATCATGAATTGTTGATCACATCCAAATCTACGTGACATTCACCCAGACTAATCCTAAAATTGTTTCTGAATGAATCATGTTATTGAGGGTATGTGTTTCTATTCTTAGATTTTGCTTTAAAAGTTGCCTCATTAAATGATGAATTAGTCATTCTTTTAAGAGCAAGACATGCCTTCCTCTTTCATTTAGAATGAAAGCAAGGTACATGTAACAGCAATCTCATGTGAGAATGCTCTTGTTTGATACTTGTTTGATATTTATATTCTTTTCTAAGTCTCTGGGTAGTTACATGACCTTTTTACAATAATATCTAGCACTATGCTAACTTTTTGGCATTTGAGGATTGCCTTCCCTAATGTTTAAACAGAATATTCGTGTTGCAGTTTCTGTTAAGCACATTTTATTTTCTTCTTGTCCTCTCTAAGAAGTCAGAATAATTGAAGCCTGTCTTTTTATAACATCTTTATTACTATTCCCTGAGAATTTATTCTTCCCCGAGTTACCTTTTCTTGAGTCTAAGCATGCTCTTTTATCATCAGCTTCACTTTCCTAACTTTTAATCACTCTCTGCCATTCTAAATTGTGAATTCTCTACTTTCTTTATTCTCTTTTTGAACTGAGACAGAACAGTTGAGGCTGGGTCTTTAACAGTGTATGATAGAGAGAAGTATACTAATTGCTGATTTTACATATAATGCTCCTAATAATGTAATCCAAATCACCATTTGCTTTCTTAATGCCTGTTTTGAAATATAATCTGTTATCCAAGATATTGGCATAGAGATAGTTATCTTGTTTTCTACTGTTTCTTCAGAACTCATTATTTGTATCTATTTAAGTGTCTGTATATATCTTTATTCAACTACATAATGGATGCCAGTCTAATTTTTTCAATTTTCAAGCTCTTATTATTATTCCTTTCCTGAAACATATTTAACGTTTCATTTCCCAGGCTTTAAATAACTCAAATTTGATGAGCTTACTGCCTTCTTTTCAATTCTCCAGTCTAATCCTTTATCTGAATCCCGAGAATCCTTAACTAGGATTTTCAAGGCCTAGTTCAAAACTCAATAGCCCAAAACAGCTTCAAAACTAATAATGCTCCACGTGGACTGATGTTTGTACTGGTTGCACTTTTCTATGAGGTAGCTTAACTAATCCCTAATGTTTACATACTGCTGAAGGGTGTTTCAGGTAACTACCAAAACCTCCTGAGGTTATAATCTTCTGTCAGATCAGCTAAAGGGAATCAGCTGGATATAGTTGGAGGAACAATATTGTCACACATCTCTGCTGTGCCCCCTATGTCTCTATTCCTGGATGGAATGACCATTATGGCTGCACTGTGATGGTGAAGTCAGTCCTCACCAGCTGCCCATTCCCCACACCACTGTGGCACTGGGCTGTGTAATTCCCTGCTAGCTGGGACTGAAAGGCCACCAGGAGTCCAGGATGTCTCCCCTGTCCCCAGAATGGTTTTAGGCATTTCACGATGCAGACTCAGACTCTGAGATTTTTGCTTCCATAAAAGACTTGCTTGAGCTGATCACTGTGGTTCTGCACCCTTTTTCACAAGGCCCCTGCTTTATATGTCAGCATTTTCAGAAAGTGGTGCATCCAGAGAGGGCTGGCTCTTTGCTTTCAGCTGGGAACCAAGCCCACATTTTCCACGGAAGATGAAAAGGAGGGCAATCCTCTGCCTCCCCTTCTTGGCCTCTATCAGACAACAGAGGAGTAAAGCAACTGTTTGGGGTTTGGAGGTTAATCCTGGTGCATGTTTCCAGTGCTTACAATGCATATCTCTATAGAGTAATCTTCCTGACAGTGAGAAACATCTTCAAACAACCTTGATTCCCAGAGTGCCCATTCCTTACAGCTTGAGCTGCCAGGAGGTGGGCAGAGATATTTCTGCTCTGGTTTCTGCTGAAGCTTTGCTGACAGTGGGAAGAGCTGCAGATACTACAACGAGGGGCAACAATACTAATGGGTTTAGTCTGTGACCTGCAGTGGGAGGGCATTCTTCCATGTCCAAATCATGAAAAAGCCATAATGTCTTATTGGACCAGGTATAGTATTCCCTTCTTTATGCTGTCACTCATTAATATAGTCACTTACTAAAGTCACACAAGCAGATTTTTAAGCAAAACACTCTCTGTTTTGTCCTCTACTCCTTCTCCTACAAATTATTTATTTCAATTTCTTTAAGGTTTTTTTCTCGTTAAGACAATATTAAATACATTGGGACGATTCTATGCTGCAGTATGAAACAGAAAAAAAAGTACCAGGTATTATCTTGTCTGCTAATTTTTATTACTTCTGAATCTCCAGCATGCCAATATAGGGCTAACTTATGAGGCAGAAAACTTAAGTGAAAAACGTGCTGTGGAACTGAAGAACAGCTGGAGAAAAGAGAAACTCAGCTTAGTTACAATACACTTTGTTCATGTATATTGGCTGTTAAACTGAAGTGACAGCTAGTTGGGCTAGTATATAAACAGATTAAGAGAAAGGAGAGAAAAAAAAAAAAGGCTAGGCTTGCTGTAAGAGTTTTTCTAAATTGCTGCCTCTTTGAAGTAAAATATCAACCAAAAATTCAGAAAAATTAAAAATGCAGTGGTATGCATGAATGTGTGTTTGTGTGGCATTTTCATTTTGTTTGGATTTTTTATTAGTCATCAGACATTCTACCAAGAAAATTTGAATTCACTGGGCAAAATTCTTTTTATATTAAACAGATGAATCAAAAAGTCTGTAAGAAATTCCAAATAGCCACAAAAAAGAAATTTTACCAGAAAGTTTGGCAAGCAAATATTAGAAGGATTTGAGCGTAATACAGTGGAAAACTTTACACATTAATTCTGGCCTGATCATTTCTGCAATATTATGGTGATGGTCTCCAAATTTTGACAACACTATTAAAGAAAGATAGAAAAATCAGTATAGGCATTGTAAACCACTCTTTTGAACTTACAGTGGCACAAAGCTGAATTTTGATTTGCTGTATTCCTACAGTTCTTGGCTATTTCCATGTTAGTGCCATAGTTCTTTTAGATTTTTGGAGGCCAACTAAGATATTTGTTTTACTGCAACTTAGAAAAGCAACAATTTTAGAATTATCTAATTATAGACTAAACTTCATCTCAGTGAGATTTTAGGGGCCTATCTCAGCAGAAAAACTCAACCTAAATTGTTTTCAATATATTCTTTTTTCCTGTTAATTTAATAATCACCTCTAACCACAACTAAGTTTTTGTGAGTGTTCCTGTTCTCCCCCAGCAAGAAGGTATATCAATAGCTACATGGTATTGGTTTAAAATATTATTCTTGGTATAATATCTAGAAGTGTTGCCAAACTACTGGCACCATTGAAACATTTTGAAAATTATATACCTTCTAGGTAGTAGGAAGTGTTCTTACATATCTTTATTTGGGTGTGCACAAAAATACCATCCACATTATTTCAGGTTTTGAGTTCAGATAACAACTGGGAAGAGGAATATCTTTGCAGACCTGCTTTCTGCCAACAGGTCTGGAAGATTCCTTCACTCATGTAAGTTTTCTATTAATTTTATTGGAAGAAGTGTCCTGATTCTTCCATCAATAATGTAAGAAGTCCTTAAAGCACTAAGTAAGTAAAATAAAGCACTAATTAAGCATTTTCTGTCATTTTTGCATGTGCCATAGGAATGCCCACGGATCAAACTGAGTGAGAATATTCATCAGCTAAATGTTGGTAGGAAAACTAAGAAATATTCTGATTTACATCTCTAATTGTTGATGGACCAATGTGGAGGCCCTTGAGCCTTTCAGGGGTATTTCTAGGGAAATGCCCTGCAATGCTATGTCAATCCACCTCAGTTCCCTATAGGTCATTGCTCTCTGCCCTGCCCTTGTACTGCCCTGTTCCCATTGACCTCTGACCCAACAGTAAGCAGCAGTAAAATCTGGGGGCTTTTTATATCTATCTAGTTAATAGTGTAAGCAGAATGCTTTCTTGCTCTATTTATTTGGTTTTTTAAATATTCCTTTCCAGCTTTTTGGGTGCTACGATGAAATGTTCTTCCTGGGAATTTTCCTAGAAAAAGAAAACTTTCACCCACCTAATATTTGCAAGAAGCAAGCCTGTGAAATAAATATAACCTAGCTGGAGCAAACTTATCATCAGAAACCATTTATGTCCACCATATTTTGTGGAGTCATCTTCCCCTCAGGAGAAGTCTGTCCTTGCCTCTTCCCCACAGACAGCAATTCTGTGACTGGTGCTTGAGGAAAAATGATCCTGTTTTCATTCAGAAAAAAGGAGTTTTGAGAGTAGGAGCTTGGCAGGTAAATTCGTTGAGCATGTCTGTGCCCCAGTAAATCTGCTGAGTTTCTTAATTCAAGAGGAATAGTTGGTTATTCATTGTTATATGGATACATGTCAAAAGACCATTTTAGCATTTAACTAACAAATTGCATGTTTTAAAACTATGTTTACAACTTAAGAGACAGAGACTTTTTTTTTTTTTTCATTTACCATTGGGTTTATCCTCATCATCCATCCTGGGTCAAGGTAATAAAGTAAATTCTGTGAATGGAATTGGATGGAAAGTGTTTGTTGAATTAAAAACAGTATGTTTTTAAGATTTGTGATCAGCAGATTTAACTTTTAGGTGCAGATATATAGTTTGTAGCAGGAATTTTAGCATGACATGAGCACAAGAAAATTGAATTCTCTATCTGTATATGATGCACCTCAGGGGGAGACTCCTGTCTGCATTTTTCTGGGGCAGATTTTGTCTATAAAACTATTCCAAAACATTGCCCAGCAACTACACAGATACATTTTTTTACTGTGTTGTAGTTCATTACTCTACAGAGCATGAAAAACAGAACAGCAGGAATACAGAAAGAATTGAATCCTTGGTTCAATCCTTGACTGATTTTACTTGTGTTTTGTTCCTGTTCAATGGCTGCTGGACTTGCACTGGAGATACGACATCAGTAATAAATCTGCAGTCTTGTAGAAACAGTTTCAATGACAAAATACACTTGAGTTTGACTAATTGAGAAATCTATCACCCCTATTGAACCATATTCCATAGCACTCTAATCTAACCAAACAGACTATTTAAGAATTATTGAATAGAACAAAACTGGAAAAAGGTTAAGAGATTAATAAGGTCACAAAAAAACTGTTGATTTAGAGACACAAGTTTACAAAGACTTACCTGTAAATTCAAATTTGGCCCAGTGAATAGTGTTATGTAATTCAACTAAATGTCCCAAAACATGGAGACTTCTGCAGGATCAGGACTTACTTCAGGCTGCAATTCTGCATTTCAAAATAGCGTAAGAACTCTGTTTTAAAACCTTGCAGTAATACTAGAATGTTGAATTTCAAGAGAAGATTATCAAACCTCCGTTTCTCCCCCTTGGTCTTGACATTGATGGACTCCAACATTAAACTCCAGTCTGAAAAAAAATGTATTCTTAAAGTGGAGGTGATCCATGAGACCTGGTCTGAGACCTCCAAAGAAAATAATAGTTTTAGGTATCTCAAATACTGTGCACTGAAATTTTAATCTCAGCTGAACTTTCATAGCTCACGTATACAGAGCAGTCACCTGCAGGTCTGACAGAGAGAAAAATAAAAAATGGTTGTAAGAACTAGAGCTAAAGAAATTAAATTATTTTACTGTAAGAAGGCAGTAAGAAAAGGGCAGAACTGGGATGAGAAATGAGGTTAGTTTCTCAGTAAACCAATTGCACTTCAATTGGATTTGAGAATAGTTTGTGTTTTCAGTTGGTAATTTCTTATTTGCTTCATGAATCTTGCTGAGAATTTAATTGCTTTAGAAATGTATATATTTTTATTTACTAGGTCTCCAATATCAGTAATTTCATATTTATATGTGTATTAGACAAGTAAAACCCCCAAAAATATAGTAGAGGTCAACTGGAATGCCCCACTAGGACCTAAAACCCCCTGCTAGCAGTAGGATATTTCAGTAAATGGAAATTTTTTTAATAACCTGTTCTGGGTAACAGTAGAATAATTTAATTATTTTATTCTAAAATCTTTAAGTGCATCATGAATCCTGAAAAGAAAGTATGATTCTCCCATGAAGAGTAGTTTTCTCTCTGACAAAATGGTTCCACTAAATTCAAATGAGTTCCTCTGTTTTCAGAATGTAAATTATACTAAATTATAGTAAATATTGCTCAATTATATTCCATTTCAGAATAGAATTATACTTAAGGTTTGGGGGGTTACATCATTGAAAAACAAATCTGTTTAATATGCTTTTGCCGTGATTCATGAAACATTATGTTCTCATTAAACATTTAACCATTAATAAGGTGTATTGAAGGAGCAGTGTAAAACCAAAAAATCTGCAGTAATACACTTCAGATCATGTTGTCTTTAATCAGAAATATTATATTTGTTATTGTTTGCAAGTGTTCTGAAAATGGTTTAATGGTTAGAACTTGTTCAAGGCTGTCCTAACCATATCCTGAAACAGAAATGAGAAGCCTAAATTGCCTTCTGTGATGTATTTCTGCTGGAAATAATGAAGATGCTTTTGTCTGCCTTGCAGGCAACTTAAATGCATGAGAACCTGAATCAAAATATTCTTAGTACACACTAGCATTGTTTAAAATAAATCATATTATCAGTTGTATGTCTAGGGAAGGTGCAGTTTGAAACAGCTACAGAGAAAAATTATTTTACTTCAAATGCTGTGGTGCAGTATAACAGAACCTTGTTGCTCAAGAGCACTTCCTACTAACCTTATTTATGATTAAAGCTGACAGTGGATTTTCTTTTTTCTTCAAATCCTATTAAATCTTTTTTGTCCCTGAAAGAGCAAGTTTTCCAGGAAGCTTAGAAAAAGAGGCTACTTCTGCATTGTACTTCTATTATCTAGAAATTTTACAAAGTCCATTTTAAAGAAAACTCAAAAGGAAGCCTTTCTCTTACAAAATGTTATGACTTAACTGAAACTATGACTCTCTTTGTCACCATCCATCTCCTTTCATTAAACAGTTTGGCCTCCTACAAAAATTACATGTGAAAAATTATGAAAATTGCAGTTCCATCATGTTAGAAAGCTTTCTCTGAAAATTGAGAATATTTATCATTTTCCTTTTAAAATGCCCTTTTCCCGCCAAAGTGTCAAACTTGCAGTGCAGCTAAAGTATGTTCTCACTATTTATGGTTTGCCTCATGAGGGATTTTGGAGGACTTCTGTCACCAAAGAAAGCCAAAGGAAGGGAAAGTTCAGCAACATGATGAAATTCCTCCAATGTATAGCAGAAATACTGGGGGGAGAATGTCACTAAGCATTCATAGGAACTTAGACCTTACTAAACTCTCTCTTGCCATAGCCTGCTACTTCTATAAAGGCTTAGCAATGTCACTTCTTGATGGACTGATGAAAAATATGTGTTTTACAAAGATTCAGACTTACTGGACAAACAATTCAATAGATATGATTACATTTCCATAAGGCACACAAGTGCCATTTTCAATAGTTTGATATTTTGCCCATTTCTACTCCCTTGACACCTTAAACACAAGTTATTTTGATGCCTTAAGTTTTAGCTCTCATATTTTTCAGATTCTGTACTGCATTAGGATATAACTCTGAAATTCACATAGAGTGTTAGCAAGTTCTCTTCACAGTTTAGTTAGACTAAACTATCCTTTTCCAGCCTGAGAATCAAGGTCACCATTGCAGCTTCAGCCCCCAAAAGTGTAAACAACAGCAAATTGGGGAAGCAAACTGGGAGAATGTGCTTTCATTACCTGAAGCTGTAATTGTACAATTAACCCCAATATGTAAATGGACCAAAACTTAGAAAAGTGTGAGAACTCATGACATACTGTCATTCTTGGGTTCCTTGTACTGCCCAAGGTATCCTTTGAAGGCCCTTTTAATAAATATCTGCTTTATTTTTCTTTCTCTGTCTAGCCTCCCTTCTAGGTAGCCTCTCTAGGCATCAGTTTTGTCTGGTCAAGTGTGATCAGTGTGAGTAAATGACATCTGACCTGGAAATCTTGCCTGACAATTTGTAGCAGAATCTGTATTCTTTTCTACTCTGTAGATTGGTGACTAAAGAAGAAAATGTACACGAGTTTTCTTCATCAAGGCTAATGGAAATGTAAAATGGAAGCATCAAAGAAAAGTACAAAAGCAAATGTATTTGAAGAGTAATATGCAGGTCTGAATTATAACTTGAAGGACTAAGCCAAATGACATGACTACTAGCTTAGAATTTCTCACTGTGTTAACTATCAATTTGTGTTTTTAAGTCAACTGTCTCTTGCCCTGTCTTAGAGATAGAGGCATCTTTTCTGATGTTTTTCTTCTATTTCTGTGCTTGTCAGACTACCACTGGTGGGCTGGCTGGTTGATGATAACAGATCCATTACTCATTGCTGATCATGTTTTCCTATGGAACCACTCTACCAGTACTATCATTTCAGCTGAAGGCTAAATCTGCATTTGCTTTCCCCAAAAAAACCCAGAAAAAAGCATGGCTGAGATTAATCTTAGATGTTTATGAACTTTCCTGGACTTAGTGTGTACTAAAATATTAGAAAAAATTCTCAATGGAGGATAAGAAGTATTAGAGAAGGACAAATGAAGAACAAAGGTGCAAGAAATCATAAACCAATATGTATTTGTCAGGCTTTCCTGCTAAGTTACTCTAAACAAATGTCCCATATTACATCTCAGAGGACTGATATATTTTGTACTTTATCACTACTCCCAATTGCATCTTGAATGAAACAGTTCTTCTGCATGTTCTTGGGCATCAGCAGATAATGACTAATCTCCATCTCTCCATTCTCCAAACTCCCCCTTTTTTTTTTTTTTCTTGAAACCAAAAGCAAAATAAAGCCTCGTGCTCAGCAGAAATAGATATAAATGAAAACACCCTGTTATTGCAATGTCAAGCACCCAGGAGGGAGGTCAAGACTCATGATAGGAGGCACTTTGACATGAGAGAGGATTATTCTGCCATTTCACACATAACTTTGATAACAGAAAATAGCCATAAGTAAAATGAAAATTCATGACTCTCGATATTAATGTGAGTTTGAATTTCTACTGACACAAGCAAGAAAATGGAATTTTGAATATACACAGCATTTATTTTCATGCTCAGGTTATATTTTTGTGGGTAAATTGCAGAGTTATCTGTTGAAATTAATGGTTGAAATAGTTTCAAGTGATTACTATACTGGAGAAAGTGTGATCTTCTTTGGGGACTTTCTGCAATCAGAGGGAAAGAGATCAATTTGTCCAATTATGCACCTTAGTCCAATATTGGCTATTGGTATAGAGTCTGTGTCTGGAGCAAGGAATTTTTGGTTCTCCATGTGCTTCCTAGCTGGAAGTGTTACAGCAAGGATACCTGTGCTTCACTTGAAGCCAGCCTGCAGACAAGATTTTATGGACCTGATAAATATTTCCTACCTGATTGTGACCCCCATGAAAAAACAACATGGCACAAAGGAGCAGAAGCAGCAGGATTTCATTTGCTTCCCAGAAGATCTTGTAAGAAAAATTAAGAAACCCCATGCAAATCTTATGTGATAACACAGGAGATATCATAATGATACATTGGAAAAAATCACTTGCCTGCATCTTTATTATACCTCTTTATACCTTCCCTTAGAAGGACACCACATGTGTTAAATCTAGACTTATATTTAATGTAAGTTAAATCATGGCTTATATACTAACTTTATCTGCGTGTTCATAAGATTATTAGTGTAAAACAAAAACCTCCCAGCATTTCATACAGCACATCCTGTCCTTGATTGATTTACTGGCATCAGTAACAGTTGCTGAACTCTGTCTAGATGACCACAGTCACAGGCTGGGTCTCCACAAAGGCTCTAAAAGTTGTCAATGGGCATTTTTTAAACTTAGAGTAATAGGAGAAAAACCTTTGCAAATCCCCATGAGGCTGTTTCGTTCCTTCTCCTCTCTTCTTCCTTATTTTGTACAAAGAGATCTTAACACTTCACAAGAGCTCATGTGGAGGTATTAATAATAGAAATAAATAAGGGCAAGGCTGGTCGTCAGAGCTGAAAGAACATGCAAGAATTCTAACTAGTTGACATGAACAGTGTATCAAAATAGAGACAAATTGGGGTGGTCTTTATCAAACATAATTTGCATAACTTCTCTTTTTCCACATTGAGAAAAGACAGAAGATGGAAAATACTAACAGCTTCTCCAATTATAAAAATCACAGGCAGCCCTCTGGTGATGTAAGCCTTTAAAATAGTTATAATTATTGACAATTAAAATAATTTGCTAGCAATCTGCCTGTCAATTTCTAACAGTCAGGAATTGATTACTTCCTAAAAAAAAAGTCATAGTTGCTTTATTTTTTCCTTTTTGTGTGCCATTCTGACATAATTAGAAAATATAAATTAAAACAAAATGTCATAATAAATATTAAAGAAAACCATTTCAAAGATCAACAACATCATGTCACCAACCTGAGTGGAGAAAAAGATTTCTTTTGTAAAAAACTCCCATCAGAAATCTGGTAAATATCTTAATTCTCACTCATCTCCAGCTGTCAGATTAAAAGATTAATTTCCATTTGTATTTGGTTCTGTGCTTGAATGGTGGCATTTAATTTGATTAAACCTTTTTAACCCTTTCATATGTTTTTAAAAATTTATTTCTTATGTTCTGGAATTAGAGACCTACTGTAAACGTAATTTTTCAACATGACTTTTAACTTCACTAACTTTACATGAATATATCAAACTATGAAAGCATTCTTATTTAGTAATACCTCAAGACATGAAAAATGCCTCGTAAGGTAAGCTAAGACTCAGAGATAGTCATCTTAAAGAGTTGTTGTTTACTGAGTGGAGTAATAAAGGTGAGGTGACATCTCAAAGAAACTCCAACAACTTATTAGGGAATTAATATTCTGAAATCAGAATATCTGTCACTTCCAGGATGCTGTAATCCAGGCTGGATGGAGCTTTGAGCAACCTATTCTGGTGGATGGTGTTCCTGGGCATGGCAGGGTTGTTGGAATTTGGTAGTCTTTAAGGTCACTTCCAACCAAAACCATTCTATATGACACGGATTCTTTTTTATTTTGCTGTCAATGTGAAGCCTTGATCCTTGGAAATTTGCTGTTTATAAATGATGTGTTAAATTTCAAATACTGAATAAATTTAAACCAAAATTATGGTAAACAATCTCCAAGACAAAAGCAAGCCCCCATTACTTAAATTTGTAATCTAGTTCAACAGAATGGATTTTGATACATTTCTGAAAGTTGTCAATGATCAAAAAATTGGGGAAGCACTGCTTAAAGCTGCCACAGCAGATGCCACCTGTGGCATTTTGTGTTTTAATTGACAACGGTTTAGTATTTACTACAGTAAAGAACACTGAGACATACTGCTGTCCTCCCATACTTCAGAAGTACTACAGGACACATTTTTTGCTCTGATTTTGAATGCCTGTATCAAAGCACGATCATCCAAATGTAAATGGCATTGCATTTGCTGGATTGCAATGATGTCTCTGATAGGAAAATCAGGGTAAGAATGTTTATCCATATATTCATTCATTACTCTTTCTCAGAATATTCTTCAACATCAAGCAATCCTTGATCAAGAACTTCCTGAGCAAATGGTTTGGTTTTTTTAATGACTATGTAAAGAATGTTTTATATGTGTCTATATGAATATGAAGACACATAAAATGTAAAATGAGATTTAAAAGCTTGCACCATTTCTAGTTTTAGAAATGCTTTGAAGCCACAGCTGTGTGCATCTACATCTGAGACATCTTTAATAGTCTAATTAATGACAGAGAGGAGTGGGGCAATTACAAAAACAGAACTCTAATTTAAGCAGAGTCACAGCCTCTTTGCCAGGTTCTCTATCAAAGGTAGTTTTTTCCCCCTTTTTCAGTGAAATTGAATCAATCCTCAACCCAAGAGATTCTACTGAGGCAGGTGCCTGCAGATTTATACCACCTGTCTCTATTATTTCTCTTCCTGTGTATCACCTGAGAAGCTCTTTCAAAACATGTTCAATTTGTATATTGGGTTGTTTTGCCCAAATGGGATATAAAGCATTTTCCAAATTACCCTACTGCTTTTTTGTTTTTTTTTCCCCACAGAAACACAGCTGGCTCTGGAGACATAAAACAAGTTTTCTGGCAGCAGGTAACAGGAGCTGGACAAGAAGTAGGGATAATGTCCAGTCTACTAAAGAAGAATAATCACTAAGATTTAAATTTGGTCAAGGTATTTGGATTAGTGTACTACTAATAAGCAAAATGCTTTGAATTTTGGGGGGACCAAGCAGATAGTAGCACTTATTTACAAAAACCTTCCAGATGTGTTTCTGCAAAAAATACTAACTGGTTTTCTTGCCAGTCATTCTTTAGTACAAAGCAAGATACAAAAGTCATGTTTGGATCATCTTAGTGGCTTGACTAAAATTCAAAGGAGAGGTGAAGTTTGATTTGTTTACAATTAAAAAAAAAAAAAAACAAATCAACCTATACTTCAAAATAAATTATTCAGCCTAGAATTTATAAAAGCAAATTTGCATATGTAAAACACGCATTTTTATTATTCTGTTTTTGTTGACATCAGGTGAGACTGTTTGAGAACTGTTGGTTCCATTAAAAAAAATGTGGAATCTAAACTAGACTAATGGGACTACTTCATTGAAAACATACTAGGAGAGTAAAGAATGTAATTCTATAGACTTTAAACTGGTGAAGGAATAATTTTATGGCTTCTATCTAAAGCACAAATGTGTGAAGTTCAATAGCTGAATTTAAAATTCCTGTGAGGACTCAGAATAAAACAATTATTCTGAAGTCACTATAGTCTCTCAATCCATCAACTAAACATGTTAAAATGTAAATATATAATGTTATATACACAATATATTTTACATAAATGTATATAATTAATATAACCAACATTAAATATTCTGATTAAACTCTTTAAATGTACTTAATTAAAGTTGTTTTTTTGATAATTTTTTTACCTTACTACCTTTTGAAGGCAAATCAGTTCAAAATAATTTTTATATCTGCATTTTTGGCAGAACAGAAAGGTGCACATTTGTTGTGTCCTGTTGCATATCTTTCTGCTGTGGCTTCTTGGAGGATCTAAATGATGAAGGTGGGATTTTTTAAAAGTAGACTTGGGTTTCCACCAATTTCCACTGTGTTTTGATTGAATTCTGGGTACTTGCTCTGTATCTACCGTATCAGTTTCCTGATTGTACACCTCCCTTCTGGAGGCAGGTAGCAGAAGCACTACAGAGTTTTTGCCTACCACTGGTTTTCCATGGTGAAAACTCAAGGAGGAAAAGCATGGATGGGTTTGTACATAGCAGATCCATTTGCAGTGGACTGGTGGACCCCGTTTTTATTGTCCCTGTCAGAGAAAGAAAGCTGCTTAAAGGGGTGTGCTGGCAAATTTGACTTTGGGGTTCAGTTCCTGTCAAGGTGTTGGGAACACTGTCCAAAAAAACCAACCATGCAGGCTTGTACCACTTAAGTGCCCCTAAATACTCTTTGTTTGAAGGAATAATTATACACACAATAAAAAATAAGAATTTTATGCATAAAAAAAAATTGGGAATTAATTTCCATATACCAACCCACTGAGCAATGTGTCATTACTGAATTCTCATAAAGATACATGCTGAGCTATTTACAGGATGAACCGAAGTAATTAGCTCTATCTGTTGTAATTAGGAGTCAGTCAGTATGTCATCTGAGATAATTACGTTTCAATACAGATAATTTTCCTGAACAGTAGATATTGCATGGAATTATTTGTCTAGTAGTATGGTGATACCTCTCCAGATAAAAATTTCAGTGATGGCTGGGAGAATAAAATGTTGCAATGACTGATAAAAACTTCATTAAACAAAATTAATTTTAACGTTGTTTCTATTATTCATATTATTGTAATAATTCTACCATGGTTGTGGAGGCACAGGGCCCAAATGGGCATGTGCCCCTTCCTGAAAGGAAGGCCCTTAAGCTCACTTTTCTCTGGAAGAGAAATACATTTAGGTGAGCTCCTCTCCAGTTTATGGAAATAGAAATGCTCCCCCCCACAATTCTTTTCAGCGAGACGTAAATACCTTGTACCCCATTAGGTGAGCTCCTCTCCAGTTCATGGAAATAGAAATGCTCCCCCCCACAATTCTTTTCAGTGAGATGTAAATACCTTGTACCCTCTTCCCTTAAGCAAGCTCCTCTCCAGTTTATGGCATGAGAAATCCTCCCCCATGATTCTTTTCAGTGAGATATAAATACCTTGTACCGCATTACCCTTAGGTGAGCTCCTCTCCAGGTTATGGCAAGAGAAAAGCTCTCCCACAATGCTTTTCAGTGAGATGTAAATACTTTGTACCCCATTGGCCCTTTCCCTTTGTTCCACCCCTGAACCCTCAGTTCATTGGCCCTGTTGCTCTACCCCACCCCCTGCTTT
Source organism: Oenanthe melanoleuca (assembly GCF_029582105.1). Lineage (NCBI taxonomy): Eukaryota > Metazoa > Chordata > Aves > Passeriformes > Muscicapidae > Oenanthe > Oenanthe melanoleuca. The sequence continues at coordinate 96,440,844 of NC_079336.1, forward strand.
CACTACATAATCCCTGCTCCCTCACCCATTTTTTGGAGCTTTTGCTACTGGCATCCTTCACAGAGACAATAAAGGGTCAGGTCTCTGTGGAATGTTAAGCGAGGCTCCTGTTTCTTATTCTGTGGTGCCAGAAAATGAGACTCTCAGATGAGCTGAAGTCACTTCAAAGTCACTCTGGTGAAGGTGAGATGTGCCAGTGCACCCACAAGTGTCTTTCCCAAGAAACTTTCTCATGAAGTTTGCGCCACCTTGACCACTGTCTGCCACGACACTTGTTTTTAAGTGTTTATGGTTTGGTTAAAGAAACACAGTTGCAGTATTTTAGCAAGAGGAATGAAACTTCATCTTTTTGTGGAACTTCACTGAAGTCAGCTGTCGGAGTCAGTGAGTTGGGGATTCTCTGAATCCTTCAGGGAGGAATTACGGTGCAGGGATTGAATTAAAACCTTTGGATGGATTGAAGTATATTAAGCCATTCACACATAAAGTAGATGTTTAAGTAGAAGGAAGTTAGTAAGTTTTAGTAGGAGCTCTAGTGCTTTTAGTACTTAAAAGGTCTGGATTCCACAGTAGTAGTTCAAGTTCTAGTGAAGGTTGAAAACATACTGATATCTTAAGCAAGAGGCTCCAGGCCCACAGCTGTAGGCAGGACCTAGTCATAATAGAGCTGTAGTAAGAATATTGTTTACTTTTTTTAGATAGAACAAGATAGGTCACATACGTAATTTAAATGTAACCTAGTGTGCTAAGAAATTAGGATTCTAATAGGTTCAGGAGTGGTGGTCCGAGCTTGCATCTTAGCTTGTTGGAAAAATCCTATATAAGTGTTAGTATTGGGGAGAGTTTGTGCCTTTTGCCTTTTTTGCCTTTCTGCTTTGCTGCCATTGCTTTCCCTAGCTATCAACACCTGAGAGGAAGATAGAAGCTGCCACACCAATATTGGCCCCACTGGGTCCTTTGGGAACAGCTTCTGCTTTAACTTGGGACACTAAACTAAACTTAGTGAAGACTTTGATGCCTTGGAGACTGATGTGCTTCTGCAATAAATAACCTTTTTAGCAACTATTAGCTGCTTGCTTTTTTAGAAGATTACCCAACGAAGTTGGTGCCTAGAGCACTGGAGGTCATAACCTCACAGTCAGCAGAAATAGAACAGGCTTGACTTTTTCAAATTTCTTCTTTCAGGTATGGGATGCTAGATAAACCTTGTTTGTTGTAGTACTAGGAAACATCATCAAGGAAAAATCTATTTGAAATACAAATTATTTGCATGGCAATAACACTTAATAATTTTTGTAGGTTCTTACTGAAGGACTAATGAAGATTTTGCATGCAATATGACTTGATTAAATGTCTCCTACACTAAAACATTTATTTGCATGAAAATCAGATAAATTATAAATGATTGTAGTGGGTTGACCCTGGCTGGATGCCAGACATGCACCAAAGCCTCTCTATCACTCTCCTCCACAGCCAAACAGAGGAGAGGAAGAAAATATAACAAAGAGTTTATGGGTTGAGATTAGAACAGAGAGAGATCACTCACCAAATACCATCACAAGCAAAACAGACTCATAGAATTTATTGCTAACAAAATCAGAGCAGAATAACGAGAAGTAAAAACAGACCTTAAAACCATCTTACCCCCTCCCCTCCTGCCCAGCTCTATGCTCTACCCCAGTGCTGCAGGGGGGTGGAATGGGGGTTCTGGTCAGCTCATCATCGCTGGTTTCTCCCCCTGCTCAGGCACAGAAGTCCATCCCCTGATCCAGCACAGGGTCCCTCCACAGAGGTAGTGAGTCCATCCCATGAGTAGCAGTACTCTGCAAACTGCTGCTGTATGATTTCATCCTCAGGGCAGCAGTTCCCTGCAAACTGCTGCAATGTGGCTCTCTCTTCCACAGGGTACAGTCCTTCAGGGACAGGCTGCTCCAGTGTGGGGCCCCCATGGGGTTGCAGGTTACCAGGAATCCTGCCCAGTGTGTGTCCTCTCCTCATGGGTCTGCTGGCCCTGTCAGAAGCCTGTTCCAGCACAGGCCTCCCACTGGATTGCAGCCTCCTCCCAGGCATCCACCTGCTCCACGGTGTGTCCCCTCCGCGGGCTCCAGGTGGATCTCTGCATTCCCTGGTCCTTCCCATGGGCCCAGCTGCCTCGCCATTGTCTGCACCACGAGCTGCAGGGGAATCTCAGCTCTGGAACCCTCCTGCCCTGCCTTCTCCACTGACCTGGGGGTCTCCAGAGCTGTCCCTATCCCATGTTCTCACCTTGCTTTTCTTTGGCCACAGTTACAATTGTGCAGCAACATTTTTTTTCTTCTTAATTCTGTTATCACAGAGGTGTTACCACCGTTTCTAATCAGCTCAGCCTTGACCAGCAGCACTTTCATCTTGGAGCCACCAGGGACTGATTCTGCTGGACATGGGCATCATGAGGACACTGTGAGCCAGAAGAAGGATGGTCTCTTGAGAAAATTCTCATCTGTGGGCTCCACTGTGGGCTTTGACTTAGGCTCAGCCTACTAGCAGAGTTAATGCAGAAATAGTTCTGCTTTTATTCATCTGGACTGTCAAGCCCCTGGCTGATGGTGGCAGCTTAGTTTGGAGCACAGTTTATTTTCATGGAGGCTTTCCCTGGCTACTCTGAATTAGGAGTTCCTGGTTCCAAACTCCTGCCAGCAGTCAGCACTTTAAATTAAACATTTCTGGATTGATTTCCAGCTGGTGAAGATAGACACCAGTGGCAGAATTCAACACTTAAAAATAAGACAATTATTGTAGAAGCAGGGTGTCACAGCCCAGCTGAATTAGAAGCTTGTGTCTGTGGCAAAAATGAGGCCCTTCTTACAGGGAGGTAGAGGAAACTCAAGGTCTGGACAAGAAAATGCCAAGGTCTCGAATTAATGGAGAACCAAGCTAAAAGTTATGTACCTTTGTGTATTTCTGGATGTTCAATGATGAGATCTGCAACCAACTGCTTAGCAAGGAAGAAGGCAGCAATTGGCACCTCTAATTTTAATAGTCAAGCAATGGCCAATGTATGATGGCATGTAACAGGAAGCTCTATTTCTGAAGTGTTCTGTTTCTGGCTAGGAAAGTATGAGTCTTCATCTCAGCTTCTATATTCCAAATATTAGACTGGCCCAAACAAGCAAAATGATTGTTTTAAGACAAGAGATAAGATTCCAATATGAGCTACCTCACTTTAGTTTTAACCACTCCTCTTTCACCAATAAGGAGACACAACTGAGAAAAGACATAAGTGAAAAAAAAGAGTTTACTGAGCAACAAAAAGGCAACAAGAAAGATAACAGTAATGAGCACCAGATACAAAGGTGCTGAACCCCACGGACTCCTTGGGAATGAAGAAAATGAGATGTTGGCCTCTATAGAAACCAAACACGTGATGGTGGAAAAGCCTTCTCCAAACTATGTGATGGAGAGAGAAGTCAAAGGAAAAATGACACAGAAACGGAGCCTCCACAATTACAGAACCCCTTCTTCACCTAGAAAACAGCAGGGGCAAAACTGAAAATTTGGAAGAACTACTTTTTTGTCCAAAAACCAGAGTCAGTGCTGCTGGGCTGCCTGCTCCATGTCATCTGACATGGGCTCTCCTGGTGGGCAGACCATTGGCAATGGTGGCTGGAACTAGGCAACAGCTAAAAAACGTGGAGAGAAGAGTCAGACATCCCAGCATAGTCCTGAGTGGCAGTAGCAAAAAGGTCCAAAGAAAATATCTTCCTCTAGTCCAGGAAGAGAATTGCCATGACAACAGTGGCCAAAAAGGTGTTAAGAAATTCTCCAAAGCCCAAAATACAGCCTCTGCCTCTTAATGCCTGGGCTCGAAGAACCTGCTCCAGGCAACTCTCTTGGAAGCCCAGAGAGAATCTAAAAAGCCTTTGCCTCCACTCTGAAGCCAGGAGGAAACAAAAAGAGGGCTCTGTGTGAGTGTCTCAAATGGACTCCAGACCACTCAGCGTGAAAAACCCCAGATCTGTTTCCAGATCCTGGGTCTCAATGGGACAATGATAATCTTGAGCAGGTTGGCACGAAGATGTGGAATACAATACCTACTTTTTATGGGTTATCCAGGACAGAGATTCAAAAGGCTAGAAGAAGTCAGACAAGAAGATGTATCTCTCTCCCTTTTGGGCAGGGCTTTGAACAGGATATACAGACTTTTTTTCTGACTCTGTTTGTCTCTGTGCATTTTTTTCCAGTTTCAGTGTCATTTGAAATATGCTTTCCCCCTTTCACTTACTATTCACTCTATAGCTTGGTCATTGTGACACTTCTCTATGGTAAGAGTGGCTCGGATCCAAAACTAATAAGCTTTGGATACTGAAGACTTCTGCATAAGCCTATTGTGAAATAAGGTGAGAAACTTACTGCATTTCATCAGTCATGGTTTGCATCTTATGAGAAATTAGCATTTAGGTGTGTCTCTGCACAAGACTGAACTGCTACAAAGCTTAAAACCAGTCAAACTTGAAAAATTCTATGCAACAGAACCAAGCTCTAATAAACAATCTTTATGAACTCAACCAGGAGTAGCAGAGCATGAACACGGATGTTGAGTACCTAGTAAAAAGGTAATACTGCCTCTAAGTAGAATTATTTCTGTAGCAGGAAACAGTTTTAAAAAATCTATTACATTAACAAAAAGGCACATATGGTGGAGAATTTAGTCTGTGTCTTCTAGAATGGGATTTTTGCAATGTGATATTAATGGATACATATACATATATCCCATAGGGCTACTTTTAGCTTTTAAATGCACTTCCCTAAGACCATGAAGAAACCAAATTATCTTTAAAACTACATAGAATAGGTTATAAATCACATAGTATCCTTATTACACTGTTTAGCTGATTGACTTTATGGATAAGCTGCTCTCAGTTTGGCCTAAAACAAAAGCTGATAACTATTCTAGTAAAAAAAAAAAAAAAAAAAAAAAAAAAGTGGGGAGATTATATGTAACTTATTGTTCGATCTGACAGATGGTTCCCAGTTACTCAGCTATATCCTGTCACTCTTGACAGGACTGTATTTTGTGTTAGCCTTGAATTTTTCTCTAGGAACCCAGTGAGAATTTCCAGTAAAATCACTGCCTGCTAGAGAGCAGAGTAACATTTATCACACTGTCCGTGCTTTAAGTGACCTTTGAGGAAATTTACTGACCTTGCCTGGATTTCTTCTGGGTTCAATTTGTGACAAAATAAACACAAATTTGTTTAGGATCCTCATGAAGAACTGCACCCCATACGGTTATTGTTTTCTTTCTGTCACCTTCGAATGTGGTGCTTGATACTGATTAATTGCCTCTTTTCTTTCTACCAGGTGCATTTGCCAGGTCTCATCTCTGATAACAGATGCCACTATCTGTATTTTTTCAATTTTTGTGATGCTGAGTTAACTGTTTCTGCTCTAACCCCCTCATAGCCTAAATCTTAACTCATAATTTAGCAGATCCTGTGCTGCACATGTGACTGAAGGGCTGGTCATTTTGCCATTAAAGCTCATTTAGGTCACTCCCTCTATAGAATGTCACTTTTCACCCCACAGGAGTGGGATTAACTTAGAAAGTAACAAAAATATTGTATTGATGGAGGCAGTGCATGGATCAAACTTATAAAATACAGTGAAATGATAGCATGATCCTCATCTATTCTCTTGATTCTCATATATTCACACCATGGACATTTACAGTACATGCATGGTATTTTTACTTCCAGCTGCTTCCTTCAGTGATATGCTCAGAGTGGATCTGAAATTGATTCTTGTCAATTTACAGTGTTTTTGGGGGGAAAAATCGAAGTATTTATTATATATGTACTATTTGTTTTCAATTAATAATGTTCATTAATCTGCAAAATATACATAAAATTGAAAATCAGTCTTCAGATCTATTATCATAATGTCAAGATTCCTTTTAGCACAGAAACATGAGCTGGATAATGATGTACCTTTATTAAAAAAAATAAATAAATCCGAGATTACAGATTGCAATGGACACACAGGGAAAATAATCTGCATTCTCCCAATCCTATCTGTAGCATGTCCCAATGGGATTTTCTCTCCTATTTTCTCCTTTTCTTTGTTTAAATGAATGCTCTATATTATTGTAAAAGATGCTATTTTTTTTCCCCACCTAGTGCGGTTTCATTTACTGTGTTACTGGCACCAATTTCTCTATTAATGACTCTCAATCTGTTGACCTTGATGAAGCTATTGATTGGAAAAGGTTTTTTTCAGATGTCTAATTTTGTGGCACTAACAGACTGGAATTTGGTAAACAAGTTTCTCCCTTTCCTTTTGTGAAACGTTAGGTAGTTTAAAAATAAAAGCACTGATCCCCCAAATAATTATATTTCATAGGTATTCTGTCCTGAAAAGTGGAATTAGAAATACCCTGTCTATCCTTTTAACAATTTCTAGGCCAATCTACCCCCTTTACAGAGAAGTAGGTTTCAGTCATTATTTGTAAATGTGATGCCTGGAAATTTGCCTGGAGTTTGAATCCAGGCTCTGGAACGAAAGACATTTTTCCATGGAAGCTTAAAACAGCATCTCAGTCCCTTGATATTCACCCCTCCAAACTTCTACAAGACTTGTATGCCCAATTCATTTTGGCTATTTGAAAACCACCAGGCTGTAATAATTAAACTAATTATATGAATTATTTGGGTACCAAAGTAGCTTTCTCCCAGAGATGACTTGTCTATTCAGTGTTAATAGAAATAATATTTAGTATGCTCAGTCAGGTCAGCTGGGCCATGATAAAAAAAAAAGTTACAAAGATGCCATGTGATGACCAGGCTGTTTGCTTCTTTTGGGGTTTAGGTTTTGTTTGGGGCTTTTGGTGGGGGGGTGTGTTGTTGGTTTCTTGCTTGTGTTTTTTTAGTTTGTTTTGTTTGTTTTTTAGTTTGTTTTTTTTCGTTTGTTTTAGTGTGTTTTGTTTTGTTTTGTATAATTTTGTTTTGTTGTATTTTTTTTTCTTTGTTAAGAGGCCCCTATTACTGGAATTATTAATTAAAAATAGTGCTAGAGGTGGCTCTGTGGTATTTCCCCTGAGTGAGGAATCAAGGTAAATGTATCAACCTCTGTCAAGAACAGGATTTGGGGATAGTGGCTGCTTCAAATATGAGTTACTTTCTTGCTTCCTCTGGGGGAATGGGGAGGGCCTTTGAAATCCTACCTGGTTAAAAACCCAATTTTTAAAATTATATTATCTCAAACATCGAGTGTATTTTCTGAGGAGATAACAAAGTGTAATCACTGTCTCACTTGTGGTTGAATAGCCTTTATCCCTATGTATCCCCAAGGCTTATCTTAAACCTTTATTCACTTCCCACATTTTCATTCAGTCAAGTGAGGCTACAAAAAATTGTTGACAAAAACTAGACACTCTTTTTCCTACACCTCTTTGCAACCATATGTGTGTTTCTGTTCACATAGAATATTTTGTTTAAACTCTGTAGATGCTCTGGGAACAGTCAGAAGAAGGGAGAAGACAATGGAGGGGATGGAGATATTTGTGTTGCACATCAGGAAATGCCAGCTTTTCTGCAGAATATCCCATCCCAGGAGTCACTTGTGACTTTACCTAAATTTTATGGTTAGATTTGTTGAAAATTAATCAGAAAGTAAATACTAAAAATTGCTGCTTTAGCAAGGCTTCCAAAAAGATCCAGAAATATAAAACATTTGGAAAATATGTCAGGGATCCAGTATTCAAAGTTCAAACCCAAATTCAAATGCAGCATAGACTGGGAGTCCCTTGTGGCTCTGTCAAGAGGACACTTGGCATTTTTTGGCCTGCAAAGAGAGTTATGACATTAGTTGCTTGAATGGATGCCCCTGTGAGGCTTAGCTAAACTGTTTCTTAACAAGGTTAAGCTCTACAGTTTATGACTGAACATTTGGAGATCTGGTTGGGGATTTTTTCCTCAAAAGCTGACGAATTCGGACAAGTCTAAAAAGAATATTTTCTTGCTCTAGAAATACTTTCATTTTCCCTCAGAAGAGAAATTACCTGCTATCTCATTAGGAGTTAGGTGTCTCTGAAAGATATGCAAATGTATTCCTCATCTACAACAGAGAACTTACAGCATAAAACCAGAACTTGCAACCACTTTCTTTCAAGAGTCTGAATCAAAAGTCTGGGCACCAAAATTTGTACTTGATCTCCACTAATCAGAATTACATCTGTCTCCAACCTTTGCTAGCTCCCAGCAGGGTAACTTACTTGAGCTCTGACATGGTAAGATTTGAATTAGCTCAGCTTCTGAATGCTCTTGGTGTCTCTCCATTGAAGTTTGTTATTCCTGCCTGGCTCTGATATCCCCTGGAGAATGTAAAAATTCAATGGACCTTAGACAGGGACACATATCCACATATGACATTTTTCTCAACATAGGTTTCAAGTTCTGAAGAAAAATTCCAACCCAACAGTTTCTGACCAGAGAGAATAGAAAACATTAGAAGTAATTAACGTATTTTATTTGTTTAAATCAAAGCTTTTTTAAAGAAAAAGAAAGTTGTAGAAAATTCTTCTGTCCAATAGAATTGACAAATATAAATATAAGAAAGTTGAGGTTGTGGGAACTGAAATAAAGGAGAAACATTGAAGTGAAAGAATGAAGAAACAAACTCCTAGGCACATTTTGAAGTGCTTATATTTGTAACAGATACTTCCCAACTATACTTCATGTTATATGACTGAAAAACTTTAATTTTGACTGCTGATCAGTGCAGTGGCATGTTCAGTTTTATACAACAATCAGGTAATCCTAAGTCAGAACACTAGCATGAATAATGACATATAAAGCCTATTAATATATTAATTATTATAGTGCCTCAGACTGTGAAACTTTACACAGAGCTGGTTATCACCACGTTAATAAGTGGTGTACTTATAAATACAGAGTGAGTAATTTCATTTGTTCAGCGCATTTGAGGAGTTAGGTATTCATTATAGTTAAAATTAGGAGTGAATAACCTCAATTCTTCCACAGTTTTAACATCCACACTATTAAAGCTAGTGCCTGCACTGCACTGTGGATGCAAACAAGCTGCTCATTAACAGAAATTATCTGTGTCTCTGTTCCATTTTGTCTTAAGGTGTCTGAGAATAGTGCCATTGTTTTCCATCATTTCTGTATAGAGGAAGAAATATTTCATTGCCTAAATATTTGAGAAAAACACCCAGAGTGAAAAAGCCAAGAAACATTACAGTTTCTTGACTCCCTTCAGTCTTTGATGCTTACAAACCATCACACCTAGGAAAATAATAGCAACCTGGATTTAGAAATACCTTATATTCAGTAGCCATGAGCCTGCTGCTCTAATTACTGTTTTCAGTACCCAAGACCCAGTTTACAAAATCAGCTCCAGCAGATTACAGGCAGTAGAGCCTCAGTAATGAGAAGGTAAAGCACCATTTCACGGCAACCCAAAGATAAATCTGGCTTCATACACTGACTTTTGAACACCATGCTTGGTATTTAGCAAGGCCAGACCAAGAAAATAAAGGCTAGAACTGCTGGTGTTGGGAGGTGAGAGTCCCACTGGGAGTGAGCACCTTGGGTGTCATAAAGGAAGGGATAATCTGAAAAAATATTTGTTCTTTGAAAACAAAGTGCAAGTGAAGCTCTCCCTGAGCTGGCTTCTTGGCCCTTGCCCAGGTTCTCCATCCAGGTGCTTCATCTAGAGTCTCCTTGTTTTCTCAAATTATTTAATTCCCATGATTTATACCTTGTTTCACAGCCAGTTTTGTATGTGTATTCTAGGTTTACTGCATATCTAATTTTGGTGACTGAATGCAAAAATAAATGCACAAATTAAAATGCTGCATGAGTTTGTCCTCAGAAAAAAACTTTATCAGCATGTCAGCTGCTTCCTCTCAATGCAAACTTTTATTGCTGGTTATTATACATTTTATAAACTCTTATGCATTCCCACATTGGCTTATTATCAGTATTCCACTCTGAGGAGCCTTTTGTATAACTTTTTATGAATAACTCTAACTTAGCTGTTGTGTCTACTTTTGCACATAACTCTGATTTGCTTGTTGCTAGTAGGCAGGCTCCAGCCCTTTGTGTATTGTATTACTTAATTTTGTTTCACACCTGAGACATTTTGAGAGTCTTTAAACTGTGAATGTTCTTATGATCCCCTCCCAGGGTGACTTAGGCCAATGAAACTTTTCAGTCATAACCAGCACTTTAGAAGGCAGATTTTGCTGTAATTTCACTGCAGTCCTTTAAATGATTATGCAACAGATAATCTGTTACTGTCAACAGGTCATTTCCCTAAATAGATTACATATATATATATATATATATACACATATAAAATAAAACACCACCTTTCATTTGTTTTCCTGCCTGATTGATATTCCCCATGCAGCTTGAATATGTGCACCTGGATGGTGGTGCTTAAGCCTGTTCTTGACAGCAACCAAACTATTATATATATATGACTTGTAAGGACTTTATTAAGAATATTTCAGCATCACTTTAAGAAAAAGGAAAAAAGGAACTCTAGGAATGGCAGGGCCAGTGAGTAAAATTTTTGTGTTTAAATAGCCTGAGCTTAATATGAACTTCAAGTAGCAGGAGGAAGGGAGAGGGAGCTGAGGCTCCTGGTTGATGGCAAGTTGGATATGAATCAGAAGTGTTCTGGCAGCCAGGAGGGCCAAATATGTCCTGGAGTGTATCAGGCACAACATCACCAGCCAGGCAAGGGAGGGATTGTCCTGCTCTGCTCTGAGCTGGGGCAGCCTCACCTTAAATATTGTGTGCAGTGTTGGGCACCAAACTATAAAAGAGATATCATGCCATTAGAATACTGAAGGTGAAGGGTCTGGACAGGACATATGTGACATGCCTTGTCCAGCCTGGAGAAAGGGAGGTTGAGGGGAGACCTTGTAGCAGTTTCCTCATGAGGGGAAATGGAATATCACCTCTGTTTTGGTGCCCAGTGAGAGGACCCAACAGAACACAAAACTTTCAGGGGAGATTAAGATTGGATATTAGGAATGGCTCTTCACCCAGAGGGTGGTTGGGCACTGGAACAGGCTCCCCACAGCAGTATCACAGCACCAAACCTGTCTAAATTCAAGAATTGTCTGGACAATGCTCTCAGGTACATGGTTGACTCTTGGGATATCCAGTGACAGTCCCTGAGCTAGACTCCAATGATCCATGGTGCACTCCATGGTGCATGATCCAATGGGTGCATTCCAGCTCAGGATATTCTATGATTCCATGGTTACACGGGATAGTTTCATATGAACTGACAATCATAAAAGAAAGAAATCAATGGCTCCACTTAAATACTCTCAACTGAAGTCTCTTGTGCTTTTCAAAATTAGGAAGTTTTATATGCCTTCACCTCAAAGAAGCAGAGAAAAGCAGAGTAAGGAGCACTGAAGCTGACAGTGGTTTTGTCAGATGACTTTGCTGGGGAGCATTATCACCTTCTCTATGTCCCACTCAAACCACCTTTCAGCCCAGCTGTACTCAGTTTAATTCTTTAGGAACAGATTGTAGCATTATGTGCAAAGGGGTACATACCAATTTCCTCAAGGGTTATAAGAAGTAAACACATGGCTGATTGCCTAAACTCAAGGATGGTGTTGCCTTGATATTAATACAATAATAATGAACTGAGCAATTTATACCCTTTGAGAAATGGTTTTTCAACTTCACCTAGCTGTACATCTTTTTATACCTGTCTCTTGAGATATATATATTAAAATACACATCCAGCGAAGGTTTTCATGTATCATAAAAATATATGCCATAACTTTTTTTAAAAACTGGGTTTAGACAGAAGAGCTTAAGGTTTAATGAACAATTTTCCTCTTTTTATGGCTCATCTCCAGCACTGTACTCAATTTGCCATGTTCAGCCCTCTTTTGGTGGTTCTAGATTAATAAAACACTCTCTGCTTTGGAGGACAATGCTACTGAATGAGTTTTATTATTGAACTAACTTGAATACATTGATAACAGAGTCAGTCACTCTTATTTTTATAATTAGCAGCATGGAAGAACTCTGATGAAAGACAAAAAAGTTACTGAAAAATATGAAAAAGGAAGAAAGAACAAGAAAAGTTCACACATGATCTAAGCACATGAAAACACTTGCACTTATTTTTGAGATGCACATAACAAGGACATTAATAGCAACTCTTTGGAAAAATGGACTCTAGAACCAAACAGCTGAAAAAGTAACTTTTTTCTAGAAATCACTGGTGTAACACAGTTTACCTGTTGGGATAGGAGAGATAGGATATCAATGTGAGTTGAGCAATGGATACTTTTCTGAAGCCTTCAGAGTGGGCTACATATTATTCCAAACTCCAGATACTGATCCATGCTACCTGTGTTCCTAACAGTGCATAGGTAAGGCAATGTGAAATCACATCTGGCCCAACTATAGCTACACTCCATTTTACCACAAGATTTTAAGGCATGATGCAGATTCCTTTAATAAAATCTGACACTTTTCTGACTTTTTGCTTCCAAATTTCAATCACTATAACATTGTAGAGAAAGAGGAACTTAAGACAATCCATTAAAAACAAAAATAAGGAGTTTTTTCAGACAGAAATGAGAAAAAAACCCCTGTTCTGACAATGTAAAGGGGACATTGAACGTTTGCTTCTTTGCAGTCCAGTGTGTGGAAGACTGAGAATGGCTATCAGGGAACCCAATAGCTGAAACAGCTGTTCAAGAAGAATGACATTGCTAATGACTCAAGATATTACACACCAGGAAGTTCAGACAGGATCAGGTGCAGTAATGAACCATGAGAAATGTTAAAGGAATGGAGATGATTTTGTTAGAGGAGTCCAAGAGAGCCAGACTTGGGCAGCTGAGCCCAGAGCTGGCAGAAGAGAAAGTCAGCCCTCCAAGGATGCCTGTGGAAAAACAGAGGAAAAAAAAAAACAGTTCTGAACCACTGCACAATGTTGGCATGAAGCAAAAGTGTGCAGACTACTCACAAATATAGCAAATCTATAAATCTGAGAGGCTACAAATTACCCAACCACTTCTGCTCCTTAGGATTTCTGTCCCAAACCATGAGCAAGGAACAAGTCTAATCCTTCAAGCCAGTTTCTTTTTTCCCTGTGTTTCCTAGCATTTAGTAACTAAAATCCTGTTCCCTCTCCTGCTTTTTTTTTTTAGTATATTGACACCTCCAAATGGCTCAATGTGGGGGTTCTGCTGTAATACCATCATTAAGTCATTGCAATCCTGAAAGATCCAAGAAGAAACTACACTCCATTGCATATATCATGAGTCAGGGTGTTTTAGTCCAGCACTAGACTGAAGTTACAGGCATAATTCTAAAAGCTGTCCCACAATTTAAAAAACACAGAGTAAATATAATGTACACATCAGACTGGCCCACTGCCTGTACCACCAAAGCACTAAGAAAGATAACTCAGTGGTTTTTTTACACCATTAGTCTCAACAATAAATCTGCAGGATATCTTTTTATTAGAAGCAATATATTTCAGATAGATATTCAGAGAACATTTAAGGCTTTCATTATGTGTGTACAAGAAGCTGGGTGCTTTTGTCAACAGTGATAAGTCAAACAGCTTACAGTGAAGCAGCGTGGCAACAACACAGAGCTGTACAAAACATTGTGCTGCATGGAAATTGTAACACTTCATAAGCAAAAAATAATGGGACTATTTACAAGAAAAGCACTCAAATCCTGGATTGACGAGACAGCACAAAGGGAAAAATAAAATGCCACTGAAGTAGCAGATAGTGTGGAAAATGAGGTTGTGTTCTCTGAAGAAAGACTCTATGTGGGGTGTGTGTGTGTGTGTGTGATCAATTTCTGAGTGACAGAATTTTGAAATGCCCCTCACTGTCTTGCAAACTAAGGTAAATATATTGTGCTGAATTTCTGGACTTAGTGGTCTTAGTACAGGAGAAAAAATACTATGGAAGTGTTTTCATTCTCTTACCAAAAAAATCCCCAGAAAACCATATATCACTTCCTGCATGATAAATAGAAATCTTACATGAAGACATTCTTAAGCAATGCCTGTTTATCAGAATATATTGTTGATGTTATTACTTATAGATGAAACATTCATTGTTATTTTCCTTCATCACTTTCATCAGTGATCAACTACTTGAACTGCAAGATCTTTGGGACAGAAACTTGAGTTTCTTTATTATACTGCTGCCAAAGCCAGCAAGACTCCAGCTCTGAAAATGTTACACTGCACAAAACATACTGGTATTATTAAGATTCTCCTACATTTTAGGTAACTCATGTCTACATTAAGCCCTTGGCTTTGATATAAAATGTGTTCACATAAATATTATTTTCTTTCCAGCATCTCAGAACAACCATGAATTATTTTAACATAGCTCTTCCCACATTTTTGCACACAATTGATAACCTCACCAACCAGCATTAGCATCTTACATGGAATAAAGCCAGTAAATTATATGTTTGGTAAAAGGAAAATTTGTTCTTCAGCTCATTAAAGTAATTTAGTTTGGATCTGTACCAGAGAAGTATGATCAGAATTTAGCCTGATATACTTATTTGTTAAGGGTATTGTACATTTGGGAACATGCTATTACAATGCAAAAATAACACATCCAATACCATTTGGTTTACTTGGCGTTTTCCCAGTTAGCATCAACTTTCATGCAGCAGTGGCCAGGTGAGATTGCTGATGCAATTTCAGAAAGTGATAATTTTCTTGATGTGGCATGAATAGGACATGTTAAGTTTAGCACTAGAGTAGAGAATTATTTAGTATCTGTTATGGAAGAAAATGTTAAAATAAAGTGAAAAAAAAAATCCCAGTTAATGAAGAATTAACTTGTCAGAGATGTAACTGCCTATGAATCATGAAAAGGGAATATGATCAATTCATATCAATTAAAATCATATGTCATGAGTAGATGAAGCAATTAAAAAATAACGTTTTTGCAAAGGCCTGTGGCAAACTTACAAAATATTCCTCTTCCCTTTCTGATGTCTTTGCTCAGGTATGTTTGGCACTTTTCTTCTTAATTTGACAGTGCTTGTCCTGAATTTTGAGTCACGATTCAAACACACCCATTGCCTGAATAGTTTGTTGGTTTATCTCTGAGTTTGTCTGTATAAAGTTGAAGAAATGAGGACCAAATGAAAGTTTCTGCATGGAGATGTTGCTTTGCTGCCATCTCACCCAACCATCATCTTGTCTTGTCCTGGAACCACAGCTCTACTTTGCACATATTTCATTTCTCCTTTTAAACCATTCATCTCTAACCCTACACAGTATGTCCTCTTAATTTAATTTTGTTTCTAATGCATGAGAGAGATCACTTGAGTTTCTATTTCCTGCACTGGTATTTCTGGTCCTGCTGAGTGCTTTCATATTAATGGCAACCCATGGTTCCACAGTGACAGCAAGATCCCTGGCAAATACAACAGAAATCAGCACATGCTTTATGCTGTCTGCATCTTCTGCTGATTGAAGGTGCTCTGCAAAACTCAGCACGCTTTGGGACTTGCCTTTTCCCTGCCAATAACCTGCACTCTTTTCCCTAACTCTCAATGCCCAAAGCTTCTTATAAAAGTAATACCTTTTCCTTCCTCAAATACTGAAATATAACCATCCTTGTTCAAACTACAGTGTAAGCCTAGGGGTGCAATGATAATAACCTCTATAGTTTTTAAATTCTGTATATACTGACTTGTCCATGTTAATCCAAATGCAGTTCTACCTGAACTGCACACAGACCATGAAAAAAAATATTTCTATGCAAATAATCTGTAAATAAGAAGTCTGCAGTTATTTTCTAATTCTTCTGTGGAGCAAGAAGGTGTAACTGTCTTCATTTTGAGAGACTTCTGTGTTGTTTCCAAACTCACCCAGTGCAGAGAACCCCCTGACTTAGGAAAATTTGGGGCATAAACCAGGCAAGGCAGTTTGATATCAGATGGCAATGCATATTTTTCATTAATTAACAGTTGCAGTTGCAGATGCTTCCCCAGAGCAGCAGTCAGAGCATCTAGCCTGACAGAGTTCTAGAAGCTTTTGGACAATGCTCTCAGGCACGTGGAGTGACTCCTGAGGAGTTCTGTGCAAGGCCAGGAGCTGGACCCCATGATCCTGATGGGTCCTTTACACCTCAGCATATTCTGTGATTCTGGGAAAGGATGTGAAACCCCCTTTGTGAAACTCCCAAACCCTTGCTGCTCAAAATAAAAGCAAATAGAAACCATATGACAGAAATTTCA
Organism: Oenanthe melanoleuca; assembly: GCF_029582105.1. Taxonomy (NCBI): domain Eukaryota; kingdom Metazoa; phylum Chordata; class Aves; order Passeriformes; family Muscicapidae; genus Oenanthe; species Oenanthe melanoleuca. The sequence goes on from NC_079336.1 coordinate 96,457,124, forward strand.
AGCTGCTATGTAATGACAGGGAAAGGTTCCTCCACTGATCTACTGTTTGAAACTAAATTCTCCTGCTAATTTTCATAGATCAGATAAATGTTCTGTGCCTTGGCTTCCCCATCTGGAATAGCAGAGCATACCTTTGTCCCTGGGAAACTATGCACTTTAATTAATCAGCAATTGTACATTGCTATATAGAGCGGAGCAAACAATCTGGAGTGAACACTTTATTCAATGAATTCAGCCTGTTTGCAGAAAATCCGTGAGCAGATGGTGATGCCATCAACTGCAGAGGAAAAGAGCGAAATATCACCCTAGTCTGACTATTTCTGATTTGTTTTATTTCACTTAGGTGATCTTTAGGGAAATGTTTCTCAAGGATGAGGAACCCTTTCTTTTCAACAGTCTAAGAGCTGCCTCCAAAAATCCAATGCCCATGGGACCACTGGAGCTCCCTCTGCACAGTTCCCAAGAAGGTAGGTGGAGGGGCATTCCATATGCAGTTTGACTGATGGAAGACCACAGGGAACTGTTCCCACTTCAAGGAAGATTTTTTGCCATATCTGGAACGCATTTTTAACCATCTTGTCTTGGCTGAAGTCTTCTGATAATTGGATAGCCTTGCCTTGACATCAGGAACTAAAATTTATATTTTCAAAGATAACAGAAAGATAGCAATCCAGAAAGATTTTTACTTTGAGATATTAAAAAACTATCATGCAGTTTAAAAGGGATACACCACAAAAACATCAGTTATCCAAGAGAACAGGATTTTTTTTTTTTTTTTTTTTTTGGTAGAATTCAACTTGTTTCAAAGCATGGTGCCTCAATTTATTTTGCTTTATTTTTTATATGTATTCCCCCAGAGACTAAATTAAGGTTCACGTGAATTTTCAAAATGACATTTTATAAAATACAATGCTGTGCTATCCACTGCATAACAGCCAACATAGTAAATTTATGGCTGTGTATTAGGTTATCAGCCTTGCAAGGGCCCACTCAACCCAGTGTTTGACAGCTAATGGCCAGTGTGACAATGTGGAATGTTACTCAGTCTCTAGTCACACACAGAAAGTGGACAAGATCTTAGCTTAATACTAGGTGTTATAAAGGATTTTGCTTCTGAGTCAGAACTTAGATGGCTTTAGTTTTCCAAGTGCCAAGCTGAATTGCCTGTCTGTACCTCTTTTTTTTTTTTTTTTTTTTTTTTTTTTCCTGTTTACAGTTTTAGAAGAATCTAAACCCCACAGAAGTCCTTATGCTTGATATATGGAGCCTGGGAAACTGCTGCTTTTGGGGCTTGGTTTTTCTTCAGCAGCACAGAGCTCCCCAGATCTTTTTTTAAAGTAAATCCTGAGCCTCTTGTGTGTGTCAGCTCCTGATAATAAACTAGAAACATCCTTTACCATTCCTACTTGACTGGAAGTCACTTTAGAGATCATGACATGCTTAGTGTCTATGGTGATACATGTTACATTGAGATATAGTTGAGATTAAGAGTGAATATTCCTGAGCAAATGGCAAAGAAAACATGCTTATTTGGATTGCAGATGGGAGAAGGAGTTAGTTAAGGACAGGTCAGTAAAAAATAAGACTTGGAAATGTGTTTGGACCTGAAGTTCTTCCTCACAAACCATCTGTAAAGGAAAGGCTTATTAGTAATAAACATAATTAACGATTATGAGCGAAAGTAAACAGATGTTTTTTTTCCACAGATTGCTTGACAATAAAGGCCTCATGGCCAAACACCATTGTTTATTTAAGGAAAGCTTAATGAAAGTACACATGCTGTGTTTCCTGATTAATGCCACATACCTTACCAGAACTTTGTGTAGCACGTGTTTAAAATATAGTCTGATAAAAATTTTAATAATAAGAGTAAGATGCTATGGAGCTGGGGTTTTTTAGAGTTACTTATATTTTTATATTGAAAATTATACTGTAGTAGGTCACAGCTTTCCAAACCGAGCTCTTTTCTGCAGAAATTCCCTGAATTCTGGCAGACTACGAATTCATTGGGACTATGTTATAGAAGGCTTTAAAATGTTCCTCGATTTTCCCCTTAAAACTCCTGATGAAGTGCATTTGATTAGTCTAAATGAAACAAAAGGAAAACTTTTTGCTTTATTGATTTTTTTAAAGATTTAGCCTACCACCACTGTCTCTAGGAGAAAAAAAAATAACGTAAGAGAGTAGGACCTCTTTGGTTTTCTGCATAGTAACATAATACTAGACAAAAATTAATTCCTTGTGACCTAGTCTACCACCTTGTCCTCATTTTGGCCAAGACAGGGTTAATTTTTTATAGTAGCTGGGAACAGTTTCAGCATTTTCCCTCTCACACTGCTGGCAATGGTGGCAAATACGCCAGACACAGAGGTGAAAGCTGATTTAACAGAAAATCCTGCACAATATCCAATTGTTCGTTCCTGTCCATGAGAAACAGAGAAAACAATCTTTAATTGAGCCTTCTAGCATGACCCATAGGAGATGAAGCCCTGCTCCCCTGAAGGAAGTCATGACTCTCTCCTGCAGCTGACAGCAATCATCAAGATTTTTCACCAAGGTGCCTTTTATTTTCTTTTCTTCTCCTTAAGCCTCTTTTTTTTTGTCCCTGTTTTTCACCATAGAATTTGACAAGGTATGTCTTTCATCCTAATTTAATCTTAGTCCATTTTTTCTGCATTTTAAAAGAGGGTCAGGGAAAAAAACCAAACAAAACAGTGTTCTGTATCACAATGAGAAAAGCTAAAAATAAAGGTAATTGAGGTATGCACCTTCTAATGGAGTGGTCACTTCTTTAACTGCTAAATATTCATATACCAGATAGACAATGTCTCTTCATACACCTTAATTAAGATAATTATTCCTTGGATTCCAGATGTTAAAAGAAAAGCTCAAAGCAAATTCCTGGGTTTGAGAAGTTAATAACATTATGTTTGACTCTGTGATTTGGTCATATTTGCATAGCTAAATTCAAGTTCAGAAACCCAACTGTCAGTCTTTGACCTTTTTAAGTTACTGTTATTTTATATAATAGGCCACAACTTTCCAAATGCCTTTTCTGCAGAAACTCCCTAGATTCTGACTGACTGCAAATCCATTGAAATGCTTTCTTCTTGTGAACACAGATTGCTTACAAAAGCAAAATATTATTGCCTACAAAATTGCAGGGATATTTTAAAATATCAACATGCACTTAAAGTGTGCTAGATTTCAGGCTATGGACAGAGAAGACCTTGCTTCACACACATTTGCACTGGAGATGGAACTTAGCAAACAAACTTGGCAACTGAACTTTGCAAAATATTTGCTTTCAGCATACAAGTCATCTTTTGCTTTCATTTTGAATTTTACCTTTTGAAATATTATGGAATATTCTTCTTTCAAGTGAGAATTAGTAAGGCTATATAAAATATCTATCTGTGGGTTCCTTCTGCATGCCTCTAACATTTCATGGATAGGTAAGTAAGAATGAAGAAAGCACATTTTGCAAGCTGGTTCTATGAGGAGATTGTATGTCAAATGAGAAGATGCTTAGTGCTTTGATGTTGAATGGGCTTTGTCTGGATTTTATGAATCATGGTTTGGTTTTTGAATGACAGTTAAAAGGGCTGTGAAGGGAGAAGGGAAATAGCAGACAGAGAATTTTCTCATTATTAGATTTTCAAACATGAGCATAAAACCCCAATGTGATCCATGAAAGGTTATTGTTGCAGGAATCTATTTATCCTGGAAATTTTGCAGTTTTAGGCATTCAGAAAGAAACAAGCTAAAAAAAACACTTTAAGGCATGAATAAAACTGGTAAGGAAAAAATGTTTATCATCAATCTATTTTATCCTGAGATTTGAAAGAAAAAGAGCTATTGTTCGAACAATACCCAGAAATTTTGCTGGAATTTCAGTTCTGCTCACTTTGATAAACATTTCCTAGTCCTCAGTGTGACAACAGCTCAGTTTCTCAGGTCAGGTAATGAGGCTCAGTTTACATAAAGTGCTAGACTTTTAATTCCTAGTTGATAGGGTGATTCTGACAGATTTCAGTGTGCATATCAGAAGACACAAACAGATCTACATTGCTAACAGGCAGCTGGCATGTGGCACTGCTGCTGCCAAGGAGTTCCTGCTGGCATCATGCTGCCTATAAGCAAGTCTATTATTTAAAGATCTTTTCAGAGAAGAAAAAACTTGTTCCTAAAGAGAAGTAGGACTTTGCCTTGTGTTTCACCAGGGTTGCTTGAGGAGGATGCCAGCCTGTCCTCTTCCATGACAAAGAGGGATAAGTCCATTACACTCTAAAAAACTACATAAAAGAATCAAGTTTACACTTTTATTAGTGTTTGTCCTACTCAGGAAGATTAACACAGTGCAAATATGTTCTTTCTTCATAAATAGTGTCTTTCAAGTGCCCAGTCCAATTTAAACTTTGATTGTTTCTTTTTGCTTCTGCTGCTTGTAACTCAAAAGATAAATACAGTCATGCAGTACCCAAGCAAGTTTCAAGCCCATATTGAAGAGTGTGTGGAGTGCTACTCTCAGATCATTAAAAACTCCCTTCTTTACAAATTGCTTGTTTATTTCTGAGGAAAGTAATAGCTGTAATAAAGGAAGTGGTAAGGAAACCAGTGTTACCAGAATCATACTTTCATTATTATCTGATAGATGTACACTCTCACAATAACAATAGTTCACCTCTGTATTTAGCCCCACCCATTCTATATTAATAGGGTTTGCACAGATGTTATTTGCAAATAGGAATTCCTGCAAGTTTTACTTCCCTTTCTAGCTATACCCATACATCTAAACATAATGCGTGTGGAAAGACAGTGATTATTTAAAATCTTGGCTGTGCTACAAAAATGCATGAATCTCAAAGTCTCCCAAAATCTCCATCTGCTGAGACCTTGGAACAAATACTCACCAAGGATTTTCAGGTGTTTATGAAAGAAAAGATATTTAGAAGGGCAATGTTACATTGCAAGGGCCAGTAGGGTGCACTAACATTAGCAGCATATATAAAGAATGGAAACACCCATGAGAAGTAACAGAACTCATAAATGTAGATGAAGGAGAGTTCAGTTAATTTTTAGTTGGGCAGGAGTAAGTGTGCATTAGAGAAATTATGTTAAAAACAACGAAATTAATACCAAAGTCTATCTCAAATAGCTTTTATTTGCAGGCTGGGTTTTTTGTTGTTGTTAATTTCTAATATTTCTTGCTAAAGACTAATTTATGTCCCACATATAAATTACCCATTTATCTCTCTGGATTGGATACACTTAAAACTGTTCTCTACTGTATTATTTCTCATACAAATGTTAATAAATTCTGTGTAATCTGCTGCTTCTGTGCCAATTCCCAGGGGTCTGTTAAGCCAACACAAGCTCTGCTACACTTTAGTCATAAAGAGGGGTAGTAGAAGGATGATCTGGCTTACTGGTTAGCACCATCCTTCCCACACTTCTCACAAGGAATTCCCCTTTGCTCCCATCTGTGGGCTAACCTGGAAATTCAATGCAAGACCTTTAAAAGAGAAACAAATGAAATCCTTCCTCTGGGAGATTATGGCTGTGCCTGCCATGGTTCTGATGTGGGTAACAGACAACATAAATTTCATGCAGTACAGGCAATTGATGGCCTTGTGGTGCATCACAACAAACACCCAGAGAGAAGGAATATGAAAACTCTCTCCAACAGTTTCTTAGCAGAAGACTGTGTGGAGCATCCCAGCCAGCTCAAATACGCTCAGTTTAAACAAAAATATATTTTCATTACAGACTGGGAAATGTCTGTCACTTGCCAGATGTAATGCTGGAAGTCTTGTGGTCCTGGTTCTTCCATTTTCAGTGCCTTTAAAACAACTCATCAAATAAATAAGTAAATTGAAATCCCCCAAGAGATCTTTCAGAAATTGAGAGAAAGATGCATTAATGCTTTGGTAAGAAGTAGATGAAACTAATGTATACTTGATTGCTAAAAGCACACTGGGAGATTGAAACAAGTGATCTGCACAGAGGTGAGAGGCTGATGATACAAACAGCTAAATTGCAGGGAGATTAAGCAGTTTGTGTATCAGTGAGCACTGAATATCTGAAAGACTGCACAGAGATTAGGACCACATAGTGAAGTGGCACAAGGGAGGCATCAATAAGGTCAGCAAAGGCACCTCAGTGATAAACTCTGGCCTTGTCTCCAGCTGCACATAGCAAATGGATGCTGGCTTCCCCTCCAGTATAAGGATGGTGTCTCTGTGAGGACCAATAAATGTATTTATGAGTAACATTTAGAATTTGCTCACTGGATCACTTACAAATGGGATTCTGTCTCTTACTGGCATTGGTGTTCATGTGAGCCACACAAATTAATCAGCTTAATGGCTAGGGATGCCAATTAACTTTTGGATCAAACCTCAATGAAGTCAACACCACATCCACTGAAGTAAAAGCCAAATCTGCCATTGATTTCAGTGGTGACAGGTGTTTCTCCCAGCAGGCTGCACTGGGATCATGCTGAACTGCCTGCACCAAGGAAAATATCTCCTTATGTCCTCCACTGGCTTTGCATGGAAGCGAATGATGAGGGAGAGCATCCATTCACTTGATTAATAAAGGAGATTGTATAGTGCAGACTCCAAAAGCTAAAGCCAGAGAACAAAAGATATTACATAGATGAGTGAAGACTGCAGAGCTCAGTAGAACCCATGTTCTGTATTTAACAGAACTGCAGCCTAATAATTGACACCAAACATTCACCCTTGTGGAGGTTGTGGGCTGGAGAAAACTGAGGAAAGACTTGAATTCTTTCAAGCTTGCCAAATGTTTGGAAGAGACACCAACAAACCCAACATAAATCTCTTCTAACTTAATTTCAACCTCATTGGAAAGCATTATTCTGTAATGTAGTAGCAGAATTGTTGCCAAAAATGACAAATTGAATTTTAAAAAGGAAAACTTTAATTTTGAAAGTTGTGTAACATAATTATTTTATTTGATTTTGTTCTGGTTTTGGTACTAAAAGCTTCTTCAAAATGTACCCTTTTCTTAAAATAGCTTCAAGTACTTTGTTTTTTTTCCTATAAAATGGAATTTTATTGGGAAAAAAAGCAGATATTATTCTAGAGAGAGATAAAGAACCTACAGCAATTGGAAGAACAGCAAAAATCAAGAGAGTTTAATGGCACTGACTTGTACTGCCAATGTGGCTAAAAATAAGGGATGGAAAATTCAAAAAATCAAGGCAATCTGAAAAATCTGTTAATTAAAGATTGTCGTATAACATTAGGAAATTAAAATAATTTTGTTTATGTTAACCACTATAGTAAAGAGAAAGAAAATAGAAAATCTGAAGATGAAAAATATGAAGTTGGCCCTTCAAAGAATCCCCAGAAGACACACACAAAATACCCTATCCCTTTCACCATTAAGGATGTGGAACTCCTAAAATTTAATTCACATTTTGTCTGATTTTTATTTTGGAATACATCTTAATTAGATGAATCTGTTCTGCTTTGCACGAGAGCTGAGGAGAGGCTTGGGCGTCCCTGGTGGATGCTTAGACTAGAGAATAATTCTCATTTCTGTTTAACTCTCTAAATATTTGAACAGCTTGAGCAAGAATAACAGAAGGGTGAACCCCAGAATAGTAATTGTCTTTGTGTAGACATTGTAGTGGGCAGTTCTTTGGGCATTTGTTTAGGATGTAGAAGACCCAGATATTTAACCTATGGTTCATATATTCTCTCTCTCACATATACCTACATGTAATGTGAAAATATGTCCTTCTGAAACTAGTGGAATGTAGCAGAATGTAGAGAGCTTTTCCATAGTTATACTACTTAAGAACCCACTTATTCACAAAATTAAGGCTGCAGATATAACTTTAAAATCTCATAAAGGAGAAAAAAAAAAGATGCAATGATTTCAAGGGAAGGTAGAGAGAATTTTGAGGTGCTGAATTAGTAAAAGTAATAATTCTTCATAATTCTGGATACTCCTTTTTAGGTGAATTCAGAAAATTTTTTTAAGTTGGAGTTGTTCTGTTCATATTATTACCCACTAAAAATTGTGTGAAGTTTTCATAACTTTATTATTCATCTCTGGCCATTATAAGAAAATATGGTGGTCAAAATGCAGTAAGTTTTGTGCTTTGTGGCTTTGCTGGAAAGAATTGAAAATTTGTCCAAGGAGTGTAGCATAGAGGGATTTTTCTTTCTTTTTTCTTTTTAGCTGTTTCTTTTAGTGTCTTCAAGTAATGGCTTTTGAATTCAAGGTAGTAGGTGCAAGAGAAGCATCAAATAGAATGACAATCCAAAACACACTGAGGCAGATTACACAGGCCAAAATCAATTCAAATTAAAATTAAATTCTTACAAGGCCAAGAAATCATGCAGCTGTTTGTTGTTCATCATGTGCCTGTTTCTGTTGACATCAGACTCCTTTTTCTTGATCTCAGCCCTTTTAATCTGGGTCAGTTTAACCTCTGCAATGTTTCACATCCCTGGTTCTTCTAAAAAAAAATATTTGATGTAACACTGCAGAAGATGGAGTTAACTCAGTCATAATAAGCTAAAAACCATGTTTAAAGACCTGCACTGATTACACAGGAATTCAGGGGTCTCTGTGTTCCCAGAGTGCAAACTTTCTGCTGATAGAGCTTTAGGCAGTTGATGCAGATACTTTGCCTTCTGAGCACAAAGAGATTTGAAGACCTAGTGGGTTCCAGCATTCTAGTCAAAATCTCCTGTAGCATGCTGCTTTTGTCAGAGGCTTGGAGGTCTTGCCAGCAACCAGATTTCCTCAGCCCTGCTTCCATCAGCCACAGGACTTCCCTGCTGGAATCTACCACACTTCCAAGCAATAGCATGAGGACAGCAGAATATAATTTCTTCAGCTGCTGAACAGATTTCAGGATGATCCTTCACACATTCTGGGCTCTCAAGTTAAATGTACACTCAGTGCAAGAAAACCTTAACCACACAAGACACCTGATGGGAATTACAGCCTTCTCAATGAGCTTTTAGGATATAGCCATATCTATTCCATTTTACACTACATGTGTATAAAAACTATTGTCCTTTAAAAATGTATTTCTGCTGTGGCTAAGATCCTGATCTTGCATTTTCCTCTTTGTGGAATAAGAACTGAAAGGGATCACACATGGCTGCAAAGGATTTTCTGCTGAAAGTTGTATATTGCTGTCATGAATATTGTGGATACATATTGCAGTCAAATCAATGGTGTGAAAAAAATCTTTGTCTCAGGATGATGCTACTTGGAAAACAGATGCTACTGTAGAAAACAGTCAGGTAGTTTTAGTGAGAGATCCTAAGTTGTTGTGTTTAAAACTTGCACATCAGAGTTGCTGAACAAAATAAGCAGGACCATATTTTGCTATCTCAAATGCAAGAGTTAAAAAGATGTTCTGGATGGGAAGGCTGGACTCAGAGTATTGAGTTAGACTAGTGCATTACAGGACTTTTCCTTGATTTGTAAAAGCCATTGCCCCTGTCACTACCAGGGCATAATTAGCAGAATTCTCATTAACAGCTGGATTGGCATTAAATCCATTACTTCATTTAGGCTCCTGTAGTATGACCTATTCACATATGCAAAGATCTGCATGATCACTTCATTGATCTGTCTACCTACTTGTTTTTCATTCAGCTTTGACTGAAATCTGTTAAACCTGCATTGATTGAAATGGCAGCTGATGCTGCAGAGTTTTATAAAAAGGCAAGGAGACAGATAAAAAACCAAAACAGCTGAACCCCATAATTTCACACACCCATGTAGCCTTCCCAAGCTTCATTCCAGAAGCTTTTAGACTTGCACACATTCTCATACAGGCTTGCAGTAACAGTGACCCTGACAAGCATGACATTATCTTACCTGGGAAATTTAAACCACCTAAAGCACACAATCAAAGGGAACTGTTGGTGATGTACCCAATGCTTTATATTTAGAAAGACAGTAGTGTGCCATGACAATCCCCCACTGGAATGTGATTTTTGTAAATATTTTTAAATTTGGGGTAAATGCATGAGAAACATCAAAGGGTCTAAATCACAAAGGAAAGTGAAATTAATGCACTTTTAACATTAGTAACTAGAAAAGCAAAATGTCTGTTTGTACATTTCTAGAACCAAATGCTGACTTCCACAGAGTAATGTCATCCAGAGCAGGTATTAAAAAATGGAGAAGGAGCCAGCTGGGCGTGCAGTGAAAGCTGAGAAAGATCCCTCAGACACATCAGCAAATAAAGAGTTCTAGGTAAAGAGATTCTTTCTTTGGTTAATGAAGGGAAGTTGGAAAAATGTTTAGTTCTAATGGAGTAATATTTAGTTCTAGTATTTTATTTTGCAGAATAAAAAAAAAAAAAAAAAAAAGCCATGGGGAGCTTTAGCTGTCAGTTAGTCACAGACTTTAGCTACCCTAGATTTATTCCCTTATATTAGATCCTGGTTTTCATTCCTCTATTCCTCTGTAACACCAGCAGAGGTATTATGCCATGCCTGCAGCAAAGTGACATGCCTGCTTTGACATCAGGCTGTGCTGGATGTGTGCAGTATGGAATGAAGGCTTATTCAAACTGCATACTTTTTTTTGGTGGAAAAATACTTACCTAAGTGTTTCCTATTTAGGTTTACTTACCACAGACAAGTTTCAAACACCTCTAGGTAAGGAGCCAGGATAGTCATTCTGAACACCTTTCCTGCACATTAGTGCATCAGTGTGCAGACACTGAGCACTGCCATCCAGAAGAATCACACTCTTCTCAAAACAGACTTCCCTTTAACATATTTATATGAGATATGCACAACAAGTGGGAATGCAAATCATTGCTTTAACTTGCTTTATTTCAGTCTTATGAAGTGCCTAAGAGTTGTCAGTCTCATAACTGAAATATTTTTAGTCTTAGTTATACAAAACATATTTTGTATTTTGGCTCTCCAGGATTGCATCAAGTACCATCAACTTGATGGGGTATTATTCAGCCAGAATGCAGTTATAATGTTTGCTTTTAACTTGCATGCCCACATTTTTTTTCAGGGATGAGACAAATAAAATGAGTTTAAATTAATACATAGGGAGAGAAAATTAATTCATTGGAATTTCTCCAAAAGTCTCACCGTGGATATGAATTTTAGGAATATGAATGAATGGGAAAAAAAAACCCCACTTATGTGTTGGTTGCACATGCAAGGGAGGGGGTGTGGATTTGCCTGAGGGAAGGCGCCGCGAGGGAACAGGAGGGGCTGTCCCATCTCTGGGGCCTTCCCCTGTGAGCTACTGGAACCAATCAGAGCGCTGATTTGGTGATGGACAGCTCAGGAAACCAATTGAAAGTTATTTCGCTTTCACAAATCACATTGGATTAAGTTAACTATCTCTTTTTTGGCTTCCAGCTCCCGGGAGGTGCGGTGGCCTCTGGCCGGGGCACCGGCCCCCGCCCCGTTCTGGCTCCGGGCTTGGTGGGGACCCAGCCCAGCACCGGCTCTGCAGGGAGCCCCTGGCCCAGCCCTGCCCTGCCCCCGGCTCTGCTCAGCTCTTTGCTCGGCTTGGCTCAGCTCATGTGCCCTCTCCACGTGGCGTGGGCGAGCAGGGGAATGAGGGTGCCACCAAAGACTCTCCCTTCCCCTCCCCCTGTTCTGAGAGAAGAGGCCTCCAGCTGACCACATGGCTTCTTCATGTTCTGGATGTAATTTTAACTCTTTTAATGCCTGGATAAGATTCTCGATCTCCTGAGCTCCCCTGAATGAGAAGGAATAAAGCATGGAGTCTACAGAAGTCAGCGGAATGAAGATCAAGTTCCTGATGGGAAGAGATTGAAAAGATGCAACTGATAAGTAGCTGAAAACCTTTTTGTGGGCCTATAAGGGGATTGTGACTACACTAAAATTCCTTTAAACTGTGAAATATACTTGGGGAGCTTAGGGGTGTTTGAGTAGAAGACTTTTTGCCTCAGGGAAATGGAGCTCTCTGTTTTGGGACTGGAATATGAACAGAGACATTTGATAGAGAAAAGATGAAGAGAATTTTGTTTTTCAGCAGCCTGCCTTTAAAAGTGGTACCCCATGTGTACATCATAACCCATAGCACAGCTCTGGAAGGACTGTGGAATTGGGAGGAAATTCATAGTTTGCAGGTCCGGGTGGATGCAGACTGTGAAGGTGAAGACACCCCCTAAGCCATAACTAAAAAAGGGACTTTTCTCTCTTAAGTGAACTGAAATGATTATTTGGGTGGATAACTGACTGAAGTGTTCTCTGTATGTTATTGTTAAGGAATGTGGAATGAAGGAATGGAGAGGAGGGAACAATCTAGGAATCTTACTCTGAATTCTTTTTTTGTATTATTACTAATTTTTTTTTTAATACCTTTTTAAGTTTTGAGCCTGCCTTGTCTCTACTCCTAAATCCTATCTCTAAAAGAAATTAAATATATTAAAATTGGCAAAACCCAAGTCACACCGCGACAACTTATTATTTTGGAATTTATATTTTAAGGATCAAAGGATTTCACTAAATAATATTGCAACATGACTTGGAAATCCTCCTTAAGTTTTATGATACAATACTTAAAATTATTTAAAATGCTTTGTAAGGGATTAATAATACTGATACAATGCTTGTCACAGAAGTTTGAGTGGTATTTCTTCCAGCAAAATATGCTTGGTCAGGTGAGTTATTAACAGCACACAAATCTCAGAAGATTTTACCAGCTCTGGTTTCACTGTCAGCCTTGCTCAGCTCCAAAACTCTACCCTGGCTAAGTACCCATAAACTGGACCTTTGTAACAGGCTGATTCAACATGCAAGGATTATGACAGTTATCCACACACATCACATCTCTAATGGAACTTCAAAACTTTTTCACACCTGTTATTTTAAATCAGAAGGTCACACGTTTCTCTCCATTTTTGGGGATATGAGATTATAATAAAACAATAATTTTGACAGAGGTTGTTAGAGACTTCTGATGATTTTGTACAGACTTTTTTAGAAACCATCTGACAGCTCTTAACCCAAGCATTTCATATGCTGGTGGTTCCCAGCTATGCATGAACAGGATTCTCTTCAGAAAACACACTGTACTTCAAATCCCTGGTTTAGGCAGCAACACATATAAGTTCTACTCTTGCCAGGGTTGTTGTACAATGCCTGGGGGTTTCCTGACTTCTGTTGTCTATTTCATGCCAAAAGGGTATTAGAAATGCACATCTCCAAACTCAGTTATTACCTGAGAGCTTTAAGGTTGGGGGTTCTTTGTTATGCTGGTTTTCGTTATATTTTGTTAAATTAGGACAGATGATGAGTTCATTCAGTTTTGTCTGTGTAATCCTCTAACAGCTCCACCACCTGAGCATTGAAAAGTGCAATTTGGTCTCCCACTCTGTCTGACCCATTCACACATGCACACACACACTTTAAACTATTTTATTAAAGCTTGTAAGCGCTTGCATTGACAGTTTTGGCAGAAGTGCACTGCTGGCAATCAGTCTGATAAGCAATGACTTGTGATTGCACTAACAGCAAGACACGTGAACGTAGTGATAGCTCGGGAGTCTAAAGTGTTGATCACAAATATGCATCTTAAAGATGCAAATTTCCAAAACAAGTGACAGTTGCTGCCTTGGAAGTAATTGATACAGCACTGCTTACTATTAGAGCCGGTTAAACAGCAGGACTGCCACTTAAATTTCTTCTACCTTATGTTTCTTCCTGGCTCTCCTTGCCCTTTGCATTTTTCCATCAGTGTTGCTCAAAGTAGAAATTACAGGTTATTGAAGATAAACATTCCTGCAAACATCTATGGATTATTTTGTGTCTCTCTCCACTACCACAGCTTAAAATTCCTTCAGGTTGTCAGTGAACTAAAGGTGTGTCACTCCACAATTCTGGCCCAGGTAAATAGCCAAGGTACCAAATTACCCAAGCTGTCTGTCTTGTTTCTTTTCTCCAGGTCATCCTTTCCACCAGAGAGTCTGCCATGTGCAGACTGTTGAGACAGAACTGCCACTCCCAAGATTCTTGTGGCATGGAGATCTTCCTGGATTGTCCCTTATACAAGTATCAGTGATTTTCACACTCTTCCCTCCCCAGAAACGGGTTTTGTTCCTTTGGCAGGAAGGGCAGACAGTTCCATTCATCTTCTCACTTAAACCCCTTCAAGTTCTAGTGATATTGTGATTTCTTAGCCCCAGCAGAGTGCAGAGCCTCTGATCCAGGGCAGCTGTCAGTACTGGAATCAGGAAGGGTATAGCAGTAGAAATGGAAGGTTCAAGATACCTTTTCCACCAAAACCCCTAATCAATGTGTCACTGGCAGACTGTAGCTGGTTTCTCATGGCCTCAGGAAGGCAATGTCACCAGTGTCACAACCATCCTTAGTGGGTTGATGAACAAGAGTGGCTCCTCCTGCAAATGCCAATCAATCACTTTCCCTGATTCATTTCAGGCTCCTTCAGCCTTAGCAGCATTTCTAGACACAGGGAACACAAATGGCTGGAGATGATTTAGTGTGATAAAGAGAAATAGTAGATGCAATTGGTGTAGGAGGCATTCCCAGACACTTTCTGCAGCCACATCAGAGGAAGTCACTGCACAGGTGGAAATGTTCTCTTCTGTCTTGCACGTCAGTTAAAGTAGAATGAAATATTGAAGCGTGTCTGAGGTGTCTGATAATTTATATTAATTATTAATTATATATTTTATATAATATCTATTATTCTGTATTACATGTTTATATATATATATATATGGTACTATATTCTCATTTTTAGTGGTTACTGATTTTATTAGTGTTCCAGTAGTTCTCTCACTGGTCCAGGCTGATTTCCTGGGTTAAACCATAACAAGTTTCTTTTAGCTATGAGAGGGTTTAAGCAGTGCCAGACAGCACATCTGTTTATATATCAGGATTTAAGTTTGCTGAATCGAATAAACTATAAAGGGAACAAAATTAAATAACATGTTTTGAGAGTATTTAGGTATTTCACAGTTGAATTTAACATGTATAATGCTCACAAAATATGATCCTTGTGTAGTGTACATATATTAAGATAGGTTTGCCTCTTTTATCTTAGATTACTACAATCACATATTCTTCATAAGGGACATTCATGTGAACACAACTAAATCAAACAACCTTTAAATATAGCTCAAAATATCAACTTCAGACAGATACAATTGCATATACATCCATATACCACATGTATAGATCCCTAGCTGGTTCCCTGGGACATGTAGCAATGCAAGTGACTTCCTTCATCAGTGAAATAACCTTTTGAGTTTGGTCACTAAATGAAGTATCAGATACTAAACAATACACAGTGGTTCCCTGTACTGAGCAGGCTTTGAATCACTATATTAAGATGCAAAAGCATAGAGTTTGCCTTCAGTCACAGAAAAGAATCACAGGATATGCTGCAGATGTTCTTAGAAAAGCTGGGTAACAGTGTGGACACTGTCTGTCTTCCTTGCTCTCATTTACATGCACATGTGCACTTGCAAAGAAAAACAGGTCAGTGTTTTCAGAAGTGAATTTGAGCATCAAATTGTTTTCAAATGGATAAAGTGTTCTGCAGTGTCCCTGAAGGCTACATATTGCATGTGACCTGCAGGAAGAAGTCACCCTAGGAAAATTCCTTATCTTTTTTTTTGTTTTAAAACTACTTATTTACTAAGTAGTTCTAGGATGTAATCATACCTTTATGGTAGTTACCACACAAATAATTCCACCTATGTAATCCTGCCACTGTACAGTGATATTTTTTGTAGCCTAGTCTGCCAAACTCAAGGTAATGCACTGAAATCTGCAACACACCCTTGGAAATGAAGCTATTCTCAAATGTTCTTCCTCAGTATGAATGTGTATATAATCCCACATCTACAGCTTCAGAGGCCATGCATAGCCTCCTCCCTTCCATGGAAATGCAGAGAAGAAATGGGCTCACACAGACAAACCTTGTGGAAGCTGTGATTTGCAGTCAAGTTTTCAAGGTGTGTTTTGCACCTTCCCAACAGGCCTTGATGGAAATTATTACCCATGTACAGCTGATTCCTTCTAAGATTTATATACACACACAGGCGTGTGGAATGTGGACCTCAGAGGTCTGTGGGTACGTCAAAGTCCTAAGAATGTACCTGTACATGTGCACACCAATATCTGCTGTTAAAGATTTCAAAATAAATGCATATGAATTCTCACATTAATAGCTAATCTTCATTTCTGATGCTACTTAGAAAGAAAATCAGAAATGAGATCCACTGGGCTGTTGAACAAATTCAGTTGAAAATGCCTATACTTGCTTTATGTGCTTAGCATTATAAACAGTGGGCAATTGTGAAATAAAGCAGTATGTTTATGAATGAAAGGACAAGTGGAAAATTTTCATTATAAAATATCTTCCCTCTAAAAATACATTTACAATTAAATTATATTTTGCAGAAACCTATTCCTTTTGGTGCAATCCAATAAAATTATCAAGACTTAATTTTAATTGTGTTGAAAATATATAACTTTTTTCTCAGAGAGATATCAAACCTCTCAAATCAGTTACCATGGATTACTCCATGCACCTGTGCAAGCCTAATGTCTCAAGGCAGTCTTCTCACAGTTTGGATTCCTGCTCCTATTCTTCTTTTCACATAGGAGGCATACCCTGCAGCAGTAACCAGCCTCCATGAGTGTTCTGAAGCATATCCCAGGGACAGGTTTTTCTGTTAGGTTAGCTTAAGTAGGAATACTGTGGGGACTTTATGCCCAACACAGGGTTGGCCACCAACCAACACTATTTAATATTATTCATTTTTATACTAGAAAATACTTAAATAAACAGGTTTCTTTTTTCCACTTCTCTCCAAAAAAAAAATTTCCCCAGCCAATTAAAAAAAGACTACTTAAATCTATTTCCTAAAAAAAAACCCATTCAAAAATTTCCTCCCAAATTTACCTCAAACCAAAACACTCATGAAGCACCATGACCATCCCAATATGTCAGAAATAGCTTCCTAAAAAAAAAAAAAGCCAAGTGAAAGGAAGGGCAGATTTAAGAATATTGCAACAGTTGCTTGTGAATCAGCTTTAACTCTTCATGCAAGTAAAGGTGATACTGAGGTAAAATTAACTTGACAGACATAGTGTTCCCTTACAGTGGTGAATGAGTAAAATTTTTGCTAGGTATTCTGGTAGTTTTACTGGCAGGATTTCTCACAGACATGAGCATTGTTACACTTTTACTGATGCTCTTCACTTCAAGTGTGAAGTTTAAAACCTATGAAGGTGTTATTTTTATATAAAAGCCATGCTTTATGAATGAAAGCATAATTTGCTATATAGTGTGCTCAGGTTGCCCAAACTTTGCCAGTGTAGAATTCCAGAAATATTGGTAGAAACTTTCCACTCTTTTTAAGCAAGTCACAATTTTCCCTAAACTCTTCACCCAGAAGGAGTTAATGCAATATAATGAAGCTATTTCTGCTGGTGTTAAGTAGATTTGCCTAAATGCTTTTAAGTCTAGAGTCCACATAGGATAGATAGGAACAAGTGGAAATATAATATACAGATATAAAATAATTTGCCTCTCATATAGAGGAAATATCTTTTTTTCCTTTAGCAGCTATTGAGAATTATGCATACATCAGTCAGTCTGTGTCTAACCTCTGTTCATCATCATTAAATGTTCTACCTTCTATATATTATTGGTAATGGAGACTGTAATATATGCATCAGTATATAGAAGTTTCTGCAGTGATGACTTTGTATCCCAATGCATTTTATAAGTGGATTTATGTATAATAAATCTATGAAACAAATGCATGCAGAAACACATTTCTGAATTTATTACTTCATTAAGTTAAGCTTCAGTAAGGTTGCTGAGGTAAAGCTAATATCAGGGCATACTGTATTGTACAGGCTTTCTAGATTTTTCTAAGCAATAGAAATAGATCATAGGAACATTTCTTGCTGTGCTGTGAAGGCTTATGGGTAATTACCAACGTGGCCATTCTCCCAAACCCCAATGTTTTAGGATTACTCCTATATTTCATTTTCAGCACTAAAAATCTTTCTAGTAGCGATAAAAATGTTGACTTTAAAGAAAAATGTAACAGTCCATAAAAAGAAACTGATGGGATTGGGTTTTGTTGAAGCAGCCATTTTTACTTACCATTTTGCATCTCTAAATATGCCTTTTTCCTTATAAATGTTATAGAGATTGGCCCAGTCTGAAAGCTTTGTAATCTGCAGGGACTTTCTTCCTCACAGGACAGCAAACTGGAGCAAAAATATACAGAGAAAGTCATAAGTCCTAGTGAGAAACCTAACTTGTGTTTCAATCCTACCAAAAAAAAAAAAAAAAAAAAAAAAAGAAAAAAAAAAAAAAAAAGAAAAAAAAAAACTCCTATGTCATAAACGGACAGTGCCTCAAGGAGAAATCTTGCTCTATTTGAATTTTCTAACTATGAACACCATCTGCAGAAGCTGATGACCATGCTGCTGTGGCTGCCACTACACAGCTGGCCTTGCAGACAGGGTTATCAGCACAGACCAAGCATTAGCAGCACATTTTTGTCTAGCTCAGAGATGATGCAAAGCTCCCCAAGAACTCTTCCCTTACAGACATACATCCTACAGAATATCTCCTCATGGGCAGCTATAGCACTCTGCTCCAACACTAGTAGAATGGAAAGACCACCTGCTTTGGCCTGATGGCAGTGCTCTAATATAGATTGCTGGACTTTCCTCAAGGGCATCTTTCTGACTTCTCTCCACTAGAACCCCTGTGTAATTTTCTGCAAAGCCAGTCCCCAACCAGTCTGTCACCAGTCTGCCCAGGTGCATGGGATTGTTTGTCCACAGCAGCAGGATTCTTTTATTTCCCTCTGTTGAAGTTCTGAACCTTTGCTGGAGGTTCTGATCATCCCATTTCTCCAGACTGTCCACATCACTCTGCATGGCAGTGAATCCATCTGGTGTCTTGACCACTCCTCCTGATTTTATATAGTCTGCAAACCTGCTGAAAGTGCTCTGCCCAAGGCATTTATGACAATGTTAAATAGTACTGGCCTTAGTGTATTCCCTGGGGTACACCATTGGTTACTGACAACCACCTGGATTTCATGCCACCCATCAGCATCCTGTGACCCTGTTAGTTTAGCTGGTTTTTAGTCTACCTTGCTGACCACTTCCATAGTCTCTACTGCATCAGTGAGTATAGAAGGGTGCATTCAAATCTGGTTGGATCTCCTGATTTTACAGGATAGTGTATTCTGTGAAATTAATCTTTATTTTATGAGTCCATTAGGAAAGAAAGCAAACACCAAACAAGGGCTGAATCCCACCTGTAAAGATTAGTCTAATGTGGATTAACTAGTTCATCTCCTTGTTAATTCATTCACATACTTTCTAATTTCCAAGTTCTCTAATCCTTAACTCGTAACTTGCAGTTCATGACTTGTGCAACCATGGGCAAAAGAATTACCCAGTCAATGGTGAGAGTGCTCATCCTTCCTCCTCCATCACACTGCAGGGTGAAAAAGGACCAGCAGGACACTGCAGAAATCCATGTGGTGGTGATAACCTTCCATGCACCACATGGACCATTGGGACCATTAGTTAGGAGAATGATCCCACAGTCTTATTCCTGGAGTTCACAGCTTGAATACTTTTTTCTTTGCTTGCTTTTTTACCCCTTCTTCCTTTTTTCAGATAAAACATAAAGGGTTTTTTTTAGGACTTTTGTTTATGGGGTATTACAACACAGCATGATTCAAGTTTTAAATATTGCATGGAAACATGATTGACAGCTACTTGAAGATTTTAGCTCACTGTTAGATATTATCTGCATTTCTACTGCTAGATCTGTTTAAAGAGCAATTAATCAGCTTTTTTTCCCTGCTTCTATGATTCTAAACATCCATCATAATATATAGTTGCATTTTCAAGATCAAGAAGATTACAACTATTCATGGATCTCCTATTTATCTTTCTGTCCTTGAAGACAAAGTTATCAGAAGTTATGGATGTTTGTGAATTATCAAAAGAAAAATGACTATAATGAAAGTTACAGAAAAGACATGTAATGAGTAAAGAAAAGTAATTTAAATTCAAAAGAGTGAAATTAGATCCCATAATGAAAGATGCTGTCATATTATAAGGCAATACTTTAAGCCACATAATGACAATATATTCTTATTGCAACAGAGTGATCTGAATTGTGAAGAAATGGAAAATATTTAAAGAAAAGAACTGTGCAAATGTGATGATTCATCATGTTTCTTTTTAGATAAAGACAACTTAGAGCTTTGAGAAGGAACTGATGGCTCTCTGCTTATCTTTCAGCTGGGTTTTCCTGACAGTTACAAATTTGACCACTTTTAAATCCATCTATTTTTAAAAAATCAGAAGATGCTTCCCACAAACTGCTTATTAACCTGCCAGAGATTTCTGCAGTAAAAAATATTTTTGCTTGCTTGTTTGTTTTATGTCCTATGCCATTAGTTGTCTACTTTTAATGGGATATAACATTAGGAAGATGAATTACACGCAGGGTTTGCACAGCATCTCAACATAGTGTTGCATTTGGAGGGGTAATGTATATTTAAGCACAACATTGCATCTGAATGTGTCCCACCTATGAAACTGTGCACCCACTGAAGCCCTAAAAGCTGAAGAAAGATGGAAACAGGAAGTCAGAACCTCACTATTCAATTTGGGCCACTCTTTCCCAGGGCAAATTCGCTGCTAATACAAAAACAGTGGTTTAGGTAAAAGACATTAGATTTCTGTTAATTCAAAATTCTCATTTAAAGAGGTTTAAAGAGGTTTTTGCTTAAAAACTGTTCAAAGAAACCTTTTATTAGGGCATGCAGAGACCAAAGAGTTTGAGCGTATTTTATCTCTCAGCATCTAAATCCTAACGTTTGGGTCAAGCAAAATTCCCTGGCCTTTTGGAGAGAATTCCATGGATGTATACAACTTAATTTAACTTGATACATTTAAAATTACCCATTTTTAAAAGCACCATTAACATTCTTCAGCAAGAAACTCATGGTGACAAGCCATCACCACGGTTTTGAGTCTAGGTAATGCTGATTATATTAAAATACCTCACCTAGCACAAGTTAATTAAATCTGCACACATGCAGTTCTTTGCATGAGGAGAATGTAGCATTTTTAACTGCAAAGCTGCATGTTTAACCTCTGTTTTCCCAGCACTACTGAAACTGGAGTACTGGAGCTAATTGAGTTAGAAAACAGGAAAAGGAGGAAGCTGAGACCTCACACACTCCACAATCCCCATGGAGCTCCAGATGACACCCCAGTGGGATTTGAAGGTGAAATGGGGGAATAAGAACCTGATAAAAAAAATAAAATCAGTCCCCCCAGGGACATTTTAATTAGGGTTTATTCAGTATCATGTGATTTGATGAGAAAGCAGCTCCTTCAGAATATTACTCTGTTTGCTTGTGTTTTTTCCCTCTTTATCCTCTTTTTCAAGGCAGTAGATAAAACAGTCCTAAAGTAGAAAGTGAAGGAGTGAGTGGAGAACAAGGATTTAGTTCCATCATTATTGTAATTATGTTTCAAGTCTTCATCACATTAGCTGTTTGAAAATATTAATAATGCTGACAAGAAAAATAACAATACACTGCAGTGTTCCTAAGGCCATTGAGTTTGCTACAAGCATTGCATATGAAATGTTATGTACTCTGTCCTGCAAGTGCTGGCCTGACTTAAAACACAGCCTTAGAAAGCAAGATTTTCATAAATAAACAGACTATTTTGATGCTAATCACCTGTCTCATTCATCTGCAAAGGAAAACTGCAGTTTGATCCCAGATGTAACCAGATATGTTGAAGCTAAGTGCTGAGTTGCTGAGTTGACAGAAACAATTTAAAATATTTTTGTTTGCTTAGCAAAATAGTCAGCAAATAAATAATTTGAGCTCTAGTTCTTAATGTAAGTGTAAGAGACTGAGTTCTGTTGCCTGCTGTATTTTCTATTCAGTTAAGGAACTAGTAGTGAAATTTACCTCAATAATCAATTCTATCACTTCCTGGTTTTTTTCTATTTTAGCAAATGAAACTAAGATAGTTATTGACTAATTTTATGTGGAAGCAACATCACTATGCTGTGGCAATTTGTACTAAGGTGCATATAGCACCAGAACGTGTGTCCTAGTATAAAAGTCAACTGATATATTAATGCAGCCAACTTCCTGCATTAATAAAAGAAACTTGGATTATATCTAGGCACTTCTTTGCCAAATGGGACCTGATACTGATTTTTTTTACAGTAGTTTATTTCTTTATTTAGTACAGCAGTTTTATTTATTGACAAACATCATAGGTATCAATAGCAATAGTTTTGCTAAACATCAGCAAACTGTGATTACAGACATAGACATTTTGCAGGTGTTTACTGTAATCTAAGCAGCTGATCTAAACCAGTAGGCTAACCTGCAAAAACATGCTTGATTTCATATGTTACTCACCAGTGCTCTGTGACTAAAGATTTTGCTTTCTATGCCACAGTAAAAGGTCTAAGATTTGCCAAATATAATTTACTAAGGGTAAGATGAAGCGTCTTTTAGATTTCACCACATGATCTAGAGCTGGTGATGAGAAAGAAATATGGAGGCTCCACAATTCTTGAGAATCTATAAAACATTGTGCTGGCTTTAGCATTTATCAATTTTTAACTACTGCTACAAGGCTTCAAGCAATCAATTATTTCCTAGCTCAGTGAGAGACTCAGAGCTGCACCAGATAAACCAGAAATCAATTTTACTGCCTTGTGGCTGGTTGCTAAATATGTTTCTTCATACCACACTTAAAAACAAACAAAGCTAGACTTTTTAATTCTTTTTTATTACAGACATGGCTGAATATTCTTCATACTTCACTTGACATTTCAAGTTCAAAAAGGGATAAACCTTATCTTTTTTGGGATATAGATACATCGTTCTTTTATTATTGCTTTCTAAAGAAACAGAGGAACAAATCTATTATTTTTCATTTTTGAGTCTGGCAATATGTCTGGGAACTATTTTTCATGGTGAAGGGTCTCTTGGCTGTTCTTGTATATCACCCTTCTGGAGCTGTCTGCCATAAGAGAAAGACTGGATTGTCATAAAGGGTGCAGTATTCTGCTAAGGAACCATAGGAAGTATGGAAATTACTAGCATGTTTATGAAAAACATAGTGTCCCCAAAATGATGAGCAAAACTTTTCATGATATCCAAACAACGTTTTTTATGAATGCTTTTCAAAGTAGAATGAGCAACTCTTCATTTAGGGGAAGTCTAGGACACACAAAGGCCCCATTCCTCCTCTGCTGTATTTATCAGTTCACATGATGTACCTTAACTTTAATATACACTGTAACTCCATGGAGATAGGTTTTGCATTAAAAAAAAAAAAAAAAAAAAAACAACAAAAAAACAACCAACAAAAAATACAAAAAACAATCAACTCTTTCTACTTTTGAAAGATTTGAAATGCAGACAGCTTTTAAGGAGAGTTCTTTCTATTCTTTTCCTGTTATGTGAAATAGAAAACACTTGTGTATGTGGCTGTACTCAGGTTCTGGTGGTTTGTTTCACTCCTGCATCACAGAAAAACTTTGAATGGTTGAGGTTGGCAGGAACCTGTGGATCCAGCCCCTTACAAAAGCAGTTGTCCAGGACCATGTCAAGACAGGTTTTGAGAATATCCAGAGATGGAGGCTCCACAACCTCTCTGGGTACATGTGCATGTGTTCAGCAGCCCTCACAGTAAAAGAGTAATTCCTGATATTCAGATGAAACTCCCTGTGTTTCTGCTTTAGTCCATTGCCTCTGGTCCTGTCCCTAGGCCCCACAAGTGAGCCTGGGTTCATTGTCTCCACATACTCTCTTGTAGTATTTAGTATGTTAATAAGATTCTCACTCAGATTTCTATTCCACACTATTTTAGCCTCTCTATGAGGATCTTATGGGATACAGCATTAAAAACCTTTCTAAATTCCAGGTAGTCAATATCCATGGTTCCCATCTTTATCTAGTAGGTGAAACATTATTATTGGTGGTTATATACAAATAGACCCTCTGCATGTAAATGCTACACAGAAACTTGGAAAAGTAGAGCATATCCTACTTTTCCAGTATTTAGCAGAATTTTGCAGCTATTTTTTGCCAATATCCAAATAAAAATGTTAAAAAATTCGCTTATTAGATGTTAACCTGTACAACATGTCTCCTTAAAAAATATTCCTAATTTATTTTAAACTATGCAAATATGAAGGCTGGGGGAAAAAAAAATTTCAAAGCCTCTGAAATTCAAACCCTTTGATATATATAATTTCCTATTGAACCCTTTTCTGTTCTCAGCAGCTCAACCTGGACAATGTCTGAAGGCCAATGAAATTTTGACCATCAGTGAATGCACAGGTAAACAGTGGAGAGGACTGTGAACAGCAGTTGGAATGTTTCATTGGAAATGAGTCAAAAGTTCAAAGCAATAGTGCCCTGAACCCATTTCAAATATAAACTAGGTCATGCTCAGCTGTTTAGGTCTGTCTTATCAGGAGATTCATGGCCACTGCAGGGTCATTATCTACCTCAGGAATGGCATCAAGCACATGTTGTTTGCCTGCAAGTGTTCCTACAGCACTTTGCATTGAGAACAATTCTGCTTTTACCTTTTTACAAGCTGAGCCATTTGCCTATCAGCAATAACTCATTTGTATGTTCTTTCCACTCAGCATATACATAAACAATCCCCCTCTGGTCTGACTTGTAAAGATATGTTTTGAGGCTTTGCCATCTTATTCCAAAATATGTTTATTTTCCTGCATAAATTTTTACCTATGTAAACTTTATTCAATAACTGAAATACAGAGACAGAGTAAAGATTTAATCTATTTATACTTTTCCAAATGTACAGAGAAATTGTTTAAAGAGCTTTATGCAGTTTATAACCTATTGGATTTCATTAAAATTTAAAGTAAATACTGGTGATTTACAATTTCATGTATAAAACCTTTTGTTTTTCTCCGAGAGAAATGTATATACTCCTTTATCAGATTTCACACTATATGAAAAATAAAATCTTTCAGTACATTGTAAGCTCAGAGTGACAGCAGCTGTAGCTGCACCATAGTTAGACTGCATTGTGCTGCACTGCAACCTGAACAGGGCCACCAAGCAGAGAGGTTTCAGTTCAAGAAAAGATGATGTCTCTGACACTCTCTGACACCATTTTGCAACCTGGCTGCTCTCATAAAGTTACTAGAGCATAAACAAAAAAACAAACAAACAAACAAAAAAAAAAAAAAAAAAAAAAAAAAGTATATGTCAGATCAATATTTTTTATAGAATCATAGAATGATTTGGGTTGGAAGGGGACCTAGAAGATCATCTTGTTCCAGTCCCCACTGCCATAGGCAAGGACAACTTCCACTAGTCCAGACTGCTCAGAGCCCCAGGGATGGGGCATCCACAACTTCTCTGGCAACCTGTTCTAGTGCCTAAAAGTCTTCACAGTAAAGAATTTTTCTCTAATATCCAATCTAAACCTACTCTCTTTCAGTTTGAACCCATTCCCCTTTTCCTGTCACTCTTGTTCAAAGTCATTATTTTGCTATAGGTTCCCTTCAGGTACTGGAAGGCCACAATTAGCCAAACCAAAGCCTTCTCCTTTCCAGGCTGAACCACCCCAGTTGTCTCACTCTTTCCTTGCAGGAGAAGACTCTCCAGCCCTCAGATCATCTTGGTGTCCCTCCTCTGGACTCCCTCCAGCAGCTCCATGTCCTTCCTGTGTTGGATCCCAGAGCTGGAGCACTTCAGGTGGGGTCTTAGATTTTTTTTTTTTTCCATGCCTACATAGTGCACATTTTTCTGTCAAAGAATACTGAATATTTTCCATGATATGTAACATGATGTTAATTACTTTTCAGGCCTGTTAAGGTGAACAATGTATCACAAACTTTGTTGACTTGTTTAAATCACACTAACAGAACATAAACCAAAGAGTTATTCTATTAAAATTAGCTATTTCTCTAATGATATTATATACATATATATAGTATAGCATAATATTAATATTATTTATTAGATTAATATGCAGACCTACCACCTTTAATGACATTTTATACCATGCATACCTGCATAAACCAGAACCTGGGAATGCATGGTATACATATACAAGAACAGTCAATAGAGGAGACTGAATAACAAAAGAAAAAAAAATTAATTATCATCCTACTCTATTTAATCTCCTTTAATGGATTGCATATATAAATAAAACCTATTTTTTAAATATATATACATATATATAATTGGTTCAGGGTTTTTTGTTTTTGTTTTTGTTTTTGTTTTTGTTTTTGTTTTTGTTTTTGTTTTTGTTTTTGTTTTTGTTTTAAGAGTGGGCCAAAATCTGTTCTCACATCAGTACAAACTAATTTCAGAGAACTAGTATTGTGTGAGAGTTAATGAAGGCCTAATTTTGCCCAGAATGAACAGATTGGATCAGATCTTAGGGAGATGGAAACCTTGCACGAGCTTTAATTCCATCCAAATAGTTTTAACTAATATATGGTATTTTTCTGAAAGTTTTACTTTGCTTCTCTTTTGAGCAGTTGGCATGATACTCTTGTTGGGAGAAGACTTCATTAAAAGTCATTAAATTCAGAAAAAAAGAGATGCTTTTCCATCAGGAAACATTAAGCTTGGTAGTGATGCATAGAAAAAGTAAGAATTTGTCAATTCAGCTTTAAATCCCCCCTAGTCTTTGTGTATCCACTACATAGATCCATGGATACTGGACACATGGACACTGTTTGGATTACATTGTCACCTCCTACTTCTTTCCAAGAACTCAGTGATTCAAATCAACTCAGGGGACAGACTTTTTTCATGCAATGGGAAGACACCCACCTCTGGGTTTTATCTCCCTTATATAATCCTACACCTTCTTCTCTTTCATGATTAAAATCCTGTTACAGTATTATTAATTTCCTCAAGGACTTTCCACTATATTAGTTGCTATTACTAGTTCATAAATACACATTTACTTTGCAACACCAGACCATTGCACTGTTTTATAGAAACAGTGAAGCACAAAAGTACCACATTACTTTCAAAAATGGAACTAATCCAAAATTCATAAGGCCCAGGTTTGGGAAAAAATTAAAATTTAATGTTGAGGTGTAAAATACAATTTTTATATTTTATTGGCTTGGATAAAAAGGAGTTTATTTTCCATCACAAAGTGCTATCACATCTGCAATTCAGGACCATGTGTCCATCTAAACTCACTTAAAATGAGCTAGACTGCTTTGGCAAAATCAAGTTGTCTCAAGATAGGACCATACAATAAAGTGATAATTCAGGTTGGAAGTTCAGAGCAGCACAAAAAATGCTGTGACTTGCTCAGGATCATACAGAAACATTGTACAAGGGATACAAAAAGTGATCATGGGCAAACATACTATATTAATATCTCTATGTGGAAATCTTGTGTATTCCCTACATGGGACCTACAACATTCTAAAAAGTTCTTGGAAATAGTGCTTTGGAAATCAGATTATATTCAATCCTAGATAAAAAGCATTGTCTCCCATAATATAGATAAAGAGTAGAGGAAAATAGAGTAACATAAATTCCATTAAGACTATTGTAATTTTTTATAATCTTCTTTTAAAAGCTTTTCTGTGTGTTTCCTTTCTGTTTTTTAAAAAGCTAAATTTCCATTATATTCATTTCCATATGGTTTATCAGCCGCTTGGGACCACAAAAACCTCTTCAGAGAATTCTGCTTCTTTTTGGACAGTATGAACTCCAAAAATACTGATCTCTGTCATTCAGCCTTTTTCTAGAATTACATGGAAAAATATATGTCCAGTAATGAGAGGCAAAATGCTTTAGTTGTTATTGCCTACAATCTTAGCCCCTCTAAACAGAGAGATTGAGAATAAAAATCTCTTTTTAGGCTCCCACATTTGAACTGGCTAGCATTGACATTAAAGAAAAACCAGCTTTGCTGAGAGCAGTAGCATCCTGTGTTCATTTTAGGAAACTGAAAAACCAGGACAACTATGAGGAAGGAAGATTATTTTTCAAGGTGGGGAGTGGCCTTGGCCTAAAGCCTAAAAGGTAAGGATGGCATTGTAATTTTTATTTCAAAGTTCTACATTGGGCCACTTTTTTAATTAAGCAGTAAATTCTTTTACCTGACAAGGGTAAAATTCATTCTGTACCACAGCAACAGTGTCTAGTCTGTGGCAAGAAAAATGCATAGAAAGCAGATTTTTATGGTGGGGACAGACTCAGCCTTACCTGTGTATGCAGGAGGGGAGAAGGCAGGAAGTGTAAAGGAGATTAACTTTTGGGCATTTTCCCTTAAAAAGGAACAAAGGCAAGGTCAAATATCAACTTGAAGAACTGACAGCACCAAAAAGAGAGTAAAAAAGGAAACATTACCTAATTTCATACAGGAACTCTCAAATTAAGTTGCTGTCACACTTCTGCATCAAGAGATTGGGATTTGAGGCAGCTCAATGTTGTGCCCAGGAGGTCTCAGGAATTTGAGCAACTTCCACACACGGTCCTTGATGGGTAACAGTTCAAATTACCTTCCTCACCTGTTGCTCCTTCCAGTACAAGATGCAGAGACCAACCTAAGATAGTACCTACAATAAGAAGTAGCCAGAAGCAGAAAGAGGATGTATCAGATTCATTAGAGCTAATTTGCAGCAAAGTTCTCGGAGTTCAAG
Organism: Oenanthe melanoleuca; assembly: GCF_029582105.1. Classification (NCBI taxonomy): domain Eukaryota; kingdom Metazoa; phylum Chordata; class Aves; order Passeriformes; family Muscicapidae; genus Oenanthe; species Oenanthe melanoleuca. Next base: position 96,485,873 of record NC_079336.1, read on the forward strand.
GCAATGAAAATTATTTTGATTTTTATTACACATATATATATATATGTAATTATTTTGGTAGGAGGAATCTAGAAAACTCTTATTTCTTGAAAAGAAGGAATGCACATGTAGGTAGTTGTTATATTAGTGCTAATAACCCTACACCAGTTTGCTACTGCTATCATGTAACAGAACTTGAAAAGAGAGTATATACAGTCACTCACATATCTGGTTTTGATCTTTCTGTCTGCTTTTAGCTCTTCTGACATTCTACAGCTCAAAAAGAAGAAAATGCATTCAAGAAGGGACAAGATTATTTTCTGGGGTTTTTAGGCACCAAGTCATTTTTTCTCTGTCAGGCACTGAAGCAATGAAGCTTCCACCATTATTCCACATGTTCTCAGGTGATAGTGCCCAGGCCCTGTAACACAGAGACTTTTCTGGCTGAGCTCTTTCTGATCATCACCACTGCATACCCTTGATTCATGGCAGTGATATCGTGGTGCTGACAGGAAATAAAAATGTGCAGGAATGTTGACAGTTGAAAATACCCTGTAGGGTGGAAAACCAATTTTATGAAACAAACTTCAAAGAAACTTCTGAATTCAGACATATCAGTTTCATTTATAGTGCTTTTTGTGGGTTTGGGAAACTAATCTCTTTGCCTAACTAGATTTGTATGAGTCTTTTCTGCTCCATGTGTTCAAACATATCCCCAAGTCAAGAAATATCTGTACTCTTTGATTGCTTTTAATCTCAGTTCTCCAAGAGCTGTTAAAAAGATGCTTTGCTTCAGCCTATAGCATTTATAAGAGTCAGCGGTTAAACCAAACTGTTGCCACACTGATCAGTTAAACTCTCAGTGAATTACAGAACTTACAAGGAAAAAAAGCAGGGACAGTGTGAGAAAAAAATCCATGCTGTTTTGATAGGGAGAGCAAAATGATCCCATGGTATCAACATCCCAGTAAGATAACTCTAAGAATTTCTTATCTACAGTAGTCCATCCAGTAATATTGAAGCTTCAAAACAGTTTGAAAATGGCCAGTTCTTTGAACAATAAGCAAGTTTGAGCAGTAAAAAGTTTAGCAATGAAATGGATGGGAAAAAAGACAACAATGTCATGAAAAGTGCATACTCTGAATTTAAATTTCTGGGTCTCAAACAGAATAGAAATGGACAAAACACGGTGGAGGAATGGTGTTCTTCACCCATAAAAAATTGGTATTGGGACAATACTCTGCACAGAGACAGCCTAGTGACACAGTGACAGTGCCTGTGCAGTGACAGCACGTGGAAGAGCTTCCCAGGTGTTCTGACACATTCCTTGAACCCAAAACTTTTTAACAGAGTGCCAAATTTCTCCTCAGTCTCTTGAACAGTGACAGAACTTAAGGAAATGACACAAAGCTGAGTCAGGGGAGGTTTTGGTTGGATATCAGGAGAAGGTTTTTCACTCAGAGGGCACTGAACAGGCTCCCCAGGGCAGTGGTCACAGCACCAAGCCTGCCAGAGTTCAAGAAGCATTTGTACAACACTCTCAGGCACATGGTGTGATCCTTGGGGTGTTCTGTGCAAGGCCAGGAGCTGGACTCCATGATGGGCCCTTCCAACTCAGCCCATTCTATGATTCTATGACAATTTAATTCCTGAATCTTTATGGCTCTCCAGGTATTTTCATATAAAATATAAAGAACAAAGCAAGACTAATTTAAACCGACACTCAATGCTCAGACAAATCCCCTGAACAATTATTCCCAGAAAAACCACTGAAGGGGTCAGTCCTACAGTGCCAGAAAGTAACACCTCTGAGCTCTTTTAATAGGGACAAGGTATCTTGTCTGAAGATGGGACACCACATAAACAGGGAATGATGTTAAAAACAGGCTGAAAATCTACATGCTGCAATCTTGCATGCTACAAGAAGGTGACAAGACAGCCTCGTCCTATAGATTTTTACTTCCCATTTATCTTTGTTAAAGGAAATGGGGTTAATGTCACCAGCATGATTGATGGCTGTGGTGCTGGCCAAATGCTAGTGCACCCACTAGAAATTATTCACTCATTTCCTGCTGTGAGATATGGAGTAGGAGGCTGAGGGCAAAACAGGCTCAAAACTTTAAAGGGTATAAAGAAAAACTTTATTAACAAAATTAAAATGAAAATGATAAGAAAATCAGAATAAACATCTGGAACTCTTCTCCTCCTCCTCCCCCCTACCCTCAGTTTTTCATTTTATTTAATATATTTATATATTAAATATATATATTATTATATATATTAATATATATAATATTAATATATTCAGAGATCTACAACAAGACAGAAAATCCTTAATCAGTCAAGCAGAGTATTTTAATCCTTACCTTGCTATAAACATCAGTAGAACAATCCATTCTTTAAAATGATCTAGCATTAAGTAGTAAAGTAGCTACATACACTAAGAAATTATCACATCCTAAGGACATCAAACAAATGGACAAAATGGTCACATTTAATTGTTTTAATCAACCAATCTTCATTATACACGTTTCTTCTGATTTGTTTCACCATTTTAATGATCATTGGCTGCATACTTCTCTTACTCTGTTGGTTAAATTAAATTAAGGGGGTGGTTTTGGTGGTCATAGATGAGCAGTTCCATCTTTAAAAGTTTGCCACAGTGAGAATTTTTTTCTGGATGCATCACGCGGGATGTGATAGCCAGAACCTCACCAGACCTGGAGTGACTCAATTTTTGTCCATCTCATGGCAGAGTCCTTCAGAGGTAGCTGTGTTTGAGACAGGCAAGTGTGATCTTTAAGCCTTTACAGCCTCTCAAAGTGTTTTTAATATAGATTTAAGACTGAGAGGGAAAGAAGTATCCAAAGACAATGAAAACCCCTCTAGAATTTTTGGCCCATCTGTATTTTGGCAGAGCCACATCACAATACAAGACCCTGCAGAAATTAAGACACTGGTCACACTCCTTTCAGTGCTGTGAGCTGCTTGTAATATCCATGTCACTAATCATCTTCTTGCTCCCAGCTAATACACACTTCCAAAATAAAAAAGAGCTTAAAAAATATCAAGTCTGGTTCAAATTAGGAAAGTACTCTTTACCCTGGTTTTTTGATTGCAGCTGTGATAGGAATAGGAGTTTAATGACATAAAGGCTTAGCAGAAGGGAGGTTGGCAGATCTAGGACAAATGAAAATGATACTTGTGAATTGCATTCACCAGTCCTTAGGAAACAGTAAAATACTGCTGTCTCAGAGGTTTCAATAGTGTCAGAATTCATCCCATTTTTTAAATTAAATATTTCAGTAAAGTCTAAGGGAAACTCCCTCAACAGCCATACTCACACTATGGTTCTGCATTCATTTTGCACAGAGGGCTATATTTTGGGCCTGACTTGGTCATTTGTGACATTTAAAGAAAAGAATTTTAGGTAAAGCTGTAGGTTTTTTTCCACCATGTCTGTTTTCTAAGCTGACTAAAGGAAAAGTCAAGTTAAAATCAATTATGCTTCCTACTGTCCTGAAAGATAATGTGCAGGCAATAAACTACTGCATAAAATGGTACTGACAACAGAATGTGGGGCTCTAATGGCTTTCAGTCTTTGTTATATATATATCACACCCCTTTGGAGCTAACAAAGCAGAACCAAGACCCTAAAATGAGGCATTAAACCCCTCCCAGTCCTGTGCAGACACCATCCCTGGAGACTAACACAACGGGAAGTAAATTTGGAATTGACATTCAGCCAATTAAGGCTGCATCTAATCCACAACCCACTTTTGTATGTTGGAGATTGGTGGGGGCTGGAATGTAACAGGGTTTTTTATTGGAAATCAGAAGACAAAGCACAGAACACTGTCCTGTTACTGTATGACATGGGCACACACAAACCAAACAAGCTTTTAACATCAGCCTGCAGCTGCTAAAGACAGGCTGGTGAGAAGCAGTACAATGCTAGAGAAGTGGGTGTAACAATAAGCATTTGTATAAACTAAAGATATATCACCTAGAAGATGAAAAGGCAGAGGCTATGCCATGTGCAGAGTTACTCTCCCATATAAAAGAAAAAAAGCCTATTATTTTTTTTGTCTTGTTGCACTGGAGTAAAAAAAAACAACAATCTTGATGGAAAAGTTTCTTGAAATAAATGCCATACCACTAGTACTTCCCATAGACAAATTCATTTGGGGAGTCCTTCAACTGAGGAAAAACAATGGAGAGGCATTTACTTACACTACAAAGTTTTCAGCAAGTTTTGTCATTTTTTTATCTCTAGGTCATAGGTGTAACAGAGATTACATTTCTGCTTTTATTTTCTGCAACAATATATTTAGCACCTCACATCAAGAGGCAACAGACCCAACCTGAAACACAGGTTGTCTGATCATGAAGGAACATCTTTTCCCTGTAAAATGACTGACCACTGCCCCAGATTGCCCTGGGAGGTTGTGGAGTCTCCCTCCCTGGAGATATTCAAAAGCCATCTGGACCTGATACTAACCTGCTTGAGCAGGGTGGCTGGACCATCACCAGAGTGGATGCAGGGTATATTCCTAATTTTTATCTGATCTGCCAAGCCAGGGTCTCATTTATAAATTAAATATATCACTCAAAGATGGGAATGTGCCATGAGCAGCCTGAGCATGTGCATGTTTGTGTTGAAAAAGAGCAGTCTGAGGGAAATTTCAAATTTCAAATTAAAACTCAATAAACTGTTGAGCAAGTAAATTAATGTCTTTGTAATCTTTCTTTACAATCAGATTTCAAACCATTATGTAAATACCTGAAAATGCCACAATGAAATCCCCATTATGTATTGTCAAATGTACAGTGAACAGTGAAAGAAAAATTTCTTCCTTTTCAAATTGAAATAATCTCTTAGCATGTGCCTCTCCCACTGAGATTACTTATGGAAGTTTTTAAAGACAGGTCAATTGCAAAGTATTTGTCACATGTAATTATGGCCTCTTTCTGAAACTGCAACAAAGAAAAGCTGATTATTATTTCAACATCAATCATCCTGACAATTACAAATATTTGCTCCGTTGGGGAAGTGGATGCATCATGTCATATTTATACATAGCTTCATGCTACTGAAAATATAAGGTGTTATTATTCTCTTTAGGTTTCTTGTTTACTCCTCCTGTATGAAAATTTTACTAATTAAAAAAAGAGAAGAATCCCAAATGTAATGCACATTCAACACAAGTCTGGGAATGTGGCTTGTAATTCGTCAGCTGTGAAATCACTGCAGTAATATTTCAATGACTTCAGTAAAATTTGCATTCTTGGAAAATTCAGGAATACTGCAGTGTCTTACTGCATGTACTAAGGGATGACAATGAAAAAATTAAGAACCTGAAAGAACCTTAGCTCTATCTGGGATAAGGAACATTAAAATTTCCAGTTGAGAAAAAATTGTCCTTATCATTTGTGCTGGTTTCAGCTAGGACTGAGTTAATTTCTTCTCAGTAGAGATTACAGGGCTGTGCTTTGGATTCAGAATGTGAATGGGGTTGATAACACACTGATGTTTTGTGTTTTGCTAAGTTGTGTTTCTCCTAATTCAAGGACTTTTTTTCTTGTCTCATGCTCTGCCACTGAGGATTCAAATAAACCTGGGAGTGAGCACAGCCAGGACAGGTGACCCAAACTGACCAAAGGGCCATTCCACACCATAAATGCCATACCCAGTATATAAATTGAGGGCAGTTACATGGAAGGGGGGACAATTTGGGAAGGCAAGTCTGGTATTGGTCAGCAATTCCACTGTGCATAACTTAGTTTTGCTTCTTACTGTCACCATTATTATTCTAATTTATCATTATTGCTGTATTTTATTTTCAATTATTAAACTGCTCTTGTCTCATCTTACAAGTTTGACTTGGATTCTCCTCCCCATCCCTTCTCCTTTCTCTGGGGGGAAGGGATAGGGAGGACAGAAGAGTTGGGAGCATTGAGGAGTTGCTTAATTTCCAGCAAGGTTTATACCCCAACATCATTATAATCTGATTTTTTTTTAAATTATGTATATTGCTAGAGAAAGCACTACATCCATATTGCACAAGGTTTAAATTAAATTTGTTAGGTGCTTCAAAAATACATTTCCATCTGTTTGCAACTTATTTTCCTTTTTTTTTTTTTTTTTTTTTTTTTTGTTGTGTTTGGCTTGGGACTAATGAAAGGGACCCATAATTTATTGACCTTATCATAATGGCAATGCACTAGAAACAAGAGTCTGTTGTGCTTCATGTTTGCCTGTATTAAAATACTCACATTACCTGAGTTATCCTTCTAATCTAATCTGTGAAAATTTCATTTTCCAACTTCTGAAAGTTCTGATAGCTGAACTTTGACTTGCCCAAATTCACATTATTTATGAAGAAAAGCCCAGTGTACAAACCTCAGTATGAATGCAATATTAGATTGCCCTTCTCAGCCTCTTTGGCAACCCTGCACACACAGCTTAACTAAATCTAGTACAGAGCTGAATTTCAAGCATATTCTCTCTTTTGAGTAAGTAAAACTTTTTAACTTTTCACTTTTCTGTCACAGTCATTCATGGGCTGTAACTCCAGCACTTCTAGAACTGCTGTAGTCTGTTTTTTTACAGTGGCTCCCTCACCATGGTTCTCCTAGACTGGTACAGACAAATTGAACCAGGTTATTTGGCATTAATTCTGATCTTTCAGACTATCTGAATATTCTTTAGAACTATGAAAGACAGTGAATTGCAGTTAGAGTTTTGCTGTGACTATAAACTGAGGGAATAAAAAAGTTAATATTCTCCATCTAGCTAACATTGTCATAAAATACTTTAATATAACCAGGTAACAATTTTTTTATGTACCAAACAAGCAAAAAGGAAATAACAGACCATTTGTGCATTTTATTATTTCTAATAACAAAGCAGGCTTTTATTATTTCTAATAGATGCTATACATTACTTCAAATATGTAACACTGAGTGCCTTCACATGCTACACCAAAAGCAATATTCATGGTAGAGTTTCTGTTCCTTCTGAAGATTCCATTGAGGCAAATTTAATAAGAAATTCTTTGTGTTAATGCTATCATGTGGAAAGATTCCCAAAATACATGCAATTCACAAAATCTAAAACAGGTTATTTTAAATTCTCCTTGGTAGATAAATATTTTAAAAGTTTAAAAACAGTTGTTTTAAACTGCTTGTCCAACCCTCTTCTCTTTCCCTGGCTGTTTCCTCACACACCAAAGAAAACATCTGCCATTTGTGATATGGAGTGAACACATTTTGGCACATCAAGATGTTTATTCTCTTTTGACACATTCTCCTTATAAAAAGCTGCTGATTGTTCTAAATCTGAAGGTATCTGAACTGATATTTCTAAAGCAAAAACCAGGTAAACATAAACAAAAATATTTTAGAGAGAGCTCTCCTCCTATGATGGCATAGAAACATTTTTATACCACAGCATCAGTCTCAGGTGAATCATGAACTGTGCATCAGCTTCAATCTCATTTTCCTATCTTTCAGATGAAGGGAAATGTCACAGACAAATCTGTGTAGGACTTGAACTTCAGGATTTTCATGTTGCTGCAGGTATTACACAACCGTATACATTTCGTTTCTTTTCTTGCTACTTTTTAAAATCTGTGTTTAACTTAAACTTTGCTGACTTCAGGGGAATGGGGGGAAACCCAAGCTCAATCTCAAACCCAGGTATTCAGCAGAACTTTGTAAAAGATAGAAAATATATTGTCCATGAGAATAAAACAGTTTTCTGAGAAACTTAAAATCAGTCCAAACAGCCAGAGGAGTGAAAAATCTCTTTTACAAATGGAAGAAAAAAAAACAAAACCAAAAAACAAAAAAAATGAAAAAAAACCAAAAACAAAACCAGCAGAATAAAGGAAAGGGGGAGTGCAGGAAATAGGAGCAGTTCCAGGGACACACAGCGTTCTGTTATCTTAATTGTTCTGCCTATTGTTCTGTAAACACTCCATCAAATGTTCTCCATGGTTATCAAGCATATGTTTTGAACTGATTATGTGAAAGAATTAGAAGCACATGCTTCTTTTTCTATTCAGAGAAAGATGCCAATATTCATCTTATTGTCACAGCCTTGCCAGAGTTCTCCTTTGGCTGGGCACTCAACCATGCAGCTGTCTTGGACCCCAGTCCATTTGACCTCCTCCTACTAAGTTCCCCTCTGCTTTTTACAGGTTATAGGGCTGGCACTTCTTTAAGCCTTCCTTGCAATCTTTCTCTGCCCACTTTCTTTCCCATTTCCACATTACACAGGAACCCTGACCCTTGCAAGTCCAGTGCCTCATCTCTTTATTCTACATATCCAGCAGTGATTTGTGATGGTCTGGGCTGCAGGTCCAGGACAGCTCAAACATCAGGGACAGTGAGGACCTAAACTTGAACAAGAATTTCCTTGGTAAGGTCCTGCCTGAGTTATTTCCCTCCTGCTCTAAGAAGGGATTGGCAGCACCAGTCCTGCCATGGAAAAACTTGGAGTGCACGTTGGACCCAAAGGCACCTCCTGCCTGCACAGAAACTTTCAGAGGGGGCAGAAAATCCTACCTGCCAAAAGGCATTGGTACAGATACTGACATGGGTTAACAAAGCAGGGAAAAAATGTGGACAAAATTAAATTCGCTGTTTATTCAATATTCCATTTGTTTTTTCTGTGGGCACACATTATGGCTAACAGCAGGTTTTTTCACAGAAAACCTCATAAAGAAAAGGATTTAGGAGAAAATCCTAAAACCCACTTACGTCTGACCCAAAATTCACTTAGTCTTTGTGCTCTTTATGCTCCAACATTTGCTGTTCCAAAGTACTCTATGGAAAGGCCATCTAGAACAAATGTTCCTTTCGATACTAATCTGATGTGGAAATCTGAAATGTCCATGCCTTGAAGAGAATTTTAAATAGCTTCTACAGGTCACCACTTGTCCAGAATTCAAATATCTCTGTCATTCTTTTTTGTCAAAAGTTTGAAAATCTGTTTGCTTTGGATGAGAGACTATGGGGATAAAAAATAGTACCTGATTTTCACGGGGGTGAAAAAGCTTTAGATCCATCTTGCAGCATAGAAAACAATGTTGTAGGGAAGAAAACATCCAAAGTAAGGAAAATACTCTCCTTGCTTCTGTAAAATCTAGTTGTTTGCCAGACTACTGTGCAGCCACTGGAATGTTTGACAGCTCAGCTCCCAACCATGGGCACCTGCACAACTGGCAAGAGGGAAATCAGATCTTGAGCAGGGTCATTCTTTTACAACACATTAGCTTTTAACAAAAATTTAACCTATATTTCTATTTTTCATGCTTCTAATTTATGACCTAAACCACATAAATTTAGAAAAGTATATAAAATAACTGTAGCATCTTCCTAGAATTTATTGTTTGTTCACTAAATGCTTCTTAATGCTACAGTCAGTGACAGGAAAACAGTGAGTTCTGGTCTCACTAATTTTGTTACTGTCTTAGTAGCTTGGAAATTCCTTCCTCAGTTCCACCTTTCCTTTTGAGTTAAAATTATAGCAGTTCCATAAAAAAATGAAAGCAAAAACAAAAAAATCAAACCAAACCAAAAAACAAAGGCAACAACAAACTGAAAGTGCAATAACTTGGGATCTTAGTTAAAACTTTCAAATAAAAAAAAAATATATTTTCCATAATTCAGCAAGAAAAACCACTTTTTTCTTAGAAGAAAAGAATGAAAGTGGTATAAAGTACAGTTAAATCTGAATTAGTACACTGAACTTTGAGGTCCTTGCCTTTTTCTACAAACAAATACTATCTTTTCTCAAAACCAAGTACTGTGCTAGTATGAATATTATTTAAAGGGTAAATTTGTTGATAATTTAACATTAGAAAATATTTATTATGTACTTACTTTAAAATTAGTTTCTCAAAATCATGGATTTTTTACTGATAAATATTATGCATGGTTATGATATTTATAGTTTCAGAATTGTTGGTTTAAGTAGATGGTCAAGACTATTTTATGATTCTGTTAATCAAGGATTTTTAAAACCTGAAAGATAAATTATTTTAATTTTTTGAAAAATAATATATATTTTGTTGTTGATTTACTTTTCCCTTTAAACTTTAAGTTAACAAGTAAGTTGAACAATAATTTTATAATTTGGCAAACCCTTTGGCAAAATTGCTTTGCCTGAGACAAGGCCTTGCAGAGATCATTGGCAATTATGGGGAAAGAAACCTCTTGAATGAAGAAATAAGTTCTAATGTTGTAGCAGGACAACAGAACATAATTTAAAAAGTCATCTCTTCTACACATGGTAGTGTGACAGTACAAAAAAGGTTTAACACAAAGAGGAGACATGGAAAAATCCCTTCCACCAGAGCATGAATATCCATATAACTCATTTATTATATTTTCATTTTTTCTTCCTCTCTCTGAATGGGAACATAAAACTCATGGCTAAAGCAGCCTCCCCACTTTGTGGGAGCTAAGCCAGCATCCACATCAGAGCCTGGCTGTTGGGATTTTAGGAGGCTCTGGCCTCTCTCCCTCTGCCAGCAGTGCTTGAGGTTCTCACTGCAATACAGGGGCTTTAAAATCCAGCCTAAAAAGAAACACCATCAAATCAAGTATTTTAAAAAATGAATGATTTGCAATGTTTATCAGTAGGGAAAAGTTATGGGAAGAAAGATACAATTCCTGGGCTTTTCCCAGGATCTCTGTGTTCCATTCCCCATTCCAACCCTGACATGGGAAGCAGCTTTATTGACACCTACACTGGATGATTCACATAGGTCAAAAATAGCACTTCTGTTTTCAAAATAGATAAACCAAAACAGACATAAATACAGATTTTTATTTTTCTGGAAGTATCAGCTCTTACTTTACACTGAAGATAATATCACAATTAAATCCAAGACTGTAGGACACAATGGAAGCTGGCAGGACACCACTAGATGATGAACAAAACATGAATTTTCCCTTTAATTTATACAACAATTTACATCAATGGCAACCTCACAAAGTTGCCTGTTCTAAGACAAAAAGTTGTTCCCATGGTACACAAAGTGACTTAACTCTGTATATCTTGTTGCATCAGTCTAAGGAAATTTTTCTGCTTCTTTGGATCAATCCAAAGCCATATTGAAAGACAATGGTTTGGAGACAAGATTTTTTTTCTGAAAAGGCCCAGAATGAGTAATGTGATTGCAGGGCAGGGCTCATCCTCCACTGGCAAGCATTTAACTAACACTGCATAACTGAACTTAATCTCATCTCAAAGGATGAGAAGCTTGCACACACTAGTCTGAATACTTTTGTGAGCATTAATCGGGAGCTTCTCCTTCCAGAATTATCAAATATTGTAATTTTTTTTTCAGTTTAGTTTGTTGCAGTGTAATAATAAATAAGTAGTACCAGATATCAAGTAATTAGAGTGTTATAGTGATAAAACACCTGTAAATAATTTATTATTCCCTTAGTTCTGGCCCCAAATCACCTGCTTTCATAAAAAGAAAGGAAAAGAAACAAATGCACTTGCAGCTGGTGGCAGTGAACTTATCAGAAGCAGCTACATCAGCTGCTATGACCTTCTCAGAGTAAGCAGTGAAAAGGGCATCCAAAAGCAGCATAAACCATCTGCTAATCCACCAGATTACTGCAGTATTAACAAAAAGGCTCACCACAGATTTCTCTATTCTTTTCTGCTGCAGGGAGAAAATAAATCCCATGATACTGAATTGTGACTATGTCATCTGTGGAGCAGAATGCTGTGAAAGACTGGGTGGCTCCTATATCACGTGGAAAACACTGCCAGAGGAGTTACTCCAACCTTGATTTTGGAACTGCAAGCATGATTCCACCTTCCCCTCCAGTATGACTGCAGAGTATGGGTTACTTAATATAAGCTTTATCCTAGAGCTCTTTGGTCCAGTTGAAACTCCAATGTTACTTATGCTTTTGAAGCTATAAAAATGATATATTAAATGATATGGATCAGTGTCCATCTGCATACTGCAAACTACTGCTGGAGCAAATAAAGAGATCAAGCCAATATTTACACATACAGCAGAAAGAGATCACTGTATATATGCCCTAGTTTATTCTGCAGGTAGATCTGTGAAATAAATTCACTCTGCAATATCACATGCTATCATCACTCAGGTTAGTGCTGTAGTCACAATGAGGAAAAATATCCCATTTAGTTGGTTGGAAAGTTGTTTGGAATGCAGGAATTGGTAGCTTGTGAATAATTAGAGAATATGGGATTAGCAGAGTTGTTCCAGACCTGTGCCATGTAAATAAGATCAAAATGCACTAGTATTCATTTTCTTGAGGGTGGCTGTGAAATACTTACAACAAATAACAGAATATTCAAAGACATGGAAAAGGCCAAAATGTGTCAATTATATCAATGGCTATGACACAGCTGACCAAAAAACCAATTTGTCCCCTCATTCTGAGCCCACATGGCTCACAGGAAAGTCACAGGAGCTTATTGGAGACTCATGAAAGCAAAAGTGCAATGTGTATATCTAAAATATTACACATTCTGAGTGCCATGTTTATATATAGCACTGTGTAACAATGTCAGGAGACCACTGTCACTTAAAGTCCTTGCAGAGGGTGTCTGTCACATTTTAGCAAAGATGACATTCATCCCCAGAAGTTCCTGTGGTTGAACAGGGAGCATTTTATGCCCTTTGAAATGTCCTGTAAAAGTGAATATTTGGGTAAAAAAACCAGGCAGCAATTACCTACTCCCATCAGATCTATGCTCCCACTTGTTCCCAGCAGCCAGCTCCAGACAGACAGAAATATTTAAGAAAAACATTTAGAAGACAGATTTTCATCCTAGGAATGATCCATTAGCATTCTCCCTTTTAAACCCTCATGCTCAGGAGGAACTCAGATCTGATGTCTCCTCATGGCTTTAGAAGTGCTGCTGGAAGCTGCACGTGGAAGGGAATACCCTGTGCTTTCTGTAGGTTGTGATCTCAACAAGCTCATTAACACATCTAGGGCTGATTGTAATGTATCTTGATTTAGCAAGTCAAAGAGGGTAAAGTGTTTAAAGTAACTGCTGAGTTGTCCTCCAATTTTCAAATGTCAATTTTGGTTCCAAGAAGTAGAGGAAATTTTAAATAAATATTAGCAGAATAGGTTTTTCAGTAGAAATTATGATTTTTAGTGGCAAAAAAAGTTTGTAATGCATATGAAATTCAACACTGACGTGATAGATTGACATGCAGATCATAGAAAAGACCTGTAATTCAAACACCTTTAACCTTCATTTCTATAATACTATATCTTGCTTGTAGTAAAATTCACAAATGTATTACTGTTTCTTCAACAATAAAATATCTGAAGTCAGGCACTAAAAGCAATCTTTTTATTTTTCTATATATTTTAAAAGTACGTTTTCATTCCTTTATATTTTCTTTCTGACTTTTGAACCTCCATGACACACATTTTTCCAAAGGGTCTTTGGCAGCCACAAGAGGAGATTTTCAGATGTCTTCAAATAAAAATAGAAAGGCTTTCATATTCCCATGCCTCCAGGAACTCATGCTTTAACAAACACATCAAATAGTCTGCTGCTCATTATGGCAGGGCAAGTCTGTTAAACAGATCATAAAACACCTGCAAGAAGCATCTACATCATGCTAATATCTTGCTTAGATTAAAAAAAAACAAGTAGACCTGGCAAAATTTCTCTTTTGTTGTACATCCAGATCTTGTAAATCATACTGTATGAAGATTAGCAGTTTTTTGGCTCTGCAGGATATCTTCTCATGACAAAATATCTTTCCAGGTTAGTATCATTGAGGCAGTAAAATTTGGCCTTGCAGGTTGTAATTTCACAATTACACAAATGTTGACCATTTGTGTAATTGTGAAAATTTTAAAAACATGTTAAGTGAAGCTTTTCTTTTGAAACAGCTGAAATAACATAATACAAGAAGAGAAAGCATGGAACAATGAAAATTGATAAGCATTTCTATGTAAATAGAATTCAAGCAAAACATGTTAATTGAGTGGCTGAGAACAGCCTAGTCTACTCTAGTATTGTGGCAAAGTTGGCAAAACACTTTTGTTATCCATACTATTATATCATTTTTATAGCTTCAAAACCATAAGTAACATTGGAGTTTCAACTGGACCAAAGAGCTCTAGGATAAAGCTTATATTAATTATCATATCAGTTGTTGGGGAAATGTGTGCAGGGCGGGGTGTGTGCAGAAGTGCACAATTTCCCTGGGTTTTAGGGCTGTCTAGATTTTAAGGACAGTGTAAAAAGAAGAAATAAAACATCCTTCTCTGTAGTTTCCAGCAAAATCTTTGTTCAAAGCTATGGAAGTCTTCCAGCAGTTTCCAAAAACGGGAATTCAGCAAGTGTTTGTTATTTCCTTCGCCACATCTTTACCACAATGAACAGATAAGACCCAGAATTACAGCAGAAGCTTTAGTGTGCAAGGGATTTCATTGCACCTTTCCAGCCTCATTATCTCAGCTAACAGCTCCAGCTTGTTAAGAGGCTCTATGGGCAGTGGTGGGGGCAGAGAGTGAGCCTAAAGCAGAGGTACCTGCAGGGACCATGGTTCAGGCTGTCTCCTGGGCTGGAGGTGACACTGCAAGCCCTGGTTAGGGAATGTTCCATTTATCTCCATTTTATCCACATTTCATTGTGATTTTGTTTCACACACAGGCCAACTTCACACCTCTAAGGCTTGCCTTTTGTACCTCAGAGGAAAGTGAAGGATTATCTGTCATCTGCTGCTTCTACTTACATCCCTTTAACACCCATTCAGGCAGGGTCATAAAGCTTTGAGGGGAAAAAGATATCCTTCATGTAGCATCCCTCTGTGACAAATTTTTTTCATTTGCTTCTATATTTAGTTATTCTGAGCAATAACAGAAACTGAAATTTCACTTCCTGGAATACAGTGACTGAAACATTTGAGATGCCTTTGCTGCAGGGTGCTCCTAGCATTTACGTGTTTTCCTCCCCCCTTCTCTCTCAATCTACTATCCATTTCCTGCTATACTGTGTAATGAACATGAAATGTGTTTTTGATATACATACAGCCAACAAAGAAAACCTCCAAGTTGAATGATGAAGGCAAGAACACATCCATAGATGTATATACTCATGCACTGCCTTTGCTCTTGCCATGAACACAAAATCTGTTTCATTAAAGATTTCATAAGCTCCCAGTGTGGTGTGAGGTTAAGCTGTGCAGGAAAGATTTGGGGATGTAGCAGAACCAGCTACACACATTCCACTACAATGGAGGCTTCCTTACAGAATTAATGAGTTACAGGATCATGGGATGGTATGCGTTGGAACAACCTTGAAGAGATCACCTAGTCCTGCCCCTCTTGGTGACATTTCTTGCTGGACTAGGTTGCTGAAAGCCCCATCCAGCTTGGCCTTGACCACTTTCAGGGATAGATTACACAACTTCTTTTGGCTACTGGTTCCAATGCCTCAATCAAATAATGATTTTCTTCCTTATAGTTCACCTATATCTACCTTCTTCCAGTTGGAAGCCACTCACCCTTCCTCTATCACAACACGCCCTTCTAAGAAGTCTCTCACCAGAGTCCCAGTAGAAAATTAAGAGTAAAGGAACTGATCAGTTTTTCCAGAACTGGATCAGTTAGCAGCTTGAGTAACCTTCTGCTTTGATGGTGTAAGAGGAGAAAATGTTTACCTTCCCTAGACAGTACAAGTGATAGTGCCTGGGGAATGCATTTCTGTAGCAATAGTTCTTGTCCTTCCTTGGGCATCTGGGTCAGAGACAGAGAGCACAAACTTTCTGTCCTCCTTGAGCTCTTCACAGAAGCCCACCCAGGAGTTGCAAAGCAGATACAATGTCAGACATAACAAAATCCCCCTCAAATTACTTCCACATTCTTTCTCCACATTCACAGCATTAGCTGGCATGGAGAAATTTAGGCTGCTCCCCCTCATAAAGGGATCATCACAAATATTCTGTGCTACAAAAAGTACTTGTTCTTCCCATGTAACAGCAGGCAAGGTGTCACAGTTCAGGGGACAGTGCCACAATTTCATGTCAGTGTGTATAATGTGAAATAGCTATGCATAACACAGTAAGCAGTGTATCACTTAGACAAAAATATTTTCATATGAAAACAAGAATTGACAAACCACAGCTGCTTATACAAAACAGTACTCTTTTACCAACTTCCTTCTTCAAAACTGAACCTGGAACCAATGCTGTTGTTACAGGCTGCATTGCATAATCTGAATTACTGTCAGTTTGCTGTGCCTACCCAAGTTTCATGTAGCAAGGCTGAGATGAAATAGACATCATTGAATTTGATACTTATCTCATGGTGTGTGCAACAAGCAATCACATGCCCTTTTTGCACTTTTTTTTAAATGTGCTTTTCTCTACAATATCTAAAAATACTGCTCAGAAATAATACTAAAACCTTCCTTTTTGCTCTTACTTTATATTTCCTTGGTTAGTCAGAGGAAATACTGCATCTGGTTTATAAATTTTGACTTGGTTTTGTAAGCACGTGTGTTGTATTAAAACACAACATAGAGACAAAACTTGCTAGTTCCACATGCTGTTTTCAGAGAGAACAGGCACATGTCCAGTCTGATCTCCCACTGCACTGAATTTCATAGTAGTATTTTTGCCTGTGAGGTATTTGCTACTCACTTCCATGAGATTTTCTCTTGGTAGACAGTTTCAATTTTAAAGCTGAAAACTCCTCTCAGGAAAAAGATTCATGGAGATTTTAATTGTCAAGATAAACACCTTGAATCAATCAGTATTTTCAAAATTTGGAGTATTTTACACAGAACAATGTGGTGCTTCTTTTCCTCTTTCTTTTTTGTTATAAGAATAAATGTGTTTCTGTCCTTAAAACTACTTAGAATATTTTCAGCATGTAAATGTTCATTCCTAGGTGTAAAGAGTTCACCTAATCAGTTCCTAAAGTCATGAAAATACATATCAGTGTACCCTACATTGTGCTTCAAAGAATTAAGGACAGACTTGTGTTTTGTCACCTTTTTAATTGCTTGTATTGTTGTTTGGGAGATGGGTTCCTGAATAGCTCTTTCAGATTTCTTCCATGTGGTATTATAGAATCATTTAGATTGGAAAAGACCTTTAGGATCAGTGAGTCTGTTAACCAAGCACTGCCAAGTCCATCATTAAACTGTGCCATTCCAAATGATCACTTCTCATTTGAAGAAAAACAATACTGTTGATATTTTGTTGTAACCAACTTTCTATCAATTGGAGATATTCCATGAAAACAGAGGCTGATTATAACAACAAATAAATAATGTTATTAGCTAAATTATTTAAAAATAGAAGGAAAACAGGAACTCTCTTTTCTGGGAATTTTTGCCATTACAACCACTTGTTATTTTGGAAAGGAACAATTTCTAAACTGGATTTGTCTGAAAGGTGACTCATGCCTTCTCTTTATCATGTGCTTTAACTCTGATCGGTGCATAGACTGTCTTTGGTAGTGACCACAATTCCTTATACAGCACTGCTTTTAAGCTTTATGTCTGCATGGGATCATTTTCAAGATGAAATAATGAACTAAGAGGCTCAAATAACTATTAAATTATCTGTTCTAAAACTGCCAATTTTTACTTTATAAAGCTACCACCCATCTCAGGAAACAGAACAGACTGAATTTGTTTTATAAATCCTAATGGTTGCAGCTATTTTATTGAACTCATGCAATCTTGGTAGGTTATTTACAGTGGGATACAGTGCCTAAAAATTTCTTTTTGCGCTCCTGACATTTGTAAATTGACAAAGTATTATGACAATCTTATATCTGCTTTGATAGAACTGTAACAGTAAATGGGGTCAAAGTCTGCCTGAGTCAAAATCTCCTTACTAATCTCTATGTGTTCTGCTTCTGTCTATGTGGTAGGTGGGCAAGGATCCTGTCTTTCAGTATGAAAAACCTCTTACATTTATCACCTTGGAATCTTTTAAAAATAATGGTGTTCTTGATGAATAAACTGGGCGGGGGGGGGGCGGGGGGGGAAGAAAAGAAAGGAACCAAAGCCATTAAAACTTTGTCCTAGGAAAAAAAAGCAAACCCTCAAAAAAACCAAAATGCTTATGAATTACCACATTTGCAATGTAAACATGTAAATAAATATAAAGTGTCACTAAGGGAATGTTTTCTTACGCGGATTTAAGAATGCCCAAAATTTTAACTACAAGGTTTATGTGCTCTGTGGCAATACAGGGATGAGGAAATATTGGGCAGTTGGGCAGAATGGGATTGACCCTTCTAGGGTGGAAGTCTCCTGAATGTCACAAGGAGTCTCCTATGACAACTAAATGTGACCCTTCTTGATTTGGTGAGCTGGAACTGTCATTCTCTGAGGATTTTCCTGTGGACTTTGTTCAGGAAGTAAACTTAGGACATTACCAATTGCAGAAATTATCTGAAAGCTCAATGAAAATATAAACTGACCTGGATTTTCAGATTGTAATAATAAAAGGTATGAACTACTGTAACATATTCAATGGCAAGCACTGATTTTTAATCAGTTGATGTCTCCTGACAAAAAAACTCCATATTTTTCCCAGAATAGCTTTTAATCAGACACAATTTAGTGGTGAAATAAACAAAATATTATATTTTATTTCAGATATTAGACTAGATATTTGATACAGTTTTCACTGTTTTGCCATAATATAAAGATTTCTAAAGGCAGAATAACCCATGATGCCTTCTGAGATGCATGAGCTCCCATTCCTGAGGCAGTACTTAGGAGGAAGTATCACATTATCACTGAAGCACAGCTTCACAATACATCCAGAAAAATTGAACTATCATTAAAACTACTCACAAGTCTTTAGAAAAATGACTGACAACCAGAATTCAGCAGCTGAAGTGCCCTTAGAAATCCAGGCTAGGAATAAGATGTCCTTGGGAAGGTGCTGACTAAGAGTCAGTGGCAGTGCCTGACTCTAAAGTTGAGTTCTTTCCCTTTATGGTAAATTGATGAGATTCCATTCAAGGCAAGGGAGTCAGAGGGGTATTGTTGACATGTTGTGGGTTTGTTTTTTTTTTCTTTTGTTTAACAGTCATAAAATTGTTGAAATGATAATTTTCATCTTACTCTGCTTTATATTTTATCTGACAGTTTAGCAGCAGCAACTCAGGGAATCACTGTATTACTTTTCTTTTCACACACTGCTTTTTAAAGTGCTAGTTCCCTGGGATCTGATGGTATTAAAAAAACAGAAAGGGAAGTCAATGGGAAAAGTGACAGAGGTCTTTACTGAAGGTGACAATTTTATCTTGTACATAAAAATGATTTGAAAGTTCTCAGTTATGGGGAATCAGTGTTTGGTGGCTGCAGTCCCAACAGGCACACGGTATTAGATTCCCAGAATAGCAAGAATATTAGTCCTCAGCACTGAGTAAAGTAAATTCATAGCCTGTTTTTAGGGTGGCACTGAATTTAGTTGAAAGGCAAGGCTTGATCTACCAGCCTTAACTCTGACATGTGATGAAGAATAACATTTCTCATCATGTTACTTTACTGTGCAATTCTGTCATCATCTTCCCCTCTTCCATCCCCAGCCCCAACTTACATGGACTGCTCAGAAAACTGGCTGGTTTACAAACAAACACCTATAAAAATAAGATACTAGAGCATTGATTAGTGATAGCTAAAAAAACCAGTTCATTGGGTGCAGGAACATTTTCAAACCTGATTTTGCTACTGCTACATCACTAAGAAAACTCAACATGATCAGACTTGTTTTGCATTGATAGGTTCAGGCTATCCATGCTCTGAGTGCTAAATGCCATCCTTTTTGTCATTGTCCTTTTTGTCCCTTATCTAGGGATAATAGATGAGAAAACGTTCATATTTTAGTATAGTAAAAACATTGTGTAGAGAGTACAGAGTGGGCTGTAAATAATGACTTCTTTCATTACCCAGCACCAGTCACAGGGAAATCACTCCCTTCCATGACTGTGCTAATGGATATAGGTTGAATGGGTATTTTACAGGCAAGTATTAAGATCTTGCTCTGTAGGATGATGTGTATGGCTAGCTCTTGCTTTGAAGGCAAGCTCAAAAGTCTTTTTTATAGGTGTCTTGGCTTGCAATGTAGGATGTAACCAAAAGTATGCATTCTATCATCATCTGTTAAAACCAGGTGAGGCAGTGCTCTTTATCTTTTCCACAACCTATCCTTCCTCCAGGGAGATATTGTCTAAATGGCCACTGAATCCCAGTGATGACATTACACCATCCCATTGGGAGATGCCCCACCCAGGGAGAGGAGCCAAACATTTCCTACCTAGATAAAATCTGAGATTTGGAACATCAGAGCAGCCTTTTTTCCACTGGATTCCATAGGAAAACCAGACCCAGTCACGGGACCTCTGAAGGAGTACTGCACCTTCTACAAGAGCACTGCTTCAGCAGGAGGATGCAGCCACCATTTAATGGGACTGCTACCAACACCCTGACTGACTGACAGGGTGTCACTGACTCTGTCAGTGTTTGTTTTTTTTTCCTTCTGTATTATTATTTTTTTTTTTATTTTCCTAGAAAAGAACTGTTATTCCTATTCCCATATCTTTGCCTGAGAGCTCCTTAATTTCAAAATTATAATAATTTGGATGGAGGGGGTTTGCATTTTCCATTTCAAGAGAGGCTCGTGCATTTCCTAACAAACACCTGTCTTTCAAACCAAGACAATGGGATAAGAATAAAGCAGTTTTGATTAAGTTGCCATTTCAAAATTAAGCTTCCTGAAAGACCCTTGTTTTATTTAGTACAAACTTAGATTTCACACAGTCATGGTAAACTCCTTCTATCACTTAAATTTAGCCAGATTCCATGCTCATATTTTGAAATCTACCTTTCATTTTCAATGTCCTGGATTTTATAAGATTATCACCATCAAAGCTTTCTAACATCTGAGGTCTGGAAGGAAGAAAAGGGATCTTAATTAATCTATATTCTAACATTTCAGGTATCTCTTGTATACTATTGATATGAAATCTAGATATAACTATGCCAGCAGTATAGATGTATAATCTTGGTGAAACTGTTTTGAGAAATATCATCAAGTGTGCTTTATACTGATTATTCATTTAAATGATATGTCCTTCCTGTGGCCATTTTCAGTTTCTGAACGGCTCAGACTTATACTGAGCTCTGGGAAACCTAATGTCCTGAGCATATTTTCTGCTTGGAGTTTCCTTTTTTCCCTTCTGTAACTTTATGGTTCATTGGGGAATGAGTGGCATGGCAAGTTGTTCACATGTCCTAGCATTTGAACTAAGCAGATTAGTAAATGCTTAAACTGCAGGCATGACTACTATTCTTCATAAATAAAATATCTCAGTCTGTTGGAAAGGATTACTGCTCAGGACTCCCAAATTGTTCCCTCCCTTTGGCTTGAGAGCACTTATGTCCTGGAGGATGACTCCCACAGCACTCAATTGTCTCCAGCATTTTTGCTAAAAATCGCATTTTCAGGCTTGCCTGAGAAAGGAAGAGACTGCACAGTGTTCCACAGTGAGAATGAGACTGCTACTCTGGTTGGGAACACTGGCAGAAAATGGGACAAGCCATCTTGCTTTCAGTAGGATGAATATTCATGACAGGGGTTAGTTAGGGGCAGGTTCCTCATTGGAAATTCACACTCAGCCATCCTGCCTGTCAGACACGAGAACTCCAGAGCCCACAGGCACTGAGCAAAGACAGATTTCACCCCCACGTACATGGTCTGGGGATGGGGAACGTTTCTCTTGCAAACACAACCCCTTTAAGTGAAGGGCTGGCTCTTAAAGAGCTGCAACCACAGGTGGCAGACAGCCTGGGGGCAGTCAAAGGGACTCAGAAAAAAAAAGCCTGCAGTGATAAGCATAATGTGAAATCCTAAATGAAGGAGAAAACCGAAAAGCTCGAGGGATGAAAGAAGTCCCAGCTAAGATGTGGAAGGAACAGTAACTGCTGAAATGTCTGGAGAAAGCATTCCTCACATGGAAGGTGTCTAACATTTCAAGCTAACATAGCATTTGCAACATTATCCCAAAGCACACAGAAAGAATTATTATTTTTCTTTGTCTTGAAATGTTCGTGGGTATTTATGCAGCAAGAACTACTATCATCATAAAAAATACCTCCCACATACCATAATATATGGAATTTTTGAAGACTTCTGATGGTAGGAGCCTGTCATTCACACCCACATATTTGTGTATAATGAAAGAGTGCACCTTATCATCTTTAGAGAGATGAAGTGTTTGGTTGTTTACCCTGTAGAATATAATTCCTGATTAAATATAAGGAATCCAAAATTTGCAATGCACTCCATCATTCAGGAAATTATGTGTGATTTTGCTATAGTTGGGACATCTATAAAAAGAGTATGGCACAGATATAACTTCTGTGTGGTACTGTGAATCATATATCTAACACTTAAGACTCAATATTCAAGATGATTAAGTGTTATTTAAGTTGAAGACTCAGTCTCTAAAATTTAATTAAGAATACAGTTTGAAATATCTAAATTAAATTTGAAAGAATCTTTTTCTGGTTAAATAACTACCCTCTATATTTTATTAAATTCTGCCTTATCTTAAAAGCACTAATCTGTAAGTTGCATTTTTGCACACTCCATGCGAACATTATTGTGCTTATATTAAAGTAAAAATTTATGTATGTGCTTAAATTAAATCTATACACTTCTGATGTCTTAGCAGACATGCCAAGTGAAATCCAAGCAGAAACTTGTAATCCCATGTTAGGAGACTGCCTGGAACTTTGTTCTTAGCAAGGAGCAGACAGATGCTCTTTTCTCCAAGGATCTCTATCTTACTGCCAGGACCTCACAAAAACATGGACATGAAGATGGAAGAAAAGTAGGCTCCAAATAAGGCCTAACAATCTCTACTTTCCATTCACTTTTATTTCTTGTGTCTCAGATGATGTGGGTCATTGATTTCAGGTTTCCCTATTCTGAATTATTTTCTAAAAATGCCTAACTAGGTGGAAGCTCTTCATAATCTCCATTTAGCTTTACTAGTGAACCCATGTCTTGAGTCATACAATAAACTGAAGAGAGGGAGACAACTTCTCTTCCATGCCATCTGCAAACATGGTAACTGCATGATATTTTCATAGCATGAAGTTTAGATACTGGCAATACTAAGCCTGAGCCTACATCTTCATAAAACCACAACTTCTTGTAGAACTGTATGTTTTTACAATATAAAGGTTACATAACGACACATTGTGCCTGTTCTTGCTAGTTTCTCAGTGTTAAGCATTTGTCAGCAGAATTTTGTCTTGAATTTCATCTCTGTTGTAGGAGGAGCAGCTTCAAGCAACCCTGAGGACCCTTGAGCTGGCACTCTGCATTGAGGCTCTCCACAGCACAAAGGCAGCACCCTCTCCAGAAGCCACCCAAGCTCTGGAGTGTGTGTAAAGGGGAGCAGAGCCATGGCTGGTTACAAATCAGTCAGACCGCCAATAATCTGAGTGATACAGAACTGCCTTCAGTCTCTCTCTACTTATTCTTGGGATCAAAGGAGCAAGTATTGCTCAGGGCTGTATTTTAAATGGTATTTAGATACTGTGAGATTCAATTGGGTGCCTAGTGAGACTGATAAATGTGCCTCAGCATCTGAAGTCCATTAGTCTACTGCTTTTCTTCTGTAAACCTGTGCACTTTTGTAGATTTACCCTACAAAGCTATTTGCTCTAAGTGGGTGTATGTGTTTATTATCACTCATGCACCTACCCTTCTGAAGCTTTGCTTTTGGCTGCTCAGCTCCTGCTGAAAACCCAAATGTTTCTGTCTTTCAAGCCAGAAAAATGGTGAGCAGCTATGAAAAGTGATGCCCATTATGTTCAGCCAAACAGTCAAAAAGTTAACAAGCTAGGAAAGGCTTGTCAATAGAAAATTATTAAATTTGTTTGCTCAAGCTGGCAGCTAGAACAGACATTTCTGAGTCTAATGCTGAAGGCAACCATCTCACTGAAATGTGATGTCATGTGTGACAGGAGCTGTGTGACAGACTTTCAGGGGGAATATTAACCTGCCAGTTTTACCACAGAAGCAAATTTAAGAGAGAGGAGGAAAATATTAGTACTGAATATTTATAAAGCATTTACTTGCTTAACGCTTTCTTCTTGTGAGTGGCAATCCAGAACTAAAGCATAGTTCTAGGGTGCTTTCATTGTGTCACCAAAAAGAAAAAAAAATGATGAAAACTGGAAAAGTGTCAGATCTGATTGTTAAGGGCCTGAGTCCCTTGGGAGAAGAGATTAAGTGAAACGAGTAGGAGACAGAGAACACTGTACAATTTAATCTGAACTTCAGAACCCAGCAGCTCTATTTTGCAATTTCAGTACACACAGTATTGTATTTAGTTATAAATTGCTTTTCTACTTTGTTTGAACTACGTGGAGAGCAGATCCACACTCCACACCTACCAATCAAAGCCAACTTTAGTTCTTTCTTGCCCGTTTTGTGCTTCAGTTCTGCAAGCAGTGCACAACACATTCCTGAGTTATACTTCATATGTTTTATATATTTCTAGGCTAGACACAAACAATATAAAGAGTTGCAGTAACACTTGGTGGAAACAATGTGCCTTTGAATGTAACAGCTACAACTTCAATATCATAAATTATGTGCTGTATACACAACACTAGGTATTTGTCAAGGCTTTGGTACTTAGGTGCCTCTATTAGGATTAATATGTTTCAAGAAAGCTGAAATACTGCAGCAATTAATCAAGTTTCCATAATTAAGGTAACCTTGATTTAAGCAAATTATCCTTAAAGCTCTCAAGAATCAATGGTTTAGATAAAACTGCTAAGTCAGTAACTCTGTGGTCTGTAACCAGATTCTTTGAGTTGATTTATGGAATAATTTCCATGCCTTAGCCTTCCCCTTGACACCTTTAAAATTCAAATGTACTCACCAGTGCATACAGCAGTTCTGCAGGGGACAGCCCCAGGAGCCACCCTCCCACCTGTAGGGATTTCTCCAGGTCTGAGCTGGGACCAGGGGCTGTACAACATGTTCAGTGAAGCACCATTCCCCTCCCCTCCTCCTCCTCCTCCTCCTCCTCCTCTGCGTTTTGAAAAGACACCTCTGTGTCTGAACTCATCACCAAAGTCCTAATGGATTTCAATGGGAAAGAAATTGAGTCATACAAAACCATCCTAAATGTTGAATCAGCAACAATGTTGTCCATCTCTGGAGTATCTTAGACATGCAGAGGAGACAGAAATATTTAAACTTTCTAACATTTCATAACAAAAATATGTATATAATCTAGGTTATTTAATGATGTGAAATGAAATGAGCTAGGAAACCCACCATCATGTCCTTCCAATGGAAAAACAACTGAAAGAAAGGAGAACTAGGGAGCTATTGATGTTAGACTGTACTGCATTTGTTTGGTAAATCTCCAAAAAGAAATGCAAATCAGGGACAGGAGAAACAAACAATAACTGCCTTGAAGAGATGTGGTGGAAAAAGAAGGAAGCACCTGTTCAAATATTTTTACAGAGAGCACAAAAAAAAAATGCCTGGAAGACAATGTGCAAATTTATTCTATGGAGAATCTAGACAGTGTTCTGGAGACTGTTACAAATCTGGTTTTAAAATGTTCATCTTGGTGGTGAAACACAGAACACACAAACATATCAAGAAAGGGAAGCACTCTACAGGAAAAACAGAATTCAGTATGATCTGTGGAATCACTTTGTTCAGGAATTTCCCTCTTGAGGCTTACAGATGTGTATTTACTTTCATAGCTAACATTGCTGCACAAATTGTCAGAAGTTAGCCTATAGTGCCACAGTGACTGGCATCAATTCTCCACTTCACCTACTATCACCAAGCAATTCATGAGTACCAGATTCCTTACTATTCACACCCACAGAACTCCAACAAGTAAGAAGAAAATAAAATGGAATATAACAGCAGAAGCTGTAGAAAGCAGGATGAAGTGTGAAGCATGTCTTTTAATAAGTGCAGCAGCATTGAAAAAGTTCTCTTTTTTCTTTTGTTATAGGGATTAAACAAAATGGAAACAGAGTTTTAGGGCAATCTGGACCTAATCCAAAGGATGGACCAAAGTCCATCAAAATAAACACAGTATCTCCTATTGATACCCATGACCATTGGCCTGGGTCCTATGTATGAAAAGTGAATTTCTTGTGAGGATTATCAACAGGCTATATACAGTAGAAATATAGCTAATAATACTCTCCCAAGAAGGATAAAATAATAAGGAAGCTTGCACAAACAGGTTTTGATTCAGTAACACTCCTGCTTCTGCATGGAAATCAATGATAATGGTAAAGAAGATAGCTCACCTTCTTTCAAGCCACACTGGAATGCTTTGCTAATGTTATTGTAACAGTTAATGAGCTGATGAAATCAAATATAAATGTGAAGCAAAACTCCCAAGACTTAATCAGAAACCATTACTTAAACTTTCTTTGGAATCTACCAGCGGCTCCTTAGTTTATTTCTTTTCCTTTGCATCTAAAAGTAATGTTTGTGCCAAATAGAGCAAAAAGCATATGCTTCTTGAATTCAAGTGTTAGAAATGGCTTTGCCACATTTGGTGTCTAACACTGAAAAATGTATTTAAAAAATGTGTTTGCATTTTGACGGTAGATTCTAAGATGTATCATTAAGTACTTTCCAGGAATGTCCAAATACAACATAAAAAATTTAATCCTGAAATAGGATTCACAAGAACAGATCTCAATAGAAAAGTCTTGGTTTGTCAGAGGGCATGAGAAAAAGCAACCACAAAGTAACAAGCTTAGTTTCATGATCATAAACTGCCCCCACTCTTCTGACTGGAGTTCATCAATGATTTACAAGAGGCATAAAAGACAAAGGCACATATTTCTTTACATGTGAAAAACACACCAAAAACTCAGAAAGGAAATAAGAAAAAGACTGGGCACAAGCAAAGAAGAAAACACTTCAGCTGAGCTTTGCTGTGAATGGAGCATCAATAAAGCAAAAAGATTCCCCTAGGTAAGAAGGGCTAATTAGCAGAACAGTGAAATGGCCAAGTGGAAACAAGACCATCAATTAAAGGTGTGAGGCCAAAGCAGTACAGAAGCAGGCAGAAACATTCTACAAGGTAAAGCCCAGCTACATCACCTAAAGTTCAACTTATGACAGGTATTGTAGCTGAATTGAAAAGCCTGCTGAGGGTAAGATGAAATAGTAATGCTAAAATGAATGAGAGCACTCTATAGCAAGGAAGTCCTCTTTGTAGCCACATAGGACCCAACTCATCAGTTTAAAAGCAGGTTCCATTTTCCCATGTGGCAAAACTATCTGTATTTTAAATTTCATTCCCTCTAAGATATTACATACTGGGATTGGCCAAACAATTTAACATTATCCTGTTTAGAATCAGATTTATTTTTAAAAGCAGAAGAGGTGCAAATATGCAGTTACTTCTTCTCATAAGTTTTGCAGAATCTGGCTTGATGGAAAGGACATTTTTTTATGCATCAACAATAAACCAATGATTTTCACATGCAGGGAGGAATGAAAATTCAAGGATTTCAATCAAAGGTGGATTTAACTTGATTTCAATGTTGCAAGTAACAGGTACTCTAAGAGGTAATCATGAGCTGTGGTGCTCAAGATGTTAGTAACCCTCATTGCTAGAGATGTGCAATTCATTTCTAGTCTGGATTTCTAATGTTTGGGTCATGATCATGAGAGACATTTCAACACTTCTTAAGTTTTATGTGGGAAAAAAGAATTGATTACAGTGCTCTGTCTTTGGAACTTAGATGATTCTTCCCCTTTTCTTTGACAGCAATGAGAGGCAAACTTTGACACATATTTCTTACTTATTTCACATCCAGAGAGAGGATCATGCTGACTGATCTGTTCTTGCTCACATACATAAGAGTTTGATTCACTGTCTCAGTTCTAGTTCTGGAATACAAGCACATGTTCAATTGCTATTGCCATTATTTTGCACAACTTCTCAGCACCAAATTCCTCCAATTATTTGTAAACTGAATTTATCTAAATTTCCGGCCACAGGAAACAAGGAATTCCAACACTACAGAGACCACAATTCATCAATGCCCAGAGCCATAAGGGGCTGATTTGGAGCAGCTTATAGAAACTGTTCACTTCAGCAAGAAGTGAACACAGGAGTCAAGGTACCAGTTTCTTCTGGAGAAGAGAGAACAGGAATGCCATTTTCACTAAATTATGACCTGCTGCAGTAATGGAGAGTTTTCCAGCGGGAAGAAAATCTTAATCCTCTCTCAGTTACTACTCTAGCATTAAAAAAGCAGTGTGATATGGTCCAGATGTCCTGTAAAAATTTGCTGATGGGCATGTGGCAGAAAAGCACAACTACTGAGATTTAAGTCAGTCCATCCAGCCCTTCATCATTCTGCAACCTTTATATTTATAACCCATTAATCCTGTCATATCTGGAGGTCTCAACGTGAACCTGAATTTCTTCATTCATATCAATGGAGTGCTAACCTTGGTAAGGTTAATCTCAATGAATGCCATTACACCCACTATTGCTAAACAATATCATAAAGACAATGACAATAACTATTATTGTTGTTGTTATTATTATTATTATTGTTAATTTTATTATTATTATAAATTTAGCCTTTTTTTCCAGACATTTGTTTATAAAAAAGAAAAAAAAAATCAATTACATCCTACCAAGATTTTCTATATTTTCTGTTTGCATTCTGTCTAGAATTAACAGGAAAACACTTCTCTGTGAGATTCTGGCACTTCTTTCTTCTTGAGCTAATAATTAATAAAACACAGAAAATGATACTTAGAATTTTCCTGATTTCAGAATATGTTGTGTGTAACTTCTGGACAAGCATTTCTCCTTCCCCCAATCAAAGTAATTCTAGTTTTTATTCCTACATCTCTGTGTGTGTACATATATATGAAATTTTTATTATTTTATTGACAAACAAATAACCATGAAAAATTCTGAAAAATAATTTTGCAAAAAGAGGTCATATATTTAAACATTAATCCAAGTAACTGTTTAACATCTCTCAATTCCTACTCAACTAGTTAAATGGTCAGCAAATAAGGTATCATTTAAAGTATCATTTGTAAAACTACCCCTATAAATTAAAAAATACTTATTAGTTAATATTTTCCACATATCTTGAAGTTAGATCTGTTGAAATGTAAAAGGGAGCAATCCTCATAACAATCTATGAAAACAATTACCTTTTTTAGCCTAGATCCAGGCCTCAGCAGTGTCCCTTGTTTATCCAGATATTGTTTAATTACCTGGAAGGACAAAATACACACAGCAAGACTGATCAGTGGCAGAGACTCACAGAGCTGGTGCTCAGCAAATTTTTCTAGCTTTTTCTCAGCAGTAGAGATATGAAAATATGACAATGTGAAAATATGAAAATATGAAAATAAATATAAATATATTTCTCCCTGGCCCTGATGTGACCATAATTTACACATTTCTGCTGCTATTTGCAGGGAAGCAGATCCCCAAATATGTAATGGCTATCAAACCATGGGAAACAAAGGCAACTAAATGCCTTCAAGCTGAACCAGCAGGTTTCCACATTGCCTGTAGATATCCCCCAAAACAGCTGGAAAATCAGCATCTGACATGTTTCCTGACATGACAAACTTATCCCAAAAGAAGCACAGCTGACTATTTTCTGGATAAAATGGCATATGGGTCATTTTGGGCAGTAAGAGAGGTGCAGCCCCAAATTCTACAGCTCTGAATACATCAAGGAGACAGGACTTGCTCAGGAGCCCTGTAGATAGTTCTGATTCTGCTGAAATATCCTTGAAAACCTAATCCAATGCCAGTCTTGTGCCAGCAAAGTCCTCACAGACTATCTGGTGTGTAATATATTGTTTGACTGGCTTATGAATCAGCAGCTGACTGACAAGAGCTGCCAAATGGGTAATTACATCAGGCTTTGTAATATTAACTAAAAAGCAGGGGAAAATGAAGCCTGATAGAAATAATTAATAATTTTTATCACATGTCATCCAGAATCTATAAAATGCAGTTCCAGAATGTATATTATTTTGCTATAAAAATGCTATAAAGATCAGTGTTAACTGCTGCTGGAAACCAGTGGTAATTTGTCCTCCACTTAACCTTTTCCTAAGCCCCTGTCAAATTGATTCCAGCCTCATACCAAACATTACCTGTACAGCATCTGCCAGATCATCAGTGAGGGAATTGTAGTCCTGCTTTGCTACATGCCTTGCTGGGATCTATGGATGGCAGAGCATGGGTGTAACAAGACCTGAGAACTAAAAAAACCTGAGCTGTGGATAGGAGCTTCTGACTCCTTACATAAAATTCAGTGTTCTATCAACCTGAATTTTGTTTAAGATAACCCTGCCTGCAACTCTATCAGCACAGGAACTGAAGATTTATCAGAGCATTGGATTAGCAGATAATGGCCTCCACTTGAAAAATAATCATGGATGCATTAGTATAAAAAATTTCACTCTCCAGCTCAGGGTCTATTCAAGGACCACAATCCCTATTGCTGAACTGAAATCATTTTTTTTTTCCTCCTATGCATATGGCCTTCTAAACATATCTCATCACATGTTAGTAAATCAAATCCAATTGTTCTATTTTTTTCATGCCAAAATTGTAATTCCTACATCCCACCCTAACATTTGACTTAGAAATATATATACCTAACTCAGCTGTAGTCTGTGGTATACATTGAAGGAATATAATATTTTAGAAAAGTCATTTTTTGCAGTTTAGCTTTCTATTATAGTTACAAATTTTTGAGCAGAAACATGATTGAAGACTACTTTTCATTGTTTTACTTTTAAGAAATATGCCTTTACAGGGAAAATAAAAGTAGATTAAAATCAAAACTGTGACAGGTGAGTGCAAGAAAAGATGACAAATGCTTAGTGATGTCTACAAAAAAGCAACTGTTCTGCTTAAGGAGGAACAAAGAGGTGTAACACTCAGTGCTGGGATTGAACTGGTTAATATATTTCCATGTCTGTGTGCACTTGTATTTCATGATCTGCTAAAAATATTCTAATTAAAGCTGTTGACCTAGAATGAAGTAAACTGAGCAATAAATAGAGCCTATCTAAATCATAAATTAGAATGCAGAGGTGCTACAAAAGGTTTCTTAATTCTTCTGTGAGTATGGCAAAAAGCATTATATAAAAATATAAAACCCTCTGTAAATTTACAGTATAGTCAGATCCCCACAAGTGAAATATCTCTAGAACAACAACAGCAACAACAAAAAAAAGCAAGAAACAAACAAACAAAAAAAAACTAAACAAGAAAAACACAACACAAACAAATAACAAAAACACTCCCACCACCAAAAAACACCTAGATCTGATTCTGCAGAAGTTTTATCCCAAGCTCTTATACTGAAGTCTATACTGAAATTTATGAAAATAAAGATTTTGTTTTAAATCTTGGTCCTTTAGAAGAAAACCTGAATCTGCCTTCACATCATCTACCTTGTACCATGCTTACAGAGAAGCAAATACTGAACCTATGACTATGTCAAAAAACATCAACTGAATGAACTAAAAAATTACAGCTGTATAAGGAAATGAAGGTGGGAGTAGATCAGTGGTTCACTCCACACTGCACAGCCCAGTTTAGATAACTAGAAATAAAATAAGCAGTGTTTTACAGGAAAAAAAATGATGCCTAGTTGTAGCCAGAGCAGAAGAAATTAAGTTATGTGTATCTACTGCTGGGGAGGAAAACAAGATCAGTAGGATTTGTAGCAAACATTCACAGGGTTGTAGTCCTCAAACAAAAGATGTCAATGGCAGGAGGAAAAAAATGAAAAGAAAAAATTTTGTATTGCATCTTTTCTTTCTTGCATGCATTTCTTCCTTTTTGCACCAGGATTGTTTTCTGCCCTGGGCAAAATTGTGACTGCATGATCCACTTGATCTGCCTGACCACACAGAAGTCTGGAGTATTGGTAAAATTCTCTGACATGCAAGCTCAGTGTGCTGCATGATGTGGTGCTCTGTGACTCTAAGTCATATGGATGGGTTTATTATTATTTTTATAACTTACAACAAAATATTCTTGTAAAAAAATAAGATATTTCCATCTCTAACAATTACTTCCTATATATAAAGTTTACTTTTTAATGTATATGTATATATACACACACACACACACACACACACACACACAGTCTTCATTTGATCATCTGCATAAATGAATGAACAGCACCATTTTCTTCCTAATATACTAGAATGAAAGTTTTGTAAAATTTAGATGGATTGACAAAATTAGTGCATTTTCAACAGCCTCAGTTTTTGTAAGATAAGCCTTGATCTTCAGAAAGGGCATCCTAGTGATTTCTTTTTCTTTGTTGTAATGTCTACAGTGCTACTTCTGGAAAGGTAATAACAGAGCAAAACGAGAAGATTCCTTGCTCTGATCCTTTTCATAAAATGGAGGCTTGTTGTCAGCAATCTGTAATTTAAAAAAAAAAAGAATAAAAAAATCCCAGAAAAATATTTAGAGTCTTTCAGAATTTTTTTTTCCTTTATTTTATGCTACTAGATTAAAACCAAACAAAGAAGGAGTATTTTTATAAATCAAATTCATGAAAAAGCAAAACATGGTATTACCTGTTCGGGACAGTCTTTAAAGATATGACAACTGTTTCAGTATCAGGTTTCTGTTTGACATAAATGGGAGTTGTGTGTTTTGATTTGTTCTGCCTTGTCTTGAACCATGGCAGCAACTTGAAAAACACTCAGAGCATGTGATCTATATCTGAGTACACTTGAATTCCTTTGGTGAATACACATGTAACTATCCAGTTCTACTCCACCAGAGGTTAGAGTGCTGTTCACCTACTCTGACAATATTTTTTTCTGTTGTTTAAATGGAATTTTATGTATTTTGTACTCTTGCTTCTTGTCCTTCACAACTAGAGTATCTCACATTTCAAAAGCATTTTACAACTTCAATCCTAAATATGCTTATAGCCAGCTCTACAAAAATTTTCTGTGTGCAAACACAGTCTCAGATTAAATAACTCCCAGCCTGGTATTTCCCTTGACTTGATATTTATCAAGTGCAATCATATCCCTCCTTCCATCTGTGTTTTGCTAAACTAAACAAGCCAAGCCTGTTTACTCTCTTGCATGATATTCTTTCCTTTCTCTGATCATTTTGCTGTTCTTTGTCTGCTTCAGTGTGCATTAAGAGCTCCCTAACATAACCAACCAAAATTACACATAATACTGAATGAATCTGCAGTGCAGGATGGTACTAAAACTTCCCCTTTTCTAAGAGGAAATTGACTTGTGTGTTTGCAACTTGAAAATGTTAATTGTATTAAAATGAATAATTTCCACCTTCTCCATCTTAAATGTTACTTTCAACCAGATTGGATGATCAGCAAGTTTTGTTGTGTAAAAGAAAACATAAAAAGCAGTGTCATTAATCCATGCAGAATGGTATTCTATTCCACATTTATCTTTACATCTTCTTTTCTTTTACCCATTGTTCCAAAATAAAAATGCTTGGACAATATTAACAAAGCTGCGATTTTTCTAGATTACACCTTTTCCCTGTTATTTTCTTAATCATATTTGGCCTCCTGCAGATTCCAAAATGTAAAAATTTGAAGAGGACTTGTACTTCCATCCATCACAACTTTTCAGCAACTGATTCTGACACTGTAGAATAAAAGTCTTACTTTATTATTTGTTTAATGACATATTCAGCATTCTAGAACCATCTGTGTAAATCCCAATGAAAATTAAACACAGGGCAGCTTATCCTTATTCCCACAGCTCTTAGAACAACTCTACAGAACCATCAGACAATTTTCAAAGGAGGAGAATCTCCTGTGTGCTCCCAGTCCCTCCAGCACTTGTGTGTCACCTCACCCTCCCCAGTGTGTGAACTCTGGCAGAATATTGTGAAAGCCACTCTTCCTTCCCTGCTGGGGCTGCCAGCTGTGAAACATCATTTTGAATCATGGTTAATCACCACCTGCTTGACCACCACAACTGTGTTATATAGCTACCAGATGGCAGCTGCACAAAGTACACCCTGGCAGTTTCCTCTACCTACTTATTAGTGCTGTATTCTCCAAAAAAAAAAACAACAAAGAAAAAGTATTTGGATCCTGTCATTTGTCTGCATTCTACTTTACTCTAGTTGAATGTTAAAACACAACAGGCAGACTTAGGACTGGGCACTTTATTTCTTTATTAAAATACTGGGCATTTTCTTGGGTTTACCTGAGTGGGCACTTTTTTGCAGAGAATATGGTACATGATAAAAACAGGTAAGGAGGGAACCACCAATAGTCACATGGAACAAATGGGTTTTTACACATCATGGCTGAGAATTTCCTTTCTGTGTAGATCAGTTAAGGTGCTAAATGATGCTCAAAGATATACACTGTGAGACTTTGCACTGCCTAACACAAATGTTGAAAATAAGACTCTAGAATTTCTTCCAGAACAAAAGACAGTGATGGTCTCAGAAAAGTGCAATGAATATGAAAACAGCAAAAACCAGAGTCTCAATTTCCCTTTAGAAGATACTACTTACCCTCTACAGGGGCTTTTTACTATTATGGAGCTGTGATGTTTGATTAGGCCTTTTCTTCCCCATAGTCAGGTGGGATGCTGTGGCATTCTCCCATCAAAGCAAAATACACCAGACTTCTTACTTACAGGCTACTACATTGCTTTTCACTTGAAAAAATACTGGAAAATAATATAAATCTAAGAATAAGTAGAATTTTGATTTAAAGCTGAGCACCTGTGACATCCTGTGAAAACATGGAACAAATGTAAATTGGTTTCTGGAGGAACTCAAGAAAAATATTTGTCGTAGTCTTCAAAATCATCCTAATGGAAAAGAAATACTTGGAAGAGTTTTTCTGAATAATGCATGTGGTATCCAGGTACACACTGGAGCTTTAACTGATGGAATGTAGAAATAGATGATCATTAATCCTGCATTTTTCATTATCTCCCTTCCTCACTGAGCATGATGTTCCTTAGATCAGGGTGCATAGTACCAGTTTCTCAGATCTTTCAAACAGCCATAAGTATTCACTTGTAATTCCACCCCCATCAGACAGAAAACTTTCAGAGATAAAGTTATCTTTGTTAAGGCATATGAATTATACCAAAATGGCTGTAAAGAAATATTTCTTTACTGCACTCAGTGCTTTAAAAAAAGACCCAAGAATTCAACCATGAACAGAGAAGGCTATCCAGGCTTTCCTTAAGTATCAAGGAAGGGGTAAGGAATCCATGAAAGACCTTCTTATTTGTTGTTGTTTATTCAAGGTGAATATGATCTGTGTGAGCAACAGACATGAAGTCACAGTTCTGGAAGTATTTAATTCATAGTATACTATTGATGGATAAGCATTTGAAAGTGAACTGAAATTAACACAGATAGAAAAGCCAGAGATTAAAAGTTTGAAGGATTTTTTTTCTGCTTGTCAGCATCAGTAATTGACAATATTTTACTAATGATTTCATGGTAGTGGCAATAATTTTATGTAAAGAGAATTGCTAAAATGCAACTATTACATATATATTTTTACATTACATATAGACATATATATATGAAAATAGATTTCAGAACATGGAATAAGCTTCCATCTAGTATAAGGGTGTTTCCTTGCTGATTAATATTTCAGTACAAAGTAAGTCTCAAAATCTGTATCTATGACCCTGGTACAAGGTGTGTACTAATGGAATGTGTTGATTCCACAGCTACTGGTGTACTCCTCATGAGTACAAAAGGAGAAAATAGAATAATAGAGAAAACAGAAATAGCAAGGGTGAGAAGAAATTTCACTGTACAAAAATTTCCCTATGGCTAACACTGGTAGCAAATTTCTTCTAAAAGTTTGTATTAATAAATTTGAAATAATAGGCAAACTTAGTGACACCTTGTGAACAAACACCAAGTTAATCTAAATTTTTTCTATTAGTCAATCTTACATTGTAATTTTATGTTAGTTATTTCTTATAACCAATACAATGAAAAAGAGGAACTCTGACCCGTTAAAAAAGAATAGTTACTATTTATTTGACTTTTCACACCTCTTACTTTCAGTGAATATGGTAGTAAAAAACATCACACCAGCACAATCAGCCTTTTTGTGTATCAGAACATCAGCTGCATGTTTCAGAATGAAAGAGAAGTATAACTAGGTCCTTTAGGCTTCAAAAAATTATGTCTTTATCTCCAAACATTGTGAATAGAATTGGTGTGTATTTTTTTCTTACTGATTTTTAAAGAATCTTCTGAATCTCTTTCAAATTGTTCTTGATTAAAATATTTGACTACCTTTTACCCTATTTTCTGATTGGAAGGCAGTGGAAGTTACCTTAGCTCACATCACAGTTTCTGACTAGAAAATCTGGGACACTCCATAAAAAAAAAAAAAAAAAAGGTATTCCCCATTTTATATGTGACAGGTGTGAACCAGACTTCACATCTGGACAAAACATTTCACCATTTTGAGCTTCTTGCTGTTCTGAGAAGGAGCTCTTCATCACAGGCTGAAATGAAGGGTCAAAACTCTTACTTGAGTTCCATACTGCCCAGGCAAACCCCTGCAATAGAATGGTTAAAACAAAGCCACACCCACTCTGGTTTGCTCCTTTTGCAGACTTGGTGAATGCTCCTTATTTCCACAATAATGAAAAATAGTTATTTTATTGCAGCTCTGCACAGTTCTTTCATAGCTTTGCAGTGAAAGAAATAGTTCCAACTTTTCAGTTGTCTGAATCTCCATTAGAAACGCTCCTAAGTGGAAACACCCAGCAGATTTGAAATCTGCTTTTCCTTTACTGCAAAGATTCTACAGTACCTCTCCATATAGTAAACATTAATTGACCTACCACAAAAAAAAGGTCTCCCAGAGTTAAAAGCAATTTAAGGGTTTATATCACAGCTGTGTGAATTCCCATGCAGCCACAAGGACTATGTAATTCTTTTCTTAAATTTCAGGTTCTATACTTTCAAACAAAAATAACTCTTCTCACTGCTCTTAGAGCTGCAATGAGGGATAGACTACATCGATTTGATTAGAGGAATATTTTCCTTCCCTTGAGATTGACTTCCTACACATCTCTTGAAAAGTGATTCATAGGAGTCAGCCATTTGGAATTGCAAATGTGGTATGGGACTCCTTGTCAGCTGACAAATGGATGCAGTCACGTTTAAACAAAGAGAAGACAGAAGTCATACCAGGGAAGAGATTAAACCTCACTCATTCTAACTATCATGACTCCAGTTCCCCACACTCATTCATTGTTGTGATTGCTCTAATTAAGGAACTTCCCTGGCTTACTAGGTCTCTTAGTTCATACATGTGTTATCAAAAGTACATCTTGCCTACCCATGGTAGCAGAAACTGGGACAGGAGCCACTCTGGCTCACAAATACACTACAGTAGCTGTTCTGCATTGCTTCTGCTTGTAATGCTGTTGTACAACACATTTAGCCTGCTCGAGGAGCAGACTTGGAAGAGCAGTGTGGGGATGTCATTCACCTGTCATGTAAGGTGAACTTAATTATACAATAATTGCACATCCGACACACCGAGAGTGGAGGGAAGCAGCGTTTCCTTGCACTTCCCATGGCACAAACATGCATTATTCATTCACTTACTTACTATACTGAGCTTCTGTTGCAGGCATTTCCATTCTGCTTTAAGGTGCAATGAGTAATTTATTAAGTAGTGATGCAGATGTTTATAAAAATGCTAAATTGGAGTCTGAAATAAATCATCGCAGAGAGCGCATGAGACTGGCAGATTAATTCATGGAGTTATTAAGGTTGGGCATGTCCACTCTAAGGAAATCTTTGCAATTTTTTCACAACTCAGAGATACTTATGATGTATCTCTTTTGCAAAACAAACAAATAAACAAAAATTCTTCTAAAGTTTTGAAGAAAGAAATGGGTCAAGGTTCCCCAAAACATGGTACTGTGCTCACTACCCCTGACAGCTGGATCTTCTCCTGAAGTCATTGAATAGACTATTATGGAATAGGAGGGATTTCATAGAAATCACAACAACTAACAGAAACAGAGAGGAGCAACATGCAATTAAAAAGCGAAGATATGCACAGCTTCTTGGAGAATTTAAAGTATTTTAAATTTTGTTTTCATTTGTACCATAAAAATACACAGCTAATTCATTATACACTTCTCTATCTCAAAAATAAGCATTACATTATTCAGTTGCCTCAGATTAATCTAGTCCATCCTGAAACAATCATTACAGAAATTTGTAAGATAGACATAATAGTGAAAATCAGCATCCTAAATAGTATTAAAAACCTCCCCTAAGAGTTTCTAATATACTTACTTTCAGCTTACAAGATTTTATCCTGCCTGATTGACTGAAACACAAATGAGCAGCTGTACTCTGTCTAAAAGACATGAGATATTCTGTTGTTTAAATTAGTGACAATTGGTCCTGAGTAAAAACATAAACATCCTTTTCTACAAAATCCCACAGCCCTAAGTGCCATAGGATGAAGGTTTCTTGGAAAGAATCTGCTCTTTGAAGAAGACTGTGCAGGGAGTAAAGTGAGAAAATAAGAACATTTTCTCTACCTTTTTATTCAAGAAATTACCTCAGAAAGAAAATGGAGCCTTGGCTGTTGGGTGACTCCTCTACTTAAATCTCACCTCTCTTAGTACTGTCAAAAGGCCTCTTTTAGTCCAATTTGAGAGCAGTTTCCAGTCAAACTATAATAAGACTGTCAGACTGAAGTAATTATAGAGAAAAATCTCAGATTCAGCATACAGAGGGCAAAAACGAATAGGGAAAGTCTCTTAATTCTTAATCAGCTCACCAGAAAATAATTTCCTTTTAAACTGAAGAGGAAACATGAACAGCTTTATCAGTTTGCATGACAAAGCAAAATGCCTGAGCAAACTGTGACAATGGACAGTGCTATACAATTTAAACACTAAATATTGCAAGCAATTAAATTCTCCTCCACAGCTTTCTCTCATCTCTTTTCAGGCACATACATAGCAATACACTTAAACATTACAAAAAAATGATTTTTCTATTTACAAGAGAACATGAGTAAATATAAATTGTGTTCAAATGTCTGAGCAGGATATTCACACAGCCAGCTATATTCAGTTAAGACACATGACTGAAATAGAGCCTTGTCTGCCATATAGTCAGTGACAGCTAAATGACACTTGAGTGGATTGACTCATCCTCTGGAAACTCCACTGACTCATAACTCCACAGGTCACTAACTCAAGCACCCACTTTTGTTCAAGTGCACTAAAAGAATAAGGTTCTTTCCCATGTTACACATCAAAGAACACTTGGATTTGGTGTCGTTTTCTATCCTAAATTCTGCAGGCCTTTACACAGAAAATTTTGACAAATCAGTTTTCAGGAAGATTCATTCAAAAATTTGCATTCAAAGAAATATCAATAGCAATATCTCTTTTAATTAGATATGGGTTGATTAGCCAATACCCATCACAAAGAATGTCTGATTATATTACAGATGGTTAGATTTTGGAAATTTACAGGACTAGTCTTGAGCTAGAAGAAATGCACAGGAATCCTTCAGAATTCCCATGGTATTTCTAAGGCCATGACAATTATTTTCAGGGTATATGAGGCGAATATTTTATAAGTTGCCTTATTTGGATCGTTGAGTTTTATTTTAATGTCTAAAGGAAATAACTCATTCACCACAATAATAAGAATTTATTAAGAGCTTTGTAGTACCAAGCTAAGCGGAGCAAGCAATTGATAGTGGGTTTTGTGTGCTTTTTTCTTCTTCTTTTTTTTTTTTTTCCCTACTGGAATGGTATATACTCAAGGGTTTTCAGTGCTCTGCATTGACTAATGAGTGAAGCATCAATTCAAGCATTCATAGCAGTTTAAGGCATTCAACAGCAACTCAGAGGCATCAATTTTAGAATTTCTTCTATTCTGAAGGAGTAGAACCAATATCCTTGTAGTATATATGACTAGATATGTGTATAAACAAGCACAACTGAGAGTGAGTGGCAGAATGCTGGGCCAGAGAAATGCCTTTAGATTTTTCAAAAGTAATAAGGAATATTTAATAGCCACTTCTACAGGAGCTAAAAACTAAGAAAATGCAATGCCATTTTAGCATCTTATTATTAATTCACCATAATGTGCATATCTCAGGGCCCAGTCAGTTTGCATCAGCAATGGTGTAGGACAGACATTCCTTTACCACGTTTCTTTAAAGTGCAGGAATTCCAGAAATGCAAATATGGTCACGTTTCCTTACAGTGGCTAAACTGTCACAGCTGATGTATTCTTTAATGATATGAATACAATGAACTGCAGCTAATGGCACTCCCTAGTGCTCACTGGTTTCTTGGCCTTCAAGGGCAGATTTCAGACAGTGAAGGTATGAGCTAGGAATAGTGTTATATTTAGAATGTTGCAGCCTTACCACAGATTTTTTAATGGTTCATGTGCTTCCCAGCAGTGCCACTGCTTGTAGCATCATACAGGTATAAAGTCATGCAAGTTAATTCAGTTTTGGAGTTTTCATTAAAAAAAAGACAGCCTGTTTGTAGCCTTAGATTAGCAGCACTAGTAATAGAAAAGAACTAATGAGTGAAAATAGGAAGGTATTCAAAATTATAATTGCATTTGGCCTGTCTCTTAGCTCCACAAGAGTTTCAGTGGGGTGTTAGCCCATGGATTTGTAATTTTGGTGAACAGCACAAAAAATTCCTACCATAAAAAAGGTTACTACTCTAACCCTACCCAAAGGACTGCAGCTGTGAACCTTCTGCATCATGTGATGGGTTTTTATATCACCACTTTTAAACTGGATCTTGGAAAGATGAAGTAGCAATGGCTTAGCAATGTGAATGAGAACTCTTCCAAAACAGGCTTAAGGCTTGATATCATTAGTGCATATCTGGCAAAATTCAGCTTTAGTAGCATGGAAGTACTGAGAAAACAAAGACTTCTCTCACAAGACCATGCAACACATTCCCAAAACCCTGATTTTACCTGTTACAGAGGTATATCAAGAATGTGTGGCTGGATGAGCTGCAAAAGAGACTTTTGTCTCAAACCTTCACCTTCAGCTGAGCTAGATAAAGCATCATGACCTTGATCCTCCTCACTCAGACAGCAACCCTCCCTCACAGAGATGTCTTCTCACTACTGATTCTTCACATCTGAAAGGCCACAGAGAATACACAGTCTCTCCACAAACGACTTGCTTTTTCTTGTGGTATTTCAAACATGCCTTTGTTTCTTTAGTTTACAATACTTTATCATCACTGCAGCAAAAATCCCACAGAAGGCCATAGCAATAGGCTGATTTGACATGAAGAGTGATCAGTCATCCACAGCTGCAAGGAGCAGTGAATCCCAATTTCATTTCAAAACCTAATGAAGTTGGCCTCTCAAATCCACTTGATGTATCTAGTAAAATTAGGCTTAGATTGAAATATAAGATTTCTTCCTCAA
Source organism: Oenanthe melanoleuca (assembly GCF_029582105.1). NCBI lineage: Eukaryota > Metazoa > Chordata > Aves > Passeriformes > Muscicapidae > Oenanthe > Oenanthe melanoleuca. Next base: position 96,527,429 of record NC_079336.1, read on the forward strand.
AACCTGTCATGATCATTTGACTCAGGGTTGTTTAGAATAGAGGAAAAGAGAGGAAAAGGGGAATATGGTAATATTTTCAATGACACAGAAATCTACTGGGATGAAGAAGGAAATAATCTTAGCCTTTATGTCCACAGCAGACAGGGGCAAGGAATGTGTTGATTAGATGAAAGACATACTATACAGGATACAGAAAACAGGACACAGGAAGTGTTTTTTGATTAAAACATAAATCAGCCTTCAATGACAGACATAATGAACTACTGTCAGAGACTGCAGTGGAAGTCCCAAGTCACTGTCTTTGGCAGTTTCTAAGGAAAGGATAGCCATTGATAGCAATAAGAATGGAAAATCCATCATAGATGATGTAGGGGAAATGTTGTCATACTGGACTAGGTGATCCTCTGAAGTTCCTTGTAGTTCTGTGTCCCTAACAGTTTTGTACTCATATAGAACATATTATACCACCAATTTAGTCATGCATTTCTTACAAAAATAATGATGATGGAAAGACACATCAATAAACAATTACTGACTTGAGGTAAAGAAAAAAGATTGACTTGGTCTTATACTGGTATCTGAAAGAAAAATTCTATTACGTGTAATCCTCTCCCCAAAAAGTATTGGAGCATTTGGGGTGATTTATTATTAAAGCCAACTCTGGGGATTGAATGGCTGTGGTAGGACCACGTGTTTATTTTTCTTTGCAGCATGCATTATTTATTTCCATTAAGTTTACTTTACTTTCACAGGACTAAGCACTTCTGCTTTCTGAGATGTATTGTCTTGTTACTACTGGGACATCTTACCCACTGCCTTCATTGACTATTTTATCACCAGAGAGAGTCATTGTATAGTCAGCAATCAGTTTTGTAGTCAAGGATCCCAGGACTTTAGTCAAGCCCCAGTGTCATTACAGCTGCTAAAATACTGCTTCAGATTGCACAGCATAGAAAGAAGGTGGAATAAGAGTGGGTATTATTCACCAAGCTTTGCTGATGTCTTCTTGCATTTTCTCTTTAAACTATCCCTTGGCTTGTTTCTGATTTCTGAACAGAGTAAGGAGATGATACAGTGCTACTCTGACAACCTGTGCTAGCTGGAAACATAAGCATGTCCTCTGGAGGTAATTTCCATCCCTTACTGCAGGCATAACTACAGCTGGATGTTCCAGGTGATTTGAAAATAATTATTTTAATGAAATGAGTACTGCTGATGCCTTTGCTCACTGTTCAGATTTTATGAGTTGAGAAAGTATTGCATCATTTAGCAAACACAACAACTAAAGTGAAAAGCAGCTGGTTATGATAAGGAAACAAACCAACGCAAAGAGCAATAGTAATTTAGCCTGTGATTGGAAAAAGAAATAAGTAATTGGAGACATGGATTGTGAATAAGCCTGTCATTTGGAGTGGAATATTCAATTGTCTGCTAGAGCTAATTATTGGCACATTTCATTACATGCTTTTCCCACTTTTATGGCCATATGGCAGCCTTACATGCCCTCTGAACACCTATGAGAAGTCTAATTCAAAGTACCTCATGCATTTATATAATGTTTTCTATATTCAGAATTCTGCAAGATTCTTGACTGGATATAATCCTGTCTTTTCAACCATCATGGAGAGAGCACTGGGAGCCAAGCAGAACCTCTCTCCAAGCAGAGCACAGTCAGACCTTGCCCTGACAAAAGGTGAGGTGCAGTAGCTCCTTTCCCCAGCTCTGCTGCTGTGTGCCAGACTCCAGAAACTGCTTCTCAGCAGATATTCCTCCTTACCAGTAGTCTGAGTTTGAATTCTGAACACTATTCCTGAGTCCATCTAGTGGATAGTATAAGATAGCATATTTATACATGGGTATGTAAGTGCACATAAGTGTATTTGTAAATACATGTATGTGTGCTTATAGATATGTGTAGAAATATGCTATCTTATACTAAAATACTTTCCCTCTATTATAACCATAAAAATTTTTAAAAATATTAGAAATATGACATTTTGGCATAGATTTGAAAATTTTCCTACAAATTAAAACCTACCAAAATACTCAAGTACTAATCTTGCTGGACACTGAAGTTTCCTGCAAATTTTTCTGACCATTCTGATTAGTGAACTACAAAAACTCCAACTGTTTTGCTGCTAATGCAATATAAAAGCCATCAAACTTCACCAGCCAGCTGCCAGTTCAGAGAAACGGGACACACTGTTTAAGTTTGATGCAAACAGCTTTAAACTTTCCAAAAAATATCAAAAAGATGAAATCAAAATAAACAAGTAAAAACTAAAAGACAGGTCACATATTACTTTACATTTGCAAAAGACTCCCTTTTGCCTTTAGCTAGTAAAATTCTACTGTTAACATCCATTAATTTTTCTGTGAATACATTTTATTCTCTTTACTTTTTTTCAGGCTATTCTTTTCCATTGCTTTTCTTGTCCCATGAGTTCTTATTACTGGAAGCTAAAGCCTAGTTATAGTGGCTGAAATGCAAATATTAGTCATTCACAGTAGAGAAAAGTTGGATAAAAGCTCCACCAGGTGAAAAAGGCATTTTGCATCATTGCATCTTTGCATACTTTGTTGATCCTTGGCTGAGTGCTCCATAGAGGTGAGTACAGTGTGCTTTGGAGTTTTTGAAAGAAATTACCTTTCTATTTCTGTTCTGAAAAAAGCTGAAGAGGAATGAATCTGTTCCTGCTCCACTGCTGTTCCAGCCCTGACTCTGAACTGCAAACATTTCCCACAGCACCACCTGCAGGACTATATAGCTGGAGGTTAGAATTTAAATATGTCAGGAGAAAGATTAACCATCAAATATGGTATGCTGCTGAAGGATGGCAGTAAAGATATCTCTGCAGATCAAACTTTATTCATGTACCAATTAATTTATCAGATTTTTTTCAGACAAACAGACACTTTAAGTACCATATGGTGGAAGTAAGACTTATTGCTCTTACATATGTTTGGCTAGAGGTAAGTTTGGGTAAAACTGAAAGCTCTTTGAATGTATCTTCAGATATTCTGGGCATTTTTTTTAATTTTCTTTTTCTTTTTTCTTTTTTTTTTTTTTTTTTTTTTTTTTTTAAGAAACTTAACCTGCACTTTTGTCTTGTATCTGTTAAAGAAAAAACAACCTTATGAAAAATTTATGAGTAAAATGCATTGGCATTTCTAGAATTTCAAGGAAGGAGAGGCATCAGATGCCTCTAGGAGAGGGAACACAAATTATTCACTATGTTAAAAGCCATTTTCCATGGGTCTCCCACCTGGCTTCCAGCAGCTCCTACAGAAGTACATCCTACCAGACACCTTTTTCTTTATTTAAGATCATAATAAATCCTTACTGCAGGTGGCAGCCATTTTAAATTACATTCTCCAGCTAAAAGACACTCTTAACTTTGTAGCTGCATATCAGCAAGAGCAGATTACATCCACAGGTCCTGCATTACTGTAAAAATTACTTTTCCATTTCTGCTTTCTCGTGCTTACCATTCTCACTTTAGTACTGAGTTCAATTCACTTAAAATCCTACCAAAATTCCTTCACTTTAAGAAACTAAATTAAACTACTACCCAAAGTAGCTCACTGACCCATTTAATTGTACTTAATATTACATTTACCACTCCTTCTCAGTGGTCTTAAACATAAGCCTATTGCTAATTTGTTTCCATGCAATATTGTAAATTGGTGTTGATGACAACTACTTGACAATTTCAATAGCTGATGGAAGAACCTTGTTCTTAATGCTGGGTTTTTTTCAACAGTTCTTTTTTGTGTTGTAAGAAAGAAAGCAAAATTATGTTGTCTGTCAGAGACTAACCAGTCTAAACCACTGTTTATTATTCTTTACCTTGAATTAAAACTTGATTTTTTTAAACTGTGATGAATAATTGGTGAAATTTTTGTCCCATGCTGCCTTTTGGTGTATGATTTCTACTTCTTCTAATTAGAAGTACCTCACACAGTTTTCAGTGAGGTTTGGAAACATCATTTGAAGAATTATTTTCAGATTTCTTTTATTTACTTCCTCAATGCTCTGACTGCAAACCCTGGAGCCAAGATAGGAAAAGTCAGCAGTGATGAATGGAAAAGGAACGGAGACAGATGAGGGAAAATGGCCATATTTCTGATCCCTGGAGTGCTTCCACTGTGCCTGGCTCCCTCTCATCTGTGGAGCACCTCTGAAGCAATGCCTGCTGAGAGCCCAAGTGGCTGACCTCAGGTCTTCTGCTGTCTGTGCTTCCCTTGGTTATAAAGCTTCAGGAGCTAAAAATCAGAAAGTAACCCTCTGCAACATCAGCCTTGAACTGTACTGATCTTCTGCTCTTGTGGGCCTGCTACTTCCATAAAAAGACTTTTGTTTAAATTGACTAGGTCTAGAAAAATCTCACTATTGAAGTTGATGAAGGGTTCCAATTTATAAGGCAGCCATTAATATTTATTGGTTACTTGTGAATATAAATATTTATACTTACTTGAGGATTATGTTTAAAAGAACAAGGAAAAGACAAAGAATAGCATATGACAGGCAGCTCTATCATCCCCTCTTAATTAAACAGTTTGCTTTTAACTGTGAAGTGCTACAGAGGCTTAAGGACTAGAAATTAACTACACAAAACAACAGCAGAGCTCATTCATGACCTCACCTAGCAAAATATTTTTATTGATTTGTAATAAATATTCTTGTCATCTGGTATACTGCTTTTTGGCATATCTTCCATTGCAGTTTTCTCATGGTCTGAATGTCTCTGGAGTTCAAAACTGCTTTTATCATGATCCAGAACAGATAATACATAGTAAGATACACAAAGAAAATGGAGGATTCAATTTTCTTTGCATGTACTTCCTTCTAATGAATCCAGAATAAGATCACTAGTACACAGTCTTATTTCTATTTTGTGCTTTAAATACAACAAAGTAATCAGCATGGTGAATCTACACTTGGCATAGATATTATATACTTTTCCTCAGAAAAATAAGAAGAATTTTTTTATTTAAAAAAGGACAAAGGACTTCATAGATATTTTACAAAGAACAGTTCAAAGAGGCCAGAATTTTCTTTCATATTCAACAAAATTTACTCCAGGTAGACTATAAGATTTTTTGAACTAAACTCTGTGAGTGTGGGGCTGTGTAAAAGAATGGTTAGAACCAAGCATTCACATGGCTGGGTGGGTGATTTATCAGACAACCAGTAGAATTCTTCTGAATGTCTGCCACAGGCAATTTAGCTGCAAATGACTGTTTCATTTTCTTGAGTGTCTGTGCATTTCTCTGGAAAAGGAGTTGGGCATTGATTTTGGGCCTCTGTATGGATGTATGCATTGGAGCAGAGGGAACACTGTTAGTTTTGCTGAAGTAAATGCTAAAATTTATATGAAAATAAATTGGGGGAAAGGGGAAGGGTATGACATCACTTCATACAATTTAGAAAGTCATTTTGCTGACATCCATAAATGTGGAAAAGTATCTGAAATTTCCTTTAAACTATTCTTTGGAGTACAGGATGGTTTAAAAAACCTCCCTCTGAAATTTTGTTCTCATTTGTTTGCATGGGTTTGCATGCAGAGAAAAAGACTTTTCATAGAAAAGCCATGTCTCTAATTTCTCATGTCTCTGGTTTTCATGCAAATTATTTCAATATGAGGTCTAAGAGCTACTTGTAAAAAATTTCATTCTAGTTAGTTCAAAGAAAATTGCATTATAAAGGGATGGGGCAGGGGTACAACAGTGTTCTTTCTTTGGCAAACAATATTCTTCTAATTACCTATTCTTTTAAGAGTTTATTAAGTAACCTCTCACCTGTGCCAAGCCAAGCAGTGCTTTTTTCCAATAAAGGAAAAAAGCTGTCAAGTACCATGGTACTTTGAGTAAAAGAGTAAGGAAAGTGGAAGTAAAGATTAGACCTATAAATTCCATAAAGTGCTTCTACCTCTTTTAAAATTTTAAGAGAAATGACAAAACACTGTAGGAAAAATGAATGATCTGACACACTCACACATACTGACACCCTTCTATTCCTTTATCTTTATAAAAATATGCTTTGCTCATGCCAACAGATCTTGACTTGATAGGGAAAGCAGGTATCACATACAGATAGGTGTGGATGAGACCACCACAGCCAACTCACATTGAGCACTGAAAGCCTTTTAAAGTCCCATGACAATCAATACACAGCTCATCACCACGAGTACAATGCACATGGAGATCATTATTACACCTACTTTACTCTCACCCAGACTCATTGTACTTCAAATCCTTGATCCCAAATTTGAAACCTTCCTGCTCCCTCCACTCTACCTCCATCAAGCCAGAAGATATGTGACTAATGAGATTTCCAGTTTTTCACAAACAATCAGCAAAGCATACACGTGTGAGTAGGATGCCGGGGGAAAACAGGGAGAGAATTAAATCACATGTATGCATTCATACACATACTCTAACTTCAGCCCACAGATCTCAGCTTTGCTTACAAATAATTGCCACAGCTCCCAACACTACTACAGCTTTATCAGTGCTGGCAGCCCTAGTGTAGATGGCACCCCAGCAGCTGTCAGCAGCATCATGTCTATGACACCAGCTCAGTGCCAATCTAATTAGCACAGTGCTGAAACAGCTGCTGGTGCTGGAGAGCTGTGAAAGTTGCAGCTCATCCTACCACTAATGTCAGTGGAGTTGCAATAGTGGGAATGTTCTGTAAATGTTCCCCAGTGCAGAACAAGCCTAATGTTGTCAGTGACCTGAATTTCTCTCCTTGTTGGACTTAAAGAAAGGCATCAAATTCCACTCTATACTTAAAATCTAATTAAGGGCTCCCCATCCTACATGTTTCCTTAAAAGTTTTGGTGTCTGTGTTTCTGATGACAGTCTCCTTCATATATCTGACTTTAGCACTGCCCTGGTTTAAAGAGAGCTGTACCTACAGTGCAACCCATGCAATTCCTGTTCAGGACTGAAGAGAACCTTGTGAAAAGGCCAAAACTATTCTGGTAACAGGTCCCAAAGGGCACTACTTGGTTTTACCATTTCTTAATGAGACAAGAAGAAAAACTCACTATTTCTAAACTACTAGATTGCAGTAAGTAGTATATACTTCAAAAGAGGACACAGATAAGCTTCAATATCTGATTCCTCCCCTCTGTCATTCAGATTAATAAATATCTGTATCTTCAGAGAGGCTTTCAGGACTTGTCTGAGGAAATTACTAAAATCACTTTTGTCTTTTAAAAATAGAAATTATGTAACAAAGACTCAAGATGAGAAAAACAGATGAAATGCCAGTTAAGTATAATCAATCAGACAAGAGTCTGACAAAACAAAAATAATATTTAAACACGCTTTCTTCCTGGGGGAAGGGCCTCCACCAGTCTGCTGCTTACCTGTTACACAGAGGGCAGGAAGAAAAGACAGGTCAGTGGTCTCACTGGAAGAGACAGAACTTTTAACTGATGTAATTCTCTCCTTGAACAGAAGGGATATGGGAAGATGACCTCCTCTCTGTTTCATGAATACCCCAGCAGTTTTTCCAAAAACGTGGTTTTCAATAAGGACACAAGTGAAATTTTAGGAGGGGATCAGGAAGATGTGTGTCCAGAAAACACTTAGGAGAGTTCATATTTTGGAGGAGTGAATTAGAAGAAAACTGCCTGGTCTCTAAATTAATCAAAACAACATTTTCTCTTGGTGTACAGCAGAGATATAACTCAGGATGGGGTATGATTTATTGCAGTAGAAACACATTCCAGACAAGAACTGTCTTTTCCATCCTTGCATAGCATAACAGGATCCTCTTGAGTACTGCCACTATATAAACAACTGGTGACCCTTGGCAGCAGCTGAAAGCTCCACATTGTCTGCAGTGAACCACAGGACATCAGTGATCCACTTAAAACACTATTGTGAAAATCTTCCTCAGAATCTCCCATTTATTTGCCAGTACTTACACAAAAAGATAATAGACCTTGCATTTACCTTTGAAGGGTAGGCAGGGTATATGCTGCATCCAGCTCTGCAGTTCTGGGAGCAAATGGCCATTTCTCACTCAGCAGCTTTACCAGAGTCTGTGAGATCTTTGCCCCTGTCCCATCCCCAAAAACGTGACAGCCAAAAATCCCATTCTGGACACAGAGCCATTCCAGTACATCAGGAAATAAGAGAATCTGTCCCCTAATGCAGCAGGCAGTGCATATGGCCTTCTTCTAAAGCTCCTGCTGGCACACTGCAGTGGCAGATTGTTCCAAGAGGGATAGATTTGGGGAGCAACAAAGAAGCCAAGGATAAAAGTACCATTCAGCTTTGTTTCATGTGCAAAAGGAAGTCTGTTATGTGTCCCTTTTGTTTCCCTTGTTGCAGGAAGCTAGGGATTTTAAAGGAGTGAAGCTTAAAGACAGGTGATATTAAAAAGTAAATATTTTGCTTCTCTTGGCTCCACAGAAATTAGGAACTGTCATTCCACTGAGATTTCTTGGAGAGAATTTTTAATGTAAAGCTCTGATGGTTATGCTGCTTCACAGATATGAAAACCTGTAAGGTTTGAACTCTCACTTTTAATCACTTAACAGATCCATTGTTCCTGAGAAAACCAAAGATTTTTTTAAGCTCTCCTCTCTGGGAATATTTGAGCTTCTGCCTTTATATACCTAGAAGTGATATACTCTTTTCTGATAGCTGTGTACTTTAATCCCAGTTATGTCTGTGTGAGAATGTACAGATCTACAGACAAAAATATATTTTACTTGTTTATGTTCACACTCACTGAAACCTCCTGTTAGTACACTCGTGGGATAAACAGGGAAATGGTGCTTTTAACATATATCCACATGGTTACTCTGACCAAAGAAAGCTGTTCTTTATTAAGACAAAGAGCATAGAACTTTAAAACCTTAGGACTTTAAAACCAAATCAGAATTAAATGGTGAAATCTTACTGATCAGAATAACAGCCATGAACATTCCTTATTTCAGAAGTCTCATGACTTGTCCAGCTCTTTCAGTATCACATTGATGTCATCCACCAGTTAATAACTTTTCATTGTTACTTGCAAGTTAACCCACTATTTTTAAATACCCTTTAAATGCATGTTATATAACTTTCATTGTTAAGTTGATGTGTTAGGAAGTATAACTGTATTTGTTGTTGTGTGATATTAAATTACATGTCAAATAAATTTACCCAAGATATAATTAATAAAACTTAATAAGGATTTTTTTATATTTGCATTACAGCTAGCTTCTAGTTAGCATGGAAATGTCAAAGCAATTTAGGGCCTAAAACTAAGTTTTGGTTTTTTTATTGACAGACCTAAATAGAAATACCCTCCAGTAATGCCAAGAGTTAATACACAATCTGCCAGTTAAATTTTATGGTCAGTCAAAGTGTGGGAAAAGAAACTTACCTTCAAAAATTTTCCTTGCCACCAGCTTGTATTTTGAGTTAATATGCTGATTCTCAATGTCATGATTCCCCAATAAAGTACAAATGGAGGAAGACCTTTTACTCCTTTTGGCAGAGAAAGGCAACAACATTTTAGCAATTTGGTCATCTGTACTGTCACCATGAATGAGCACACTTTATTTATTAATTTCACCTTATGAAAATAAGAGAAAATGTTCTACATTCCTCAGGAAAAAAAAAAAAAAAAAAAAAGAGAAACAAACTAAAAGTGCATTCACCGCAACAAAGAGAGGATTCTTGTAAATTTTTCCTTTAAGCAAACTACCCAGAAATAATCCCTGATTGTGAGTGGGGGGTTTATTTTTTTATCTACTTGTCATCTCTCTCCTGATGATCTCTATTTACCTGGATTGAATGATTCTGACACAATTAAGAGAGAGGGAAGATACAAAGGAACACACAGCAGCAAAAGGAAAATCAAATATCCCTTGACTGTGCTTGCTGCAGGTGTTGAATCCAACACTCAGAGCCTCTGGAGACAACAGAACTTGCAGTGGGAGCAAAGGGCCAGAAGTGCAAGTGATGGGAACTGCTGGCACAAAATGAACACAATCCTTGTGCAAGAGATTACAGACCTGTCCTACCATACTTCACTTTCTGTTTTTTCATACACTCTGGAGCATGAGTCAAACTCCTGGTAAACAGTGGGATTTTTTGTTTATGTCCATGCATTTCCTACTCATTCTGCAGCTTCTTCCTCATTAAAGCTCATTCCTGTACTTTACACTCAGGCTGCAAAATGCATCAATTTTCTGTAATATAATTTGGGGTTTTTTTGTTTTGTTTTTGTGGGGGGTTTTTGTTTGTTTTTTGTTTTTGTTTTGTTTTACAAACTGCATTATGGAAATTATTCTATAAATAAGAATAATATATCCCACTGGGTAATTTTTGAATGCAATAATAACTAAAAGGGTATTTCTTTGTTGCCACTCAGAGAAGGGTGATGGAGGTTCCCTTTGAGATACTTCTATAGAATAAATTTACCTTGCTATAAATTACCCAGTATCTTTACAATTTCCCACTTTAAAAGACACAGAATCTCTTGTTTAAATCCTTCCCTCCTGCTTCAAAAATGTGACAGAATGGAAAGAGTACTCTTTGTCTAAATTATATGAATGTTGGTCTAGGGAACTGATTTAATTTTGGGACCTTATTATATGTCTGGCACTAATAAAACATGTACAAAGGAATTTTTTACTCATTAAGCCATATTTTTAGAAATGTACTGCTCTGACAAAATAGTAAAAGATCACTCAGAAAAAGGGTTTTAAGTTCTGAAGTGCCTTTCTGCAGGCTCACCCATGCTACCTCTGCCTTTGCCAACCCAAGAAAAACAAAGGTGCTTGGTGGGGTGTCTGGGGATGGAGGTGCCTGGACATGAGTTGCCTAAGATTTGATGACTGAGGCATCTTAAGCCCTCATCTCAGCCCAAAGTAGTCAAATTGGTGTGGACCAGACCACTTTAAAAGTGCTGTAGTCAAAGCTAAATGGCTACAACAGTGTGTTTAAGGTCTCAAGGGGAAAATTATTTAAGGAAGTGTAGACAAAGGATTGAGATTTGAAAGTGCTGGGTTTGAACTTGTAAATTTTTTCATTCTGTGCTCTGTTTTTAAATGATTCTTCAGTATGTGTATATAAATTTGAGACTTGTGCCATAAGTCTAAAATTATTTGGCCATAAAAATAAGTGCCACATCCAAGTCAAAAAGATTGTGCTGGTTACAAAAAGAAAATGTATTAAGCCTCTTTGCACATAGTTTAAATATTAGACTTTATCCTGTTCTCCTGACCTAAAAACTGTCCCTGCTCCCTGTCATCTCATTAGTGGATGACCATGTTTATTAAATGAGTCATCCCTTTATGAAATGAACTACGTATGTACTAGAGTCCAGTTTCAGGCTAGTTCTAAATTTTAAACCAAAACTAATTGAACATTATGCCCACAGCACTCCCAAAGAGACAATGATAGGATGAGTGATGAGATGCTATGGTTTGTTTGGCTGTACACACATATACATGCACATTTCCATGAACAAGTGAGTAGAGGAAGGAAAGGGCTGGAAAAGACTTGCTTATCCCAACAGAGAAGGCATGCCACCTTTAGTTTAAAAAAAAAAAAAAAAAAATCAAGTGAATTAATTCTCCTTGGAAAATGGTGTGACATGCATTGAGTCACAATTGCTGTGGCAGAGCTGTACATTGCTGGTTCCTCAGGGATGAGCAGACAGGCACAATCTTGCACTCACCTGGCAAACTGAAGAGGAAGACGAGACAAAAAACTCCAGTCTCTTTCAATATTAACCTTCATCTTAAATGTCTGTTATCTTGTAGCTCATTAGGTGGTATTATTTTGTCAAAAAGTTCCTCAATGTCAGAGAACACTGCTCCCAAAGGTGAAGAAGGTTTCAGTAACAAGCAGGAGCTTCTGTGCTTTGGCTGATGATTAAAATAACCTGCCAGCCTGTAAGAACAAGACTCTGGTCATAAACTTCTTTCTTTTCTGTGATTTCATCTCTTCATTAGAAGAGAGAGCTTTGTCCTAGGCCTGTGGCAGCAAGCTGGGAAAACAAGGCTTCAACAAAATACTGAACATTCAAAAACACATAAGAGAAATTGCAACAAAATACTTCTCTAAAAAACTGTCTGTACATCATATCCTCATATCCAGCATGATACTTACAGAAGCAGTAAGAGAAATAAACTGTGCATATAGACCATGCAATAAAGATCAGGAGAAAAAAAACCCAACAAATTGGCTTTTCATCCTTTTTACTGATGACTTCTTTGTAATTTTAACTCTCTTTACATAGAACTAGAATTCACAGGAGGTAGCTTCTTTTTCCTTACTTTGTTTCAAACTGCTGATACATCCAGGCAGATTGATTTTTAAGTGTAGGATTAGGGAGAAAATTTTGTCTCAAAACACAGAAGTCCTAACTGACTGATGTGGCATGGAAAGTTCATAGTGGCTGAGGGCACCAAGCTATCACCTAATGTCAAACCTCCTGCACTGCTGACAACAGCTATCAATGTAAAAATTTCCTCACTATGCTCACAACAGAACAGGCAAGGATAGGAAATTTAACCAAATCCTCATAACAATGTCTGAAATATTGAATCAGTTATAGGAAAGCAAAAGTTCCAAAGAATTTTTCAACCTGGTAATTATTTATAAGGATGTAAGTCAACCTTGCATAGATGTGTTAGAAAAGATACAAAGGTTTCCAGTTCAGCTAAAACTGTTATTTTACTTATATCCACATTCCAAGCTGAAACCTATATTGAAATAAAAAATAAGATTGTAGATTGCTAGAAATAAATTCCCCCTGCATAATTTGGTAAGAATTCAGAACTAGTACAATTTAGAAGTGTAAAAATCACAAAGAAGCACTAATACAATTTACATGATCCAAGCCTCAGGGGGAGAAAAAGGAAAAAGATGTTTTGATTTTGATTTTAAGGGGTTTTGCCTACTTTAATCAGCATTCTTTTGGTCCTAAATTAGCTGAGTATGTCTTCTTTAAGTACAATTGTTGTTTTCTTTCTTTGAAAAAGGAATACTGTGCATTCCCTATGTTTATTATTGTAGTTAGTTCTGCTCCATCATCAAATTTTTTTTCTAAAGGTTTGCATACTATTAAGGTCCTGTTAACTGAGCTACAGCTGCCTGGAACCTCAATTCCCTCCACCCTTCCTTAAAAAATGTATTTGCTACATTTGCCATTTTTTAGTCAAATGGAAACTCTGCTACTAAAGAACTATTTAAAATAAAGCTTACTGTTACAAATGCATAGCTGTTCATGTGGTTCTATTTAGCACAAAGAATATTTCTTGTCTTTAGCCTCATCACTAGATATGTGGCAAAAAATCCACCTAGGCACTATTTCCAGCATCTTCACCATCTGTATGTTGTCATCTTTGCTAAATATTAAGGCAAAATTAGACTTTAGTATGCTTAGTTCAATGCAACAAGTTTATTGTGTAAGCCATTTTTTCAAAGCCTGGAGCTGCAACATGCATTTTGCCTCTAATATATAATAATAAATAAGAGTTTACTTGAGTTAATTTTGTTGACAATGAAAGAGCTGGTGATAAAGATACAGAAAAGGACTCTGTATAACTCATTCTCTTTAACTTATAAATAAATTATTTTTCTCTTTTCCTTTTATTTCCTAAATGAACTGACCTAAGACATTAGCTCTGTTTGTGAACATTCATAATTCAAAGACAACAAAATAGCACATTATCAAAAGCTTAAACCAGCATCACTTATATAACACAAATATTAGGGAAAATAGCAAAAAAGAGAGTCTGTATATCTGCTTAAGATCAGACCAAGACACCATTAAAATACATTGGTATTTATTCTATTCTCCTGGATGCATCATTCCCACACAGCCATAACTCCATATAATATATATTTCTACTGAGTGTTTTACTGAAGTATGATGCTTAACTTGATCAAAGTGTTTGAGGTCAATAATTGCAATGCTCTTGAATAAACCCTTCTGTCTCACTTGCTTTGCAACAAATGTTTTGCATATTGACTTTATCTGTGTCTTCTAGTGATGCACAAACTCAACCATGTAGTAAGCAGAAGCATTTACTAGGTTGCAAACTGAAACTATTTTAAAAACATAAAATAGGTTTATGTCCCTTAATTCAATTGAAATACAATATGCTGTGATAATATAATATTTCTTTATAGTGCCTTGAGTATCACTTTTATGCAGCATTTACTGTGTAACAGATATTAAACCTTTGGAGAACTCATGAAAATTTCCAGTGTGCTCTTCTGGCCTCCCTAAAATGTTAAAACTCAGACTTGAGGAGTTGTTAGTTTTGTTTCTGAATAATCCTTCCTTGGAAATAAACTGCTTGATCACTAGCTGTAATCTGCTCTGTGTTCTTTGATGGACCTGCTCTACCCAAAATGAATATTGATTGTTTGGTTAGAGCACCAGCCTGGAACAGAAGGGTTGTCTCTCTGCACTGATGTCCTTGCTTTAATCACTTCATGAGTCTTATTGTGACACGGGGCTGAGATAAATTTCCCCAGGTGATTTTTATTTCCAGATGAAAAATAGCGTATGAGAACTTTACATTATTATTTATTGCACTAAATCTGAACATACTGACATAGAAGCCATCATTTTCTAGATAGACAGTTACAAGTATTTCTGTTATTCTCATTTTCTAAAAGATACATGTCTTAAGTTTGTAAAAATTTTATTCTCAAAAATATGTAGTCAGGTTTAGCATCATGTGTGCAATGCTAGCTTAAAGCTGTTAGTTTTGTTATAATGAAGAAAGAACATAGATTAAATTTTTTCATCTCTTTCAAGACATGCTTGTCCAGTAGAACAAGACACTGGTGAGTGCATTGCAAGCAGATCTTGTCAATACTGCTGCTATGACTGCTCAGTTCTCTTAAAGTTGTTTTCCACTGAATATAATTCAATTAATATTTTTGCAGTATTCATACTCACATAATTATTCAGATAATAATGACAATATTTAGAAATAATTACTCCTTTCTAGATTTTAAACAGTTCTAGCTGCAGCCAAAGTAGGCAGAATGTTTCAATCTATGTATAACAAACATCAGTTATCATTGCAATTAATAAAATGTAGACATTTCTATTTATCATATTTCTTATGAGCCTATGATCCTGCTCTTAACATCAGCATAATGAAGCCTCATCCTAATTTTCTGGCATATTCCAGATATTTCCACTGATTTTCATGGCCTCAGATTGTCATGTTCAGCTTCAGAAAAGCATCCCAACTCCTGAAAAACATGAAAAAGGGACTTAACTTTAGGCAGCCATTAAAGTCTTTTCCTAGAAAGAAAAGCAATATTATTTAAGCTTATTCTAATCTAATAAATGCACACAGATTATCTGTGCCACTGTCAAAAATAATTTTAACTGATCAAATGCCAATTGCTGCTTGACCAGTCAGAACACCAATAATTTCCAAGCCTAACTACACTTGTGTTACAGAATAAAACTGGGTAACTCAGGTCACATAACAACAATGACCTGCATTATTATTCCTATCTGAATTAGGCACCACAAAACAAGTCACTTATTCAGGCTCTGTACTCTGAGTCAACATCAGTACAGAAGAACAGCTCACTTGAAAGGTTTTACTACCACACTTTTTCAATGATACATAAAAATGCAGCTATTTGATGAGAACTAAACTTCCAGGCCTGGATACCTGTTACACTGAGGAAAATATATATCCCAAGCCCCTCCAGCTCAGAGACAAATTCCAATCTCCCAACCTCAGTCTGCAGCAGTGTTGAACTCTCACACAAATTCATTTTGAATAGTAAAACTTTGCCAACATTCTTATCTAGGTTTTCCTCACACAAACACTGTGCAGCCTTTGTATTTTGGTGATTGTTCCTAGCTTCTCACAGGGCTGAAAGCATTTGTTCTCTGTATACAGTGTGGGAACCCCTGTCCAAGAAACCAGCTGATTTATTCTTTAGTCTTCAGTCAGGGCTCTTCTGCACTCAGCATGAAAGATCTGGTGAAGTGTTTTCCTGCCACTAAGAAACGCAAAATTCATGAAATACAAATCAGACTATGATCCCCAGTTCCATACAGAATGAGGTAAGAGAGATTTTATAATAGCTGCTATATTTTCAGGCCCTATCTCAAGATACAGCTTTTTCAGATTTTAAGCAATATATAAAGGAGGACTAAAACACTCTACGAAACACCTCAAGATCCAACATAAAAATAACAGACTTTTTGCTGGGTATCATCAACATTTTCTTTTCTTATTTTCTTAAAATCTTCCAATTTTTTGCCAATTTTATTATTTTTCAACGGAACAGAAGTGTTCTAGATGCTTGTCTTCAAAAAATGCTTTAGTGAATAATTTTAGCTTTAAAGATTACAGACAAATTATCTATTTCTTATTTTCTACTGAGATTCCTGACTTTTCTCAGTATCCGGATTTCATCTCCCACTATTGAAAATAAAAAATAAAACCTTCTTGCTTATGAATTTTTAAAACGTGAAATGCAAGTGCAAGATGAATAGAATTGCAATTGCAAGATGAAACAAATACTTACATAATTAAAATGATTGTTAACCCCATGTCTCAAAGATGGTTTTCCCTGATGCATTATTCTGCACTCCCTTGGTCATAAGTTAGTATGACACATCCTTCTTTCCATTGTACTTGTTTCATTCCTTCAAAAAGAAGGAGAAACCCCCTATATTTGTTCTTTCTGTTTATGCACCAGTAACATATCTATACCTCCTCTGCTGTTTCTTTTTAACTTTTTTTCTTCAAATCCACATAAAAATGGATATTCCTTATAGACCACATTTTCCCTTTATAAACTATAAATAACTCTCATATCAAGTGTTGCCAATTAAAGGAATTTCTGATATTTTGACTCATGAAGTAAAAGCAGGGGGCTAAAAGCTTCATAATGTACATTTCATGCCTAAATATCTTAGTTATTTAACTTATTACCATATGCTGGTAATCAAGCTCTTTCATGTAGGAATTTCCAACTGAAACAAGCACTGTTTTTAACATTAGTTCTGCAGGACAAAACCTCAGGTGGTTGTGTGTTTGTATAGTTACCCTCACTTTAGATCAGTCTTCTTCCATTTATTGAGGAGCAGGTGCTGAGAGAGCAGCATATGATATTCTGGAATAGGTAGACTGTGTTTTGGGCTGAACCCTAGTGGAGCAGCCTGGGATCACCCACTGTCAGAATCCTTTCCAGCTGGTATCAGGGCTAAATTCAGAGGCTTCATGACTCAAATCAAAGCACAGAATCTCAAAGAATAGTTGAGGCTGGAAGTGACCTGTGGAGTTACCTGGTCCAAGCCCCTAGCTCAAGCAGGAACCACCGTCCAGATGCTTTCTAAGTGGGACTCTACAATCTCTCTGTAAAAATGTGCTTTCTGTTGGCCACCTTTACCCACCAGGGTTTTAAGCTCTTAAATCATCTAGATATTTACATATTCAAAAGTGGCCTTGAAATTGTCAGGAAATTATCTCTAATAAAGGACAATGTCAACAAAAAATCAAAAAGCCAGACCAGACAAGCAGATGACGAATGGGTACAAAATGTTCTTTCTGGTCTATCTTCTTTTTCCCTTCATTAAGAACAAACATGCAAATTTAAAATCCTCCTGGCTGAGGCAATACTCCTGTTTTAGGTTTCTTTTAATTTGAAGTACTGAGAAATTCATAAAGGATGGTTCATATAAGTCAAAAAAGGTAGGGAACATGCTACTATTTCACTATTTAATGGTAATAAATATAAGACAAGAATGTAATCTTGTTTTGATTAGCTAGAAAACTGAGAAATTCAGTGATTTTCCTCTGTGGTATAGCCACTAAAATTCCTGCATCTTTTCAAACAACCGTACCAGTTGGCTACATGGGGAAATCACTGATGGGGACTTTGTCATCTCAAAGTAGAGTGGGGATTTTTTATGCTGACAGCATCTCAGCACCCTCAGGACACAAAGGACTGGCTCATACAATCGTGAAGCAAACATGCTGCTGAAAAATCTATCTTGTGACTCAAATGGGACCACATATTGACATATTTTGACTATTTTTAATTTACAAGAGAATATAATTTCTTCACACTAAATATAGCAAAGAGAGAAAACAGAATGCAATAATAGTGCTGTAAAACCAGTTCCCTGTCCTGTTTCTTCAGAGCCCTCAGTATGTTCAAACTGGATGAAGTACAATTTTCAAAGATTAAGCATGGGAGATTTCTAAACAGAAAGTTTGCAAAAGAGGAGAAGAACATGAAGCTGGAAGTCAGTCAGATCCTCTACACAAAACATGCATATCTGAAGTAATGAAAGTGAAGCTCAAGAAAAAAGCTGTGTTTTATTCCTGCCACCAGTGGGTTCAGGATTGTAACAGGGAATCACTATTTCCTCAGAGTTCTGCTGCATGAAACCTCTAATTTTTTTTTTTTATACTTTTGATATATATCAACTTCCAAGTAAAGCTCAAAGAGCTAGCTGTATCACTGAGGATGGAGGATTTGTTCCACAACTACCTCTGCTGATTTCCCCAGATGGGGAAGAGGAGAGCTGGGAAAGCCCTTGGCCCTGCTGTTTCTTGCTTTTCGCTGTGCCTGACTGATCCTGAGAAAGGATGATGCTCACAAAGTTCATGTGTGCCTGTATTTCTTATAATTTCTGTTATGACTCAGCACTGCTCAGAGCCAAAAATAATCAGCTGCTGCAAAGTATTAAACCACACAAAACACCACGAGGTGCAGCACTGCACGTCAGAGCATCGCTAAAACTGCAATTCAGGAAAGGGCCCTAGGCAAGGCTGGCTTGCAGGGGTTCTGTGTGTTTCACTGTGCTAGTGGGATGAAATTTAGCCCATAAGAATACTTTGTGGTTTGTTTGGAAGCCGGGTTGTTTGTTTTATTTTAAACAAAAACAGACAGCAGTATCTTGTTGCCAAAAATAATTCCTCAGGGACTCTTCTGGATGGTTTGCTGTTTATGCCACTTGTGTCTGGATTTTATCCTTCTGTGCATTCCTTCCCACAGTATAAAACAGTGCAGATTTTTTCACTGAAACAGTAGATTTTGGTTAGGAAAAAATAGCTAGAAACTTTGAATTACCCTCCATACCTAAAAAAGATGTTCCATCTGACTGTTGTACTAAAAATATTAATATATATTTCAGATTATTAATAACATTCCTTTCAAAATAGCCCTGTGTTGTCAAAGGAAGAAGGGCAAGTACAAATGATTGAAGGTAAATGGTCAGTTGTCCACAAAATAATCTACTTTGCTTACTGCAATTGAGCCATGACATGGATGATGCCTGAACCAGGAGAAGTCTTGGATTAATTACAATGACTCCATGCAGAGATCATAATACTATTGCCTAAATCACTAATGCCTCACCTCTCAAACTACCACTTGAGCTACATTTGGTCAAACACATCTTCTCAACCTCCAAAAAAACCCCCCAAAAAATCACAATTTGGGCACAAGGTTATATTGAGCTTGACAACCAGAATCTGTTCTAAGTATTTCCTCTGCAGTTTGGAAAGCCATTCAATCTCCCATTTAAAAAATATATATAAATGCTTTCTTGATTATGGATTGAAGCACAGGCTGAAGCCTTTCTGCCTCCCCTTTGGTTTGCATACACAATGAAAACACATGCTGAACTCCATTTTGAGCAGCACTTCTGCTCTGACTCCAGGCTGTTAGTCAGTCCTATTTCAGATGAAAGACATTGCTGAAATATCTGAGGGAAATCTGAGTCAAAACTCTATGACTGTATGGGGTCTATTCTTACTGATAAGGAAATTATAAAGGTATTGTTCGCACTTCTCCCTCTAACAGCATAATCTTTTTTGACACACAAAAATACTCTGCTTCTATCACACAGAGAACTCCAAAAGCACCTCCTAGCTAAAAATCTCAGCTATTTGCAGACCAGCTTTATTTTTATCATACCCAAAAACTATAGAGAACTGTGAGCAAGAGGCATACGGTGTGTTCTATAAAGAGCAAGCAACTGCTTGCCAACAAAGTTGTTATGATTAATTGTCAGTTCAACAGAAGGTAGGCAGTTCTGAAGCACAGAAGAAGACAAAAAAGTGGACTGGGAAAATTTAAGAGGGTCAAGCAATTTAACTGGCTTGAAATTATTTGGTAACCAATTAATACATAAAATAGAATGATATAGGTGGGTTAATTCACAATGCTTGGTGGGTAATTGCAAGTAAAAGATGTGCATTTTAGACTAAGTAAGCTTCCTTACATTTCTTCTTTATGTAGATGTAGAGGTGAATAATTATACTAGGTAAAATAAGTTAATATAAAAGTAACAAGAATTACCTATACTCACTTATTAAAGTAAATACAAGAGACAATATGAAGCTAAAAACAACTTTAAGAAATCAGCTGCTCTTCAGTTGCTTCAGTTCACACACACACACTTATATTAAAAGCACATCTAGCCTACAAAGTCAAAATTACAATTTTAATACATCCCACCCTTATTCATATGTGCTGTGATCTAGTTTGCCAAAGTATTTTACATGAGCTCTTTGCTTTTATTCCCTGCACAAGTTCTATGAGAGCTTTTGAATAAACATTTAGACCTGTTCATTCTCCTCAAAGCAGCCCTGAGGATTTCAAATCATGGAAGAATTTGGGCTGGAAGGGACCTCAAGAAGTCGCATAGTCCAAACTCCTGCTCAAAGAAGGTCTAATAAGATTAGGTTACTCAGGATCATGCCTAGAGAAGTCTTGAACATCCCCAGTGATGGTGATTCCACAGTCTCTGAGGATAACAGGAGTTGCAGACAACCAGTAAGGTCCTACTGAAACATTTTCTTTTTAAGGTTGAGCAAGTCCAGCTCATTCAGCTTTTCCTCATTCATTGTGTTTCAGGCTCCTGACTATCCTCTTGGCCTCCTGGACTCCCTTCAGCAGGTCAGAAATATCCTTCTGGTACAGGGAAAGCCAAAATCAGACACAGGATTCCACCTAAGGTTTCACAAGTGCCAAATATAGGGGGTGGATGGCTTTCCTTGACCTGGCTAAGAGCTGAAGTAGCTAGCTGTCCTCAAAAAGACCTACACTGGCAATTGCATTTGCAATTTATTCAGGGAAGCAAAAACATGTCTACATTTCTCTACTAATACATTCATGGATGCCTTTGCTGCAAGGCCATGCTGTTGACCCGTGACTTGTTGCCTGCTAGGACCTCCAGATCCATTTCTGCAGAGGTGGATCCTTTCCTTAGCCAGATGAGCCCCAGTTTGTGCTGGTACCCGGGATTATTTCACCCCAGATTCAAGAGTCCATGGTGACTTTTATTAAACTTCTTGTGCTCCTGTGTAAAAAGCTTGTGGGAGACTGTGTCAAAGGCCTTACTTCATCACAGAACAGCCGTTGCACTCCCCTTCCCTTCAGCCTCAACAACCTCAGCACAGGAAGCAAAAGTTTGGTCAGGCATTATCTGCCTCATTTGCCCTGGTTCATCTAAACCCATGTTGGCTGCTCCTTACAACAATCTTGGCTTTCATGTGTTTAAAATATGTCTCCAACCTCTCCAGTGACCAACACTAGGCACCATAAAAAACTCAGTTATCCTGTCATTTAACTGTGATGTCCACATAATTCAGACATTTTATTTAGGATTATCAAATTTAGAAATTGTGGATGAAACCCGACTTTCTCTTCAATCCACTGAAGGGCTTCTTCCTTCTTCAAAAATAATACTAGAGACTCCAAAGAACTAGAGCAAGGCAAGGCAAACCAGCTGAGGTGGAGCATGAAATTACATTTCTCAAATATCATAAAGACTGGGTTAATTTTGTACCACTGGCCATTCTTGACTTTGGTCACAAGAGTGGATTCATTTGCTGATCTCTTGGTCAGTGGGTTAAATCTGGTCATGATGACTTTAATCATTACTATCATTACTTCCCTGTGAAAGGCTGTTATTACTCAAAGGTTACAGGAGCAGAAAGAATAAATAGCTTATTGCTAATTTGTGTCAGTTATATATGAACTCAGAGCCTTCTTTCGTTCTCACCCATATGAACTCAAATTGCTTTCAGCAGGCATGCCCAAATTTGCTATTTAACATGACAATTACTCTTTTGTCTACCTTTTTCAAAACTATGCCTTCTTTGCAGCTGTTTTTTTTTCACCCCTGCACACCAGAGATGTGTCTATTTTACAGACCAGAAGGTAGGTCTATGCCAGGAATTCATAATCCTCTCCTGTCAATACATATCTTCCATTTCAAACTCCTCTAATAACCTTCTGGGTTTCTACATTTGGCTTGCTTGTACATATACAGAGTAAAAAAAAAAAAAAAAAAATTAAAAAAAAAAAAAACAAAACCAACAAAACCAAAAAAACCAAACCCCAGCCTGACTTAATCAACTATGTAAATTAGACATTTAGACATTCTGCAAACTGATTCTTCCAAGCTAAAAATGTTATTATTAGCTTGCTTAACATATGTCATCTGCATTACATGCCAAGTGCTGGCCCTAAACACATTTCAAGAACATGACAGTGATAGTAAAGGCAGCACTTTGTCACAGGAAGATTCCACCAGGTTAAGTGGAGGATTTTTGACCACTTTGGAAATTTAAATCAGTGTGTGCTTTTGTTCAAACCCCAGACAGCTGAGATGAAGTGACTGGTCTGCATGCAATATGCAGAAGTCCAGGCATGCTACTGCCTTGGTTTAGTTTAGGTTTGCCAACTTTAATATACTCAGTTTCTGTCTTGAGATAGGATTAGGAGCAGAAACAAGGCAGGCTTAAAACTTAAAAGGGTATAAAGAAAAACTTTATTAACAACACAGAGAAAATAAGAGATTCAGGATAAGATTTTCAGACCACTCCCTCCTCCCCCATCTCCCACATCTTCTTAACAACAATATAGAGAGACACTTCAGTCAGTCCTTCACTTAAATAATCATTTCAGTTCAGTTCAGGGAGAGAGTCTTCTTCTTGTTTGGCTATAGGGATTTTTTCAAGTGAAAAATAAAGTTATCTATTGTCTTCACTGTCATGAATAGCAGCTGCCCAGGAAAATCTGCAAAATGGTTAAACTCCTCCCATTTTCACAGCCTTCCCAGAGCTGTGTTTGTAGGCCATGACAAACTCATGGGACATTGCAGTAAGCTGTTCGAAGGCAAAACTTCTCTTCATCTCTCTTTCCTCAAATTCCTCTGTTCATACTTCATTCTCAGGAGCAGAGGTTGCCCCTCTCCCTCGGGGCAAAGGATGCTTTTCTCAAACATTTCAAGCCCTCCATGTTTTCTCCACCATTTATAGGAATCTTCAGCGCTGTACAGTCCACCCCATAGCTTACAAAAAGATTTTTCAACCAACTTTCACGGCGTCTCTTCCCATCTGGAAACTTGGCTCTTACTTCACTAACTTTGGTGTATACTTTTCTGCTTTATTTCCTCTTATTCAAGAGAGGATTGGAAGTCTGCGAGTCTTATCTGAGCATTGGAGTTAAAATTTCACACAGAAGATGCAGAGGACTGTTCCAGGCCATGGAGCCATGCCAGGATCTCAGGCCATGTGGGCTGCACTGGGAGGGAGATGGATGAAACTGCAAAGTCCAGCAAGCCTGGGGAGGAGGCTCTGCCAAACAGAGCCAGCTGCCTTCCCCCACGGCCCGTGGGTGGCTGGGGGGCTTCACCTCCCCATGGCTGCTCTGAGATGGTGGCAGGGCCCCGCTGAGCTTTGGGCACACCAGCAGGGAGGACTGGGATCTTAACAAAGAGCCTCTCTGCCTCTCCTCCCTGCTGGCCATCAGGGCCCCTGGTGGAGAACGGGCCCGGCGGTTCCCCAGCCCAGGGCTGGTTACCTGGTGAAATACCAGAAAAGAAAGAGAGCTTTCCTGACATTTTCTTGCTTTTACCAACGTGATTCATGGAGCAAAGTTGCTTCTATAATTGGTTTCCCAGGCTGCCAATTACTCCAATTGGTCCTGTCAATTCACAGTGGAAGTTTTCATGGAAAAACTTGAGTGTGCCCTCTCCCCCTGGTTGCCTTCAATGCAAAACCAGCACAACTACTTACAGTTGTCTTCCTGAGCAGAAAATATCCACCTCCAAACAAATGAGAGGAATGTGCTTGGGTTATATAAAACAGGAAAAGAACAATTCTTACCATGATTATACACATGCTAGATTTATCAGTGATGAGAAAAGTTGTTGTATTATTTTTTCTCCTTTATTAGAAGGAGAAGAAATAGCAGTTGAAAAGCTTTCTTAAAAGAATAATCATTCTGGAATAAAAGTGATTTTTTTTTTCATTTTTTTCTTTTTTTTTTTTTTTTTTCTCTTTGCCTCGCTAAAGGAATCATCAGCCAGTGCAGAACAATGGATATTATTTTCTTAGTAAATGTATAGAAGTGCAAAGTCTTTGAACTGCAGACCTCTTGTAACAGAGAGCTAAAACAGATTCCCACAGTGTTCTATTTTAATCTGTTCTGGATCAATGTAAGTGAACACTGAATATTTATATCAATTTCGTTTTATTTAGGAAGGAAAGAAGGACCTAGATACTCTGCTTGTAAGTTAGACAAGCCTAAACTCAAAATTATTTTCAGATCTGGCAAATTTTTAGCAAATATTGCCCATTCCTAGTTCTTAATGGACTTAGGTCCAGAAGCACAAGCATAGGGCATGACAACCAACTTTCCTACTCAACTTATTTATCTGAAACTATGGAACACTGCAATTTTTAGTCAGAAGCCTGAGAACATATCATCAGACCATTTTTCTCCATTTCTTCTTAAAAAACACTTTGAAAAGCATAGTCAATTTCTGTTTTATATGTTAATATCATATTAAATTGCTTTATTGCTTTGTGATGTACAGAAACTTTGATGTTGGCTTCTTTATTTTACTTCAAGAATTCTTTTTTCTTGTAAGCTTGAAAAAAACAATCTTCCACTTAAGCTGATTGCAAGTAATTGAATCCCTAGATATTTGTCTTTGTGCTGGGAGGTTTCATTTAACTTTTAATGGATTTTTAATGTTGAAACAGTTTCATTTTAAGCTGTTGTCATAAAACATTTTAGAATTTTTGAGGAATTTCCCCCAAATTTTTTTTTTTTAGCGGAGGTTTAAAATGACATTATTACAAGAAACGTTATAAAAGCATCCTGAGAGAACGAAATTATTTCTATAAGACAGAGCTGTTAAGGTGTGCTGGTTTCACATGGAGGGGTTGGGGTGGGGAGCAGCCTGAGGGGAGAGCACGGGGCCTGGAAACAAGAGTGCTGTCCCCTCTCTGGGGGCTTCAACTGTGGGCTGCAGGGACCAGGTGGCCAGAGAGAGAGTTGTTTCATTTTCATAAATGGGTGGTGGGCCGCTCTCCTTTGACTTCCAGCTCGGGAGGTGAGGTCGGCTCTGGCCGGGGCCTGGCCCTGCTCGGCCCCTGGCCCGGCTTGGCTCGGGGCCTCGGCCCTGGCGGGTGAGGTGGGGCCCTGGCTTGGCCCCTGGTTTGGCTCCCAGCTCGGCTCCGCTCCGGCTCTGTTTGTCTTGGCAGGGTTTGGCTTGACTCTGGGCTCGGCTCAGCTCGGCTCGGCAGGGTTTGGCTTAACTCTGGGCTCGGCTCGGCTAGGCCCGGTTTCTCTCTCCGTGCGGCATTGCCGATCGGGGGATGCGGGAGCCACCGAGGCTCTCCCTTCCTCCTGTTCTGAGAGGAGAGGCCCCAGCTGGCCATGTGGCTCAGAGTTTTTCCAGCAATGGCCTGGCCCGGCTTCTCCACGCTCTGGATGTAATTTTAACTCTTTTAATGCCTGAATAAGATTCTCGATCTCCTGAGCTCCCCTGAATGAGAAGAATAAAGCTAGAAGTCTATTGAAGTCAGTGAAATGAAGATTAAGTTTCCAGATGGGAAAAGATTGAAATGATGCCACAGATAAGTAGTTGAAAACTTTCTTTTTTTTTTTTTTGTGGGCTATGAGGGGACTGTGACTACACTAAAATTCCTTTAAACTGTGAAATATTCTTGGGGAGGTTAAAGTGCCTGAAAAGAAGACCTTTTGCCTTGAGGAAATGGGGCTCTGTGTTTTGGGACTGGAAATATGGACAGAGACATTTAATAGAAAAAGAGATGAAGAAAATTTTGGTTTTCAGCAGCTTGACTTTAAAAGTAGTACCCCAAATGTATAGCATAACCCAGCAAAACACAGCTCTGGAGAGACTGGGGAGATGGGAGGAAATCATAGTTTGCAGATCCAAGCGGATGCAAATTGTGAAAGTGAAGACATCCCCTAAGCCTAAACAAAAAAAAATGGAACTTTTCTCTCTAGAGTGAACTGAAATGATTATTTAAGTAGATAACTGACTGAAGTCTTCTCTGTATATTGCTGTTAAGAAATGTGGAAGATGAAGGAAGGGGGAGGAGGGAATAATCTGGAAATCTTATTCTGATTTTTTTTGTGTGTGTGTGTGTTATTAATAAATTTCTTCTTATACCCTTCTAAGTTTTAAGCCTGCCTTGTCTTTGCTGCTAAATTCTATCTCTAAAAGAAACTAAGTATATTAAAATTGGCAAACCCAAGCCAAACCCTGACATAAGGCTACTATGCTGTCAATCTGCTGTAGAGATTAAAAATACAGGTTTTGCATTTAAATAATACTGCAGATAGCTGGAGTGCATCCTTCTCTGCTGGGAACTGAGGTCAAAAGAGCAAGCATTCTGCAGAGGGGAGGAAGGGTACAGGAATGGCAACATCCTCCCACAAGCCTGACACACTGAGTCCAAGGACATGTGGGTTCCCTAAAACAGCATTTGGAAAAAGAGATGCTGGTGAGGGCTCCATTGTCCATGGTGGGGAAGAGGCTTGAAGACCTTGATGTTCATCAAGATGAGTGCTTTGTAAATTCATGTACCCAAGAACTACTACCTGAATGTGTTTTCTGGATGCAGAGAGCAGGAATGCTGCTGGTGGTCCCAAATCACCAAGTTGATGCAGTTGAACACATGTCAGCTGAGCTATGGCAGACTCTGGTCAGCCAGATTTGAAAAGCAATTTGGATAGGTGAGCATATTCTGACAATATTTTAAGGACAGGACAAGCCTTGCATGACTGCATCTTCTGTTAATCATTCACAGATCATGTTTTTAATCTAGAGTGAAAAAATCTGGAAGTGTTTGCAAGATACAGGAGAAGTGTCTGGTTCATAAAAGCACAGATAGTGCAGATCTGGATAGGGGAATATCCAAACCACTTCAGCTGTCACAAATATGAAATTTCATTCTTCACAGAGCAACCACAGAAAGGAAAAAATACCCTTGTTTTAATATGAAAATGGTCATTTGGATACTTACATAATCTGGCCCTTTAAAAATATTTTATGTTTTAATCACTGTTGCAATGAAATTATTTGTTCTCTTTGCACATCTTTCAAACTGTCATACATCAATGAGCAAGGATCAGAGTACGATAATCTTCAAGGAAGTGTTGGTAACTCACTCTTATTTAAAGTTGAAAAATCAGGACTTACACACATATTGACAGGGATTTTGACGGGATTTTTTTTCAGGGATTTTTGGGGGCTTTTTCCTAGTAAATAATTTCTAAAATGAACTCAGCTCATCTTAAGCAAGTTTACTCTAAAAGCAATCCAAGTTAAGACATTTTACATCACACAGAATGTGTTCTTAAGTTCCTGTATTTTGTTCATCCTTTGTCTTGCTTCTGAGTCATAGGAAAATTGTTCAACAGGAAGAAAATCTGTTTTAGCTCTTGCTTGTATCGCTCAGCTAATCCTGTGATCATCCTCAGGAAGGTTTTCCTCTGAAGTCAGAGAGCAGGTACAATGAAATCAGAATTCTGGATCTGGCTTCATTGTGCACATTCAAAGAGTGTCTGGAAGATGAATAAGCCAGACTGATCCTTACAATGATGCATAGCCATTCCCAGACATTTTAGCATATTACATTATTCCAAAATCTTTTGAAAATACCAGTTTTGGGACACCCATAAGGTTTTTAACAAAAGCTCTCTAAATGCATTTTAAAATATTTTAAATCTTCTATCACTAAAAAGGACACATGAAAAATTAAGTCATTGTGACTTGGCCATGAGGGCAGACATTTATTTCTGACATTTGCTGTTATTCCCATGAAACTCATAAATATTGCAGAAAACTAGCTGGTTGAGCAAATATTGTATAGCCTTGATTCTTCTATAATTTAAGGGGTTTAAGTTAGGATTTGAAAAATAAAAACTTTTTAAATATTTCTTCTCTACTACTTTTTAGTCTTCAAATAGAAAACCCTGGATCTCACCATGTTCTGCTCCAGCCAGGGAACACTTCCTCAAAAACAATTCCTATTGTAACTAATCAGTTCTACAATATTACAGATTGATGTCAAATATTTTTATCACCTTGGCCATATTATTTCCTTCAGCTTGTTTTGGGATGCATCATTTCATAATTCAGGGCCATCACAGACATTTTGCCTCCTGCCACAATGAATCCCATGGTTTATTTTTACATGTGAGATATATGTCCCTATAAAATGTGCCTCTTTTTCTCCCTATTCACACTGCTAAATAGTACAGCATAGGAACTTCTAAGTCTTATTTTTCCTGCTACTATTTTAGCTAGTCCCACTATCTTAAAATCAATGACACTTAGAAAAGAGTGTCAGATGCAACAACAGCATTGAAGACTATAGTGTTGTCATACACTTGATTTTCCTCCACTCATTTCAAAATATGTTATATGTATTGTTCACTTCTGCTGGAGGCTGGGAAGAAATTCATGCTGTTATTTAGGTTTGCTCCTATTAAAATGTTCTACTTACTGAACATAGTGCTTGTTCTCAGTAATTGATGTATGGGATTATGTGCGGTAATATGTGTTTATTTACTTCAAGTTAAATTTTCCTGTCTGCTACTTCTGTTTCCTTATGTAATGTTTCTTAGTCCTCCATAATTTTCATCTCTGCTGAAGGACACTTCTGCAGTCATATTACTTGCTTTGTCCTGTTTTTTTTATTCTTTCTCCACGTCAGATGTCTAGGTTTGTTTGGTTATACATTGGAAGTTAATTTTTATTTCATGCTGATTTGGACCATTTTTCCTGGTACTGAGATAGAGCCATGTGGCTTTTGTGATGAACATCCTGTCTTACAAATCTCAACCTTCTAGGAGTTGAGAAGGGTATTGATATGGGCTTGGCTATTGCTTTTTCAGAAGAGTTTTGGCCTTCAACAAATGTCCTTAAGAAAATAACCACAGTATAAGAAGAAAGACATTTGCATGGTTTATATAATTCTTTAAGAGACAGGAAAAGAAGGTAAACGGTCAGTAAATGGTCAGAAAGCTGTTCATCACCTTTATAAGCAATTTCAGAATAGTATCAATGAAAGGTGATGTATCACTATTTACAAGTAATAAATTATTCAGAATGGAGCAGCTGCCAGGAATTACAGGAGGTGCTGAATAACTGTTTAAATGCATCTTGCACCCAAGTACTTCATATTCACTTTTATTTGCCTCATCTCAAACAGACAGAACTGACAAAAGTTCATAGAACAGAGATCATAGGTGTGGAGTATCTTCCATATAAAAATTAATGTGCAGACCAGGACTCTTCAGCCTGGAAAAGATCAAATATGTGACAAAGGCATGTAAACCCATAAATCTGGGTTTTGTTTATTTTCTTTCCCAATGGATTAACCACAGTCTATTAACTGAAACTCCCAGGAAGCAAGTTTACTCTGAAAAAGGAGGGTGAATCCTTATTGAATGCGTAGTTAAACTGCTGGAAACCCTTGCTACAGGATGATATGAATGCTAACCATTTACATGGTCTCAAGGGGTTGCTGTATAAAATCACGGACAAGAATTCCAGCTGGGCTGTTAAATACAAAGTTTCATCTAAATCTCTCTGGAGATGTCCCCAAGCTGCAGATTCTTGTCAAGAGTGTAAAGCAGGAGGTGTCTCTAGAGACTTGCAATCCCCAGGGATCTCCTGTTGGCCACCACTGGCAGCAAGACACAGGATGAGATTATATATTGGTCAGCAAAGTCACAAAAAGACCTAGCAGCTGTATAGTTAAGCTAAGAAAGTTCAGATTGACATAGTTTTTAACTCCATAAGGCTGTTTGGAGGAAACTCTTACTACAGCCACAGCACATCCTCCTCATTGGTAGCTCTCAAAGAAACGTGGCTTTTCTCAAATCCCAGCCTTGTGAGCAGACACCACAGGGAAGACACACAGAAAGGTTGTAAATTGGATGTGGAATTACCAACAGGATAGATTTGCATTCTAGCCTAGAGTCTGGGTACAACTTAAGTCTAAACAGCCCCTGAAGAGTCAGAGCTCCTGTCCTAATGTCTTTGGTGAAAGACAGCTTAAAGAATTGCCCAGACAGCCCCGTGAACTTCATTCAGAGAGGCCCTACTGGTGGAAGTCAGGTCTGTGGTTTTGGGTATTAGGGTAACTATTTAAGACAGCAAGTGCAACTTCACAGGCTTGTGTATTAAAAATGAAGGTATAATTCTTTATCAAGAATCAACTAATCTACAATGATCCATATCTTTAATTTCTGAGCAAACTAATTTTTCAGAAGCTACTCAATTTGAAAGTGGCATTTATTTAGACTCCTCTCCACAGCGAGGATCAATATGTGGGGTTACAAGCTCACCTTTGAGGGTCTTAATCCCAGGAAAATCAAGATGACTGTGTGTAGAACAGCTATGTTTCATAGCAATAAGACTAGAAATGTGCTCTGAGTGTGCTTCATTTTTTACTTCTAGAAATAAGCAGGTTCAGATTCTGAAGGATTCAAAACATAAAATTTTCAAAAAAGCTTGAGAATTAGGAATTGCTTTTTTAGGAAACTCATAGCAATCAACAGAAATCTTATACCATCCAGAAAGGTCACAGTGTTCTAACTTTGCAGAAACAATATTGCTGGGAGACAACTCCTAAGTTTACTTTTGTCATGAAGATGTATTAATCTCTTAAATGTCATATTTTGTTCTTTTAAAAGATAATAGGCAAAACATAACTGCAGAGAAATATCATACTTTTTTCATAAACAATTTTATTTTAAATGTTTGCACCTGAAAATCTTTGCATTATCCATTGGGATCTTGATAATGTTACATTCTTCATGAGTTTAATAATTTTTGCACCTCAGTATAAAGACAGAAATAATTTATGTTAATCTCAGTAAAGTACAGATCACTTCAAAACTGTTCCCTGATTCCTTTTCCACAGTGTACTGCATTGGCAAAATTGTGATCTCAGTGAATGAACAGAATCTGTTTTGATTCTTGATTTTTTGAGCAGCTCTTCAGCGCTGTAATCTTACAAATCAAATCCAGTCTACGTTTGTCTCCCTGTCTGTAACAAGAGGATAATAATTTACTTCACGGGAGGGGTATAAGGATGGGACTGATCCAGCCAGCTCCTATATCTCTAACTTGCTCCATAGGCAGAGGAGTTCAATACCTGCAGGAGTGTCTGGCTGAGCCCAGTGTTAGCAAAGGTTTGGAGATGAAACATAAAATACTATTTTCAAAGGATACATTATTGAGTCTTCAACTGGGAAATCCCTGCTGCTATGTAAAGAAAACATTAATTTTCCTTTAAAAGAGCAGTGTGTGGGTTAAACGTTTCTGGTGGCAGGACTATGCACAGCATGTGGGCACAGATATACAATCTAGCCCAGAACACTGTTTCACATGCAGTGACAATACTCCTTTGGCTGAGCTAAACACAAGGAACTTCAGAGCTGACATCTACAGATGTACTTTGACATCTGACTTGTGTAGCATTAAGCACCCAAACACCTCGCTGGAGCAGGACCTCATGTCTTGTGGCTGTTGTTCAGCTGGGATGCAAATTTAGATGAACAAAGCCTTCTTCCATAAAAATTATTCAACTAGTGTCTAACCCTGGAAGTGCTTCAAGTCCTTGGTGAGTTTGATTTTTAACCTCGGAGCTCCAAGGAGACATCCAAGCATGTGCAGAAACCTCTCCTTCTTAATGTTACTATCTCAGTATTTTGCCACACAAATTCCAGTCAAGTCCACAATCAGTGTCCCACTTTTATTCCCTGTACTAATCTTGCAAGC
This sequence comes from Oenanthe melanoleuca, assembly GCF_029582105.1. NCBI lineage: Eukaryota > Metazoa > Chordata > Aves > Passeriformes > Muscicapidae > Oenanthe > Oenanthe melanoleuca. The sequence continues at coordinate 96,559,530 of NC_079336.1, forward strand.
AGCACCAAATGAACTTGCTCACACTGCCTTAAGCCTAGATTTTAAAGCAGAGCCAAAGGAAGATGGTTTTTCCCCCATCCCATTGATTTAAATAGCTCTATTTTTAAAGGTTTTATCCAGGGAGACCACAGTTGGTGTGGTCAAGTCCACCTCCTCAGATTTCAGTAACCAGTCAGAATATTATGCACAATAAGGAACATATATTCCAAATATTTCCATAGAAGCTGTACTCACAGAATACACAGCTAATTGGGACAGTCTGTGTGTGGCTCTGTCATTGTTTTTCTCTTACTGACATGAACTACAGTGACCCATGAATCAGAGGAGAGTCCACATACATACATTGTGACTAAGGAAGAGGAAACCCAATTGTAATGCTAATTTTCATCTGTTATCAGGTTGATTAACTTCCTTTCAGTTACAATGATATCACTGACATCAGTGAAATGGAAAAAATTAGCAACATAGAGCACATTTACATTTCACAAATACAATCATCCAAGACGTTTGGTCGTGAATACACAGTAGAGAAAAATCCTACTTTGGGCCACCATGGTTATATCACTGTCTCTACCACATCTAGCCTATCCAAAATACTTTCCCAGGTAATCCTGTTCCTGGCTATCACATTGCTTTTTTTTTTTTACAGTTTTTGCAAATAAGAGTTTTGTAAAGATAACCATCAAAAAATAAAATACAATCAAAGTCTTGGTAGCTTAATTTTCTTCTTCCAGTGTTTTGTTCTGTACATCCATGTTATATGTGAACCAGCAGGCTCCTGCCACTTTTAATGTCAGAAACATTTGAAAAATTGAAGAGACAGAGTGGTATTAATTCTTCTTTTTGTGGCTGTCTCTCCCCTTTAGGTGCAAAAGGACTGTTACTAAGTACCAAAACTCCTGTCTATTATATTAATGACCATGTTATCTCTTCCTCTCTGGTTAAATATAGGGTTTCTCCATCTCAGACTTTTATTCATGTGCTATAATTTCCCTATAGGTGTCACTCATCTGATGTCACTCATCTGACAGCATGCATTCAACTTACATTTCACTTTCTTCTGAGTGAAAAAAAAAAAAAAAATCCCGAGACAAAAATAAAATATTCATGTCACAATCTCTGCAAAAGTGATTGTGTCCTTAAAGTTCAGACATCACCTCACCCCTGGGGGTTGTGTATACCAGTTTAGATGGCACACTCTGTTTTCAGGCACTGCTGTGGATCTAAAAACCTGTGGTTTGACTTTCTTGTACTGTCATTTTGTACCATGTGAATGAATACCAGCAATGTAAATTGTCTGAAAAGCTGGTATAGCTGATCTCATTACATAAAAAGAGAAGGCTTTTTAATTAAGGAATTAAATGTCTAGAAAGCTTTCTTGAGAGCTGTCAGGCAGTCACTGCACTCATGAGGAATCTGGTGCAGTCTTCCTTCTGTGAAAATCATTCCTTTCTGTAAAAATCTCTCCTTTCAAATCTGTCTTACCTATGTAGCTCAGCATGGAAACACAGATAGCTGCCTGGAACTGCTACAGCAGTCACAAGAAACATGATCCAGCTCCATCAGTACCAGAAGTGATAGTCTCCAGACATCACTGGGATTTCAACTAGGTTTGTGAGAGACCATGTATGGCAGTGGCTTAGACTGCAGCTGAATATCTAGGGGAGTTTGTGTGGAAGGCTGAGGGCCTGTGGTCTTCTCCATCTAAATTTCCAGCTTCACTTTTGGGAACCATAGCTTGGTCTAAGCATCTGCACATGGCAGAGTCACCATCTCTTGGGAGAGCCAGCAGAGGACAGCACATGTCATAGTCAGTGCTGCCATGACAGGATGCTTTCAGTTTGTCAGCCTGTCATCAGCACAGCAGCTCAAAAAATTCCTTCCCCCAAGGCTGCCAGTGCTGCCCAAATGTGAAAATGTTGGCCCTGCTCACACTTGTAATACCTTCCCAGTATTGCTTTAGAATCACAGAATCCTTGAGGTTGGATAAGTCCTCTAAGGTCATTGAGTCCAACCATCAACCCAACACTGCCAAGTCCACCACTAAGCCATGTCTCTAAGACCACATCTACACATTTTTGAACATTTCCAGGGATGGTAATTTCACTCATGATTGCTTTAGTACATTTTGCTACCCATATTTTAACAATTGTCTCTGTGTTCCAATGTGTGCCAGTGTTTGGCAGTGCTCTGGCTGGTTAAAGTTTAAATTCTGTCCATGTGGACATTTACTTCTCTGATTCAAATAATCCTATGTTGTCTGACTCACTTATTTGTAACCCATTTATTGGCTCAAACCCATAAATGCTGCAGTTCAGTGTTATGCCTTCTTCAGGTAACAGCCACAGATACAAAGAAGGGTCATGGTACAGCTCTGTTGAAAATGTTAAATCAAGTATTAAATAGTGTTGACACTATTAGAGCCCAGTGGGGTTTCATTCTTTATCCAACACCTATGAATAAAAGATACCTTTAATTCATGTCTCTGGTTTCTAACCATTCCTTATCCATCTTAATAATGTATTACCTCACCCATATTTAGAGAACTTTAACAGTAGTCTATCAAGGGAAACTTTGTCAAATAGCTTTCTACAAACCCAGGCATATTAGATCTATTAATTTAGTTTAATAGCTACTTGACATTGTAAAAGCAACCACTTCCTTTTTCTGTAATGGTGAGAGAAAAAATACTTCAAGCCATTACATTTACCTTCATACTGCTCAGATTACTGTGACAAATTTTTTTTTTTTTTTTAATACAAGCTGTCAATTTGCACTTGCAGGAAAAATGTACTTTGGTTGCTGGTGTCCTTACCTCCTACAATGCACATTCCCTTTGAAGCTTCAAGTCCATCACCTTAAACAGTTCCTTAACACCAAAAAGAAAAAATGGCAAAGAAAAATACCACTCTCTCCACCTTCTTCTGTGGACTAGAGAGCTCAGACTGAGGGAGCTTATGGATTACTCTTTTTTTTTTTTTTTCCTCAACATACATCCCTGGAAGTAAAAATCTCATGTTGTATTACAAAAAGAAGTACATTTCAGACTCCTGCAGCTGCAGAGCAAAGGTTTACCATGTTATCCATATATTTTCAGAATTAATTGAGTTATAAATTCATTATATTTCTCAAACCCCAGGTGTATGGATCAATGAAATTAATAAAAAAGACTTTATAGAAGAATCTGTTTTCAGCTCATTGATTCAGCAGAGACCTGGAGCTGAACCCTGTCATGGAGGCTGACATCTTTTAATTTCCATAACATTTGGTTAACTCTGCATAAAATATTAAGAAGTGTCACTCTAATTTCTAATAAATGAAAGCAGCTGATGTTTGAAAACTTTCTGTGGAAATACCTGGCTGGATGTTCACATCCAGGCTTAGAATCAGCCTTCAAGTTTAAAGGCATTTTAATGACACTCAAGTTTGAAGGTTGACTGTTACATGTAAACAAAAGTGTGATTTTTAATGTGCTTCCAAAGGTTTGGCTAGGACTTCTCTTTATAACTCATAAATCCATACCATCAGATTAGGCTATGAAAAATCAACCAAATCTGAGACCAAATTAATTTTTGAAGTAGTAAATCCACCTGAAGTCAGTGGTGTAAAATGAGATATAACTTCAACTGAATAACTATATTATAGTTAAGTCTAAGTTTAGAGGTTTGGGTTTTTTTTCTGGTACATGTTTCTTTCATTCTGACAGAGAATTATAGATCGGCCTTTCTACTTCTAAAATATTACTGTTATAATAAAGGAATATCTAAACTTTCTCTATTATTTTTATTTAATTAACTCTCAGAAACCATTTGTAGTTTTTCAGGACAGCACCTAATTACTTAAAATTATATTGGAATGTTTTATTACGAGCCTGAATCCTACAGATGATTTCTCCTTCTATTTCAAGGAAGCACAATTCCTAGGATTTAATACAACATTGTTGATACCAATATTTTCCTTTAAACAGTGAAGACATTTCAGACTACAGCATTACCCCTGTATCATTTTTAATGGGTTTCATCATCCCTTCTTTTCCAAGAGGTTAAATGGTGCCTTTTATATGCCTTTTGTTACCAAATACTAAAAAGAGGCCTTCAACCCTTCAAAAGAGACTTCAACAACAGCTCATGTGAACAGACTTCCCCCTACAGCCTGTGGTACTTTTGATTCAGGAGTGGAAACAAGACAGGAAACCCACAAGCTAAGATGAGGAAGCATTTGAAAGAGGAATTTCCTTGTACTAATGCTCTATGGCTGATTAAATCTGGGTACTTTTCACACCTGATTTTACTTCAGACAAATCACTTAACAAGTTTTCATGCTGGTGTTTTCCCTCCTTCAGTATCCTTCAACTACCTTTTTGTCTCTCACACCCTTGTTATTTTGATGATTATTAGGATGCATCTCAGACTTTATGGTCAAAGGAAAATAAAGGTCTTGATCTTAATCAGAGCCTCTAACTGGAATGTGGAGTGCAAATAATGAATATTATTTCAAGGTGGAAAACCTTGAGGTCTTTTGGTGTTTTGTTTGGTTTTTTTTTTTAATTTTTGGTGTGTTCAGATCAAGTTCAAGATGATTCTTATATTACTTGTATAACTGTGGTTATACATGCCAGGTGCTTACCAAAGCTGCTTTATGGTTCACCTTCTCAACTAGACAGAGGACAGAAAATCCAATGAAAGGTTTGTGGGTCAAGCCAAGGTAAGGGAGAGATCACTCACCAGATCATCATAGGAAAAACAGACTTCACTCAGGGAAAATAATTGAATTTATTACCAATCATATGAGAGTAGGATAGTGAGAAATAAACCCACATCTTAAAAAAACCCTTCCTGCCACCCTTCCCTTTTCCCCAAGCTCAACTTTATTCCTGAATTCTATCCCTCACTCTCCTCCTCTCACAGGGGCCCAGGAGGACAGGTGATGGAGGCTGTGGTGAGATCAGTACATAATGTCTCTGCCACTCCTTTCTTATCAGGGGAGAATATAACTTTCCATACTCTTTTCCTGTTCCAGAATGGGATCTCTCCCATAGAAAACCATCCTCCATGAAATTCTCCAAAGTGAGTTCCTCCCATGGGCTGCAGTTCTTCATATACTGATTCAGCATGGGTCCCTTCCAAGGGTGCTTGGATGCTTTGAGTTCCAGCTGTGCCTAAACAATATTTGGCACTGTGGTCTTTAATGTTGCTCACTGGGGTGTTCTAGAAGCATTAAGAGGCTGAATATGTCCTAACTTCAAGAAAATAAAACAAAGATTTTTTTAAAAAATATATTCTTCTTTCTTACAGTTTACTGGTTTAGAAAAGAATATTTCTCAGCTGTATCTTTCATTTGGTTTTTTCCAACTCAAGTTTAACAGGCACAATCTTCTTTCATTTAATAGGCCAAACTCAATGTATTGTAATTAATATGAAGATAATCTTATTTTTGTGTAAAATGAATCTCTGAATTTTACGTTCCCCTACAGTGTGGTTGAAAAACTGAAAGTTTACAACTTGAAAGAATGAGGTGGGCTTATTCATTTTGCTTTCTTGGTCTTTTATTAACTGGGGAAGGAAAATAAACAAGAGGTACCTGATCCAACAAAGAACTTACGTGTCTGAGGCATCAGAAAAAGGTGCTCTCCTTTTTTCCACTTAAAATTTCTGGTCCCTCAGGTTGTAACAGTGCACTCAACTCTCCGTTACAAAGCAAGGTTTTTTTGTGATTTAGCATTAAAATAAAAGCAATCTGTCTGTAAGAAAAAATTTCTCATGCCACAAGTAGCATCTGGCTCTCTATCACTTCCCGGAAAGGAGAGGGACTTTTTAATAGCTACTCTTTGACACCTAAATTGAGATATTGGTCTTTGTGTTTAATGGATGGATTACTGGTTGTCTTGGTTTGAAAGACAGGTGTCTGCTAAGGAAGGCAGGAGACTCTCTTAAAAAGGAAAATGTAAACCCCCTTCTTCCAAATTATCATAATTTTGAAATTAGGGAGCTCTCAGGGAAAGATATGGGAAGCAGTTCTTTACTAGGAAAATTAAAAGAAAAATACAGTAATACAAAAAACCAAAACCCTGACAGAGTCAGAATCCAACCTGACACCCTGTCAGTCAGTCAGGGTGTTGGTAGCAGTCCCATTAAATGGTGGCTGCATCCTCCTGCAGTGGCAGATGTGGTTCAGCTGAAGCAGTGCTCCTGTAGAAGGTGCAGTTTTTCTCTGAAGGTCCAGGGATGGATGTAGAAGGATCTGTTTTTCCTCTGGAATCCAGAGGAAAAAAAGCTGCTCTGATGTTCCAAATCTCAGTTTTTATCTAGGTAGGGAAGACTTGGCTCCTCCCCCTGGCTGGAGCATCTCCCAGTGGGATGATGTAATTTTATCAGTCATACAGAGGGACTCAGTGGTCCATTAACAGAAGATATCTTCCTGGAGGAAGGATGTGTCATAGAAAAGATAAGGATCACTGCCCCACCTGGTTTCAAAGATGGTGATAGAATACATACTTTTGGTTACATCCTGCTTTGCAACTCAAGACACCAACGAGATCTATTCAGATTCATATTAGATCCTGCTCTGGAAAATTTCCTGCAGAAGACACCCTTTAGATACTATCTAAACAGAAGCCTATGGTTCCCAGGTAGGTAAAATACATAACTAACTTACAAGTTCAGTAAAATAACTTTTTCTGTCAGGTTTTCAGCTGGAGCATAAGCTGGTGTTGCCTGAAATTGAAACCTCAGAGGAAACAATTGCTCTCAGACATTCGTGCTGCATCAAAGTATAGACTTGCTAAAGAAAGTGTAACGGCTTGATTCTGAAATAAGTGTAGGAATTTTTTTTTTCCTGGAAAATAAAAAGCAACTTAAATGGGAAACAGACAGGAGCCACAACAGAACAAAATTTCTATTATATTGTGAGCCATAGCAGAGAGGTCACTTACAAAGCATAGAGATGATTTTCTTTCAAGCCTCCCTCTAAAACAAATAATCCCCACACACACATGCTTGTTGAAAGATCAAAAAGTTTATTTTTAAAATCAAAGATTCCAGGAAATTCTGTGCTTGTTCAGCTCTTCAGGTCAGGTATTCCACTAGTTGTATATATTAAAGAAGGCAATACATGATGCTTCAATGAAAGAGTAAAGTAAAAGACTTGCCCAGAGGGATTTTTCCCCCCTAACATTCAGAATTATTTGTCTGGGCTGTGTTTGAAAGCTTCACCTTTATGTCCTGTAGACATAGTTTATATTTTGCATCATTCTGCTACAGTTCATACTTCTTCTGAGACCAGAATCAATACAAATATCAAAATATTACAGAAGCCTGGAACAAGGGTGCCTGGATAGAATTTAAATACTAATAAATTAAGCAAGAACTTTTAAATTCTCCAGATTATTTCATTGACAGGAAAGCACTGGAGAAACACAAGCTGACTGATTCTTGATTTCAAAAAGAAAAGTCTGCATCCTTTTTCTTGCCATGTCCACCTGTTCTAGTCTGCATCACCAATTTAAGGCAGAAAGCTGCATTCCAACATTTCTTCCCTATTTGCAGCAATGGAATCACAATCTCCTCAGGTGATTTTAAAGTTGTGTGTTTAGAAGATGCTCTTTCCTTTTAGATTAATTCTGTTAGGAGTGTATCAAGGGTGCCATGTTAGGAAAACTTATCAAGTTATGTTTGGAGTCACTTATCAAGTCTAAGAGGGGTAAAAAGAGAAGAGGAAAAGAAGAGAAAAGAAAGCTGAAGTTGTTGTAGTAAGGGTCTATGTTTTGGGAAGTAAAACCTGCTAAATCCCCTCCTGGAGCTCATTTCTATAAAGATACAAGTATTTTGTACTGTTTGCTAAAGCAAAGGTTACACTTGATCATGAACAAAACCACTGTTAAGGAAGCAGAACATAAAAAAGGGGAAAATTTTACTTTACTCCAACAGGAATTTAAACCTAAGGAAAGTATTTCAGATGGAAAAGCACTCTGACCTTGAATGACAGAAGATGTGTGAAGAAAGATCATTTTGAGCTCCTTGACTAAGCCAATCAATTTGCTATCTTGCTCTTCTGCTCTTTCTGTGCATTTTTTTTTTTTTTGGAAGTGTGCTTCCTTATAAAAAAAAATTGGGACAAGAAAATACAGAAAAAAAAATCATAGTATTGGAATCCTTTAACTGCAGCGCATGTATTTTTCCAGCACAAACACAGAACTCACATTCTATCATGTATGGAAGAAAGAGAACTTCTCTGTCTTTAGTCTATCCAACTCTAGATACCAAGGGATTCAGAACTTAAAACTGGCACAAAAAGTTGTTCACATTTCTCATTCAAGTCTTTCTCCAAAGAGTGTCTGAAAAGGGAAAAAACATATTTGTTACTAAGAAAGGCCATACAAATGTTTAAGGTGTTGTTTGGACTAAGATTTTGCAGTATCAATGTAAAATTCCAGCCTCTCCTCTCCTCTCCTCTCCTCTCCTCTCCTCTCCTCTCCTCTCCTCTCCTCTCCTCTCCTCTCCTCTCCTCTCCTCTCCTCTCCTCTCCTCTCCTCTCCTCTCCTCTCCTCTCCTCTCCTCTCCTCTCCTCTCCTCTCCTCTCCTCTCCTCTCCTCTCCTCTCCTCTCCTCTCCTCTCCTCTCCTCTCCTCTCCTCTCCTGCTGCTGAGTTCTGAGGAACAGTGAGGGAGTGGGAAACTTGGGAACTGCTTTACTGTTTCAAATGAAGATACCAGGACAACCAAGATCCATTCTTGCACACAGATTTTAGCATTGATGCAGCAAGAAAACGTTCTCTGGTTTTCAGGTTGGCTAATAGAAAATTATTATTTAGTTTGTCATTTACAGAGAGATCTCACCCCTAACTCAAATCCTATTGTGTTCAGGGTTGCAATCCAGGATGGAGTTCCTGCTGAGCACACTTGCTGTGACTCTGATTACATGAAACTCTGCAAATCACACAGCACAGCTGATGCAGACTCTGGTTCTCAGAGTCACAGTTCATTGTCTTATTCAGTGGGCCTCTCAGGCAATCCCAATGTGCAAACATTTGGGATTGTTGGGGTTTTTAGCCCTTCTAGTGTCTCAGGATTTTTCCAAAGGCTGAGCTTGTGTCTATTAAAAGTTTAAAAGAAGGGTGTTCATGTGAGCTGAACTGTGAACTGGTTGGTCACTGTACCATTGCAAGATTCATTCCTAGGTGATGATAAGTTACCCATACAGATCCAATTATGTAAATTATTTAAAGTCATGGTTATTAAACAGCTACTGTATGGATATAGAAGTGTGTGGTACTGGAATAAATCCCTTCATCATTTCCTTTTCATCACTTTCAGCAACTCTTGGCTGTTACTGCAGCTTATAAATACTGTGGAAGTCATACCAGTTAGAAATAAATTTGCTCTTGGAGTTTTCAGATTTTTATAGGCCAACAATTTTGTGGAAAAAAAATGTTCTTTACACAGGCATCTCCTCATGTTAATTCTGTCATTATTCCAACATGATTCCAAGCTGGGAAAAGAATGTATCTCAATCGTGTTTGTTTACACACCCTTGTCTCCTGTTAAGTACTTAATGAGTCTTTGTCTATTTGTCTCCTCCTTAACAGTGAAGTGGCACTTATTAAAATTAAAATAGGGAACGCTGCACCCTTGTGCCACAGACATAAAACAAGATGCAAGTTTAACATTCTTTACAGAGAAAATCAATAGGTCTTCTAACAAAGCAAAACTTTCAGCAGCTTCTTATCCAGCTCACAAACCACTTTGTTTCAGCAGGCACAAGATGAATGACAGATATCACTGAGGTAATTTCAAGAAAACATCACCTAAAGAAAAACTGCAAATGGCCTGTTGTTCCTGAAACCACTGAATTTACACATTAATTTTTTTGGGGCTGTATTTTATTATATGGCTGGGATTGTTATTCTGCTGCTAAATATTCCATCAATAGAGCCATCTAATGCACCATTACCAAAGCCTAATCTTGCAAGTGTGTTAAAATATTGACATTAATCCAGTGTAAACCAATTAATATTTTATTTGGATGGTGGATTATGAATGTATTTATTCTCCACACAATCCACACTTTCTTGTTTTGTTTCTTTCCTTTAGTTTTGTTTTATTGCCCCAGTAATAGAAGGATGTGCTCCCACCCAAGCCCACACTGAATCATTGCACTGCCACCTTAGATTTATCTAGATAAGAAAAGTTACTTGGAAACTTTGTTAAGAGTGATTGCTTTCTGCTTACATACCTACAAGCCCTAGTGCTGGCAAAAGCTACAACTGGGTGGTCATGGCAGAGGGCTTAAGTGATTACAGTTTGTCAGTCCCACTTGACAGAATGTTTCAATAGTTAATTCCAGACCACAAAAATTCCTCATAAGAAGGGGCAGCCAGCTAATACCATAATTTCTGGTGTTTTCTGATAGCTTTCTCTTCTTCTTCATTTATGTGTTTCTCCTTTTCTAGCAGACTGCAGAAATTCCTTACTGTAGCAGCATAGACGAGGAGGGCTTCACTACCATTTCCGAAGCTGCTTTCTGATAAATTTTTCAATCCATGCAGTATATGTGAAGTTGATACTGATATGCTTATTTCACTGAGGTATCTATAAATGGTTTATTGGATGAGTACTCACAATGAGATGCCACGTGTGAATCCAGCCAGCACAAATCTCTGAGACTACATTCAACAGGAATGGCAGCACTACAACGACAGGATGCCAAAGGTAGTTCTCACTTGCACTGCAGAGCAGGGAAATATGGTTAATATAGCAAGAAGTCATGAAGTAAAACAGATGGAAGAAACATTATGAGTGTTAGGGGGATGAGAGAGCAATAAGTAGTAAAGGGAGATGAGCTATTTTGCACGAGCAGTCACAGTTCTGGTCAGACTTCAGGCTCAGATTTTATAAATACTAATTTTCCAATCCTCTCTGGTTTATTATTAAACCATCAATATGACTATTGTCTCAGAGAGATTAGTTCTGAGAATGGATGTCTATCATTTGTCTGGTTAAACCAAAACCTCAACTTTAGAAAACGAATTTTTGTTTGTTTGTTCTACAGAGTTGGAGAAGGGATGAACCAGGTAGAGGGCTCTTACTGCTGTTAATTCCTGTGCAGAGGTGGTGGGAAGCAAGAGGATGGGATAATCAGAGGTTCATCATTCATTGAGCTGCATCCACAACCTTGAAGAGTCCTGTGGCATTTTAGCAATAATAGATGACTGCAATAACAGTAATTTTAGCACAATGACTATAAGGATACCATGCACATTAACTAAAGGATAATCACCTTTTCTAATTCTCCAACAGGTGATCAAGATTTTAGAGTTGTTTATCCAGATTATAAAACCAGTACAGTAAGTTGTAACAGCATTAGAACTCATGAAAATGAAAATCACAAGTATCTGTAATGGTGCTGTAGCAATGTAGGGTAGTTTAAAATGATTCTCACAAATCATTTTATAAGCCCCAAATTAGTCAAGAACACATAATATCTGCTGTTGTTTGACATCATCACCTAGAAAGTTTCAGTTTCCTGACAGCATATTTTAAAACTATTTTATCACTACTGAGCCTATCACTTGCAGCTTTTGTGGCTACTTATCTGAATTACAGCCAAGGAAACTCAATCAAATTAGCAAAGGATGATAGATTCTTTGAATAATTCTTTTCTGAGAAACAAACTCTTCCAAGTTAAATTTGAAATTAATTATCTACAACCACTGCAAAATCCCTCTCAGATAATAGATGGCATAATAATGGCATCAAGAATTCAAGTGGAGAAATACAGGTTTGAGACCTATTTGGCTCCTAGGACCTGATGTAGCAAAACTGTTAAAGAAGTGCTTTATTTGAATGGAGAAAAATTCTTGTATTTAATATCTGTAGGTGATGACACACTTATCTGTCTATTTAAGAATTAAGAATCCCAGAAACTGCATTTCTGGGGCTGCCCAAAAACTCTGCAGTCCTGCTGACTCAGGAACTTCAGGATTTCTTCTGTTTCCTCTCAAATATCTAAGAACTTTTCCACTGATTCAGATTGATATGTGAACAGTAATGAGCAGAAAACTTCACTTGTCTGGACATGCTTACAAAGACCTTTATTATCTTTATGTTTTGCTGCTTGTTCTAAATTCTGTTTGTAAACCAAATACTGTAGGAGAAACAGCAAAGACAAATGGCAGTGTTAGTGCTGCATGTGTTGTTGGTAGAGTGACCATGCCAAGGACATTTCAGGTCCACAGCATCTGTGGGGTTCAGAGAGGAGGAGCATGAAGAAGTGTGCCTGGGATGGGGAACTCAGCTGCTTCACTGTGTTGTTCTGCTGCTAAAGGTCTCACCAGAGGAATTGCTAAACGTTCCAGTGGGTGGATAACACAAATCCCAACTGCTGACTCCCATGAACTAGCAAGGACAGGATTCTGCCTTACCTAAAGGTTCCTTCATACCTACCCCTAATGAAAGACAAAGTTCCACTGCCAGTTCAGCAGGATGACTGCGTGGGGACTTGAAAAAGAGCCTTCATCTGCTTTTTCAGAATGCAAAGAAAATGTAAATCATGGCATCCTGTTTCCTATTAGAAGGCAGCAGTGATGTATAGCTCAACCCATCACCTTTCACAGTGACTAATACACAGCCTCCCTGCTGTTCATCAGGATGACTGGTGATAATGGTAATGATGAATATCCATGCAAAATATCAGAGGGTTTTGGAAAATTATTCCCTTTGACTCATTAAGTACACAGACTTCACTGGCAAGATGATGTGTCAAAAGATGTTTCAGAAGAACACAAACTACTACTTCATTTAAACAATCCAGGATGATTTTAAGATGACGAAATATGCCCAGGGATTGCAAATGCAAGGCAAAAGTGAATCTTCCATCCTTTACCACTTGCCTTTACATTAGCCAAGGAAACATTAGGATTACTCTCATTGCAGCCACATCTTAGAATTTTGTCATGATAATAAATTATTTCAAAAATTGCTCCCCCCCAGTGCAAAGAGCTACAGGTGATGTGCTATCTGCATTCAGAAAGAATCATGGAGGTTTGCTTGTAACCTTCAACCTGTAAATGTAAGAAGTAAGGTACCTAATCCTACATAAACCACAAACCTCAAATATATTCAAGTTTGAAATATATTGAAATGAGTAACTGGCATTTACCCAACTGTCTGTGTTAAATGGATGCTCAGCAGAAGTAGTGGAAAGCAGGCAGAAAAGCTACTAATGCCTGTGTGATGCTCCTTTCTCCTTGGGAACTGTAAGAAGTTTGGATAAAAATTGAATAAAAGCATAGAACAGCCAGTAAAGTGGGGGGAGGGCTGTGAAAAGGCAAGATTGAGAAAGGAAATAAAAAAAGATTAAATACTACATTAATAATTGTGAAAAAAATAATCTTTTCTCTAAGAGGAATTGATTGTATAGAGCCATTCATCTTCTGACACTGTTAACACACACTTCTGCTTCTGTCTTAGAGAAGCTTCTTTAATATTTATGATGGGCCACTGTGTCATTTCCCCCCCTGCCTTTCCAGTTGCATCCTTTATGACTGACTGCTTGTTGCTAATGTCACTGTCCTCGGGGAGAGGAATCATCCCTCCCACCAGCACCAAGCTCCAGCCTGAGGTCGATGAGCATGAAGAGAGATGGCAGTTTGAGGGACTCCACAGCAGGAAAACATGTCCAGCACAGAAAGGCAAGGACTGCTCAGTAATCAGCTCTTTGTGTTTTTTACTTCCAGTCTGCCAGGGAGATCTACTGCCGCTTGCACTTCCTCCTAAATAGGAAAACAAAGCATCATCTCACCTTATTTAATTGTTTCCAACAGAAAAAATGACCAAAAGGTGTCATGATATCCTTGGAATTAAAAATACTGCATTTATAATGTGTTATAAATTAAGCACATCTTAATTTGCACTACTGCAATAGGAAGGAAAAATTATCCAAACTTCATCTGCCTTTCACTGCCCATTATAAATGAATTAATTAATAAAAAACAGGCTTGCCAAATAATCCCACTAGGTCCAGAGATACAAACAAAATGTAATCTACCTTTACAGTTACATGGATATGCCTGCACAGCCTTTGAAGAGACTGCCTCTGGTTCCAGCCTGTCAGTTTAACTATGGAGAGCTCGAGAAATACAACTCTTAACAAGTAAAAAAGGAATTTCCTGCAAACACAACTCTGAACAAGCTAAATAGGAATTCCCTGTAAACCTCCCTGGTAGATATTAGAAGGGATCTGTCTACAAATACACCATCAATGCCCAATCTGCCTTCCTGCTTATAAGCCACAACCAAATATATTTACCAAGTGACCAAAAGTAACTTGCTCTTCTTGGATGAACAGATTTATCCTGCTGTGCTTGAGGTTGCTTTAAAGACACTGAAAATACAGACCTCATGGCTACAAGCTGGACTAACAGAATTGGGCCCCTGCTGCATTATGTCTGAAACTTAACATGATATATGATGTCAAAGCTAGAAAATAATTTTGTTTCCTGGAGTCGACAGGAGATGGGATTTAAACTGCCTTAGTTGGAGTCCTATAATCAGTCAACCAAAATAAATTGTATTATTTAAGACTTATTCAGAGGCAGACAAGCTGAAAACCTATTTTTATAGAATAAAAAAGGTTATAGGCTCCCATAAACATTTAAATTGCTTCTTCATACATGTTCTGCATGATTATTTCTTTTGTTTCATTTGTAAGACTTTCTGTTGTGCTTTGTGACTGTTTGCAGCAGTGTGGATCTGCAAACACTGTGCATTGGGGTTTTCCTATTTACTAATAACACCAATCCAAAACTACTCTGCAAACACACGTTGTGATAAGATAATCACTTTGGTACATAGGTTTGAATTAACACAGGGTATTCAAAACTCTCCAACAGCCCCCTGACTGCATAAATAATTTGCTAATGCAAATACATTTGTGAGATGTTTCTGTAATTTTGCTCAGATGGGTGCAAGTGAGGTTTAGCAGTGTCTCCTGTGTCCTGAGGCACCTTGGCTGGCAAAAATGTTAGTGAAGGTGTAGGGCTTTGAGATGTGGAGGAGATCCCACATCCCTGCAGTGCCCACGCCACAGCAGTTTACATGACATGGGCTCCCAGCTGCTATGTGCTTGCAGCACAGGGCTGGAACAATCTGATTTTGGATACATGGGGTTACCAGGGCACAGAGACACCTGGATCATTTCTGCCAGGCAGACCATTCATATTCCTCTGTAAATTGTGGCATATGGACACAGCATAATAGTCACTTGTCCAGGTTAACTTGCTTTGCATGCAGGGGAGGTCTCAGGGAACAACCCACAGCATCTCAGGGAACAGCAGTGGAGCCAGAGCAGATTTATGGGCCCTTAGTGTTTCATTGGACTTTACTTATAAACTCAGCTGCAAACATTTCCTCTCCAAACCTACAAATTCCTCTCCAGGCCTGTTATCCTAGAGTGGAGGAAAAATGCATTCAATGGTATAAACTTTTCAATAAACCTGACGTAAAGTGTGTTACAATATTTTCCTTTTTTTTTTTTACTAGAAGTCAAAAGAATTATTTTTCAATACAAGATTTATTTTTAACCTTTTCTCAACAGCCTATTTTCCTGAGTTTGGAAGAAAAGCAAGAACAGCTAATAACTACTAGACATGTCTTACCAGTCAAAGGCATTTTCAGAGAAACTGGAAAACCCAACTATTTTTATCTCATTTCATGCCCTCGTGGGTTATGAAAATGAGCCAAGTCTTTTAGAAAGGCTGTATTGAACTTAAATTGGCTTTTGCTTCAAAATGCAAATCTTCCCTGCCACCTCATACAGAATGTAGAACTTGCCAACGGAATGACATGTAGTAAGAAGAAGATTGCAAATGATGTTGCAAAGACAGGAGATAAAATACACAGCCCAGTAGGATATACATGTATAAATACTCCTGCCATGTATACTTAC
Organism: Oenanthe melanoleuca; assembly: GCF_029582105.1. Taxonomy (NCBI): domain Eukaryota; kingdom Metazoa; phylum Chordata; class Aves; order Passeriformes; family Muscicapidae; genus Oenanthe; species Oenanthe melanoleuca. The sequence goes on from NC_079336.1 coordinate 96,575,470, forward strand.
TCCTGTGTAATCTGGAAATTACTGAAATAACAACACCATTACATTACAGCTGTTATTTAACATTTCTTTCCTTTTAATTTTAAAGGATTACAGGCAATCACAGATAAATGGGGTTTTTTCGTGCTATCCTACCAAAGGGAACAAAAGTAGTCCTTAGCTACTGTTTTGTTTTTGCTTTCAGGTATTAATAGGGCTCCATCTCTAAACTCATCCTGATGCTATGAGTTTCAGTTGCCCTTCCTCCCTTTGTGGAAATGTGAGGACCCTAATCCTGAAAACATCCCTATTTGTATCTCTGGACAGATTGATCTAGAGAATAGATCAGATATTAGACATTACTCAAAGTCTTACTCAACTCCCTAATAGATTGTTTCAAGATAAGCCAAATTCTACTGATTTCAAAGTTTTCTTTAATTGATTTCATGGGGTGAAAGACATTTGTGATGATACTTTCACCAGTTTCTGGTACTAGAAAAGTAAAATTTTTTTTTTATTCACTCAGAGAATACATATAGTAATAAAAAAGTTTGCTCCTGTGTTTGAGAAGTTGCTTCTATTTTTTTTCTTGAAGCAAATTTTTGAGTTCACAAAGTTCAAGTGAATTTCTTATCTACCAAAATGAATTTTGTAATTCTTATTAAATATTAATGCTGAACAAGAATCACCACTTTTCTGTGCTTATAAAAAATAGTTGTCTCTAGTCAGTGTCAAACAATTGTTGGGGTTTTTTTTTCCCTTTAAGATTGCTTTAAATAGTTTTAAGTGTGCTATCACCCTAGAAATATTTCATAGGAACAAAGACATAGAGGTTAGATGTGTGTCAAAATGACATTTAAATGTCAAACCAGTACTTACTTTATTGAGATATGAAGTAATGTCTGCCTATTCACTGAAAAAGTGTTTAAGTCTATTTCAAGTTTTCAAAGACAGTTTTCCAGTAATGCTGTCTTTGAATGACTCTGTGGAGACATGGAACAGAAACTGAAGTAGAATTGGTAATGAATAGACTAAAATTAGGAATTATCTACTGGTCTGATATGAAATCAACATGACCACATTATATCTGCACTTGCACACAGTATGAATTAAAGCTTAAACATAACAGAAAAGATCAAATGCTGCAAAGCTGGGAACAGAAAAGACTCCTTTACCATGGCTAAGCCAGCACTGCCTGGGTTTATTGTCCATTCATAATGAAAAGTAAATGCAGAGGAAACCAGCATTGTTGAAATGCAAGCATAAATAACATAAATAAAGACTATTAAGTCTTGCAGGCAGACTATTTGGAGCTGCAGTCGATTTTATATCTGTCAAATGAGGGAGTGCCTTACTTACTGCCCCCACCCCCAAGTACCAGTCTGAGGTGAATCCCCTCCTCCTGGTTCAGACCTTCCCAGCAGAGAAGAGGAGGTGGATTTCAGCTCCCCCAGCATTGCACAGGCTGTGGCTGTGGCTGTGAGTGCCTCTCAGGGGCTCTGCTCCCAGGCCACAGCTCTCACCACTGCTGCCATCAGCCAGCCCTGCCTCCTTCTGCCTCATTTTCAGAGCTAGGGGAAGAACCTGCATCCCTGGGAGAGGAGCCGAGTTTCTCCTCCTTGCCTTCAACGACCTTGTGCAAGTGTGTGTTGGCACTTTGGGATGAGTTCTGTTTCCATGGCCAGGATGTCCTTGGCTGCTGCAGGACCACCCAGGAGGCTGCTGACCTGTTCTGGATGAGATGCAGCTACCTGTCTGCTGAGAGGAAAAAGGACCGCAGTCATTAGCTAATTTCTCCCATGCAGGTCACAGAACAGCTGTCTGCTAATTACCTTCCCTGACTGGTAGCCTAAGCTGATTTTCAACCAGGAGTCCACAGGTGAAAATGTTGTATACTCTATTCCAAATCTTGGGTTAGAAAAGGAAAAGGATGGAAAGTTTCCATATCTTCCTTCCACCACACTGATAGTACTCACCCCAGAAATTCATGCTTTGAAGTTTTTGATTATTTTATGGATGGCTATCAGTGTGGTTTTGATGATGTACTTGAGAGCTCAGAAGTTGTGATCTTGCTGTGCTGTACAATACTTTTAAATTATGGGACAATCTGCATTCCTGGTGTGTTGTGACCTGACAATATATGGGTACCTCAGCTGACAGGAGGACACTGTTCTCACAGTCTAATACATTTTATGTTGGCTCTGGCAAGTACAGTGAGCAGACATTAAATGCTGCAGACATTCAAAATTCCCGAAGAGCATTTTTCATCCAGTATTATTTCACACAAATATGCTTAGGTGACAGCTTGTTTAATATACACTGAATAATATGGGTCATGCCATTTGCCAGCAAGTGAGAGAGCTCCACCAGCAAGCATTTTATTAGGTGCATTTCTATTTTGTGTTCACACCATCCTGATATTTACATTTCCTTTTTATTTGGTGAATTACTAAGGCTGAACTGTGGCATTTAGATTAGCCCTACATGAGGGGCTGTGTGAAAAAAGAAGCACCAAGAGGGTGCATTCCTGAAGGTCACACAACACAATGGAGAGCACAAAAGAGTGTTTTTCTTCAAGGGGCGAGGGCTCTACCTTGATTTTGGGGCCTGAATCCAAAAATTCTTATGGGTACTAAGGCCATTAGTTACTCTATCAACCTGATTATTCCTCTGACTAGGAGAGGTTCAAAAATTCCCTGAATTCGAGGGACAGCATGCTGTGGTTTAAAGGCAGTTAGCCTCAGGTTTCCTGGGTGTAGGTTTTTTGAATATAGGTGACTGGGCTAAGTCACGAGCATTTTTATGGCAAATAGAGGACAAAGGGGCTCTTTATATCTCCTCCTCCCCAGCTGTATGCCTATAAAAAACCCATTGCCTTATAGCCAAGCATAATTTAAGGAGCATGCACACAAAAATTGAGCAAAGCATCTCAGCATCAGGATTCTAGAGTTCTGATTCATCAAAGGTCATGCATATCCCCACTCATTAAGCTCATCACCTTCTTTTTCCATTGAAAACAGCCCTGCAATAACCCATCCTGAATACTTTAAAGCTTATAGAAAGAAACAAAGACCCCGGTTTCTCAGCACCTCTAGATGCTGGGTGTCTGCCACAGAGATTTTCTCATGGCCCACGAGATGTTGCACCACATGGCCAGGAGCAATGCCACAGGAGATGTTCTCCCAGAGACAGAAGCAGAATGGACACATTAGCTCTGTGCCCCACACACATTAATAAGACCTGTCACTTGCCAGCACAAGCTAACACAGGCTCTGCCTTGGGCTGACACAGCTCAGTTGCTCTTGAAGACACTGGCAGCAGTCTGGGGATCTCTGCAAGAGCTCTGTTCTTAATTCAGATATGACCACAGACATGCAGTATCAGCCCCATTAAAATGTTTCTGTCGGGGTGTACTCAAGGACCCAGAGGCAGTGAGGAAAAAAAACCCAACTTTTTTATTTTTTAAGCATAGTTCTGAATTGCACTGTATTCCCAGGTTCATCATTCATCAGACAAATGATTCAGATGATCTGCCTCTTTTAAGTATAGTTTTCTAATTCTATTTTATTCCATTCACTTTTGCCAATGTAATATTTGTTTTCTATTCTCCTGTGCCATGACTGGTTTTGAGTATCTGTCCAACACAGAATCACAGAATCTATTTCAAATTCTGTTCCCTGGAATAAATGTAGTATTGCAATTTTGAACTGGGGCCATAGACAGTTTTTTGAACCCAGTTTCCTTCTGCCACAACATCCTTGAGACTGTCTGAAGACAAGCAATGATTTTTTTTTTTTTTTTTTTTGCAATGCAAATTAAAACCTGTTTACTGAGCTTTACCTACCTCCTGACATACCACTGCACCACCACCACCACTGCCAATAGGGATGCTGTCAAATGCTGATTTTGGAACTCAGAATTCCAGAAACCAGCAGTGCTGAAAGTAACAAGCACAAATCTCATATTTTTTTCATGAGAAAATTTCCTGTCCATTGGTGCTCAGCTGAGTCCTACTGTTTGGACCTTTTAGAGTCTGACCCATTTAGAAGAGATCAACTGAGATCTCAGGCTATTTCTTCACAAACATAGTGGTATCTGTGACTTTATAATGTTACATAGTAATGGACTCTTCTTTGGGATTTTTTAATAAAAAAAAAATATTTTATTGAAATTATGATTTTTTTAACTGTGGCACTTAATACTCTCAAGCACTTTCAACAATCTTGGTCTAAGTAGTGTGTTTACAACAAGTTAAGGGGGTGGACACTACAAAATTAGTCACTTCCCCTTTAGTTTTACCTGATCCCTTTTCACGACTGAGACACTGACGTGAGTAGATATAAATGAAAAAAAAGTAGCAGTTTATAAACAAACAACCAAAATAACGGCAGGCAAGCAAAACAACAGTGATAGTCTCTTGTTGCAAAGTAGTTGCTGAAATCTCCCAGATTCCCTGGGAACAAAGAGAAACTCAAAATGGTGGAGAAATTATGTGTTCCTCCAAGCACAGGATAAACTTACTCCAAAAATTCTGGTCCTTTGACAGATTTCTCAAACCAAACAAGTTATTACCATATATTATTTCCTTTTTTTTTTTTTTAATAGAAACTTTGATATTTAATTTCTTGATATAACTCTCAAACTTTAGACTCTGTTGAACTTGTAGGTTCCTGAAAGCTGATGACTGACATCAGCAATGAAAGATGGTGAATAGTGTAATTATAATTCATAAATGTAATACTAGACCTAGGAGATGCCAAAAAAAAAATTAATACAGTTCCTAATTAACTTTCAGTAGCAAAGAAAAAGATAGATTATAAAAAGTTTTAATAGAAATTAATGTTTCTTTTTTTTCTTCAGAAATTATTGGTGAAAATCAATTATCTTTGTGGAAAAAAAAAATATTCATGTTTTTATCAATCAGAAACAGTCTGATTGTACCAAAAAAATTATTAAGAATAAGACAGCAGATCTAAACCTGAAGTTTTTTTATTAGCTCTGCTAGAATAGAAATAAAATGACCAGAAGCACTGCAGAAGAGCCCAATGTTTAAGCAGTCTGTTATTCTGTTATGGAGCAGAGAATCAACTCCAAACAGAGGATGTAAGTACCTTATTACCTATTAGCTTAGCTAAATATCTGTTTGCAGCAACCTGTCAGAGAAAGGTGGAGTTTGAGAAAAGGTTATAAAGTGATTTGCAAATTAAAAAAAAAAAAAACCAAATAAAACAAACAAAACCTATTTCTCAGGAGAACAATAAGCATTGCCATGTAATAATTTGTCTAGTTCCAATGCAGACATTACAGGTGAGCCTGTAAATGATTGTACATAACCTATACAAGGGAAAAGAAAGTATAAGAGCTTTTTTTGGGGACCATTCAGACCTTGACATCAGCATGTCAGTGAAGCCTTTTCACATCCTTACACACCTCCAGTCCACCCTATGCATCCAGTGGGCTTTCTTATGGAGTAGAAATCACTGTAAGGAATAGGCAAAAAATACTCCCCCATGCTAAAGCCAGTTTAGAAAATCTGTTCATTTTATAAATCATCTCTGGGGGATGTATCCAAGATAGCTTTCCTTAGATAAAACTGTGCTAACAGGTCATCAAAGTTATAGGCTGAAATTTCCCCATTATTTGGCAAACTTCAGCTGCTATTCCTGACTGCTGGAAGGAAATAATTAAGCCAAATTTTATAGACAGACTTTTGTTTCCTCTTTAAGAAAATGCACACACAGAGTTTCATTTCAGTCTACTTATTTCATTATCTCCTTGTCTTGCTTGTCTTATTTTCAAGGATTGGCATCCAAGGGCTGACATGCTGCTTCTTAATAATTTTGACATCTGGTCAGGTCACTTTTCAGAATTAAATGACACACAGCTTTCACGTTTTCATTTTCCACCTTAGAAAAAGAAATGCTGAAGCTCTCCTTTCATGTATGACAAAAGCACTTCCATATCAAGCTCACCACTTTTCCTGCTGGACTGAATTGCAATGTGACTGGGATATATCACAACATGCAATCCATACCAGAAAAAATACTTCTGCTCTTCAGAAATTTAGATATGCACTATATGAAATAAAAAAAAAATGAGTCATGTGGCTTCTCTATGAATTGTGGAGCAAAATCCTGACCTATATTTCTAGAGGATTGCCTGCTGAACATGTGAGCTTGGCCTTTTCTCTAACATAACCATGCAGAACTTTGAAATTTGATGAACTGATTGATTTGGCCAAAAATTATCCCCATGAATCACAAATGAAGACAGAACCACCACACTGTTATAAACTGTGTCTGCTACCAGTGATCAAGCCAGCTCATACATTTAGCTTATAGATCCTGGTCATGAAATTTGATTCACTTATTGCAGCCATATAATCACTCCATTTGTGCTGATGTGATCACATTTCTTTGCTAATACTGTACTTTCAAAGAAACAATTAGCAATGCATTTATTTATTTATTTATTATAAATAAATAAATTAATTAATTATTATATTTTATTACTCTCATCTTAAGATATTCAAAAAAGAAACTTGGATGTATATTTTGAAGTGAATTCCCTTAGTGTTTCTGTCCAGGGAGCACTTTGGGGCTCTCCAAAGTGCTGCCATTCAAACCAGTCAGTATCCTTGCAGCGTGAGCTGCTATTCATCCCTAGAAAACATCTGCAATCTATTCTTGTGCAATTAGCATGCATTTGTAGTGCTGCAGATACTTTTATTTCTGTGCAATTTCTATGCTAATGCTGCAGGCAGAGAGACCAAGCTCCTTGCTGTTCACTTTCTCCCCATGGCTGAGGCTTCTCCTCAGCTCAGCTGAGAAGGGGAGCAGCAGCAAGGGAGAAAGGGTGGCTGGGCCTTTTTCAGCATCCACAGGGAGAGGGAGTCTTTTCAAAGGAAGAAAGAACCTTTCTTTTTCTCAGGATTGATCTGTTTCTAAAAGAAAAAAAAAAAAAAATTAGCCTATTATAACACTATTATAATCACAGTTTTCTTTCTTAAATGGTAATTAAAATCAGTGTTATTCATGCTATTATTTGCACTGTGTGACATTAAGTTAAATTCTTTTTTTCAGTTAATTTGTAGTTTGCTACTGATCTCTAGTGCCCTTTAGACACTCTTGAAAATAATTATTTAGGTTTCTATTAAAAATATTTTGATGAATAAAACCACTGAAGTACTAGCCAATGACCACCAGCATATTTTAAGCAGAAACAGGCTTGGGGCTTCAGAGTTTTGTTATTTTTAAGATGACTGGAAGAAACTGGAACAAAGCTAGTGGTGAATAAGCTTTCTAATGCTCTCTAATCTTGTGAGTCAAAATAACACTGACTACATTACTTTACACATAGGCACTGTTTTGGAAAGCTCTTGTCTGATTGCTGTATTAAATTATGGAAAAAATGGATTCATAGAATCACAAGGAGGTGTTAGTTCATATCTCTGCCAATGTAGTGCGGTTTTTAAATCCTTAGTACCTTAAGTCCCAAATTGATTGTTGCAAAACAAGGTGAGGTTGTGTACATTTCACAGTCCTGACTTCCTTTCAAACATGGGAATTCTGGTGCCACCAAATTGTTGAACAGAATAGCATTAATTTTGACAAATTAGAGCCTGAGATGAGAAAAGATCAATTATTCTTGTTGGGACATCTATCCAGGAGAGGAGGGGAAATAAAGAAAATTAAAAAAAAAAAAAAAAAGATTGCCTTATTTTGGATTCAAAATGGATGGAATCAATTTAAGAGGAAAATATTTAAAATTTAAATATTTAGATTTACTATTTTAAATTAGAGTATCCACAATCCTCGTTAAGTGGCATATTGCAAATATCAGTCATGAGAAATAGTTACTTATAGTGGCAAACTTTTGAAAACTGTTGTGGAAAAAATCAGTTATACATGTCTAAAGTCAGAAATTGCAGATACTAGATAATACAGCAGCTAGTTTAGCTTGGTGACTTTTCTTCATCTGTGCTCAGGCTGCTGCTCAAAACCATTCTCACCCCCTGCTCTGAATTGCAGGAGATCAGAGAGCTAATGACTTTAACAACATCCATTACATTGCAGAATTTCTGTTTCACAGCGTGTCAGCTGTACTCACTCAGCCATCTCCATGTCCCAGCTTATGCTGTGCCTGTAACAGCTTGAAAATAATATCAAGGAGCAGATTTAATCACAGTTAAATTTAAAAACTAGATGTTGCCTGCTTATCTGGGTGTTTTTGAACTGCATTCTAGATCAGCATGTTAAAGATGAGCAGGAACACTTTTTGCTATGACAGGATCAAATGAAGTATGGGAATCAAGAGAATGGGATTTATTTCCTCTGATTTTCCTGAAAGCAAATTAAAGTGTGTTTTATATAACCAAAATCTGCATGTGAATGTCTATGTATTTTCATAAAGTAACACCTTCCTTGTTAGCTCACTGTTTACATAAATAGACGTGTGTACTTATGTAGGACAAAATCAGTAGTTTAGTGTTATGTTTCCTTATGTTACAAGAAAGGCTTGAAAAACTGGCCTGTTCTTAAGGGACCACATCAAGAGTGCAGTTTGAAATATCATCACATTGTGACTAATGCTCCATTTTGCATCTTAAATATTTTTAACTTGTATTTGTTTTGTGCTCTGTGAAGTTAGGTTTCTGAGTGGGCACTCAGAGCAAATGTAAGCCTGTGTGCTTCTGTGCAGTTCAGGAGTGCTTTTTTCCTCCACAAATCCCCTCCCACTGCCTCCTTGCCATGAAAGAACTCCCTGAGTCATTTAACACCCTCCTTTCAGAAGGCTCAGCCTCTATCACCTTATACATGTGAAACAGCACCAAGATGCCCTCCTCCAGATGCACTCTACAGGCAGCCTCAGGACCTCAATCTCCTGCTTCTGGGAATCTCAGAAAATGACTCACCTATTTCTTTACCCTTTCTTTTTCTCTCTCTTGCTCTTCATTTGCTTTTCACTCTGCAGTGGGTTCATTGGGATAATGCTGACAAGTCAAGTTGCACACAAGGCTGCAAAAAAGACCTCCTGGGCTTGACAGGCCCTTCAGGTCAAGAAGTCCCTCTCTGGAAAAGCAGCAGGAGACCATACATCACAACAACTCCATTGCAGTGGCAGGCAATCAATGGAAACACAATAATATCAATAAAATATGGACGAAGCCTATGATGTTTTCTCTTCTGGGGCCACAGCATTGATGGGATGTCACTGACAAACCACCAGGAGTTGCTACAAAGGTCTGACACATCGATTTTCTGAAGCTGGGGTCTCCAGCTGTATTTCTAATAAAACTAAAGGTCTAGGGATTCTTACTGTGCACCTGTGAGCTGTTGGCTCTGGAGTCAAGCAGCTCAGAACTTGTGCTGTTTCATTTCAGCCCTGCAAACTGCCTAAAGCTCTTGTAAAATAAGAGCTGTTAGGGGGAAAATTGACAGTGAAGGTATTTTCTGCAGCTAAGCTTACCAGCCAAAATGCTTATTTCTAAAAAGATGGGTGGAAGAGCTGGAGAAAATAAGCTAAAAACATGTGGTCATGTTTCCTCCATTGCAAAGAGTTGTTTAACAGAAAACTCTGCAGCATAAGATTTAATTCTTCTCTGATGTGCAGCCTCACCTTACATTTTAAGGTGCAAGATTCCAGAATGCAATTTTATTTCCTGGCTGAAAGATTTCCAGATTCACTGGACACCAACATGCCTATATATTAAAAGACTTAAAAGCTGGATTTCTAACTAGACACAGCTTCTTTGACATTGTAGTTGTGAATGAAGGAAAAGAAATTAGCATGTGAAAATTAACAAATGAATATAGAATTGTAGGGATTTGACACCCTTGTCTGTGCCCTGAGATGATATTTCTGCTGCCTTGGTGGTGTTGATTCTTGACTACATTTCAGTGACATTCTGTTTGAAAATATCCAAATATCCTGTCTAGACATCTCCCTGTGCCATGAGGTTCACTCAGCTCCTAAGAGGAGCAGAGACATCCTGAGCATCTCTGACACTTGGATTGTGCCACATGGGCAGAATAAAAAAAAGGACTAAGGAAATCAGATGATCACAGGTACAATTTCACCACCCTCCCTCCAAAAACACACACACATGTATATGTATGTATATGTATATGTATATGTATATGTATATGTATATGTATATGTATATGTATATGTATATGTATATGTATATGTATATCTATATCTATATCATCTATCTATATCTATATCTATATCTATATCTATATCTATATCTATATCTATATCTATATCTATATCTATCTATATCCATATCCATATCCATATCTATATCTATATCTATATCTATATGTACATATATCTATATGTGCATACATACAGACTTATTAATGCAGCAGCCTCCAGAAGCTAGCTGAGAATGAAAATGCAGCTGGAAACACAGCTGCCTGAACTGGGGAGGGTCAAACGGCAGAGCAACTCTCATTCAGGCCAATCTACTTGAGACAGGCAAAAAATGGAGTCAACAAATGTCCTTAGTCTTGTTCTTTTGGGAGAAAAAATTATTTTCCCTGTCTAAAAGTGGGGAAGAGCCTTCTTCCATCAAAGTCATCCAGCCTCAATTCCTTAGTCCAGGCTTGTGGCATAGCCTTGAGTCAGTATTGGACTGGTGCTCTATTTTAATAAAATTTTAGAGGCTCAAAACAATATTCTGTGATCACTCCTGTGACACCAGAAAAGTCTGTACTTGCTGAGTGTCAATACATCCTCAGCAGTCCTTTGATGGAAATAGATCTGAACTCTGGAGCTGCAGAAAGATCCAGTGCTTAGGGGACCCATACTCCCAACTAGCAGTGCAAGATTCATATCAGGCTCAAGGCAGAAAACCAGGTATCCTCTTTTAGAGGGAAAAAAAAAGAGTTTGTATCAAATGAGTCCTTGTTTTTCAGCACATTCTTCTTTTTCTGGTCATTTCAGTGTGCCAGATTAGTAAGAAACACTGGTTGAAAGAGATGGAAACTTGAAGGAGCCAGAGAAATACTGAATGACAGTGGTATGCTCAAAGAACTTTCTTTCAAAGGAAGCTCATAAAATATGTATCCCAGCTGCTCTTTACTTTCTAATCAGGACTTTTTATATAATGAAACTTCATCCAGAAAGACACTTGCTCATTCATGTGGTGGTTCTGTCAAAAAAATGGGAAATGCAAATAATGGGAAAAGATCAACTTAATCCGTTTCAGCTTAACTGTGCAGCTGAACTCGGGAGGAAATGATATAAAACCAAAATCTGTAAAATTTTTGGCACTTTCAAAATGCTGCTTTAGACAAATATTTGCTGAAGATTACCCTGTATTGTTGATGCTGCTAATTATCAAATAAAACACTCAGGTTGTGCCACCACATCTGGCCTTTCTATTTGCTGAAAACATAAATAAGCACGCTGCTGTCCCCACTCCTAATGGGATTTAGTGTCATGTGCCCTATGTTAAATGCTGTAGAGCACAGCAGCAGGCAAAGCCAGCCTGTCACTCAGGGACTGCTTGTCCTGGTGGCATTGGGTTTGCAGAGTGTGCCAGATTTATTCATGTATACAAGCATCACCTTGCTGACAGCCACAGGGAGGTATTCAGGGCAATTAGAATGGTAATCAAGAATTGACATCACCTCCTGCTCAGCCCATGTTATTCAATATAAAAATAAGCTCAATTAGTTCTGCGTTCAGGGTTTGGGTTCACATTAAGTTGTGGAAGCAGCAATTAATTCAGGCTTCTCATTTTGGTTGGTCGAAAAAAAAAATAAAAAAAGAGAAATATTTGGGTTGTTTTCACTTTTAATAAGAGCACAATTTACTCTTAAGGTCAGAAGTGTGACATATGTTCTGTCTTGTGTTACAAAAATAATGATGTATCGGGTCATCTGAGATGTACAGGGCTGAGGGGAAATAAACAGAAAGCAAGGCAGAGAGACAGCTCCTGGCTTGCTGTTGACACGATTTCTCTCTTTCTGTGCAGCCATCATTAAAATGCCAGGCTGCTAAATACCTCAGAAAATAAAACCATGCACTAAAAGGAATTATTTATTTGTTTGGATTGCAAAACAAAACCCTCTTGTAGGACAGGCATTTAAAATAACTGTTTTGATATTCAGGCAGCACCTAGCAGTGAGACAGCTTGTCAATGCTTCCTTTATAAAACACTCATTTCTTAAAAAGCGTTGTGTTTCTTGTCAGCTAAAAAGAAAAATGGTTAAATCAGCTTGTCTATTTTTGAAATGAAGATCAGCAAAAATCAAATCAAAACAAAACAAGATGTTTCAACTATTCCAAGTTCTATTTATGCTTCTTCCTAGCAGAGAAAAATTTTATGTTCCAAAGGAAAATCCAGAAAAACTTGCATTAAGAATAATTTTATTCAAAATCCAGTATTTCTACTTAAGCTGTTTAGTTAGTTCAAAGGATGGACTGTTATTATGTATTAATTTTAATAATTAGGAAGACATCAACAGTATAATTTCCCATTGTTTTGTGCAAAGCACATCCAGGGACATCTTCTCAGCCATCCTTTCACTTTCCATACAGAGCACTCATTTTGCAGTGGTATTTTCACACCCAGAGGCACAGCAGCCTGCAGAGAGGTGTCTGATTGCCCCATACCCCCCCAAGGTGGGCAGATTGCTCAAGTAGCAGGCTAATTTATTCCTCTCCAAATGAAGTGCTGCAGACTAGACTCCAAGAGAAAGAGGAATTCTCAGCACCTTGCTCCATTAAATCAATGATACTATTCACAGCACAAGAGTCTAGGCAAGCAAGAGAATAGACAGACAAGAGTTTTTGTCAGGTGAATTGCTCCATCAGCTGAAATGCTTGGAGAAGGAATCAGCATGATCTTGCTGATGTACTCTAACCCAGTACATTCTGAGTGAATTGGTCCAGTGCCCATCCTCCATCAAAACATTTTTGCCTGTAATGCCTGCATTTGTTTGGAAATCTGCTCTTTAATTCATTGACATTAATGTTCAAAGTAGCACTAAGCCAGGAGGGCTGCATGAGCATGAGAAGGGAACCAGGACAGCAGTTCTTCTGAAGGAAAGTGATAGCTGAGACTAAACAAATAAGCATCCCACAGAAATTCCTGCTCCAGAAAATATTTTTAGAAGCCTCCCATCAAGTGTCTCCCTGTGCCAAAGCACCCCTGGAACTGCCTGTTTACCATAGGTCAGACCTGTCTCCAAAGGCCAGCCTGACAGCCTGGACGCTGATACCAGGCCAGGAAATGGAAATCTGTGGAGCTTTCTTTTGCTTCTTTTAGACTGATGACCTTTCTGAAGCCTGATACAGGGTACAGTGTATTGATGTTTGGAGTTTGCTCACTGTGATTTTATTCTGCCTATCTGTAAAAAACGCACAGAGTAACTCCTGGTGACTAAGTCTGTTACATGGCTTTTTGGTGCAAGAAGTGTAATATGATGCAAAGTACATCATTAAGAAATAATTGCACCATTTAGAAACAGCACAGGTGATGGCAAGCAAAAAGCAAAGTAGAAAACCAGAATGTGCTTCAATTGTATCACAGTCTTCCAATGAATGTTTGATAAAGAGAAGAGACAGATTCATCAGGTTGCTAGTGTAATTTCATAACTCCTGCAGCTTCCATCAGTTCTTGTTTGCCTATGGAAAATTAAGAAGAATTACAGCTTTCATCATAGATTAGAGTACAAAACCCAGAAGAACAGGCCCTCAAAAACAAAACAAAACAAAACAAAACAAAACAAAACAAAACAAAACACAACACAACAAACTGCAAAAAACCAAACAAAACAAAGAAAAAACAAACAAAAAAAAGCAACAAACCCAATAAAACAAACAAGCAAAATAAAAAAATACCCACCAAAGCAAAACAAAAAAATCCTCTAAAGCTACTTCCAAGCAACCAAACCAAAACATGGCCATCTGAAATTTCAAAGCAAAAGAGGACTCTGATGACAGTGGATCAGTCAAATAAGCTTGAGAGTGAGAATAACAGATAAATATTCCCTAGGGTCTCAGTTAAAGTCATTTAGCAATCAGGTGATTTTAATTCCCATCTCTTCAGATTCCCTTAGCAGCACCAAGCAAGCCCATAAATGAGAAAATGAGTTCATGCTTTTTCTCCAGCTTCCTTTCCACCAAATCCTTATGATGACTTCAAGTTCTGATATCTGTGGATCACACCATTTTTATCCCTGGGAAATATCTGCAATCTACTTCTCATTCCAAGTCCCAGGATAGAAGGAGAAGCAGCAGGATGCTCCAGGAGCATCCCTGTGGACCTACAGTTACTGTGGGATTCCCAAGATGTTTCACTGCAACATTGAGATTCCTGCTGCCTAATCCCTCCCTAACCCATGCCTTGATGTGAATTTCATCCCCAAAACTTGTATCTAAATATTTAAAGAAACAAAAAGCAAGAATTATCTAAAAGCATGGGACTAAAAGCAGGTTAAGGAAAGTCTCTAAGCTGGCAGGTAAAGATGAGGCACTTGAATCCTTATTTATTGTCATGTAGGTTTTATGGCACTGTCTTGATATGAAAACTCTTCATATATAACCTTTAAATGAATATGGTGTTATTATAACTACACCCAGGCTACACTTGTGAAATATTGGAATTTCTAGTTTGAGCTACTTTGTGTGTTTGAGAAGTTGGGAGGAGAGGAGATGTGTGACTATTTCTAATTATCTGCATCTTTTTATTGTTCCACGTACCAGAAATTTATTTTTTAGTTTGTTGCAAATGTCTCCTTTGCAGCTTGGAGCTTATAAATCCACATGACAGCACGCTGCGGTGCACACATTTGAAAACAGCATAGCCATCCATGTGCAGGGGCACTTTTTTGTGAAGGTTATAAACCTTCTGATCAACCCAAAGGCAATTAAATGAAGTGTACTGCTGGGAAACATGGCCATGCTACCTCTAGAGCTGCTCTGGCTTATACAGACACACTGCAGGTACTTGCAGAGTGCTATTTCTGGTTCTGGGTGGCTTTCTGTGTCCTGTGTTGTGGTGTCCAACAGCCTATTTCTCCCTGTTTCTGAATTTTGAAGGGAGAAGTTGTGTCATTTATGGTGAGCCAGAAGCACAGCTGGGGGCAGAGGGAGAGGGCACTGGAGGCAGAGAGTCAGTGAGGAACAGAGCAGGCTTGGTGCTCCTGCCTGAAGCTTTGCTCTGGTCACTAATTTCTGCCAAGCAGAAGGTTTCAGCCCAGAGAAGATCCCGCCCAATTGTCACCACCTTTCTGTCATTGCTGGGTGACACTGCACAGTGAAGTAGGGAGCACAAAACACAACAGAGCAAGAATCTCTTCCAGCTGAGGAGCACCATTTCTCTCTGTGGTTCAGTCAAATCCATTACTCCTGAAAAAAGGATGTCCAAGAGAGGATCCCTAGTGATGTGACAGCACTGGAAAAAAGGGCTGGCAGGGGACAAGGGTGCATTGCTGTTTACACAAGGGTTTATACCAGCAGTGAATGAAAATTTAATGAAAACATTCATTTTCAAAAATGTTTTGTTTTCTATATAAAGAAAACAGTTTTGACTACAAACCGAAATAGATATTTTCTTCATTATTACTTTCTGCACTTTTATTGCAGTCAAGTCAGTTTCTGTAAGAAAACATGTCTGGGAGAGGACAAGTTTTGGAATATTCACCAGAAGGGAAATAATCCTTTTCAATCAGCTCCAAGTGTTGTAAATTTAACGTACAGGAAGGAAATAATTTTGTATCTGCAGCAGGTAGTTTCTACAATTAAAGAATTCAGAAATTTTCCCTGATGAACTTCCACATATAACTTCTTTAGTTTAGCTTTTAAAAGGAACTGTTTTCCTGAATTGTCATTTCCTAGTAGGAATCTGCAAATGTTGCTTTCTAACACCCACTGTAACTTTATGTATTAGAAGAGTCCATCCCAAATGTACTCCAGCAATATGAGAGTATTTAACACAGCTTTTGCCTGTGTTCATCCCCTTGTCATTTTGACACATGACATTGTGGGTCCCAGGCCTGTTTTGATACAGAAAAACATTGGCTGATTTTTTTTTTCCATTTTTTTTTTTTATTCTTGCTTGCTTCTGACAAATAAGAAAGTCAAAGAATAATTAAAGCACAGACTGGAACAAAAATAACCTCCTAGTAAACAAGTGTGCTCAAGCAAAATAAATGATAATTTATTTTACACGCAGAGATTAAAAGAGCTTGGCTTGTTCAGCTTCTCAAAACAATAGCTGAGAAGGGATATGACTGTTCCCTATGAATATATCTGGGTATGTAAACATGAAGGGAGAGAAAAATTACTTAAGCAACCAGCAGAATATTGGCACAAGGACAAATGAGTATAAACGAGCCATGAATTAATTACGGTGAGAAATTAGGATAAGTACCTGGAAGGAGAAGAGCTGCTTTCAGGCTAATTTATGGAAAAATAAGCTGCCCAGTTGCTCTGGGCATTTTCAGCTTGCAAAGGAGTATATTGGTGTTATTCCTCTCCTCAAAGCTGTGTGGCTGTGTGTACATTCTGACATGTATCCCACAACACTAGAGAGGATAAAGTTTTACTTCATTTGGCATAAAACAGGAAAAATTAAGTGAAAATCCTTAATCCATCTCTTTTTTAGAGAACTACTTTTAGATTCTGTGGGTTCAGACACTTACTTTTCCTTCGTGGAAGGCAATGAAAAAGGAGCCTGCCCCTGGAATCCCACACCATGAAAATCCCACTTTGTCCACACACTTTCCCAAAACTGGGAGCAGTTCTTTCCCCAAGAGGGAAAACATGTTCTAATCCAAAATATAGAGCAAAAAATTTTATCCTGGCACACCCAAGAGCTTTTAGAGACATTATTCTCCCCAAGGAAGGGCAAGTCCTCATTTTTCCCTACCATAAACCATTTTTTTAACAGCTGGGAAAATTAGGGGTTTTTTTTAAACAAATATTTCTTAAACTTGTTTTTTTTTTTTTTTTATTCCCTACCCACTTGTAAACTGTCTGTAAATGGATTCTTAAAATGACAGCATTAATCCTAGACTTCAAATTATTCACAAACATATCCAATAAATAATTCTTGTTCTGCAGACTATTTGTAAAATGCATATTTATCTGGAATTGAAAATTCATGCTATGCAGCTAATTAGCCTTCACAGAGGGTGTAAGCAGGCCTGTAGGGTGCCTAGGGCTTCTCCCAGCTCTCAGCACAGGGTTGCATTCCTCCAAACTAAATTTACATCTCCAAAATTTTTTGGACCTTTTATTTGAACATTTTATCTGTTAATCACACCACTCCTCCATCCCCAGCTTTCTACTAGCATCTCAGTACAGTATTTTTTTGTTTTGATCAGTCTCTCCTAGAATAATGAAATGCACTCCTGCTCTCTAACTAAATTAAAGCACACTTAACACTCTATCATAAGAGAGTTTAAAAAAATAAAGTAGTCAGCAAAAAAGAGTATAAAGAAAGTGGGTGTCTGCCATTTGGCTTTCTTGTTAGATGCTCATCTTTGAATTCAATTTTCTCTGTACTTACCTCTTTTAGCTCATTTTTCTTTATTTCTGCATATACTGGGCATGTTTAGCTGTAAAAAAATTTAGACCTCTTGAAATGCAGAGGCTTAGCCACTGTTTAGCATGACTGTTATTCTTTCAATACCTATTCCACTTATTGATAATACCTCATTAGGTTATGATGGAAAAATAAGGTAGATGATTTATAAAAAATGAAGAAAATTTTGTTCACTTCCATAATCTTAGAAATCACTCATTATTTTCTGATAAAAATTCTCAGTTTTGCCTGCTGGTTGATACTAAACATCATATAAGGATGACTTTTGACTCTTTTCTCCCTCATAATTTTTATCAATATTCAGAAAATTCATTAGTCAGCATCTTTTACTTTTCAAGAAAATACAAATTTTTTCAATTGTCAAAGTTTTCTAGAGCAATTTTGGCCTGAGTATTTTTGAAGAATGTTTTGGGAGGGTGAATTTGAGTGGAAAGATCTGGGACCTGTCAGAACTTCCAAACACGTTACACTTTCCTTATGGTAGTACTGTGAATATTTGGGTGACAATTCCTTGAACAGATCTCCACTGCACTGGACTTTGATCAGGATATAAAGTTACTGACTGACATTTAGAAGCATCATTGTCAGCCATGCTCAGCTGTGCACACAAAGATGTACTTTAACTGTTCAGAGAAATCAGAGGCTCTGTCAAACTAGTAGTCATGTATGCATCTTAATAACAAAAGCTACTGAAATTTTATTTGAGAGAAAATAAACCACCTTTCAGATGGCCTGGTCCATACCAAAACATTCTTGTTGTCAAACCTGAATCCTGCCTTGATAAGGAAGGTAGGACCAGAGAAAATGAGAAAGCTCTAGGTTTAGGAAAACCTCATCAGGGTGTGTTCATTGACATTCCTAGAAATACTGGGCTGCTCTTAATGACAGAACTGCTGACCAGCAAATCTCATGTAATTTCACCTAGCATTGAACACCTTCTTTTAAAGGTGCTACTTTAAGGAATGAGATCACCCAAACAATGTAATTAATTAGAAAGAGCAGACTGAGAGCGCACAGACTACACCTTGGTTTATTTCTGGAGCTGACAAAAGCTGAAATTTGTTATTTAGTTAACCTGGCAGATTAATGGCCTATCAAATCAGGGATGCTGTACACTGCATCAAAGTCACAACCAACTTAGTCAGATCCCTTACTTATTAAATCAAATCCATAACCGAGCAAACCACACACACCATTAGTGAAACGTGTTCCCTGATCCACCACACTGAGCTGCTAATCATGGATTTCATTGTACTGGACTCATGCAGGACAGCTGGAATAAGTTCCTTCAATGCAAAAATGTACTCCCTAGAAACATGATTCTTAAACTAATCTCTGGAAATAAACTGCAACTCTCATCGATGGCTACCTAGATAATGAGAATATAGATCATGAAAACCCAGTATATCCTCACTTTGAAGCCAAATACAACATCACAAAATCTCTGAGGAAGCTGTAAAATATATTTTGACAGGTTAAACACTCTGGTTTGTGTAGCACATGTATGCAGAGTTTAGTGCCAAAAGATTTTAGGTGAGGTGGAGAAGAATCCCCCCACACACAGCCAGCACAAAACCTCAAAGCAGTTGTCCTTGAAAGCTGAGCTCTGGAAGAACAACTTCCAAGACCAAAAATTTAGGTACAATATTAATACTGCAGGCTTGGTCTGATTCTTAATTTTTGATTTGGAGTCACAGACAGGCAATTAATTTAAATTAGGTGGTATCAGAAGGGATGCTGCTGTAGCAGATTTCTCATCTGTTAATTTAGAACTAGCAGCAATGGTATCTACTCAAGTTTATTTTAATTTATGGACATCTTCAGCCTTCTGTTCTGAAGGAAGATCAAATGTGGAATTGATCAGACTTTTTCAATATTGCTTTTTCTTCTCCTTTTAATTTTGCAGCTCTTAGAAATGCATGACACAAACAGGTGAAATATGTGTCAGAATCAGTAAAACTTCAAGATTGTTGAAACTGATAGAGATCTGAGTATGCTGGGTAATGATAAAATTTATTTCCCTTTGTTGATAATCTTTCCATAGTCTATAGTTGGGGATCCTTTAGTCTGAGCATTTCTTACTATAAATATACTCTCACAGCTACAAGAATATGTCCAATTATTTGAAATGTACTTGACTTTTTTTTTTTCAAAATTACAGTTCAGATAATGGGTAACATTATAGGTAAAAAAATGGATAGTGATATCCTATTTATCTGCACTTAACTTAGCAGATGGTAATTTGGACTCTGTATATGAGGTACATGTGATTAGTTTCCTAGAAAACCATATCAGTGTCCAAGGGTTGCTCTATGGCTGAACAAATTAACTTGCCTCAGCATCCTACTCCAAAGATTTACTCCAGCACCCTCAGTCATGAGCAGCCTGGCACATTAGGAAACTATTTTTCTGACTTGCTGTTCACCTTTCAACTGTTATCCCATTTAATCCTGCCTATAGACCAGGTTTAAATATGCAACATTGCCAAGAACTCTGAGTCTCCTTCACTGACCTGGGCCCCTGAGTTGCTCTACATCCATCTAGCATCTCCTCATATGAAGGAGATGGACTTTGCTAGTGCAAAGCTGGGACCCTTCCAGAATTTTACTGCATGTCTTGTAGAGAAAGAGAGAAATGAGGCTGAATGAAAGAGGGTCAAATTCTCATCAGCAGTCCTGATTGCAGTTTAGGAGAACTCCAAGGCCACACATCTTGCTTGCCAGGAAAAAGAGTGACAAACAGATATTCAGAGTAACCTTTTGTCCAGACTGAACCCCTTTAACAGGGAGACTGACTAAGAGAGAGAATTAAAGTCTCACTACTACTGTTATTCTACCCCAGGCAGCAGAATACCAAAACCCAATCTGGGAATTCCTAATGCTTCCTGTAAAGGCAGCTTTTTGTTTTACAGGAAGGCAACAAAGGTACCACAGCAAACTGATATTGTTTTGAGGCACTAATTTTCACTTGTAGCCTTTTGTGCTATTTTTGTCTTTACTGGAGAAGAATTTGCCTTGACTGTGCCACTTAAGTTGACAAAGATTTATTACATTCTCCCAGCAATCTCTTTAATGTGCCTTCAGAGCATTATGTAAAAATTGAGCAGGCAGAAGAGGCTGCTGCAGAGCTGCACACAAGCAGATGTCTGGCAGCATCCTTCCAAGCCCCTATCCCCTGCTGGAAACATCAGAGCTGCAATGTCCACTCCAGGAGACTGTCAAAGTCACCTCTTCCCAGCAAGGACAGCGTGCATGGAGCTGCTCCAGCAATAATAACATCAACCCCAAATTAGGCTCCTGAGCAGCAAGGCAAACAGCCAAGTGGACACAAAGGTTAGGGAGAAAAAGTTCCACAGTTATGACCCACTGCTGGTTTCAGAGGGAGATCACCATCCAGGATTTCCATGAGAGTTTTTTTATATGCAAAGTTAACAGTGTGCTTTACTGAATTCCTTAGAGATTAAGGAAATGTTCTAAAAAGCACTATATTACCTAAAGGACCTAATATAAATATATATATGTCTTTACTATTTAATTAACCAAACTGTTTTAAAAAACACATATTGTGCTGCAATATTACATACATACTGTCAAAATAACTCAACTATCCTCCATGTCACTGCTGAGAAAGGAACCTTCTATGCAAAAGCATGCATGCAAAGAGAATTATCAGACAATTTAATGAGCTCAGAGGAAAGTGAAAGTGTGCTTCTCTTAAAGAACAGCTCGTGTAAGGAAATCACATACTTAAAAATTATCCTGGTGAAAGACAGAAATTTCAAATCAAATAAGCAGGAAAGGATTAATTGCATTGTTTATTAAAGAGAAAGTTGCTATCAAAGTATCAGATAGAAGATTAATGTACTTCACCAAATATTTGGGAATATTTCTTCTGTGACTTTTAAACTGTCTTTGGAAATTAAATCTTCATGTGTGTTACTGAGAAGCTCTTATAAATCATGCAATCATTCTGCAATGGTCTCATTTATTATATGTATTTTTACAGGTGTGTTTATTTTTATGGACTGTACAATTTCAAAAGAATGCTATGACATAAAAATCCCACAGTTGTTGAACTCCCAACTATTTAGTGTGAATGAGGACAGTAGAATACAGCTCAGAATAAAAAGATAGATAAATAGTTAATATACTGAATTTCACACAAATTTATAGAGTTCAGTAGGAACAATCCTTGGATGACCTTTTTCAAATTTCACTTAAGTGCTTTATTTATTAATGAAAAGCTTCTCAGAGAATGCAACCTAAAATAGTGATGCCACAAACTCTTTAAAACTGTAAAGTAGAGCTAAGGGAAATTTTGCTCTGAAAGGCAAACCTCTTCATTGTACTCTCCAAAATCAATTAAAAAGTAATTAAGAATCCTCCTAGTGCATTCTATACAAATCCAGACTACAGGAAAAAAGAAATTGCAGTGTTCTGGTGTTTTAAGACTGCAGTACTAGGTCAGCTAAAATTGAGCAAGTGAATACCTAGGTACAGTTATTCAAAATATATTGTTGCCTTTCCAAGTTATTAAGTGTTAAAAAAGACCTTAAAACCACAATAAGCTGCTTTAGGTTATCTCTAGAGACAATTGAAAGATCAATATTCATATTTTAGCATATGTACACATGTAAATAAATAATACATTTACCCTTGTATATGAAAGAGCTCTATATTAGAACAAAAATAATTTAAAAGCAGACAACTTTTGAGTTCTGAATGTATTTTATTTAATATTGACTTGATTTTCTAGGGAATGTTCTTCTTCCACTGCTTTTTGCATTTGATTTAGCAGATGTTAATTTTGATTCTGTATGTGAGGTGCATGGCATGGTAGGTGAAATGACTGATAAATAGGGAATTCAACTGTATAGGAAGTATATTTCATTTCACAATTCAATGTCTATTTAAAGTATTCTTGTTCAAGGGGGGGAAAAAGCATTTTAACATGGTGTGTCGATTTCATCACCAGCTGTCTTTTGAGATATAGTCATACACAGTAAATATTTAATTACAATGTTTGATTAGTTTTTCTCTATATATTTTATTGTCTCATTAATTTGATATAATTTGAAATTGGGAGACAAGTCACTTGTGCTCCATGATTAACTCAGGAGAAACCTGCAGCCAAATTCACAATAAAGTGTGGTGTTCTTGTTACAGAGGTGGGAAAGGCACTTTCTCTGCCTTAGCCCACCTTCAGGGGAGGTGACAGATGGCAGCACCTTCCCCCAGTCCTTTGCACCCCACACCAAAGTGCAATCACACACCTGATGACAGAAGCAAAAGGAAGAAGTTTCTCCACAGTTGCTTGAGAGATTGTGGGGTCTCCATCCATGGGCATACTCAAATCCAAAGGGACATGGTCCTGGGCAGCTTGTTCTAGATGTGCTTGCTCAGGTAGGGGAGCTGGACCAGAGGATCCACACAGATCCCTCCCAGCTCAGCTATTTTGTGTGATTCTGTGCTTTGGTCTGACTCCTACAGCACCTGAACTCAGCCCCTGATGCCTGCTGGCAAGGGATGATCCCAAACATTCCCATAGCATTCATCACCAAACAACGTGTCCCCAGTCCAGAACATTGTATGTCAGACACAGTCAGAAGTAAAAAAAGGATCATTTCACTGCAAACATCAGCCTCAGGGCTGGGGAGGGCTGGCCCAGGAGTCACAGGGGTTCAGCTGGTGATGGGAAATCAGCACTGCAGCAGCAGAGAGAAAGCACTGATGAACCCACAAAAGCAGAACTGGTGTGGCTTTGTTCCCTCTCTTTGGGGAAAAGAGCTGAAGAGGAGCTGTTTATTGCCCAGCAGAGAGAGCTCTTGCTGGCTAGAACTCCAGAGAAAGAGGGATTCTTAGACAAGAGAAAAAATGGTCCAGAATAAGAGGAAAACAAAACCATCAGAGCAGAAAACAGCATTTAAGAGAGATATCTCTGAAGAGACATTGGGTCAAAGGCCACAAACATTCCAGGTCCAACAAAAGGACATTGACTGGGAGGGCATCCCTCCACAGGAAGGTCAACAGGACACAAGCCAATTTATAAGCCCAGAAGCAGTGGAAAATACAACAAAATTCTTGTAAGTACACAGCAGACAAAGATTAAACGTTTCCTTTAACTTCCTCAAAACATTAACATGGTTTCTGAGTGAAATTACACTGCTCAAAGTGAACCAGATCACTCCAAGATATTTCAAATACAAAGGGTCTCAAATACAAGGGTTCCCAAGTTGTTTTAATAATATAAAAGTGTTTATAGTTGGATAAAACCAGTTTTATCTTTGTACCATAAAAAAAACCCACACAATGCTTGAAAGAGCAAAGGCACTATTTGATGCATATTGCTCTGGGAAACCTGGAGAAGCCCAGGGGAGAGTGGAAAAGCAGTAGTGATGGGAAGTGCACAGAGTTATTACAGTCAAGCACACCAAAGCTGTTTAAGAAGCCCAGTAAAAGCTGTAGCAGACAAGCCTTGGACCTGGAAAATACATTTTCCATGAAACTCCAAAAGCACACATCATGATTGGAGGCAAAACAAAACCCATTAAAAGGAAAAGAGGAAAATGAGCTTTAAAAAAAAGGATAAAACAGGAAAAGAAAAAAAAAGAAAAGCATGGAGATTTAGTCCTTTCAGGTCAAATGCTATGTTCATCATGCCTGAGTTCCCTTCTACACTATCATTTCAAGGAGAGATAGAGATAAAACACTTCAGTTGGCAATATAAGTACAAATCCGAAAAATACCTCAGATCCTGGTTTTCAAAGATATCTATGAACAGAATAGCTACATTTAAAAAAAAATCAGGTGTAAAATGCTTTCATCTTCCTTTTAAATTTGTCAGTGCCAGGTAGTGATTTTCAAAGTCTTGCTTAAAGCCCAGCTATATCTTTAAGTATTGAAGTACCCTGGAGAATAAGGGCCAACATCCTTTAGCATCTTTCCAAAATGAAATGCAATTTCTTGTGTTACTGGGTTAGCAACTTTAATCCTTCCTGCATCATAATAGAGGGCCAAAAGCAGAGTTTAAAACAGCAGTATATTCCAGTCATGGGATTCCATGTCGATAAATAGAACCCTGAAGATACACTAGTTGTTTTGAAATTTCTACCAGGAAATTAAGTAGAGTGCACTTAAATGATAGAAGAAATAGAAAATAGAGCATTTTATCCAGTTATGTTTCATTATGTTAAATTATGCAAGTTGATTGTGGAATTATAAAAGTGCATCCATCCCAAAGGTTTCTCCCCTAAACATCCCCAAATGAGTCCTATGCAATTCAAAGCTGCTTTTCTCCTGCATCCCATAATATGCCCCACAGCCCAGTGGTGGGCCTGGAAGCAGCTGTGTGGGTGTTATTTGGTCTCCCTGTCCTGCCATGGTCTCTCTGAGCTCCAGTGTGGGTGTACAGAAGGGTTTTTACCACCTAGGCTAGCAGATACCTTGAATAAATGTAATGTGAAATGCAATTATGCTTGACAGCAGAGATACAAAGGTCCAGTAAAGAACACTGTAAAGTCACACTGACTTTGGCTGCAAAATTATTTAATTGTATTTCTTTATTAATATTCTAAAAATGCCTGCATGAAGAAGTATTTGAACCATCACAAATATAAAGAGGTGTTATGGATGTTCACACTTGCTCTTGTATTTCTCTTGTGTCTCTGGGAGGCTTTATTATTGCCCTGGCCTGACAGCCACAGCAGAGGCACCCACAACTTTCCAGAAGTTCCACAGCAGTCAGGTCACCACATTTTCAGCATAAGTACTGATATATTTTTAATTAACGAATTTTTCTTTATTGTTCACTCCACCAACTATCTACAATTTAAACTCACTTTCAGATCAATACAAGAGTTTCCAGTGTTCATTATTCAACTCTCAAATGTTTTTCCTTCCTTATCCTTTTTTCTCTGTCTTCCTTAGATATATTAAGCCCTTTATAGATGCACTGTAAAGGCCCTTCCACACAACATCATTATTTTCCAAAGTTTATGTTAAACTACATTTCTTTACAATACTAAATACAAATGTCTGGAGCTGTAAGTGCCAGAATAACATTAAACAACTTCTGTGTCCCAGTCAGATCACCCAGGTCCCCTAGAGATTGCATGATCACACATACACCTTCATAAATAAGTGATAACCCTGACATATTTCTATGATGGGCCACCCCTTTGGTTTGTGTATTGGTCATTAAGGTAGAGCTAATTAAAGTTAATACACTTCAGCCATATCCCACAACCAGTTTAAAGAAGACACAACATTTTGAACCCCATAGAAAACATTTATTTTGTGATATATTGCATTGCACTGACACTAAAATTATATATTTTAAAGTATATACACAACATTATATATATTTATATATATATATGTGTACAAATATTTTGCATATAATGTAATGTGGAAATATTTACACATATGTAAACCCATCAGCAAGAGGTTACACTACATCTCTGAGATGATTAATGGCATTGGCAAATTTGACATTGGGTTTTGTCACAAGAAAATTGTATGACTATCTTTACTCTGGAGGCACATCACGTTTAGACTCATTTATCATAATTACCTTAAGCTATTTCAACATTATTATGAAGGCTAGGGAATCAATTTAATTGTTTATTTATTTTAGAAAAAATATTTTCCATGTGTCATCATATCTGCTTTGCACTTGACCTTTTAATCAAAACACTCACAGTCCTTTCTTTTCATCCCATATTTACTTACTGATTACTTTTGCTCAGGATTTGTGTGTTGACTGAGTGCTGAGCAACCAACAGCCAGGAGGGTGACTCATTAGCACAAAACACAATTTTTCTGTTTTAGGAGATAACTGAAACAAAGCCCTGATACAGGACTGACCTCTTTGCATCTTCCTGAAGCCTGTGGAGCTGCAAGTCATAGAGCTCCTCAAGAGAGGAAGTGCCTGAGCCCATGTAAATAAAGTTGTAATTGTGCTTAAAAACCTTTCTTCTTTTTGTGATGGTTGCAGCAATTAACCTAAGAAAACTCAAAATCTGACCAGAAAGATAAACCCACTTCTTAGGGAAAAAGAAAACCAATCAAATATAGAGCAAGGTATCTGTTCTGAAGCTATCTTTGAAAAGAAATAATTAGAATAAACACTTTAAAAAAAATAAACAAAACAACCTAGAACACAGAATAAATTTTACATAAGATACAGACTGTAAAGTCACAAGAAAATAAAAAGTTTTCCAATAAGCTTTGTGCAAAATGAAGTTGCTTGCTCCCCTGATATTGCTGATCAGTGTTGCCCTGCAATGCCTCCTCACCAGGTCAAACCTACAAATCAGATTTCTCATTAAGTAAAAATTTTTTCCAGCAGAAAGAAGATGAAAAAAGAAACCAAAAAGCATTTCTGTAAAGTTTTTTAAAAGTTCACCCAAAGGAGTATTTCAGAGTCTGGTCTGGAAAGAAGCATAGCTCAGTATAAGCACAAGCAGTTACAGAAGCAGCATAGGCAATGCAGTCTTGCTCTTGCTCAATATACATGAAGAATATTGATAGTGGAACTCAATTATGAATGACAGAGAAAAATACTGAAAATTAATCTGAATAAAATGAAGGCTATTGATCACTGTCAACACCCATGAAAAGCCATCCCCCCCTGAAAAAAAAAAAAAAGGCAACAACCAATCCCCAACTCAGCATATTTAGGGAGATAATTGAAAGGCAGAACAATAAATCTGCTTTAATAACCACTTGGATCAAATACAAATCAGACAATAGAAGTCAGGTAGAAAAGAAATCTACATTTTATAAATAATGTGACTATACAGGAAATCCATCATGTAACATATGGCTCAGAAAAAAGTGCTAAGTTTGAAGAAGCCATTTCTACACTGTGTATTAAAGCAGGTTGAAAATGAGCAGACTAGAAATAAAGAAATCAAATTCAAAATTTTTAAAAAGTGAAACTGTATGACTTTTCTCTAAAAGGAAACACAGATAAATTGTTTCCAGCTTCTGAATAGTACAGTTCAGTAGTATTGCTGGAAGCTTGTTACTGAAAAATTAATCTATCATCCACTGACAGAGATGCTGAACAGAGGAGTAAAGAGACAACTTGTACTCAGTTGAGGGATATAGAAGAACAGAGATTTTTACCTGAAATCTCTTCTAAAGGAATAAAACCTATCAATAACCTTTGTCATTATTCCTGATGATTTTTTATTCTTATTTTCACCAAGATGCTCTCATTAATCTTTTTTTTTTATTATCCTGAATTACTTATAAATGAAAATGCTGAATCAGAAAATGTGGTAACAAATGTTTAATTTAATATAAAGCATATTCACAAAATACCATCTTAAAGGTATAACTTTTAAAATCTTTTTAAAGGTACTACTGTCAAAGGGTGGAATATAATTACATTTTAAAATTACTAAAGCACTTGTAATATGGTCAACAGAGCCTTTAGGAGGCAAAAATATAACTCCTAAGTTTACATAAATTATGCCTTTAAAAGTTGCATAAGGTCTTTAGGCAGTATTTAACTTCCCTTTTCCATATTCTGAAAGAAAATTACAGATTTCAGTGGTACTAATGTTAAGGGCAAGATTAGTCTTAAATGGATTTGATTATAGTGATTGGAATGTATCACTTAATTTGCCACTCTTCTGCAAGGCACTGGTCTGACTTTGCAAATGAAAAGACACCTTTGCTAATACAGATATTTGCTATAGAAGAAGCTTGGACATGATCTAATTCCTCTGTGAAACACGTAGAACAGGTGTCTTAATAATCTCCTTATTAGCTCTCCATCTCTTTTTTATTATTTTTTTATATTTCCACACCTTAGCACAACTGGCTTTCTTTTCTCCCACTGTCACCTTAAGAGTTCAGGAGGAAAGGATCATTTAGCAATGAGAATTTTCAACTTGCAAAAGAAAGAAAGACTAACCATAAAGACAAACAAAAGGAGAATTTCTCTGAAATTACCTTTAATTTATGGGGGTTGCTGTCTAAATGAAAATGAATCCACAAATATCTTTACAGATGTCTGGGAAATTTGGTTCTTCCAGAACAAGAACTAATAACCCAATTTTTGTGAAGGGAACACTATCCTGTGAGAACTGTTTTTAGAGGGCCAATATTGGGGAAAGTTTGAGAAAAAAAGCATTATAAAATATATTGATATTTATAGCACAGCAGTATGTCAGTGATAAAAATGTAGGTAGTCCTATAAAATACAAAAATACCTATATCAAATCTCCATACCACACCAAATTCCCAAGAATTTCACTGAAGATGTGGATTTCCTTCTCTACTCTCCAACCTCTCTTCCACAGACAGATGTCAGACACTGCAGCACCTTGGTACTTCATATGAGGGAAAAGAGAAATGAGACTGAGCTGCCAAAATTAATTCAAAGAATCAACAGCAGGAAAAAAGGAGAACAGCCTAGATTTGACACACTTCAATTCACTCTGTGACACTGCCTGCTTCCAAACTCTTACAAGAATAATTTTTGTGAAAGGCTATATTGAAATTAATATTCATATGCTTAAAAAAATGACAGCAACAAAAGACAATTTCTTTTGTTGCTTGTGAAAATAACTTTAAATAGTTTTTTTGCCTAAATAATACATAAATCCTGTACATTGAGTTTAAGATGGCAAAAACGAGTGTGCAAAGAGCTGGTGTCAGTTTCCCCTTTCACCTGGCACAAAGAGTGCACATTAGCCATGAGACTTAATCAAATTCTGATTGCAGATGTTCAAATACTGGATATTCTCATTTCTTTATTCCAGATTAAGAAGAAATGCTGAAATATTAAATGCACTTGAAAAATGAAACTCATCTGAACTGTTGTTTGTATCTTTGAAAAGGGCAGCTTTCAGAGGAGCAAAACATTCAGAGGAGCTGTTTTCTATAAATTTAGCATCTCTCAGAGACAATGAATGTATGGAGAATGCCACTTGTCAAACTATTTTTGTGTGGCTGCTCTGTTAGATTGGAGCTGATAGCATTGATGAACAGCCAGCCCACAAATCTCCACACTTTTACCACTCCATTTGAGAATCTATTTGTGCCCAAGATGCAGTCAGTCAGCCCAAACAATAAAAAATGGACTCTCAGCTCTCCTGAAGCAGCTCTCCTGCTGAGCCATGGAGGTGACACAGTTCTTCAGAATTATCCTGGTCCTTTTCTCCTTGTTGAAGTAGCAGAATGTGCCCAAGCCACTACAAAAATAATCACTTGCTGTCATAGCTATTGTCTCACCACACTCAAACCTTATGAAAACATTGCATGATAAGACTGCAAAGTGAATGTGCATTTTGGCATTGGAAAGAATTTTTGATTTTTCCACTCTACTCCAAATCTTCCCTTCTTATTTTCATGCTGGTAATTGCCTTGGTTTTTCTTCATGGAAGGGAGATTCCTTAACATTTAGCTCTCTTACCTTTGAGCAATGTCCAGGGTATAAGACTGACCTGGGTTATTTGCTCATTTTGTATAAACATCCACCAAAATGCCAGGACTTGATTCCAGCCTCTCTTCTTGTTTTACAGCACAGCAAAGAAACAGCCTTCATTACTTCTATGGTATGCCAATAAGATGTAAAAGTCCAAAACACATCATCCTATGCATGAGTCTAATTTATTCCTCTGGATTACTGGAAACTGATTTTGTCACGAGCTCGTACCTATTTACACAGTCTATTTTGAATTTTTTTTTTTTCCAGAACTATTCTTGGCTATGCTAGATGTCTTTCCCTCACACTTGCAGACTCAAAACTTACCTAGTTGGAGTTTAAGGCAGATAAAATAGCCCCATTTGACCAAATGTTCCATCTCATTGTTAGTTCAGGAAGAGGTTAGTCACATTCTTCACATTGGGGTGGCTCACATATCATAAGCACTTTCAGTATAAACTCTTGTCCTAAAAATTCATTTCAAGATGAAGAATGATTGGCATATAAGTTCCATACTTCAAAGTCTTTAATAAAAAGTTCAAAACAGTTTATTTTTAAACTGTAAGAAGAAGAACAAAAGCAATTTAAAACAAAACTGTGTTCTCATTGTTGACTACACATACAGCACAAAGTATTTTTTTTTTCTCTTTGAGGTTGAAAGTCACTTAGACTCTGCTTATTAGATTCACTCTAAGTCTTATGTAGGTGGAATGAGAGTTGCTGGGGAAAGAAAACCTGAAAATGAGGAAGAGGACACAGAGTAAAGGGAAAGTTGAACCCATTTTCCTCCACTATAAAAGCTTGATGTACTAATGGTGCGAGATAAAAGTGTGGGACTGATACCTCAATCTTACTTTTGAGTCTTACTTTTCCTGGGTGGTGAATCTCTTCTGTGACAAGAATAAGGTGTTTGCATTTCAAACCACCATCCTGAGTGACATGGATTATATTAACACCATCATCATTTTGGGTTGATTAGCATGTAACCCAGACAAGTGACCTGGTAGACTGCCACCATCCCAGCAGGACTTCTGATCCCAGCTCTGCTTCCAGAAGGCAGGCAACTTAAAACTGTTCAACCAGAAAACTTGGCAGACTCAGTTTCATTCAGGGAGGATTACTGAGGAACTTTCTAGATCAATATAATCAAAGAGAAGGTATAGAGGAGCCTCCCTTGTAATTCCAGCCTGCAGGAAAACTACACTTAGAGATACTGGCATTTGCTTCAGAGCCAGGCTTGACACACATTTCTCTGGTGTTTGCAAAAGATCAAACTGCTAAAGAAAGCAACCTGTTTACACTTTTGAGAGCAACCTTTGCTCAAGCTGCATGGCAAAACTATTTTTCTCTGGCAGGTAAAGCACTATTGAGAAAACCAATTGACAGACACTGTATTCCCAGAGTAAGGTAAACTCTTGACATGGCTGACTGGATCATGTTCTTCCTTGGCACTTGATATACCAAAAATACAATAAAATTTAAAAAAAAGTCACTATACTTTTTATTACTGATGCCTAGAAAACCTTTCAAATCAGAGGATGAGCTTCTGGTTTCATCAAACAGCACATTCTCTGCAATCAAGCTGTCGATAGAGAACAAACTTCTTGTAAAAAGTTTTCAGAAGGCTTATTAGTTTAGAAGCTATAGATGTAATTCAGATTCAAACACCCTCAAAATCACAAGGTTTTGAAATTGGCTGAATGACCTTTCTGAATGACAAATGTCCTGTTGGTGATGAGAGAAAATTCACAATTGTGAGCTCACTGGCACCTATTCCTTGGTTTCTCCTGCCTGGTTTGTGGAGCATTTTCTGCTACTGCAAGTGTTCTAATACCTCAGATCTCAGCTTTTCTCTTCCTGATACCAGAAACCAGTCAGGATTCTTTTTTTTCATTAGTTGCAGTGTATTCTCTCTGCATTTCAGCCAACAGCAGGGATGTGCAATGGCCCTAATGAATTTTGCATGTTCACTTGAAAAAGAGCCAGCTCTTTTAGCTACCTCATCTCGATACAGGTTGCATTGATTTCCTCACAGGCCAGTGAACATACCACTAAAAAATCTGACCTAGCAATGTCCTGCAGTATGGATTAGCAGTGAGATAAATTGTGATAAAACTTTACTTTGCTACATTTTAAAAGAAAATAATTAGACTATCCATAAAGCAACCTTCTTTAGCTACAGGAAAAAGAAAAACAGTGAAACAAACAGACTGCCAGAAAGAACTGGAAATTTGTCCTCTACACCTTAAACAGGGCAGGAGTGGTATTGACACTGTTCTATATGAGGGTGCCTCCACCTCCAGAAAGTGGGCTGGTATTAACTGCAGGATAGCAAGGAGATCTAGAAGGAAATAAAAATTTAACTTGAAGTTTGTAAATTCTCATTGTTGGTACATTTTGTTTTCTTATCTCATTGCTGCTTCTAGTAAGTTGTTCTTATCTCTACCCATTATCTTTAACTTTTTGTGCCCCCACCACCACAGGGGGAATGAGCAGCACATGGTCTGGGGTATTTCAGTGGGAACACTAAATAGGGGAGCACCATTCCCAAACCACAGTAATTTATAATACAAGAGCTGAGACTTGTGGCAAGATGCTGTTGATGTTCTCAAAGGTCCTGCCTGCCCTGAGCCCGGCTTGACCTCTGTGGGGCAGTTCCATGTGCACAGACTCGAGAGAAGAGTTTGCAGATTAGGAGGACAGTTACTTCTTTCTTGTTTCCAATTCAAAATGGCCCTTATGAACAATGGAAGAAAAACTGTCCCTAGTTTCTCAGTTTCTCTCCTAGTGTAGAGGAGAATGAGTGAGAAGTTTACCTTGAGAAGCAATCAGATGCCTAAGTTTTGGCAACAGAAAAGTGGAGAGGCTGCTATGATCCAAGACTTTGCTGAAACCTCTGGCAAGCATTTCCCAATCAGCACACACAGAACAGTCACGTACAGAGAACCATTGTAATTCAAATTACTGAAAAAAAATCCAAAACAACAAAACTGGAGTAATTTGGTGGCTGTTTTTTGCCAAAATGCTAACACAAAAACAGCTTAATCTTCTGAGATAGCACACAGAGCCTTGCACTGACAGCATGTATTTCACACTTCGGTTTTAGATTTTGTATGTAACAGCATGTAATCCACTGCAGTCTTATTCCACACCCTTAAAGAATTTCACACACATTAACTAATTACTCCTGACAAGACTCCTCTGAGGTGGGTGTGAATGTATAATTTGCATTTTATAGGTGAGAGATTTTAGACAGAAGAAGGTATTCCTGTCTCACACTTCTGCAAGCCCATTGAAAAATAAATCTCTATTAACTAAGGGAGCTCCAGATTTGACTAAAGGAATCAATGCCAAGGTTCAGCAGTGAACATTTCGTTATTTTCATTGACATCTATGTTCATTCTAAAATATCACAGTATCTTCCTCTTTTCCTTCAGTGAACTTTCAGTGAAGATCCCTCCTTTTCCCTATATATATGTTATATATATATATATTTAATACATTACACTGAGAAACAATAGACAATAGAGCATGTGGCATAAACATTCAATTCTAGCAGATGTTCTCTCTGCTACCTTCAAGCCTTTTACTATGCCCTGAGATATTTATGGAAGACTCATTTCCACTGCAATCCTGTGTGAGAAGTGACACTAGGATGTGCAGCAGTGTAAAAACAGCTCTGCAAGCTGACAAAATCCTGTGGTAAAGACCCACTGGAATAAACATTATGTACAGGGAAAATAAATGATGTCAGTGAAAACTGCAGGAAATGTACTGTCTGCACACAGCATTCCCTGTGGCTAAACCTATCACTCCCACTGGCACATGAAATGCTTATTCTCTGGGGAAAAAGCACAGCATTAGACAGCTAGATCAGAAGAATGAAACACAGCTTCAAAGTTCTTGAGTAAGATGAGAGCAAATCAAGCTTTACATGGTTGTTTGAGAATGGATGGAGCAACAGATGTGCTGTGAGCACAGCCCCTATAGAAAAGCAGTGCATGGCTCTGAGACCCTGCTATGATCTGGCTATAGGAAATGGCTCTGCCCAAATTAAGGTGCAAATGAGACCATCTGCCAAAGTCAATAGTAGGGATTTTATTTAAGAGTAAATGAATGTGAGGGAGAGAGATTGGAAGAAACAGAAAAGAGGGAGGTGGAGAAGAGAGAAAGAGAAAGATTAAGCAGAAGATAGGTGAGGATCCAGTGGAGTCCTGTTGCTCTTTCTTCACCCTGGGCTTTTTGGTGGGGGTCCCAAGATCATACAAAACTCTTTATTATTTATACATTTTAGCAATCAAAGAAATTAAGGCTTATTGGCTACACAGTTCTCCTATTCTTTTGGTTAACAAGCGATTCCCTCATTTCTAATGCTAATTATTCCCATGTGCAGTCATTCTCTTCTTTTGATTTGGTGGTCAGGAAGGAATTACCTTTTATCCAGTCAGAGCTGATTTCAGGTTTCCTCATGTCCATAAATTCTGCATTCTTCATGGTAATTATCAGAGATACATTTTTCTCCATCAGATTTATTTACCTTCCCTTAGAGACAGTCAGACACAGCAGCACCTTTACCTTGTCTCAAGTTCTTTGGCTTAAGCCCTTATCCTCTCTGGTTCTCTTAATCTGATCCAGTTTAAAGCTGCTATAGAAAGAGCCAAGGCTTGTGGGGGAGCCTCAAGCATGTTTCATCTCCTCCTGTCTCTGTTTCCATGTGAAGCAAGGCCATGGGAGTTCCTGGGCATGTTCCAAAGGCTTCCTCAGTCTCAAAAAGGTGGGTCTTATGACAACAATAATTTCTGGAAAACTGAAAGGACAAGATTAGCACACTTAAAAGCCTGTATTAATGTCACCACTATTTGTCACAGTCTGGTTCACTGTGACCCCAAGCCTGGTCCAGCCAGGGGGAGAGTGGTGAAAATAGAGGGATGGAAACAATAGAGTTGCCTGAAGAATAAAGAACTTTGGTGGATAAAATAACAAATGTAGAAACAGCATGACCTGAGGGGGTTTTGAACATTACAATACATAGGAGTGTCTGAGGGCAGGGTCCCATCATGAAGACTGACTAGGAACACAACCAACGTGGCAGGTCCTGACCCAGCTGAGAGCAAGAACCAGCAACATGACCCATTCCTGAATAACTCCATTTACCTGCCAACTCCATGGATACTCTCTTCTCTCTGTAGCCTGACCAGATGTCTCCCTCTCAGTATCCTGCTTCCCATGGTCTCAGGCTGATGCCTCCTGCATGAGGTATTGAGGTTAAACTATTTATCCCAGCCAGTTCCGTTCCCACAACTATTAATGTTTATTGTCCTGTAATTTGGAACAGGGCAATTAATACAAAATCTTCACTGGAAAGAAGCACAACATTGTCTTGCTACCTTTTTACACTCATAATGATCTTGCATCTCAGAAAACTAGAAGGGGAAAAATAATAGAAAATTACTTGCACCGGGAATCATTTGGGTCTCTTGACTGTCGTTATAATTATTGTATGCAAATAGATGTATACAGCCTAAAGCCTTGCTCTGATCTGCTCTCTTATTACCCAAAGACACACTCAACACTAATGACTACCTGTGTGACACAATGGAACTCATAATTACTTTTCACTTAACAAAAAACTGCAAATGTTAATGAAGAGTTTTGAGTATTTCCCATATCTCAAGATACTACTTCAGGTGTCTTAATCAACCTGTAAACCTGCTTAGAGCAATAAAGATAAACCCAAAGACTTGTAGGAGTTAGATACATTTGAAGACCCCTGATTGTAAAACTTCAAGCAAAACAGCAGGGAAATCAAAATAAAAAACAAAGAAATAAAACCCCATGGAATGATATGCTAATTGGCAGATGATTATAATGAAGCACAAAAATGACAAATCTAAGGATTACTTATTCAACAGCTCAGAGACAAAAGTACATCAGTGAAGAGGCTTGAAATTTCATTGAATAAATGGAGACAGAGAGGAAGAAATTATCTAAGACAAGGAAAAGACAAGATTGATAAAAAGAAAAGAAGGAGTAAATTAATTTCACTTTGAGATAAAGAATGATTCAATGAAAAAGGCAAAAGAAATGACAGCTGTAAAAGGGCACACAGGAAACTATATGCACAAATTGCAAATTATAAGTTTCAATAAGTTTTTCTAATTTCCTGACTTCAAGGAGGAAAGGGGGTAAAAAATGTAGGTGGGTTAGAAACCAGAATAAGAATAAAGACAGTGTTTAGATGAGCTCAAAACCACTAAAGGACTGAGAATTCAGTTGAAAATTACTGTAAATTATTACCTTGTGAAATCTCTTGTCCTTAGAAAATTAGTGGTGGTTGTATACAAGCTCTTAGCAATAGTCAAAGTATCTTCAGCTTGGCAAGCCTCATAAGAAATGGCAAAAAACAAACAGCTGTGAAAGTCTTAACTGACTTCTGGAGGATTTGTTCTTAAGGTCATCAAGCAAATAAGTTGTGGTGACTTACCCATCAAGCCTTACAATTTTATTTTTTTTTGTCCTTTTGAAATTTGTATAAACAAGTTATTTTGCAAAGTGTATTTAAGAGTATTTGTTTAGTAACTCTCCTAATGCCAGAGCTGTAGTGTATGACACTCAATCTTCATCATTCAATGTCTGAAAAGTGAGCATCATTGGCCAATTATATTTGCTCATTTAGGATTTTTTCTGCTGAAAAATCCATAATCCTAGAAGAGATTTGGATGGAGCAATTCAGCAATGGAAAAATGGCTGCATTCAATTAAAATGGCT
Source organism: Oenanthe melanoleuca (assembly GCF_029582105.1). NCBI lineage: Eukaryota > Metazoa > Chordata > Aves > Passeriformes > Muscicapidae > Oenanthe > Oenanthe melanoleuca. The sequence continues at coordinate 96,612,221 of NC_079336.1, forward strand.
TTTAGCAGCTTTTTGCTTCAGTTTCCAATAAGCAAAACAAAAATATCTCCTTTCCTGTTTGGAAGAATACTTTTTTTTTTTTTTTTTTTTTTTTTTTGTTGTTGTTGTTGTTGTTGCTCAGTGACACATTTCACAGTGACATTCAGCAGGTTAATTTATAGATAAATGTGTAATTTCTTCCAGCAATTATGTTAGACAATAATCTTTGGGTTTTAAAATGAAAATAGTTCCTTATAGAGGCTGTAAGACAAAGAAAATAGAACCTGGTTTGATGGAAAAGAAAGTGTAAAAAATAGCCAACCCTAATTGTGCAGCTGTGCTGTTCTGGTCCTGTTCTGTGTAAAACCAATATTTAATTAGAGATTTTCTAGGATATATGTGGAGTCATATGTTAAATGCATTTAGTCTTCATAAAACCACTGAGCACAGAGTGGCAAACTGGTATTTCTTGCAAGACCTGCAAAATGGCTAAAGAACCTAAAAAAACCCTTTCACATTTGTATTCATAAGACCTGTAGCATAAGACCAGTGGAGCCACTCAAAGGGGCTCTCAAGACAGTTCAATCTACTATTTTCATTAACAATTTTGCCACAAAACATTGGTGTGGACTCCTTAAGACCTGCTAAGGGCATGAAGATGAATGGTACTATGAAAAGAGAAGATACCATTCAAATACCTAAATGACTTTGAAAGCAGAAAAAATAAAATGGGTTGAGGCTAACCAACTTCAGGGGTCGATGCTGGTAAAAAATAACTTGGTTTGAGATGGCTGCTCATACATTTAGGCTGAATATCTGAAGGATGCTTTAAGCTGTCAGAAGAGCAAGGTTCAGTAACAGCTTTCTGAAATGCTGCCAGAGTGACAGAGGAAAAGATTTCCAAGTCTGCTGGTTTTATACACTCCTCTTCTCTTGAATTCAGCCTCAAAGCCTGGGAATATTCAAATACCAAAGCAAAGCTGTATGCTGCTTTCCAAATTGTAGTTTACTGATAGCATTGTGGTAAAAGCAAGGAGGTGATGATTAAAAAGTTGCCAGAAATAGGACCCATAGTTCATAACTCTGTTTCTTGGTCTTGATGCAAATATGTTGTTCATTCAAGCAAGACATTAATCTTCTCTGGGGCATCTTCAAAACTGTAATGAACTTACACTTGAATTTAAACCCCCACCCCCCCAGCCTTAACTAATTTCTGCTTCAGTACCCCAAATACAAAGCAGATTTTAGAGAGAGAGTATTATGTATTCATTCCTTCAGTATTAAAAAAGTAACCCAAAATTTATTATGTACATAAATCTTCCATGAAAGAATTAATCAAGAAAGAAAAAAAAATATCATTTTATGATATTTCAGTACTGAAAGAGGCTTAGAATAACTGTGAAAAGGTGAATAAAGAAACCATGATATAATAGTTGCATCTGACCATCTTTGCACTCAAAATAAAAATGAATAATATCAGAGGGGGGGTAGATATTTATTGGATGATCAAAAATGAGAAGTTCAGGATATAATCAAATAATTTATCAGTAAACTTCCTCACAAAAGCTCAGGCAGGCTGTCTGTATATCTGGTATAGTCAGAGAGGGAATATTTCCACTTCGTTTTCCCTTTGCATGGTTCTCTTACATCAAAACAAAGAATAATTTGCAGATGACAACGAGCACTGTGAGTTATGTATTGTCAAATGTACTCTGTTGCAGAGCTTCTTTCTCAATGAATGAAGAAATAAATCCTTAGAAAGGAGGAAAAGAATAAGATTAAATCTGGCTACTTCATTTTAATTGAATTTACTATATTTTAGTGACTGTGTATGAAGCAAGCATAGAAAAATGGCACAGGAGGAAAAAAAGAAAGACATTTTTTGATAGTGCAGACAATGGAAGAAGCAGGGATAATACTCTGCTCACAGAGTGTACACCCCTACACAAATACACCCCTACACACACAGTCCCTTACCTGGACACTTGGAAAACTGTACAGTTTTAATTTTTATACAGTAGAATTTTGACACAAAAACTGTATATTTCATGTGCCTCAGCTAGGTGTTAGTTATGTTCTTCAAAAGGATAGACCAAATGAAAATGGTTTTAGTCCAAACAAAGTTTTAAAATAAAATATGCAAAATGTATTTTATTGATACCTTGAGGTTACTTGAAGAGGGTTTAATTCACTTAAAAGAGAAATAGAACAATAGAGATATTTGTAAACCTAATAAAGCTGGAAGAAAATGGAAAAACCTTGAGGGAAATAACAGACTATATTAAACCCTGAAGGAAGACTGACTCTGAATTTCACATAAAGTGCAGTGTATGAATATGTCTATTTGGGACTTCTTCTGGTCTTGCAGTTTACTCTAGATGAGATATGCTGCAAGCTCTAACTTCTGTGGACATTATATTAAATCAGAGGGCTGCAATACACACTTCAAATGAGATGAGCTTCACATCTTGCAGACAGATATGCTACCCAAGCTTAATCACCAGCAGACTGTGGAGAACTCTTGGTTCTATAAATTTTAATAGGTATGTAATTGTGTCATCTCTATAGGCATTTGAAGGCATGCATTCATTTCAAACTATGTAAATCCCCAACACATTGTTATAACCTTATTATCTACCCTGCCTGTTTGTTTTCCTTCAGTTTCATCACTGCAAGCTATCCCTTATTTCAAACACAGAAATGAGAGCTTTTGCATGGTGACCAATATCTTATGATGCTCTTCATGGAAATGGCAAAGCCAGTTGGACTTTGTCTGCACAAAATGAACTCCTTGATGATAACCATCTACTACTGATACAAAACTCTCCACTTGAATGAAACTTTATGAATACTAAGTGGGACAAATTCCCACTTGGAAGAGTTGACTATTTAAAATAAAAATTACAATCTGAAGAAGAAAAGAAGAATTACCTGAAAGAATTTCAGTTCAGCCATTTAAGAATTATTTTCATTGCTTCCAGTATGTGTTGTTTTGGATACCAAAAGGGAAAGAAATTGTCAAATCCTGCAGTGAAACTTCTAATTAAACATTAGTCAAGATTTCATGGAATTTTCATTTTTACCCTTTCCCAGTTTTTTTTGTTGTTTGCTGCAGGAACAGTTCCATTAATTTCAATGAAAATTCTCAGTGGAGAAACAATTGTACTATTCACAGTAAGGATATCTGAATCCCCTTTGCAATTATTTCAGCTGAGAAACATTTGCACACAGAACTTCAGCCGAATATAGCAAGGATTTTAAGAATTCTCTTAATGGATCACTTTTTTCACTTGCAGGTGTCAGAACTATTTGTCCTTTTGACTACTTGCTGCTCCAGATTTGTAGGTGACCAGTCAACAACCTGGAGTCAGGATATCACATAATCACACAAGGCAGGAGAAGAGAGAGAGCAGTGGAGGTGAGAGTGATTATCTTTGTCAAGGGCAGCAGTCAAATCAAGAAGAATAAGCCAGAAGCACACACCTTAAATTGATCAAGGGATGGCTCATTAGGAGCCTTGCTTCTTGCTGCTTCTGAGGTAGCAAAAGGGCAGAAGACAGACAATAAAGACTTGAGAAGACAGATGCAGGAGGAGCTGCTGCAGCAGAGGGGTTTGGGAGATAAACAAAAGGAAAAAGAGGAAAAAAGTCACCTGAGACTGAGTGGGAGATAGAAAAGTTTTCTTAGCATAAGATACCACAAGAGAATGATTTTAGGCAGTGCTGAGAGAAAGGCAAGAGCCCCCAAAATGCTTGAGAGAGGAGGAAACTGAAGGAACAGGTAAAACCCCCTCAGAGTTTGATTCAAGGGGAGCATCCAATTCCAACACTGTGGTGGGCAGTGGCAGATGGGAAGAGGTAGGAAACTAAAAAGAAGAAATGTTCAAAGATGATTCTTGGCTCTGCAGAACAGAAAGAGACATCAAAAATGTTCATATAAATTTCCTATGGTGACATCAATTTTATGACTTGGGTGGGAGGAAAGGAGAACTCTTTCTTGTTTATTTGTTTGTCTGTGTCTGGTTTTTTTTATTGTTGTTTTTATTAACATATTTGTTAACAACCTATTGTTGTTTTATTAACCTAGTATGTAATTGTGCTGCCTTGGAAGGGTGACAATGAACCAGAAAATCATTTGGAAAGGTTTCTCTAAATACATGACCTGTTTGATGACTAGGAGTTCCCAACACCAGTTAGGAAATTTAAAAAAAAAAAAAAAGAAAGCTTCTCAACACATGCTAACAGACTTTGTGCCCTTGAGATTCTGCAGCAGTGCAAACACAAACTACAATTCCAGTGAAATACTGGATAGGTGTGTGTCAACATTTAAAAAAAAAAAATCCAAGTATGATATTAACAAGTAGCTGGCTTTATTTGCAACAGTGATGCTTTCCAAAGTTTTCTGGGGACAATCTTCATCTACAGCTTTATATATATATTTTCTTTTTTTTTTGGTCTTTTAATCAATATCTTCATTGATTTTAATTAAAACTGAATGAAGAGATGTGTGAACTCATTCAAATAAGATCTGAATTAGGCATTAAGGGTTCACATGCTGTTCATACAGTAACACTTGCATTGCAGGCAAAGTTTTGCAGAAACAGTTGAATTAATAGAGTCCAAGACTTTCAGCAGCTGCTGAGGAAAGCAAAGGCCCCGTGAGACATGGAATCACTCCAGGACAGCAGGTGGTCACTTTTCCAAAGTTGGACCATTCCAATGGTCTTCCTAGGAAAGCTGCTGTTGGGAAGAAGGCAAAGGACTTCTGCCAGTGTAAATCTGTGCTCAAGGCCACCTAGGGTACCACAGCCAGCACAGCTTGTGGTCCCAGGAGCTCTCTGTGGTTTGGGGAGCATCAGTTCCCCTTTCTGAGCCTTGCAGGAAATACCTGTGGACATCCATGTGATGTATCCAGAGCTCCATCAGCACCACTGCCCCAAGCTCTTCTCATCAGGCAAACATCAGCACTCAGGAAACCTCTAGTGAAATGGAAAACAAATAGCTTATTAAAACAGAACTAGATTAAGGCTTATTAACACTTGTAGACTGTCATTACCACTTCATGCCAGATGGGAAGCACAAGGAGAGTGCAGGTGAGAGGCTGACACCTGTCAGTGATGCCTCCAGGTCCCTCCTTGGGTTGCCAGAATTGATGCAGAATCGACCTGGAGCAGAGCAAAAAGAATAAGATAGGTATTTATTGAAAAGACACACCTTTCCAGGCATCATCAAAATCAGGTCATATGAAAACCTTCCTTTTATCATTGCTCCTTTGAGGCATTAACAAAGCCCGAGACATTTGACTTAAATTTTGGATTTTTTTTTTCTTTCTGTTTATTACACACCCAGAGAGGCCAGCTGAAAATAGGTGATAGGAAATACTGAAATGTTTCAAGGCTCAGAGAAACAACATCCTTTATAAAACTTTAACATGTGACTACAGACAGACATATTCTCTGCATTTTATTTGACAGAAGTGATGACAACAATGAAATGAAGAAGTTGAAACAACTTCCAGGAAATTTGAAAATAAAATACATATAAAATATAATTTCACAAAATTCTAGACTACATGGTAACACAAACTGAGTGCTTCCTTCCAGTTTAGCTGGAATGCAGACAGAATGCCAAAGATGAAAAGCAACAGTGACATGAAGGTTAACACCATGTCACAACAGAGCTACCTCAGGGCAGGATGTCAAAATAAAAAAAATTGAGTGGTCTTATTTTCTATAAATATATTTATATAATTTCAGATGTCTTTACATATATTTATACACACAGGCATGCACACAAATTGTCTTCAAGTGCATGCACAGTGCTGGATGAACACACCACCCACATCTGTGAGCACACCCTATGACCCCAATCAAGCTCTTCAAACACCCCTGAGGGATGTGAGCTTTGGAAAGCCCAGGAGGTCAAACACTTTTCTTTCAGAGTCCTTTAGAAAATGCAGGCGTTCATTTCCAAAGGGAAATTCAAATCTAAAACAATCTGCTTTTTTTTGGCCGACCTTGCAGCTTTTCAGCAGGTCTCCAGTGAGGCCCTTGGTGGTGCATGTGGCTTTTTTCAGGAGCTGGCAGAGGGATGCTTCCCCTCTCCAGGCTCAGCCAGCCAGGTGCCAGGGGGCTCCTCACTTCCCACACCAGGGCACTGTCACAGTTATTTTGTTCCTGTGTCCCCTCCAGCTCTGAGCACTCTTCTCTCTGAGTTTCTGACTCTGCAAGTGCCAAGATTAGATTTAAAGGGTAGTTAACAGGTTTTTTGCTTACAGTCTTCCTATCACTTGTACTTGTAGCTTAATCGATCAAAAGATTCTTGTTTCGGCCCTTTCACTTCAAAGCAAGTTTCCTTCTGGGGAAAAGAGATCACAGCTAAAGTGATGAGTTTTGCAAGGATGTTCCAAAACAGCTTTAGAGGGAAAAACCAAATCACCTCTGTGTTTCCTGGTGCAAGTTTCATTAGCACTAGCTCACTAAGGCTCACAAAGCTTTCAGGCATGGAAATAAAAGACTCTCTGTCTGAAATTACTGCCACAGTTCTTCTTAAGGCTGGGAAAGGAGAATATACATGATGGCAAAGAAAATCGATGCTCTGAAGAGCTTTAATCATGTGCTATGGGCCCACCCACAGTTGGGGTGTTTTTCTGAGCTGCAGTCAAATTTGCAAGGAATATTTAAGCTTTTAAGATGGTTACAGGTGACTGTGCAGATTTATGAAACAGTCTAATGGAGTTAAGCACCTTATTTCCCCCAACATTCAATAGTTTTTAGGTACTTCTCTCCTTATTAGATGCCATAATTTAATTTGCCCTTTAGCTATATTTTTTCTCATAATACTAAAGTAAAACACTCTCTTACAGTAATCCTTCTATTTAAACATTGTTGACTCAAATATGCTAAAAAAAATGTACAATCATGAGCTTTTTTATTTGTCAGATATTCACCCGTTCATATAAGAAATTGCACATGCCTTTGCCATTTTCAGGTTCCACATCTTAAAGTAGGAATAAACAGAAAACATTTTTATATTTGTGGAGTAAAAATCCTAAACAGCATGTTCTCCTCTAAAATGGCAACCCCTGTGAAAAACAGAAGCAGCACATATATCTGTATATCCTTTCAAAGTAATAAAAGTCTCTGAGCTCTGCTCCTCAGTGAGCTGTCTGCTACAAACTGTCACTTAAATACAAATCCATCATCATCCTATGCACCCATGCTATAGACTTTTCCCCACAACCTCTGGGAAATGTGCCTTCTTCCCTAAGCCCTTAACCAATAAAACACATTTCTACCAGGCAGCTCTGAAATGTTTATGCTTGCTTGTCCTGGAGAACACAGAAAACAGAGGGATTGCCACATCTGATCAGCTCAATGATCCATCTCAGCCACTTTGTCACCCCCAGCCCTTGCCAGTATCTGAAGGGAGCATAATGAAGCTGGTTTTAAAAGGGTGCTTGTTATCACTGTGCAGAGTGCCCAAGATACCACTTCCAAGGATCAATCAGGCTCTTCATCTTGCTCAAATTATGGACAGGGGAAGATACAGCCATCATTTGGAACCTGCAGAATTCCATGAGTTAGGAAACATGTTGGCACGAAACGTGATGAATTAAAGAATGATGTTTGCTCCACTGAGATCAATCGACTTACACTGATCTGTGGATCTGTTTCAAATCACCCAACTTGGAAGTTTCAAAAGGGATTCTTCTTTTCCTTTGTTAGTTTTTAAATGCAGGCATCCATCTAATAAACTAATAATATTTTAGGGTAAGTCCTTAAGTGGCTTGTCAACTATGATTTATTATTATTCTCAGGAAGATCAGGAAAATATTTTGAAAACAGAAAGAAACTTGCAGGGAGGCATTCACATCAGATGGTTGCTGCAATAGATTAAGACTTTTTTTTTAAATAGAAAAATATCCTCAGTATATCTCCATGCTTTTTGCTGAACATTCATTTTGCAATACAAATAAGGCATTGATTTGAAATACATTCAGATTTTAGGCACAGCTTGACTATGAAAATTCTTTACTCTGTGACAATATAAAAAAAATCCAAACCAACAAAACCCACCAAAAACTTGCACATGTTCAGAAGTTTTTTTTTCCTATTCTGACATGTGGCATGAATTTAAGTTTTCAGAGTGGCAGAATTCACACAGAGCATGCATGTCTTGATCCGTAGGGAAAAAAAAAATTAAATAATACAAAGATTGTTTAAATAATTCCAAAAGCCCCAAAATCTTGCTGACTCTCCCTTAAGAAGTCTTCCTGGAGCCAGGAACTTGCATTGGATAAGCAAGGGTAAAGTTAACACAGCACTGGAAGTACAAAATCTGTCCCTTCCTTTCCTCTTCTCCTGTCTCAATCCTGCCTTGAGATGCTGAACTATCTGAGTAAGATATTTAGGCTTTTTTTTTTTTTTTTTCTTGTTATCTGTTGGCTCTCACAGGAGAAGAAAACCCCAGTGCTGTCTGAGCTAAATCACATAACTGCAAATGATTCCATGAAAATATAAACTGTGGTCTCAGCAAAATTAGCATGAAACTGAGATCAGACCTGATCCCAACAAACTTGTGTTTGGGCTGTAGCTAGAGCTAGTAAATAAACCTAGCAGCAAATTTTAGGCAGAAATATTTAATAAGGTCATTTCTTAGCTGCACTAGCCTGTGGTTCCAAAATTAACTATTTTGTGAAGTGATCTGGGTTTGCAGCTTTTCTTTTTTTTCCCCCAAATTATATTCTGCACTGCCATTCACCTCTGAGAGCACTTTGAAGCCTTATGGCCATGATTTAAGGCAATTTTCTGCAGTCAGGAAAGGCTGTTGTGATTCCTAGGGAGTTATGTCTGGGCACAGTATGCACATTTGTGTGTTTGTGTATATATGCATTTAAATGTAAATCTATGCAAAACATTTTGTCTTTGCAAATTTACCTCATTCCTGAATGGAGGAGGCAGATTCAGGAATAACTCCTCCTTTTCTTAATTTCTACCTGAGGGGTGTTATAGACTAAAAAACTGCATTTCTGTGTCAGAGTAGTAGAAGTATTACAAATAAATGAATATTTTCAATCTGGATCTTTAAAATTTCAGACACTTACAGTGGCAAAACATTTTCTTTTCCTTGTAAATTAGATAGTCTTTAAATGACTGAGGCCAAACATCCCCAAAAAGGAAGGATTTAAGACTTGTTGCTATTTTCTAGAACTGTCAAAATTAATTACATGAGCATTTTATTTTGCCTGGCTACCACATCTCCTTCAGCAGATGCAGTTTTATGCCAGTTTATTATTTTAAGGAAGTGTTAAAGGTAACCTAGCAGGCAGAAGAAATGCTGCCTACTCTGCCTGTCTTCTTTCTTGAAGACAGAAATGGAACCACAGTGGGTCAGTTCTGAGAACCAAACCTAAATTTTCTTCCTCAAAAGTGGTTGCATTGTCCATAGCACCCCTTTCCATGCACTGTAGACATTTGTTTTCTCAGAATGGACACCTCCATCTGGGAGAAATGGCAGGAGGAAAATCCTATCTTTAGGAGACACTCTGACCTACTCAGACCTAAGAATTCAGAGATTAAAAATGCACAACATCTTGAACAGAAGCAAGCAGCAGATGGGAAACCATTATGAATCATAAGGGCAGCAAACCATTGCAGCTGCCAGAAGGAGGTAAGCAACCACAACAACAGCCCAAGCTCTTTCCTGCACATTGAAACTAGCCTGAGCTAAGAAAACCAGAGAAATCCAAATGACCTGAAGTCCTGCAGGATTATACTTCAAAGAGAGCCCACCTCCTGTAGGAAGCATCTCAGATTTTGAAAGGTGGCATTCATTTTCTCTTCATTTCATAGCCTGCTCTTTTCAAATCAGTTGTCACAACCCATACAACACAAATAATAGAAACCCTGAGATTATATAAATATGGTATAAACAAATGAATTGGCAATATAAAATACCCAAATCTGTAGACAAATATGTAAAACTCAATTCAACAGGCAGCTGATCAAAGTGAACTTTCCTGGTATGGCATTAACACTTACCCAAATAAAGAAATGGAAACTTGTTTCTTGTATATGGCCTAGCATCATTCAAAAACAAGAAAACAAAAAACCACAAAATAAACCATCAAACAAACAAATAAACCATCAAACAAACAAAAAATCAAATACCACAAACAAAATTACTATGTATTTACCATCTGGTGTATATTTTACTTGCAAGACCTTGAAGGTTTCTTTGCCTACTTTGCTTATCAATTATTTGACAGGAGTGCTATTTTTTTCTCAGTTTATTTCATGCCCTTGAGGCTAGGAAGGCTCTTCTTTAAATTAATTTCTGTCGTCCTGGTCATGACTGATTGTGACAAATGTTTTATAGATATCTCCTCTTCAGACTCTCAGATAGGGCTTAAACTACTTCAAGACTACTGAATAAATATAATTTATTTCATTAAAACACATTAAAAGGAATTTTGCTCTGACTTACCTTCCATTATAGAATCTTGAGTCAATGGAAATGTAGTGCCTAAATTGGGAAAGAGTCTCAAATTTTATTACATCTCTCATTCTAAATTTAGTGTAAAGGAGAAGAAATACAGCATTTGTTCTCAGAAACAACTGAAATCTGTTCTTTGCATTGGCTTCTTCCACACACAGAGGCAGTATGGTATGAGACATTTATCTCCTGGGCTTTTAACCTAGCTTCCAGTCCTCAAGCCTGGATTATTTGTTGTGATTTAATAAGATGTATTCTGTAGCTAATAAACCATTTAATTCAAATAATAATTGCATTGTTCAACTAAAATTGGAGTGATAATAGTATGTGGATTCCTCCACTGAACTCCTCTTCTCTGTAACTGTGTCACAGAGCAATGTCATCTCAAGTAATCACTTTAGTTTAATAGCTCAATAACCATAAATTATTTAAAATTACATTAAATGAATTAAGTGACATAAAACAATTTGCACTGAAAGGGGAGGGTGTTATTTTCAAGGTGGAAATGGCAAGAACACACTCATCCAGCAAGGTAGCAGCATGGGATGTGGAGCACCTCTCTTTGCAAAGCCTAAAATGCTGCACAACACACCAAGAACTCTTCCAAGATTTAGGAATTTGCCTTAGAAGCCAAATGGATGTGTCTGTAATTTGAGCAAATAAGACTGAAGTGTGACCTGAGCTAATAAACTTCCCTTCCCATACATTTATTTTTTTTAAAAAAAACAGTGGCGTAAAAATCATACAGCCCAAGACAAACCACCAAGCATAGAACACACGAGCTTGCTTTTGTTTCATTGTCCATGATGTGGTTCTAAAAAGTGGTTTTTTGTCTAAAATGTTAAAAAGTTTTATTTTTTAAGAACCATTCAGATAGACTTTTGTCAAGGACAGTGTAATTGTTGAATGCTAAATGGGTTCTACCAAAGTAGAAGTAACCTGTCTTCAAGAACCACTGCATACAATTTTTCCCACTGTTCCCTGAGTTTCATTATGGTTGGTGGTGCTTCCTCAACACTCTAGCTTGGCCTTCTGTTGGCCTCTTAGGTTTCTCTTGGAGTTTAACTCCCTTAGGCTGCCAAAATCCAGTTGTGATCTCAGTGAGGAGGTGGCTGTAGCAAGGGCAGTGTAAAACCACATCAGCTCCATGGCGGAGATGTTTGGTGACAACCACAACCCAGAATTCTGAAGGATCACAATACTCTAAAGCACCAGTAGCACTGCAGAAATAAAGAGTGAATCTAACTGAAAATAATTGCTTTAAAGTCACACATCTGCAGTGATCAAAAAGCCAAACCCAACACAGCATTTCCTCACTTAAAGCAGACTGTGACAAGCAGAAGAGTGGGAGATTTGAGCTCAGGTAAGATAATACAATATTTTGAAGCAGATTACTGACTGATCTTCCAGAAACTATGTTTTTGTGAAATATACCCACCAGTGTGACCCACATCCAACACCCACTTCCCCTGAAGGTGAACATATCTAGAGAAAGAACATCCTCAGGCAAACAGGCTACCCCATGGATTAGGAGAGGTCTCTGCACTCAAATCAGGCTTTGGAAATAAAAGTTGCAAGGTAAAGGCACAGAATCAAAGTCACACATATTTAAACTAGAAGAGACAGAACCAGTCTAGTCTGACATTCCACAAAACACAGAAAGAGTGTTTTCCTGACTGCTGAAAGGTTTGCTTTTGCTTGGTACTGCAACACAAGAAATAATCTTTTCAGCATGGCAGTGGATATGTGGCTAGTAATGACAAAAATTGGCTTTCCCTAGCACATAGCACCTCCTGCTATTTACGGCTGTGACAAGAACAGAGATTTGTGCATTTTGTTGACACTGTTCCAACATTAGTGCATTTATTTGACACACCAAAATCTGAAACATTACTACAGGCCTTAGAAAGAGACTGTGAATATTTTTGAAATATCCTTCACAGTTTGGTCCCCATAAAAAACCACAAAAACAACGAAGGAACCAAAAGATACCCTTTAAATCTTCCCCTTTGTGAATCTGTCCATCATAACAACAGGCTTCTTCTTCAACTTGGCATTAGAATCATTTATTAAATCTTAAACTCCAATAAAAATGTCAGACTGAAATGGGATAAAAAAACACTCTCAGCAAAATACAAATTAATAGCATGATGTTAAAAGAGAAGGGACATATCCTCATTTTGAATGTTGACCAATCCTATTATATCAGAGACTAATTTGGTTTATTACAGCCTTGGGAAAGCATCTTGCTACAGTTTATGTTCATAGGAAGACAAAATAAAAAAGAGCATGTAGCAAAAGCTTTTATACTTTCTCCTTCTCTGTTATCACACACCCAACCCATACTCAATTTAATTTTTTAAGTGCCTGCTAACAATGGCTTTTAAAAAGTTAGGTTTGAGTCAGGCAACCAGAAAAGGAGACTCCAGAGATTCTGGATTGTTACAACTCACTGATCTTTTGTTGTTCCTGACTCTTACAGGCAGGAAAATCTTCCTGCTTTTGAATGGTATGGGACATGGATCACCTAATTTGTAGGTAGGTACTTGCAGGTTTCTTGGATGAAAGCACCTTTAAATTGATAAAAAACACTAAAAATATCTGATAATTTGTAAACTGAGTATAAATGGCCAGACTAGCTCTAGAAAGTGACTGAATGCTTTTATGGGTAATGAATGGGTCGAAACACTTTTCATAAAAACTAGATAGTATCAGTTTGCAAAAACAGGTCCTTGCCTAAATATTTGCACAAAGAAAACAGCACATGGCAATTCAGACTGCTTCAAATTCCATCAAATAAAAGAAATGCCTAGGCCCAGAGGAAGTGATGAGGTGACAGGGAAACATCAGACCAGGGCATCTGCTCTGGTTAGACACATCATTCTCATGCTGACTTGCTATCACTTGCTGTCAAACTTTTACTATGTGTACTTTAACTCCCTCATAAAATAGCCATCATAGCCACCATTTTTATTTGTCTTTGAAAATCTATTTTGTAGATATCAAAATGACCTTTCTAAAAGATTGACAGAACATTTTGCCAGTGCACTTACATAATCACCTGTAAGTTGGATGATTCAGTGTCATTGCTATGCTGTTCATTTCCTGGTTAATCCTCAGAAAGTAGCTTTATCCCTCATTTCACCAGAAAAAATAATAGTAAGAATACTGGAAAGATAGAGGTACCCAGCTTTTCCTATCAGGAAAACTATGTCTGTCCACTCCTGTCTGGAATCTGACTGCTGCAGGTGCTGTTCTCTGCCTGTGGGATGATGACATGAGCCTGATGAGAAGTCATGGAACTTATCAATTAAGCCTTTTACTCTGATGATATGGCTTGTGATGAGGAGGGAGGAGGGTGTTGGGGAGGGAATAGAGAAATCTTATAAAAGCTTAGGCTTCTTCCTTTAGATGATGCCAAATAGCCACAAATACCAAAAAACCAACAGACATCCTGTCCCAAGCCTGGCAAGAAAGGTCTAAAGATAAGGGTTACAGATAAGAAAGCCATAAAACATGGTAATTTGGTAGTTTCTATAAGTAGCATGCAAATATTAGGAAATTAGTATATTGTATTAAATTGGTTATTAGAAATCAAAATATTCATTATAGAATAATACTTATTGTATTGTAAAAGGGAAATCGCTCTCTTACCTCTTACCTCTAATCTCTAATCTCTCTCTAAACTCTCTTGCTCTCTCTCACCCCCTTGCTCTTATCTCTTACTCTCCATGCTCCACACTCTTTCTTACACCCATACCCTCATAATAAACTACAAACCTAAAGAACAAAAATAGTGAGCTCATAAGTCTGTCCAGCGACCATCCAACAATCCAACCCCCACAGGAGGGTACATCTGGATTAATTTTTTTGTTTCTTTATTCTTGCAGCCAAAGAGAAATATTCTGCAGTCACCTGACTCCCTGGTATCAATTTCAGCATGAAGCACAGTCATTAATGTGAAGGTGGTAATTCATGACCACTTGGGATGGGCAGGCTGCCTATGTTTCTCTTCAGCATTTGAATTAACTGCAGTGTGTAACTTTTCAGGTAAAGATTTTCCATGTTCCTGTGTATGGTGTTCATTTAATTTATGGAAAGTTTCCTGTTATGTCCCAGTACAAATTCATCCAGCATCAATATTCATATAAATTTATAACAGCAGGTTCAAAATAACAGTACCCAGAACACATTAGCATTCCTCTTCCATCCAGCAGGCAAGAGAAATACATTATGAAGCAGACCCAAAAGATTCACATAGAAGTACATTGTTTCTGCCCACAAAACATTTGCTATTTTGTTATTCTTAAACAGATGCAAATTCTAAATTACATTTGCTGTAATTAGCAGAAGGTAAGACTAGGGCTTTGAGAGCGCTTTCTCCTTTAAGGGAAGGCATCCTTGTAGCTCAAACGTGCTGTTGACAAAGGCAGAGGCTGACCTAAGAAGAGCTGATGCCTGCTGGGAAAACTCCATGTACCCATGGATGAGACCTGTCAACAGAGTTTACATTGATAAGGTCAGACAGACTACAGAGATGCATTTGTCTATGGTTTTTTTTTTTTTTTTTTTTTTGGTGGGTTTGGGCTGGTTTTTAAATTATCCTTGCATTTGGGAAGCTATTCTGATCATAACAAGAGCAATTTTAGGCAACAGTAACTTCTAAAGAAGCATTTTGTTTCCAAACCAAATAAACTTAGCCCATTCCCATTAAGGTGGACAACAGTCCCTGTATCATCTTTGTAACAAATTTAGCATAACCCTAAGGCATGGATTTGGAATGATATCAATCAAAGGTCAGAGCAACACTAGGTATTTCTAAAAGCCTCTATACCTACTCAAATCACAACTTGTTTCTGAATTCACCTTGGAATTTCATTCCGGAAAAACATTGCTCAAGCTGATACCAGCACTGGACTATTTTACTAGTCTTAATTCAAAAATATCTAGAAGGACCTACTCTGGTGGACATCATGCAGATGATCTTTTCTCTGTTCTCTTTTTCCCTTACAAAAATCTCCCTTCTTCATTCTGGTGAGAACAGATACTAATGCCTCCTGACAATACTTAATGACTCCTGTTAATCTAGAATAATCCCTCAAAATGACAGATGTTTAACTGCTGTATTTTCCAGTTGAAAATGCAGTCCTAAAAACTCAGAAAGCAACTGGGAATCCTGGCTGTGTTAGGTTGCTATCCTTAAGAAAGAAAGTGAGTTAAATGTAGCCTGGCATAGATCTGGTTAGGCAAGTGGGCATGACATTGTGCCAGTAACCATCCTCTTTCTGTCATCACTCATAAGTGAGAACTATTATATTGTAATCATAGAGTAATTTAGCACCTCTGTTTGTTTTTGTTTTTTGTTTTTTTTTTTTTTTTTTGTCTTTATACAGTGGAATTTAATAAAGCCATGAACTGTTTCACATAAAAATGCATAAAAATCCTGCTAGATAAAGCACCAGCCCTACTGGTAAAATGCACACAATCCCTAGAAGCATCCTCAAGTACTGTAAAAAAGATCACTGGCATCACTAAGGAACGACCAGGAAAAGGGTGAGCTAAAAATGTAGAAATGAAGAGTATGTGCTCTGGAAAGCATTTGAAAGGAATGAGCACAGTAACCAGCAGGGAGCCAAAAATGCCCTAATTTGCATGCTGTGGTACTCTCTGATCTGTAAATAAAAGCAATTAAATCAGAATTCTGCTACTGGCTGAATATTGTTATACAGTGGCCCGTAAGAACACGGGTTTCAGACTGTTTATGCAGCTGCTGAGGCCTCTGCTCACCCTGCTGAACACTTTGTTATCTAGGGGATTTCTGCTCAGGCATGAGAAATGCACACAGTTGACTCTGAGTCCACCAAAATATCAGAAATTCTGACATCTTGTATTTCAGCAGAAATGTCTCATAAATATGCAGGCCAAGGACACAACACCTCTCCTGGGATCCAGTGGCTCTCTGGAGGCAGCCTCACTAGTCTCAAGTGTAGCACACAGGTACAAAAGCAAAGGATTGGTTACTGTGACAGGAGAGAAAGAAAATATAACCAGGATTCAGAGACCTTGCTTAAATAAAAAGACCAATCACAACCTCTCCATAAAAAAAAAAACTCCAAGAATATTGTGACCAGATGATTCAAATCTTTTGCCTAACAAAACCAGTGGCTATGTGTGATGCTAATAGAAATCACCTTTTAAAAGTGTTGTCCAGCATGACCAATTACTTTTTCTCCTGAAGTCAGAATTGCTTCTAACCCTTCCTTAAAGCCTGGTAGAAAATAAACCCCTTTTTTCTTTTCATATTCACACGGCTCCCCAGATATTTGTCCACTCTCCCATTTCTTAACCCAAGAAAACTGCTGCAAAACCTGTCTCATAATCCTTCCAAAGGGCTGATAACACCTAAATAAACATCTCATTATAGGACTTCCCTTATTTTCCTAGAGGGATAGGATTCCTTTGACTCTCCTTAGCCATTTGTACCAATCTGCACAGATTCAGATGCTGATTTTCTGCTACACTTTTGGCTGTTGCAGCATCTCCCTTGTCTGCATTCAGTACTTTTCTTAGAACACTGTATTCCAATTATATTTCAGTCAAATACAGTGACAGGAGAAATAGATCAATTTCTCCTAAAATGCTTCCATGTACTTTCAAAATGTAGATTACCATAGATCTTGGAAAGTCTATATTTGTATTAAGTTTCATCTGGAATAATCACACATTTACATCTTTGCACTACACTTTCATGCATATATATGAATGAAATAAATATAGATAGTCACAAAAATAGTAAACTCCTTATGTTTTATTTCCTCCACTCTTCCTTTAATGTGGGAAATACATTTTCACATCAGTATTAGAAGAAGCTGTCTTTTGAGAGCAAACTCTTCCACTGCACCAGAATTTGTGTCATTCCCTCCACTGGAAGACAAAGAGCTTCACCAAGAAAAATACCCTATAAAAAGAACATTTGGGATCTTCTTTTATACTGTTTTCTTATTCCTTCTCAGTATCTTCTCAAAGGCTTAGTGCTGTTCACACAGATCTTTTCCTGTGATTGCATTTCTGTGTGCCATACCACAGTTAGGACTAATGCTCCTAATGAATGTCACTTTTTTCTTTTCCCTGGTTTCCACTTGCAGATCACTCAACTTCAGTGGAAGGCAGACAGGCCAGCTTTTCTTTTACTGTGGGTCATTTTATCATTATCACCAACACTTTTCTCTATTTCCCTGTCTCCAGCACATATCATTGATGAGCTCTGTTACTGAATCACCGTGAAACAAATTGCCATGTTCCACTATAATTTTCGAGGAAAGATGGCTTACACAGAAAATAACTGGCTTTAAAAATCATAATTCAGTTTACATAGTAGTTATTAACAGCAGGCTCCTTTCACCCTTTCTTTTATTTTCAGGTTGCCACTTTCTATCATATGTGGTTATACCTCTGCTGAAAACACCCACAGCCAACAACAATAATAAAGAGCAGTTCTCAGAGTCTCTGGATAGCTGAGGACTATTGATAGCCATATGATTAAAGAGATTAAGTTTGCTGAAGCCCATTTATAACACCAGGAATTTTTCTTTTAAAATATGAACCTTTAAAAACCCATTACAACTGCCATGAGCTCATTCCTTCATATCTGGGTGTAGTAGGGCAAGATGTGTTTCTATAAACACATGATCCAGGATTCTTTTTTTTAATGAAAGAGTAAAATAACTTGACAGAGTGTCTCAGCAAGTCCTCAAAATGACATAATTTTATAGCCAAGATATTCCATGCTTTGATATGCATTCTGAAGCAGATGGTAGGTCTTGGAAGAAGATGAAGAATTAGGATTCAGCCACAGCAAAATGTTCTGGCAAATTAATGCAGATTATAATGTAAAAAAATTATAAAAGATGGAAAGATTGATGCATCAATCATCTCTATTTTAAAATGAACTCAAGTGAGAGCTGCACAAACATAAGGCTACAACTTCATGGTCACAAAGAAGGTGTCATTTCAAAAAGCTGTAGAGGCTCTTCTCATTCTTCAATAAATGGTAATCATCCCTTGTTTAAATATTGTGGTGCTGCTAATATTTATCAAGAACTGTAATTTCTGGAGTGCAGTTTCCAAAGCAGTGTCTTCAAGATTAAAATATGCTGGAGATTGAATTCCTAGAAGCTTGCTTAGATGTCAGGATGAAGAAAGTAGGTCCTAATGTTACTCTGAAACTGTTTAGGAAAGTTCAGATTTCTCCACCCAAAGCAGTTTCCAATACCTTATTCCAAATTTCCTCTAGTGACCTACAGAAAGCCTTGAAAATTCTAATTAAATTCCTGGTGATCCATAATTGAAAAGCACCATCAATACAGAGATCCTGAGTATCTAAAAAAAAAAGAAAATTAGCTTGACACTCTATCCTAGTAATGGAATGAATGATATTCAACCATAAAATGAATGATATCCATCCAGTTTCTGCACAACAAGCAATACATAGGATTACCACTGCACCTTGGGAGATCATTTAGTGGCAACTACAGAGAGGAAAATGTGGTGGTGCTACAAACTGGTGACAATGAGGCTGCACCATGCACTCTGCAGGCATGAAGGCCTCCCATTCTAATAAAAAATTCTTAAGTCCTTGTACAGAATCTGCAATAGTTCTCAGCAGATGAGAAAATAATAGTCCAAATATTAAAAAAAAAAAAAAAAAAACAACAAAAAAAAAAAACTGTGTGAAGTGTATCATCAAAAGAAAGCAGTCAAATTCTCAGAAAACGAGATTTTTATATTGCTCATAGGAACTACTGCAGTGACCTAAAAGGTCTCATTTTCTAGAAGGTACAGAGAAGGTCATTCAGCTTTTCTCATTGTCTCATGAGAATAATATCTACAATAAGAATATCTGCACAGATTTCAAGGTAAAGACTGCCATAAACTTAATAAATAAAAAAGGTGGCATTTTATCTGCTTTGAAAAATCTTCAAAGACATTTTGACCTGTTTGAAAAATGCTTTTCCCCAAAGCATATGGTGTGCTTCCTGGTTTATGGTCATAGACTCCCTAATAAATATCCTTATTTTGTTACCTGGTTTAGATTATCCAGAACAATAACATACATTTAGCATCCAGCATTTACAGTATAACTAACTCTCAAAACTTTATTCTAGCCACTACATTTTTAAAACTGAGCTACAAAAGTGTGGCAAGTCTGCAGCTGGAAAAGCCAACTTGCTTTTAGGTCAAAATTAAATGAAAAAATATTTTATAAAATATTATCTTGGTTAAGGTTTAACTATTTGTCTTAACCATATAAAACTTCTGGTACATTGTTTTAAACATTTTTGATTATGCAGGACAATATCATATAATTACCTCAAACTATTTCCTAATGGTAGCATCAGGCAAAAAAAAAAAAAAGGAGTTTTGTTCCCAGACAAAAAAAGGTACATATTTTTGTTTCTTGCAATGGAAAAAAATGTGTACTGACACATTCTTGGCCCAACATGAAGCTGAGATGATACTAAACTAACCTCAAATAGTAATTAGATATTATTTCATTTCATAGAAGAAGCTGATTTGATTTTAATGGCTTAACGTGGTAGGTAAACACATAAGACATTTTATTAAGTCAAAGGGTGTAAGAGTAGCAAAGCTCTTATTGGTCTTGAACATACTTAATTTAAGCCAATGTCAGATCATCTATGTTATGGAGAAAATTTAATTAATGATTTTCTGTTTTGTGCTACCCCAGTTAGCAACCAAAAGGATTTATGTACTAAATTTGAGAGGTGAGTGTTCAGTCTTTCACTATTTCTGCTTGGAACACTTTAATGACTCAGCTAGACCTCCAAAACCCCTGCCTGAACCTGCTAAAAATGACTGTGGTTTCTCCACAGATTTCCTTAAAGTTATGTTCATTCAAAATTAAATTAATTTGTTCACTTTTTCCACGAAGATACTCCCCAGCTTCCTGCTTCTGTGTTCACCTTTCCTGAACTCTCTGCTGGGTTTCAGCCCTGTTGGTTTCTCTCTCCTCAGAGATATACTCTTCAAAGTTTTTTCCATTTCCAAGTGTCCAATTCCTGTCCTTATTGTCTCTCTGCTTCTTTTCCTGGTCTCTCTTTTCAGGGATCAGTTTTGTGTTCCCAATATGATTATTTCTGCAATGTAGCACAGACAACCTTGATTTAAACAGAATCATTCCCATAACCCAGTCTTGCCATAGCACAGAGTCCCACTTAGGCTATTTTCTTCCTCTTCTCCCCACTTCTTGTTTATGTATGTGCCATACACTGGAATTCTGATTTTCAAAAATCTCTTGTTAAAGCACAAACCAGCTGTCACCACCAATCCTCTAATTTAATTTTTCTTTTAAACTCTCAGGGCTTCCTTCTACAAGTTGTGCACCAACCAGGTGCTTAAGAGGAGAAGCAAAAGAATATAAACAATATACAAATCATAAAGATATTGCCAGTTTGGTTTTTTATATCAACTTACTTTTCTCTCAATTAGAATTACTGTCTGTGGGAAATCTTAGGCTTGTACTGATGCCTGGAGAGGCTGACCTGGAATAGAAGCTAGACAGTGTTAAAGGAATAAAGTAGGTATTTATTGAAAAGGTCTTTAAAGGATACACCTTGGGCAGTACAAGAGCCTGGCTGGGGTTCAGCCTAAGATAGACCCTGAGTCATGAGTTCTCACACTTTTATAAGTTTTGGTCCATCTACACATTTGGGTTAATTATCCAATAACAGCTTTGGGTTATCAAGTCCCATCCTCCCAGTTTGCTCTCCTCAATTTGCTGCTGTTTATACTTCTTTGGGCCTGAAGCTGCAACATTGTCCTGGCTGCTCTGGCTGGAAAAGGATTGTTTTGTACAAACTGTGAGGAGAATTTGTTAACACTTTATATGAAGTTCTGAGTTACATAGTAAGGCAGTACAGAATCTAGAAAATATAAAAGCTAAAATTTAAGGCGTCAGTACAAGGCACTGTTTGCATTACAGGGGGAAGCATTTAGTTCAGCACAATATAATTCAGGCACCAAAACAAAATTCCTGCTATTTTTTTATGCATAGTTGCTTTCTGAAACATGACTGCTTCCTCCCTCCTTGCCAAAGAAAGTTAGGCACATTTTTTTCTGTCAGCTTAAACCCACATTTAAGGTTATTTGAAACAAAGCCTCAGGCTTCAGTCTTGCAGCTGGAGACCAATTCCATCTGTATTAATGAGCTCTATAATTGTCCTATATAACATAGCTTTCAAATCTGTAAATCTTTTAAAATTATTTAAATCTCGTTTTAAACTTACAGAAATATTTCACGGATTCTGCTTCCACTTGTCAGAGAAGACTTCAAGCTAAAACTGTTTAAGCTGTATTTCTTACACATAAAAATAGTTTTAAAAATCAAGTATTTGCATTCAAGAATTAACTTTTGTTTATCATGCAGTCTTATCCATCACTTTCCTAAACCCACAACTAAGCTCACACCAGGTCACTTCAGCTCAAACTTTTCAGACATGTTAATCAGAATGCACATGTCAAACAGGAGCAATTATATACAAAGATTGCTTCAGCTGGCCCCAAAACCAAAGTTCTTATTGGCTCATTCTATGCCTAAAATGCAGAAGCAAAATGGTTGATCAAGATGCTTATGTCTGAGACATCATTTTAGTTTACAAAAAATATCCTCGAATTAAAGCATTTTTACCAAACTTGCAACACTCATTATCTTCAAGTAAGAGTTGTGATCTCAACATCCAAATAAGATTTTAAAGAAGCTTGATCTCATATTAAAGAAGCCCGTAATTCAGATCCATATTTCCTTCTCTATTTCTGCAGACTACTTTAACAGCTTTGGCTAAAACCTTACTAAAATTTGAAAAGCAAAACGTTGTCAGCAAAAAACCAAAGCTCCTAGAGACTTAGACATTTTTTGCATAACTACTTGACATTTTATATTTCCTAGCTAAACCAGGAAAGTGCCAAGTTCTGTTCCCAGCTATACCTGTGAAAAATTGGAGAAATTCAACTGATTTCAGAAGAATATCCATGGATTTACATTGGCTATGGAGTTCTTCCTTTGAAACTTTGCTACAATGTTCATTGCCAGTGGATTTTAGTAATCTACAGGACGTAAGATGGTGAAAAATTGGTGCACAACCACCTGAGTGGTCAGCTCCTCTCTGAAATGACTCTCACACGTATGCAAACATGGCAGGGATTACTGGACTCCACACTTTGAGAAGTTAAAGAGAATCTCAGTTTATTCTGTTGTGATGAATTCTGACACAGCAGTCATGGCTTTTTTTTTAATCTACACAGGTTTTTCCCTTTGGTTAATCAAAGTATATAGAATTGGTTAATCTGTAAAAATTCAATAGCAAAAAAAAAAAAAAAATCCAAACAAAAAATAAACAACACAAGCAAAAGCATTTTAGAATTATCACCAAGAATGTGGTATCCTCCTCAAACACTTCAAAGTCAAATTCAGTTTTACTTGCTGTGTAGAGCTGAAATTGTCTGGCAATGATAAAAAGAAAGGATTGCTGTAGGAGGTTATGAACCTTTACACCTAAATGAATTAATATCCTCCAAATTCCCTTCTCACAACTGCTTCCTAAAGCTCAGAGTTCAAGAACACTGAATGAAAAGTCGAGAAATATACAAGTAAGTTTTAACTAAATTAACAGATCTAATGATACATGCCTGAGATAAAAAATCTACCTTGACATGAAGCCAGGTTTCCTTTCATTTCTCTAAGCTTGAGAATTTAATTCTCCAGCTTCTTGCACCAAAATTTTGTGAGAAAATGTTAGCAGTGCATTTTGCAGATGCAAAAGACTTTCAGAAATGCCCAGCCCTGAGGGGTCACATTGAGAGCAGAGATCTCCAGGGAGTATTTTTGATAGATTATACTGGAAGAGCATCATTTCTTTGACCATGGCACTAAAGTTTTATATTTTTGCACTCCACTTGCACGCTGCAATGCTATTCTACAGCCAATGGCAGAGTCACCAGATTAAAACATTTCTTTTTTTTGCTATTCAAAACTTCTTGAAATCTTTGATGGATGACATTGTATCAAAGAAGGACAGTGAAACAAAAGTCCTACGAAAAGACTGTTTTTTTAGATTATCTTTCCAGTGGGCAAAGGATTTTTCATATTGTTCATTTTATCTCTATTTTTCCCTTTTTTCAAGAAAGAGTCACGGCCTTTATGTTTATGCCTGTGCTTAAAATGAGGGAATTCACAAGAAGGGCCCTGCTGTGCTGCCATCACAGCTCAGTCCAGTTTTCTCCCCCAAGAACAGCAGCTCTGCCCCACTGAGAGGGGTGGGAAGATGGTATTTCTGTCTGACCTGTGGACATTGATATTGCTCTGCCCAGTGTAACTCATTCTTCATCCACTCAGAGGTAAACAACATTCCACAACTTTTCCTTTAACAGCATCCTCCAAACAGGAAGGATCGAGATTTTAGCATCCTTTTTTCTGTTCTGTGTCTTTTCCCAGCTCTGAGATGCTGGCTTTTCTCTTGACATTCAAGATTTCCAAATAATGCAAGCATCAGAATCCTGTTCACAAAGCAAGGAAAGCATTTTCAGTTCTCCTTGCTGCCCACCTCTCCCGTGGCACAGCCCTGCCAAACAGCCAAAGAAATCCCAATCCTCTGCTGGCATCCATGGGTGCGTGAAGACATTATTTCATCTACCCCTTGCTGTTCATGCTGTGACTTCATTCACATATAAGGCACTTGTGCTGGGGGCTGTTTACACTTGTTCAGCATCCAAAAACCCCACCTCTGGCTGGGACTCACTGGCTGTGGCTCAGGTCAAGGCAGGGCTGGTCTGTGTGGGCCAGGGAGAAATGTTATCCTGCTTGCAGAAACATGGGCTAAGAAATAGAAATGCTTAAATATTTGATGGAAGTAGGAGGCAGGAGTGAAAAAAAAAAAAAAAAAAAAAAAAAAAAGCAGAGAAAAAAGCTTACTGAGGACAGATCTTCCTGGAGTAGCAAACCAGGTATTTCAGAATAGGGAAAATGTCTGATGGCTGTTTCTGTTACATTCTGAAAAAACAGAGCTTATTTAAAAAACAAACAAGCTGAAATTGCACTAGAAGTGTTGCCAGTTCTTCCACCTACACAAAGTATTCTTGCAGGGTCTTTAAATTTGACTAGCTGGTCAGGTTATTGGAGTCATAGTAGCAAATTCATCTCCTGTTGGTATTGCAGCTTATTTTCAGCAGTATGAGATAGCAATCTACATATAAATTAATCAGTGTTTTTCTCAATAGCACAAAAACATAAGCTTGCAAAAACAAGACTACCAATATACAAGCATTGTTTGCTAAAGTCTTTGTCAAGCCTGTGTCATTACATTTACAAATCAGCATAAGTCCACTCAGACTCTCAGTGCTTTCCTGTGCAGGAAGCTCAGCAGTTTGGCAGATTGCAGGCACAGATTCAATATGATGCTTTAGGGAATTAAATCTGCTATTCTTCAAAGTAAAGGTGCCATATTAAATGTAAGCAAATCAGATATGACCTGTAGAGGGTGCCATGGCAAGCTGTGTGTGAAAAGAGAAAATAATGATCAGCTGAGTTCTTAAACACCGAGTGAAAACACACATTAAACCTGAAAGGTATGATTAAATTCACAAAGGGGTTTGGGGTGAGGTTTTTTTCCTTCAACTGCTTTGGTCTTGTTTTTTTACTAAGTCTAGATATACAGATATACAGCCAGGAAAAGGGAAAAAAAAAAAAAAAAAAAAAGAAAAAAGAAAAAAGAAAAAAGAAAAAAAGAAAAAAGAGCAAGTTATAAATAAAGAACTGACGTTAGGAGAGCTGATAAAATATGAATACCATTCCAAGGAGCTTAATGTGTCATAGCTGCATAATAGAAAAGGGAGTGAAGTGCGTATGTGCCCCTGCTGCTTAACAGTGGGTTTGAAAGAGGCAGCAAAGGCAGCACAAGTGGAAAATTCCCTCCTTGGCTGCTTTCCAAGGCATCTATTCAGCTTATGAAAAATACGATGTTTTATTTGACATCAAGTGTATGGATCGGGTTTTTTGTGGTTTTTCTACACAGAAACGATTGGAGAAGAGAGTGGGACACTAGAACCCAGTATCTTCTGTCATTCCCCCTGCCCCCTCCTGCCCTGCCCTTCATTATTTTTAAACCTCGCAGCAAATCTGCAAAAAGCTTTCTTCATACAACACAGCCAGTTGTCTATTTGATGGGTAGCTTTAAAATGCATTTCTGTGATGATCTTCCCTGGTCTCAGAGGTGAGCAGTAGCCTGGTAACCAGGGGCTGCTAAATTCTGATGCTTTGATTCAGTGCAGCTCTGCTAAGCCCGCCATCTTCCATCTCCCAGGGAATCACTGTATTAAATTTACATTAAAGATGGCTGTGTGACTGACCCAAGGGTCATATTAGCATTTTTACTCCGGTAAGTTGGTCAGCAGAACATTTTTGTACCACGGAAATTATTCCGGTACTCTATTGTTAGGAATTAAACATTCATGAGAAATTTGGTACAAGCATATTAGCAAGAATGAGCTGGTAAAAAGTGCAATAAGGGCAGAGCAGTAACAATATGTAGATCTGAGAGAGAAAATCAAATTGGATTCTTTTCATCTCAGAATGAAAGTGGACACCGGGAAACCAGCAGGAACTGACTGAAAGGAATCCTCTGTTTACTGGAAGAGACACTACAAAGGTAATGGTGACAAATATGCTTAAACCCCCTTGTTCTGCAGCACTCACTGGGCTCTGTTCTCATGCAGACCCTTTCATCAGATTCAAAGTTGGCCAGTGTAAAGCAGCTAAATATTATAAGGCAGAATCTCCATTTTCTGATGAGCACAACCTGCATTTTGCATCTTAAACCTGGATTTTACATCTTAGAGGGTCAGTCACAAAGCAGAGAAGACATTTATTCTGTGCTTAAAAGGAAAAAACCACAATCATATGTTAAAAAGGATCAGCTGGGAAAAGACAGTAGAAAACAGAAATCTAGATAACTCACGGCTGTATAAGTGCAGGAGGAATGAAAAAGATCCAGCAAAACTTGGCATGCAGAACTGAATAACAATGACCCTCACAGCCCATTAATATCTATTTGTCTGTACCCTGGATAATTCCCTATAAATGAGAATGACCAAAAAAACCCGACTTAACAATCTAATAAGCCCTGATAAGCACATTTCTTTTCAGTGAACAATAAATTTAAGACCAGTCCAGCTAGATTTCTACTATATTTAAAGGAATTTTGGCTGCTCTGTGCCTCCCCCTGCCTCCGATTTTTGTACTTTTTATCTCTAAAACTACCTTCTAGGAAAAAAAAGCTTTTACTGGCAAGGTGACATCAACATGCTAAGGTAATTTGTAGTATCTCCCTTCTCCATTTCTTGAAAAAAAAAGGAGGATTGACTGGGGGGCTTCCAAACTGGGAATCTGGCTCTGTAGACTCTAGCTTCTAGTTTGTACTTCTGTTTCAATTGCCCATATGTAAAATGAGAAAGAAATAGCTCTTGGATACTTCGGAGTTTTAAGAGAATACCTTATAGAAAGAATGTGAGATGATGCAATGTTTGGAAAAGGGATTCTCAGACTTTTGTCAGACATTTCCTCATTGGATCTAGAAGGAAAAGGATGACTTTTAACTACAGGAGAGGCAGAGGAAAGTAAATTATCTCAGACATGAAGTCAAGGAATTGAAATACAGATATTTCCATCTGATAGGCTGTGCCAGTTCCTGGAATATCTTCTCAATTGTACAATCCCACAGACGAGAATATATTGATTAAATAATGTACTAAAACAAAGATTCATATGTGTCTACACCAAAGAAAACTCTTAGGAGGAATTTTCTAATCTCTAATTAAGCCAAAAAAACTCTTTAAAATACTTTCTCTGATTTTAGCAATAATGTGCCAACTTCCAAACTAAACTGATATATCTGGCACGAGTGACTGACTTGAACTAAAGCCCTGTGTTCCAGAAGGAGCACAAGGACTGCACAACAAACCTGTACTCTTTAGTGAGTGTTGAAAAGGAAAAAAAAAAAAGGAAAATCAGTTTAGCTTGCCATGAGTTCCTTTTCTCCTAGACTGTGGGTTTTGAGGATTTGATTTTTGTTTGCTTGTTTTCTTGGTGGTGTAGTTGTTTTGTTTTGGGTCTTCTTTGGGCTTATCCTTTGCTGTTTTCTCTTCCAGGCTCATCTCAGGATACTCTTAACCTTGTTTTGCTAGGTGTGGTCATTTTTTTCCTCATTTTGTCTATTTAGCACCTCCATCATTCCTAGCAACTTACATTCAGATTCCTGACCATCCAAAATCAGACTGGAACACATAAAGACTGAAAGTCTTTCAAAAGTGTTTGACACACACAGCTGTTACAAATGCATCCACAGTCTCTTCCAGGAATGACACGACACTTCAGTTGGAGCCAGGACAATGGAATTTGCAAGGTAAGGCAGTGTTGGGTTCACAGCACAGGAAAATTGCTGTTGAGCACTAAAAGTGCTCTCGAACGCAGCCATCCTGCTACTGTGCCAAACTCGGGGGAATTCAGCCTGGTTGCCTTCTGGGGGTGGCTGGGAAGTGTCCCAAGCCCTGGCACAAAGCAGGAGGACTAAAAGCTGCTCCAAGTCACACCTGAGCAGCCAGTGCTCCGCCAGCCTGCTCCAGCAGCAGGGACTGGCAGGGCTCCGACGCGCTTTGGCTGCAGATCCTCCATCCTCCAAACACCTCTCACAACAAGAACAGGCAGCAGGACAAAATCCTTGACACTTTGCCACAGGAAGTCCCTTTCCTCTGAAGAACTCTCCTGGGACGACATCCATGGCATTTTAATTGTTCTTGGCAACTGCAGGAGGTGGAAGGACACGGCTCAAATGTGCCAACAGCCTGAATTCACAGCCTTCTGCTCTGGGGTGCCATTTTGCAGAAAAGCAAGACTTAAAGCAACACTTCTAAAGTACACAACAAAGTAGTTTTAAATATTTATTTCCTACTTCATTTTGGACATAATAGCTGAAAAGTTTTACAGTCTCACTGTGCAAAAAATTTGAATTTCTTTTGAAAGAGTTGGATTTGAAAATAGGGAGGAATTTTTTTTTTTTTTTAATCATTAACTATGTGATGATTTCAAAGGTACCAAACACCACCAGTTACTTTTGGCTATCCACAAAATGGTTAAGTTAGTAATAACATTTAAGAGAGCAATTAGCACTTCACAAATTAAGGCTAGGCTTTAAGACGGGCTGTTTACAAATGAACCACTATGAAAAATTGGTGCAGTTTTTCTTTCTTCCATGACAATGCAGGTTTCCAGAATACAAATATTCAGTTGGGTTGCAAAGTAAATTGTAACTGAGAAACAACTCTCTCCCCATTCATTCACATGACACAATCAATAAATCTCCGTCCTTCCTCCCACTTGGAACCTGTACCTCCTACCACCAAAGGAAAGACCCAGACTACCAGGCCATGTAAAATTTCAAAAGTAGCAGTTTGATAAACTTTATACTATCAACTGTTCCACTTTCCATGAGGAGTGTAGTTTGGAGAGAAAGAGTGGATGAACAAAAGCAGGGGCAACCACATCCTGGTGATCTCAGTAGTCACTGTGAGAGGAGCTGACCCAGCAAGAGCTTGGTTCAATGAATGCATAATGCTAAGTACATAGTGGTGTGCAGGCAGAAACTCACTTAATACTTCTCCCAGAGAGACCCCCAAGTCATTAGGCTGTGGTTATATTTTTTTTCCTCTCCAGCTCAATAAATTATTAACTACTTAAGGCAGAAAAACCTTCAAGCTAGTGTGACTCATGAATCTGGCACTGCAGAGCAACAGATAGCTAAGGCAAAATTGAAGGAAATTCTCTGACTTTGGGGGAAATGAATAAAAGGTTTCATGATCATTTCTTACTTTTGCACTAGAGTTTCATTGGGTGGTTTCCTCTACTCTCATACCAGAAGAAAATCAGCCTGGAGATAGAGGCTCTCCTGCAGTAGAGTTTGACAACTTTGCTTCTGAAAGGAGAAGGGCTTCAGCCATATCCCCCAAACCAGCATTTCTTGCTGGTGAACTCAAGCTTTTCAAGCACTGACTATTCATGCACCCAGCTCCCCTCCTGCACTACACACAGGACCTTTATTGTGCTCAGGTAACACACCTGAGTACACCAGCCAACAAAGCACTTCAAAGCTGGTTGAGCTCTGCCCACACACACCAGCCAAGATGAAGAAAGTGGGTTTAAAAGCAATAAAGCTTGTGACTGCTCTCTGCCTCTCTATGTAACAACAACAGTAATGATTCTCCTCCTTCTTTTCACTGTGTGTTTCAAAGACCACTTGGGCAATCTGAAAGGCTTGTGCAAGCCATGGAATATCAAGCTGCCTTCCTGCCTTTATTAGTCGAGCCATAAAACATTCAGAAAAATAAACTGTTTATATTTTTGTGCAGGATACAGACTACAAGTCTGACTTTAACAACATTCTACAAGGTTGCACACAAGATCTTTTGAACTTTCAGCAGGTGCTTTGTATAATCTCATATTGCTAATGATTTTAGGCAGCAACAAACAGCCAACTGTGCCTGACTCAGCAGTCTCTCACTTTCTATATGTATCACCCAGATGAAAAATGCAGCATTTCCCTGCTGGCTGTTCCTTTGAAATTTGCCTTGCACCTTCAAATAAATAGGGAGATCATGGCATTCATAAGGGACAGGGGGAAAAAACAACAAGATCTTTTACTTGGAAGCTGTCACATTGAAGTCTCTCAAATATTTGCCTGCAAACAAAATTAAAGCCTAACTAAACCAAACCAGAAATTTATTGCTCACAGGATCATAGGTCACAGTTCTGCAGTCAGGTAGCTCCTGTGCACTGGAAGAGTGTTGGTAAAAGGTTTCAGTAAGACTATTTATCTACTGGGAGAGGTTGTGTGACTAATCCAGCATAACTGGTCATGGCAAAATAGGTCCAAAATGCAGCAACAAACCATCTAAAATTCATGTGGCGCTGGCCCAGAAAAAAATATGTTTGATGAATTGAGGTGCTGAAGTTTGACTCTGAAAATCTGAATCTTTACCTCACAGGTAAGTTTTCTGAAATGTCTGCTTTCCACCTGTATCTTCTGAGGCACGTGAAACAGATCACAATATATCATGGGAGCATTGCTCTTTACCTCTCAAATTCAACAAAGAAGCAGCTCCAAAGATTGTCTGATTCCATAAGAAACTCAAAAAGGCTGTAGACAAATTCTTTTGGGGTTGTTTTTGTCTATTTCCCTAGAGAAGGAGGACTGAAGAATTGAATGAGAAGTCTGTGTTAAAGGAATTATAGAAAGTATGAGCTAAAGCCAAGATGAATCTTTTTTAACCACAGGCAGTAGAGGCAATTAGCCTCAGAGAGGCAATTAGCTTTAGCATAATTTCACAGTAAAGTGAGAAGGAAAAAAATCAGTAGAGCCTGGAACTTACATTTAAACTTCCCCTGATCCTTTAAAACAGAAAAGTGGTGAGGAAAAGAATTGTCCTTGTTTTCTATTGGAGCAACCAATGATTCTTCAGAAATTTTAGAATTATTTTTGTTTACCTGTTTTAAACAAGACCCTATGGTTTGCTGTGTCATTATGTCTTCTCCAGATTTTTCTCTTCACTGTTTTGATTTTGAAAGGACCTCACACTGTCTCTGTATGTCCCAGACCAGTTATGCCAAGTGATTTACAGCCCTGTCATAACATCTTGTCAGCTAAGAAAGAAATAGAAAACCTAATAAATTTAAAATAAAGTCGCTCAAACAGCAAAAATGTGTGGAGTACAAAAAGCCCTTAGGTCCAAAGAAACATGCTAAGCAAGGACTAAAATGGCAATGCACATTTGGCTAAGGCTCTCTAATACAGGGAAATGAATAGATCAGAAGATGAGAGAACAGAAATGCAGTAAAGACAAGTAGAAATGTTTATTAACTAAGCCATTTTCTTTTTTGGACAGGAAGACACTTCTAGAGACCTGAGTGAGACCAAGGAAAAACAGGGCAGGTTGAGTCAGAGAGTGCCCAGGGGGAGCAGGACTGAGCTGTTCCCTTCCCAAAGTCATTTCACACATCTGCTCTCAAAGGCTCTCTCTGACCAGCTCTGTGCATCAGCCCTCAGCTATGGAATCTAAGATCAGTCATAATCTTCTGTGGTGGTTTGGATAAAAGATTGCTTTCAGGTGCATTTTACACTTTTCATTTCCCTACTTTATGCTTTCCTTTTGCAACAGCCTTTTCAGCTTTGTAGCCAGGAGCTTCTCTCTTGTTTTAATTTTACCTGGTTTTTTTTCAGTAGACTGATGTCAGTCTGACAGTCTCAAGACAAAAGGCATTTATGAAAAATACAAAATCCTAATAAACTCATGGTGCTGACAAACCCTTTGGGCAATCTGCAGTGAAAGTTACATTGGGCAATTCCAGAAGCCAGGTTACTCCTCCTGCTAGCTTGAAGAAGTCCCTTGGAGAGTGGAACTGCAAGTTACCAAAAAACCCAAATTGCGGATTTAATTCAGTACCCTTTGACAAAGCTCAGACAGTGCGGGGGTGGGGGGGGGGAGGGAGATATTAGATTTATATTGAGTTGCAAGCATTTTATTTGAGTGTTCATTAATATTTTTAATATCTTGAGATTTTCAGTTCTTCAGAGCTTCAGTGGAACAGAAAGTTCTACAGCAGAGGCTTGCCAAGGGATATTTGAGTATTTGGATTAGGAGAGCTGCAGGCTTCAAGATCAGCAGTAATTATGGTAACCTAAGTTGGATTCTGGAGCTTGAATTAGCAGTTGTACAACAGTTTAAAATCAGACATAACTTGCAGTTTCTGACAAGACACCTGCAGCTCCTCAGTCTGAGTATTACACCTTACCATCAAGACACTTTGAATCTTAATATCCAGAAATTGCAACTGGGAAAGGAATGCCTCCTGCATTCCTTAAGTATTGTTAGGAAAAAGTGCATTACATGTCCTTCCACATCACAGTTTTATGTCTCCAGTGTTAGAATTGTTTGAGAGGCTCTCAGCTTCAGCCTGTGTGTGTGCCCCTGCCAGGCCACCAACTCTCTCTGAGCCATAAAACACAGATGCTTCACAACCCCTGAATGCAAATGACTCATTTTCTAGTGGATCTGATGGATACCAAAACATCCCCATGATGACTTGTCCCTTCCTTTTTGATGGGATTTTATGCTTTTTCAAAAACAAAATAAAACACGCCCAAGCTTCAAGCTCCCCAGAAAAGGCTCATAAAACTGCAATGGAAACTATTACCTGGTAGATAGTTTAGAACTATATTTTACTACCACTATCCTATCTATTGATTTTCTTTCTAGTATATCTTTTGAATAGAAATGTTAATAATTTCTGTTCAGTAGGTTTTACCTATTTTTCTATTTATGAGCACACACAGTTCCTCCACTTCATTACTTACAGGACTCTTGAGAATGTTTCTCCTGTAAGTAGATCATCTCTTTGCTATGAACTGTAAATTTAGATTGTATAATCACTAAATGCTCTGTGAATCTGAGTGGTGTTCTTTCCTGAATGAGCCATTCAGAAATACTTTCATTTAAAGTAGTGAAACCTACTATGAAATAAATGTTAAAAATAAAAGAAAAAAAAAAAAAAAGAAAAATAATTGCTATTTAGTGAAAACCTTCAGAACACAGCATATATGTCACTGTATATGTGACAACCATATGGCAAAAGGTGACCATGAAAAGGTGGAGAATGCTGTGTAGCTGGATTTTTATTTTCAGCTTAGAATTAATGGTATCACTCTTCCTACTGCTGTTATAAAGTAATGATATCACCTAAAGATTCATTCGTGGTTTTCTGACACATTTTCTTAGGGAAAGCATCCATTGAGAATGTCAGCAAAAAATACCAAAACATAAAGGGTTATAAACCCCAAGACTAAAGTGAGGAATGCCACAAATACCTCAGGTACAAGCAGTCAGAAAAAAGCATTTGCATAGAACATTTGAGGGTGATTTTCACTGCTAATTAATGTGATCTGACAAAACTAGAGGCACAGACACTTCATAAGATGTTCTTACTACAAACTATGTAGAAACTGCTGTTCCCCTTCCCATCTTACATATAAAACAGCAGCAAGATGCAGGAGTCACTGAAAAAATCAGATTTTTGCCCATAGAACCCTGGCTTAAAGGACATACTGCTTATGGAGACAGCTGATACATTCCCAAGGCCTTTTGGCTAATTTTGGAGGTTCAAATCTTTTGAGATGTGAGCCATGAAGCAAGTCCTTGTTTGTGTTGGTCACAACGTTTTCCATCTGATGATTAGTTTCTATTAAACGAACAAAAATAACCAGCACTTATTACAAGGGCTGGAAAACACAAGCTCTGAAAGGATTAAGATCCCTTCTAAATGATCAGTGGGGGAAGTTCTACTGCTTTCAGTGTAGTTCTAGTCCCAGCTGCACAGCCAGGAGCAGATCCTCAGCTGGGGCAGAGTGTCACAGGATCACTGAAGATGCTCCACACCAGCCAAGCATCTGCTGCCAGCAGTTTTTAAAAACTGCCCACACTTCTTTGTGCATCAGTTGAGCAGTGGTGGATGTGCTCCTTATGTTCCAGCTTCCAGCTGGAGTAGGGATGACAAAACCAGTCAGCTCCAGAGCACAGAGGTGAAAAGCCCTGCAGTGTTTGTGGGTGAGAGAGGACTAGCTGGGCTGAGAACCCCCATGGCACTTTGCTTAATAAAACTTTGCTTTGCAAAATGCAAAAAAAGGAGACATGCCAGCTCTTCAATTCCAAGAGAAACAGAGTGCAAGAAATCCAGTATCTAATGCAGCAGCATTTCTCTGATGCCTCATCTGCTATCACTGAAAGCAGAAAAAAAATGACCATCAGTCTCCAGAAAAAAATAACACATTTTCAATTAGTGCTTATGTTCAAACTCAAGAGCACCTCCTGAAATGCTCTCTAAAAATCTCCCCATTCCAAATGAAACATAGTAAGTTAACTCCAAATCTGTCTTTGATAAGAGAAGAAAA
This sequence comes from Oenanthe melanoleuca, assembly GCF_029582105.1. Lineage (NCBI taxonomy): Eukaryota > Metazoa > Chordata > Aves > Passeriformes > Muscicapidae > Oenanthe > Oenanthe melanoleuca. The sequence goes on from NC_079336.1 coordinate 96,646,758, forward strand.
ACTACATTATTCATATTTGAAGTCAAGGAAAGATTTCTCCAAGGATGTTGGAGAAATTAGACATCAATTATGTTTACTCTTGCTGTGTCTGAGAGTAAGCACACCCATTTCTTTCACTTCTACTGAAAGGCAATCACCAATGTATATTGCTAGTAAAAGAACCATGGAGGGGAAAAAAACAGAGAACATCATTCTGTAGCTGTATATACCCAGAAAATGACAGTATTTTGAATAATTCAAGCAGTTTTGGCCCCTCTTTCCAGAACTTTACAGGAGAACTGGAAAATCTTCATTACAATAGCAACAAGAGTAGGGTAAACACAGGACAACTTCCACAGAAGGGATGAACAGGCTGAAACAGAGATGTCTAAGGGCACTTCTGATGGTGGCCTATGACATTATTTGTGTTACACAAAAACAAATGGAAACCAAAAGTTTCCTGTCCTACCCACTGCAGACCACCAGCAAAGCTCAAAGGCAGCAGGCTTAAGCTCCATATTAAACAATATCTCCTAGAATTTACCTCCTTTTAGTATCTTTCTGCAATATTTGGAGGAAAATCCCTTGAAAATCTGTTTTCTAGATAAGAGAATGTAGACGTACGAGCATGATAGCACATTCCAAGTGCAATTTCCACATTAGTTTTAACTAATTCTGTCACTGTCTGCAGGGTCACTGTTAAGCATAGTAAAGCAGTGAGATATTTTAAATGTTAAGAATGGTCCTTTCCAGATGGACTAGTCCTCTTCCCACTGAGGGAATGAGGAGCACCATGGCAGGGCCAATCTTTTTCTTCACCTGAAACTCTCATAGTAAAAATTCTAATTACTATGATCTGCAGTCCCAAGAAAGAAAAGAATTGTTTTTGTATAAGCAATTAGTATGGTGTGAACTGGAAACAGGCAGCATTATGCTGCAAATATTTTCTCTCAGGTGTGTCACATTTACAATGACATTTAATTCCATATCAGAAATATTAGTTAATTAAAAAATAAATAAACTTGCAGGTACTATAACAAAAGTTGGAAACCGGTTAAGCAATCAAATTGCCTCAAGAAAAGAAAAATGTCTTTGAAGAAAATATTATATATAGCTACCAATGTTTAAAAAGCTCTAATTTTAAAAGGACAAGCAAGAAGAAAAGTTAAAATGGTTGGATATTTTTCATTAGGTGGTCTAAGAATTCTTCTTCTGCTAAAAATAAGAGCATTTTGCTTTATCAGTAAATAATGGTATTTACTTTTAACTTTCCTGTCAAAAAGAGCACCTTTGAACTTAGATGGCTTCACACCACCCAGTATCAACATATTATTCTCTTTATGACCCAGAGGACAGCTTTTCCACCAGAACTGCACCTTCCCTCAAGCTAACTGGGAAAGAACAAAGTAGATCAGCTATGACATGCAGTAACCTCTTATTACAGAACCACACTAAGGCCTGGGATTACCTTAAATATTTACAACAAATAATGTGCCCATACTGAGCTGGTTTTTAATATGTAGGTACCTCCTGAGAAGCTGGTTCACATCCATCCATCCAGCATTTGCTGGTGCTCCATGTGCAGGATTTTTACAATCTCACTTCTGAGCCCTAAACACAATGATGATAAAGATTGGATTTTGCTCCAAAGAACTTACATTGTACATATGTACTAGACAAGGGTAATTTTATTGGAACCAGTAGAAGAATCACAGCTAATATGCACTTCTATGCCAAAACCCTTTCAGCAGAGAATTGGCTCATGAAAAAACCAGTTATTTAAGCAAAGCTGCTCTTGGTCTGTTTGCATCTGTTTCAAGAGGAATCTGAAGAATTCTTCCAGCTTATGTCACTTACTGGAAATATCTCATTGGAGCAGCCACTTCTCTCCTGCCTACACTTCCAAAACCTCCCTATGGTGACATGTGGAGAGGCAGAGAGGAGTGGTGGAGCCAGTCCACCTCACTGATGCCAAGTAGACATCTGCAGCTCAGTTCTTGTGACTGCTTTCCACAGCCTGAGCGGGACAGGGTACCCAGGACGGAGGAGAAGGAAGCTATTCCAATATGTGAAAACTTATTCTAAATGTTATAAACACTTCTGCAGTTACTTGTGTTCATTTTCTCCGTGTTTAAAAAACACAGTATGAAAACCTTCCATTCTTGCAGATGGTAGAAATACACAGAAAACAAAAATGAGAAGCTTGTATATTGATAACACTCCTCCCTTCAGCACTGAGTATAAAGATGCACTTTGTGGCTCCAGAGCCAGGAGTAGGAGCACTGGATCCCCAGGTGTGTTTTCATCTGAAAGCATGATTGCTTTATCTTGCAATTACAAAGATTGCTAACAAAGAAATTTGTATAATCTCCCTCCTTAAAACTCAACCTTTCATGAAGAAAACCACTTTCTTCACATTCACAATAAAGCAAAATGGTAAAATGAAGGTGGCAGAAAAGAGGGGTAGGAAAAAATCACTCATCCCTGTTCAAAGAGACCTTATGCTCATGAGACTGGAAGACTGTGCATCCCTTTCTGTAATCATAAGGGAGGGAAGATCTTTCCCTGAGGAAGAAATGAATTTAATCTTCATTTAAAAACAAAACTCACTTTAATTACCTTTGTGTATTGGTAACTAGCACACAACAAGAGTCTCATGGGGATACTACTTGGCATAATTTAGCTCTCCTATGTCTTGGTCTACTGAATGATAAAACTCTGCTCAGATCCCAGTTGGGCCAAGTGGGTTTGGTCACCAAGTTTACCACCACTTTCACTGTAGTTGTCCTCCCTGATTTAAATTAAGCCTCAAATGTTGATGTTTCCAATGAAGTGTAGTGAAATGGCAGTTTGCATTTTTCTCCACTCACAGTAAATGTAGATTGACTGAACAATATTAATACAGGCTTAAAAAGAATAAATTTGCAAAGCTACTAAAAATCACTGAAGCGTACACAAATGCCTGAGTGAAGTATTTTCATGCACACCTGAGTGGCTGAAGATTAAAGATCTCTGTAGGCCAAAGAGAAAACAAAGAAGTAAATAAAAATAAATTTAAAAAATAAAAATAAATAAAAAATACAAAAATCTGTTTTTAAGTAGATGTAAAAATGAAACACATTTTTTTTCTGTCTTTGAATATTCAAAAATCAAATATATCTTATTTAAGAAACAAAAAGAAAAAAGTTGCTCTTTACTAAGGGAAAAGAAACGTTCCACTTTGAGGTTAGATTAAACAGATTGATCAAATCTGCTTTTTTTTATTCTTTTTTTTATAGCCAGAAAGCTCCATCAGTGATTTTTCCTCTAAGTAAATTACTCACCAGATTCTCCCTTCACCTTCTTTTCTAGTAGAGTTAGTAAAATAATAGAAAATATAAAGTATTTTTCTGGGACTTTTTGCACAACCACTGCTTAAATCTGTTTTTAAATATATTCTTTGATGCATTATTATTTGCATTATTTCTAATGTGCTAAAAATCAGAGTTTCATTAAATGTTACATAAGTTGTATTTTCAGCACAGTACCAAGCCTTCAGTACAATATTTTGGCACAGCTGATCTTGATGAATTAATTCAATTAATTAGCTTGATGAATCAGCTGGACCTACAATTTCTATCTCTAATCAGGCAGTTAACCTGCAAGACAGACAAAATAATTTAAGAGTTCTTAACTCTGAACTGATGTCATGTCTCTAATGGCAACCAAACAAGGCTGTATTAAGTGGAGGTGTTAAACTCATTAATAGCCAGCTATGCTGGGGAAGTGTGGATGCAGAATCTTCTTTTAGTTCTCAGCACCATGCTGAATATGAGAGACATTGCAGTGTGATTTCCAAGGCACAGACTCAGAGTTCACAGTGAACCAGACTGGCAGATGCATCCGACCCTCAGGAGACTGCCTGGGAGGAGGCTGCTCCAGCCCTTCCAGGGCTCTAGTCCAAAGCAAAGCTTTTACCTGAACTCCTCCTCTCTTATATGATGTATGTGAAGGAGAAGGTAGATGTGAGAAGGACTGGTTATGCCATGCTCATCAAATTTTATTTTTTTATTTCCTTACTAAAATGGAAAGGAAGGAAATACTATGTCAACAAACTGCAAAACAAATTACTCAAACAAAGCAACTGGAGAAATAAAACCTAAACCCTCAGCAAGCATGATGTTTTACTGCTTAACCATCTTTCCTAGACTTGATCTGTGATTCATGTGAACATCTGCCAATCCCAGGTTAACCCACTCCCAACAGTACGTGTTTGGGAATGGGGAAGAGCACAACCCTAATAACTGAGGTAACTGGATACATGAATGGTGTCAAGGAATGCCCACAAACATACTTAACCTAACAAAAATACTCACTGGAATTTTCTTTCTCATTTTCAGCCACCAGATAATGGTAATTATTGTGGAGGTACAAAAATAAACTTGAGACACTTTTCATCTGTCAGGACGTCACACTTTACAGGCTGTGAGCACACAATGAACAAATGGTGGCAGGACAAATATTGTCAGTTCTGTCACTTCTTCTGGGAAGAGAGGAATCAGCCAGCATGGGGAAAAAAATTAAGCAGTCACAGAAATTCTGCTGCACAGGTTTAACAGCCCTGATAATCTGTTTCCTGGACAAACCATAGAGGAATATTAACAGAGACCCCAGAGCTAGCACTCAACAGTGTTATTCCAGCAGATGCAAGGTCTTTGGCCAAGATAAGTTTCAGAGAAGTGATATAAACAAAATAAAGGACAGTTGTGAGAACATCCACAATGTATAAATAAAGATGATTCCCTTTCCTTCTTGATTTGAAGGGGCCAAGTCTCCTTCTGATAGGGACTGACATGGTTCTACTGTCTACTCCAAAGCCACACCAGCAGAGCAGAAATTCAGGCAAACAAAATTCCCAACAGAAGCACCTGACTATCAAATGGGCCTGTGAGGCTCAAATCCTCATTCTGGCCCCAGCAATATCTCTTGCACACAGCTAAGCATTAGCTTGGATAGGAAAACAATCTATTCTGACACACTCTTTATTTGACAACCTCTTCTGTCTCAGTCCAGGTCAGGAGATTTCTCTGTATGAAAGACCAGATGGTACATACAGAAATTATTCTCTATAAGAATTTTCCTTCTCCAGAGAGAGGAAGAAAGAGTGATTACATCACCTCTCCTGTATCCCAAACCCCAGAACAGCTTGATTGGTTCAGTTTCTGTTTCCTGATTGGATAGACAGCATGTAATAATAAGTTTTCAGTTGCAAATACCTGTAGGAAGCAATTAAAGCACATTAATTCATGCATTTATCCAGAGAACAGAAAGGCTGACAAATAGACTGTCAGTTTTATGGGTGTAACACTATTAAGAAACCACAGGGAAAAAAGATTGCCCTCATTGTGAGGACAGCTCATAGATCTGCCAGCTGAAGCTCTGCCTTGGTACCCAGAAATATTAATTCTGCTGGTTAGTACCACACACAAATTCAAGTATGTCAACAGTGTTTAATTGTGGTCCACAGAGTGCAAGTAAATGAACAAACTCCTCTTTTAGAAGACCTAAAAAAAAATCTTACAGCTTATCTGCAAAGATAATCAATTTTTCAAATCCTAGCTGGTGAGCACTTTAGGTGCTGAACTGAAAAACAACATGTAATTAAGGACTTGCCTCAAAACACTGTGGCCACATACAGAGATTAAAAAAACTCTAGCATGCTCAAAGAATGCAAAAGCTAACTCTCCCACCAAATTGACTGAAACCACCACTGTGACAACACAGCTGGGGCAGGAAGAAAATTACATGAGGTTATCTCACATCTGCTTTATGGTTCAGGTCCTCTAGCCAGTCACAGCTTCCTTGCACAGCCAGACACAGACTCACAAAAGCTGGCTGGACATGACAGAAAACTCAGGAGCTGCTTCCCTAGTGCTCAGCAGGCACAGATTCAGGGCTTTACAGAGCCATCAGCTGGAACCATCTGTGACTGTCCTACTACTTCCAATTTCTGTAGGAAGCTAGCCTTAGAGAGCCAGGGAGAGAAAGACTCACACAGTCTCAGCTATTGGAGCTGCAATAGCACTGAAAATTACTGCTGCCTTCTAAAGCTGCCTGCTTGGTTGGGGAGACTATGTTCATACCAAATCCTGGAATTCACATTTCTTGGGCACCTCTACTTCTCCTAGTTAATATAAGCTCAACCAATGGCTGAGCTACCTGAAAGCAACTACACAATTTAGTAGCCTAAACCCATTGCTTTTCTTATACACAGAGAAATACCACAGCTAATCTCACAAAACAGAAGTTCCTTTGATGTTTCAAATCATATATAATGTGCAATAATATTTCCTTAAACCTCAAAATATTTTTTTAGCTGTGAAATTCCATAGATGCTGGTGAAGCTTCATAGAGATGGATTCCAGCCACTCTTATGGAGATGAAAAATAAACAAGGCAGTAATATAAAAGCCATCAAAATCTGAAGTTATCTTGCCAATGAAGTAGCTGAAAAAGGGTAAAAAAATCTTCACCAGAAACCTTGGGCTAGCATCATTACAAGGCAGCTTCATTTTGCTATGTAGAACAAAACACAATTCTAGTGCATGGGGAAAAAATGACTCAGTGCTTTTCTGGAATTTATGAGTTTAAAAAAGAGCTCTATTCTAAGGCTTGGTTGACTCCAAGGGCACAGCATTGGCTTGCTTATAGTATGAGGAGAGTGTGCCTCAGGTAAACCCTCCTTGTCTATCATACAAAGGCTTGCATATAGATCTTTTGCAGACTCATTCTTAATAGATAACACACAAACACTTCTGGAACTGGAGGCAAGTCAAGAGGAATTTCATTCCCACAGCAATCCATAGATGTTGTTAAAAGAGACAGATGCTACTTCAAAAAATTTTATTCTACAGGGTTTGGCAGACATGAGTTTGAACTAATAACTTGTTAGCACCAGAGGAAAAGACCACACACACACACACACACACACAGAGAAAAAAAAATAAAATAAAAAAGGCAGCTTCTTGACTGTAATATTTTTGCCTTCTCAAAACTTCAGAAAAAGCTTTTGAGGTACTGCTTATTATTTCACAGGGCCTGAAATAGTAAGCATGCATTGAAATATCACAAGATTATAAAACAAAATATATTCTTTTGTCTTGATAGCAAAATTTTTTATTGTAACAAAATGAAAGGACCTGCACTCAACATAATCAATTTTGAGACTGGAAGATAAAGGGAAGCACCAGAGAGGGAAGAAGGTGCATGAGGCATTAAGGACCTGACACCTAATAATTAAAACCTCACCTGAGTAACCAGCACAGTATTAAGACCTCATTAGCTTTATTCAGGTAGACAGTCAACATGACAGGGCCATAGGAATTGCTTTCCATTCTGGCACTTTGAAGGGCAAGGCAAGCATAGTTTAACAATTATCAGTGGCCAAAGAGTTTAGCTTAAACCTCTTGGTACATCCAAAGCCTAACACCACGTGCAGCCAGTCAAATTCAGTACCTCAAGATTTAAACCCATCCACCAGGATTAGAGCCACTTTTTGTATCCTGTTTGAACAGGAAGCTTCCATCCCTTTGGCAGCAGATCAGCCTTTCTACCCCCTAAGTCCCCTAAGAAAACTGGTTAATGTGCCAGTAGCTGGACACACTCTTTGCTCTTTTTCTTCATACACTATCAATATGGAAATAAGAATTTATTTTTTTTCTCAAGTATAATGTTTTGATTATGGCACATCTGGGGGGCCTTGGGCTCTCAATTCCACTTTCTGCTCTGATGATATTTAAAGTGATAATTGATTAAATATCATGTCTTTTTACAGGTGTCAGGAAGGTATAGTGTCAGGGAATGGCAAGAACAGTGTATTGGAAAAATTCTACAGAAAACCCACAACATACCAAAGTGCTTTATACTACAGACAAAAGAAAGTGAAACTGTACCAACTACAGTATAATTTAACACTTTCTGTTGATTCAGTAGCACATATATGCACTTCATTTTGCTATTTATAAATAGCTTTCATAATTGCAGACCTTGATGTACCTATCAAAGGTCATACAATTACTAAAAATTCATAAACCTAGATATTTCCCTCCTTTTTCATACTTTATCCCTCCTTTTTTTATACTTACCTTTCCTACATTAGCTGCTTTAGGGCCCAAAATATCTAAGAAGAGACAGAAAGAATACACAAAAAAAAAAAAAAAAAAAAAAAAAAACCCAAAAAAAAACCAGAAGGAACATAGCACCCAGAAAACAGTGATGAGCAACATCCCTAACAAGTAGCTGAATTTCTATTCACAAACCTGTCTTAAGTGTTGAGTTGAAGGGTATTCAGATTTAAAAGTTTGAATGGCAGGCTGATGGCATGTAGTGGAATTAGGAAGAAAAGTGTTGCATAATTTCATTGCACCAATGAAAGTGGTGCAAACTGACTTAAAAAGAAACAAAGAAAAAAAACTGTGATGATACTAAAATACTGCAATTTAATGCCATAGGTCCTTTTTTAACCAAAATATCAACTAATAATTTTCTCTTTCCCAAACTTTAAAAAAATAGGAAGAACCAATATTCAATTTTCCCACTTACAATCATGAGCAAGAAAGAAAAAACATTTACACTGAATCTGACCTGGAACCAGCTCATGCTGTACTGGGAGTCCCCAGACACACCACATAAATATCCTTGTTTTCAAAGGAGAAACACAGAAAAATTTGGAACAAAGCAAGTCCATTTTGTACCATTCAAGATTATGCACTTTGTAAGGCAGTCATGAGATAGCAAGAAACTATGGGAAGTGAGCCCAGAACCACTGAATGTGGCAGGAGTTAAGGCAGTGACAAAAAACTTTGTCATATTACATGTATTTACTGTATTGTTGCTCATACTGGAAAAAACATGTGGTTCTTTCGGAGGATTCACAGCTGCAGTAATACCAAGGATTTTTTTTGTAATTCAGAAATGTTCCTGGGAATTTAATCCAAATATTCCCATATTTTCCCCTCAAACTGTACATAGGGCAGCTTTTTTTTTTTTTTTTTTTTTCTTTCTTTCTTTTTTTTCTTTTTTTTTTTTTTTTTTTTTCTAGGTAATACTTCTAAAAGTTAGCAGTTTACAAAATAACTTTCTATAGGTTTTCAGCTAGGCAGAATAAGAGTACATCAAAAGACAGCTTTGGGCATGGAAATTCTAAGCCTAGCTTTTTCAGAGTAGATAATAATGTCCTTTATTCTGGCTGCTATATTTCAATATATGACAGTACCTGACAGCAATAATGGTAATTGGTATCTGTCTCTTATAATGGCCAGTTAATCTGGTAAGTGCTTTTGAAAATTTCCTGGCTTGTTAATTAATGTTCTGACATTATAACATTTTGAGGTTAAACTACTAGTGCTTAAACTTAGATGAAATGATAGCTCTTCCACAAACACACAAATATAAGCCTAACTAAAGGGATAATTAAATGCCATTTCTAATTAAATAAACACTGATTTTTTCCAGTGTCCTGGTTCTTTCAGGAGTGCTCTTAATATAGGAGAACCTGCTCCTCTGAGAGGAAAGAGACACTTTTGGTAAAATATTTTCCTTTTGCTTCTTGTCAAGAAGAGATATGAAGTGCCAAATAGCAGAGTGATGTGGAAAAATACAAGTCTGGGTAGAAGCAGCCTAAGGAACCTATGTGAGTCACACCCTGCCAATTGCTTCTGTGGCTTCTGACTGGAGATGGAGGAAAACAGCACAGCCTGATACAACTGAGTCACCTGGAGTGGAAATCTGATGGAAAACTGTCACCTGCAGGTGACTCAGTGTGAGAGGCTGGAAAGGTGGATGTCTCAAGACATTTGGGGAACATGAGCTGGGGGGGCAGAGCAGTTTGAGCCTTGCCTTGGAGAAGCAGTGCCTTGCCCCACAGCCCCCATCCCTAGAGCCTGTATCCCAGGGCAGCAGTGGTGCCAGTCCCTGGCACAGCAATGTTCCACACCTGCCCCTGGAGCCCCAGCCAGCTCCAGTGGCCAAATGACCACAATTCCCAACTGGGGAAAGGCCCAGGAAAGCCAAGGGGTATTTAAGGCAGAACATGAGATGAGTGTGTCTTGACCCTACATCCTTGTGGAGTTTCTATCAGCTGAACATCTTTGGAACCCAGGAGCTGGTAGCTGTAAGTTCCTCTTCTATATCTCCTCTGTTTTTCTCTTTCTCCTTTTAATTCCCTCTTCTTGGAATTTTTGATGAACTTAAAGTCGAGCTGGTTGAGAGTTTGAAGTGGAATGGACCAAGCTAATGCTTTGAGAAGTGTTTTGTGTTGGCTGAATGCTGCTCTAAACCTTTTGCCAAAGTACTCAGGTTTTCTAAACTTGCCAGTAAAGTTGCTTCTGGTGTTCTGACCTCTTGAAAAGATCTTGCTGGTATTTCTCCCTGCCCTCTAACTCAGAGTGCACAAACAGCTGTAAGCTCTTTTAGAAACCTCACAGAGTTTTTTGGGGCCTTGCACTAAGCCAAGGAGAGATGAGGAAGGACTCAGAGACAGTTCCCCAGTTTGCTGCAGACATTACCACCAGGGACCAGGAAAACACAGTCCCAGTACAGGTGCATGCAGCCCACGTTTTTGGGAGGGAGATAAATGAAAAAAGAGGTGTTCCAGATCAGAATGGCTCAGTGTTGTAGTCATTTTGCATCAGTGGGAGTGACTGTGCAGGGAAAAGAAAAACCAGAAGTGTAAATCATACTTTAGTGGCTAAAAATATAAGGAAAGAGGGAAAGGCTAGGACAGTGTAAAAACAGAAGAATGTGCCCATATTTTTAGTACTGCCATAAGACAACTACTGGCAAGTGCTGTGTAATGCTTTGCCTTAAAGGAAACACTTCATTTTAACTAAAATAAGTAGGTGATATTAATTGCCATTACCAAAGTAAATGCTACAGGGAGAATATCACACAAAGGGGAACTTGTGGGGAACAAGTGAGTGACACAAGAGCCCAAACCTGCCAAAATTAAGGGAGCACAATTAAGCTGTCTCTTGAGGTTTTTCTGGCCAAAGATGGTGTGACTGAAGCTCTACTCAAATCAGAGGGGTTTGATCCCTCCAGCTGCCTCTCACTTTGGACCTCAATATCTTGGTTCCCTTATCATCAGTAAAACTCACAGCTTAAAGTATAAGAATGTTATACACAACAGTCCTTAAGATTACTGAATTAAACAAGAAGGTGTATTTTCTATTTGTTGTGGGAGAAAAATACAATGTAAATTCAATTTAACTTTCAACAACAAGGGAGGAATAGATAAGCAGAAAAAACTAGAGCATTCATATTTATAAAAGCCTGAATGTAGTGCAGGAGCATTAATAAGCCCTTCTGCTTCCTTTAGCACTCACAGCATGAGACTGTTCTTTAAATGAGGAGCTCACTGTAAGGGTCATAAATGAAAACAAGTCCAAGGAGCTGGTCAGCTACCAGTAAAATATAGCAGACATTTGCAGTATTAAAGAAAAAAAAAAAAAAAAAAAAAAGTATTACCAGAAGTTTTTTATATCATCTTATTGTTGCTCTAAATTTGAAACCTGCAAGCCCATACAGAAAAAGGCTTTACTCAGGAATCAGCATAAGTAAACTCTCTAAGAAAAAAACTTTTTTCTCTTTCTTTGGTGCATAGTAAACATCATCTGACACCACTTATTCTGATTTGCTTCTTGCCTACTAAAAAATTCATCATCTCATTGTTCATCTTGATTTGTTCATGTCCACTTAACAATCCCCATATAACTTTATTCAGCTTTGTTTCTATATCAAGCATTTAACTGCCATTATTTGGCATTATCATCTTCATTTGCTTGGTAATACTTCCTTGATATTCTTGTTCAAGGATTCATCAGTTCTTTGAAATTTCTAATTTTGTCAGTATGTCAATATTCCTATCTATGAGCACTGTAACTAACATTTTTTATTGTTCTGACCTGCTTTGAAAACTGATTTTCAATGCCAGTAAATCTCATGGAAAGGCCTTTCTCCCTGCTTCACAACAATGAATATTGAACATTTCCCATATTTTTGTCATGAGGTAAAAAGGAATATTTCTAAATTTATTTACAGCAATAAATATGTATATATATACAAATATATAAATATATATAATGCCATAATTTCCAGGATAAATAAGTATCACTTCAATAAATAATGCATTCTCTTGACCTCCTGCCTTCAGAATAAAGATGTCAACCAGCAGTGCTGTATTTAGAAGTACAACATATTTAGCCTTTCTTAAGCTGAAGAGGAATGTATTTCATAATTCATTATGCCCTTCTGCCTTAGTCTTTTGTGGGTAAAAAAACCAAAATAAGTAGCTATTAAATAGAACAACAAATATGGTATCTCCCTTACTCTTGAATTTTCTTCAAGTGTTTCATATTTTTAACATTAACCTCTTAGAAAATACTCAGCATTTTACCTGAAAATAACAAATATTTCTCACCCACCTGTAATTCCTCAGTCAAAGTGATCTAAGTAAAATAACCTTTTATATTATGCAGAGTGTAAGTCTTAGTTACAAATATTTAGTGTACATCCAAAAAAAATGGAAGCGTTCTCCATTTTCTAATTGAAGAGAGTTCTCTTCAGTTGTTTGTATGAATACAATTCATACAAATTCTTCTATTATCTGTATGAATAGTCTGCAAATTAATTTTCTTGCTGGCATATCTGCAGAAGGTGACAATAGAAGACAAATAAATAATTTATACCATGTGAATGAAGGTATTATAATTATTTCATGAACTGCTCCAAGCAGCACAAACCTGCCCAGCCTCGAGACCTGTTGCAGCTGGCATCACTTGGTCTGGCTAAAGCACTGGCCAAGGGCTCCAGAAGCTGCACCTCAACATTTCCTGTGATTGTAGGTGACTCATTGTACTGAAATTAAGGAAAACTGCAAAAAAGGGCAGCATTAGGAATCTAACCTTCTCTCACATGCAGGAGGTTGAAGTCCTAAGAATGAGATCAACTGCAAAACCCACTATATTTTCAGTCAAAGACACCAACCTTTAAGCAAAGATGGGCCAAATACAGCCTCCCCCTTTCATGACCTTCTGTTCCCTTCTCCTTGTATACAGATTTTCTTATTGCTTTTTCCTAAGCTTCAGCTTGCTGAGCTGCTCAATGAGTTCAAGCATCCCACCTCACTTCCCTGCTGTCCCTTACACACACAAGTTCCATGTTTCCCTTCCCACTTCCCATTGCAGCATGAGCAACATAAAACTCATCTTTCACCAACTATTTTGGCAGCTCTGCCTCTAATATCCCTCCTCTAGGGTATCTGTATTTCTGGTCCAATGTGCAGTTAAGTGTGCTGTAAAGCAAGCAAAATGATTTTCCACTTCTGGCAGGTAAACCCAGCTGAAACATCACTTCAAGCCCTGTTTCTTTATTGTGCATTTCCCCAGTTCTTGTCCCTAATTCTTTAAATTTGATATGTTTGTGGCAGATACAGACCAGTACAAACCTATGGAAGGTAAATGGGACACAAGTTGGGAATATTGCAGCCTAAATGATATCACATTTTCAAATTTCTCATTTGAATTCAGCTCAGTCTCTTTCTTTCCAATTATGCCAACAACACATACAAACTGGCTCCATAATAGCTATTAATTCATCACAGAATTAATGTTAAAAACTGTATTTTGTATAAACCTTTTAAAAAAATATATCACCAAGATATAATTTTGTGACCTTCTCATGCCCTCAGCTGTCTCAGTACAACATTTCCAACACTATCAAAAGAAATGGGTGAATGTGCATTTATATTTCTCTAGGGAAGTCTAGTTTTAAGTAAGAGTAGCCTTCTACCTCCTAAAAAAGTTTCAAGTTTCTTAAGGTAGCTGAAGCTAGCTTAAGGATGCACAAGACCCCCCTATAAGAGCCTCAAATGTGACTATTAGTATATATAATCTTATTATTCAAGACAAAGAATTTCATAAAGATTCATAGATTTAAAGAACTTGAAAGAAAGGTGTGGTTTGATTTTGGATTTTTTTTAAAATGTGGCTAAAGATCATAGCTGGTTCTGAGCAGATTAAGTATCTACTTCTTCTAGTTCTGATCAAAAATAAGGGGAAGGTGGAGAGTATTTTTACGCCAGAAGTAGAAGCAAATTTTTCTGTCTTTTTTTTTTTTTTTTCCTTTAGTTGAATACATGGGTAGATAATATGCATTAGATTCAGGCTTATCCTTCTATCTTCATTCAAATTTCTAAATTAGCTATCCTCGTCTTACTGAAATTGTTGCATTTCTTCTAGATGGAGCTTCATTATAGCTTCATTATATATTATATATATATGCTTCAAGACTGTTATCAAAGAGTGTAAATCTCACTACATCATTTGAAAGGTGATAAAGAGCTTTAGGTAATAAATAACAAAAGCTTTCTACTGGCAAGGTCTGTTACCATGTGAAATAATCTTTCCTGCTAGGCAATAGAAACCTCATTATTTGAGATGTTTAAAAGAAGCCTGGCAGCAGCACTAGGAAATACAGTATATTAAATAATCTTTTATTATAAAGAGAGGATCTGACCAGATGACCTTGAGGGATCCTCCCCTTGCCTGGTTTGTAACAGGCAACAGTTTAGCAGAGGAAAATGCAATTAAAATAGGCTGAGGTAAGGTATGGAGTATTCAGATTGTGTGTGAAGATACAGTATTAATATAAATAAATATATATGTACCAGAAATGAGTCACAAAGTTCCCTGGGGAGCTTAAGTTAGCTTATGACTAGGGCAGTAGACATGCTGTAGAAATATGACATCAAGAACTGGATATTTAAAAAAGATTATCAAATACTTAAGCTTCCTCTATACCCACCTCTGAAAATATGGGTAGATGCTATGTTTTCTTTTCTGGGTTTTTTGAAGGTGTTGGAAACATGAACAAAATGGATAATTTCATGTCTATCTGCAAATTATCCTATGGGGACTCATAAGGAACACACACAGTTTGCTAATTTGTGCAGGACAGGATGGGTGTTTAGTGCATGCAAAAAGGGTCTGAGTTTTGGTTTTCAAATTAATTTTTCAGTAATTAGACAGTATCTCTGCCTCATGTGAATTGAATCAAAGAGCTCATGGATCACAAGTGTCTCAGCGGATCAGGCAACACTGTCTAAGAGGAATTTATCCTTTTTTCTTTCTTTTTATATCAGACTTATTTCAAGCAATAAACTTTGCATTGCAATTAAAACACCTCTGTGCTAAGGTTTTCTTTATATTTTCATTTAGGTAAATATCCAGAACAACCAAAAAATGTGTTGGAAAGGCTTTCCTCAAATCCAGCACAAAACCCCCATCCCTGGATTGTTCCCGTTTCTTCTGGTGCCTGAGCTTTATTTTTCAACATGCTGTCTCTGAGGAAGTGACATAGCATGGAGAGCTTCCAAAAAGCTGAGCTTCAAACTGAAGCTAACAGAGCTGCAGGTGCTGTGCACCTCCACCCACTGGGAACTTGTTAATCCAAGCTCAACTTCCTTCCAGCTCAACACCTCCCACAAGGAAATGCAAGATTCCTCCTTCCCCTTAAGGATGCCTGCACATAAATCTCTAGCAAGGGCAGTCTGCATCATCTCCCACCACTATTCCTGAACAGCTGATGTTCCAGGGAAGGTTTTTGACCTGACAATCCAGGTTTGGTGCAAGTAACTCCAGCCCCTGGGATGGGACTGGAGCAGTTCAGGTGTCCTCTGCTGTTCCAGCCAGGTTTTCTCCCAAAAGCTTCATTCACTGTGACGTTTATCAGGTACAATTGCATTTAGGAAAATTGAAGCTTATTACACATCATTCCCTCACTCATCTGGAGGGCAGTTCTTTCATCTCTCAGCTACCATTTTGACACAGACTTCAAGCTGTTTAAGCAGGAGCTTAGTGCCCAGAGGGCTCCTGAAATCAGAGGGGCTGTTCAACTTGCACTGCAGGATAAGTGCACATGTAATGAGCAGCTATCTTGTAAATGCTGTTCCACAGCAGAAAAAAGGGTGTAAAGAAGGGACAACTGAATCCTTTTCACAGAGAACTGGAGTTTTATTCAACCTTAGACAGTGTCACTTTTCAATTTATTTTATACCTCTGTACTTGGTACAGGGTAAAATATAGTATCTGCTATGGAAACATTTACCATAGCTTGCTAAGTCAGGTCTGGTTTAAATACTCAGTGGACAGCTCCCAGTTTAAATTGAATCCTTGAATTTTTTGCTGCAATTCTATTTATTCCAAAGTCATCAGAAGGATGTGGTTGAGAGGGTCCCTGTAGTGAATTTTTGCTTAAAGCTTTCATTGTCCTCATCTGGCATTACCATGACTGCTGAAAGCACACAGGTCAGATTTGCAGAGCAGGCTGAATTGCAGGGGACATCCAGAGGTGTCATGGACATCAAGAGGACATTCATGTTCCACCAGCATTCCTCACCTGGTCTCAACCTACCTTCCACACTGACCATGTATGATGTACCTAATGATCCAAGACTGCATCTCTTTCAGTCCTGAAATAGGTTTTGGCCTTGAGGATTGAGTTTTGACCCTCTTCCAAAAGCAATGCTTAAGATTTTTGTGGTTTTGAATATAGTTATTTTGTGAGAAAGAAGACAGACATGATCCATTACTTACCAGCCTCCCTGTTCCTGCAAATAAAGTGTTAAAGAGGTTTCCTCTGTTACCAAACCCCCACTGAATATGGGATGCACAACTCCATATCTTCACCTTCTTCAGTCTCACAGCTGTGTTGCATTCAGACATTCACTTGGATCACTGCCTAACAGATTAAAGCCCCAAAAAAATAAAATTAAAAAAAAATCTACTGTGCATTCCTCAAGTAAAATTAGAGCACAGAATCTGGAAGCCTGTCAAGTAACACATTTTGTTTTCATTTTTATGAAGGGTTTTATTGATCACAATTAATTTGGTAGCACAGTTTTCAAGTCAGGCAGAGGGGTGCTGAAGAGGAAACCAAATACATTTGTAATTTTTATTTTGGGAAAACCTATGAAGAGCTTAGAAAGAAATCCATCAGACTTGTCTCTGCATGGATGCTGCTGGAAGTAAAAGAAAACATATCTGGACTTGAGAGGGAAGAATGTGTTATCCCATCATCCAGGTAAGTATGTGTTTAAATGGTAATGTAGTTTAAACAAAAACAAATGCAAAGTAATAGCAGACTATGGAGAAGGCTCTGTACTACACAAGGAAAAAAAAAAGCCACAGCCATGAGAATAAAAGGTTAATGTTTGTTTAACATGTTGCTGCTCAGACTTTGACCACCAGCTTCCTCAATTTTCTTTTCTCCCTCGTTCAAATGCTGCTTTTGTTTTTACAGACTTGAGCTGCTGTAGTGAACATCAACCACCTCCTAACAGCATGGCCCTCTCTGATCCCACATCAGCAGACAGCCCCCCCATACCAATACAGCTAATTGGTGTTTATTACCAATTTATTGGTATTTATATTGATATCAAGCCTCTGCCAACAAAAAGCATGTTTGAAAAATGCCTTCTCATAGAATAACACTGCAGCAAAAGTCTCCTTTTCTGAAGGAGATCAGTGCATGCTGACTTTAAGAACTTTAGTTTCACATGAATTGAGCCTGATGTTGCATAAAATTTTGTCATGTTGCAGTCCAAGATAAGGCAGCCTCTCACATACACCCATTCTGCTGCCTTAACATTTCCTAGGAAAAATTAATAAATAAATGCCATTGCCCAGGCTTTATCCATCTCGAAAAACCAAAGGTCAGTGGTCTACTCAGAGCTTCTGCAAGAGCAGTAACTTTTGAGACATTAAAATATCCCGTATTTGCATTGCCTACAACAACATGATGATCTTTATTAAATTTTATAGCTCGTAATCACAATAATGGCACAGAGCTTTAAAAAAAAAAATATTTTATAAAAATGATTGCTTTATGCTGCCTATTCACAGCTACAACTTGTTGATTCAATTTATGAACAGATAATTCCTTAGGAGGGTTAAGACTCAAGTTTGGGATATCTGTGTATATTCCCTGCATTTCATGCTACTTGGTCAGTCAGCAACATTTTGCAGTCTGCCCAGAATTTTAAGTTACCTCAGGAACTGGCAGAAATCCAGCCTGTATTTTAGAAGTGCATTGGTCTATGACACACTCACACCAGACATGCTGGATCTGGAGGACTGGGCCAGGCTCTTCCCACAACAACTTCTGTTACACGAATCCCTCAGGAAAGTGACAGGGAAGGAGTCTTCAGAACCTCACAAAACTTTTCTGACAATGCCAGTCCCATAGGTAAAAAAATTGCCCTTAACTTTATGAATTAATGTATTAAATTACTCAAATGTTTTGCACTGGTATAAAATAAAAATTCTGGTTTATTTTCTGTGGAATTCCTGTTTTAATAATTCCTGAGTTCAGTGTTTTGGTGACACATATCTGTATTTATTATCTTTGATGTAAGAAAACAAGAAATTGAGTTTTTCTTTTACCAAGCAGAATAAATCCAGGACCCTCTCCCCAATGTTAAAAAGTTCTCAACTCTTTATTATTGCCCTGCAACTCATGCAGTCATTTTCAGTAGCTATTAAAGGAAAAAAAATTGCAAAACATCAGAGAAATGACAGTATCCCAGGTGAGAGTTTACATGAGGCACAGTGGACTCAGACTCCTGGGTCTTATTTGCACAGGCATCAAAACACCAGCATGCCTTTGCTGTCAGCCTCCTGTGCCAACCTGGCTGTCACCTCCTTCCCTTTTCTGTCAGCTTCTGTTTTTCCTGAGGAAGTCCAAAATGTCAGGAGTTTGAATAAAAAGGCAGATATGTATTTCACCATGTCCACCAGCTCTACAGCCCTAATTGAGTCACAAACCCTTCCTTTAGCTGCATTCTTGCACAAACAAAGGCATCCTGCACAAAGCATGAAGCCAAGCTGCTGCAGAAATTTTTACTCTTTTACCTTGCTTCTTCATTTTGATAGTGCCATGAATAATTCCCAAATGGGGAAAAAAAAATCCTAGTTTGTTAATACTTTTAAATACAAAATTAATGCTGATAGCAGCAGGCTTCACAGAAGCTCACAACCTCAAAAATCTTGAAAATGTGGTGACATTTACACCGTTCCACTTGGCTTTGGTTTGATAGGAGCTATCAGATTCTTCCTTAGAAGTTAATGAGTGCCTGTAACAGCGAGTGAAAAAGAAACATGAACTGGAAAAGAGCCTGGCTCTGGTTTCCCATCGTTGCCGTTGTCAGGGAAACAGCTTCCCCATCAATGGATGGCATGGGGTTGGACCAGCTGCTTCCTCCCAGGCTGCCTCCCCAACATCACAGGGCTGCTCTGAACAGATTAGAAATGAAACTGAATAAATGCACATCTCTCCAAAAAGGACCAGTTGAAACACAGCTCAGCAGAGTTATGGATATTCTCATTATGTCTTTTGAGCACGACACCACGAGAACTGTCTCTGAGAGACGTCATAAATCTGAGATTCGGACAAAACATGGTCATTAAGGATCCCATGCCATCCTTTCAAAGATTAAACATATCGTTAGTCTCAGTGCCTTGGCTGTGCTCCAGGTTGAATAATTGCATTCTGGATAACATACCTAAATTCCCCTGCCACTTAAACATGACAAGAAAGCTTTTATCACTTCCTTTTGTAAAGCACCAGGGGTCATTGCTAGTGCATTTTAATGGATTTATGCCACCAGATAAATGCCCAGGAGAAGTGACACACTCATTCCCAGGATGGCACAAACAAACAAACTCATAATTCCATGCACAGCAAATAATGCTACACAAAAGTCTGTTTTACATATGAACACACCAGGGTTCATGCAAAGATTATAATAATAAAGCTAGACATGGTTAATGAAAGATTAAAAAATTATGGAGAAACTGTAGGGAACATGTGCTCACTACAGTTTTTGATACACCCTGAGGATTTAGTTAGATTTAGTTTCTGACATTTCTTCAGGTCTCTACATCACTCATTATTACTTGGAATATGAATTTAGTTTCTATTTAATGACAGTGTTCTGGGAACACATGCTAAAATTTTTGTTAAAAGCTAAATAATTTTACATTTTGCCTTGGTCATCAAGTGTAGCCAGTGATACAAGTAAATTCCCTTCCTGACCCCCTGCTTGGGGCCTTAGGTCTCTCCAGAACCTGAACAGCTCCTTCTCCATGGGAATCTCATGAGGTTTAGTGAGACAAGTGCAAGGCGCTGCCCTTGGGTTGGGGCACAGCCTGGTATCAACACAGACTGAGGGTAGAGCAGATCAAGAGCAGCCCTGCTGCATAGAACGTGGTGGATGGAGGGCTGGATGTGAGCTGGCCATGTGTGGTGGCAGCCCAGAGAGCCCAGCATGTTCTGAGCCCCATCAGGAGCACTGTGGGCAGCAGGGTGGGGAGGGGATCCTGCCCCTCTGCCCTGCTCTGCTGAGACCTCACCTGCAGTGCTGCACCCAGCCCTGGGCTCAGCACAGGAAGCACATGGACCTGATGGAGCAGGTCCAGAGGAGACACCAAGGTGATTCAAGAGCTGGAGCACCTCTCTGGCAAAGAAAGGCTGAAAGAGTTGGGCTTGTTCAGCCTGGAGAAGAGAAGGCTTTGGGGTGATCTAACTGTGGCCTTCCAGTGCCTGAGAAGAGCCTAGAAGAGAGATAGAGAGGGACTTCTTACAAAAGTTTGTGCTGATAGGCAAGAAGGAATGGTATTAAAGTGGGAGAGGGAAGGTTCTGATTAGATACTAGGAAGAAATTCTTTACTGTGAAGGTGGTGAGGTGCTGGAACAGGTTGCCCAGAGAAGCTGTGGCTGCTCCATCCCTAGAAGTGTTCAAGGCCAGGTTGGATGGGGCTCTGAGCAACCTGGGCTAGTGAAAGGTGTCCCAGCCTATGGCAGGGGTGCTGAGCTAGCTGATCTTTAGGGTCCCTTCCAACCAAAAGCAATCTGTGATTCAATGTACCTTGACAAAGCCGAAAATTAAAATAAACTGCTACATTTTTAACTTATTTACAATATTTATGTTTACAGATTTGCTTTCCTCCTAGTATTTAAATCACTTGAAATAAAAGAATTGCCCTCTTATAAATTGTCTGATATGAGTACAAGAAGTTTGTTTGTTTACTTTCTTCCCCAGTAGACCCTGCTTTCATTCATCCTGGGATAGGAAATGACAGTGAAGTAGTCTAGACTTCCATAATTGCCAACAGGATCACAATCTGTCCCTGGTTTTCCCTTTCTCTACTGTGACACATTCTATTCTTTAACTAGGCACATGATGAGATGTAATTTGAATTTACAGCATGGAAAAGAATCCCCAAGCACATTAGAAACTCATCTGCCAACTGCACACAGCGATTGCTCCTCTCATTTCTGAAACACAACCACTTCTGCTGCGAAGCAAACTGACTTTTAATGGCATTGCAACTGTTTAAGATGGAGAAGAAGATAGACACCATACACAGTGATAATATCTGAGAGATTTTCAAGCTGATCCACACTCCTTCAGTGGCTCTCCTGGAGCTTTTCCTGATGGTCTGTGGAAAGCTGCCTCAGTGTATTGTGCAGAACCTTTCTCTAATTGTTTTAACCAGAATCCCAGAAGGTTTCTGGAAAGTAGAGGCTGCCTGTTTTATGTTTGACCCCATGTGGAAATGCTGCATCCAGACAAAGAGGAAAAAAAACTACAAAAACAAAACAACAACAAAAACAACAACAACAAAAAATCACAAAAAACCAAATCAGAACAAAATTTACAAGGTGAGAAAGTATAAAAACTTCAAATATAATGCATGAAGGAATATTAGAGAATGGCACAAGCTGTGGGATTAATGTCTGACTTTCTAGAACCCGTTCATTAGGCATCCATGAAATCCTATAGTATTTTTCCCCCCTTCAACAATTAACTGCAGGAAATAATTTTGCAGTCCCAGAGAAACCAATTAAAAGGTGTTCTTGAACTGAAGCTTGAGTCACAATTAAGTTTCATAAGACTTTCTTATATAGTAGACTGAGTTATTAAAAGAAAGAAAAAGAGTCACCAGAAATGACATTTTACTCCCATTTTGGCAGCAACAAATCACTCTGGTGTATGAATGGGCCCCAAGATCAGTGACCACAGCATTTGCAGGAATTTTCTGTGGTCAGAAGAGGCTTTTTGCATATGTCTCACAGGGCTTCCCTTGCTTTGGTTGCGTGCAGGGAGAACTTGGCTGCATGGAAGACAGGGTTTTGCAGGCATACTTGAGGGGAATGCCAACAGAAATGCAAGATATGCAATTGCACAGCACTTGAATTCTCTAGGATGCAGCAAGTTAGAGAAGCAATAACAAAAAAGAAAAATAAAGAGCTGCATGCCATCCTTCCCCCAGTGAAGCCAAGGCTTGAGTGTGTGAGGATTAGCAATAAGCTGAGGAAGGAGCAATGAGGAGAAGCTACACACTGAAAAATCAGTCAAAAGAACAAATCCCTCTTTTGAAAACACAAAACCTACCACAGTTGGCAGGAAGGAGACTATTGAGAACTATGAACAAGACAATCTCTTACTGCCAAGCAGCAAAAAGCCATCGTTTCCCCATCAGTGAGGACCTTTGTGCCACAGAGGGAACATCCCCAAGGGAAGCAGAGCCAACAACTTCCCATTGCACTGAGCTATGGCATTGCAAGGTAATGCTGAACCAAAGCTAATCCCAGCTACTTGTAGGCTTGTGACTTGGCAATTGATGTTTTTGAGGGCATGCCACTCTTGGCTAAGCAGAAACAAAGTCCCTCTAAGCCCACAGAAAACCAGATCAGCTTATGGTCCCTGACAACTCCAGTTATGCCTCACTCTGTATTCACACAAGCACATGTGCAAAAGAACAAATATGAACTTATCCTCAGATCTGGAGCCCCTTCCCAATTCCAGCCCCCACTGCTGCTCTCAGAGCTGGCTTTGCCACTACACCAGAGGTGTGACAGTAGTGGCAGAGTCCAATCTGCTGCTTGTTTGCTGCTGGCTCTGCCCTTGCTGTTCAGGGGACAGGACTGGGTCTCAACCCATCAGTTTATATTTTACAATCACTTTATAATAACAAGAGGTAAATAAAATTCAGATTTTACATTGTCCAGGGACTTAGCACAAAATGTGATATTAGGAAATCTATCTCTCTACCCATATCTGAATCCTTCCCATAGGTTGGCTAATGAATTAAACAATAGGAGAAAAGGGTTATTTGGTACTTTTAAACTAAATTTGTAGTAAGACTTGACATGGAATCTGCTTGCTAGAAAATGCTGTGTCATCCACTATAAAAGAAATGAAGTCTGTAATGGTAATTTTTTCAAGGTTTTAACAATCCATAAAGAACATTTTAGCAGTTTCAAAAATACAGCCAATGCCTTTTCACTAGGTAATTTTTGCAATTTGCAAAATTCTCGTCCTTACAATCCAGAGGGAACTGTGCTACTCATTCAACACCACCTAGGTTGGGAAAGAAAATGGTGGAGAAAGAAAACAACAGCAATTTGTCACTTTCTAAAAAAAATTATTTTTTTTTTGTTTAATTGACTAATTATTTTAACATTCACTTTTCTACAGCTAAGTACACTGCAACAGGTATGACATATTTCCAGCCATGTTGTAAAGGTATTTAATAGGCAACAGCCATGTTGCTATCTCAGTTAAAATCTGCACCACACATGGCCATGAAAGTAACACCACAAAATAAATAATATAGCTCTAATATCACTGGGAAAACAACCTTTGTGAAAGACCACTGAGAGAAAATATCTTCATCATACTTTCACTTTTACTAAAAAACTCAAATAATGAATATACATCTGTTCATTTCTCTTCAAAGTTTAAAATAAAAGTAAAGGAAAATAGTCAGGGCCCTATTCTGACTTGTAGATTAATCCCCATTTTATGCTTAAGGAAGAACTAACTTTCAAACCTTCATTTTCTTAACTCCACACAAATCACCCCTGAGCAAATAAGAACGGCCATAATACACAAAATTCTCTCAGGATCAAATCCATACTGAATCTCTGCTGAGATTAAAAATATTTTATTTTCACTTTTCTCATGACACTTTTCATTTTGGATTTGCCCCCAAAGGAATATGTTGCTATAAATTACCTATTCTTAGAACACATTCCAAGCTAGAGCTAATTAAGAAGTCCCAAAAAAAGTTGTGCTGGGATATTTTCACATGAATCTTCTGCAGCCTGGAGGTTGGAGGAGCTGAAAGCATGTGGTGTAAGGTGGATGGAGCCTCCAACTCCTTATCAGAGAACTGAAAGGAAAGCCACAGGATTTCCTTTGGCAATTCCTCAGCTCCAGGGAGCTGGCTGTGGAGTCTACCTACCAAGAGAGAGCTATAAACCTTCCTCAGAAAGCCTGGTGTGACTCTAAATTTAATTCTTGATGCAATGCTTAGGTCTCTGAGGTCAGTGAGATTTAGAGGAATTGCATCCCAGCAAAGTGTCCACCTGGACTGTATCAAAGGCCCAGATTCAGATTGATTTAATCTGCTGGAACTTTCTCTGTATTCCAACCACCCTCTATTTGAGGTCTGGAGTTATCCTGGCAGGTTTTAATTACCCAGGAGCAATCTAAGCTGATCATCTTTTCCCAGTATCTAAATAGCACTTTTTTTATCTCCTTTTTAGTGTTCCTGAGTCTTGTTGTGCCTCAGCATTGATATAAAGCACAGCAGTTATACCCTAGGGAATCTGTCTCCATCTGCTCCCCTGCACCCCCACCACATCCTTGTGCAGCTTGGTACCATGGCTACCATCCTTCCATTCTGCAAGATTTAACAGTGTTTTCCATGGGTGGATGATAATTTTCTTTTTTTTTTATCATTTCCCCCTTATTTCTACATCTTTAGCTCTGTAATATCACTTCTAGTTTTCACATGTCTGAGGGCAAGAGCCATACTAATCCCCTAAACAATTTTATTTTTTTTTCCTGCTTCTCAAGAATTCTGCTTGTGTTTACTCATTTTGAAGACTTGGCTCAACAGCTCAAAATCACGTTAGAGAGTTACTGTTAAGAATAAGGGAAATCCTGATCAATATCTCCCTCTCAAACTTTCCCCTTGTCATACACATACCTACCCATATCCCCAGAATAACCCCATAATACAGAAATACCAACCACCTCTAAAAGACAATGAGACAAAGCTTCTATTATGGGACCATCACCAAACAAGAGAGAATTTTTCTAGTGACACTAAAGGTTCAAAGCTCTGATATAAATTGACCCATCCCACAATCAAAACAGGACTGAGAGAAGAGTAATGAAGACAAAAAAAGAAAAAAAAATGTAGAAAATGTTAATGCAAAACCAAAAGGCAGAGCACCATTTTCTTTTTCCCATTTGCTCTGGTGGAGTAGAAAGCTTTAAGAATGAAAATAATTGGTACCCACTGCAGGGCACTGGTTGGTGTGGACACAGATGTGCTGAGCATTATTAACCAACAAAACAAACTGAATATGAACATCTGGCTAATGCTTTTTGCTGGATAACATTGCACCCACTCAGTTTCTATTGCAGAGGAGAGTTGGACTCATTTGTTTTCTCTTGCTTCACTCAAAAAAAATGAGTTGAATGAAAAGTGATTTAAATTAAAAGTCAAGTGAGCCAAGCTGAAACAAGAGAAGAGTTCTGGCAGTTCAGCATACACAATTTCTTAATCTGTGTGTGAGAAGCATCTCTCAGGACAAGCACAACAGTTAACACTAATGTGCCAACATTGCAGGCTGCAGTACGTTGTCAGACCAGAGCTGGCTTTAAACTTGTTTCCTAGTGCTAAAGACAGTGGTGTCATGATATTAGAGAGCTCTGGAAGAGTTATTTTACCTCAGTTCTCTAAGCAGACAGAGCACAAGGTCTGCAGGATAAGATCAAGAGGCTGCAAGTCTATTAAGTGCCAAGCAAGCAGGTCCTTTTTATGAACAGGGAATTTATTAACATGCTTAATACATGCAGCTGACAAATATATTATTGTTTCCTTTACAGTGGCATCTAGAGAGGCCTTTGGCTGAGATAAGGACTCCCAGCTGTGCTAAACATTATGTAGGCATAGAGCAAAGACAGGCTCCATTCAGAGGAGCCTGCATTGTGCAAAGACACTGTGCAACTGTGGCTCAGATCTGCCTGTCAGCAACACTGCAGTTTAAAGCCTGGATTTCTAATCTGCATCTTGGAGCAACAACTTAAGGATTCCATGTAAAAACATTGCTTTGCCAACCTGATGCTCTATTATAGCCACCAGACCCTAATAAATGATTTGGGTGATATATTAGTTAAATACACAGGAAGTCTAAAATCTATGTATTTCTTTATCACTGTATTAAATACTGTGACACTAACTCAGGTGCTAGTTAGCCTATTCTGCTTTACACAGCTCTCTGTCAGTCTTCTATAATAAACTATGTGATGACTCATAAACATCTCAAACATTTCCCTGGGTGCTCAGTATTTTATTACACGGATGCCAATTATGTTTGAGCAGCACACTGCACAAGCCTGAACAGTCATCTATTATATGAATGCTTCCATTGATTCCTTTACTACAGAGGGTTAGGCTTTCATATATCATACTGAATAGAATTTTTTTCCATAGGCATTGGGGGTAAACTGTTGGTGAAAGTGCTTTCACAGGTTACAGGCACCACCACTGTGCTCGACCTTACTCAAAGATTTGTCAGGTTTAGAATAATATATCTTCCCCTCACCCCAGCCCCCATTGCCCTTTTCTTTTAAAGCAGACTCTGCCATGAGGAAAAGAAAATAACCAATTTTACAGATATAAAGTGATAGCCATTGTGCTCAACACAATTTAACAGGATTGACTTAAAAAAGGAGCTTGAAAATAACAGCATGAACAGCAGGTTGTCCTCTAAAAATACCCAGGTCATGGAGCACTCAGTAATGAAAAGCATCCAGCTCATGCAGATGTATACAATACAGGACCTTGAGGTACAAAACACACTGAAATCAATAATGGTCTGGATATCATAGTGTTCTGCTTTTAATAAGAAAATAATCAGAGCTGGCTTTTGCACCAACAAGAACATTTCTAAGTTACACGTTAGTGCCACATGGTCAAGGTAACACTGAAACCACAAAAATATTCAGACACCTGTTCTTGAAACACTGACATTTATCACTCACAAACAGCACATGCCTGTTTTTAACAACTCAGGGGCTGTTGACTGCTTCCCTGGAAGAAGTAAGAATCCCAGCTGGAGCATTGGGCACCAGGCAGGAACTAAGCCCCATGAGGCAAGAGTGAGAGCAAAGCACACACTATCACAGCATTGCCACTGTTAAAAACCCTGCAGATACCTCCAAGACATTATAGAAAGGCCCAGCTCATCTCCTGAACTGTCTATGCCAAGCCAAGGGAGAGGTTTCTCTTCCTGGTCTACTGAGGGACCAAAGTATTCCTTCCTCCTCCTCCTTTGAGCTGGGTCTCCAGCTGTCACTGTCACCTCAGCATCTTTCTAAGATATATTACCAATGCTAAAATGGGCTCATGGGCTACTTTTTTTAGGTCTTCGACCTGGCACAATGGATTGCTGCCTGAAATGTGCAGCAATTTTGGCTCCAGTAAAGTAAAGATTTCCTGTCAAACAGATTAGAAGGTTAGACCAACCCATATTGCCCCTCCAAAGTGAGCTGCTAAGGAGAAACAGGAGCATAAATACCACAAAGTTACTGGCAAATGGGGTCAGGAATTTGTAGACCATGAAGGTCCTCTTCCTCTACTTACAGGGAGATAGTGGTGGTCAGTTCAGACTGGGATAAGACTGGGCTAAAAGAAAGTCAGAGAAAAGCACAAGATAGCAGATGAAACTCCATTTTATATCTGGGAGACAGAAACAAAATTGATGCTTTAACAGCATGCATTTATAGCTTGCAAGCCTGATGAGAGGCATACAATAAAAACTATTTAATCACAGAAATGATCTGACTTCACTAGAATGATATGGTTTGTTTTAAAATGCTATTTTAAAGTGGAAAAAAACTCTTTTTTTCCTGTAGGTTGCTTTGAATGAACCCAGGCTTTGGGGGTAAAGTCTGCTACTAAGTGACAATTATCACATCTTGTACAGTGTCTCTTGCACATCCATGCAGAATCTCCCTGTATTGCTGACACAGTATACTAAAAAAGTTCTTGGAACTACCACTCATCTATATGCCATAGCCACCTTCCTGCTGTTTTTTGGGGTCTTAGTCTTCTTCCACAAAAAATTCCCAAATAATCTTTTGTCCATCCAGCTTCCTTTTCCATTTCATAGAATATACTTTTTACCTTGCCTCTCCAATCCCAATATTTCCCCAGCTTTTCCTCACAGAGCCAGTCTCAAGCACTAACAGGTGCTTCCCTGCTGTTTCTTTACATTTTATCACTTCATCTCCTGTAGCTGTCCTACCACAAATTATTTTCTGTCTGCCTTTTCCATCTTTGCTTTTTTCTGTCTCAGTCCATCATAATCATACTAATACCTTTTTTTTTTTTTTTTCCTAGAAATACCTTTGAGCTTGGGTGATGTCTGCAAGCGTAGCACTCACAGCAGAGAAAAATGTTTTCCCACTAGAGAGAGGCCACTGTTGCTCAGCTCTGTCATAGCTTTTCTGGTCCATGCAAATAGCAAAAACAACGTATGGCCACTGTGCCTTTTTAGCATTTTGAAAGTAATACACAGAAGGCAAAAACTCATGAGATGGTTTTCATGAGAGATCATGAAAACTCAGGTTTTGTTGGTCATAAAGGCACTTTCAGAGGCTCCACTGAGCCAAGGTGCTGTCTGTCATGTTCTCCCCTGCTCTGAGTTATGTGGCAGTCAGTTTTACTGAAAGACCCTGCACAGCAATCTGCAAATACTTTACAAAGCCATAAAAGCCAAGATTGGAAATTGACATATATACTTTACTCAGCTTGTTCCTTCTACCTGGTCAAGGCCAGGCTCAGTTCTACCTCCTCCAGACACACAGAGGTGGCTCTGATTGAAAGACACACAGCAAGACAGCAGAGCTGCAAAAGGGTTGGAAACAGGGAGAGCTGCCCAAAGCATGGATCAACAAATGAACATCTACTCACCCCATCTCCACCACACAGGGAAAACAAAGCATAGGACTGCAACAGTTAAAAAGAAAATCATTTTGGTGAGAGGTGTGAGGTAAATGCTTCCCTAAGAGTCAGATTCTGTGCATGTTTCTGTTATAGCATTAATACCAAGACCAAGCAAATCATTTGAAATTAATTAATTGTTGAGGAGTCACTGAGATCTACAAAGTACCTAAATATCTTTGCCTGCAGTGATTGTGTAAAGAACATGAGGAAAATGTACTTAACTCTGCATGTCTATTTCCTAAGTAGTAATCTGAAAATTGCTGAATCTAATTGGCAGAAATGCTGAGTACCCACAGACCCAACAGGCAACAACAAAAACATTATCTCAGTGTGTTGAGTTGATGTGGCCAGAAATATGTATTCTATCCCCATCTCTGAAAGCTGGGTGGGGCAGTGACCCTTATCTCCATGGCACATACCATCTGCTAATGGGCCATCTTTAAAACCAGGTGGGGCAATCATCTTCATCTTTTCCACAGCCCATCCTCCCTCCAGGAAGATATCATCTGCTGCTGGCCCATTCAGTCCCACTGTGTGACTGATAAAATTACATCATCCCACTGGGAGATGCTCCAGCCAGGGGGAGGAGCCAAACCTTTCCTACCTAGATAAAAACTGAGATTTGGAACACCAAAGCAGCATTTTCCACTGGATTCCAGAGGAAAAACAGACCCTTCCACATCATCCCTGGATCTTCAGAGGAAAACTGCACCTTCTACAGGAGCACTGCTTCAGCTGAACCACATCTGCCACTGCAGGAGGATGCAGCCACCATTTAATGGGATTGCTACCAACACCCTGATTGACTGACAGGGTGTCAGGCTGTATTCTGACTCTGTTAGGGTTGGGATTGTTCCTTGTAATACTGCATTTCTATTTTAATTTTCCTAGTAAAGAATTGTTATTCTCAATTCCCCTATCTTTGCCTGAGAGCCCCTTAATTTCAAAATTATAACAATAATTTGGAGGAGGGGGGGTTTATATTCTCCATTTCAAAGAGAAGCTTCTGCCTTTATTGGCAGATACCTGTCCTTCAAACCAGGACCCTCACTTTTGTAAACAGATTATGTTTCATATTGGTTAAATGAACTATCAACAGCTGGTGGGGTCTTCTTGCCTTTGACCTTCTATCTGAATTCCCAGTCTGTACAACAGAAACTTTGTTATGACTTTACTGCCTAAGTTAATTTGAAGATAAAATTGACATCTATAAGGCATTCACACTGCAATGAGGAGCAGCAGCATGAAAAAAGCTATCCATGGGATTATTTATAGTTTTTTTCCATCATTGGACATATCCTCATAAATAAGAAATCAAACACTGTTCACCTTTTCTACTAGAATAGAAAGAGGTCCTACAGGAGGTCTGATTAAAGGCTTGTTAGGGGTTAGGTTTCTTTTTGTTATTTCTTACCTGTAGAATTTTTCCAATGAGTTGCTGGGAAATGTCAACTGCTGGTACTTATAGATACTTGAGAGAACATAGGGCTGGCTGGGCCCAGCTAAAAGGAGGGCACAGAGGCAGTAGCTAGCTCTCACTCTACACTTCAGAAGGAGACACTCAAAGCTGCTGTGGCTTGGGGAAAGGATTTCCCCATAACCCAGCCCAGAGCTGTTTCTTGTTTCTTGTTCTTGTTTCTTCTTCTCGTTCTTGTTTCTTGTTTCTTGCTCTTGTTTCTCCTTCTCGTTCATGTTTTTCCTTCTCATTCTTGTTTCTCCTTCTCCTTTTCCTTCTCCTTCTCCTTCCCCTTCCCCTTCCCCTTCTCCTTCTCCTTCTCCTTCTCCTTCTCCTTCTCCTTCTCCTTCTCCTTCTCCTTCTCCTTCTCCTTCTCCTTCTCCTTCTCCTTCTCCTTCTCCTTCTCCTTCTCCTTCTCCTTCTCCTTCTCCTTCTCCTTCTCCTTCTCCTTCCCCTCCTCCTCCTCCTCTGGAGCTTCTGATGCATCTCGTCCACCAGCTGGGATCTTTTGCTCATTCCTGCCATTCCAGCTCAGTGCTCTTCAAAGTCCTGCAAAGGCTCCCAAATCAACTGAACCAAAAGTTCAGGGCTTTGTGAAGCAAAGCCTCTCCTCCATCCTTTCCCGTCTCAGCCGAAGAAGATGTCACGGAGTCCCTAGTTCCATTTGTTATTAATTCCATTGTTGTTGTTTTTGTTTGCTTTAGTATACATACGAATAAAAATCTGTTATTCCTATCCTCATATCTTTGGCTAAAAGCCCCTTAAATTCAAAATTATAATAATTTGAGGGGAGGGAATTTATATTCTCCAATCCAAGGATGGGTCCTGCATTTCCTAGTAAGCACCTGTCTTTCAAACCAAGATAAGGCTGAATCCATCATAATTCATACACATGAGAGGACCATATTGCACAGTCAGGGCAGTTTCTCCTTCACAGAAAATTGAGAAATTTGGATAAAATTGTAGGGGATGGGGGCAAATCATTTAGAGGAAAACCAGATGTTTAAACTGCAGCTGCAGACTTGCTCTAACTTGGGCCTCCTTCTTTCTACTTTCTATATATCTAGATGCCCACAGGGATGCTGCTGGCAGCTTAGCTTGTTCTGAAGATATAGTGGAACATATAGAAAGTGTAGTAACTTTCTTGCTCTGTAATAGGTTGTGCTCACTAGTCCTTTGGTATCAGGAATTCTTTTAGGGTAGCATATAGTGTTGCTGTAAGATATAAAAAAGATTTTCTACCATGTCTTTAAAAATCTGCAAACATATTTATTCTGCAAGAGCATGGGGTGGGGGTGGAGAGAAGTTATCATGTGGCCAAATGTTCTAGGCAATATGGCTTACTGCATATGAGTGAGGAAACTTCTGTCAAGCTTCTGTAATTGAATCAGACTTTGACAACATGAGAGTACTAATTGATGTTTTACAAATCCAGTAAAATGGCAAAGGGAACAGAGAAAACAAAAAATGAGCAACTCGTCATGAAATGCAGTGTTATGTTGGGTGACTTGGTCATGCAGCTGAGTAAATATAAATAAATATAAATATAAATATAAATATAAATATAAATATAAATATAAATATAAATATAAATATAAATATAAATATAAATATAAATATAAATATAAATATAAATATAAATATAAATATATAGATATATATAAGTATATATAAATATATAAATATATAAAAATATATATATGGGGTAAGGACTAGACTTTTTGAAACTCTCAGCTCCAAAATGTGCCTTAGATAAATCCAGGTGCTTCCTGCAATCTAAACTGTAGTAAAATGTTGGATGCAGAGGACTGAGAGTTTGAGGTATTTTTTTCAAATATGGCTTACAAACCAGCCCAAGTCCACACATGGCTGTTGAAAGCCAGCAACTCAACTCTTCTGTAACTAAAAATGCATCAAGAATGTTCATCAGACATTAAAAGCCCATGAGTTTTCTCCCACTGCTTGTGAGTCAAATATGCTGGCACAAAAAGGTAGGAGATGAACATCTGTAATTAGGACCTGACTTTCAATAAAAGGAATCTCAGGTGCATGGAAATAGCACTTTCAGCAGTTCAGGTGCCTGGATGTGGGCACATCATGAGCAGATGGCTTACACGGTGTGCCTGAGTAGGATGTGTCATGGCAATTACACAGCAACCCCACACACTCTCTGCAGAGTACAGTGACAACAATATTAAAGTTATTGTTCGCTAACATAAAGAGACGTTATGTGATGATCTCAGTCCCTTGAGAGGAAGAGTTCAACAAGGCAGAGTTCCCCAGCTACTGCTATCAGGAATGATCCCACTGGACCTGTCTAAAGAGAACAAGAGGTTGATGGGACACACATATTTTCACAGAATCACAGAATAACCTGAGTTGGAAGGGATTCAGAGGGATCATCAAGTCCAACTTCATAGCACCATCCCCAAGAGTCACACCAAGTGCCTGAGAATATTGTCCAGACCTTTCTTGAGCTCTGTCAGGCTTGGTGCTGTGACCATTGCCCTGGGGAGCTGTTCCAGTGCCCAACCACCCTCTGGGTGAAGAACCTTTCCCTAATCTCCAACCCAAATCTCCCCTGACACAACTCCAGGCCATTCCCTTGGGTCCTGTCACTGGTCACCAGAGAGAAGAGATCAGTGCCTGCCCTTCTGCTTCCCCTCACAGGAAGCTGTAACTGCAGTGAGGTCTTTCCTCAGTCTCCTCCAGGCTGAACCTCAGTGACCTCAGACTCCTCACAGCTTCCCCTCAAGCCCCTTCACCATCTTTGCTGCCCTCCTTTGGACACTCTCCAATAGCTCAATGTCTTTTTTATATTGTGGCACCCAAAACTGTCCCCAGCACTCGAGGTGAGGCTGCCCCAGCTCAGAGCAGAGCAGCACAATCCCCTCCCTTGCCCTGCTGGCCATGCTGTGCCTGATGCCCCCAGGACACAGGTGGCACTGCTGGCTCATGTTCAACCCCCAGGTCCCTTTCCCCAGCACTGCTCTCCAGTCTCTCATTTCCCAGTCTGTACGTCCAGGGCTGCCTCATCCCAGGTGCAGGATCTGGCACTGCACCTTTTGAACTTCCTGTGGTTGGTGATTGCCCAGCCTTCTCGTTTGTCAAGGTCTCTCTGCAAGGCCTCCCTCTGATGCAGTTTTAAACACATTTTCAACCACTCAACAAGAGCTTACATTTTTCTTTAAGAGCCATCCACCAAACCTGAATAGTACAGTTCTCAAGACTGAGGTCTTTGGAATAGATCAAATGAAAGCTTCTCCTATTTCAGGTTTTTAAGGAATAATTTCCACTCATCCTTTCCAATCCATATCTTTTATCCACTTCCATACTGACTACACACAGGAGGAATCTGCAACAAGCAGATTGAAATTAGATGCCAAACCTGATATGAAGGCACCACATGCATCTGTAGAAGAATGTCTGTAGTAGAATATGCTTAAAGAAGAATTCTATAACATGTGAATTACATAAAGGACTAATATCTCCCTCTGAAGATTAATAAACTCATAGTCTGTGAATGACCTCTACTCTCTCAGAGGCAGATACAATATATTCTTGCCTCTCAGCTGAAATGCTCCTTTTTGGAGTGTCAGTTTTCCTGCACATGCTGATTTTCCATCCTCCTGACTAGTTCTGATGGCTTGTCCCTCCTGCTACAGCTCATGGTTTATTAGTTTGAATACCCTTTCTTGGCTAGGAAGGACACTGTTGCTAAAATAACACTTTACTTTTTAGTATCCTCACCTGTAAAACAGAGATAGTTCTGTTCAGTGCTCTGTAGTTCTGCTTGTTGGGGTTAAAAAGGCACCAAGAGCATCCAAGATAGCATAGAGGTGCTGTGAATTAATATTTTTAGTTTTCACTTTATATATTTCTACATTTATTCCCTTTGCCACAAAAAACTGTTTCAAAGAGGAATTCTTCTTTCCACAAGAGCAGTTTTCACTATTCACCACCTATTTTCCTCCTACAGAGAAGCTGGTGAAGCTGGTGGAAGCAGACACAATCACAGGTATCTTCTCAATGAAACATCAAGAACAAGGAGTCAAGAACAGTTTCAAGAACCCACAGTTCAAAATGTATATGAGTGAAATCTTCTAAATAGTAAAAAGCACTTTTTTTTTTAACAGAAAAGTCTTTTAGTTAGAGAAGATATTCACAGTGTATAGTTCAACTTCTGTTTCAAAAATGAAAAGCAACATAAACACATTTTCTTGCTGTTCAAATTCTGTCATAGACCCCACAGAAGACAAATCTTCACAGCATCCAAGATCAAAACCTGGAAGAAGCCTTCATTCTCCATTAGCCAGAGAGATTGAATGTGGCAGTTTGTGCCTCACCTTTCAAACTCAGCTATTTATCCATGCTGGCAAAAATAAAGAAGCTTGAATGCTGTCTCCTGCATTGAATAATCCTCTACACCTAACAGTATTACCATGACAAAAAAGAGTACTTATGATTCCTCCTACACAGGAGAGAGGAAGAAAAACTTGTAAATTGGCAGTGACATCATCTGCTAGAAAGTGATTCACACTTCATGAAACAGCAGGGAAAATGAAATTTACTCCCAACCACCACAAAGCTCTTTCACTGAATCAGTGTGTGGCAGAAATGATAGTAGGAGACATAAATCCTTTCTCTATTTTCGAAAGACAAGGATTGTGTAATGAGCTAGAGTGCATAGAGCAAAATTACCATATACTGTCACTGAAATATATTTCCCCTGTGGTTTTGCCAAAAAAAGGTATGAAGCCAGGATAGAAAATATAACAGGTGATGCTGGAGGCAGAAAGTGGATTAATACACATCACCAGCGATATGTGACTGGCTTACAAAACAGTGCCTTGCATGACTGACAGCACTAGAAGATGAGCTGTTTAATATTCTCTCTGAAGTTGCCCTCTCCTCAGAACACAGCCACACCTGAATACACTGCAACCTCCATGTCCCCTGCTCTGCTGACAACATGCTGAGAGAAATGGAGAAAATATTAACACTTGGAAGATAATGTTTCCCCACATCTCTCTGAACCCTGCTATACCCTGGCAAAAAGAGAAATGAAATAATTGCCTAGTTTTCCTACAGAATTCCTCAGATGTAGCTGCAATTACTATTTATGTTATAGCAGTGCCCATGATGAGCAGATGTTTGCAGACAAATGTGAAGGATCTTGCCTTGCCACTGAGTGTGGTTGATTGAATTATGTGACTTCCAGGCAGTTATCATTTTCTGTCAATGGGTCAAAGCTTTGCAATCTCCTAATAAATTAGGCATGAGCACCACACAGCAAAAGAGAACTCTAAGAAGTTGCCATTTATGAAGATAAAGTTGCCTCCACTCTTCCAAATCTACCTTCAGCAAGAACTACCACATGCTGAAAAGAAAAACATTTATCAAGGTCTGCAAGAAGACAAGTCTGAAGCTCCATTTCTGTGTCGAAGAGAAGGAAACAAAAGATTAAAATAGCTTTAAATGAAATCATCTGCATTTTTC
The DNA here is from genome assembly GCF_029582105.1 of Oenanthe melanoleuca. Lineage (NCBI taxonomy): Eukaryota > Metazoa > Chordata > Aves > Passeriformes > Muscicapidae > Oenanthe > Oenanthe melanoleuca. The sequence continues at coordinate 96,682,820 of NC_079336.1, forward strand.
CTTTTAGCTCCCAATGCTCTGGTCCAATACAACAGAAGGGCCCCAAACACAGAAGAACATGAGATACTGCTTTGGGCCAAACCTCAGCAACTAAGTTCTGAAGGCTGCCATAAAAAAAGTAACCACAATTACAGCAAACTATTAACCTGGACATTAGTCAAAAAGTTTCCAGAACTTTGAGAACCAACCTGGGCACTGATTCAAGTAAGCAAGACCTTGAATACAGTTTTGCCACGACAGCTTTACAGATTTTATTGTTTCACACAATTTTTATGGAAAAACCCAGCTGTACTGACAGCTTTTGTCATGATGCAGTGTCCTCTTTGGAGCACTGTGTTGACAAGCTGGAAAGCAATGTGTTGGTTTCACGTGCTAAGGGGAGAGGGGTGGAGCGGCCTGAGGGAAACCGCGCCAGGCCGGTGGACAGGAGGGGCTGTCCCGTCTCTGAGGGCTTCCCCTGTGAGCTGCTGGAACCAATCAGAGAGCTGATTTGGTGATGGACAGCTCGGAAAACCAATTAAAAATTATTTCGCTTTCACAAATCACAGTGGATGGAGCTGGCTAGCTCTCTTTTGGCTTCCGGCTCCCAGGAAGCTGTGGTGGCCTCTGGCTGGGGCACCAGCCCCCTGGTCTGGCACTGGCTCTGCAGGGAGCCCCTGGCCCAGCTGCGGCTTGGCCCTGGCCCTGGTGGCCCCATACAGCTTTCGGCTCGGCTGGGCTTGGCTCAACTCTCCACGTGGCATGGCCGAGCAAGGGGATGGAACAGCCACCAAAGGCTCTCCCTCCCCTCCCCATTCTGAGAAGAGAGGCCCCAGATGATGCACATGGCTCAGAGTTTTTCCAGCAACAGCCTGGCCTGGCTTCTTCATGATCTGGGTACAATTTTAACTCTCTTCATGCCTGGATAAGATCCTCGATCCCCTGAGATCCCCTGAATGAGAAGGAATGAAGCATGGAGACTACAGAAGTCAGCGGAATGAAGATAAAGTTTCTGGTGGGAAGAGATTGAAAAGATGCAACTGATGAGTATCTGAAAATCTTTTCTGTGGGCTAAGGGGATTGTGACTTCACTAAAATTCCTTTAAACTGTGAAATATACTTGGGACGGTTTGGGGTGCTTGAGAAGAAGACTTTTTGCCTCAGGGAAATGGAGCTCTCTCTGTTCTGGGACTGGAATATGAACAGAGACATTTGATAGAGAAGAAGATGAAGAGAATTCTGTTTTTTTCAGCAGCCTACCTTTAAAAGTGGTACCCCATGTGTGTAACATAACCCATTGAACAGCTCTAAAAGGACTGTGAAAGAATGAGAGGAGAGTCATAATCTGCAATATTTTCCCAGGCAGATGTAGATTGTGAAGTTGAAGACACCCCCTAAGCCATAACTAAAAGGAACTTTTCTCTCTTAAGTGAACTGAAATGATTATTTGGGTGGATAACTGACTGAAGTGTTTTCTGTATGTTGTTGTTAAGGAATGTGGAATGAAGGGAGGAGGGAACAATCTAGGAATCTTATTCTGAATTCTTTTTGTGTTATTAATAAATTTCTTCTTATATCCTTTTAAGTTTTGAGCCTGCCTTTTCTCTGTTCCCAAATCCTATCCCTAAAGGAAATTAAATATATTAAAATTGGCAAAACCCAAGTCACACTGTGACAAGGCCACAAGCACAAGAAGAAAATAAATGAAATGTACCTTCCTGTTTCCATCCAATTTTGGAAAAGGCAGTTGCGTGGAAGAAAGTGGTAAGTCAGCCCACGCCTGCTACAAGTTTCTTTCTTCCATTTTTTTAATCAACTACCAATGTTAATAATGTAAGGCTTATATAAAAATTGGTTCAATATAATCTCCTACACAATTATAATCTCCAACAGAAAAAGTAAATTAAAGCACCAAATAAAACACATTTTTGTGTAAAAGATATCTAGGAAATATAGAAATTATTCTGAGTTTCTGATGATTTTAAACTAAGCTGTGCCTCTCTTGATTCTGGAAATAGAAAAGGAGTTATGTTAGTATGACTTTTCTCCTGGACAGCTCAGTCCTTGCAGGAAGGGTTCTCTGTTCATGCAACACTTTTCTGGGATATAAACTTCTCCTGTGGGATATAAACTTCCAGCATCTGACTGGTGCATTGTACTTCTTCAGGATTTACTGTTTAGACTCAGGCAAGAATCCCTTTGTTTAAATAACAGTTGTATTCAGAGTAAAAGCTTATGTTTGTTTCCACAGTTTTAGAAGTAACTGTAACAGATATTATCTGCCATTTCATAACATTTTTTCAATAGTATTAAAAAACCAACCTAATAAATAATTATGAAACAGTCCCATAATCCTCATTTTACTGTTATGCGACTGTAGAAGTGGAGTCTCACAGATCAATAAATGGATAAAAGGAGAGGCAAACCAATTACTGTCTCTTCTGAAAAACAGCTTCTCCCTCCACATACCTTTCCCTCCTCTCTGAGAGTGAAGTGGAAGTACTTGGTCTGTGTGACACTGTTACTTGCCTTTGGTGACCCAGCAGAGAAAGGATCACCAGTGGCATCGTTGCCATTTTTACTGATGCTATCAAAGTGCAGTAAACCACTAACCCTGGCTTTAGTAACAGTCAGATTTGTTGGGGTTTTTTCTTCCTTTTTCTTTTTTAAAATACCTTTTGCACCTCAGTATCAAAAACCACAGAAATCAAAACCTGTGCTAGAGTACTTAAGTGCACAGCAAGGCAGTTCAAATGAAGTAATATTTTCCTATGGCTTGGAAAACACAATATACCTATCACTCTAATATTTACCACTGATGAATCCTTAAATCTAAACTTCAACGTCAAGGTCAGTTTTTTTGGATATGTCAGGCTCTATACGGAAATAACATAACTGGAAACAAAGGAATGTTTATCTAGAGATTCAAGTGGATGGCAACTCATCTTTTAAACAAAATGTTTATTTCAGGGTTCTGGTTGAGGTCAAATTGTCACTAACAGGGATTTTATATTAATAATAATAAATTAAAAAACAAGAACAAAAAAGCAACCAAAAAAACAACAAAGCAAAACAAAACAAAAAACAAACAAACAAACAAACAAACCAAAACAAACAGAAAAATCAAACAGGCTGATCCTTCAAAGGATAGGTTAACAAACCTGAACAGTTTTCTTCTTTGCTGTTTGACCAGAGTCATGCAACACAGTCTGACCCTTCTGACCAAAAGTCCTCAGGGAACTGGGGGAGACCCACAGGATAGGATGTCCAAGGAAAGAACAATTTCTACATCTGTTACATTTCTATTATCCACTTGGCACAGAATTACTGCTCAACACATAGGCAAAGCCATTGCAGGTGCACAGAATATTTACATTTTCTCCTAAACGAGATGGATAAAATTAACTTGTCACAACATGGCTACCTTAATTTTTTACTACGGAGTGGCTTTAATATCTGTAGGATACTATGCTGGAAGATATATTTTTTTCCTCTAAGGAGCAAAATGTTTCACTGAGTCCATTCCAAATTTTAAGAAACTACATCCCTTTTGAGCATGTGTATTTTTAACTGTTGCTTCCTTTACACTTTGTAGGAGTGACATATTAAAAAGATAACAGCTGCAACCACTGGTTTTAACTGTTGCTTCCTTTACACTTTGTAGGAGTGATGTATTAAGAAGATAACAGCTGCAACCACTGGTTATCAAAATACCACTCTCTAGGAGAAACTCTCTTTTAAAAGCAGCCATACCAATCAGCCTAGGGTGACACTTACAAGCCGACTGATCAAAAGAAAAATGTACAGAATACATTGCAGCAGATATCAAATTTAAAAAAAAAAAAAAAAATAGTCCTTTTGCAAGGAGGAGGATTTACATGACTTCCCAGCACTCTCCCTGGCAACAGTACCTGGAGACTCCCATCAATAACAAGTCCCAAACAAGGAGGAAACATCTTGGCCCATATAACATTTTCCTCTGACAGTGGTAATACATCATTCTATTTGCTATGGTGAATGTTCCTGCAGCACTTATGTTGGAGGGAGCAGAGGTAAGACAATTCACCTCTTTCAAAAATTTTCAAGCAAAAGAGGCAAACTAGTTCCAAGACAAACTGATATAAGCAAGTTGGAAAATTACAACATGTTGTTTTGCCAAAAAATCTAAAAATAATATTTTTCAATTATTTTTAAAGAATGGTACAAAATATTTCAGTGTCTCTTTCTTTTCTATTCAGCTTCTTATTCACATAAAAAATGAGTGGGCAGATTCAGTATGTTCTTTGGCAGTTTACTCTGTTCCCAATCTGCACACAGTTCCTGTCCATCTTTCAGAAAGATGGATGAGACAAGAAAGAAAAAGAAAACAAAGAGGAAAATTCTTCAGATTTGCAAACATCTCCTTCCTATTTCAGCACTTGTTAAGACCTATTAATGAATTGTCTTTCCTAGTGATTAAAAAAACCCCTCTTATCTGCTAAAGATGCATTTCCACTACCAGTGTCATCCTTCCATCATCAGGGCAGGACTTCCCTGGACAGGCAATGGCAGGGATCATGCCTCTGGAAAGGATCATCTAACTCAGCACCAGAACAGCTGGCTCCAGCTCTGCTCTCAGAAGCTGCTGCACAATTATGATCTCCTTTTAGCATAATTACTTTGATAAGCCACATATTCATCTTTGGGAGGATTATCACTAATGATTTCCTAATCCTTCTGTTTCTTATTTCAAAACAAGCATTGCCATTCCATGTATTTACTCATTGCCTGATATTTCAAATGGCTTCTCCAAAGTTACTGTATGGTAGAATCCATAACAGAATTTCTCTACAAAGTAGATGCTTTTTATATGCACAAATGACTAGTCAATGTAAAATATACATCAGTACATGATTTTTAAAACACTAAGGAAAGCTTACAGGTTTTATAGGAACCAGTAAACATGGCTATGCAATGCTGGTATTGTTTTTATGGGTCTTTTTATGGACACTCAAAAAACCCATCCCAAAAACTCAAATCAAAACAAACCCCACACATATATTCATATATATTTGTTCTTTTCCTTGAAAAGGTCTTCCCCTATCCTATCCCTCCTTGCTTCTAAACAGTAGCCAGTAAAATATAGTTTCTTTACTGATTTGCAGGAGCTATTTTTCCCAGCTGGGTCCTTAAGCTGTACACTGCACCCTGTAAAAGATATTTAGTCTGATTTGCAAAATCTATTTCTCTCCCTGGGCCTTTAAGCTGCTGTTGCAAAAGTGATAAAGGTGTTCTCATTCAGACTTTTATTGTTCCTGGGCCCCTTGCCACCTGTTTTTATTTTCTCACTCTTCCACTTTCTTCCCACTTTTTTGCTCAGAAACCACACTTGTCCATCAGAGCTGATTCTGAGTAACAGAATCAAACAAGCTCATTTCCACTCAAAAGTGCAAATTGTTGCAATTGTGAGTGAAAGTGTTTTCCTAGAGACTAAAATCCTAGTTAGATCTAATTCAAGTTGTTTAAATATGATCCAATTTTGCTTTATGTGCTAGCCAAACTTCTCTTCTGAGAATCATTGCTCTTTTGATGGCCTGATCTTTGAGTTATCCCCTTCATCTCTTGTCCCACTGCATCCCTGGCCTGGTGAGCAGGGTAAACATGCCAGCACCCCAGCAAAACACTCCAATTCCTAAGGAAAGAAATGCAAGTAGTTTCTTTATTTCAGTCACAGGCTGATTCACTGAGAAGTAAAAGAACAAAAAGAAAAAAGATGCCCAAACATTTTCACAAGAAGCCTTAGATTAAAAAGATTCTAACTGCCTGTAAAAACCACAGGATCCAAGTAGCATCCTTGCCCCTACTGAATGCATTTTGAATTTGCGTATGTAATGTTAATTATGAATGTAAGTGTGTCCATACAATTAATGTGTATCAACAAGTATGTAATGCAAAAGCAGAAATAGAGATAAAAAAGGTTGAAAAATCAAAAAGCTATCACTAGACAATTAGCTGTTTGTTCACTTGTTTCAAGTTTACTCAAAACATAGTCCATTTTTTGTCTGATAGATCTACCTCCACTGTACCCTCAGACAAGATAATAAATGTGACTAGATATAAGGATCTTTTTTCTTAATGTCTGTCCTCATTAATATATTCTACTTCAAAGGAATGAAGTAGTTCATACAGAGTTCAAATTAATATGGTTTGATTTTGCAAAAAGTATCCTTTTTTTGAGTGTTGCCACTTACTTCATCACTGCAGCGTGAATTAAACATGAATTCATGATAAAATCATCAAAATGCAAAACAAAGTGATGGTAGAGGGATCAAAGGCACCTTCTTAGTTGCCAGAGAAATCAAAACAGCAAATGAATTTGAAGTGCACAGCGCTAGCACAATCTCCTAGGACAAGTGCACATGAAGTATGTGAAGAAACTCTTAATCTTTGTGTTCCAGCAGCAGAACTGAAATGAACACAGGATGAAATTATTATTATTATTATTATTATTATTATTATTATTATTATTATTACACCACTCAGATGGGGTAACAGTCATCAGATTAGCTACTAGCACTTCTGAAAAACACCGTGGCAGGTCTTTGAGAGTTTGTCACTGTGAGAGTCGAGTGGGCACAAGAAATTCACATCCGAGGCTTTCAGAGTGCTCTTAATCAGAAACACACCAATTGCATCAGTTTTGAGAGCACAAAAGAAACTATATTGAAGAGTTCAGGTTCACAGGCTGAGCATTCAAAATGAGTATGAAATGCAGCCTTCCAGGCTGGGCAGAAGCATCACCACACAAAAAATATGTGGTGTAGGAGTGAATTTTTCTCAAGAGGTCTCACTTTCCCCATGCTGCTCTCTGCTGTCTTCAGCTAGGGCACAGAGGCTCTGGAGATGTCACTTGTAATATTATTTTATCTAGCATGGAAGCTGTCCAGTCCACTTACTCATTTCACAAAGACAACAGACAAAATAGCATATGGTAATGATTTGTAGTCACAGCTGCCCTTGCTGGGATTTGAAAGGGGAAAGGCTCCATATCCATTACTGCCTTCCTGAAAACCTAATCCTCCGGGGTATAGGAATTGTCTCTTTTGTTAGTTATTATAATTCTCTGATTAATAATGATAGTGTTGATTTAAATATGGGCAAGGGAAGCAGCAAAGCACTGTCACATCAGCACTGAATACAAGACAACTGGAGGTGCAGTGCTGCTCTGGGGAGGACCCAAGTCCCATTCCCTGCCATGAGCCACGTGTCCCAGAGCCACTCTGCAGGTTTTATCAAGGTAGCTGCTGAGGTTGCCAGTGAGGGCAGAAAGAGGGACATGTCCCCCTGTTCCAATCTCAAGGGCAGCCTTGGGGCTTGATTTCTCACCCAGGTGCAGCCCCCATATCCCAGGAAAACCTCTTCCCTAGTATTACATTCCAAGGCTGCTGGACCTGGAGTGCATCAAGTAATGAGGCAAAAGTCAGAAAGACTTTGTTCTCCCATAATTATCTGTGATGGGTCCAAATATGATACTACAAATGGTTGAACTATGAATGTTATTTATTTAAATGCATGAAGGAAGGATGACATGCTAATGCTTTTCATATGATGTTTCAAGGAAGAGAAGAACCTAAGGCAAGCATTTCTAAAGTTCACTTTAATGTGAGAAGACTGTGTAATACCCTCGAAGGATTAAGCAGTCCTGGCCTTGGCATATTCATCATTCTGCTCTTGTCACAGCACTTGATTGAATGGTTTTCTGGGAGGTAGAGGTTAAATTGAACCAGAACTAATTGAAGGTATATTTAATAAAAGCATCATCATTGTAATGAGTATACAACTGCTATGCTAATGCTGAATAATGTTTAAGCTACTGAACAAGTCCATATTGTTTCACCTAATAGGATTCACTGATTATCAAATAATTAATTCTACCCTAATTTTGCAACATCATGTGAAAATGTGAAACCCGCTCATAAATTAATTAATTCTCAAGTCAATAAAAGAGATGAGTGTCTAGGAATTACAATTGCTTCTTCTGAAATCAATCAAGGTATTATCACTTACTCGAGTCATACAGGATTGGTTTTGGTTCCTCGAGCACTTAGTGTAGTTATTACATTGTAATCATGTGTAATACAAGTCTGGCAGACTTGGGTGAACACTGAGAAGCCAAAGCTGCTCTGAACCTTTTATTCATCTTCAATTACACTGATGTCCCTTTTCAGAGCTTCAAACCTTTACTTGCATTCTTACCTTTTTTTCCCAACCCACCTCCTGCTCTCTATGTAGATGTCCAGCACATCTGGTCAGGACATTGAATTTGAAGATGATATTATGACTGTTGCTTCCCATTTTCCAGTTCAGTTTCCCAAGCTATTGGCACACGGGCTGTGAACGCTGCTTACAGAGCCAGGAAAGCAAATAGCATAACAGATCAGCTCGTAAAAATCAAGTATTCTTGCAAACAACAGCAACCAAACAAACAACCCCACAAACAAACAAATGAAATTAATAAATAAATAATCTACAGCCACAAGTCACAGTGAACATTCTTGTTCCTGGAAATAAATTTCTTTTGTGCAGTCAGGGCTTGAATTACCGTATACTAGATGTATTTTTAATTTCATCTTCCATTTTTTTACTGTAAGGAATAGCAGCATCTATAGGGCCCTATAATGCAGACCTGGCTAGTACAACCACAGAGATTTCTGCAGTCCTTCCAAAACCAGCCCAATTAACAAATGTATGAGAAAAAACAGAAAGGAACATTATTCTTTAAATGGTAAGGGGAAAATTTTAGCTATCTCACTTAGGCGAAGACATTCTCTGATTATCCTTGCTCTTGAGCATAAGGAAAGGAACTGGCACCAGTCTTGACCTCAGCATTTATGATCAATAATTGGGCTTCTTCCATCACCCCATCACCCCATCACCCATCTATATATAAACTCTGGTTCTATATGCCATTTATGCCTATGGCTTTTAAACCATTGAGTCAAATACCTTTGTAAGATATTTGCCAGTATTTACTTACTTTACAGTGTCTTAGGTTGCAATGGAAGATGTAACCAGAAGAATGTATTCTATCACCATCTGTTGAAACCAGCTGGAGCAGTGTTCCTTATCTCTTCCATGACTCATCCCTCATAACTCCAGAGGGATATCCTCTGTTAATGGGCCATTGAGTCCCACTGTATGACTGATAAAATTACATCATCCCACTGGGAGATGCTCCACCCAGGGAGAGGAGCCAAGCCTTTCCTACCTAGATAAAGACTGAAGATTTGGAACATCAGAGCAGCCTTTTTCTACTATATTCCCAGAGGAAGACCAGACCCATCTTCATCACCACTCAGCCTTCAGAGGAAAACTATACCCTTCTCCAGAATCATTGATTCAATAGAACCACATCTGCCACTGCAGGAGGATGCAGCCACCATTTAATGGGATTGCTACCAACACCCTGACTGACTGACAGGGTGTCAGGCTGTATTCTGACTCTACCAGTGTTTTGGTTTTTTGTATTACTGTATTTTTATTTTAATTTTCCTAGAAAAGAACTGTTATTCCTATTCCCATATCTTTGCCTGAGAGCTCCTTAATTTCAAAATTATAAAAATTTGGAAGGAGGGGGTTTATGTTTTCCATTTCAAGAGAGGCCCCTGTCTTTCTAGCAGATACCTGTCCTCCAAACCAGTACATATAGGAAGTAAATACTCAGCAGGTTTCAAAAATTATATGAAAACACCATTTCAGGGACCAGCCAAGAGTATTATTGTGACAAAGGGCATTGCTAAATGATGCCTACTTTCATTTAATTTCTCTAATAATGTAAAAAAGTTTTAAACCCAGCATTTAAACAACACTGGAGTTCCTCATTCAATCTCACAATTCCTGTAAAAACTCATTTTAGGGTCCCCAGCATTTAAAAAAATTAATATAAAAAAATATTTCCTGGTGCTCTTCATTTCTCTCTCCACAGCTTTTAAAGAAAGTTCCAGAAAACCTCCAAGTTGTCTTGGAAATATCATGGATATCAGAGACACTTCAGAATTCTGCAAATTGCCCTCCTACTGCCCTTCAACAAAAGTCATCTAGCTCCTTCTACAAGGCTGACTTGCTTAATTAAAGTAGGGAACAGAAAACTGAGAAGTTAAATTTTGCTAAAAATGCCAGAGCCAAGGGAACACAGCAGTAAGAGCTACATGAGCTAGACAACAGCTCCAACATCATGTATGAATGCTGTAGAAACAACACAAATACTTGTAAACTATAAAAAAACCCCAAAACAAAACACAAAAACAAAACCCAAATAAAAAAAAAAAAAAACAAACAACCAAACCAAACAAAACAAAACAAAAAAAAAGACAAACTAAAAAAAACAACCCAAAACTCAAAAGCACACATCCCAAGAAAAGTCTGCTATGAACAAGCCAAGCCTTGTTCAAGTGCATCTTAAAAGAAAAGTAAGGGAAGAGATATTTCCCAGAAGATGTAGAAAAACTACTCATGTTTCTGGATGTCTCTCTTCTTCTGGTAGCTTGACACTTCTTTTTCATTTCTAACATCACATCAGTCATAAATCAAAGACAGAAAAGCAGAGTAATAGGTGGCAAAAAACATCTAGAAGGTGAGATAACACTAAAGGAGTGGAGCTGGCTATGGCAAATAGGCGCTAAATTGGCAAAAGGAAGTGAAAATGGAAATAATCAACGCCAGCCTGGTCCAAGGAGCAGACAGAGAGCAAGGGCACATCCAGCCTCTTTGACTGCCCTGTGCTGTACTGACACTACAGCAAAGGAGGAGGAAAAAGCACCGGATGAATTGTTTCCATTTTTTCTTTTAAACAAGAAACTTTGTAAATTCACCTGATTCCTCCCTATTATACTGACCATGGAAATTTTGAAACAGTGTCTGCAAGATCCACTAAATACCTAGAGAAGAGGGCAATAAAACAATCATCGAGGGTTTCTTTTTTGGGCCCCAAAAGAGATTGCAATTATTTTGGGTTTTACAGGCATTTGCCCAATGTGACTAATGTCACCTAAAACATTTATAACCCAAATACCTGGAACATAAAGAGTGCTATACCTACTTTAAAGTGGGGTAATTCATAGTTACCTGGAGTCTCAGCAGCAAAGCAGAAGTGGAACAGAGATTTCTGTCTCCATTAAACCACCCTTCCTCACAAAATCATTCTTAATTACATTATTTCCCTTTTTTTCTTCTGTTCCTTCCATACTCTTAATTGTACTAATAAATAGTAGGAGATAAGTGTATTAATTTGCAGTTTAATTAATTAAATGTTTAAATGTATCTGCAAAGAAATTGTCCTACAAGGCAAATACTTGTAATTATCCTGAGAAGTGAGTGGCTCATGCTACCTAACAGAATTTCTGTCTTCTGACCCAACCTCTTTCCCAAACTGCTGTTTAATTTCCTTCAGTCCATAAGATATAGAGCAGGGGTTTACAATGGCTAATGAACATAATATATGGAGCCCAATTCTGTACAGGAGAAGCAAAGTGAAATATCTAATACACAGGTCAGGGACATGTGAAATGGAGCCCAGACTCTTCATCATTGTGTCCATAACTCAGTTTAGTCCCTACAGAACCACTCTGAAGGCCTCTGGAAATCACAGCCATAAAGTTTTTATTGTAATACGGAGGCACCAAAAAGGTCAGAGGCGTGTGTTTGGTTTAGCAGCCATCATAATTAATATTGGGGCTTTTTTGGATAACTCACCTCTAACTTTATGTTTGTTGAGGAAAAATGAGTCGTTGCATTTCCCATAACAGCTGTGTATAAATCAATTGCAGCCCTCTTTCCCCTCTTCTCTCACATTTCCCCACCTGCCTACGTGCACACACGCACGCTTGCTCTCCCTCAAGCATGCAGAGGGTTGGAATTGTTTTGGGCAGAGAACAAGTTCCCCTTTTTGAGTAAAACCACACACATGGGGCTTCCTGTTAATGATGCCTGCTAAGTGAGGTCCTATACAAAGTCAGGAGCCACTCCATGTACTTTAATGAATTGCACAGGAAGGAGTCTACCTGTGGTTAAAGAGAGCAACATTTCACTCCAGACCAATTAGGTTACATATATTGGGAAGTATATCATGCCCATGCTGATATAAATTAGAAAAGCATCATTAATTCCACAATATTCATAGCTATAATGGATAATAAAGTATAAATAATTAAGGTAGGGAAGTAGCTTCACTTTGTTTTAATTGTCAAACCACTGGAATCACCCTGATTTACAAGAAATAGTTCTCTACTAACTCTTTCCTGAAAAAGAGAAAAAATATCTTTGTAAATGTTATGGGTTTAGTACGCTTCAGACAAGAGCTGACGAACTCTTATGCCAAAATTTGGATATTAAGAAGGCACAAAGCAAGAACTGTATCTTTAGTGTGATGATGTGAAGGCACAAGCAAATGCATTTGAGAGCATCCTTCTCATTCATTAGCAACCAATGTTGGGAGCAGCCTCCCTGAGACCTAAGGCACAGAACATTTCACCTCCATGACTCTGAAGTTTGGCAAAGGTTAAACAAGAAAGAGATTTATAATCTCTGTCATGTAAATTTAATGACAGATGCTTCTCTTACCCCACTAAAACAGAAATAAAATCTGTAGATTGTTTATACTAAGTGAAAGTAAGACAACCTTCCACATGCAGTTTGTTAATATTAAAGGATAAAATTTCTTTTCTCTCTGTCATATGTGTCCTGCTGGATTATCCTTCAGCAATAGCATCTCACCAAATATTCTTCCCAAAAATATATTGTAAATTAAAATCACATCAGGATTTGCAGAACAAATTATCTTACTTCATTAGTTTATCCATCTTACTGGCTCTATTTTGAAAACTAATTACTAGAGCAAATTATGATTCAATACCCAGATTTACAATGTATGCAGCAATTAATTTTTCCTCTCTCACTATAATGTTTTTCTGCAATGTAATATTTGCACTGGTTTGTGACTATTGTAAATGATCAAGGTAAAAAATACCCTACCATCTGAAGCAATCTAGAAAACATGATTTAGGACTCTATTGATTGTTTAGATTGTTTCTGTAGAGAAAGAAATTCTTTTTTTTCCTTTTAAATCTACTTTAAAAAGATTCTTATCTTTCAGTATGATTAAAAAAAAGGAAAGCAGCATCTAAAATACAACTATAAGGCAAAATGTAAAATTTAGGAAATAGAAAACAATGCAAACACCATTATGAAAATTCTTTCATGAAAAATTCTTAGCAATCTTGAAGGAAAAAAAATATTTCACTTATCCAGCAAAAGAAGAGTTAAGAAAAAGGAGAACAATTCTGTGAAAAGTTAAAAACGTTCAGTCACCAGAAATCAATAGAAATACAGATATATAGAATCATGTGTAATAAAGCTGTGGCATTGATTGCTTTAATAACTGCAGACACCCAAAGACTTCTGTATAAGAAGTGCTACTTCTCAGTTTTGTATAGAATGTGTGTTCTACATGGATGATTTGTGACATCCCCCTTCCTTCGTTTCACAGATGAAAATTAAATATTTTTTCATACCTTTGGTTAAGATACTCCACCTCTAAGTTCTACCATTACAAAATGATGAGTGAAAATGCATTCACCACCTGGAACATAAAGTTTAATTTCATTTTTCTTTTGAACTTTTATGAATTTCTACACATTAAGCTAAACTATACTTGTAAATTAATTAAGGATACTATTATCAGTAAGATATAACAGTACTTTGGGTAAAGTATATCATTACCCTATTTCTATGTATGCAGGTATTAAGATACAGACCTTCATGTGTTCCTTTCTGTAGTTGCATGCACATTTCAAAACAACCAATGGAACGTCTTGTACATGTTTAGATAATCACTAAAACCTGGGGATCAGATATTTTGTGCTATTACTCCAGTGTATCCAGGATGGATTTGATGACTCAAACACTAGAGCAGAACTTCTCTTTCTCCTTACCATTTCCTCCCTTTTACTTTCCATCTTGGCTGTGGATAAGTTATTTTTACATTTACACAGAGATGTATCACTGAACATAAACTTTAGGTGTGGAAAATTTTATGGCCTTCAATTTTTTTTTTTTTTCCTTTTAAAAAATATCTGTTCATTTAAACCAAAACCAGTTCTCTTTTCTGGGTTATCTTCAAATTGCACGGTATTTGATTTATTTTTCTTTGAGATGTGACTCCTAGTCTAATTTTTCCTTTATATTTTCAAAGTTTCATGTCAGTGTGACCCCAATCTAAATCAAAATCTAAACCCTATGGAATTAAGTGCTTTTGCAAATGTAACTTTTGTAACAGAGTATCTGCATGTGCTCTGAAGCAGGTTCTGCAAAAAAAAAAAAATCTTTGCAAAATCTGCAGTCAGATCCTTCTCACCTCCCTTTAGTCACTTAACTTGCACCATGGCTTTCCATGCATGGTCTACATCATCTTGAGTCACAGATGTCACAGAGAGCAACGTGGTAATTGAGGCACTGCCATTTCACTGCCAGAGAATAGCCATGCTCTTATCCAAGAACTCATGGAATCCTCATGGCTTGGGTGCAGGAGGCATCTCACGAGAGGAAACAGCTGCAGAGGCTCCTTCCTGCTAATGCACACAACCCAGAGATGCTCTGTCACCTACTTTTACAGACATATCCATCACTTTCCTATTGGATGATTGATGTCTGTCACCCCATATTCCCAAAAATAAAATGCAGTCTAAACCATCCTGTGTAGAGCATGTCAAGTCTATATTTTCTTGGGTAGAAGCAGGTGGAGTGAGATCTTAAATTGGAAGATGCAATTGATACTAAAGGCCTTACTCCCCTTGAGTCTCTACCCTACCCATAATGATCCTTTCTGAAATGATGGCTAACTAGTGATAGAGCAGGGCACTGATATCGAGTATGGGCAAATTAATTCCTTAGAGAGTCACTTGTTACTCTTCAAAAACAGTCATTGCCAAAAAGAAGCCTGTGAAAGTGAGGTCAGCACCCTTTCTGATCTGCCTGTTGGAGAAAGATATTTGGGAGCAGCCCACGTTTCATTCCAGCAAGCTGAGTGCCAGACAATACAACATCTAAAATCACGAGACATGACCACATCCTGCCCACACAGAGCCTGAGGCAGCTCCCCCTGAGACCTGGCTCTTTCCTTGCCAATAGCCTCATCCCTGCCCCCACAGTTTGATGGAAAAGAACATACACTTGGTGCTCCAGTCTACAAGTCTGTTGCCTTGCCTGACCTCCAGATGGGTGACAGTCCTCCTTCTCTAGCCTGGAAGACAAAGGAAAACATTTATATGATCTGCCTGTGACTTTAGGGACACTGCTTGCAAAAGCACAGCAGCCATGATCTGAGTGTGGTCACCTCCTGTGGCAGCCCTGATCAGGGAAAAAGTGGGAACCCAAAAAGTGGTTCCCAAAAGGAGTGAACTTCTTCTCCTGACAGCCAGCTCCTGCATTTGGCTGGCAGGAAGGCAAGGCAAGATTTTGTTATCAATTCTTCCAGCAAGACAACAAAAAGGAAAAAGCTATTTCCTTCTCCCAGGAGGTCCACTGCCGTCCCTTAGTGGGGAGTAACAGGAGAGAATGAGAACTCAGCATATCCTATGATCTGATTCTCTTTCCTCTCTTACAAAGAAAAGTGCAGATCCTCACTGGCAAATAATCAGTTACAGCAAACGAAACAAAAACCAAACAAAACACTGTCTTGTTTTCTTAATTACATTTTAGATTTCACTGCTGCTTGGGCTTCCAAAAGAGCAGCCTCTTTCCTCTGGGGTGCAAAGACGATCCAAGTCTGCTTCAGACCAGTTCTTGCAGCCACCTTTAACCCAACAAGGCAACAGTTGTTTTCAGATGTACAAATGAGTTTAATAAGGGTCCCAGCAAGACTCTGAAATCATGGTTGACTTGTCACACCTCCAGCCCCCCAGGCTACATTCAGTTATTGATCTGTTTATTGCTTCCGCTGAGCAAACACTGTCAATCCACCTCTGTCAGAGCCCAGCCTGCAGCATGCAGCGGGCACTGTTATTACTATTTAAGTGATAAATGAGACATGCATTTCATTCAGCATGTTTGTGAAGCAGAAAATATTTATTTTTCTAAAAGCACAAACACGTAGGGAAGCCAGCAAGTTGCTTCCTTTTTCATTTCTTGCTGCAAGCAGTAATCATATTTACTGAGCTCCAGGTGGAATTGCCCATATGAAACAAAATGTTGCGATTAAACTTTGGTGCTTTGGTTGAGCATCTTTGAGATAAATATGACAGAATTTTTAAAAATAAAAATAAAATAAAGAAGGAAAGTAAGGACTCATTCCAAGACTCACTGAAGTCTGTGAGCGTCTTACTATGGACTTCAGTGAACAGTTTTTATACAAAAGCTTGGAAAAATACAAACATTCAGCCCAGCTTTGGAGTTCATGTGTTGCTTGGCAGTTCCTTCCTCACACATAGGAGCATTGCAGGATATATTTCTCTCCCCTGTGCATGCAGAGGGGTAGGCTTACTCCTGTCTGGGGATGCCAGATGATCCCAGGAAAAGACATTTCAGGCTTCAGAAGACCTGGGATGCTGCCTGCATCGCTAATCCTGTAATTATTCTCCAAACCTTTATGGTGAACACCTCAGTCCTCCAGGACCCAAAGCAGTGAGCCCCTGGCTGGTACAGGTAGGCACAGGCAGGGTTCACACCTCAGTGAGACATCCACATGCCCAAAGCTGAATGCATCATGAGCCTTGCTGAAGTCACCTCATTATGAGGGATGCAAGGGGGCTGGGGGTGTGTTTATTATTGTTTCTCCAGTGGCCCAGCAGATCCTGCATATTCAGTGCAGGTTTGTGACCTTATCAGAGGTTTTAAAAAGCATTTGGTTATTTCATCTGTCTTCTTGAAGCAGATGGAAGAGGAGACAAAGTCTGCTGGCATCCAGGGAAAGTTCTGTCTCATGATTGCAGTCACAGCACATTTACATTCAACCTGTACTTTCTTGCTCCAAATCATTCTGAAAAATGTGGAGAGCATCCAGACCAACAGCAAAACCCCTCAGTAGCTTTTTCACTTTCCAAAGTGGATAAAGATGAAAGAAGAGCCTGTATTTCTTCCTGATTGTAACATCCTTCCTTGTTCACTAAAGATTCTCTGCCCACTGAAAAAGGAGTAATTTTCTAGGTTAATAATGCAAAAAAGCCTGTTTCCATTTGCATCCATTGGCCTCCTAAAACAACACCACTGTACCCTGCAGTTTTTCCTTTCTGGAGGACACAAGAGGACATTACAGCCCCCATGTCAACCTGGACTACATCCTGCAACAAGATAAGAGCTTGTGATTCTGCCCAGTCCCAGGCTTGATGTGCTGGGGAGAAGAGGATCGTAGCTGGGCTCTGGAGCAGAATTTCTTCACAGGAAGAAGAGAAGTTGGGATCTGACCTTTCTTGAAAGCCACAGTGCTTTCAAAAGACACCTTCACACACTGAGAAACAGCTTATTGCTGGGTATTAGCCAGGATCACCAAGGTCAAATACACTTGATCAGGGATTTAGAAATTCTGCTAGTTGCACCAGCTGGACAATTTATTCCATACCTGTTCATTCACTCCTAAATCATGACTGACTGGTGCTCCCCTCACATTTTATGCTGAAACCATATAACAGGCTCCATTTCTCCATCCCCTGGATACTCTTCCTGTTCCTGATAAAACATGATAAACAGGCTCTTACCTAACCTTGAGTTGACAAGGCCTTTACAGCTTCCAGTATATCATTCCTCCTCAGACTGAAAATGTGGAGAGTACTCACCTGCTTAGGCAAACAATCTAAAAACAAACTCAATCCACAAATGTGTCTTACACTACTTAAAATTGATTTACTACAACTATTGACAAGCCTGTTACACAATACATGTTATCTTGCTACATAAGTCCAGAAACTATGAAGATTCAATGTTAAATATTATTAATATTCAATATGCCCTGGATATATCCTACTTAACTGAAAATCAGATTTAGCATGGCACTATTAATTTTTTTTCTCTTTGAGGAGTCCTAGCCTAGTTTGGTTTTTCTGTGTTTTTTTTTTTTTTAATACAAGATAGAAATCCCAAAGTCTTCTGCTTCAAATTGTAAGAGAATAGAACAAGAAAGGCTACACTGCATCTGCCCTCCAGCACCTCCATTACCTTCAGCAAACCTTTACAGGGAGGAAAAAGCAGATGGGGAAACTGCCTGGAGACAGTTCCAGCTCAAGGGAAAAAGCCTCTCAGATGGAGATGGAAGGAAGTGGCTATTTGCTGGGAGAAGCTGTCATGAGAAAAACAACTATGGGAGTGGGAGAGTCTATTAGATTTGAGAAACAGAATGAACACATCAATTTGGGAATTATTACCTTCAGGGATGGACTGGAGCAAGTGAGAGTAAAGGCTGGATCCAGTCTCTGCACTTTCAAGGTTCATTTCTTATACTCTCTGAATAGGTTGGTCCACAGATCTGCTAAAATATGTTTCTATCCTGAACTGTTCCAGACACATTGCAGCACTATGCAGTAACAAGGATATCTCTTTCTCACACACAGACTTCACTGCTAGGGATTTCACACAGCACACCCTAAAATTATATTTGTCATCTGTGATCTATTAAGCCTCCTATCTACAGCAAGCTAATGAGATTTTCTGAAAAGTTACCAGTTACCAGCTATAACCAGAACTATGGTCAGACAGGATTACACCCTAAGTTGAATTCACATATATAGCACATGGATTAGAAAGCACAGCAGGAACAATTTGTTGAGACATCATGATACCATGCCCAGATTATATCATTTTCTAAGACAGAATCAGAGAAGGAATTATCCCATTCCCATAGATGTAAAAGGAAAACAAATTAAGAAAAAAATAGGATTGGTCTCAGAAAGTTTGCAATATGGAGGATAAGAAAATCTCCTGGTTTGTGAAAGGACTGAAATAAGTGTCAGTCAGTGGCCATAAAAAGATCCAAATTAGACTTGGAAACTGGGAATCTGCACCAGGGAAAGTAAAAAAAATGGGGAAATAGAGCAGGCAAGTCACAGACTCCCTACCAGCATCTGAAAGAAAGATGTGCATCTAATGAGGCTGGAGAAAATGGCCTTTTATCTGCCAAGTGCATGGACACAGCAGCAAGAAACCTCTGAAGCAAATTCCCATTAATTTTCCTGTGCTCCAAGGAAGGCTTGCAGCTCCACAGCTGTGTGCTGGTGTGTGATGTACAGGGACAACACAGTAAGTCCAAGACAAAATGCCAGCTAAAGCCAGGACCTGGATGACTAGAAACAGAATTGCTGCAGAGGGGGGCACACACCTCCAGCAGGTTTGGCTGTGGAGTGGGTGTGGAGCTCTGCAGGAAGGGGATGCTAACACAGACCAACCCAGCACTCTCTTCTGAGACCACACATCCTTCTGCCACTGCCAAAAGGGATGGCACTCAGAGGCAGGAGTCACCACGCCCAGGTACTGAGCAACCCTTAATCCTGTTTTCAGAGCAGGAACACCAACCCCTGCAATTGTTCATTTTTTCTTCAATTCCTTTGAATTGCTTCATTCTGCCAGTCTGAGGAGCTGGCAGTGGAGGAACCTGGCCACCAGGTTAAAATGGATATTTGAGTCAAACTGCTGGCAGCAGAGGTGACCTTTGCCCTGTTAGTAGAAAATAACTACTTCTGAGCTTGTTTTGAGTCCACTTATCAAAGATGTAGATGGCATCTGTTCTGCATAGCAAGCTCAGTTATCAATATTTCAGATGCATCTCTGTGGGGTATCAAGTAATACTTTGATCCTAAAGTAATTTAAAAATCTACTGTTCAATTTTATTCTTCCATTATGAACGATGTTATCTTTTAATTATGCATTCACCCAGTTCCAGCACCTCCTCATTTCCATTTGCAAAAAAATAATTAAAAATTAAGATGTCTTCCCTTGGGTATGAAGACCCTCCAGTAGTCCACAGTCAGGTTTTGCCTGGAAACTTCCACACCTTTGCTCAAAACCTTTCTGCTTCACTTCTTCTTGATTTACATTGACAAATTTGCTTTTTGTCCTTCTGTGCAGTGTGAGTTTCTGAAATGTTTTATGTTCCCGTAAAGATGAAGCAGAAGTTAGTCTTCTCTGGTTTACATTTGGGGGAAAGGCAGCAAGAAATCTTTACCTTTCCAGCACACAGCATATAAAAAGCTTGGGAAGATTTGCAGCCTGCTACACTCTGCTTGATGCTTCCTGTGTTTCCTCTTTTTTGGAAGGATGGATGGGGAAGCAGAGAGCTCTGATGCAGCAGATGAATGCAGTCTGGAACAGACTGAGGCTTCTCTTGTCTGCTTGGTCTATTGCCTCTGGAGGAACTAGACAGTCACAGGCCAGCCTGGTGTCTGCTGATGCCTCCCAGGAGAGGAGTATTGCTGAGGAAAGA
Source organism: Oenanthe melanoleuca (assembly GCF_029582105.1). Lineage (NCBI taxonomy): Eukaryota > Metazoa > Chordata > Aves > Passeriformes > Muscicapidae > Oenanthe > Oenanthe melanoleuca. Next base: position 96,703,236 of record NC_079336.1, read on the forward strand.
GCACAGATCTTCAACAAATTTATGACTCAGCTCATCCACTTCTACTATTCATCAGGATATTGTAATAACTTATAGTTACCATGTTCCTAGAAGCAGCACTTCCTTTCTCTGCCCTATCTGCTGTGCTATTTCAATAGTATTTTTCCTGGTGCTTAGGCAATCTCAGCTAACACAGCTATGCCCCACTGTTATTAAAAAAGCCATCAAACCATGAAGCACTTATATAACAATATGATATACCTTCCAGTCTTGCAATGCAGCTTCACCCTCATCCATGGATCACAGGAATCCTAGAGCAGCCCAGATCATTTTACTCTGATAATTGTGGGCACAAAGAGCCTACATACAGAGTATGTTTTCTATTAATTTAAGCTACATCAAGAAATTCTGCGGATTTTAGTCAACATTTTCTTATGTCTTACACTTTGAAGAGTCAGACCAAGCTCTCACTGCTTCTGGCAGGAAGCTGCAGTTGAGAGGAAGGCTCCACACTGGAATTCCTTCACCTCATAAAAATACTCTACTGCAAACCTATAGGGTTCCCAAAGGAATATAAATGGAAGATCACAGAAAATACTGTGATAATAATATAAAATAAAATATAAATATAAATATAAATATAAAAATACTCTTACTCACTAAGAGCTGAACAGGCAACTTCATTGGAAGCATCAGGTCCCTGTGTTCCTCAGATATGGAAGATGGGAGCTTTCTACTTTTAGGATATTATTAATATTTACCTAGAAATTAATCTAAGAACACCCACACAGATTAGAATCCCAACTTTTAAGCAATTTTTCACTCAAGGTATTTTCCATGGGATCAGTAGCAGAAATTGCCACCTGAAACATATTTCCCCCATTTCAAGATCTCATTTCTGTTCAGGATCTGAGTTCAGCCCAAGCTCTTCACTCAGCACATATCAAAAGAAAAATTGGGCTAATTTAACCATAAACATGTACCAGTTCAAATGGTTCTATACTATTTGTAATACTCCTCATGTACAGCAACACCTTTCTTGTAACCTCTGTCCCCAGGGGGTATAACATCTCAGAATGTTTAAAGGAAGAAAAGCTGTTCAGAAACAGCAATATTCAAAGGTGTGCAAATGCATTTATTATTTTAGCTATCTCCGTTTTTATGTATTTTTCTTGTTCCCCTAAACAAGCAGAAAATATAAGCTACAGTCAAATAACTCATAAATTGCAAAATAATAATAAAAAACCTCAGTTTTATAAAATTATAAAATTCTAGGACTGTAGAATCAGCCCATTGTATAAATTTATATTAATAGCATATTACATTTATAATCATTATGATCATCAAACCCAGGAGAAGAAACTGCCCATGGAAAAACTGGGTTGTGTTGGAAAATCAACACAGTACAGCTCACAAATGCATTTATAGGAGTACTGAAAAGAATGTTGTCAGATTTTATCTTGATTTTAATTTGCACTAAAATTCATCTCAGAAGCCATTATAGCCATAAAGGGTAGTAAAGCAGGCTAATAAGCCCATTCAAAAATAAAAACTAAAAGCATTTTTAATAGCTGAACTCTGCTTTGGCATTGAAATACATTGGTGTGATGCACCAACAAAAAGCCTAACACTGCAGAAAATGAAAAGAGTAATATGTATTATTCTGTTCCCTGATTTTTTTCTGTGGTGATTACTTAAAATACATTAAAAAAATCACTGAATACCTAAGGAAGCAGTTCAGATTTGATGTTTGAAAACTCCCTTTTTTCTTTTGGCTTCTACATCCAAAATAAATTAGTTTAGTGGGAAAGAAACTAATTTAGAAAACTGTTTTTCAGTGTTTACAGTACTGGACCCTGACTGGAGTCTCATTTTGATCTACAATAAAAGCATCACCATCTTGGATAGGAAGTAGAGCTGATCAAAACTATTTCACAGAAAGAAAGTTCATCAAAAACCACAGGTTTGGAGAAAATGAAAGTATGACTCTGGAGATATTGAACTGGTCATGTATTTGCTTGCAATTCAAGAAATGGTTTGGGGAAAAAAAAGAAAAAGGTAATTTTGAAAAGTTTAAATGGGCTTTCATCTTTAAGAAGACACTATGTTTTATGGTCGTGTGCAAAAGGAATATTTCAACATATTATTCCAAAACAGTCTCAGTTGTGGGACTATCTACAGTTTTAAAATATATAAAACTGGACTTAAAGGTGAAAAAAAATTATTTTGTTTGAATATATGCAAATATCAGTCTAAAACAAAAATATTATTTTCAGGTTTACCCATCTATCTATTTTTAATTATTTTAGTTTACAGCTGAGCCATAATGTCCATGTTCTTTGTGCTGTCAGATATTTTTGGGGGGACATTTTTAAGAATACTTTTTGAATTTATTCTTTTAAGGAAACTTCCTAATGATGGAACAGCTTTCTTTTCTGTGGCATTATGCATTATATAAATACCATAGAATGGACAAAATAACATTGAAAACAGGTATCACTGATGAATAGTACCTGAACATTAAAACCATAAAAATTGACAATCAATACAAATGCCAAATTAACTCTTTGAAGATTTAATATTTCAAACAGAATGCTTGCTTTTATTTTGATCTTGATCAGTAAACAGCATAGCAGATATCCACTCAGAGAGGCATAGCTGATTTTTTAGCTCTTAGCTTTTGTTCCCTAAGAGGTCAAAACACAAAGTTGATACACACCCATTTGCCTGAAAGCAAATAATTTAACAAGGACATAAATTCCTTTCTTCCAAATTTTCTGCCAATTGATTTGTAGAACTACATGCTCTTTGTTTGCAAATATCTGTGACTTCTCTTACTTTTTTCTATATTTTTTTTAGAATCTACCTAGGAAAAACACCCATTTCACCCAAGGCTTTAGAGCTTTTAGACACAAATTCTCTAAGTCAATGCACCTCTTTCAGCACAAAAACATTCCCCAGGGTACCTGGGCCAGTGACTCACACTGTCAGACTTCCTCAACAAATATCACTTCCTGTACTGCCTTTTCCTAATTGGGAAATTCTAAAAGGAGCAGAGTTGTACCCTGCTCCAAAACCTAAAAAAATATTTCAAAGCATAAAAATATATTTTGAAGTTCACAACCAAAAACTCCATAAGAGTTTTCATACAGCAAATTATTCTTCTACCACTGGGAATCAGCTCAGCACCTCACCCAACAATCAAGACACAGAAGGAGAAAATAACAACGTACGTTTTAATTGACAAAACATCATTTTAAGCTACACCTGGCCATCAGGAATTCATCAAAAACAAAAATATGACAAAGAAATAGCTTGAGAGGGAAAGGGAAAACTTTTAATCTGCCCTCAAAAGTCTCAGCTTTTGGTGAAGAAAAGCTAGTTTAAACGTGGGGAAACCTCCCCTGAGGAAACCAAACTGTTATCTGTGATGCTTTCAATTCCCCAAAGACCTTGAAACGTTTATCTTCACAATAGGCTGCCCTATGCATCTTTGAAAGCACTAAGTGTTTATTCAAGGCATGAAAAAAAGGAAAAGATGCATTATATCAAAGCTCGAGAAAAGCTAGAGGAAAATGACACAGAGGGTTAGGCAAGTCAGGGGAGAAGATATTAACATGAAGCAAGATAGGAAAGGAGCTCACAAAATAAGCAACTCTTTTCACTTAGGAAGTTTGGAAAATATGAGCCATGTTGTGTACTCCAGCACACCAGGAAGATGCTGTGTGTTGCCTGATGATGCCAAGGACACTGAGGAAAATGCAAGTTCTTGGTGAAGGCTCTCCCCAAAGGTTGGTCTCTATAAAGACCAACCCTTATGGTAAAAATTACTAAATTTTTACTACATTTTAGACAAAGATGCACACTGAAGACAGTCTAGTGAAGAGGAAATTGTTGCAAACTCTGGGCAGAGAGCAAGAAGCTCTGCTTTGCCTTTCAGGGAGTTCTGGCCTTTGCCTCAAAGCAGAGGTAGACACTCTAAGCAACAGCTGGAGTTTTATGCAGTGTGTGATGTGAACTACCATGGTTTCAAAGTGGGAGATCCCCATTGAGATTTTGAACAGGTGAAGAGAGAAATTCCTGAATTCCAGTCATTGCAGTGCTTCAGACAGCTCAAGGAAAGGGTTGCCAGCCTGTCCTTAGTTTACCATCACAAAGTTTACTGTGAAATATTTCCTGTGTCTAACTCTGAAACTGGTACCTTTTCTAGCATTTGTACTTTTACAGTGCTTTACACTTGCAAAAAAAATTCTGATGGGGTTTTTTGCTCATCTCATAACACTGATGAAAGCTCTTTCCCCTGTGACCCTCAGAGACTTTGAGTTCCTACACAGCTCTGATTCCTATCTTGCTTTTTCCTTTAATCCTACCTGGAGTCACTCAAAATGGTGCAGTGTTTACAATAATGTGCTGAAGCTTTTCAAGTCCATCTGATGAAATATTATTAATAATTTATACTAATTTAATAAATCATTTATGTCTCTGCAGAAGAATTTATCACACTGTCTTGCCTGAAACTCTTCTCTTTTGAGGTCCTATTTGTCATACACAAATACCATTGGCAGAACTCAATCAGAAAGCATGTTTCTGCCAGTCAGACCTTAGGAGGTAGGAGTGCTCCCTGATGACAGGATTGCTTTTGTAGAGTAAATTCTGCATGACTGCAAAACTTCTTGAGTAATATTTTTTAAGGTTAAAAACCCCAATGAAGATTGAAAGGTCAGTACCAGAAATGCATGGGAATAAAATTGTCTTCTAACTATGGATGGAAGGGCACATGCAGGGGATGGTAACTGAGTTAGCAGTTTGAAAATAATGGTTTGAAAATTATACCCTTTTGAAAACATTGCAATTAGTTATAGAGAAGTAAGTACTGTGAGTACTCAGGATGGGCCCCATCATTTTCAATGTGTTAGATGGAGAAGTGGTTTATTACTGAAGAAATTTTTAACCATTATGAGAACCAAATAATCTAGACCACCCCTTCAAGTACATCATATTCTTTGTGTAAAACCCCTTTTTGTCAGAAACAAAAACAGAAGACCCGAGCAACTCCAGGCCTTACCTGCCTTTCACAAGGAGTTGTGGCTCTCTGCAATGACAGCAAGACAATCAAGGATTTTATTTAGGTTTTTCTATTAAACATTTAAACATATATTGAATATAGTCCACAGAAAATGGGGTTCATGGTCAAGCAAGTGGTTTTTTTCTTTCCACCTTCTTAATATTTTTAATCAGTCCCCAATTCTGTCTTAATGGTGACTGCTTAACCTTGACCTGTGTGCTCTTGTGAGCTCAACATAGAGTCCCCTTAAGCCAACAGCAGCTGCTTCACTGGCCAGCAGCATTTGAGCCAGTTACTGCACTGCAAAAGGAGACAGAAAACTGTTCAGCTAAAACAGAAATACCAAAATTCTTCCACCAATTCTCCTCAGCTGAATGGGATTCAACAAAGCAAAACTTCAGTTCAAGTCACTGTTAACTTTAAGCTGATAGCCAGAAATCAGTTGTTATTGTTACTACTCTGCAAAGACCTTGGTTGCTTCAAAAGACTGTTTGCTATTTCACCTCAACTTTTGTAAACTCATATTCCTCAGTCTCCATTTGCCCCTGAGGCCTTGCTTTCCTATTGTGGGAAAAATCAATCATTGTCTGTGTTTTGCCAGGACACAGTGGCAATTTCCCCCCAGTAAATTCACAGTAAATTGAGTATTCCTGCCTTCCCTACAGAAGTGATTGCTAAACGTATGGGGAAAGTCCATTGGAATCTCCAGGCTCAGTATTTGAAGGCTGAAGGTCTTTCTTGGCTATGGTCCGAACTAACATCTGAAGAAATATTTCTTTACTTTGTTCTCATACTAAGTAACCTTGGCTGACTCTTTGGTCCCACATCTTCCCTTTGAGAGCCTCCTTTCATTTAGCAGCATGCTCACAGGAACTCAGCTAACTCCATAAAAACAGCTGAGCCCTGGAAGACAGCTCTGGCAGGTAAGAGAAATGAAGGACTGAAAATTTCAGCAAATCTCCAGGAGGTGCAATAACAATGCTCAGCACATTGTCATACTTCCTGTCATTCCTAGGTCAGTAATAGAAATCAATTTCTATATGAAACCAGCAGAACCTGGAGCTAGAATATTGCTGCAGGTGTTGGATGTCCTTTTATCTGAAAGCCTTCTCATGCCAATTCTTAAAAATCACTCAGCTCAGGAGTTCTCAGCTCTGCAATAAGGTATGACTTCTTTTTGTGCACAATATGAGAATTCAATTGCTGTGGGGCCTATTCAAAGAATAGAACTTGAAAGCTTCAGCATAAAATCAAGTGGTGTTCAAAATGGATAATATACTTCAGTTGGTAGCATCTGCATATCCAAAATATTGGACTACCCAGCAGAGCAATCAAGCCCTCACCACAAACTCAGCAAGGCAGCTCTCCAGTCTGCTGGCTAAAAGGTCAGATGTTAAACTGGTTTCACAATACTGCAGGAAAGCTTAGAATCTAACAGAAGAAAATAAGTCCTTTTCAGACTGTGACAAGATTTGTACATGATTTGAAAAGTAGTGACAACAGCTTTAGGGTAATAAAATATAGTAAACACTTTTGCTGTCTATTACACTATTGGCAAGTAAAATTATACCAAGTCCATTATTTCAGTTTATGGAATAAGCAAAAGTATGTTTGCATTTTAGCTAGTCCCTGAGCTTGAAAACATAAATGGAAAGTGCTGATTGTGATGGATTTTTTATTGCATATTTATTTCAATGAATTGAGAAATGTAAGAAAACTACCACTTCTGGCTGATGCACAATCTTGTTTCCCCATACCTCTAATGTAAAAATGAGAAAGCTGAAGCACTTAAATGCCTTAAGAACATATATTGAAATCCCAGAAGTACTTTGGCCATTCTGCACTGCTGCAGAGGTGAGCATTGAATTGCCTTTCGACTTTAAGCCAATTAAACCAACCATACATGAAGAATGAAGTCCCAGCAGCATAATGGGGTCCATTTTAAAGAGCTATAAAAACAGAACACAGACCCTGAAACAGACTTAGCTACAACCTTGTACATATATCATAACAGCAGCTGAAATTCACTTTGTTCCGTCCTGTGAACATATAAAACAAAATTAAGGGTGATTTAACCCCATCCCAAGAGTAGCAAACCAAGCCCCAAACAAATCATTGTTCAATTTGTGCTTTCCAAACCTCACATTTCAATGGGCCATCTATTTATGTGTCCACAGATGCCACAGTGTATTTTATTCCAGGTTTGCATCTTAAATATCACCTCCAAGACAGCAGATTAATACCATCCAGGCTTTTCTCTCTAGCAGTATTTCCAGTACTTTTCATCTTGGACTTATTGAAACACTACCCTTTATTTAGCAAGTTAAATTACAGTTTGAAAGTCAAGTCACAACTTCTGGTCAGCTGACAATGGGAATGCTTTTCCCTCCTGGTACTTCTCCCTCTCTCTCTCCCCAGAGTATTTTTACTCAAATGAAACAGTTTCTACTGATTTGCATGTAATTTATTTGAGGTCAACTAAACTTTTTTTTCAGATGCCCATATTAAAAAAAAAAAAAAAAGCCAAAACTTCCTTTTTAACATGAAATTTTCATTTTACTTGGATTTTTTAATCTTTGTGTTTGGTCTCCCTCTTTTCTTTCAGACAGCTTGTGTGTGTGTATGTGAGACAAAAATGGCCACTAAACTCAGCTTAATTTGCAGATAGCTTCATATAATCTAAAAGCTATAAATAATTTACCAGAAAAAAAAAAAAAAAAAAAAAAAAAAAAAAAAAAAAGCTTTATTAGACCTTTTCAATAGCCTTTTAATTACAACAGAGCAAAGCACAGGAGAGGTGAGAAAATTGGAACATGATTATTTTATAAACAAAACAAAAAGTGCTCAAGTTCCAACAAGGAGTTTTCACTCATTTTTTAATTCATTTGGATCCTCTTGTCTTTGAAAGGGTTGCCACCCCAAACTCAGTAAAGGTTTCTTCTCAGGAAAATGACCTTTATGCCAGGAAACACAATTTGCATAGCAGCAGCAGGTCATGTGTATTATTTACCAATCCCTTGGCAGCCCAAGTGGGCTGTCTGCAGTTTAAAGCAATTTTCAGAATTCATATAATTTAAAGGTGCAGCTCCTGAGCAGACACACTTTTTGGACAGTGGCAGTAGACCATACATTACCAATTCACACATAAACACAATATAAGATTTGGGGTGGAGTGATGATCTTACTGACCTTCTGTAGGGATGGATGCTGGATGAAATATTTGCTGAAAGTATCTTTATTCTCTCCTGTTTGACAAAGACCACCGGCATTTCAGCAGGGCACTGGAGTATAAGAGGATGTTTGGGCAGCATGGCATGCTATGGTCAAGGGAAATGTGCCATTAAGCAACTATATTAATTATAAATTTCCTCCCAGAGGCACAGACTTTCACAGCAGATTATGTTCTTCCCAGAAAGCACAGCACAGCCAGAAGAAAAGGCTGCTCCTTACAAAATTCCTATTGAAAAGGCTTATCAAATTCAAGTGTTTTCTCTTCATGAGAATATTTCTGACCAGTAATTAAATTTGACTGAATAAACTACTTATACCTTGGCAGTTGTCAGTTAGCACCATAAGGGCTCACATTAAAGAACCTACATAGTTTTAAAACCGAATTTATTACAACAGAAGACTCAGATGAATTGTTAATATTATTGCTGATATTATTATATAGCACTGCTGACATGTTTTTGTGATGCTTTTTACCTCAATAACAGATGTCTCCATTTAGTCACTTGGAGAAATATATGCTCTCTATGTGAATTCCCAGTGTGCCTGCCTGTTTCTCAGCTCTGACTGACTGGGGTGCCTTTGCCAAATGTGCCAAGCTGATTTGGGAATTAAGGAGTTCAAGCAACAACTGGTTAAATGATCTCTCAGACTGACCTGTGGGGCTCATCAAGCCAAGTTTATAGAAGAGTACTGGCATCCCTGGGCCCAGCTGGCTGCTTAGTACAGGGGTTTGGTTCTGCAAATTAGGTCCTGGATATAGTTCAATACCTTGCAATTCACAAATGATAGATCAGCCTGGTTTTCTCTCTGAAAAGCTGATCAAGTGACATTCACAAAAATAAACAAGCATTTCCACTTACAGAGCATGTCCTGGAATTTCTAAGAGCTGCCAAGGAAACAAGAAGATTGATAATGAGTATGATTTATTTGCCATTATTCATCATAAATTCCAGAAAAGATAAAAGTTTAAAAATAAATAAAAAAGCTGATGATTTCACGACTTAGTTGTGGGTGCAACAACAGAAAGTGTGATCACTGTAAAAAGCAGCCCATCTTGGTACTTCAAGACATTTCAAGCAGGAAACAGAAAAATATCTACTTCATGGCAAGTATGGCCTGGCAATATAGTTCAATTTCCCAGTTTTCCCAAGGCTTTAGGGCTTTAGAATATACACAGCACCAGATGCAGAGGCACTTAACTATCATGCACATGCACACACAGCAGCCCTAGAGGAAGGTATTCCCTGGCTCTGGCACAACAGCAGAGTCATGAAGAGCTGAAATTTCAGTTCCTTGCTTTTAAGGGAAGCTCCTTGGGTCCTGTGGCACTGCTGCAGGCAGAAGGTGAGCAGGTCAACAGGAGGGATAGGGAATCTTGAACCTTGCCTCTGTGCCAAATGACCGAGTAGGCGAAGGACCAGCTTATTTTCTAACAAAAAATGTTAACAGAGATATCAGCAAATTGGCACTGGCATGTCTTAAAGCTTAGTTAATCTATGCATGGATGCCAATCATAAGGACACAAAATCACAGGATCCAGATAAGCTGGAAAAGAAGACCTCTGAGATCCTCAAGTCCAGCCCATGACCAAACACCACCTTGTCAACCAGACCATGGCACTGAGTGCAATGTCCAGTGTTTCCTTAAACACCTCCAGGGATGGCGACTCCACCACCTCCCTGGGCAGCCCACTCCAATGCCCAGTCACTCTTTCTGTGAACAATTGCTTCCAAATGTCCAACCTCAACCCACCCTGGTGCAGCTTAAGAAGTGTCCTGTTGTCCTGTTTGCCTGGGAGAAGAGGCTGACCCCCCACACGGCCCAACAACTATTCTAGAATTTGACAGCAGGGTCTTCTCTCTCTGCATGGAGGTTTCTTTTAGTGACACACAGCTTTAACCTGCTGCTGTGTCACCCACTGTGACACAATTCTCAGAAGAACAGAGTCCTCCCTTGTGTCTCTCACAGCTCAGCAAACAGTTCTTGCAAGCTATATTCTGTGGAGCACTTAAGTGCATTGGCATTCATATAGAATCCATACATAATTGCACATGGGCCATGTTCCTGATCATATTATTCTTCAAAGATTGTTTTGTTTCTGTAAATTTCCTGCCACAGACAAGATAAATTTGGAGTTCTCACTTTTTAATTTTGTCACTGTAAACAGTATGTCAACATCACATTTCCATAATCACTGCTGTTACAAAACATAAGAAAACACTACCACAAGAACACTGTGCATTTCTTTGCACATGTAAGTTTTAATCAATGTTTTAATCACAAATTGGTGCCTCAAAATACCTAATTTAGGGATGCCAGTATGAGTAATAACTATTAGTACATGACATACCAGAGTACCTCCTCTCCAGCTAAGATACCACTGAATATGGGATCAAATACTCAAATAATGAAAATATTTATTCCTCTTAAATGTAATTTAATGTTATGTCATTGTTCTGGGGAAGCACAAGATATAAATTTAGTCATCATCATCTGGGAGGAAGGCTGAGGGGATACCCTCAAATGTTCAAAATGTTCAAAATAGAAATAAGCTCAGAGTGAAATACCATCAAATACAGTTGTATAGAGAAACCAGCTCCTGATGGTTTTCTGGTGAAATTGTTGAGAGTTAATACAAGAGAGCTGATTTTGAATGATTCAAAAAACTTCAGAGTTGTAAAGAACATTGCACAGATGATAGAAAAACCTCTAAACCACAGAAAGCTGGAGTTGCAAATCCATGGAAAAACATGCTCTTCAGCCCACATGTGAGAATACCCAACACAGTAACTGATCACTAGAGAAAATGCTGCAAATCATATACAAATTAGTATGAATATTTATCAAATGTTTTAATTAAAATTATCAAGCCATTACATTATGTGCCAAAAAATCAAAAGAGACAACAACCATGAAGCAAAAACAGTGTAGCAGAACAAAATCTCAGCTGGAACCTCCATCAGCAGCCAAGGAAAAAACACATCATGTGAGCATCCTACGGCCTTAATTCAATGACATTCAGAAAGTCTGAATATCCCAGAGGGTGCATGTTGTTTGAAAATGGAATTCATTAATGTTCAAGTTGGAAAATCAATACAAGAAACCCACTGAACTAAAAAGCATATGCCATGAGTCAAATGATCATCAATATAGAGTAACTATTTTCATATTTTTGCTTTCTTTTGTCAAACCCAAATAACCCATCTTAGGGTAAACAGCTTTTGTTCTAGAGGAGTTTAATTTTATATTATGCATAATAAGCCATAAAGCAGATCAAAACCCACCTAGCACCCTGATGCTGCAATGTGCTGAACTCTTCCTCCCAGTCAGCTGGAATGGAGAAGAGTCCCCTTCTTGTCCAGCATGACCCTCCTTGCTCTGGCTGACAGTTTGGCACCACATCTCCCTTCCAGAGGAAGGACATCACATTTGCTTGCAGTATTAATGCAACCCCACACAGTTATTAAACCAAGCCAAGAGAAAAACTGAGCAATGGGTTACAATTACTGCTGTACAAAATAACCCCATAAAACAAATGGTTGAATAGAAGCTGTTCAGGAAAAGGAATATTTTTCTTGCATGTTCCCGTGTATTTTGGCAGTGTAACATCTCCAGAACTGGCACTATATGTTTAATGCAAATCCTTTCACTTAAAAACTTTACTTACCCTCCAACTCAGATGAAAACAGAATCTAAATACAGTATTTGCTCATAAGATTACAACAGCTGTCTCTTTTCAAGCATGCTACAACACATGATTGCCACAGAGGGCACATTAGAATGCTAGTGAGACCTTAATTCACAGATTTTATATGTCAAGTTTCCACCTTAGACAGAATTATAATTAAAAATTTGAAAAACATTATGAATCATATCAAGTCATGCAAAAATAAAAATGTCTATTGAGACAAACACCAAACTATCAAATCAGCCTCTAAAGTAGTGTATTAGGCAAAACAGTATTGCTCCATCCTGCTGACAGTGGCCATAAGAAACACATCCTGTGGTGAATACAGAGTGTGCAGCATCAACATACTGGTTTTTCATGGATGCTGGAACTTCTCAGCACCTCCAACACAGCTTTGGCTCTGTGTTACAATCTTGGTGCGGCAAGAAATGCTTAAATGTTCTCTTCTGTTACTGTAAACAGAAGGATTTCCTGATGAGTTCAGCCTGATGGGCAGTCTATTTGCAAATGTGTCCTGCCTAAATTATAGATTCAGGAACCACAATTAATCAGCATCTATAGTTCTCATTAAAAAGTAACTACACTTCAAGGTAGAAATAAATTTGCAGAGAGCTACCTACTGCACTTGCCTTACATTTTATTTCAGAGGCAAAAAATAGGGCACCATTATTAAAGAGTCTCCACATGGAAAAGATCCTTAGAATGAAAAATAGTAACAGAAAGGGAAACATAGGAATGTCCACAATTGCAGTTTCATTTCACTTCCTCTCCAGCTGCTACAGATAACCTACTATTGTGGCTTGTTTGTTTTCTTTATATCTCAGATTAAATACACTTCCAGATTCATAAACAGAATTCACAGATCATTTAAGGCCGAATCTGCAATAAGCTTTAACAACACTATAACAAATCTCAACATCTTTAGCCTCCTTCTTCCTCTGGGTTCTGGTAAGCTTCTCATTTTGCAATTATTGTCCTTTAGATTGTGTTCCAGCCTAAGCATTTTATTTGCCATTTCATTATCTCACTGCTTTTGCCATGACCACAAACACTGGAATCCTGGCTCATAAACCCAAAGGCTTTCAAGAGACTGGACAAGTGATATCTGGCAGCAAAGATCGCTTTCCTCCCTAGCAGCTGATATGCTTTAGCCCTAAATCCTAAGGGGCTACAGCTACAGACTACTGATCTACAACATGCACCCTATGTGGATTTTCAACAGCACATGGAAATTCTAAAATTATGTCTCAAAGTCTGAATAGATCTGTATAATACAAGAGCAAAGTGAGCACTAATGACACTAAAGCATTATTTCCTTCTTGTTCTTGGTAATACTTGGAAGGTATGTGTAAGTTTTAAGTAGATCTACTTGATAATGATCTATTAAAATTGCTTGCACCTCTCAGTTGACTGGAGAGGAGTCTTTGCTGTTTTCTTACTCGTGTATTGCCTCAAAAGAGACCTAGATAGACTTTTAGAGAGTTCAAAGACTGGTGCCATTAAATTTAGAGATTATAACAAAACTTTTTGCCACTATCAAATTTATTAATGAAACCACCTCTGATTCATTGGTATTTTCCTGGGCTTTAAAAGAGACCACCTCCCATCTCTTTGTATCCAAACTGCACATAAAACCTCAGAGGAAGTAATTTGTGTCAGATCCCCCTAAGGCCAGTGATGGAGACAGGAATAGTACCCAGCTCCTGGGCTTTGGGACAGTGTTGGAGCCAGTGATTTCAAATGAAAATGGGCATCCATATCACCTCACAGAGTTGTTATGTTTTCCATGGAGAAGTAAAGATGGAAGAGCATGTCAATAGAACAGGATTTTTGGTATTGTAAGTCCAGAACAAATTAGTATTTTGCTACAACCTAGCATGACTGTCATTTAGTAAAATGCTAACATGTATCAGAATATTTGCTTCTTTACTGTTGATTTTATTTCCTTTCATTCCTAACTTAATTTTGATGGCTGCCTCATAATCGCTAGATAAGTAAAGACATACCTCTGTTTATCAGGCAAACCCTTATGTGGCCTTTTGCTCCATTGCTGTGAAATAAAACCCAGGGCATGAGTGCTATGGAAAAACAGAGAAAATGTGTTTATTTCCCCTGGGAAAATATGTCAGCAGAAAAGTGAACACATATTTATAATATGAACACACATTAGAAAGCATTAATATGGCTTGCAATTCTAGAGCTGTTTAAAATCTGCCTTTGTTGTTCATGGACTACTTGCACCTGAATCTATCTGGATATTCACTTATTTTTCTCTCTTTCCTAATGACAACAATAAAACTATATGTATAAAGGAAACCCATTTTTATAAACAAATTAAAGGGCTGTCCACTACATTTCCATACAATTTAAAAGGAAATTGCACCATTTAAAAATATATTGTTTCCTGAATTTGAATATCCTGCATGGGTCACATGTAAGATAAAACAGTTGCCCACTGCTACAGCTGAGACATGGATTTTACAGGCATGAAGGGAGAAAGAAAACCTGCTGGTTTTGGCAGACACAATCCACCCAGCAAGCCTGGGAGTTACAGGGAGCATTTAAATATCAGCCAGGCACCACCTTCCCTGCCATTGGAACATCTCAGTCAGTCCAGACTTGAGCTAAAGACAGAGAATTACATTAGGCCCAGTGGCACAGCAAGGTAAATCATCAGGTATGAGCCAAGTCATGAATTAATAAAAGTCAAGGTGGATGTAAATCTATGGAGAATTAATTTCACAGAATTCTTTCCATCCCTGATGGTCACACACTCAGTCACAATGACAGCTCTGAGTCTGCCCCCAGGCATCCCCCATTCTGTGTTTGCAGGCACCTAGAGACAGAAAGATAGATGGATAGATGGATAGATAGATAGATAGATAGATAGATAGATAGATAGATAGATAGATAGATAGATAGAGGTAGCACCTCCACTACAGTTAACCCCTAAAAAATTCCCAAAAGTAACTGCAATTGCCTTTCTGTGGAAGCTGACCCTTGGTGCACACTGTCAATATATACTGGTATTGCCCACTGATGTTTATTCAGATTTCCTGTGGTATTTTCCAGGCATGAAAAAAGGTATAAATTAGACATTATCATCACATATGATGAATAACAGAGGATGGCAGAACCTTGCTCAACTGAGTACAAAAACACACAGGTTTTCTTTGTACTCATAACAGTCCTAATGTTAAAAAGACCTTTGACACAGAAGCTCTGCATTTCCACAAGGCAGATTCAATATTATTAATACTGTGTTTCCTCCAAACTTACTAAAAAAACCCAAACTTTTTTAAAGCATCTCAACACTTTCTCAATTAACATGTTCTAAAATGTGTTTGCAACTAAGTGCACCTTCCTGAGTTATTTTTAAGACAGTATTATATGAACATCAAAACAATCCCAGGTGCTGTCAGCACTGTTTTTCTCCAATTTGATGACTAAGATGTTTTTTGTGCTGAAGAAATTTGCAACCAGTGCAGTTCAAAGATGTAAGGCCCTCTCTGCTTTCCTTGCAGGAAGGAAGAACCTTCTAATTGATCTTAATGGGACTGGAATTTAGTCCACAGAGAGACACCCAGCAAGGCTTTTTAGCACTATTAGTGACAGCATCTACCTCTATATTTCCTGTGAAAAGAAAGGCTATGCAATACCTATGAGACATCAGGGGATAAAGCTGTTAATGTGTGAGCTTTCAGTCTCTACTGGAATATTGTCTGTAATCACAAAGTCAAACCCAGTAGCATATGCAAACTGGAATTGAATGCCTTGGTACATATTGAAGGCATTTAACACTAGATGTCAAAATAAGCATGTGTGCCTTAAAATTCCTCTTATAAAAATACATCCACTCAAAGTCAGATGCTGGAATATAGATGAAAATTGTGCCTGGAATGCATTTCATGTCAGGAAGGGTAAACTGAAATGTGAAAATGCTGTTTCTTTTCTCACATACAAGCTATGTTTATCTTATCAGCAGATTGGGATGAAAGTGATGTAATATTAAATCAAAAACAAAAAAGTGCCATGTATACTGCACTGATAGTCTAATCATAATCCACAAAGGCAAAGGCTGAGCTCAGATTAGGCACCTACCATTTATTTGTCAGAGCTTTACCCCACTAATTATTTACAGAATTTGTTCTAACCCACAGGCATGATGTATCTCTCTGGATATCACATTTACCCCAATACCAGCTTATAAAGACTATCAAAGCACATGTCTCTTTCATGCCTGACTTTTCACAAATTGCATTTGTTTTAGGATTAAAGGAGGGAATTATTCCATCTTGGGATAAAAGGGTTTATTTGACACTTGTCTTTGCTCACCATAATACTCCACAACATTTAGGCAGTAATGACTTGCATTTATAGTCTGCTCAACACCCATTAAGCTGCAACTGAGTCAATTTTAACTCAAGTTGTGGAATGCACAATAGCAGGATTCAACTGTACAGCACATCAGTACCCACTCCCTAAACTGCAAAATGAACAACTTATTGCTTGTGACAGATTGAGTGAACACCACAAAACTCCATTTTGGGGGTCTTACAGATTATGGAAACACAGCTCAGCTGTGAGAGAATAAAGGACAACTGTGGGAGCAGAGAGAGAGACCTCTTGTCTGGAAAGGTACAAATGGACAAGGTATCAGTCTGCTTTTGGTTTGGAAGAAACTTCTGAAGATCATCTAGCCCACCCCTCCACCCCCAGGAATGCTCCCCTAACTCTCTCAATTAGGATAAAGACAGGGGTGGGGCGTGTGGGGAAGGGGCAGGTTCACATTAAATAATGAGTCTTACAGGAGGATAGAAGCAAAGTCTGAGAAACTCCTGCAGCTGTGGGTAATTCACCACTCAGTGGAGTTCCATCTTTGTCAGCCTGGAAAGGCTGACGTGGAACAGCGACTAGGCAGAGCAAAAGGAATAAAATAGCTGTTTACTGAAAGGAGACACCTTGGGCAGTGCAAGAGCCTGGCTGGGGCTACACCCAAATCAAACCCAAGATGCATCCCAGACACAAGTTTTACACCTTTATAAGTTTTGGCTCATCTACACACGGGGGTCAACTGTACAATCAGAGTTGGACAGCTTCACAGTCCCAGATTACGAAGTCTCAACCCCCTGGCTTTCCCCTTTCCCTTTGCTGTTGTTTATGCATTTTGGGTAATGAGTGTCCTTGATTCTCCAGCTGGGAAGGGATTGTTTTGTCTAACTGCCCTGTGAAGAGAACTTACTAACACCTAACATGAAGTTTCAGAGTTACACACCAAGCAGCAGGGTCTGCAAGCATCAAGATCTGTCTTCCCCTGCTCATTACCTGTCCCCTGCCAGCAGTATTCATACTTGGAAACTATTTCACAGAGTGACAGAATTCCCTGAGCTGGAAGGGACCCACAAAAATCATGGAGGGCAACTCCTGACCCTGCACAGGACTGTTCTCAAGAGTCACACCATGTGCCTGAGAGCATCATTCAAACACCTCTTGAGCTCTGTGAGGCTTGGTGCTGTGACCACTGCCCTGGGGAGCCTGTTCAGTGCCCAGTCACTCTCTGGGTGAAGAACCTTTTCCTAATCTCCAACCTAAATCTCCTCTGACACAACTTCAGGCCATTCCTTTGGGACCTGTCACTAGTCACCAGAGAGAAGGAATCTGTCTGCCCCTCTGCTTTTCCTCAAGGATGCTTTAACTGCAGTGAGGTCTTCCCTCAACCTCCTCCAGATTGAATAGATCAAGTGATCTCAGCTGCTCCTCACACAACTTCCCCTCAAGGCCCTTCAGCATCTTCATTGCCTTCTTTTGGACACTTTCATGTTTCCTACATACCCTTGCATATCCCTGAACCTCAGTTTTGCTCTGAATTGAGGCAAGTGTGTGCATCACTTTTAACCTCATAAGACTCAATGATCCTTGTATGTCCTAATTCAAAATATTCTGCAATTTTGTGATTCTGATCTTATCTCTGTAAAACACAATTCTACATTTGTCACATGTGCATGGATGTCATGTGCCCTTAGTGTTTCCAAAGGACACAGAACCAGAAAAAAAGGCCAACAGGAAGATATTGAATGGGTAAGATAGTTTGTCTACACTTGGCCTCCAGCAGGACTCAGATGCCATTGCAATATTAGGGCTCTCTCATCTCTAAAATGAAGCTACTCTGGGTTTCACCACCAAGGGCTGTCACTACATGCAAAAGGCAATACTTTTGAAATAAACATCTTTTTGTTGTTTGACAGGAAGCTCTGCAAAGGACACAGCATAAAGGCAAAGCTTTGTCTGCCATGATGTCAGCAAACAGTGAAAAGGATGCATTACAAAAACAGCAACGAGATTTGGAGTGTTTAATACTTTAAGCTATGCATAGAAACGTGAAGCTGTGATGAGAAATTATGAAAACATAATTAATCTTATGAAAAATAAAAATTAGGGCAACAATGTGCACATTCATTTCCATATTGGCTGCAGTGAATAAGTACTTACTTTGGGATATTCCTGTGTGTTCCTACACAATCTCTTCTACAAATGATTCTTGGATTTCAAAAGATGGAGCTATTTGTGTAAAAGACTGAATGGACAGCCAGGCCCAGAGAGTGGTGGTGAGTGGATTTTAATCCAGCTGGTGGCCAGTCATTAGTGGGGTTCCCCAGGGTTTAGTGCTAGGACCAGTAGTGTTTGATATTTTTATTAATTACCTGGATGAGGGTTTCAAGTGCACCTTCAGTAAGTTTGCAGACAACACCAAGCTGGGTGAGAGTGTTGATCTGCTGGAGGATAGAAGGTTTTCACAGAGAGGATTGTCAAGCATTGAGCTGGGCTGACCAGGGAAGTGGCAGTCACCATCCCTGGAGGCATTAAAAGATGTGTAAGATGTGTTTCTAACCTAGGTGATTCTTTGACTTCTAATTTTACAAGTCCATTCTGTGTTTGGGTAAAATATTTTGATTTATCTTTTCCTTTCACTGGATGAGTAAACACATAGGTGCAGAATTGCTCACTCTCAGGTAATTGTCTTTGCAGTTACAGCAGAGCTACTGCCAAAAGTCTCTGCCTCTTAGTTTTCATGAACAGGACCAGACCCAATACCTAGCAGAGGCAATGGAAATATTCCCACTGTTTTCAATGTTTACCTTTGGCTACTGTTTGGTTTGTGCTGCAATCCCTCCTGTACAGAATATAAATCTCATTCAAATCGGACTGGATATCCATAAACTGGAGAATGAAATTCCCCAGCATTTAAAATCAGCTCTTACACACATGATACAGCTTTGGAAATATGTTTTCTCTGCTTGTGAATCATTCTGCTGACTGCCAGAGACAGGAACACTTATTGTTCTGTGTTGCAGCAGGGAAGCAAGAAGCTGCTCCATGAGTTAACCCACATGCTCTAGGTGCTGGAAACCAAATTTCCCCTATTTACAAGAAAACAGTAAGGGAGGTGGAGAAGAGATACTTGAAAGATGCAAAAGTAAATAGTTAATATACCAAATAATACAAAAATAAAAGATGGAGAGGCAGTAAAGTCAAAAAAGTCAGCCAGGGATGACCAAGATAAATGCAATCATATGGGAATACTCTATTGAAATTTGCATACACAATCACCATATTTTTCCAAAAAGATAGTACCAGCTTCAATTCTTGACCATCAGGTTTCCCTAAAAGACATCTTAACACACGGTGGGATGCTCATTTTCTTTTAAAAATAGCTATGCCGTGAAATTAGCTTCAGGAGAAATCCAAAATATCACATGACTCATAATTTCTTCTACATCCTCATGCCTCTCTTACCACTCCCACCTCATTTTAAAATGAAGGGCAAATCTCCAAAACCTGGCATCTCAGTCTGTATATGGGTTATCATTTCAGCAGTCAAGAGCACAGAGACCATCTGTACAAAATCAAAAGATGTCCCCAATATTTAACAACTTATCTGATCTTCACAGAACCAGCATTCACGTAATTTTTGTCTTTACAGCATAATTTAGTGAAGTCTTGGGCACCCTGTCACAATGCTCATCACAAAGTATTGCAATTCAGTAAATCAGCTACAATTAATAAAATATTCTCAGTGAAGAAAACAGCTCAATATTGAGCAGTTGCCAGAAGATTTCATTTGCAAAGTACTCCACACTAACTTGGCACCTGGTAGCCTCAATTTTGTGAGAAGATGTTGTTAGGAAATGTTTGGTAAATCACAATTTTCAGGCATAACTACCTGGAGATAACCTTAGTGCCATGACCTGTGTCCATGAGCTTTCCCCTGTCACAAAAGGGGAAATTTCCTTGTATTCTTCAGACCAGCCTGAAAGCAGCTTTATTACAGGGGAGATTTATGAGCAGCATACCAGGTTGGGAGTTCAACTGGAACATCAGCAATATATTGCCAGAGACTCTCAGGTTCCCTTGCAATACAAATGGAGCTCCAAAGGGGCCTCTTCAGGATGCTGCTTCACTAGTTCTTCAATTACAGGAAAAAGATCCACACATATTAATATTCCCACCTCTCACCTTTTATTTCTTCCACAAATTCAGATTATATTGTTGCATCAGAGTCTGTTGACTGTGAAAATTCAAATTAAGCAGCATGAGCTTCCCATTCCCATTTGGACACTCTGTTTTTACTCCCCCCAACAACGAAACTGGGGCAAGAAACCTTTCTGCCCTCAACTCAGTTGATTGACTAAATCAGCACATTAATGCTGTCAGCACCCCAGCCACCAAACCCAGCTTCTTCTCTGCACTCCACAGCAAGTAACCATGACACACAGACATATCAGAAGATGTTTTGGAAACAGGGCATTGAAGTGCAGGACTTGGTGCTCTCAGTTTATCAGGAACTCTGGCATCAACCAGCAGCTACTCAGACTGCTCACTGCAGCTGCAGACAGGCTAAAATTAGCTTTGGACACCAGGCCATAAAGTGTAATTTGGAAGTTTATGTCTCAACTCTAAAGCCACAGATATAGTACCTGACTTCTGGAGATTCAACAGTGTAATTAATTATATATCACACAAAGCAGAAGTCAAGAAGAGTAAAGTTAAAAGCAAACACTTAAAAAAGGTCTCCTTTTTAGATCTCACAAAATAAATTATAAGTTTGCAATAGTTACTTCTTGGGCCAATACCACCATAAGCATAAGTCAGTTACAATAGTAATGACCCCCCAAAATATTCAATTACTGTGGCCTTGAAATCTTCATAATTATTAGCAGTTAGGTGCATTACTTTTGTATCTTTAAAAATAGAGTTCTTGCACATTTTGAAGGTAAGAATGGTGAATTGTGATTTTCGTAAACCAGGCAAAAATATATGTATTAATTTCTTAGACAGATATATTTTAATTAAGGTTTTCTCTAAGCAATAAGACATTAAATAAAAATTAATACAATTTAGTTTCTCTTAGCCATCTCAAAGAATACATATTTTAAGAAGCTGGTCTGTCCAAATTAGAGTTTAAATTTCCTCAGGTTTTCTGTTCTGTCAACTCATTTCTTAGGAAGTTTCCCATGGAATTGAAACCACTTACATCTATGTCTGATGTCATTAATCTGACCTCTACTTTTGTCTCAGCTGACCACAGACTCTGAGCAATAAATAGCCTTTGCTATTTAGAGATTACTTCTTGTTTCAAACCTTCCAAAGGATCCATATTTCAGCAGGAGTCAGCATGTCATATAAATTTCTCTTTAGTTCAAAGTAGTCAATAAAACATTATTGTTTGTCTGTTTATGAGACCTCCCTTCCACTTTCTCTTGCTGTGAAGGTTTCCAGAATGCAAGGATTCAGCTTCTCTGTTAAGACAGAGTGGTTGCATAAGTACATATATTTAAATATAATATATATATTTAAATAACTTTCCCATGGCTGCACAGTTGTGGCTGAACCTTAATAAAAAGTTCCCTCATGTAATCTACAACTATATTTGTTTGTTAACTAAGGAAAAATGCTCTGCAGCAATATGTAATAAAAGCCACACCTTGCAAATTCAAAATAATTTCCTTAAAATGGGTAATTTATAGACAGGAATTGAAACAAACAAAAAAAACCTACCAAAAAACCACAAAACAAAACAAAAACTTGTATCACAGACTACATCTGGATTTTTCACACGCTGAAATGTAAATTTATTTTTTCTTTTTTTTTCTTTTTTTTTTTTTTTTTTTAATATCCTGAGGTGCTATTTTCTAGGATGGAAGAGATCATCAAGCTTTATTCTTGTTAATACTGTCAGATCTTATCTTAAATTCACTGTGCTGTTAAGATCAATATTCCTTTGTGAAGCACATCTCTAATAATGCAGTTGAACTGATGCAGAATCTTTGAAGTGTGTCACCCCCTTCACCCTCTCCAAAAGCAAAGGCAGGAGCACAGCAAGATATTTACATTTATTGCCATATTTTCTGAGTGACATTTTATCCCTCTGAAGATTTATCCTAATTCCTTTTCATTGAAATTGATTATTGTAATTTACTCAATGCATTGTTATCACCCCCTGCCACCCTTCTGTCACTTTTCTACAAGCTCTTTGAAATCAATCTGACCCATGGCACATCTAAATTTTTCCATAGGTCAGTGTGTAGGTGTTTATAACAGATGCTCAACTCAGCAAATGGTTGAACATTGTAACTGCATCACATCAAAAGGGTAGAACTGCAATATTACACCTGGTGAAAATACAGGCAGGACTGGAGGAAACCCTGCTCCCATGCAAGACAAGGAGAAACATCTCTCCCACTGCACAGAGTGAGAAAAGGGATTGGTTTGCTGGGAGTAACAATAACAGGCATGCCTGGAAGTGCAATGCTCCCTTGGTCCCAAAATGGAACTGGACACCCACCCTGCCAGATGATTTACAAACACATCATAAAATCATGGTCTTTTAGTCAAAGAAATATACACCCTAAAGAAGAAATGAGTTCTAGCCACAGACCCATTGAAGACCAGGACTGTTCATTACTGAAATCCCATTGGGTTCCCTTCCTGGAAAAACAACTATTTTCCACTTGGTTTTGGGTCCCTGCTCTTTGACTTTTTGGATGCTCATGACACATATTTCCAGAAGAAATTGCAGTGTTCTTAATACCTGTTTTCTGGCACGTTCCTGTGCCTACACAGTGGCATACATTAATACAAATGAGTTTACACTGTACTCCAGTTAATAGGATTTAAATGTGACCATGCAAAAATCTGCACTGCAAAACTAATATGAAATTCTTTAGTTATGCAGTTCTCCTACTTTCTTAGTGTTTATAGCTCTGTATCCTCAATATCTTTCTGGATTTGTATAGGAGGAGGGCATAATTAAACTTTAACAGCTATTTGCTTCTTAATTTCAGTAAACAGTCCCTTACAAGAGTTGTCGTGTTTTGCCTCCCTGCTCTAATGTTGCCTGCTGCAAAGAGAAAAGTTATAAAAGAAAAGCTATATATTCCACACCTGAAGGCAAGTTTGGATTGACACAGAGATGCTACTGAGCTCTTAAACAACAGGCCTCTACCCACAATAAAAATTGCTACAGTAATCACTGTCACTCCTGGTGACAATTTAAAAAATCAGAACAATAAGAAGTGGCAAGGCCAAGCACGTCACCTACTGTATCCCTCTGCAGGCCCAGAATTGTTCTCTGCATTTCTTCCATGAAGCTTGACAAGACTTGTTAAAAATGTCCAAAGCAATTAAGCTTTCAGCATCTTCCTTTGGGAGATAATTCCAGGTTGTAACAGATTTCACTGTCTCAATGAGTTCCCTGATACCCAATCTAAACTTTGCTTAATAATTTCCTCTCATTATTTCCACCTTCAAACCATTCCCTTTTATGCAGTGCTACAGCCTCCGGGTATAAAAAAGCATTATCTACTATTCTTTCTTAATTTAACTGCCACATTTCCCACATAATTTTTGCTCCTCTTGGTGACAGAGGAGAACAAAGAATAAATTTGGCTTAATTTAAATCCCCATGCCACCCCTTGTGGAGGCACATTAGCATGTTGTACAATTTGCACTGTTATTGAGTGCTTGTTTTGTTAGTCTAAGAGCTTGGAGTCAGCAATTTACCTGGACACTTTCAAAGAAATTACTTCAAATGACAGAAATATTTACTGCCAAATACTTTTATAAAACAGCATTAATCTGATCTTTGTGCACTATATTGGAAATTTCATCTTTTTGCAAAGAATATAGAAATTACACTGGAGAGGAAGGCAAAGACATAGAGTTGCAGAGAAATAGCAGGGTTGAAGGTAACTCTTTCATACTCATCAGATTTGCCTTGCACACATTAGATACTTTCATTCAACATTTATACAATGTGTATAAATACATAACATGAGATAATAATAATTTTCATCATATTGAATATAACAAACATATAGCTATAAAGTCTTGCTAAGGACTATGGAAGACCTCTATCATGTACAAATGTTCATTTATTTCCTGGTCCTCCCCAGAACAGAAAAACAGAAACAACAGAGGAGGGCATTTGCATTCTGAAGTCAACAGGCAGCTGAAGCTGAGCTACATCCCTGGAAAAGAGGCTCCTGAGTGTGTCCTTGGTGACAGAAGAAAGCCCATTAGTGTATCTTGAAAGTGCCTGGTAGAAGATCTGATGGTTTCAGCTTAGAGAGCTATCATTCATTAGCCATTTGATAGCAGATGTGAGCTCAAGCTCCCCAAATCAGATAATAATCATGACTGAGAGTTTAGGACTTAATCAATATATGTAGATAACAAAAAGACACGTGATCTCAAGGATCATGTTTGTGACTATAATGACACAAGATCTTGCAAAAAGGAACAAGGAATGATTCTCAATTTCAGAAGAAGCAGGGGCCTTCCTTAGTCAGTGTAATAGCAGCATTTTGCCAGGGCAAAGTGGGGATAAGAGCAGAGAACACTCACATGTCACAGTGCTGTCTGTCACCACCAGTTTAAGAAATACATTTACCCAATCAGGTCAGCTTTCACCACAGTCACAGCCCCAGGTAAGTGATCACCAAATTTTTTGTCCAAGAGATAGCAAGTGCTGTAATACATTTGGCTATTCTGGATTATTACAAGAGCCCAGACAATCTCTGTATTCTTTCTTCCCACTCAGAGCATATAAATTGTGAGCAGTGGCAATAATAGGAAAACAAACAATTTCAAGTTCAGAAAGCAGCCTAATTAAGAATTTAAGGTTTCCATAATAAAGATCCCACTCTTTTTTTTTACCCTTGTTCACCAGATCCACTAAAGTTGGCAGGAGGCATTTTGTGGCACAGAGAATATCAAATATGACCTCTCAGGTGTCTGTGGTGCTGTAGCAGTGCAGCTTGTGTTATCACATGTACACATTCTGCTCTGGGAGAAGTGTATTCATGTGCTCCTTTCTCCACAAGGAGTAATAAATGAGCCTGCACTGCACAAGGGCATAGGGCCACCTATATGAACCACTGTCCCCTTCCAATATTTGCTATAAAATAAAAAGACATAGTTTTTAATTAATTTGACAGTGCATGGTCTCTGCAGTTGCCTGGGATTGCCTTGGCCACAGCTGGCTTCAGCAGATCTTAGCAGCTGTTTAGTGATAATTCCCTAGTCTGTTTTATCTTAAATTCTGCAAATCTAATAATAGACCAAGTCTGCTAGTCCCTGCATAAAAACAATAGCCCTTTATGTGAGTTCACACTGAGAGTGCAGCTTCCAAACTTGAGCTGGAAACCAAGGAAAAGGGAGCAAATTGTGATAAGAAACATATAAAACCAAATCCAGAGTTGAGGCTGAAGAGGCAAAAACCATCAAACAGCACAAGACTTCTTCCAGCCCCTCTTCTGTTCTACTTGGGGCAAGCTGATGCTGCCAACATAGGATCCACAGGTGGGGGACACACAGAACATGGCACAAGAGAAATGGCACAGAGGGAAATGAGGTGACAGTTCTGATAGTGTCATTATATATTATATATATAATATATAATTTATATATTTACATAAATATATTTATTTTATATAATATATATTTTCTTATATATATATTATTATATATATTCATTGTTCATTTGATAATCTGGAGACTGTTACAGCTCTTGTTGATGGTTCTCTGCAGTGATGCCCAGAAGAGCTGTAACAGAGGCTACACAGAGTGAAGGGGATAAAATGGGTATTTACTGAAAGGCCTCCAAAGGCCCCACCCTGGCAGTACCAGTGCCACAGTGTGCCCCTGCCTGGATGGCTCCAAGATGGAAGCAAAAGAGGGCTTGGTCATATGCTCTCACATCTTCATGGATTTTATTCCATTTGCATACAGATGTCAACCATCCAATTAATAGTCTCAAATTGTGAAGTTTCATCCTCCTTTCTTGCTTGCTTGCCTGCCCTCCTCTTTTCACATTGTTTATGCTTAGGGCCTGGAGTTTGAAGAAATTGTCCTTGAGCCCTTAGCAGGAATTGGATTATTTTGTCTTCATCACCCAAACACAACAGAAAAGCATACCCAAGCAGAACAGAAAAACTTAGAAGTTAAGGCATCAGCAGGGCCAGGAGTTGGACTCAATGATCCTTGTGGATCCCTTCCCACTTGACATGCTCTGATTCTGTGATTAATCATACTGTGAATAAATTGTTTGTTCCATACATGTGTGATGCAGTCCCTTTTTAAGGTTCTTCCTGGTTGCTTTTATATTATCTATCTATCTATCTATCTATCTATCTATCTATCTATCTATCTATCTAATCTCTTTTTATCATACAATCATAGAATATCTCAAATTGAAAGGGACTCATATGGATCACCTCAGGATTACCTAAAATTAAGCCATGTCACCAAAAGCATTGTCCAGAAACTCCTTGAACTCTGACAGGTTGCTGTCACAACCACTTCTGTGGGGAACTTATTCCAATCTCTCAGTGAAGAACTTTTCCTAATTTTCAATCTGAATTTCCCTGATGTGGCTTCATTCTATTTTCTCATGTTCTATTTCTGGTCACCAGAGAGAGGATCATATATAACTCATTATTACTCTTCCTTTTACCCTGTGAAAACACTCAGTCATCTCATAAACACTTTGTTTCACATGCTTGTCAAATACTGCATAAAGTTTTCTTTAAAATGAAAGCAAGAGCTACACAGGAAACTGATCATCAAATCTGCCCTCCTGGATCATCCTCTTGCAAGTCTTTTAGTGCATCCTGTCCCTAACAATTAAATAATTATATTGTATGAGTATAGACACATAACA
The DNA here is from genome assembly GCF_029582105.1 of Oenanthe melanoleuca. Classification (NCBI taxonomy): domain Eukaryota; kingdom Metazoa; phylum Chordata; class Aves; order Passeriformes; family Muscicapidae; genus Oenanthe; species Oenanthe melanoleuca. Next base: position 96,730,419 of record NC_079336.1, read on the forward strand.
GTCACCATTTAATGAGCAAGGAAAGAGCTGGAATTAAACATGCAGTTTTTTACAAATGAACATTCTAGGGAAGATTAAACTTGACTACTGTGAGGTGTGTCTCCTTGTTAGATCTGCAGTATCTCAGAAAAGCTTCTTGGCAAGAAAAGTCACTCCCCATGATCTTAATCACAGCTAATGGGTAAATTAAAAATGTCAAAATTAGAGCAGCAAGCTAAATAAATGCATTGGAAAAAGAGGAATAAGAAAGAACAGCAGAAACTAAAAAATGTGTTTCCTAATTATATTGGAGATTTTCCTGCTCTCTCAGTTTGTGTTCTTTAATCCTCCTGAATCAACCTGCATGAGTCTTGTTCAGCAGACAGGACTCTGAAAGATGAAAATTGAGCTGGCTTTCAGCTGCCTAAGGGTGTGCAGGCGAGAAAGGGCACTGAGAAGCTGGGAGTGCCTCCTAACTGCACCATCAGGGAGCAATTTGCCTTTGTGAAATGTTATCAACTTAAAGAAAATCTGAGCCTAGCAGTTAGGACATAGGAAGAGGTCAGGATATGCTATTCTTTTCCTGTGGAAAAGAGGGAGGACTTCCTTTTCTTAATTTGTTTTCAGAAATGGGGAGTACAGTGACATAAATGAGAGTGATGCCCCAGATCCTCAGAACTGTTTGCAAACTAATCCTGAATTCATCAGGACTAGGCTGGCCCCGGGCTAAATTGCAGAGAAGATTTGCTGAACAGGGATTGTTGCTGCAGGAATATTGAGTCACTCAGGCTGGCCAGGACCAGATCACCTGGAGCAACCCCTATCCAAAACATTAACTTCCAATTGAGAGTAGACCACTAAGGATCTTCTTCAGCTGAATTTGGACACTCTCTAAGGATAGAGATCCCACAATCTCTCTGAGTAATCTCTTCTGATGTTTCATGGTGAAATGTAGTTACCTCCATCTAAAATAGGAATTTCCATTGTTTCAACTTGTGATGCCTTAGTTTTCGTTCTGCCCCCCTGAGAAATGTCGGGCTGCCTTTCCCCAAATCTTCTTTAGCACTTCCTCATTTTTAATGCCTCCCACGACCATCTTCTGCTTTCCCTTACATCTTACTTTGCTTTATCAACAACTTGCTCATACTGAAGGCACCAATACCTCAAAATCATTCTTGGCTCTAACAAGATGAAAACACGAGTTAAAGCAAATAGCCATTCATAAAATGTAAACCAGACAAAGGTTTAAAGAGGTATAGGTATGTAATTAAACCCTGCAGACTACTTGAAGGCAGTGTGTAAATGGAGCCAGGTTTATGTTATCTCATAGGGATGTAGACACCCCATAATGTCAGATCAGAGGAGTTGTCCTACATTTGTGCAGGGTTTTCATGGGAAAAACTGACATGATGGAAATCTGACATGATGGAAACATCTTCAGCTTAGAGCCCATACCCAGCTGTGGGCATTATTTAGTTTCAGAAGTTTCCCCTCCTTCCTCCTCCTGCTTTTCACCACATTTCCAAGCAGTGCCAACAATCCTGGCATGTGCCAAGACTGCCTCCTACACCTTTGGGTGCTCTTACACAATCATTAATCTGCCTTAATACAGATGAGGCTCACTGCTGTCTCAAGTACCCTGCCAAGAAATTTGCAAACTGCCAGCCTATTCTGAGTGAAATGCACTTCTCTAAAGCAGATTTATTTATATGCTTCCATCCCTCTCATCCAATGTAACAGGAATTGCATGGTGAGGCAGGGAGGGAATTCATTTTTATATATAATGGAACACAGCAGAATAAGCTGGATAAGAATCTGTTCCAAGCACACAAGACTTGACTTAATACACAGAAGCTGTTGCAAGTAAAGAATCAAACCCTTAAATACCAGCCAGTCTTCTTCAACTCAGAGGAAAAGTGCTTATCAAACAAGGGAACAAGATTCATAAACACCTCTGTCGAGTGGTTTTTTAAAGTGGGGTGGGGAAATTGAGTAATTTTAATACAGCTTCCTTAAATAATATGTAGAGCTACTCAAGTAGTGAAAACAATTTCTACAAGTTATATGCCATGAATAAGTGTTTTAAGGTTGTTTTTCCAAAACCATTTCTATTGCAGAATTTGCAATATCTGCACACTCAGATCCTTACAGTTTTGTTTCTCCAGCCTCAGAGGAATTGACCAGCCAGCTATGAGGCTCCAGTCTGGAGCCCAGCAAAGAGGAGGAAACAGCACTCAGGGACAAGAGCAATGCCAGCTGAGCTGCTGCCAGACCTGACAATCTTGAAATGACCATCCCTTAAGAGAGATGCTTTAAACAATGACAGCCCTCAGTAGGTTATTCACATTTTGAAGCTGTTCAGTGTCAGGGAAGGCCATGTGCTCTGTGTGCCTGAACTACAAACAAGCATAAGGAATTCAACCCCCCTTATCCTATTTTCTACTTGTCACAGTGTGGCTGCCTGTGAGAGCAGAACACAAACAGCTGCACTCCATGGACACAGACACTGTATTAAATGCCAAGACAATTGGAATTAACTGGTACTGGACTGCTCTTTAAGCTCCTTGTGTAACTCAGCTGTGATTCTTTTCACAAGAGACTTGTAAGATTATGGCTTGTTCTATCTTTCCTGTTATTAAAAAGCTGGTGTGTATGTTTTCAAGCAAAAGCAGGGAGAAGAGGGATAAGTAAAAGAAAACCCCCTGTCCTTTAAGAAAAAAAAAAAAATCACATCAATTTGCAAGCAATCAGTAAATTACACCACTGGATACATTATGAATATTCCCACAGGAAAAATAAAGCAATAGGAAAGGCAGGAAAGCCTGAGAAGAAAGCAGCATTAAGTCAACTAAATTGCTTCCAGCCCCCAGGTTGCATCATCCAAAATTAACCTGCATCCTTTTACATAATGATAATTTGCAAAATGAAATTATACAATAAAATCAAAAATAATACCAGAACCCTCTATGAAGGCAGCAGTAAGAATCTACACAAACTGAAGAATGGGTGTGTCTGAAGTTCCATCCCAAGTTCTAATTACTAACACATCCCCAAGTGCTCATTTTGAAAATATTCCTTGGATCAGGCTTCATGATTTTCAGAACTTGGAAATCCTAGTTTCTGAAAAACCAAAAACTACATTGAAAGAGAAGCACAGAAATTATGTCACAAAATAAACCTGCCACCTACACTGAACTAAGCATAATCTGAGTAGCGTGACACATCTATAATGACAAATTTTGGTCAGAGAGATTATCTTCTTTTAATGTCCCTTTCCAAATTCAAAATATAAAATATTTGACTCCTTCTGGCAAACTTTAGGTCATTTTTAATGAACATGGGTGTTTTTGTTAGTGCTCAGACTCAAGATGATACAGGTATTAGATGAATATTTCTTTGATTTTTTAAAAATAAAAACTATTGTTCATAATATTTGCCAAATGCAAAAAGTAATTGTACATCCCATGGAATTTGAACTAAATATGCCATGCAATTCTTACAACTGAATACCTCCCAATATTGAGAACTGCATATCCATAAATACTTACTACCACTTTTTAAAATATCATTATTTTATAATAATGGCTACTAAGTTATCCCACAGAAAAGAGCAGTCATTCACTTACATGGGCCCAGACTGGGCTCCAAAGAAGTCTGCAGAATAGTTGATAATTTGAGGGGGTTTTAGCCTTTCCTTAAACTAGATTTGCAGCACTCAGCAGCTCTGTTCTGGGTAACTGACTGAAACAATTGGATTATCAGAGTTTTGCAGTGTCACTCTTGGAGAACCAAGGGCAATTCTGGAGAACTTTTGAGAAACTAGGAAAAGACAAGCATATCTAACAAGAATGTCTGTAACTGTGAATGACAAGCTGGGGGGCGAGGGAGGGGAATATTCATGCTTTATACCAGAAAGCTCATTCTAAGAAGAGATAGGTAAAAAATCTTTAGCCTTTTATCACACTTTTTTTAAAAAAACCAAAAGATTTCACTAGTCTGTATTTAACTAAACTAAATCCATTCCAAACTCCTGCTTTCAAAAATATATTCCACAGCTCTTAGTCATTGAATTTTCAACTTGATACTTTCAGGGGGAAAAAAAAGGCAAAGTAAAAGTGCTTTATCTAATTGCATTTGTGCATCATGCATCAACACTCAAGATAAGATAGGTGTGCAATGAATATTTAATCAGTTGAGTCATTCACCCTCTGTGGTTCATCATTTGACATATTTCATCAACATACTTAGTTGGAATTTTTTGTTAGTGTTTTTGTTCTAAGCATTGAATATTGAAAGAAAAACCCCGAGAAGTTCTTAAAAATACAGATTATCTGTACAAACGTAAGTTCTGAACAATCTCATACCTTCCTGACAATTATATCCTGGAATCATCTGAATTCCTATGGATCATATTCTCTATTATTTGGTTTCCTGAAAGAATATATTTTTTAAAAAAATAAAGAAAAATTGAAAGATTGTTGTTCTATTAAACTGTAATAAAAAGGTTTTGTTCTTCAGGAATATTAGAGCCAGTAAAAGTTTTCTGTCTCCTGATATATGTTCATCTCATGCAAACAACTTCCAAAAAGTAAGCAAATCAATTAATATTTTCAGTGATGTAATATCTGTAAGACACTCACTTAGTGGCAAGTAACTCAAAGTACTACAAATATGATTTCTAGCAGCACAAGGAAATTCATAGACTTTATGTATTTTGGATAGTAGAGATACTATCTGGCTTTTAAGAATGATGTTTGCACTGGTAAGAATCATAGAATGGTCTGGGTTGGAGGGGATCTTAAAGATGTCCCAGTGCTAACTCTCCTGACATGGACAGGGACACCTTCCACTAGGCTGGGTGGCTTCCCAGGGCCTTGAAGACTTTTGGGAATGGGACATCCACAGCTTCTCTGGGCAACCTGATCCCCTCCCTGCCCTGCTGCCCACAGTGCTCCTGATGGAGCTCAGAACATGCTGGGCTCTCTGGGCTGCCAGCACACATGGCCAGCTCACATCCAGCTTTTGACCCACCAGCACCAAGCCCTTCTCTCACACAAATGACAAAATAGATGTTTGTTTCTTAGCAGCCATGTGTAACACAAGAGCTACTGAACTCCAAAAGGAGCGTTTCTGGAGAATGACACATTGACAAACGTGCTGGTGGTGAGGAGCCACACTGCAGGGAGTCTGCCAACACAGCCTCACACAAGGTGTTTTCAGCAGGAGCTATTTTCCTGTCTCTCCAAAGGGAACACCACCAGCACACAGAACAAACTGTTGATGGCAGCCTTGGCCTGCATGGTGGTGCCACTTCAGATGGAGGAGCGCGTGTCATCGTTCCGTGGCACTTCACAGGAGAGGCTGGCATTCCAAGAGACCTTCAGCAATGCACCTGCCAGGAGTCAAACTCAGAGGAGACCCCCCTAAACAACAGCTCGTGACTCACATGCTGCTCAGGAGCTTGAACAATGCTCTCCCAATCCAAAGATCAAGGTCATTTACTTACTTAACATATGGTCTGCCAAAAAAGGCACTCTCTTCCCAACTCCAATTGTGCAAACAGAAGGAATTGCTATCATCAGAGCTCAGCATCAAAAAAACACTTAGGAATGCCTTTACAGCAACCCTTTCTCCAGCACAGACTACACACTGAAGCAACACTTCACAGCTCTGCTGTTAAACAGGCAAAATGATTCCTCCCTTAGTTAAAAGGAAAAACAAGTGGAGAAGGAAAAGGACAGAGGAAGACAACCATGAACTTTTTTAAGTGCTGCTGAATTTCAAGCTCTCAGTGAAAGATTAATTGGAGGAAGACTGATTTTAGGTATATATTCATATACTTAAAGGACACAATATTCATGACAGATTATCCCTTTTTGCTAGGCTGTCATTATATTACATCTGATTTCAGTACACCTTTCAGACCAAAATTCCTCTCTTTGCTTCAACACACATGTTTTTACTACATTAACCATGAGAAATGCTAAAGAAAGAAATTTACTCACATTTTTTGAATCAGGATTCAGATCTGGACAACCCTGTCTGAAATCTACTTAGAGATTAATTCAGTTGGAAGTGGCAATCCATGTGTTATGCTCTTTCTCTTGAACATCTCACTGCAGCAGTGAAAGTTAGAAAGACTTTACCAGCTAAATCAGTCAGGGGGATCCTGCACAAGGTGTAAAAATTAATGACAGCAAGAGGATTCACAAGTTCTAGCTCCAGCTCAAGCACTCGCTGTTCCATTGCTGACATTTCCAAGTTCCTTGCCTCATTCCCAAGTTTTCTTTGTGGACATAAGGTGGTTTCTCATGCTGACAACAGATCCTTTCAGAGTGGAGATGCAGGCAGGAATCTCTAAATGCATGTACTGTTAATCCTCCACATTAAGATTAATTTTATCAAAGGCATCAGGAGATATTTATGACTTCAGATTTTCATTTGTCACCTTGTCCATGAAAGACATTCTTAAAAAGAAAGATAAATGACTGAAGGAGGAAAAGGAGCAGGGGGATATGGAATAGTATTTGGACAGAGTGAAGCACATTTAGACCCAACTAAAGAAAGGAAATTTTTAAAAAGACAAATAAGCACCACAAAGCCCTAAAATTGTTGCCTGTTCAGGTGGATAGTTTCAAATCTTCCTACTTTTGACAGGTTTCACAATTTAGTTTCTAAAACTTTCTTTTCTTTATTTTCAAAGAGAAAGAACAGCTAAATAATTGTTACCAAAGTTAACTAATAATAAATAACTATGGTTTATGCAGTAAATTTGAATTACCTAGGCTATAACCCCACTGTCTTTTTTTTTCTTTCTTTTTTTAAATAAATGCAGCTTCCTAAGCCATCTCTGCTGATTCCTTGCATGCTGCTGTCAGAAATGAAAGCAGTGACCTGCTGTGAATTCAGCTGCTCTCAGACTTTCCTCTGCTGGTTGATGCTGTGCATTCTCATCACAGCAGGTCTGAATGCCAAGCATAGGAACTCACTGGCATTCATTTATGAGGAGCTTTTCTCATCCAGAAAATGGTGCAGCTGCCCCTGATGCTGGGATAACTCCTAACACCAGCAGTGACAACCACAGGGTGGAACATCAGCTCAGGATGAGAAGCAGCAACACTGAAAAGAAATTACCTGAGAATCCCAGAGCATTCCCATACCACACAGCCTGGACACAGCACAAACTGCACCTTGCCAAATGGCAGGGAAGGAGTTGGAGGAGCAAGATTGGGATGTGCTGAGCCTGCATTCACTGCAGCACCAGCAAGGGAAGGGAAGAGTCCCTTCTCCTTCTGCAAAACATGGCCTTCTCCACCAGGAAGTGTGGTCACAGCTATCTGTGTCTACTGGAGCAGGTAATGGAAAACAAAGCTGCTCTTCCCAAGTGAATGCCTTGTCACCAGGCTTTGTGATCTTTTTCTTTATTGGTCTTAGCTTTTGAATATGAGAAAATGTATCTTCCAAAATTTATGTATTTTTAAACAGAAAAAGGGAAGTTGGTAAAAAAATAAACCTGGTATATGCATATTCTATTGACTAGATCAGCATCTTGCAGACCTGGATGGAGCCCTACCCTTTTGATCCCTGTCAGACTTTTGATTCCAATTCTGTAAGACTCAGTCTTCAGAAAGGATTAGCAGAGAGTTCTAAAGCTTAACTGAGAGTTTAAAGCTCTGCAAACAGTCCCAGTTCCTCCTATAGATTTCCTCCCTTTGCAGAGTAGCTCTGTGAGCTCAGGCTGGACAATTTACCAAGTTTAATACACCTGCTATTTTCTTTAACTTTACTGTGTATCTAGCAAAGGCAGTGCTCAAAGGCTTTCTAACCTTTCTAATTTACAGAAACAACTCCAGAGATCCTTAGAGTGGAGAATGCTAGAATGAGAGGAAGCTTCTTCCAGGCATGCTCACCATCACCATGGATTATTGCACACACCTGAGACATCCAGGCAGGGTCATGGCCTCCATCTGTTCTTTTATCACCAAGGCAGTACCAAGGTGACAAGCACAACAACTCACTTCTAAAGGAGGTATAGCCATGGAAGAAGAAAACAGGGCTGAAAATCAGAATCCAGTAAGTCTTCAGAAACCATGGGAGCAAGTATATCCTGTCAAGATGCTGCTTAACACATCTCCTGCTTTACAGAGCAGGGTTTTATGTTTTGTCCTCAACTGTTTCCAAACACATTTAGTAGTGTCATGGAGTTCAGCTTTGCTAAAGTGGTTTTACTGTGCTAAAACACCAAAGTGGTGGGGAGAAGGGGGCAGAGAAATGAATCCTGCCTTGGTCAGTGTATCAGGTGTAGCCCCTGACAGAGCTAAGAGCACATCCACTGCACCCTGCATGCCTGTCCAGCATCCTGGCTGCCAGACCTAAACTGATGGCAGTCACAGTGTATGAAATACCTCAACAGGTGAGCCCTGTAACCCTTGCAATAGTCTCCAGCCCATGAGGAGGGAGGGGCTGCCTACACCTAAAAGCTGAGCCCTTCCAAGTTCATTCCCTTAGTGCCCAGCCACCTGTGTGTCATTGAGCTGCTGGATGGGAGCCAACACTAAGAGCAGAACTATTATATTATGGTCAAGTGAAAATTTAGCAGTTGTACAAAATATCTCCAGGAAAAATTGTAACAAAAACTGATTTTTTGTCTTTGAGTCCATAGTGAGTTTGTGGGCTGTGTTATGACAATATAATAATTTAGAGTTATAATACAAAACTAGACTTATAATTAAATAAATAGACCTTCAGTTGCAGACAGGAAATATTTCTTTAAATGCTGATATATCTTGGGTGCCCCACAAACCTAGACATCATTGTATTTAAGCCCCCCCCACCCCACATCTGACTGTACTTAAGTCTTGATGTTATAGCATTACCACCAGCTGAAAAACCCAATTCAGCACCAAATAAATATATGGAAGGTCAGCACACTCAGCCCTGGGCTCTGAAGGGCAGGTTGGAACCAGGAGACTTGATGAAAGACCATTTAGCAATATCAACACCACAGTGCAATCACAAAGCAGGCACCCTGCTACAGCCCTATTTGTGCTGTAAACTGCAGGCACATCTCCTGGAACATGACATTACCTTATGTAAAGATCCAGAGGATCTAAATACTTGCAGAGTGAACAAATTTACACTAGATTTCTACAGAATTCAAAGGATGTGATATACATTACAATAAATAATCCGTTTTCCAGGATGTGTTGCTGCAGTTAACTTTCTTCTTTAGTGCTGAAGGGCAATAAATAATCTCTCTGTTCTGACAGTGGCGTGTGCTAACAAGGAAATAACAGAGGAATGGTGCTGAGAAGCTGAGTGATTTCAGCAGTGATTCAGTCAGATGAGGACTATAAATGAAATAATTTTCACTCCCAGAAGCCTTCTGTGGCTATTTGAGACTCCAATTTCAAAAGGCTGTGGGCTCTCACTTGGCATTGGATGCCCACATCAGACCAGGTCCCCAGGCTGTGTGGGCAGTGTGCTCCCTGGGGGATGAGAGGAATGGCCACCCTTGCAGACCAAACTGCAGAGGAGCTGCACAGCTGCTGGGTGGCTGTGGCCACTGTCCTGTCGTGGTGCCCTTCACTGCAGAACCATGGGGTGGTCACCAGGGATCTCCCCAGCTCACCCACAGCCTGTCCTGTTCAACCATTATTACTCTGTTGAGCATTTGAATCAGAGCAGTGCTTCAAACCTGCAAGATCTGTCTGATCCTGTGAGGTTTTCTGGATGATACAAGAGGGCAGACTGGGTTTAGGTTTGTTTTGGTGTCTTTTGTTCTTAGAAACTCCCTCTAAGGCCTCTGAAAACTAATGCACCTGAAAGTAACTTTTGCATTCCTTTTCTAATGGCATTTTATACAGACGGTTTGTGAACTGGAAAATTATGCATTTGTGTTTGCTTATCATCGAATAAAGAGGAGGTTAATTTTGTTGTCCTCTCCAGTAGGCAATCTGATGAATACCTAACTATTCTGACTTGTCTTCCTTCTTATATCTTTTGTATTAAAATTTTATGACTCGAAGAGCAGTAGGTTCCTATTTGCTTATCTCTTTGATGCACATACTGAATCCTGAAGGCATTTTGCCCACTTACACTAAATTATCTAGGGTTTATTGTGGATTTTTTTTGTGATCATTCAGCTCTGCTTTAGTTCTAGCTTATATTAAAATTCTTATTAATGTGCATTTACTTCCTGTCTGTTAGTACACATTTTCTGTTTCAGAAACACATAGTATTTAAGAAGTCTTCTGTCTGTGCACTGCCAATTTAGAGAATGTGCCACTTGTTTTAAGGTAATTTCTTGATTACAGTTTTCAAAATATTGAAAAAATATTGAAAACGTTATTTGCTGTGTGTATCTCAAGTTCAAGCCCCTCTACAAGAAAGGAAGTGAAGCTTTTTCAGCAATCTTTACACACTCCACTTCTGTGATGCAGAATCAGGCAGGCTGATATCACCATGGAGGGAACTACTTAGTGAATGGTGCCCACATATTCTGCAGTTCCCAATGTTAATTAAATACATTCATACACTGTCCTATATCCCAACTTTCATTTCACCACTTTTTCCCCACTTAAGGCTGGGAACCAACCTGCTGGAGAGCAGCTCCAGGGAGAAGGACTGGGGGTCCTGAGGGGCAACAAGCTCTCTGTGAGCCAGCAGTGCCCTGGGGGACATAAAGGCCAATGATTAGAGGATAATTAAAAGATGATGAGGGGATAGAAGCACCTCTCTTCTGAGGAGAGGCTGAGGGAACTGGGCCTGCTCATCCTGGAGCAGAGACACTGAGGAACCTCATCAATGTCAGTGTCTGCAGGGAGGGGTCAGAGCACGATGGCACAAGAGGACACGGGCAGGAGCTGAGGCTCAGGAAGTTCCACCTGAACACAGAAAGAGGTTCCTTACTGTGCAGGTGGCAGAGCACTGGAATAAATTGCCCAGAGAAGGTGTGAAATCTCCCTCACTGGGGATGTTCAAGAACTGTCTGGACACACTCCTGTGCCATGTGCGCTCTGCAATGACACTGCTCGAGCAGGGAGGTTTGACCCACTGTGGTCCATCCCAACCTGACCTATTCTGTGAGTTTTTAAATTTTCCTAAATATTATTTCTTTCTGTTAATGGGAATATTTTTCTGTGCTCTCTTCCAACTGTGCTGTGGAAGCTTTTATCATCTCACCTTGCTCCCTGACAGGGAGAAGGGGATTTACCAGTGGAAAGGTTTTTATGTGACAGACTGATTTAAAAAGCTCTTGTAAACAAACCTTTGACAGATAGCTACAAACCAAGTGCGATGTTTTACTGCACTGAGCAGCACCTATTAAAGATTGCTTTCAAATGGTGAAAATGCAACATATAAACAAACTCTCAGAGTTCAATAGGCAAGAGGCAGCTTGAATGGGAGTGGGAAAGTGCAATTAATCATCATCCATATGGTCTCCAAGAACATTTTGGCTCCTTGTTGGGACCCTGAGTGAGCACGACAGAAATTCTTAGTCTTTCTTCTCTAGTGATCCCCTCAAAGACCCTAACACCCCTCAGAGGTATTTTAACTTTTCTTTGTTTCTCAGTATCCAAACATATCATGTATTAAGTGGATAGGTTAAGACAAGATATAAGGGAGAAATTTTATTACAATGAACCACCTGTTTCATCTGGTGCTGGACCACCAGAACAATTTGGTCAGAGAGGTGCTGGATGCATAATCTCTGGGAACATCCAAAGTCAGGTTTGTGGGGCTCTGGGCAGCCTGGTCTGGTTGAAGATGTCCCTGCTCACTGAAGGGGGTTGGACTAGGTGGGATTTAAAGGTCCCTACCAATCCAAATTATTCTGTGACTCCATAAAATGTAGTGTCCCCATGAAGAATTTCACTGATATGGAAATTTTGACACAGACTACTTAAGAAGAAAGGACACACTATAAATTTTTAATGGGGGCTTGCTGTACTAAAACGACAATATGCCATAAACAGAGGCTGATGAAAAAATGGAGAAAATAATCCAATATCTGGCAGGGAAAAAAATGCAGAATCCAAGCCCTTCATAATTTTTTAGGTGTGTAAAAAGTCATGACATCTAACAGGCTACTCATTTTGCCTTTGGAAAAATTAGGCAATAATATTTTATTTTAAACCTTTAGAATATCCCACTCACCACAGAGCTAGGATACAATGTCAGTTGTTTGCCTTGTTTCATTAAGGTTCTTGAAAAATACCAGGAAATCATGCAGGTGGTTCCTGCAGAAGGGGAAAGACTAGTCTTGCAAATTAGGCTAAGACCAAGGACAGCCCTTGCAGTGAGCCAAGAAAAGGAGGTTGCAAAAGGTCTGCATGGATGCACAAGGAGGTACCCAACAAAAACACAAAAAAGAAGTACACAGTACATGGAAGCAAGGTCTGAGCTTCTCAGGACCAGAGGGACATGAGCACACTGGAGAGAGACCAGCACAGGGCTACAAAGATAATTAAGGAACTGGAGGATCAACCCTGGCACAGGTTGCCCAGAGAGGCTGTGGAGTTTCCATGCTCAGAGATACTCAAAGCCCAATGGAACAACTTCCCAATCAACCTGCTTTGAGACTAGATGATCTCCAGAGGTTCCTTCCTCCCTCAGACACCCCCTTGCTTCTGTGATCCCACTACAAGATCACTGTATTCATTTACTCGAGGCATAGACACTATTTAGACCGTTTTACTCATTATGGGCCGTGCTACCACTTTCACAGAGGCAGGAATTATTGAAAACAAAGGGTGGCAGCTGAGCAGAGCCCAAGGGCACTGCACTGCCCTTCACCATTATAAAATGGAGACCTCAAGCCTGCTCAGATTTCAGTTTAAATTGCTCCAAAAGAGCACTATTAAAACAAAAATAGACTCCTCGGTGGACAATTCTCTTCACTTGTCCAGTTCTCATGATCTTTTCAGAAATTAATAGCCTTCATTTTAACCTTGACTGCACAAGAGAATTGCTCTCTTTAAAGCTGAACCACTGGAAGTACAAACAGTCCACAGCATCCAGTGTAGCCTTGCCAAATTGCTTGCAGCTTTGTTCTGTGTCTGCACCAGCTCCACTCCAATGCACAGTGACCCAAGTGGGCATGGCAGGCTGGGAATGCACCTGGGAACAACACATTCTCTGAGGCTAGTAAAGATCAATAGTGCCCTGAAAGACAGCCAAATGAGTAAAAGCAATTTATCAGGGACAATAGAACTTCAATTCATACTGACTGCATTACCCAACCTACTGAAACACTGTCCACCCTATTACATGTTCCTAAACTCTCAAAGTATAAAAGTGAGACAATCCGTTAGGAAGCTTCAGAAGGGATTAATACATCAAATAATGGGTGAACATTTAACCCATCAGCTGTCAGATTTCCAGACATGTATCCAGAAGCAACACCACACAAAGGAAGCTTGTTGCTTTAGTGATTTACTTCTGTCAGGTGGAAAAGGGCAAACAGATGTAAATGCACAGCTCCTGATGCTACAGGAACAAATTGATATATAAGATTTACAGCCACTCTTTCAGGCAGAGTGATGAAGCCAGTGCACCAGGCTCCCAGTGCCAGGCATCCTTCTTAATTTATTCAAAATAATCAGATTTTGTACAAAATGTGTAAAACATCTCCACACGCACACAAGCAATTACCAACCATCTCTTCAGTCATCTAGAGTTCTCTAATCATGGCAGTGTCAGTCCTGCTTTTGTTTCTGAAAGCCCATAATGAGACCTTCAGAAAGGTCAGAGCCAAAAGGCTCTGAGAGCTCCAAAATAACAATTCTTCTGTTCATTTAAGTGGCAGGGTTTTTTTCCCTTTCAGCAGTACATCAGGCATGTGTTTCCACAGTATTGGTTCAATTGAGAACAACATCCATTTTTACATTGTCTCATTAGTCTGACTACTTTCCTCTGGCTTGGAATGAGAATTCTGTAAGTCTAGTGCTGGAAACTATTATGTACTTGGGACAAAGTGGAAATAGTGCTAATTGTTAGTAGAAACTTTCTGTAGGGACTTTGTAACAGTACTGACTATGCAGCACAGCTGATATAATTGTACATGGGTAAATGTTTCAATGCTATTGTATTTATTAATATATTTGATCACAAAAGCATGGGGGCATTAACTATAAATAAAATACTAAGTATTAGGAGGGAAAATATATTTGTGTTTCATAAAGTTTCATCAGTGCTGTAAAGCAGAGTTCTTTAAATTATTTATCTGACTCCATCTTATTCATATACTTGAACATACTTCAGCACAGCTAGGAAACAGTTGCCTACTTTAGCAATGCTCACAAATTCTGAGTCCTTGCTAAGCAGGCACCCCTTGGGAGTGCAACTGGAAGACATTTCACAGGTCTGAAATGCACCTCTCACCCTGTGCATCTCCCCAGCCACTTTCAGAACCTCATCCAGAGCCCTGAATTCATGTTCTCACATTGTAAGCTATCAAAGCTTCCAAATGGATATTTAACTAAGACAAAAGGTTTACATAGACTAAATCAAGTGTTTAATCAAATGAGTGCTTGCATATTTTACTCTGTCCTTATCCTTTCCTGCCTAGGACTTTAAAGAAAACAAAATCACAACTGTCCAAGTGTCAAGGACTAAAGTAGATTTAGGAGGAGGAAAATCTGAAATTCCATGCAGGACTACTCTTCACCATGGTTCTGTGCTAATTTCACTCAGAAACACAGATTTTGACAGAACCAGGTCTCCAGGCTTCTCTTTCTCAGGTCAACCTATGCCATGCAAAGAGTGCAAATAGGGAGTAGAAATTCATACTTTTGTAACAAGATGCTTAAATATTTACTGAACTTTAAAGTGCCTCTGTTCCTTAAAGAAACTGCATCTCACCCACATGCAGATGCAGCAGCACCTCTGCCAGCTGGTGCAGAGAGCCCTCACCACCACATGTGAGCAGAGGCTTCCAGAGAAGGGAAGGAAGATGCTGCCTCAGATCCCTCTGCAGATCAGGCATTTTTCTTGTTCAACGTCCATTCTTGCTCTCTAGAGTGCATCTCTCATTACTATTTTAAACAAAAAAATACCCAGACCATCTCACTAAAACTGCCTCCTCCTAAAAGAAATCCCCACCAGTGCAGCAAGACTGCACCACCATCTGTCATGCCCTTCCTTGAGTTCTGAAGAATTTATCTGCCACAAATGCACAAAAAACCTTTCCAAAAGACATAAGGTAACAGAAAACAATGCAACAAATGCAAATATTGGGGGGGAGGTTCTGCTGATAACATTTAGTTTCCAATTGAGTTTGTGTCTCGTACAAATTCAGACCGAAAGCCACAAGAGCACATGGTGGATGTAGCATTCTGCACAAACTTTTTCATTTCTTCTCAATCTTGACTTAAAAACTAGGTCCCTGACTATTTTTCAGTATAACCTAAGCAGCTTCTGACCTTGCAGAAGCCAAATCCCACAAGCATGTCTCTGGTCTCACACAGCTTCCACACCTTCCTTAACGCACACTGCCTTTCACCTCTAGACATCCTTATTTAAATTTGTGTTGCGAGTCACTTCCTGAGCTCAGACTTCCATGGCATCTCTTTGCCAGAAATTAAATTTTACAAGCTATATACCTTAAAATTACACCTGTGTCCTGCAAAACATTTATTTTTCTAGAGCACAAGTGTTGCTGATGTGAGAGAGAAATGTGGATGCTACTCCCACTCTCAGTTTCAATGCATGACTGTTAGAGATTCCTAAGAAACAGGATTTTCTTGGCTACAAAATAGTTATCTGTTAGTGAAAGCCTTGTCTGAGTGAATGATTCTCAAGGCTTGACAGCCTGCTGATTCAGTGCAACATGAAGTCTCAGTGGAGTCTATAGCATGGCACAGGACAGCTCTGCAATCAAAATTGCCTTTACAAAGCAAAATGGAAGTAACAAATTGATACAGCTGCATATAGATTTGCCTCCTAATCTGTCACAGATTTAAAAATGAAAGGGGACTGTATTCTCTTTTACTGTCAACACTTCAGGTACATAATAACACTGCTGTTAGAAATGTATTGTATTTAATGGTCCTTATTCTCTCTCCTGTGCTGCAGTGAACTCCCTTGCTATTACCTACACATGCAGACTCCTGAACACTAATCCAGCCCTCCAGGCAATGCTTCCAGACCAAAAAATCCCAAGCAGTAATACCTCCTCCATAAAGCCTCCTTCCTGGGAGAGTGTCTTTTGAATCAACTCTTGATTTAATATTTACATATTTTACACAGCAAATGCCCCAATATCCAGGGGTGCCAAATCCTTGTAGGTCCCACAAGAACTGTGGTGGCTTAGAACACACCAGGAGAAAAACATCAACTCCCAAAGACTCCTGCACACCTCCTGCTGCAATGGGGGAATGCCTAATGCACATTCCATTTGATCTGATGAACAGTGGCTCATATCAGAAATGAAGCAGGTTTTCTAGGAATTCCTGCTCCCACAGGGCAGATGTGCCAGAGCAAGTCCAGAGTGGTGTCACACCCCAGTGCCAGGGGAGCAGCTCCTCTGCCATTCCCATTGAAGCAGAGGGAGGCTGAGCAGAGCAAGCGGGCTCTGCTTCACTTAGCAACTCCCTTCCAAGTGCTCAGGATAAACCCAGAGGAATCTCAGGGACCAATATGGTCCTCTAAACAAAACCTGATGCAGCAATGTTGGTTTCATGTGCTAGGGGGGAGGGATGGATTCGCTTCAGGGAAAGCACCACGAGGCTGGGGAATGGAGGGGCTGTCCCGTCTGGGGTGTCGGGGGGATGCTTCCCCTGTGAGCTGCTGGAACCAATAAGAGAGCTGATTTAGCAGTGGACAGCTCGGGAAACCAATTAAAAGTTATTTCGCTTTCATAAATCACGTTGTTAAGGCTAATTTCCTCTCTTTGGCCTTCTGGCCACCAGGCCGATAGCAACCCCTGGGGAGCCCAGCTCCGCATGGCTCTGGCTCAGCTGGGCTTGGTTCTCCACCTGGCAGAAGAGGCCTCCAGCTGCCCACGTGGTTTCTTCATGATCTGGATACAATTTTAACTCTCTTCATGCCTGGATAAGATCCTCCATCTCCTGAGATCCCCTGAATGAGAAGGAATAAGGCATGGAGACTACAGAGGTCAGTGGAACGAAGATAAAGTTCCTGGTGGGAAGAGATTGAAAAGATGTAACTGATGAGTATCTGAAAATCTTTTTTGTGGGCTAAGGGGATTATAACTTCACTAAAATTCCTTTAAACTGTGAAATATACTTGGGGAGGTTTGGATGCTTGAGTAGAAGACTTTTTGCCTCGGGGAAATGGAGCTCTCTCTGTTTTGGGACTGGAATATGAACAGAGACATTTGATAGAGAAGGAGATTAAGAGAATTTTGTTTTTCAGCAGCCTGCCTTTAAAAGTGGTACCCCAATTGTGTATCATAACCCATAGCACAGCTCTGGAAGGACTGTGAAAAATGGGAGGAGAGTCATAATCTGCAATATTTTCCCAGGTGGATGTAGATTGTGAAGGTGAAGACACCCCCTAAGCCATAACTAAAAGGAACTTTTCTCTCTTAAGTGAACTGAAATGATTATTTAAGTAGATAACTGACTGAAGTGTTCTCTGTATGTTGTTTTTAAGGAATGTGAGATGAAGAAAGGGGGAGGAGGGAACAATCTAGGAATCTTATTCTGAATTCCTTTTTTTGTGTTATTAATAAATTACTTCTTATACCCTTTTAATTTTTGAGCCTGCCTTGTCTCTACTCCTAAATCCTATCTCTAAACCAGATTAAATATATTAAAATTGGCAAAACCCAAGTCGCACCGTGACAAGCAACTTGGTTGGCGTTCTTTCAGAAGTTGCTAACAGCCTTGGAACACCTCTTGCCTTTCTGGCAAATAATGACAAACCAAACCTTTCCTCCCACAGAACTCTCGTCACTGTGATGCAGTTTCCCTAAGTTCTGCTGCACAGCCACAGTGGTTTAAGTATTTCATAAGCTATTCTGTAAGATATCTCCCAGTCTTTCAAGACAAATAAAATTACTATTCCAGTGACACTTCCAAAAATCTTGGTGCAAAGAGATACCTTTGTAGGTCACTGCTATTTCAGATTTCACAAGCAGTAGGCTAATTTTTTCTGTATAAAAGTCTTTCCTTTTATAGAATCCTACGTTGTCCCAGTGGCAACTGGAATCATTCATGTCTTCTGGATTTCAGGCTGATGGAGAAGATAATAGCATTCTCCAGTATCCCTATGTCCTGTTCTGAAGGACAGGTATCTGCCAATAAAGGCAGAAACTTCCCTTTGGAATGGAGAATGTAAACCCCTTCCCTCCAGATTATTATAATTTTGAAATTAAGGGGCTCTCAGGCAAAGATATGGGAATTAGGAATAACAGTTCTTTACTAGGAAAATTAAAATAGAAATACAGTATTACAAAGAACAAAGCCAAAACACTGACAGAGTCAGAATACAACCTGAAACCCTGTCAGTCAGTCAGGGTGTTGGTAGCAATCCCATTAAATGGTGGCTGCATCCTCCTGCAGTGGCAGATGTGGTTCAGCTGAAGCAGTGCTCCTGTAGAAGGTGCAATTTTCCTCTGAAGATCCAGGGATGATGTGGAAGGGTCCAGTTTTCCTCTGGAATCCAGTGGAAAGAAGGTATCTTGCTGTCCAAAATCTCAGTTTTTATCTAGGTAGGAAAGGTTTGGCTCCTCCCCCTGGCTGGAGCATCTCCCAGTGGGATGATGTAATTTTATCAGTCACACAGTGGGAGTGAATGGGCCAGCAGCAGATGATATCTTCCTGGAGGGAGGATGGGTTGTGGAAAAGATAAAGATGATTGCCCCACCTGGTTTTAAAGATGGCCCATTAGCAGATAGTGTGTGCCATGGAGATAAGGAAATCACAGCCCCACCCAGCTTCAAATGGTGATGGTGATAGAATACACATTTCTGGCCACGTCAACCCAACACACCCTATTAAACGGCAGCCTGAACACACAGTTCTGAAAACTACATACTTCTTGTATTCAGCTGTGAATTCCCATTCCACATTCCATCTTGCACAGAAGAAAGTATGCAGGCCAAGTCAGAAATACCAACTCTGTCTTAGACAATCCACTGGCCTTGGGTACAATTTTCAAACAGGCACAGGAAGTTCTGTATATCGCACTGTATAAATTGCACACTGGCAGAGGAGAGAAACTCTAGACTGCCTGCTCAGTGAGACACAATTTAAACCAGTCTGCTCTCTGAATGGGCATGGGCTAAACACACCAGTAGATCTGTGGAACAAGACAAGAGTTGGCCTGGAATAAACCTTGAGAAGCTACAGCACAAAATGAATCACGGATTACTCAAGCTTAGGGAAAAGCTCTAGATAAAAGTAATAATAAAGACTTAAAGGAAGTGGAGGCAGATAAGGAGAGACACAGAAGGCTGAAGTGTTTAACACCATCTATGCTTCTACTTTTGAAGAAAATACTTAGCACAATCAGCTTGAGAAAAATGAAAGATACACAGGCAAGTGTAGAGATAGAGCAGGTTATTTAAATAAGTCAGATTAATTCAAATCAGTAGGGCCTGATGAAACTCACCCTGGAGTGCTTAAGGAACTTGCTAGAACAACCTCCAAACCATCAGTAATTGTCTTCAAGAACTCACTGAGAATTGTGAGTTCCCAGAGACCTGAGGAAAGACAAATAAAAGTGAGCAGCTTTAAAAAGTGGAAAACAGGAATCTGGGGATTTGTAGACAAGGTAGCATAATACTGATACCTGGAAAGATACTGGGGTAAATTATTAATAATCAGTTTTTAATCCTCTGAAGCATAATAAGCCAAAAAAACCCCAGACAACTTAGATTTGTTGAGAGGAAATCATATCAGACCAACATCATTAACTTCTCTTATGGGATAACTGGCTTTATGGAGCATGGAAAAGCTATAGATATGATGGATTTTGACTTTTGTGAGGCTTTTGAGACAGTGTGGCATGGCAGTCTCCTCTGTGGAGGAGGGAAACAGCATTATTAGTTTAGTCCATAAACAGCAAGTGTCTTTCTGAGAGGTACTAGTGAGTACAAGAAGGTACTTGTTGTTATTCCCCTTGTCTCAGTACAGAAACAGCCTTACTGAAGCACTTTGTCCTCTTCTCCACAAGTTAGAAAGAGACATAAAAAAAAAAAACAAAACCTGTAAAGATGACATGGAAGGGAAATAAAATTAAAAAAAAAAAAAAAAAAAAAAAAAAAAAAAAAAAAAAGCTATTTAAATCAAGACTTATCAATGTAAATTAACTGATAGAGAAGAACATTCATTTCCTTTGCTATGAAAAGTCATTAGAGCATGTTACAGCTGAGGAGGTTGAGGGGTATCTGCAACAGAAGAGTTTTAAATGTACTTTAAATAAATGCCTGCCAGTGAGGATTCAGGCAAAGACAGATGTGCCACTAAGTCCATGCATTTCTGTGTGGTTAAAAGACAAATCCCCATGAAGTCTGTCCTTGCACAGGCTCTATACTCACCTGGAATACAGGACCCTTTCTTCTCCAAAAAACAGGCATTTTGTTTTCTGGGACTAGGAGCTCAGGACCACCCCATAAAACCAGTAGAAGAAAGGAGAGTAACAGATTTTCTGGAACAAAATTCTATTTCTGTTCTTAACCTTGTGTACACTCATTTTTCTGTGTTTTACATGTGGAATTCAATGCAACACAAACTTCAGTCCTTTTCCCAGGCTGAGGATTCATCATCTGGTGTCTAAATGACTTTCAGTTCTTGAGAAAGCAACCAAAACTTACACAATTTTGAAAGAAATGTCATGTTTGCATCACTTCTGATGAGAATAGCATTTTTGCTCCAAAAAAACCCTTGCTAACTCTTACTGACTTTGGTAGTGATCTCCTAGTCACAGAAAACAAGATGTCTGGATTTTGGAGCCAAAAGGGTACCCTGAGACTGTAATTTGTGGAGTCGTTGCCAAAGGGATTCTTGCAGGCCAAAAGCTTTCATTTTCCACTTACTTAAATGGTTCAATAAATGACAAGGCTTCTTCCTACAAATTTTGCCTTTGACAATTTTACCACTAGTATCAATCCTGAATTGTTAAGACATGCTAAATTACTGTGGCCTCCACAGTTTCTCATGTCCAAAGGACACCAAATGAAATCTATTCCACATCCTTAACTACACTGCTGTGCCTTGAGGGAACAATCTGGCCCTGCAGCCCTTTGTTTTAGTAACATCCTTGTCATTGACCACTTTCACTACTGACATTATCATCTTAGATGTGCAATTTTAATCTTACCAAAGATGTTAGAAAAGCAGTCTCATGATCTTCATCCACTGTAATTTACTCTATTTGGAAGACACAGGCATTTTCTTGCCTTTCATAGGGTGAGATGAACTTAGATATACATTTCTCCATTCATTTTCTTAGCCTACTCCAAAAATCCAATAATTTTTTAATGATTTCTTTGCCAATCAAGTTTCTTATGGGCAAGACCAATGTAATATTTTCTTCACAGGCATTTGAACATCTTTCTCATGCTGCTGTGTCCTCTAAAACTGCTGCAACACGGCATTAGTGGGAATTGTTACCATTATGTCTGGGCAATCAACTGCTTATGATTCTCTGGCCAGAAAGTGATGCTGTTTTCATCAGGGCTACCAGTTAACAATGATATTTTATTCGAGATTAGGTCCACGGATTGGCAGCTCACTCTGCTGCTGTTATGCAAGACCAACCTTCTCAATTAAAGTTTGAGCTAAATCTAGCAGATTTGCCTCATGTCTGCCATTTGTGGCTACCACTAAAATATCCTTTCTCTTGTTTTGTGTTGTTATTCACGCATAGATTATAAAGTAAATTCTGCCTTGGAGACAAAATCACATATGAGCAGCTAAAGACAGAATTTAGCCTCTTATTTTCAATCTGCCCTAAACCAGATTGTTTATTTGATTGACACTTTGTGAATTTTATTAATTACACAGTAGTTCCTCAGTGCTATTTTCTGAGCTGAGAACTACATTTTTAATTATTTTCTTTACTTTTGTATTTTTCCCTGTTGCAGAGTATTATTGCTATCTGTGTTTTCTGCTACTGATCTATTTGCTTTTTCAACATAATTTTTGATATGTAGCCAACAGCAATGAACAAGCACTTTGGTTAATTTTTGAGTAGAAGTCTACAGCTGGTGTAAATTAGTGTTACTCCATTATTAATCAGAAAAGCTTCACTGCTGAGATATTTGACATTACCTGACTCTATATAAGTACTTGAATTTTTGGTATCTGGAAAGCCCATCACTTGTATTTAGCATTATGCAATCCTTTGTTCTTACCACGCTGTTCTTTATAATCAAAGCTAAATCCACAAGCAACAGATCTAACATTGAACCCTGTTTACCCTTAATTTAGATCAATACAAGTAGATCAGAGCGACTTTTTATCATTTTATCTCAATTTTTGAGCAATACAGAAAGAGCTGGAACAAGCGTAGTCCTCTAGTCTATACCTCCTTCCATCCCACCTTCTCCTCCCCTGAGAGGAAACCAGCTGACCTCTGGGAAAGTCACTTGAAATCCATGACATAAAGCAACAAATAAGGAAAAAAACAACCCATGAGACTTTTCACTGCAGATCCACGTGCCACTAGCACAGTACTCAAAATTTTGTCTTTGTAAGCTACCAGAAAGAAACAAAAGAAAATTATGGGGGGGTTGTTGCCTGTTCTAAAGGGTAGTTAAGCAGTGATGATGTAATGTGATTACAAGTGATCATTTGGTTGAGCACTTGTTTAGAAAAACTTAATTGCAGCTGCAGGTATGCCCTGGGAATGCTGCTTTATCAGAGAAACCTGCATTTAGCACCTCAAGGAAAAATAAACTTTCACAACACTGAGATGTGAATCCTGCAGAAATCAGGAATACAGAGAAAGATAGAAAATGGAGGTTCTGAAACTCTTTTTTTCCCCTTTGGAGCAGTACTGCACCTTGAGAGAAGCAGATTTGACTCTGACCCTGCAGTAAGTCTTTCCACCTCTCACTCCTCGACTCCTCCTGTAAGATGGGGAAAACATGATGATGATGCTTTTTTTTTTTTTTTAAGCATAAATTACTATAACCATTTCTCTTACATAAAAGTACTCCAGTTTGCCAGTTTGCATGATGGAAATGATTTTCAGAGCTCCTTATTAGTCAGAGTAAAAAAAATCCTCTCACCTGGTATGGTACACACATAGCTGGACTGTGTCAGGAGCATCCCCTCCCTCAAGAACCTAGGAAGAGCCATTCTCCAGGATTTTTATGAGCTGAAAATTTGGCCTGCACAGCTTGCATAGAGAGCTGGAGGGAATCAGTGATATCATGAGGACTCTCAGTATGCATTTCATCAGCCAGCCCTGTGAATGGAGATTACAGCCAGGTCAGGAGGGCAGAGGGCTGCGCTGGCACCTCTGCCACCACCCGGCTGCTGCTCCAGAGGCAGAGGTCTCCTCACCTGACATGCACTCAGCTAGGCACTCAGAGGATGGCAAGCATGCAAAACTAACCCCAAAGTATTCCTTTACACAGAAGATAAGCAACAATTCTCCTGATCAAGCTGATCTTGTTTCAGAAAAAAGTAAACACTACAGGAAATAAATCTACACCAAAGCTTAATTCCTGCATGGCTGATGTGGCCTTGCAGCATTTCCAAAATGGTGCACCAAGGACAGAAGGGCAGACTAACAAATACACATTCACCTTTTGTAAATTTTTAAGCAGACCCACCTTCTGTTTGCACAGAACTGTGCCCATGACCCCCTTCAGGTGGAGTTTTCAACATGCCAACCCCTGGCAACATTTCTAAATAGTGCCCACCATCCAAGAACCAAGTTCAAGCCAACAAACATCAATACTCTTACTCCCTCCATTGATCAGGGCAAAACTGCACCTCCCAATACACACATAGATGCCATTAGACACAGGCAGCCTTCTGTACACCCATTAGAGCAGCACAGATGTCAGCACCACAGAAAAGTAGCAGAAATAGCTGAAAATAGCTTCAGTAGCACTCGCCCACTGTGGAAATGCTGCCTTTGAATTCACTGCCAAAGACAGGGAGAGTTTATGAGGATACAAATTCATGCCATAGGCCACTCTGCTCCTTGAGGAGCCTCACATCCCCAGATATAAATCTGCACTAGCCCCACAATCAGCAGTAATACAGTCCTGCTTTCCAGTTCAGATCTTCTTGGTTTTCCATGGCTGGCTTATGCCAGCACAGGGACATAATTGTCCCTGATTTATTTTGCAGAGCTTTTTATTTTATTATTATTATTCCTAAATTAAACCAGGTAAGAACCCAAAAGATTATTTTTAAAATGCAAGAAGGGTTTTCAAAAACAACCCAACTTTTTCTGTAATAGGCAGGTCAGGGCAGGGATAAAGAGTTTAGTGGCATGGACTATTAAGTTAAATGGAGCATTCAGGCTGCTTAGGCCTGCTTACAAGCCACCACCTATCAACTGTGTTGAACTATACAGCATTATGCAGGTAAGAGCACAAAACTATTTCATCATAATAAACAAAAGAGTCCTAATTAACACTGACATCAATACTTTCAGAATTCTGATAAATCTTCATTTTGTCTTGCAGAGTTGACAGGTTTCAATTATGCATTGCCAGGGGAAAAATATCTCCTAAAGGAAGGGAAATTAAAAGGGATAGTCAAGCATGGATACAATACAATACCAGACTGAGATAGTTTTTACCACAGGAGATGTTGGCAAAGGCTCATCCTTATTAAAGGACTTTTAAAGATTGGCTGTCAACAGAATTCCCATGGAACTGAAAAAACTTGCAAATATTTATTTGCTGTTGCTATCCTTCTTACTTTAATGGAAATGTTGAGTCAACTAAATGAGATATTCAGCATTGAAACCACACCTCTTAGTGAAAGAGATATAAGAGATTTCTCATAAAACGTTTCACAGTTTCCTCTCAGTTTGTTGAGGTCAGGCAACTGCTTGCAAGAACACAATTCTCATGAAGGAAGCTTCTGGTAGCCCACCAGTCCAAACACCATGGTCATGGCCAGAAGGAAGATGGGCTTGGTGGTGAGGGTGCCATAGCAGGTCATGGGCAGGGTGGGGATATCACCTTACTTGGAGGAATGTGGGAAACCACACACCCAAACATGCACTCTTCCAAAGCACAGACAGATCCTCACACAGACCTCTCTACCAAATGTCTTCCCCTGTGAAACCAGATCAATGAACAGTCTTTTGCAAGTCCAGTTTTCCACTTTACAAAACCAGTTGTTCTGGTCCTTAATTTGTCCTCTTCTGACCCAACAGAGCTGGCAGCTCTGACACTGTGCTTGGCATCAACTGTAGACAGAGCAGCTGTACCAAGCACAATGTAAATAGCTCCTAACAAGAAAAACAAGGTTGATGATTCATCTCTGATTGCATTTTAATAGAGAAACTCAAGAGTTTTATCTTCAGCTTCTAGTAAAGCCAACACCTGTGCACAACCAGCACAGCACAGCCATAACCCACAGAGCCTGTGCACACAGCTTCAGTGGCCCCTGGTTTTGTGAGTTTTTATATTCCTACGCTAAAAAAACATATTCTGAGCTTCTGAAAGTAAATGTAGAGATTTAGCTTGCTATTTTCAGCAATATCCAAAGCATTGTATGCTCCCACACTAATGTATCCTTGTGTAGGATCCCCTAAGTATAGAATACCTGTGCACTAAGCTTCACAGGATATTGAAGGGATTCTTCACTCTCAAAGTGCCCTTCTCTCCCAACAAGGTGGGAACTCAACATTCATGGAGGCTAAAACAATGCCTGAAAATGCTGTCAGTGAGGGTTCCAAAGATACAGCAGAGTCCCTCTCCCTTCAGCAGATGCCAAGCTGTGAACAGCAAGAGAAGAGATGCTGTGAGTGTCAGCTGTGGTGGACCTGTTACAAAGGAAATGAACAGCAATTACCAACTTACTTGTCTCAGTAAGTCCATTTTAAACAATAAAAATAAGTACCAAAAAAAATTTAAAATTAAAAAAATTATATTAAAGAATATGAAAAGATAAGAAAGGACTGACTTACTTGTATCTAATTCTCCTTGACCCGATTGGTCTGTCCATGGTTTTTGGATCATGGCATTCCATAATACTCACATTAGATTTTATATATTAAGGGAAAAATAAACAGGTGGGATTTATATATCTTATATTGTTTCCATTACTTTATATTCATTTTGGCATTACACCCATTATTTTTTACTAGCTTATATGGCAATAATATATATGTCTGAAATATGAGAAGCTCCTTACCCCCACGTACAAGCTAGGCTTAAGCAGATACAATAATTTTAAATTTACTCCTTCTAGGAATAGACAATATAATCATCTTGGTAAAGCAGTCTTGTGTAATGACTGTGTTCAGGAGTAATAATGTTTATGTGTCAATAAAAGACATGATCAAGGTAAAAATTACCAGGGAGTCTTAATCACCTTGAAATGGGTTTTGGAATTTCTTTCTGAAGTATCAGTCCTAATTTAGGAAAAGAATTATTTAGGTCTCATTTTTATATATATAACCATTGCATGTTTAAATTAGGAAAAATAATCACTTTAAAAGTATGCTCCTTATATACAGTAAACAGCAGGGGGAAGAAAAGAGAAATAGCTTAATTGATCCATTACTTAATTCAGCCCCATGCTATAGTCATTCTTCATTGGAAGCAATTACAGTGTGTACCCAAGTTTATGGATTGCTCAGCATTCCCCAAAATGGTGAGCCATGCACCATGTGTATTTCCTTTCAGAAACAGAATGGCTTTCTCTGGTCCCAGCAAAGCACAGAAACAAAATGGAATGCTGACACACAAATGTTTTCCCTTGAAATCTATTTTACATTCATTACTTTAGACATAACTATATATATACAATACCTAGCAAAGGATTTGTCACAAATAACCTGTAATCTCTCGCTGTATTGTCAAGGGGTTATCTTAATAAAAAGAAGCTTTTAATGTGTGTGTTTCAATGGCAGCACACTAAATGAGACACAAATATATTGCTATCAATGCACATTAAACTCCTAATACTAAGCTCCAGGTTCTGAGGACACATTTATTTTCGCACCAGTAGTTTAAAAAATAAAGACCATGCTAAGTAACCCATTCCTAAACAATGAAGGAAAATAAGGGCTCAGTGTAGGCCCTTGCAGAATTTAAAGGTTGTTAGCCCTTAATGCTGTTCTCAAAAACAATGCAGACTCAACAGGTGCAGAAATCTGAGCAATTCTTTCAATCAGATGAAAAGCCACCATTTACAGCCTGGCTACACTGGGCTACAGCAATGCCACTCCATAATTTAACTACACTATACTGAAGCTGTGCTATCATGTTCCATAAAGATATTCATCATCTTGAGTGTGGATAATAGAGTGTTAGAGAAATCTGGTATTCCATTATCTAATTCCATTTGAAATTCCATTGGAGAGTAACAAGAGGTTCCTTGGGTTCACCTTGCTGAGAACAAGAAACCTTATTTTCATGCTCAGCTATTTATTAAGAAAAAGTTGCCTGAGTAGAACTTGTCAAATAAAACCCACCTGATATTAAAGCATCAAGCTGGCAAAAAATCATGTTTCTACGTCAAGCACACAGCACTTGAGTATCAAAGATATTGCCTCTATAATCAGCTAATTTACTTATATATGTATATTCCATGCTTACTTTGTGCACAGTGGTGATGATGCAGTGAATTAACATATCATATTTAGACCTGTCATCCATCTTTGTGCAGTTCAGCTACCTGGACGCATGTCTAATCTTCTTAATCGTATAAGGTAAAATGTATAATGTACAATGTATAGTGTATAATGTTTCATTAGAGTCCTGCTGTAGGTCCAAGGCAAAGATGCAGTGGTGCAGCTATGGCAGACTGGGGTAAGTCCTTCTATATCTACTGCACAGAGACCTATAAGAGGAGAGCTGTAGCACTTGAACCCCTTTTTTTTCATGACAACCTTCTGCCACCACCCATGATGTCAGATTGAGGAAAAAAAAGCCAAGACAAAAAAATCAACATCCTGGACAAATACATTCTGCTTCACAGTTCTGAGCATCACTCAAGGCCATGTTGTTCTTGGACAGGCAGTTCTCTCTAGCAGGGAAAGCAGCACATTGCTGTTTTCTGTCTATGTCCAGCTCCTCCAAGCTGAGAGTAGCCTGCAATACAGCACAAAATACATGGGACCATACCCCCAAGAACAGCTTTCAGCCTGCACCTAAGCAATACTTCTGAAACAAAGCAACAGGAAAAGTGGGCAAATCTACATTAAAAAGCAGCCTTGTACCCTTGTTTGACTGACAGAGCAGACAAACCCCAAGGATATTCTCTGCATAAGCCAAATGAAACAGAAAGAAGCAATGGGAAAGGTCAGCGCAGTGGCACGTGTAACACACACGTGTCCTAAATGAGTAATCTGTGCTCTAAAAGACTGCATTGCAGCTCCTTGCATGCACAGAGAAAGTCATGGGTGGAACTCAGCCCCATACTGAGCATTTTGGGAAAACAGTCACCACCTCTCCAAACTGCAGAAGTGCTTGCAGCAAACACAGATGATGATCTATATGCATTAGTGGTTATCTGCTGCTATAGGGCATAACAGGCTCACTAAATCTGGAGCCATAAATTGACTTTTTCAGTGGTAAGTCACAGTAGTATTTAAGAATTATTAATTAATTTCTAATTACTAATTATTGATTTTATTAGCTATAATGTAATTAGGCTCACAAATGTTTAATTCCTCACAAACCTTTTACCATCCTTTTTTTCCTTTTTTAATCTCAGCACTCCTAAGTGATTATGTGTCTTTTTCCTAGCTAAAAACGTTCTTCTGGTTTGAAACATTAATCTCTCAAATAGACATAGACTCGTCCTATTATTTTCCTTTTGTGCAAAGCAATGCAGAAACAAGTGCTTATTTTCACTTCAGTGGAAGCTTCTAACCCCTCTGTGAATTTTACTGAGACATTACACATCTCAACACTTAGAATGTAGGGCATCCAAAATCAGTGGCCCCTTTGAAATGTGCAGCTCATTATTCCATCTGAACCATCGTCTGGCTTTCCAGTGCTCAAACTCCTCCTCCCAGGTCAGTACCTGCTGTCTGCACCGCTGGCAGCATTACAGCTCTGAGCAAGGGCACAGCTGTGCACAAAGAGACTCCAATATCTTCTCATAAAACCAAGGCTACCGATGCTGCAGGAGACTTTTTGCAGTGGTTATCCAGCAGGAAGATGCCAAGAGGTGGTGGAGGGCCTTCCACATAAACATTCCCAATTGGAACTCCTGGAGCTCTGCTACCAGCCAACAAAGGTGACACTCCCCTTGCTGGCTCACTGTGCTGACTGGTCCTGCCCACCAAGCACCAAAGAACAGACACAACCTCAAAGAAAATCAGTCTCAGAAGAGGGAACCTGAAAAGACAAAATTCTCACTCACCTCCCTTTCCATTTCTCTGCTGCACAGACAGGGAGCTGAAATTAGAGGCATATAAACTGCCTGGGCACCTATGGAGACCTCCTCCCATCACTCCCATGCCACCCAACTCCACTGTCAGCTTTCTGCTTCTGTGCAGCAAATGCTTTTGCACCTTCTGCTCGTGCACTCTCTGCATCAGAGGAGGTGTCTTCCATCCTGTCTTCTCAGGTCAGGTCCTGGGATTCTGCTGCTGTGCCTCTTGTCATGCTAACATAAACAGCAACCAGGTGCAAGAGTCAGACCCTTGCTTTCATAAATTTTGGATATACTTTTTGGCTTGCAGATTTATTTTTCTTCCAGTCAGCTTTCTTAATTGTGCAGGACCAACTTTAGCATAGACTCACTAATACAGTAACTGTCTAAAATGATGGCACAGATTGTGCCTAACTAGAGTATATCATCCAGGTATACAGAGTGGATGCAGGCACTCTTACACAAATTAAAATATTAAAACAAATCCTTTGCTACACTAAAATGTGAAAATACTGCCAAAGGATAATGAAAACCAAGCAGGGTTTTTAAAAAGGACTTTGCAGACAGTAAGAAAAAATACACGTGTATATAACAGTGAATACTTCTGACTTGCATCTCTTAAAGCATGCAATAGAGGAATGGCTTCTAACTCACCAGGATTACACAGGCATTTCCTCTGTCTAATTCACTGTCCCATAAATAAACTGGCACCAAAGAGGATGCTGAGAGTAGTGGCCTAACAAAGCAGGAGACTGCCTGTGCCAGACTTTGCCCAAACTGGAGTAGAGGCAGAAAGAAGGCTACAGGAATTTCTGATTAAATCCCCTGAGAGAGGTTCCTTCTTGGCTCTGGAATGCACACTGCAAATCAGCACATTAATGATATGGTAGCAATGTCTTCCTACTTCTACAGTTTTGCAAGGTTTGTTCTGTAATGCACATGAAATAATGGCAATAGTGACCATGAGAATTGCCAAGGAAAAGCCAAGTAAAACGAAATGTAGTTAACAATCTCTACTTAAATAATCTCAGGGCATTTACTAGGACTTGACTAAGACACAACACATTTGATTAATCCAAAATAATTTACTTCCTGTGTTTTCATGGGTTTAACAGAATTTCCATGGTGGTGGAAAATATGTCCAAGAATGAGATTTAAGATCAGTCCCTCAATTTAATCTGCCCTTTCTTAGTTGAATATGGCAACTTTGAAATTACAACATTCATTACTATCATCCTGTACTGCATTAGTAAATGCATGCGGTCCATTATCACATCTGTTCAAGTTAGAAGCAAGTCCAAAATAAAACTGATACATGCAAGTTTAGAGCCCAGAAACTGCCCTATTGATATTAAGATTGTTTGGTTTGCTCTGATATTACTCATGATATGGACATTACTGCTTAAAGTTATAGAAACTGCCATGACTCTAAGTTAATGTTTTTAAATTTTCATTTATATGAGAAGTTTCTACATATCATTTCTTGTTCTCTACCTTTCCTGTTCACTGTATCCTGCTCCCATTTCTGTCTCCATTTACCTCCTACATTCAGTGTATTTCTAGCAAAATATTTTAAAATTCAGTAGTTGTATTTCCCA
Source organism: Oenanthe melanoleuca (assembly GCF_029582105.1). Lineage (NCBI taxonomy): Eukaryota > Metazoa > Chordata > Aves > Passeriformes > Muscicapidae > Oenanthe > Oenanthe melanoleuca. Next base: position 96,761,497 of record NC_079336.1, read on the forward strand.
TAAAATGAAGAGGAAGGTAAAGAACGTCATAACAGCAAAGAAAAATTATCCAACAGATCCTGAGTATTTTTCTGCATTCATTTTCCATCCTTCCTTAATAGGAAAGCTGCTGCTGGAACCTCTTTCCATTCCCATACACTAACCACTACTAATCACACCAATTCAGCCTGTGAAAATGTTTTGCAAGTTTACTTGTTGACCTTTAGTCTCTCAATTGTTTTATGATGAGCAAATAAACACTTACAGTTTCCTGATCTGAAAGTGCTGGTATGCAAATAATAGAAAGAAAGGAAAGGTGCAGAAGAGCTTTCTAATCCTGTCTTGTCTGAGCCAGCACCTTTGTTTTTGCAGTAGGCACCTTCCCTTTCTTCTCTCCATCACTTCTAGCTGGGATTTGTCATCTCTGCTACTGTCAGGGGCTTGATGATGCCACCTCTTCGTGCAAATTCTCACAAATTACTCTTAAAAATTACCTGTGAAGTTGCAAAATAATGAAGGCAGAATGCCTGTGGTTGCAAGCATCTACAAAGCTGTGAAAGTTGGGAGAAAGGTGAGAAATTCCCACTAATCCAAAACTCCCAAATGCCTACTCAGGGCAGCCCTGCTGTGCAAAGCTGCTCTTGCTTCTAGGGCTATTTAGGTTCTCCCTGAAACCCCTGAGGGCCAGGCTTGTAGGTCAGCCAGCAATATGGGTCTGCCACCCAGCCACAGACCCCGTTGGACCCTGAACAGAGTCCTCCTGAGAGAACCAGATTGTGAATGAGGGGCTACACATCTACTGCTAAGTCAAAGGCATCCAAAGAAGCTTCCTGATGGGAGAACACAACTGCCACAACCATGACATTGTCAAAAAGGTCCCTGGCACACTTTTTGGCCCATTCCAATTAACATTGCTTCCAAATTTTATCAGGCATGACTGGAGATTTAGAGTGTGCCTGAGACCAGTCCCAGTATTGGTTTGGTCATGGTCACACCACCACATAGGACATGAGTGTATATTTGGAGAAGTGTCAGCTTTTAAACTGGTTTTTCTAGAGGTAGCTTTGTGTCATTTTTGATGCAGATGATACTGTCCATAAGTAGTGATGCTGGAGTAAAATACAGAACCAAACAGAAATGCAGTTTTGGAGAATGCAGGCAGAATGTTTGCTGTATTAATAAATATATTTTAATGCTTTTATATCACCTCTCATCATTTTGTTTCCTTTCTAGTGCAAGGAGGCATTAATTACTGGCACATATTGATATACAAACAAAACATCAACTTTATCTCTCTGGTTTACAGATAGATCTCAGTACAGAGATTCACACCCAGGCATCCCTGTGTATATAAAACTCACCTTCCTCATACAAGTGAAATTCCTTACTTTAGACCATTAATTAAATGAACAGATTTGGGATGAGGGAGAATTATAAAAGCAGCCCCACGTGATTTGTATGGCATTATCACAAATCAGCTGGAACTTGTGTCAAAACAATGATGTCCATGCCAACACAGATGAAACAATCACAGTAAAAAGCAAGTGAAATGTCATGTCATATATCCATTATGTTTAAAAATAAGGGAGTAGTGCAAAACTTGATATGTCAGACTTCAGATTTCAAGGGGATCACCACTACTGCTCTAGGAGAAATTCAAGAATTTCCTGCACATCTCCCTTTTCTCAGTGTATCTTGTATTACCTCTGTGCTGTTACCAACATACATTGAGGTACTACATTTTTAAGACTATTTTATATTGTTATAATAATATAAATATTATACATAAAATATTATAAATAAAATATTGTTATATTTATAAGCCACACATACAGCCAAAATAGTCCATGGTGTTCCTTCATACCATAGTCTTCAGACTTCATCAGGGCACAGCCACAGGTGACCCTTCTCTGGGTTTATGCCAATGACCTTAGCATATGGCTTGAGACAGAAACAGCCCCATCTTCACCTCCATCTTAAAGGTCAAGGGTGTTATTTCTGAGTGTTTGAAAAGTCAGTGTTATACAATGGTGAATGTGGGGAAGATATAACTGTACCTGCAGGTGGCAACACCTGCCAAGACACATCAGACAAAATGAAAGCCAGCTGAGCAGTGGTTGTCCCCTAAATTTATTTCCAGAGGTTGATGCAAATGCAGTATGAGCAGATAACCATGATAAATCTATCTAGAGATAACTATGATAAATCGATCTACTCATAAAGATTAATTGATTCTATTTGCTCCTTCTGCTATTGTTATTTAAAGAATCAACAACCTAATTTTCAGTAATATTTTGCAGAAAAGAATATGATTTACACTACTAAGTGTTCACCCATGTCCCTCAAGAAAAATGCCAAAGATAAAATTACAAATGCATAGGGTAATTTATTTGTGCAGTGTGCGTATCAAAACAAAATATGTTTCTCTGCATATTCTGACCACAGCTGCACAGTAATATTTTAAGACTAATTTTAATATCAGCATTAAATATGTTTTCATAGCTGCAGTTGTCAGGATCATAGCTCAATGTATTTTCTTTGCACAAAACAGACAAATTGGAGTAAAATGGTAAAGCTAAAGGGTACATTTGCCTGGGGAATTAATGAACAGCCTACATGGAATATGCACATTTCATTCCTTTTTGCTAAAATAATGGTGAATATGGACATTTTCCATGTTTTAAAAATTAATAGTCCTTTAAGAAACAGCTGCAGACACACAGTTTAAGAGAGATGAAATAATCAACAACATGTTCATAAAGCAAGAGACCCTCTAGGCCCACAAAAGTGTGGCACACAGGCAACAAAACACCCAGCCAGGATTTGCCTAGACAGAGCCAAATGTTCTTTACAACTGAAAGGCAGCATGAACACAAGATCCATAACCTCAGTCCTCGCTGAGTGGTTCCAGGTAGGAAATGAGAAAGTCACTCTGAAGTACCCACTGCATTTGTTATTTCAATAATCACCATTCATGGGAGTACATGTGCACCCAGCTAGTTTGAATTGGGACAGATAATATCTCAAAAAGATGAGTTAGGAAAATGTATAGTCCTGTGCTTCTTAGCTAAACCTGGGGGCCCAGGGTGGATTTGCATTATACTTGGAATATCTGCAGTCCCTTTGCTTTTTTTAATAAGTGAACAAACCAACCAACAAAAAGCAACAAAACAACTACAACAACAAAGAAACAAAACAAGCCCACATAATTATCTATAAAGGTAGAGAGGATCATACAGCTGCAGTTATGAAGGACTGCAAGGTGAGACTTGTGGTCCCACTAAAACAGGACAACTAGCCAGAATGAACTAAAGTAAATGCAATGCCTGCAGGTGAACTTTTTTCGCCTTAATTGGAAATTATCTTCCTTTTGGCTTTCCATGGAATTGATGATCTCACTGGGTCTCCCAAAATAAGTTGTCTCAATTTCTTCCAGTAGGCAGCTTTGCTCTGAGGTAGAATTGGAGTCACTCCTGTCTAATCAGAAATAGTGAGGCAGGGAAGAAGAAGAAATCTAGACTAAAACTTTTGCCAGTTTATTTTGTGTGATAGATAATGCATTTCTAAAGACTCCTATGAGAACTCATGTGGAGGGGGTTTAGTGGGCTATCAGCACACTTTGCAGCTCATACTATATCTCATTAATCAGCAGCTTACATTAAAAACGCCACCTGTCCTTGCCTGCTTGTTCCCTGTGATAAAAAACATTCCTCTGTAATGCACTTGTTCAATTAATCCATACATTTATTACAGGATTTTGCACATTAACATCCACTCATTCTGCTCCCAGTAAATCTACAGTTTTTCTTGTCAGGGTTTATGTCTATTTTCAGGTAGGAGGGAAATGAACTGAATAAAATGATGAAACAGATTAGTTCACTGCTCAACCTCTCATCACTTAAAGATCAAAATTAAAAATATTTTTTTAATGTCTGAAAAGTTCAGATAAGGGTCTCCCAGTTCTACATCCCAGATAGTGAAATACCAAGAATTTCCCAGATAAACTTGTGCTGATGGAATTCCCAGCTCAGCTTTGTCAGCTGAAGCAACCTGGATAAGCTTCTGAGTTTTCAGGTATTTTCCCCAGGACAAATCCAATCTCAGCTTCACAGCACAGGCCAACCAGGCACACAGTTTCAAACACTGATCTGAAGTTTTTCAAACATTAAAAGGAGGATGTCCTTTGATCTCAGATCTGTGCTCTTCTGCCCTATCTCCACTCTGACCAACAAAGTGCTACAGACCTGAGCTTTTCTGGGAAGGTACCTTTACAGTGAGAGTAATCTAAAAGGATGAAAAATCTAAACCCAACAGGAAGATGCTGTTGCTCCACATCATTCCCCAGCCACCACATCAGCAAGGGGAGCTCATCCTGATAGCTCCAAATAGTCCCCATTACATAAGGCTTGGTTGCTTACTGCAACCACTTCTGAATTACTTGATTTACGTTTCAGGATAGAGAGATGAAGCAAGCAGTGGAACCACGATGCAGATTAAAGGTTAAAACAACAAGAGATGGATTAAGAACACATGCAAGGAAAGGGATCAAAAGATGCTTTGTCTGTGTGATCATCTGGAACAGATCCTGCAGCTTCCATCAGCCAATTTTGGGTTTTATTTTGGTTTGATTTAACAGCTATTTGAGAAGCTTGCATGAGAGATTTAGATATTGTGGCTTTCAATAATTTTATCAGGTAGAAGACTAGAGATGGAGGCTAATTACTTTGTTTGTTGTTATTATTTTTGGTTTTGGTTGCAAATGTGTATTAGATCTAAGTACTAGACATTCCAAAATCCAACAACTATTATTCTTTCATTTTTTAAGAGGTTCCTCAGGTTTATTTTTTATGAGATTTTGAAATAGTCAATTTTACTTTAGCATAGATGCTGGCAGGGTGAGGACCAATAATGGGACTCCTTTGTACCCAGTTTAGGATACAGTTTGCCAGGTCAAACCTTGGTTTGCCACTGGCAGCAAGAGAAACAGAACAACTCCCCTTTGTTTGGGTGCCCATGTCTCAAAGCCTATGCTTAAAATCTTTGATTTGCTATTAATTCTTTCCTAAGTCTGAATCATTGTCCAAACAATAGTAATTATTAATAAACGGTTTTAGCTATAAACCACAAGTCTTTTCCTTTATTTAAGCCATAATTCTTAAACCCAGATGGATAAACTGTGAAACAAGCTCTCAAAATATTTTCCAAAATGATAAACACCAGCCTACAACTATCACCAAATATTTTAAAAGCTCTGACAATCTCACATCCAGGGAGTTTACCAGGGAAAGCAAACTCACCACAGAAGCAATGCAACACAGAGAATCCATTCACTGTTTCCCAAGGACAGGCAAGTGTTCAGACATCCCCAGGACAGCAGGGCTCCATCAGGGATTTGGAAAGACAAATGGCATCCCTCTGAACATTCTCCTATTCTCCCCAGCTTAATATGCTGAGTGTGATGCCATAGGGTATGGAATGTCCTTTAGGACATTTAGCTGTCCCAGCTGTGTCCCCTCCCAACTCCTTGTGCACCCCACTGCTGGCTGGTGGGTGGGATGAGGAGCAGAAAAGGCTTCAACTGCATCTTAGCCCTGCTCAGGAATAACCTGAACACCCCTGAATCACCAGCACTGCTGCCAGCACAAATCTAAGCCCCATACCAGTTACTATGAAGAAAATTAACTTTATCCCAGCCAAAACCAGCACACAAGTGAATTTTACACATTAGAGCTCAGCTCCAAGCCCAGAAAGTCATAAATATTTGTTTCTCTCTAGGGCAGGAGAGCCATGTATTGAAGTAAAAGGAAAAGATGTGATACAGAAAGTCAGTCACATATATCTGAGTGCCAGTGTTAGAGATCCTGCCAGAAGGAATGAAAATACAAAAAGTAATTGAATTCTGATCAAAAATAATAAATTTGCTTTATTGCAATAAAATTTTAAAATAATTTTGCCCTTTTTTTCATTCACTGAAGAATATATATATATATATCACTCTTAAGAGTCAGGAGGAAAGAACCTTTATTTTCTAACAGCATTTTCCATTTTATTTTCTGGTTTTCTGATTTATAAAAGAAAGACTTTGCACGTGGTTCCTCTAGTATCTTTATTTCATTGCTTTCAGCACACACCCACATCAACAATCTGGGCTGTGAAGCAGAGAAGCTGAGACAGCAATTTATATTTTGATCTGTCATTCCTTCTGCAGAAACTTCAATGTCCAAAAGGAGGACTGGGATAATAAGTAGGTGCCTTAATGGGCCAAACCATTAGAACTAAATGAATTAGTTCACCTCTCAGCATGCTCATCATGTGTGTGCACAGGCCCTCACATTCAGAGGTAGGGTGTAGGAAAACAAGTCTTCCATCATTAAAAGGAGAGGAACCTAAAGGAGAAGAAAAAATTGTCTCCTTTCCAACTCTTGTACAGCTCTAAGTTATTCTTTCCCTGTGAGTATTACATATCCTGATTTTCACAAACATCATCTCCAGCAGTTCCTAAGCAATACTGCTGCTACAGGCTAAAGGAAGCTTTGCTTAAAGAATCACTTTGGAAATTAAAGCATTCACACTCCAGCCTATTATTCAATAAAGCTGTAATCATGTTGCCCTAACTGTATTTGCCCCACTTTGAATAATCCTTTATCTTTTGCACTTGAACAGCCCTGCATGCTGTTGCACAACCAAGAGTAATACTGTTCTTCCTAAACATGATTGCCTTCATTTTCATTTCCTCCAATTATTAAAATAACAGAAATAATAATTTCACAAATCGTAATTTTCTTTTCTTTACTACTACCCCCTTAAGACCTACTCCAACAAATGATTTTATTAAAAATGAGCTTCTCTATTTGTTTTCTTCCTTTGAAGCAGAGTGAAGTGTCTGGGGATAACACTACTATGCTAATGTCTGGATTTGTATTTTGTAATACCAATAAACCAATGTGGACCAAAAGTGACTTTTTGGGTTTTTTTATGATCTTTTAAAAGCCTCAACATTATTTTAGGAAGAAAAAAACTGCAACTCTTGCAGTACATTTTTCTGTACACAAAACACAAATATTTTGCTCAACTAAAGTATATGATACTGTAGTAAAAAAAAAATGCACTAAAATTTTAAGAGTATGCTAAGATGAAAGTTTTGAGGAGTAGAGGATACATTTGTTCCCCACATGCACGGACATACACAAGTATTCAGAGCCATCAGTTCTTTTTTTTCAGGTGTTTACCCCAGAGTCAGCTTCATCTGAACTTAGAGTCACTTTTGTCCTTCACTTTGACCCTTCCCAAAAAATCACCACTCAGTCAAGGCTGGTGTGAAATATTAATGACAAAAATGGAAAATGTTCTGAGTGTTTTCCACTAAGACACCAACACACAAACACTGATCACTTATGTGAAAGCCAGGGGCACATTATTTTACACTGAGACATTTCAGGATGATATTTGTGCTCTTGGGCAAGGCACAGATTGCTAAATGCTGGATTATATTTTTCCCACTCCGCACAATGCCATCATATTTCTTCTTCTGCATCCAGACAGCTGGCACAAAATGTTCAGCCAGGTAACAGATAAGACAAAAGAAGGAGAAGAAAGAGAGGCAGCTCAAGCAATAGGACTCCCAGTCAGTAGTGGCACAGTAATGAGTTATGTTCTGAAAACAATGTTGAAGACAGAAATTATTTTAAGCCAAAGAAGAATCACAGAATCATAGAATGGTCTGTGTAGGAAGGGATCTTAAAGATGACCTAGTGCTAACTCTCCTGACATGGACAGGGACACCTTCCACTAGACCAGGTTGCTGAGAGCTCTATCCAACCTGGCCTTGAACACTTCCAGGGATGGAGCACCCACAGCTTCTCTGGGCAACCTGTTCCAGCACCTCAAAACTCTGACAAGAAAGAATTTCTTCCTAATATCCAATTTAAACATAATGTCTTTCAGTTTGAAGCCTTTTCCCCTTTTCCTGTCAGTACATGTCCTTGTAAGTAATCTCTCTCCATCCTTACTGTGGGCTCCCTTCAGGTACTGGAAGGCCACAATTAGGTGACCTCAAAGCCTTCTCTTCTCCAGGCTGAACAAGCCCAACTCTCTCAATCTTTCCTCACAGGAGAAGTGCTCTGTCCCTCTGATCACCTTGGTGTCCCTCCTCTGGACCTGCTCCAAGAGGTCCATGTCCTTCCTGTGCTGAGCCCAGAGCTGGATGCAGCACTGCAGTGATAGTATACATTCAGTATACAGTGATAGTATAAATTCAGTAGACAGGTGGTTTTAAGTTTAAAATTTGTCAGTCTTTTAAATAATCTCTCCTAACAGCATCTAGAGATATATAAACATGTATATTCACCTACAACACCTAGGAAAGTCAGGAATGTCAGAAATGTGCTTTTCTTTCTGGCTCCAGCCTTCCTGTTTATTTTTAATGTCATGCTGTGTGTTTCACATGACAGGCTTTGAAATTCAGTAAGGTTTCTGAAGATCAGATTACCAGAACTGTAGGGGAAGAGCAGCCATTTAGAAGAGCTCATGGTACAAACTACTGCCTGAAGCTGTTCTCCTGAGAACGGTGCTAATCTCAAACACGCAAATTAAAATCAGTAGGAAACAACACAGCAACCTTCTCCCCATCCACTGGAAATAAATGGCACAGTTCTTTATTCTTCACACTCCAGTTAACTGGGAGATGGCTATAAAATAGTCAGTTACTAAATATTGTGGACATATTAAAACCTTACACTATCTTTACACATGGATGCATGTTGTCCACTGATGGATCAAGTACTCTGTAACCTAAGACATGATAGGGCAAAACAGCAGCATTCAAAACCCTTTCTCAATGGCTTAAAGAACAAAAAAAGGGGTTGAAATACATGAAAAGACCCAACAAAATCCTGAACATGCCACATCTGAGGCATCAGATTTGAGCCATCTCCTGGGCATGGCTGCCTGGGATGCCCTCGCTCCTCCTGCTTGTTTTCCTTCCCTCTGGTGCAGGGGAAGAGGAGTGGGAGTCTGCAGACCCTCCAGAGTGACTGGGCTGCCCAGAAGATCCCACTGTGACCCACTTCTGTCAAGAGTAGCAGTGACTGCTTGAATTGCTCATTTTGACTGTAATGAGACTGGAAGTTCTCCCACATCCAACCAAACAGGTACATCTAAAGCTCAGCAAACCCCTGCACAGTAAACAACAACCTAATCTCATAATTTCTATGTCCAGAGAAAACACTGGCACTGGCTGTACAGACAGCATGTTTGAATTCCACTGGAGAACCATTCATTGGATGACCTGAAATCAACTGTTGGGCCCAAGTCTATTTCTGGAGAGACAAGAAATCCTGCCTCATCAGAGAAATGAGGATGGGGATGAGGCTGGTGCTCCCAGAAGTGATCACTGGAGAACAGAGCTGCAGGACAGAGCATTTGGTGCTGCCACTGCCTGTGCTCTCCTTTTGCAGATAAGACTCCCAAAGACTCCCATCTGAAAGCTCAAAAAACCAGGACTAAAATATTTGTTAACAAGAAAACAGGCCAGCAGCAGAATGGCTCTGCCAGTACCTCTGGGAGCTCTGCTACCTCACACAACCCCCCAGCATCAGCAGCAGAGGTTTTTTTGAGGTGAACAAAAAAAAACATCTAAATCCAGCAACATGGGAATACACATCATAATTAGCCATCTAAATAATTTTTTTCTGAAAATTTTCTGTTGAAAATCCTGCCAGGAAAATTAAGCAAACTCACATGTTCAAACATCACTTTCCTCTTGAAGGACAAACGCTCTGCTCTGTTTATGGTGGGGAATTCTTGAGCAAAAATCTGACCTTCATGTTCTGGATGGATCACCAGCTGTATTCCGTGGGATCTCTTCAAGTATATCATTATTTAATTCACAGGTAACCAATAATACATAATCTTTGTGTATAGACGTGTCAGTCTACACCTGTCCACGTGCCAGTGGACACCAACAAAAAAGGAAGTCTCCCAAAAATAGATGTTCATTTCTATTTTCTAAATTAGAAAATTTCTTCATTTCAGAAAACAAAGATTTCAATGCATCACAGAGGCTAACATTAGACTGAGTACTCATACTTCCTTCCAGCATAAGTCAAATATTAAGTATTCCTTTCCAATGCAATTTCTTTAAGGAAAGTTTCTTTTATATCACACTGGTTTCCCCAGCTATCTGTGAATTCCTCAGGTGATTGGTCAAGCATTCAGCATCCAGCTTATCCCCACCTGCTGTCTACAAGGGCAGCTTTGCTATACTACAGGAGAACGGGACTCTGGCATTAAACTCATGGTCTGCTGCTTTATTCCAAATGTAAAACTCCTAAGGGCAACTCAGAAAGAAGAACCTGAAGAGATTTAAAAAAATCAGTGGTTTTTAATGAATACTTGCCTTGAAGACACAATCATCTTTAAGCAAGTAGCACCACAAGCAATTATCACACCCCCAGAGGTCACCAGTTTTGCAGATGAGCTAAGAAAAATTTTGTAAATAATTTTTTTTCCTCTCTTGCCTTCACAGGCTACACTGAAAAGTGCACTAAGCAGGGGAAGTGCCAATCAGTACCATTGCCACAAGGAGCTCTTGGAGAGCTGCCCAAGCTCTGTGCCAGGGCTCTGTGCTCTGTGGTGGCAACTCGAGCTCTGCTGCACCTGTGCTGTGTCAGAGGATGCATTCGGTACCTGTCACACCCTCCAGGGACCAACCTTCTTTGTCAGGTGTTAATCACCCTTGCCCTGGCTTCAGAAACCCCAAGCAGAAAGACTGAGATTAATCTTTTCCAACACACTGCTCTTCCTAACACCAATTTAAGGGAAATATTTACCCTGATACACACACAGTGGGAAACTGCATGAATTGAATTTAACCCGAACCTTGGCTGCAAATTCCTTGCTGCTATGTTACAAGAAGGTACCAGCACAAAAGTTCTCATTCATATTAGAATAAATGTCTTCATCTCTCCATTATACAAAGAACATGGAAGTACCTGCTAGTTAAAAGGGAAAGAAGCCTGGAGCAAAATACCAGTGGATTCCAGAGGACTTGCAATGTTTTACTCAAACCAATCCTATAGTTTTCCTTCCATTTTGCACTTAGGGAGGCTACAGTCTAGATCAAGCTGAAGCATATCTGACAGAGCCAATTTATATTCCAAGATTTCTGTTTGCTGTGTTTTGGTGGTATTGACCTTTAATTGTCGTTTGCACAAAGGCCCAGACCTTCATGATTGCCAAGATCAAATTAATCTCTAAAATTTAATATGCAGAATTGAGCTGACTGGAACTCTTAATAAGTACATAAGTCCAGCACATAGTCATCTAAGCTATTTTAACATTATGTTGAAGTGGTTAAATGTGCAAATCTGTGACCACAATAATTATGGTTTTGGGTAAATCTGATTCAAATTAAAGGAGGCTGGAGAACAGTCTTAATTTCTAAAAACAGATGTTTTACTTTATTGGCAAACCACCACATTTTAAAAAATCTAATCATCACACAAGAGCTGACAAAAAAAAAAAAAATAGTAAGGTACACATTTCTCCTGACATATGAAATGCATTTTCTTGCCCTCTAATACTTCGGGTTTGCTATTTTTCTCCTTCAAGCTGGAGGAGCAGATTATTCAGACACAAGTCTGCTCAAGAACCTGCTAAACACTGAGAAGTAGCTTCATGACCAATAAAAGTAATGAAGACCAAATTCTTACTAATTTGTCTCCTATGGCTTTCCCCTGTAGAGATTTTCTGATGTTTAATAAGGACTGAATTCTCTTCTTTCAATGAAGGCAGTAGTAGACTCTCCTATTTCCATCTGCTCATTCTTATAAAACTACTAGAAATGCAGTGTCTTTGAGATTTCCACATGAGTCTGCTTTCCCCTTCTCTCCACCCTTCAGCTGAATGTCAAAGCTAATCAGAAAGAGACATTCTCATGCTTAATGACCTCCACCCTTATCAATAGATTGATTTGAGTTGCAATAAAACCAAGAGAGCTCCTGAATTTTAAACCCTGCAGCTTGGAAACCACAGTTTAACAAATCTGATGAGATTAATGGTTGATCTTCATTTCTGAGCAGCATTCCCTAATTTTTGAACATCTACGTGTCAGAATAAAAGAAAATAGAATACTATTTCCCAGCATTACCACCATCTTTCCACTACAAAAGATGCAAAGTCTAACTGCAAAAAACCCTAGTATAAAACATAAAAGTGAATGTATTTCAAACTAGTATTAGAATTGAGGTAGAGGAAAGGAAATTAATGAATGAGAAAGAAGCATATGGGGAGAAATAAGAGGGTTGCTGGGTTTATTATTGTTTTCTTTTGCCTAAATACATGAACACTAAACAAGATAAACAAAGACTTAAATCACAGAAAAGTTTTTTCCCTAGGCACATATTCCCAGCAGCACACTTACTGACATGCTTGGTTCAAAGGATTTTGTGTTTTACAGATAAACTCCATCTCTTATGGGCAAAAAGAATTTTAAGACTGAAGTCATGCACACAATACAGTCACTGGTGGTTATCTACACATTAAAATCGACTCCACACAAGGAAAAGTTGAAAATCCATTTTCTTCCCTGAAACTCTTTATTCTGAGTTCCACTTCCCCTAGACCTGGCTCAGTGAAGCTGTTGGCCTCTAGGCAGAAAATGATAGCACTCTCTTTTCTTTTTTCATACTTCTCTGCCTTGCTCAAGGTAATTTACAATGCCATTAGCTATTGCATAAAGAGATGTGAACCCCCAGTTTTAGAAAGGAAATTAAGGAGGTGCAGGTTTTCAGCTGCTTAAGCAAAATTTGACCAAAAGAAAACATGATACAATAACTGAGGAAAAAATTGCTTCCAAAAGTGAGTTATGTATTGGAGGTATGTTAGTGCCATTACAGTCCCAAAGGAGGTGTTCTTCAAACTAAGCTGCTCTGGAAGGTACTTTTGGCTGTATTTACCTCTAGTAGGCAAATACAAATGCAAGTATGTGTGGATGTGTCGTGGTTCAACCACACAGGGCAAATAAATCCCACACAGACACTCCCTCCTAGGACAATATGCAAAATCACACACAGTTTTACTACTCTTGTAATAGATTTAACATGATTTACAAGATATACAAAATACATTTTTTTATTAAAAGATCAACCTCTGGGTCTATTCCTGTGTTTATTTAAAAACAGAAAGAAAGGAATTCACTACAATCAAAATAAAATATAAATAAAAAATTATCAAGGAGAATGAAGTGTTTGTAGAATTCAATCAAAGCAGGAAATATAACTCATTTCTAATATTACAATACTGCTAGCACTAAATGGGCTCTGTTTTTGTTGTTTCCTCCTAAATCAGTAGTGCTTCATTAATGTTATACCTTAATTTGTACCTTAAAATAAAAGCAGTATTACCTGCATTATTAAAAATATCCTCATATATTAGAATATAGCCTGGAAGTGATTCTTTCATTTCTTTTCATTTACTGCATCCTTACCTAATTGCTCAATAGCTGGTACAGTACTGAATAGACAAAGTTGCATAATAGACCTTGTCTATTCTCAGTATAATCTTTGCATAATAGACCTTGTCTCCAGGCCCTGGTCTTAGTCCAGTGCAGTCTAGAATTTGCTAAGCAGGCAATCTGAGCCAAACCACACCCCAAATCCATCAGGCAGAAAACATACTTGGAGCACACTGAATCACTGAATACAACCAAACCCACAGAAATTACAGCCTCTGTAACTCACAGATGTGACCAGAGAAAGCTGCCTTACATTGCTCATCCAGTGACTATCACACAAACACACTCAGAAGCAGAGACTCAAAGCCCAGGTCTCTCCAACTCAGCCTGTGTGCCTTAATCCTAGACATGTTTCTGATTCCTTTATTCCCCTGGGATTTCCTTGTTGGGTATTTGTCAATCTGATGTCCAACTTCAATAGAAATGTTGATGGATGTTCTCCATGAAAATGTAAAGGGGTGGTGAAGACAACTTCCCAAGAGCAGGTGGGAAATAGATGATTTTAACTCCTTACCTCCCTGTTCTATCCCCTGCTCCTCTCAGTGACTCACAGCCATCACTGGCTTCCCATTCAATTAAAAGAACAAACCTGTTATCTCTCTCAGGTGCCTGTGGTGGCTGCAACATCCCAGATTTATATTACACATAAGAGAAGGCAGCAAACACATCTCTTAGTCCCAGAAAAATAAGAGCACTCTCTTTCAGAAACTAAGCTCTCTGGTATTTCCATCAATTAACTTCAAAACTTCTGTCTAAGCAGGCCAGAGGTCATGAATTTCACCCTCTGAGCTAACACCTCAAAGCCTGTTAGATTCAGTTCAAATTCCCTCCACATAATTCAAAAGTAGGAATCTCTGCACATTTTTCATTGACTATAAATCAGGTGTGTTAGTGACCTACCTACACATATTGTTGAATTAATTTCTCTCCTGTAGCTTGCCTCTTTTATCCAAAATGCACGTATCTACTCAGCTGGAGCCACTATTCTCATCCTTGCCAAAAAGTCTGGTTGTCCTTGGGCATTCTTCTGTTGGTTTTCCCCAGATAAAACATTAGTCTATGTAAACCTAAAGCCCTCAGAAATGTGTTACACCTCAGGGGTTGAACAAGAGCCAAACAGCAGCAGCAGGAAAGTTTCTCCAAAGGAGGTGCTGAACACACACACACACACACACACACACACACACACACAAAAAGCTTCCAGAACCCCACTGTTACACTCATTCCAAAATACACACATCTATACATACATATATTAGAGATTTTCCATAGCTATATCTGGCATCACTCACAGTTCCAAAAATGTCTTCCTTTGTAGGTGGTAGAATGCATTTTTTTAGTCCTTTTGTCCATAGACCAAAATGAATTAATGTACTCATCCTGTTGCTTCTTCTATTTGCTCAGCAGCTTCCAAAGCAATAGGGTCTGTGCAATTCCTTTCCTTTTCAGACAGGAAGATCTATCCCAGGGCATTAAATCTGTAGTAAAACTGAACTTTTTCAGCTCAATTCAGGATTCTGCTGTGGGCTTTCTATTGGATGATATCCCCACATTTTCTTAGTTTTCTGCCAAAGAACTAGTCCTCTTGTTAAATATCTGATGTAATTTTAACCCAATGATGGATATTATTGCCTTTTTTTTTCTGGTCTTAGTACAAGTTGAGTCATTTTGTCTTTCCCACATATTCAACATATGTGTTCAGTACATAGAAATTCAGCTCTACAAATCTGTTTTAGTCTTTTAATCCTCCAGCACCTCTGACTTATCTTTTAGTGCTAGAACACAACTGTGGCAATATATTAGACCATGCATGAGCATCTAACTTAAAATAAACAGCCACATGTTTGCTTTTAGATCAATAACCTATTCATCTTCTGTTCTAGCTGCTGAGGGAGAAAAAAAAAAATCACACAATGAATGTCACCTTTTTATTCTTTTTGTGTACATTATAAAGGTGATGACAAACTCTCTGCCCAGCTGTGTTTCTTGCACGTTTTCCCATATGCTCAGGTCACTGGGAAATCTCTTCAGCTGGTGTCAAGCGCTCATTTTTTTTGAACCTGGCTTCCCACTTCAGTTCTGCTGTTGCCACAGGACTCTTCTCCCTCATGCATGCCTGTAACTGCTAATTGGTTTTCTTTTAGCATTCACATCTTCCAGGGGTTTGCCTACAAACTCAAGGATTAAACTTCCAAAACAACAGTTGAGAGATTCAGATAACTGCCCAAGTCAGGGGATGGATAATACACAAAATATTATGAAAACCTTTAGAAGATTATAAGCACTGAGGACACTGAACCTTATGTGCAAATTGGAGATTTTGCAATACAATACCCTGCCATTCTTCACTAGATAAATACAGAAAGATCCACAAGAAAGACAACCTGGAACAATCCAACCATGGCTTATCTTTTCAGTCATCATGAAGAGGATGTATTTCTCCTTTTAAAATATTTCCACTATACCTTCCATCAGAAGGAAGACACCACTTCCAAATGCCTCCATTTTCTTTTTAGTCATCCCCTGCAGCTGGAATATATTATCCTTTTCTTTCAGGAAGCACTACAGTGTGGCAGGAGAAGCATGTTCAGGCTGTCTTACTCATTGTATTCTACCAGATACCAACATCTGTATTAATTTTTTGAAACATATGAAACAAAAGGATATTTTTCTCTTAGCATTTTCACACCTCTGCACTGTATTTCATATATCTATGGATTTGCTGGAAAAGCAAAGGCCAGCTGATAAATATTTCCAAATTGTTCTGTTATCAGTAAAAATAGGTGCTTTGTTATCTGCCACTTCCATCTTTAGGAGTTGACTGTTTGCAGCAGGGATTTTGGTCTGAGCATTGTCTTAACTACTTATGGTAACAAATCCTTGTACTACTAGGTCTTTGTTTCCATAGCAACTGTCCAATAATTTCCCAGATAACATTTATGTGATAAACAAGCCTAGAAATCATTGCTGACTCGCATTAGAAGAAATCCTATACATTTTGTGCTGCAGCAGTTGCACTGTGTGGCTCTGAGGTTTCGTATTTCACATTAGGAGGTACTCAATCATCTCCAAGAAGTAATAGGATTAAGCAATTTCCCCAAGCATCACAGAATATACAACACAACTCATTTTAATGTGATCAGGATAAAGGCAACATCCTCTGCATCTGTCACCACACTACACATTCACAATTAATTAAGAAATGCAACTGCAAGCAGTACCTCATTTGAAAGGGCCCTTGAAGGAATGAAAACTAAGGGAAAAGCAACCAAGCACACAGACAATTCCTAGGACTTTAAAAATTTGCTTAGAAAATAAATAAGGATATTAAAAGTAACCAAAAATTCTGAGCCATGCCACAGTTTTTTACTCATCTTTTGGGTTACTGTTTGCTATTGCTTTTTGAACCAAGTGCACACAATCCTGAAACATTTTTCCCCAGTGGAAAAGTAGCACTGGCAACACAGCACAGCCCAGTGACAGGGAGAACTGGACAGAAACATGAATTTCCCTCACTTGTTGTCCTTAAAACCTAGCACTGCAGTGGAGCTAGACAGTACCAGGCAGGAGTTGTGCAGGACAGAGCTGCCTGGCAGGTTGGGAAACATGTACCCTAACAAATAAGTAAAATGAATGTCCAGAACATTCTGAAGAAAAATGAATGTGACTTTATCATCTGGCAAAGGAGCATGGAAATATCAAAGTCCTAAGATATCTGTCACAGTCAAGCTCATCACTAGACAACACAGAATAGCAGCAGCCCCTCACAACCACTGCTGACTCCTGGGGAAAGCTGATTTTCCATTTTGTTTTGTCAACACACTTCACCAAAACTTGTTGGCTATAATTTCTTCTCAACATGGAAACCAACCCACTTGTGGCACAATTCATTTGTTGGTCTCTGCAAAAGATGAATTGTTACTGAGGTCACTCACTGGAGCTCCTCTCCAGTTCCCTTCAGCTTCTAGACTGTGAAACTCAAACCATAAAACACTTGCACAAAATGAGTCAAGTCTCTGCATTTGAACTAACAAACTTTGTGTTCTAAAACTTCTAACAAGAGTTCAGATTAAATTATCATTGTGTTCCCTTGAACTTTCAAATTTGTGCATCTTTTTAAGAAAAAATATGCATTTCAACATGAAAAGCCAGATTATAATCCTTACTGCCTGCAATTGCAGTTGCATTAATTATTTTTTAGGAATCCATAACAGATTTCTCAAGAGTTTGGCTGAGGTTTGCTCAGACCAATTTATTGCTTGTAGTAAAACCCAAACATAAACAGCATAATTGTCCTTTGAATTGAGGTAGAATCTCAGTGCATAACTTAAGGTTTGTAAGTTCACAGAACTGAAATCAACATGGACCAAAGTCAGTGAACAAAAAATAGTAGGTTTTGCACAGTTCTAATCAGAGTCCCCTTGGAACAGTATCTTAATAAAAATAAAATAATCTCAAAAATCACAGCATTTGGAAGTACTTACAGTGAACATCAAAAATCTGATTTTTCTCTGAATTAAACAAAAACACAGTAAATACTCTGTTTTCCAATTGCCTAGTCACATAGCTTAGCCCTAATAAAATCAAAAGGAAAAATGCTTAAAGAAACCAAACACTTCCATTCTAAGCATACTTTTTATTTAATATAAATAGTATCCTTGATTATTCAAATTACTGATTTATATAAATGACTTAGCAGTATACTGGCTTTATCTTATCTTAAAATCTGTGTTAAAATCAGCAGAAAGTTTGATTTCCAACAGTTGAATGTCAATTGTCAGATGGATCAAATATCTTTAGCAGTTTCCATTTTGTAGTGAAAATTATATATCATTACAACAGTGAATAGAAAAATGTAGGTATAGAAGTATGTATAAAAGGTTCCATTAATTCACATAAAATTGATTTGTGAGTAAATGGTTGAATTATTTCACTTCTTTAAGCTATGAGTTCTCTTGGCCTGATCAGTCTGTTTTCTTCTCATATCCCTCTGAAAGCAACCCAGTAGATTCAGCTTTTTCCCTTTGATCAGAAAACATATTAAGCAAATTCAGTTGGAAGAGGCTCTGGTGCTGACTAACCACAGGGCCTTAGCTAAATGCAGATCCCCAAGGTGAAGGTCCTGCCCCCCCAGTGCCCCACACTGCTTCCAATGGATTCTTACCAGTCCAGTGCACCATTCAGATTTCCCAGAGGCTGGTGCATGATAGGATGCACCCACTCCACATCACACCAATCACCCCTGCAGCAAGCTCACCCTTCACAAGCTTCCAGGGTCTCTTTTTCAGCCCCAGACCCTTTGTATTCCCAACTCCAGAACCCCAGGGGCTGTCCTCGAGTCTCTCCAGGTACCTTTGGCCAGAGACTCCAGGAAGGACCACTCTCCAGGTTTTTTACACCCTGTCCTGTCCTGAGTGGCCCAAGGGCTGCTGCACGAGCAATCTTTGATTTGTTCAAAAGCTGGGTGTGGTTCTGGGCCCCAGCTGGGATCACTCTTCTTCAGAGTCACAAGACAGAGAGGGCTTACAGTCTGGCTGTCCTCTGTGATACACATCCTCCAAAAGCCCACAGCACATAGGAAAGCTGTGTTTCCTTCTTTCTGGCTGCAGTTTTGTAGACCAAGTCCATTGGAACCTGATGAAATCCATTTTGCCATTTTACTCAGAGACAGAGAGCCCCTTCCCCACCACCTCTGGAAAGGATATAAGATGGTATGGAATAACTCTAAAATATACCCACAGCCACTGCAAAAATTAACTCTTCCTTGCTGGGAACCCGGACAACAGCCAAATCCTGCTGCAGTACAAGAAGGGAAAGCACTCCATATCCAAGTGTTTTGCCTTGGATTGTCAAGCAGTGTCAGGTAACAGCTGTGTTTTGAAAGGCATCCCTCTGAGGCATTCCTTGTAGCCCATCTCCAGCCTGCCATAGGTTCCACGTAGGAGGGTGAAGTTTCACCTGCTGTCATCCATCCTCTGCTCCTGTCACTAGACAGTGAGCCATCACCTCACTCCACTTCTGTTCACTTCTTTCTAACTGGGAGGTGTGTTCTTTGTATTGTCATGAGCATTATGTGATGTTACAATCCTGAAATATTTCAGTCTTTGAGCTCCTGTTTTAAGTATTATTCGTGCACTTGAGTTCACAGGCTTAAAGCAACTAGACCATTTCACTTGTACAGTACAGAAATGTGAGAGACAGAGATTTATTCCTAAGTTAACCTGCAGTAAATGTAACAGAAGCTCAAAAAGGGGGAAAACCCCTCAGGATTTAATAATTTTCACTTATTTTGGTTTATTTCAGAGATTTTATAATTAAAGACACTGAAATCTCTCCCTAGTACACAGCTTGTTTGAACAGAATATTGGTTTTTCTGATCAATTTTCATCACAGGATGCAGAAGGAGAGCAAAATAGTATGGTTCTAGACAGAGAATTTTGGCATTATATCCACATGCTGCAAACTAGATTTCTCAGACTTTAAATATACACTTCTGTTTTGGGTTAGAAAGCTCTAGGAATGATGAGGTCTGGAAGTGAAGGGGGGAAAGTGAGCGAGCCAAGATCCAGTTACCTTACACAGTAACATTTCCAGATGTGCTTGCATGCCTTGGTAGTTCCTAATTTCCAAACCTATTGAATTACACAGGATTTTACCCAACTGTTTGAGTCATCTTGGCCTGTCTGTGAGGAAAGATGTTTGCCTCTGCTCAAATTCTAAAACAATATAATCTTAAAGAACCAACAACTGCTACCCATCTCCTCAGCAAGTTGACTTGTCAGAGCACATCAGAAACATCCTCTGCTCCATATCCTGGTTTTCTAAACACTGAGTCAAGTTCAGGGTGGAGAATCTTAGTTATCAAGTGTAATCTCTATAAAAATAACTAGTTTTATTTCACCTGAGCTAGCATATCACATCTTTTTCAGGCTCACACATTTCTTCAGGAGCATGAGACTGTCAGCCTTTTCCAACACTCATGCTTAAATGACTAAGCAGAAAACACATTTTACACAAAATAATCCTGAAAATATCAAGCTGGCTTTTTAGAGTTTTTGGGTTTTCTCAAAACCCTCAGGTTCCCTCAACCGACATTTGTATTTGCAGCATTAAATTATTTCAACATGCATGAAAAGAATATACAGAAGAGGTAGAGGCAATTTCTGAAACCCACATAATTACCAAATTAAATTGAATATAATTGGAGTGGCTGCAATATTTAGCCACACATAATAATAGGATCTTAAAAGATGTCTGTATACTCTACTTAAATAAAATATAAGTACTGGAAGGTGTGTGCCCTCAGCTATGCTGATACAGCTCCTTGAGGGCTTTTTTTTTTTTAAGAGGCAATGACTAGCATTTTTTCTTATTAGAAAATTGAAAATATGGATCTGAAATAAATAAATGCTTTTTTTATGCTGCTATAAAGAACACAAATCAGAGCTGCACATCACATTCTCACGAAGTTTCACCAGGAGCTGGAGACCTGTGTGCCCTTTGAGCATTTAAAAATGTCACCCTGTAGCACAGAGAGATATGTAGAAATTCTTCACTATTTCTGATTAAAATGCATCCTCACAGCCTGTCTGCTCACTGAATCTGATTAGTTATTATGTGTGATGCCTTGATTGTGATGAAAGGCAACCAACTGGGAAACAGCAAAGAAAGGTTAACACAACACTGCCTTTAGGATCTCTGCTAGTAGCACTCCACAGTTTAAAAAACTATGATAAAAAATGTATCCAATACACATATTTATTCCATTTTGTGTTGGAGTCTTCAGTGCACCTCACTCTGAGGACTCAGTCCACTGGCTGTGCTGCAGGGAGGTAAAGGAAAGTGCTGTGATGCCACTGATGTTTTCTGTCCCCTCGTAAAAAGTCACTTGTGGTCACTGCAGGTATCTTGTATATGCCTTCTGTAATCCAGTTACAAAAGGAAAAAAGGCCACTCTGTGCTGAGCCATGGCCTGATGACAAGAAGATTGAAAAGCTCAGGTGATAACTGATGAATGTGAGAAAAGGGGCACAATCTCTCCAGACAAGATGATGATGCACTCAAGCAGGCTGTAAATACCAGGCAAGTTTTTACTGAGCTGACTGAAAGTCCTTTGAGTTGCACTTCCATCCCAGGGTATTCCAATTCAGCAGAGCTTTTTAAGGAGTGCTCTATTCATAGCAGGCAAAAGGTAATTAATAATGACTTACTATTTTTCTAATTTTCTAGAAAAGGAAGGTTTTTTTCTAGTTTTCTCTTCTAGCCCACAAAAGTTCTGAGGTACCATAACCATAACCACATTATTTTGCATTGTCAAACTGAACTGCATGAGTTATAATACCAGATTTTACTGGGGCTTCAGTGTTGGGGAAGACAGTCTTCTGAGCACACAGGAATGATAAACCATTCCAATAACCTTTTAAATGGTTATCAAAAGACACAAACACTAGGATGATAAGGATGAAGGAACAATTTCCACTCCTGGAGGGAAAAAAAATAAAGCCATCTGAATAATGAAAAGAAATATTCACAAAGCAAGTTGAAGTTCAAGAGTGAAATAAGTTTTTTTCTCTTATTATTGTGATAATAATATTCACTGGTCGTTGTTAACAAGCACTATGGTGATTATTCAAAACTTTAAAATTTTTTTTTCATGTTATTTACTCTCAGATATTTATCTTTTTCTTTTTTTTGAACATTTTTATCACTGGATCAGCACACAGAGTTGAGGCCATTTAATAGCCCATAGCAATACAAAAGTGCAGTAGAGATGCTTGAGGTGAGATTTTTTAGGTACCTCATTCCTGTGACGCTCCTGGCACCAAAGTCTCACCAAACTCAAAGGCAACCCTTTGTTTGTCTCAAAAAATAGTATATTAGGAATACAGAAATAAAATCTCATTTTTAAGAAATCACTTTGTAAGTGGTCCCAAAACTAGAGATACCATATCAAAGAAAGTCTGTGATAAATATTTCATTCCAGCTGAATATGATTTTGCTCAGTTAAGCATCTGTGTAGCACACATAATTCTTCTGTTTTGACATTCAACGTAATTTATCTATTAAATTCCTCAACAATTTTAAAAGCAACTGAAATGTCTGTTAGTCAATGTAACATGATCTGGATTCCACTTCTGATTGGAATCTCCAGTTTCCTATGGTAACATGTCCTGAGAGCTTATTTAGAGTCTTTGGGTAAGTAAGACATTTTTCTTAAAATACTAATACTAACACTAATAATAATAATTTAAGTCTGTATGGACTCAGAGGAAAGTGGCTAAAAAATATCAACTCTTAAGAATCCAGAAACAAATTATAACTAAAATTGTCACTAAAAGTGACTTCCTTGTGATACCCAGGGTCTGACAGATAAATATTTGGTGGTGGCAGATGTATCAAGTGACAAGCAGAAAGAACCCCAAGTCCAGAGGAATCACAAGTTTTCTGAAACAGCAAATGCACAGCACTGCACAATATCTAACTCCCAACATGACATTTACTGGTATTTGTTGGGCAGCACCAAATCTGCCTTTTCTGTAGATTTCAGAGGAATTTTGGATTGTCTTCCCTTTTTATTTCTCCCTGACTTTTCTCACTGACAGCCAGCTTTTAGATTTAGTGCCCACTAACTTACTATCTCAGAAGGAGATGCAGCTCCAAATCACTGGGATCTGCCTGCCACTAGCATTGCTGAAAAATATAGAGAAAGAAAACAAAAGTCTAAAAACAGCTTGTAGCAGTACAGAGGTTTATTAATGGACCAAATAAAATAAAATAAAGATTTTACTTTATATGCCTTCTGTGTTGTTCTTTCAGAATAGCCTACAGAAAAATTCTCCCTTTTTGAAGGGAAGCCAAGTAAACAACCATTATTTCTATGCCTAAAGAGCCAGTGCTTAGCCAAACAATGGAACACATATGCAAACCTATGGGAACAGCTGGGTCTTTTCCTAGTGAACTTCTCTATTGTGCAGCCTGCTTGCAGTGCTGCTTGTAGCCTTTGCCTGGTAGCTCATTTTCTAAGGAGCTCACCAGATTTTGCAGAGATCTGTCGTGACTGCTCAGGTTTAGCTCAAATCTGCACTGCTTGCATGGTTATTTCATTCTTTTCTTGCATACAAGCTCTCTGGAAATTGCCTTTTGTGTTGCAGTGTTTGTCCAGTATCAAATCCTGGGGCAGACCCCTGTTTAAACGATGCCACACTTTATTAGCTTTCATTTAACATCTGCTTGTGCTGCAGACAGATTTTTAAAAAGCCCACATTATGTAATTAGCTCTGATTTTATCGATTGCCTGTTGATGTGTGTTACTAACAGCAAATTTGAGAAGCCTGGTGCAGGAAAGCCTGAAAACATTGCACAGGAAATTTAGAAAGTGACTGCCACCCATAGACTAAAAACAACATAACACAATAGATGTCTGTAAGCAGCCACAGGACCAAGAATAGGAGCTCCCATCAGAAAGGCAAGAGCTCCTTCTCCACACTTTGACTCTTGCTGCCACTTACAAATGGCACCACGTGGAAACTGAATGGAGACAGGAAACTAAAAATCCATCTCATGCAGCCCTGCCTCTCCTCAGCTGGCACTAATATCTCACCACACTACAGCCTTTAGCTCTCCTGCTGTCAGAGCATGCAAACAGGGTTAGTCAGCTCTGGGGAACAAGAAGGTTATTTAACCCAAAATTTCCAGACATTTCTGCTGTGAGCTTGAGAAGGTTTACGTTGTAAAGATAAAAGCTGGAAGAAGAGACAAGAAGGTTCTCCCCAGCTTTGATTAGACACTGATAAGTTTTCTAAGCTTTAAAATTTCATATAAAAGTGTTACTGTACCAATGATATAAATTATTTTTGAGAGATATCCCATTTCAGTCTTTATTTCAGAACGATTATGAATGCTGAATCACAGTAGGGAAAACTAAGGAAGGGTGGTCTTAGTAGAAATGCAAGTGGAAAACCTGTATAGAGCAAAGAAACACCATCTTCTCTTTGTTTTAAGTCAAAGCATTTAACAACTCTACAGAATTCTAAAAAGATGATTCAGGCAGGCAGCTGGTGAGGAACAAATAATTACAGTGGTCAAAGAGCACTTTTTACAGTTTCACATGGCATCACATGGCATATGAAGTAGATTTTAATTCCCTGCAACTGATTCCTAGGACAATTTGGCTCTTTTTTCTCTTATTTAAGGACTAGATTATTTGTATCAGAATTTAGATCAGAAGGGATTTTACATAATACACAGAAGTTAGGATTCAAACATGCCACAGGCTCCATCCTTGTGTAGTAGTGTAGTAGTAGCAGTAGTAGTAGTAGCAGCAACAATAATAATAATAATAATAATAATAATAATAATAATAATAATAATAATAAACCTGAACTTTGTGAAAGGTGACAGCTGCAAGAGTGAGCTCCTATCACCCTGGACAACAAGAACCTCATCCCTCACAGACAGCTAATAACTTGTCCAGGGTGAGCTGATGATCCCTGCACATTGTCCAGTGACAGATGACTCAGAGCACAAAATCATCAGTAACTGGTACAAAGACTGCAATAAGTTTGGTCACATTGCAGAAAATGTCACACAAACAGCTTTTATAGTGCTTTTTGTCCTGCCTCTGACCATGTTTAGTACTACATCTCCTGTGCAAGTGCAATCACCATGGGAATTTGATTCCCACTCAGTAGGCTCCTCTGAATTGTGATCCACCTGAATAAGCACCTGCCCTATAAAAAGCCATCAGGAGCAAAACCAGAGCAAAACAAACACATTTAAGGCACATTGCAAAGATACATGTTGAAAACTGAAATAATATACTGAACTTAAACACCATGGAATGTTCCTCTGTGAAATTCATGGGTACTTAAGCTTTTGATTTTCTCCTAATTCTTGCTGGCAAAGTTCCTATTAAGAGACAAGACCCAGAAGCTCCCACTTGTTAGCAGCAAGCAAAAGAGAACTATGGAAACATAATACACTCTCACTTTACCCAAATCCAGCAAGGACACTGCTCTCTTTCCACTGCCCACTTGCTTCCCAGCTGGCCAAACTGAATTATCAAAGCTTTAACTGCACACCAGTGAGGGTGTGCACATGAAATTGAGGAGCTTTACCTTGTATTTCAAGAAGGAAAGCTTGCCCTAATTACTGTGGAGAGTTGCAGAATTGTGTAAATGTGGCACTACTTCATCAATTCCTGCAATGGATTTCTCCTGTCACATCAGAAAGCCAACACTGACATAAGTCCAAACAAATTAAGTGTTGTCAACTGTGTTAACCTTTTGCTATTGCAGTGCTGTCTCCTGAATGTAGATCAGGCCACATAATCCTTGAGGTACCAGTAACTACACTGTATTTTTGGAAATAACTCTCTTTTTATCCTCTGCAATTTCAGTGTCCTTAATCTAACTTGCAGGCAACAAGTAAAAATCAACTGTGCTAGCCAGAAAGTAAGCATTTTATATTCTGTATGGAAATGGGATACATTTAAAAAGTGGAAAGTGGGATTATACACATCTGTTACAGACACAACAATTCACACAAGGATCCTTTTCAAACTACTGCATGAGCAAGTCTATCTTCTGCAACAGAAAATGAGCTGAACTTGTAAGTGAACCAAAAGAGAGGTACAAGCCATTAAGATTTTTCTCAGAAACTAGATATTGCTCACATTTGGGTTATTCTAAGCACTCTCAAGATCCTGTGTCTTCAAAGCACCTTAAACAATAGCTGGCATGGACCACTTATTCTGTATGCAAAGTGTGCTATGTGGTTCATTTCTGCTGCATAAATCTTCATGCTGTAAAGGCAGAAACAGAACACTGCAGAGGATTTGGGGTAGCAGAAGCAGCTCTGACCTGGCAAAGGAATACATTTGGGAGTACCCTGGTCTCTGAGCTGTACTGATGAGGTGTGAGCAGTTTACACACTCCAGGCTAGACACAGAGGATGCCTACAGTGAGCCATGCTCGTGAGGAGCTGGCAGCACTCTGCTGTCATACTCCTCAACACAGAGCCAACCTGTTCCAGGAAGTACCATGTGGAATGCTTGAGGTCTTTTTATTTAAAAAGAAGTTACACCTGGAAACAAAGACTTTTTTAAAGAAACCTACCCAGAGCTGAGGCAGTCCTGCCTAGTCCAGTCCTAAAGTGGCTGCTCCTCAGTTTAATCACCCAGCACAGTGTGTGCAGAGCATCACTGGAGAAATGAGCTCAGTCTTTAGGCAGACACTGTCTCACGGTCTCAGCAAGCTAAACAGCAAAAAACAGGTTTCTGAAGTTTTTCTCACCTGAAAAGCTGAAGAGCATTTAAACTAAGGGGCTGGAGACAAAAAAAAATGAATGAATGACAGGACCAGACTACAAAACAGTTCCCTTTGAGAACCAGCCCACAAATTTCCCATGACAGCATTTGTGATACACCAGATATAAGACAGGCTATATATCAACCCCAGCCTACCTTTACAGGAAACATTTTGTTTGCATGCTACATTTAGCTAATATTGAATTATAATTGAGCTCATGTGATACTACCTATTATGCAAATACATTCATTATGATTCATGGTATTACAACAGGTAGTAAATGAATTGATAATTACATGACACTTAAAATAAATAGGATGACACTTTGTAAAATCATAGCTAAGCATTACTTCTCACAATGTATTATGTTATAGCCTCTTCTTACAAGAGACTGCAAGAGGCCTGGCACAGGGAGGCAATGCAGTATCTGCATCAAACTGACTGCAGTGTGCTCTCTTTTTATTGGCAAGGAAGTGCTGCCATGTGCTTTATATGCAATAAAGATATTTAATTAGAAAGCTGCCTAATGTACTTTTGATGTCTTGTCATCCAGCTGTTGACCACAGGGAACCACATGAGATACTTAAGTTGACATGAACTAAATGACTTTTTGTCCCTCTGAGATGGTAACACTGTCCATGCAGGAAGCTCCACATAGCAAGGGCACTGTTAAAAACACTATCAGAAAGCAGAATATAATGAAGATGTTCCTGGATTTCACAGTAAGCTACAGAGGTTAGTTACTACCCTACCTATCTAAATGGTACAAATTTGGAAACCTAAAATTGAACTGGTGGTGTGGAAGTCTTGCTTTTAATCAAGGGATGATGTACAACTCCACCAAACCACTAACAAATCATAAAATATGTCTTGGGAGAGAAAGATGTGACTTCTTCACACCAATAGTAGAATCTAGGCCAGTAACAAACTCTATCAAATTTCTTTGGGGGAACAAAATAAGGAATGCCAAAATAAATGTAGCAAACAAAACCACAGTTTCAGCAGGAGGGCACAGAGACACTAAAGATTTCAAGAGCCCTGAGACATAGAGGCAGCCTCTGCTGCACTGACTGGACAGACAAATAAAGAACTTCACTTTCTAGCCCACTGAAGCTGCTGGTTTTGCAAGAGGAGCCTACACATTGAACTTTAGAACACGCCACAGTGAGCCAGCCAAAAGCCCAAGGACCATCATCTCTTCAATGAGTGAATTTGTCTTGTTTCCCACACCTGCTGCAAAGCACTTTGGTACCATCTGAAGAATTTTAAATCATCATGGCTCCCACTGCTAGAAAAGTTAATGTGAAGCAGAAACATCTAATTCCTAATGTAACAGTCAGCATCAAAAATATCAGATCAGATCCTGACTTTTCCTGTCACTCAGTGGGAGTAAATTCCATAAACTTTTTTATAACTGAACTTTCCAAGGCCTTTCTCACTAATTCATCTGTCATTTCACAATAACATGCAACTGCCCAGATTTTTACATGAAAAGAAAGCAAACTGTAGGAAGCTTGTGGCCCTCTCCATTTCTGAGGTTAATTGACATACAGGACCTGCAACAAGTGTGAATATTCTGTCAAGTTTTTAGTTCACTTTGCAGCCCTCAGCAATTTTAAACGAGAGGCATGCTCTGGCAGTTTCATAAATTTTCTAATTGGGTTCAGATCCCTCCCCTGAAAATAAGTGTAAGTGAAGCACCTCACTTCTGGTACTTTATTAAGGATCATCACTGCTGATTTCCCATATGGCCATCTGAAATGGTGGAAGACAGACAACTGAGCTGGCAATCAAAAAGCAATCAGCAGAGGTTAGCACAACATCTGTCTTCCCAGCTTTTCTTAGGCAAAGTGTGTTGTCTAAAGAGACACCACCAAGTGAAACTTTGCCCCATTTAAACATTTTATGGCAGGGCAAAAGAGCAGTGTCAGAGCCAATACAAGATGCTTACAGTTTTAAGGAGTAATTCCAAAGGAAAGCACAATTTAAACTAAGTAATGGCCCTTGCTGGTGTGTCAAAAAGTGACACTGAAACTTGCCCAGAATCTGCCTGAAAATGGATGCTAAAAGTAGATGGATGTCAAGAACAAGGCAGATTACAAGTAGAAAGGGTAAATCATATTCCAAAACTTCTCCTATAAGTAATTTAAGGAGAGAAAATATAAGTCAGGATATTCTAATACACATTTCAAACCTCACATAAAACTTCAGGATATGTTTTATTACTGAAATCTTCTCACTTCTCCCAGAAGTCTGGCCTTCAGATCACAGCAAAATTAAATGTCCAGCTGCATGAGTCAAAGAGAGAGCACCAGTGGACAGCTCTTGTTCCATGGCACCAATCAAGCAAGACTGATATTAGGAAAAAAAAAAAAACCTGCAGAAGACCAAAAAACTTCATGATCTCCATATAAACTTCTTTTACAGTCTTGTAATAAACAGAATCTTACAGAGGCATTAAACAAAAATAATATAGAAATCCCTCACGAAAGGTCAGGTGTATTTTCAGATTCAGAAACATATTCCGTAGATTCAGATTCAGTAACAGCTGGGAAGTTCATCTTGCTCATTTCTGAATTCCTATGAACATTGTGGCTTTAAAAGCTTCAGCCAACAGGTTAACACTAATGGCTTTCTACTCTCAATATAAGAGGTAGGAGGAAGGAAGCAGCAGGCAAATGGAGAAAAGTCAGGCAAATATTGAGTAT
Organism: Oenanthe melanoleuca; assembly: GCF_029582105.1. Classification (NCBI taxonomy): domain Eukaryota; kingdom Metazoa; phylum Chordata; class Aves; order Passeriformes; family Muscicapidae; genus Oenanthe; species Oenanthe melanoleuca. Next base: position 96,791,004 of record NC_079336.1, read on the forward strand.
AATGTGGATAGGAAGGCAAGGGGAAATAAAAGGAAAAGCACAGAAAAGCCTAAAAAGAATGACACAGAGAAGAAAATAATCCAGTTGCAAACAAGTATCTGCTGAGGCCAGCTTCACCTATGATCAATATTACTCTGTTTTAATTCTATATATAATGTACACTTTCCAAACATAAATCTACCCAAAAAGTAGAGCTGCATCATCTTTGAAAGGAAAAACAATTAAATTAACATAGACTAAGATATTAAAGATTCATGTTGAAAGTCTGAAATGAATGTGAGAGCTTCCCACACCCATTTGGCTTAGGGGGAGGTAAGAAAAGCACCTTGCAAGCTTTGAAAGCACGTTAGAATCTCCCTAAGGCTCAGGACTTCTCAGGACCTGGGAGGGCAACAAAAACTAGCTTAAGAACTGAAGTAAAAAGTGTTTCTGCTCTGGTTCACTCCCAAAGCAGACTATGTGGTTTATTTAGAGAGTTGTCTGTGAATAAAAACCTGTGTGGTCCCAACAGCATTCAGACAATACCGTATATGTTACGTAGACCAAAGATTTCTGCTCTCCATGTAATTTGAGAAAACACCAAAGAAATGTGAAATAATACATGCTCTAGTAAAAACTGGTGGGAGAACTTGGACTAAACATTTGCTGTTCCTTGCAGAAAGTTGTCTAAAAATGAAATTTTATGAGCACAAGGCCTTCTTCCCATTCCTGAACATTTTTACAGCACCAGCAAAGGTTGGCCCACTGTATTCCCAGAGCCATCAAAATAGAGGGCAGCAATGTTCTGTGGCATCCATAGCATTATGTGTGCTGCTTACAACTTCCAGATTTATACACCAAGGCAAAGAGGTAATTAAGGAACAATTAAATTAAGCTTTATAGGAGGTGATGCAAATGGCAAACTAGAGCACTGCAAACAACATAACAGCAATTGGAGCACACTGCCATGAGCCTGCTGCCTCCTCTCATGAAGCTGCCACAGAGAGGGAACCAGGAAAGACCTGCACTGGCAGGTCTCTCAGGAATCCCCAAGGCCTGATTCAGCCCCCAGACAAGAGACTTTGTCACTGCACTGTTTCAGAAAAAGGGAAGCCTAAGCTATTTTCCCAGCTAGGAGCAAGTGCCAGAGTTGATAAGCCCCAGCAAAGTCAGGGAGGTGGAAAGGCCAGATATCAGTGCTGTTCACAGCCAAGCTCTGTGAGAAGACCCAGGGCCAGGCAGGATTTGGCCATGCTCTTGAGACCAATATTGAAGACAAGAAAAAACACAGCTGTGTTACACTCAGTGTGTAAAGGACAGCAGGGAGCATGAAGAATGGAAAGGGCAGGGGGATTTACTTCCACACAAGGCACTAATCAGATTAGGGGAATTCGCAGGAAAAAAATTAATTACCCTCACAAGATGTCTGGATAAGGTAGGAGATCCTCTCCTTTCAGACTGAGATAATTAATGGAAGATAGAGCTGCCCTGGAGCATTTATGAGGCTATTGCAGGAGAGGAGTGCAGTGCACAGAGGGTGACAGCTGCACCATGCCATTCCTGTGGTCTTTGTTCACTCTTCTTTAAAGTTTTTATTCATTTACTCAAAACCACGAGATAGTTTTTCTGCAATAAAGTAACTACAAAGAGGTGAAAGAGTGTGAAATGAATGCATTCTGTAATATTAGTCATTTATCATTTATATGAGGTGTGTAATTGCTGAAAACTGCTAACAGATTGCAGGGCAGTAGGATCAAAATATGTACTTCCCACACCATTGAGGAGAACAGCTCACACACAGTGTTTATCCATGATATCCTAATTTGAAAACCCAGGTCAAGAAGCAGGTGATGATGCAAAGAAGCATCTCCTCGATGTCTTCAGAGGGGTGATGCTGATTTACACCAGAAGCTGCTGCTTCTGGCCCTGTGTTTCACAGAATAAAATGCTCCTAACTGAGATTCTTAGTATTTGTCACTAGGGAGAACATCCTCTGAGCCATTTCTTTAACTTTCCCTGCAAATGTTGCAAAGTTATCCAGTCTCTGGTTTAAAGCTCCCAGAATGGCATCATGGACTACAGAGCTGTACAGAATTTTCTTCCCTCTCCCAGCTGTAATGTGTATGAACAGAAATCTCCTCCATAAAAAGAAACCAAAGAAAATAGATTTTTAAAGGAAAAAAAAAAAAAAAAAAAAAAAAAGGAAAGGAAAAAAGAATGATCCTTGTCTTCTCTAAATATTTTTTAAGGCTGCTTTCACTTTAAAGTGCTCTCAAATATCATTCAAGAAAATGTACAATTCCATAATAAATAAATAAGCAACAGATTTTATTGGCAATTAGAGAAAACCTGCAGGAAAAAGGCACATTTTGCACACAGTTGTTGTATCTTCTATTAAGGACGCAGGCAACATGTTAAAGACAAAGCCCTTAAGTACTGAAACCAGCTATGCACATTCATGCAGACACAAACTAGAGATGTTTTCCTCTGCAGGACATTCAGCTGCCACTGGGTAGAAACAGATTAAAAAAAAAGGGAGTGTAAGCAAACAACACTGACAGACTGAGTAAAACAGTGACACCAGCCTAAAATTCAGAGATACAATCAGTCCTTGCAGACTCCTCTCCTCTGAAAATTTTATTGTGGAGGCCAATATTAATTTTTTCTATTACACTGTTATTTTTGTTCATCTCAGCAATATTAATATTGATAGTAACATTACTCCCACAAAAACTACATTTTAAAAGGCAAATATTGCAAGGATCTAAGTAATATGCTGAACAGAGTTTTTTTAATTAATCCCCCCTGGTTTAATCTCTGTGATCACTCCCAGAACCCCCTTCACATCAATTGCCTGCTTCACATTAGCAGCCTTTTACTTTATTTAAACATTGGGACAAATAAGAAGGTCCAAGAATTACACCTGCAATTAATGTTTGGATTCATTTAGAGTGTGAATAACTCACACAACCAGCAGGACTCGGTCTTCTCACAATCAAAGCAGGCAGCAAAGCAAGAGAGCACCAGAAGGATCCCAGAATGTTTCAAGAGTCCCCAGTGCCATGACATGAAGAAGGAAGAGGTCCCTTCTCAGAGGAACATCTGGATATTTTGGAGACAGTCTCCAGCCACCTGTGGCTACACTGAAAACTATTCCAGCTGCAAGGAGATGCCACTTCCATACTTTTGTTTTCTGCTTCTCTGACAGTTCACCCATTGCCATCTGCTTGACCAAAACACCAGACCATGATCTCCCAGGGATTTTCTTTGTGTCAGTCACTCAACAGAGCCTAACATAGCAGGGCTTTATCCCCAACACCAGGGATAGGAACACTGGTCATTTCTCCTGCTGCCTAGCTGTGGTGGGAGGGGTTGTGTTAGAAATACATGGGCACAGTAGCCAGAGGCAGACAGATTGCCCTCTAGTCTTCACAAGGTCTCCACAAACACCTGGAGACTGGGATACAAGGCTCCTGAAGAACACTGATTTCAACAGATGGGAATGGGACTTCAACAGAGTGGAATGCATATCCAACATAAATTGATTTTGTAGAAGTTTTACTGTCTTTCTTGATTAATGCTGCAACATTTCACCTTTACAGTCATACTGTTCTATTTACTCCTGAATTTCATTTTTTTTGTCTTATTTAATGACCATCTCAAGCAGTTCTTTTTTGTATTGCTCACCTAATTCATACTTGACCTTTTCCAGATTTCCTTCCTTACAGCAATAAGCACACTTCAAAAGGTTTAGCAATCAAAGCAAATAAGCTCCCAGGAGATTTTCTGTGTTCCTAAACTTAGTTTCATTTACCCAAACCTATTAAAAGTAGAATCCAATATCCCAGACAGAGCTTCCCCTCTTTCCCAATGGCATCCTCCATCATAAAATTCAGGTATGTTAGTCAAAACTCAAGTTACCACCTGCACTTGGCATGTAGATTCCCCTCACAGGGGCCCACAGGGACCTTCTCTCACTCCCTCCAGTTTTACATCTCTAAAAGAACAATCAAGGCATAGTTTAGTATTGATGGGGTGTTTCTGTGCTGTACAGTAAGACTTCTTTCCCAAATGCATTTAATAATTAAATGTCATGCACATACTGGACAAGCAAGCTATGACACAATCATTGAAGCGAAGAAAAATCAGATACCAAAATGGTTTGTGCTGGAAGGGAATTTAAACATCACCTAGTTCCAGTCCAGGGATCATCAAATATAGTCTTTCATTTTGCAACACAGCTAAGTCTTGAGACATCCAAAGTACTGGGATTCAGGAGAAGGGTAGGAACACATAGCAAGACCCTACTGTTGCTTAATTAGACCATACTTTCTTAGCCAAAATTATTATACCAATGTGACCTACAAAGTGAAACATACAGCAAGGGGCAGGGATATACTGTGGCTTCAGAATGCTATTGACTCATTTGCACTAAGTCTGTCATAATTATGAAAAAGATGCAAATAGCTACAGAAATTGCAATTAAAATTAAAAGGCTTTTTTGTATCAAAAATCAGGCTCAGTGTATTAATTTTGCAGCGTCCTGGAAGGCAGCATTCAAACCTAGTGACTGGCTAAACACCAAAAATCTTTGGCCAAAAAGTGAAGAGCAAAGACTGAAAACTTAAAAAGGAACAAGATGACTTGAGCATCAAGGACACAAAAATCAGGCAGGGCTTCTGAAGAGTTAACAAGTCTAAAGTAACATAAAAGTAATCAAACTAAGTCCAGATGAGTGCTGCACACCTCAGTGGAGCCCAACAGCTGGTGTTCCTGCCCACAATCAGGTATTGTATAAAACTGTCCTCACATGAATAAGTATGTGCAAAGGCTGTCTCTCACACAGAGAGCACTCTCTGGGGACTGGGCAATTAACTGTGGTAGGAAGCAAAAAGTCTGAAAATACCACACTTAGAAAATACAAATAGAGAGGCTCACAAGCTTTAAACACTGAATTCCACTCTCCTTGGTGTTTGTGGACACCCTCTGAATGATACCAGACCCTGCACTGCTGCACTGGGATGATGCCACATTACACTGCAGTCTCAGGAGTGGTCTTTGTTTGGGGTCTGATTCTGGCTGCATGACTTGTCACTCCTGGCCATACAGTCAGTGGTTATGAAATAGTTTTGAGCAAGGGTCAGGGATGTGACTGGATAATTCTGTCATTAATTCTTTAGGGAGTTCATAAAGTGTTCCTCCAAACATACAGGCAGTATGTTAAAGCACAATCCATCTTCTGAAAAACAGGATTATCAGGGCATGAGCTTCCCTGAACTGAAATCATAACCTAGTACCAAGACACCACATAAATAACTAAGGTAGTTGAAGATTCTCTAATCAAAATCATATTCCAGAAATTAGGAAGTGTTTCCATTTCTAGACCTTCCCACCCCGACACTTTTCCTTTCTTTTTTTTTTCTTTTTTTTTTTTTTTTTTTCTTTTTTGGCACTACTCTTTGTTTATGGTTTTTGTTGTCGCCATTGTTGCTATTTATAACAAACACTGTAAACAAAAATCTTTTAACACTTGGACAAGTTGCTACAGTATGTTTTGGGATGTGAAGCTGCAGGATTGTCTCTTGATCTTAATTCTTCCACCTGCTGCAGTGAACAGGGGTGTTATAGTAAGTCAGCATAAGGGGAGACAGAGGAAAATTTTATTTTTTAATATTTTTTAATACCTGCTGCTTCATCCAAGAGACAGCATATATGGGTATCAAATGTTCAGAATAGAGCTCACAAAATATGACTGTTTTGTGTTTGTCAACACTGATCATCAAAGACTTTGTCTTCCACCTTAAATATATTTGTCTGCCTTATCAGAATGAAGTCAGTTGCAAAGTTTTTGAAACCAGCAAAAATAATGCCCCAGTGTACCACTTTCCACACTAACATGGCTAAAGAAAGTTAATTGCTTCTAGTAGGCTCTTACACATCTCCCCTCACCCAGTACTTCACTCAATCAAAGGTAAAGAGGAAAAAGAAAGAAAATGTCATTTCTTGAGTGGGTAGTGAAAGGTAAAGGCATCAAAGCTCTCTAGAAGGGTACATGGCTCCCACAGCCATAAGCATATTTAGCAGGATTGCACAAATCTTATGGAAAGGAAGAGGGCATCAAAGAAAGCAGTCTTTCACTCCCAACCAGCTTTCTTCCAAAAAAATCCACAAAAGCAGTAAACATTTCCACACCAGTAGTACAATATCAGCATACTGCTACAAACACTAATAGCAACATCTTCATGCTTAGAAGTGCTTGGTTGACCTCAGCTAAACTACATCCACAATTTACAGTAACTCCTGTACTTTTGGTAAAAGCCTTATCAACTCTGATATGGTTTGCAAAAAGAATTCTGAAGTAGATGACATGAATTTACCACCTTCAAACTGCAATCAGCATGAATTTATGGCACATAGAGGTGACCAGATGTTGTGCCAGGAAAACAATCCTGAAGAACAGTACTTCAAAGGCGGAAGGTTTTTGCACTCTTTTTTTAAAGAAAGCAATTATGATATCACCAAGTGTGAATGACCATGAGGAAAAAAGGGACACCAAGGCCTTTCCAGAAACACTTTCTCTGTCTGGAACACAGTGATGTCTGGCATGTTTGTACATGTGAGGAGAGGGCTCTGTACCACTCATGTCTGCAGTTGCATAGGGAGCTGCTTGGTACCACTTTGGGCTTTGCATAGATCATCTTAAAAGACACCACAGGGGAAAATGCATGAGGAGGAAGGAATGGGAAGAGGAGCTGTTAGGAGCTGACTGAAACTCCTTCCCCAACCCTCTGCACAGCTCTGAGCTGGGGAGGATAGAGGCACTGGAAAAAGAGAACTGAAGCTGAGCCTAGGAAGAAGGGCAGGTATGTCAGGGGAGGTGTTTTCCCTTTATTTTTCATCATCCTACTCTGTTTTTAATTGGCAACAAATTAAATTAATCTTGCCCAAGTCAAGGTTTTCCCTGTGGCAGTAAGGGATCTCTCAGTCCCTCAGTTTGACCCACAAGTTTTTCATCCTATATTCTGTCACTGTCTCCTTGAGGAGACACAGGGAGGGAGCAGCTGGGGGTGTGTGGCAGCCAACCAAGCACATCCCACCATGAAAACAAAAAGATTGTCCATGGTGCCTCAAAAGCCTTGCTGTCTCATTGAAGCTGCAGCCCCAAACTCAACCAGCCTAGAGGTGGGCAGTGGACAGGTCCCTGGGTGATGGATTTGAGCACATTCAAAGGATCCCAGCCAGTCCATTGAGCCCTAAACACAGATGTGTCAATGGCCAGGGAACTGAGCCAACCACATGTGTATACCCATGTGAATGGCCTATAAAAAAAGTTCTGAACAATAAAACACACTGTTTGTTGAGTTCACTCAGTGAGTTGTGTTGTCTCTGGCTCCACTAACAATGCAGTAACTAACCAAGAAGCAGATTTGTTCCTAAAATTACAACTGATTGGCTTCTTCCTCCACCATATTTTTTAATATTCTTACACAACTTCAGAGTAGAAATATGGTTATAGTCATCCTTTTTTTGCATTGTGGATTGGTCCAACCAAAAGATTTAAATATGAAGAGGTTGCAGAGATCACTAAATACTTTCAGATCATGACTTCAGCTGTGAGACAGATTTTCAAATGCCTAACTACTTTCCTCTCAGATGAATATTAACCCTCAAACTGAAGTGCTGGAGTGAAAACTGAGATGCAGCTTTTGCACATTTTTACTTACCATAACTGACATGAATAATCTTGAAAAAGTCATAAAAAATACATGCATAAAGTGAACTCTATGGCTGCAGATATATACTCGTGTATGAAACCTCTGAACGTGCTGTTTCAGATCATATCTAAGGAGTGCAAAAATTCAGCAGCCCTGGATACAAAGGAGCAGTTTCCCAAGAGATTTGCAGTCTGGCTCACACAGAACCTGACCTTTGGGAGAAAACTCTTCACAGTTTGAAGCATACCTATTTCAAAGGCAAGAATACAAAGCACTTGGATTCAAAACACACTTAATCACAACAGATCCCTACCAGCTCCTCCTCAGCTCTTCAAACAAAAATTCCAGAAAGCTTATCCTCTCTCAAAAGCATGATTCAGCAACAAAACTCAGAAGTGGTGGCTGGGTGACAGATTCAAAAAGTGTCACCGACAGAACTGCAAAAACATCCTCAAAAGGGATTATGGGAGCAAATAGTAACTGGAAGACTTTAGAGAACCAGACCTAACCAGGAGGCAGCAGCCCTAAGGACAACAGAGCTCTCAATCAATCTTATTTTAAGGAAAACAGCATTTGAAAGGGGAGTCCAATTGAAAATGGTCAAATTTCAGACAGCTAATGAAATTATGTAAGATTCTGCCATGATTAAATAAAAAATCAAGAAAAGAAAAACAATCTCAAGGTATAATTTTTTTTTTCCTTCTTGACATGGGGGATCAGGGTAGAATTCCAAGAGCAACTTTCCCCTGAGTTATTGCAGATGAGCAGAATTAGCTTCCACTAGCATCCTTTCTTAAATACATATTATGGATATACAGGTTAATGTACTTTCATATTTTACCTGTAGAAGGTATCTGCCCCTACAAGATGCTTACTATGCTTTTTATTTTCTCTAAAACCTTTCATTTCTGGAGAAGAGATTATATTAATCTAGGAGAAAGAATAGCATTTTCATTACATGCAGAACTGGTGGCAGATTAGGGCTTCACACATTTACTTACTGAGTAAAGAGCCTTTGAGGAGGTGCCTTCATGGGCAGCTGAGCAAACAGCTCTATGAACTAGTGGCCCTGCAAACACAGCCCTGCTGATGGTTGTCAAATGTGTAGCACTATAGAAATTCAAGATCATCTCAAGCACAGCTTAAAATGTGGAATTTTTAAAAACATGCCTAGAACAAGAAAATAAGATATTTTCTAAAAAACAAACAAACAAACAAAAAAAACTGCTTACTTTATATCTGCTTTCTCAACATACTGACAGCTGCCACCTGGTTGAATTTCCTGCATGAAATCAATTCCAACTTTGCTGCACTGGGCATACCTCAGAGAAAGAAAGAGATGGGAAAAGCTTTCATTTCATAACCAGGCAAAGGAGGAAAAGCTACATAGAAAGATGATTAAAATTATCACTGACACTATGTGAATCTATATTAATATTTTTAAAAGTCTGTTTTAATTTTCCTTATTAGAATCAAAGCAATTTCTTACACTTTAATTCCATTTCAAATCCAAATACCTGTGAAAACTTTTTATACAATCTTTTTAAATGGATCATGTAACCTACGTTTTCTTTTCTTCTCTATTCATTCACTCCTCCTTTTCACCATTTTGTATTGTCTGCTTCTCCAAGTCATTCTTAATAAGTAGACTACTACAGTCTAAATTTTATATTTAATAATATAATTTTAACATGCACTATTTTAATCCTAATAGGATCTTTTCTTTCCTTGTCCTGTACATTCTCCTCTCTAATTCTGCCTTTAATATTTGCCTTTTCTTTTCAATCTAGCCTCTTAATCCACAGAATATGCTGAGTTGGAGGGAACCCACAAAGATAATTTACTCCAGCTCCTGACCCTGCACAGGACCATCCCCAAGAGTTCTAACAGTCTCCAAATTATCTTCCACTGGGTATACACCTTCCTTTGTTGCCTTTTTTCCAAGAGAAGATTTATGTTCAGCCAGGATGGCCTTTTGCCTTACCTGCTTGACTTCAGACATTTGGGAATAGCTGTTCCTGTGCCCCCAGGAGGTGATGTTTAAAAAGTGACCAGCACTGATTCCCCCTAGCATCTGCAAAAAACAACCTTTCCCAACCTTCCTCACCAGTTCCCTGAGCAGCCTGAAGACTGCTCTGCTCATGTCCAAAGTTGAGGTCTTCCTGTCAACAGAGATTTTAAACTGGACCACTTTGTAGTCACTGTGGCCAAGACAGCCCCAATATCCACTTGGCTTCCAAAATCCACTCCATTGAGAAGCACAGATCAAGGAGGGCATCTTTCCAAGTCAGCTTCCTTAGGACCTGCTCCATAAAATTGTCATCCAGGTGTTTTAGGAAGCTTCTGGTCCAGATTGCACCAGCTGTGTGATGCTGCCAGTTAACTGCTGGCACACTGAATTCCCCCATAATGACAAGGGAAGTTGACTTGGAGGTGTCCCTTAGTTCCTCAAAGAAGAATTTATCAGCATTGTTGCCCTAGCTGGGAGGTCTGTAGTAAACTCTCATGATGACAACTGCAATATTTGTTTGTCCCTTGATTTTATACAGAGGCTCCCAGCTGTGCCCCTGAGCTGGGTCCAGTCTGTGTGTCAGACCCACCATGCCCCTTAGCAGGGAGTCTCCTACCACAACTATCCTTCTTTTCCTGTTAACAGAGGAGGTCTTGACATGGGGTACAGGTACAGAAACACACTAAAGTCAGTGGAGTAGGAGCCAAGTTTCCAGATGGGAGGAGATTGAGGAGACGCCGTGAAAGTTGGTTCAAAAATATTTTTGCAAGCTATGGGATGGACTGTACTGCACTGAAGATTCCTATAAATCATGGAGAAGACATGGGGGAGTTGAAGTGTTTGAAAAAAGGATCCTTTGCCCCGAGGAAAAGGGGGAATTTCTATTCTTGAGAATGAGGTATGAATAGAGGAAATTGAGGAGAAAAGAGGTGAAGAGAACTTTTGCTTTTGAACAGTTTACCCTTTTAAAAGTAATACCCCATGAGTTTGACATGGCCAACAAACACAGCTCTGGGAAGGCTGTGAAGATGGGAGGAGTTTCATGATTTGAAGATTTTTTTTTTTCTTTTTCCTGGGCAGATGCAAATTGTGAAAGTGAAGACACAACAGAACTTTATTTTTCTTTTGGGAAAATCTTTATGGCCAAACAAGAAGAAACTCCTCTCCCTGCAGTGAACTGAAACAATTATTTAAATAAAGAGCTGACTGAAGTGTCTCTGTATGTTGTTGTTAAGAAATGTGGGAGGTGAGGGGGAGGAGGGAGTGATCTGAAAATCTTATTCCGAATTTCTTATTTACTCTGTGTTGTTAATAAATTTCTTCTTTATACCCTTTTGGGTTTTAAGCCTGCCTTATTTCTGCTCCTAATCCCATCTCACAACAGAAATTAAATATATTAAAATTGGGAAACCTAAACTAAACCAAGACACAAACCCACAAACAGCCTTTGACTAATAACCCTGCAAGGCTCTGAGACCATCTGCTTCTCCTCTGCAATGGAGGTTCCACACACCAGAGAGTCTTGAGACAACAATGCCTCTGGAAATCATCAGTTTCTCTCTTCCTTGTTTGTGGGAATACTGCTCATCAAGCTCCTTGCAGCCATTTAAATCCCTGTGGTTGCTGATAGCACCACCCCCTCCTCACCTGGTCAGCTGCTGAGGGCTCCAGGGTCACCATGGAGCTGTTGGACCATGCTCCTGGACAGCTGGATCTTAGCCTGGTGTTTCCTTCAGCCAGAGCCCCTTGAGCTCCTTACATCCATGAGGATGTATATGCATACCTACTTACAGATATTTCTCCCCACCATGAGGAGACAGGAGCAGGTGACTGAATTGGTTCCTGGTTTTTCAGTCACTTTTCCCACTGTTCATCTTCTCTTTCTTTTTTCCTGCCATATTCTTTGCAACCTCTGTCCTCTGCAGAAATCTTTTTTTTTTTTTTAACTTCCTCTCATTTACATTCTCTACCAACAAACTGCTCCAACAACCACCATCAGTCTAAACAGACAAGAGGCTCCTCAGAGGAGATGGTTGTTAGGGCTGCTTCAGTCTGCACAACTGTTCAGAGCTTGGCATTGGGTTTACAGGGTATGAGACCAGCTGTCTCAGCACACAGCACAAGGATCAGGGCTACAAGGGACAGCTGCTCCATTATGCAAGGGACTGCTGCTTCTTAGGAATATTAATCAAGGTCTAAGGGAGCTTAGGAAAAAGTGGGTGAGATCACTTCAAACCACTCCTCATCTTCACTGAATGAGAGCTGTCTTAAGGAAAGAAGCCAAGCACACCCTCAGTTTCACATTCCCAGAGCCCAGGGAGTCAAGGACACACACATTAACCACTGAAGTTTGGTTAGTATGGGTCCTTGCAGAGGCTCCCATCTTTCCATAAGCCATGCTCTCCTAAGGTCTCCCAACAAAACAAGCAAAGAAACCAAACAATATTTTTGAATCAGAGAAAACCAGTATTTTTCATTTCAAACAAACTAGCTGGCTATCTGAAGTAAAAATGATAAAAACGTATGGTGTTATGGGGACATGAGAAGAATTATCTTCTTGGACCTCATATTCTGAAGTAACCATTTTTCTTGGTTTCTGCTTTCTCTAAACTCTTAATCAGAATCAAAACAGCTGCACAATTTAGATGGCAATTGCTCTAATAACTTAAATAAGAAGTAAAGAGAATAGTAGTGATTTGTTCACTTTTATTTTAAAGATAATGCTAAATTTCCAGGAATTGACATATTATAATCATAGTGTACACTGGACATTTTTCCTATAAAAAACCTGAGCACACTAATCTCCCAGTTGGGGCAGAAGTTTTTGGGCTTTTTTAAACATCACCCAGGCTGAAATTAAATGAAGTTTAGAAATAATGTTCAAAGCCAGAAGCCTGTGAAATGCTTAGAAAAAGGAACAAGTATTTACCCAGTATTCACAAACTTTCCAAGCATTAACAAATTCTGTACAGATTGCCAGGAACAGTGCTGATCTTTATTACAAAGCTCTTTTTGTAGCAAGGAAAAATATATTATATATGTTAGAGATCTACACAATTGCAATTAATCAATTTCTGTCTTAAGAGCCCTGTAGGAAAAAGACTGGTTTCAACAGTTCATAGTATCACCCTGCATTACCTTGCACAGGCAATGTGATCAGAAACCTTGCCAAAGGTTTCCTGCATTCCCCTTGCATTAATTTTTGTGTTCCCTAGACAGCCTTCCTGCTTTGTTTATGCACAATGGAAAAGTGAAAGCAGAGATGGGCAGAAGGCCTGAAATCCAGATGTTCAAGGGATTGCTTTAGTATATCACCATTACACAATGCAAAAAAGTCCTGCTCAGCCTGATGGGCAAGGGACCAGGGAGCTTCAAGAGGAAAAGGAATAAGTAAAACACCCAAACAAAGAACACAGGAGCTCTGCACTTCCTTCTCAAGGCAGTAACCACTGACTGTGACAAAGGACAAGGGTCATTAACTCAGGTCCTCATTCAAATTCCTGCTGGCAGGCAACAAGTGGCTGAAAGAGACAAACAAGGAGCTACACCCTGTGACTGAGGGATAATGAAATGTGTAAGTATTTACCACTTATATGTCCATTAACTGTGCACATAATTTTACTAAATATTTCTCACTTGTTCTTCCATTCTGTTCCCCAACTTCTTTATTCCCTTTCTCCTCTCCTACAAATCATGAATGTACACAGAAGGACAGAAACATTGTACAGAAGGCATGTCAAAGCTGGGGTCTAAAATGCACATTGAAGCTCTTCTATAATAATATAGCATTCTATTTGAACATCTGGAAAACCTTTCATTCCTCTTTCTGGGAAATCTTTAAAGTGCCACTGGATTCATATGGGAATGAAAACCCAACTCTGTAACAGCCCACTTTTATCACATGGCTTATTTAACAGTTCATTGTTCCAAAAGCTCACAGGTAATTTGCTTGATATATTAGCAATTACCTTCTTGGGTATAGCTGGATATTTCTTCCTATGTAATTAAAACTGTTGAGTTGAGAAAACTAATCTAAGCCAATATAAAATAATGTAAGATCAGAACCCCTTCAACTTGGGTTTAACCTGGTTTTGTAGAGTCTAAGATTTTCAATCAGATCTTAATTTCTGACTTTAGCTGAACATTATCCTTAATCTAAAGTGTCAGTAGTTAAATACATTTCACTTTTAAAATATTTATGAACAAAGCCTCTTTCATTGCTTGGTATTTTATTAAAGATACAATATGAAGCTGCTCTAAAATGCAACTGCAGAAACATAAAAGGGAAGATTTCAAATGTGACAGACAGATTTCCAGGCAGAAAAATGTACAGATGAAGACCTACATATACAGAGCTGTTCCTTTACCAATTTTCCACCAAGCCTATCATGAAAACAAGACCTTGATTATGAAACACTGCCTTTGCCAGAAACAATCAAGAGACTGAGAAAGAGGCTTTTAAGCTATGCTGGTACAAATAAGTCAGGACTTGCAAACCTGCCTTCATTTGTGTCACCAAGTGCATCCCTGGAACCACAAGCAATGCCAAAAAGTTGCAGCAATCAGGCAATTGCACATGAGTCATACAACATAATCAAACACTTATTGAATCCTCTGTAACCACTGATCCCAGCAGAAGATAGTTGTGCTTGAAATGGACAAACATGAGGGAATCCAAAGTGCAGTTTGAAAGCTCATCCTGAAAGTCATTCTCCAGTCTGTGGATGCAGAACCAGCTCTTCTGTCTCTTCTCCTGCATCCTGCTTTATTCCCCTGAAGATCAACTTTGTAAGGAAAATTAATCCACAAACACCAGAGGTTTATGCCCAAAAAGGAGACAGAGGATTCCTTTTTGCTTTATTCAAATAAAGGGAGAGGCCATGGGGCATTCCCCTGGGATCTCTCGGATTTTTGGAGGAGCAGCCTCCTCTTTATCCTAATTTCCGACTGCATGTCCCTCTCTCTTTCCCCACTGGCTGAGGTTCTTGAGAGGCACAGACTTCCCAGAGCTGATACCTGAGATTCCCCTCTAATATATAACCCTCCCTTTTAATTTTTAATTCATGTAGAATTCATAGTTTCCCCCCCTGTTGCTTCTTTCATCTTCTGTTACCCAATTTCATTTACCAGCAAACCTACAGTTTGTTTGTAAAGGCAAATCTCTTTTTCGATTTATCAGTGTAATCCCTCCCATTGTTTCTTCTATCTCTAGGTGCTAACTTAATCTACCAACAGATCTACAACTTGTGTGTAAAGACAAATGTAACATTCCTCTCAACTTCAAATCACCCACAGGACACAAACCATTGGAGTTGTGGCACTGTTCTTGTGCTGGTGATCTACTAAACAACCTTCAATGCAATCAATAAATGCACAATGCATAAATGCAGGGCAACAAAAAGTTCTCCTAAATTTAATATAACCAGTAAATTTATTAATCTGTTGCACAGATTCCATTATTTTGTTGCATTAGATAGCTCTTATTTCTATGAGTAGTTAACAAAGGAGCTTTCTATACCTTACTGACAAACAAAAGCTGATCTTCAACAGTTAAAAACAGTAGCAACTATATTGCCCTATTTTTTGAAGCCAAATTTACATTCTCCTGTAACAAGACAAGAAAAATAATATTGAACCTCAGTTATGACACAGTGTTCAAGGAACTGAGATGAGGTTCACCCCCAGCAGTGTCAGTAGATCCCTTCTAGTTTATATCAGCAAAGATTTATCCAACTTGTGCACATCCTAAAACAATCTTAGGGCCAAATATGGCCCCATTTAGTATTTCCTATGTTTGCTGCCCTGCAATTCCACTTTCCATTTGCTTAAAGAATTAGGTCATCCAAAACATCCAAAGAAATGCATATTTCTTGATATTTACTACTAGCAGGTATTTTGCCATAGTCAAACATCACTGCTGTTGATTTAGACAAAGCAAGGAAAAATCCACATGGAAGGAACAGCCCCCTCCAACAAAAAGCAGAAGTCTAGCTGGCAAAACTAACAGTTGTGGATCATGCATGGTGTTCCCATCCTGGGATTCACATCACAATGTAAAGGGTGGGGTTACAGAGCTGTAGTAATTTTTACATACTTTTTGCACAATAAATGTGTTACCATGGGTAAGGAACAGACAAAGCTCTTCTAAATCTAAACAATTCAAAATATCCTAAACTAGACTCTGTCTGACCAAAGTTCCTCAATAATCATGTCTATCCTAAGTTATCTTCTCACAGCTACTCAGGGGTACTTTGAGGAGATATTTTCTCTTTAGTAAAAACTACTTAAACCAAAAATCCACTACAGAAATGCAACAACCAGTCTGGAAAAACCTTTGCTTGGATAGGCTCATTAATTTCCAAGTGAATTTTTTTCTTCCTTCTTCTTTATATATTCCAGGTATTTTGGACATTCCCAACATTTTATAAGCCAATCCATCCATGCACTAACCAGAATTATTCTTTGTTGTTGATCACATAAGCAAATTCCTTAATATAGCTGGAAAATTCCTTAATACCATGGAAAAAATATGAGAGCTATATGTGGTCATATTGACTTCATTTTTAGTATCTAAAGAGCATCTTCTCAAATTTTGTCTGCCATGAAAGCAGAATTTGCTAAAGAAGGCACATAGCAGTAACACCACAGCACCCTGTGGCTGGATCTCCCCCTCTCCAGTACCTTTTGCATGGAGGAGAATCTTTTGTAGCTTTAAATCTCTGGCCACTTAATGTTTTCTAGTTCTTAGACAGGAAGAGGCACAAGGAACAACATTCCATCTTGCCCTTGGCAATCCTGATTTTTACAAACTTCAGGGACTTCTGCCTCAGTTCTCTCTTGTCCAAGCAACACTCCCAGCCTACTGGATCAATCCTTGTTCAAAAACAGTTCCCAAACTGATCATTCCAACTGCCCCTTAACAGAAACTCCTTAAAAATCAGCTCACCAAAATACCTGGATCTGGAACTGCCTTTAAATATCCCCTGCTAGCTGATTCCTCTCTTTCTTCTAAGCCAATTTCTCTGCAGTGCTCAAAAGGGGACCAAAAGAAGACAAATATATTGCCAACTATTCTACAACAGTTTGACAGAGCAATTTTCAGCTCTCTATAGCTCCTAGATAACCCTACACACTCTCAGCTTTCTGAAAACCTAATTAGTTTTAAATTACAAAAAAAAAAAAAAAAAAAAAATAAAAAATAAAAAATTAAAAAAGAGAAAGAAAGAGGGAGAACAATTAAGTAATTAAGGTTGAAGCCAACCAGTCTAAATTGCTCAATCTCACAAACTCTTAAGGAAAAGAAAAAAACAGGTTTGTGCACATTTTGACAACACAGCTCTCAGATTTTGCTACATTAGCATTCCTGGAGTCAGCCAATTCAGAGCAGTACTCAATTTTTTAATTTTCACTAAGTGTTTTAAGAAAGCAAGGATCCACTTTTGGTTTTTTTAGCCCTGAAAGCTGCTTTGGGACATGCAACCTTCCTATAACCAACCACTTTCACTTCTCCCTGGGTATCCAAAACAGATTCCTGCTGTGCTTGCTTCATAGAAAAGCAGAAAGCAAAGACTGCTTGAAGAAACCTATCTTTTCTAAAATGCTTATTTTCAAATTCACATTGTGATTATGGTCAATCATGCATTACTTCAACCTTCCTCTCATACTAACCTAAAGTCCCATAAACAACGTTGCCAATTGTTCAGGTGTGGCAAAGGATCGTGTTAGCTGAAGTTGTCAGCAACATCCAGCACAGACATCTTCACTGAATTGCACACTGCCCACTTCCTTTGCATTTAGTACACCAGCTTACTTACCAGGCTGAGGGGTTTTTAGTGTCTCATTTTGTCTGTTGTTATTTGGAGTTTGTTTATTTGTTGGGAGGGGAGGTTAAAAACCACAGTAAAGGCTTCAAATCATCAAATCTTTAGCTGTGTATAGTCCATTTCAGATTTTTGCCAATTAGATATTGCTCAGCTTCCTGTATTGAAATAAAAGTCTATTAATGTTCTTTCAGACCTACCTATTACTCTATTTTTGAAACTAGTTTTATTTCTTTGTTTACTTCCAACACACTACTGAATTCCAATGAAAATCCCTAGGGCATTTCACTTTTACTCAAAGTCAGCTCTCTTGAAGGCAAAATGCACTCTTGTGCTGTTCCTCAAAAATGTGCTTGCATGACACTGCTGAATATAATGGCATCTGAAGCTGAAAACCCCAGACAGCCACAGTTTCAGTGCTGTCTGTCACAGTGGGCTCATCTACTGGGGTAGGGCAAAAATAGATCATGTCACTCCAACATATTGCATATTTAAAAAAAAAAAAAAAAAAAGCAGCCCTTCCACAATTTTACACCATCTTCATTAAATTTAAATCTCCAAGCAGCTCAAAGCCTTCCTTGCAAACCTTATCCATAAACCAATTTCTATACCCACTCCAGAGCATCATGGAAAGCACCACTGAGCACCTGCAGTTACTGTCTCCACTGTGACTTTGCTGCATCAGCCAAAGTATTTTAAATGTTTCTAGTTCACCTAATATCTCCTTTCTCTAGACATATTCCCCTCCCTCTGGAGGACACAATAGTCATTTAATAAATTCCAGACCTTGCTGCTTTCAGATCTGTCTGTTTGCAGTTTGTTTCCTGTGGATTTTTTTCTTCCCCCCAAAGGCCTTGGAATTAATTCAAAATTGGATACCTTGCAGAAGTATTTTATCATAATTTCTGTTATGTTATATGCAAGTGCATAAAACATTGATTTTTAATCTCTTTCTTCTGTACTATTTGTTAGATTTTCTCCCCTGAAGAACTAAACTGGTAGTGCTCAAAGTCCTAAATCATGGACTGGTTTCTTAAAGGAAAAGAATCATGAAACTCAGAACATAACTACATGCCAGAAGAGAAGCAGTACACACCTGCTCAATGAAACCCACACATTTAGCTTTGATCACACTTCTCACTTCTAATTCTGCTAAAGTAGAATTAATTAAATTAAATGGAATTAAAGTAAATTCTGCTGCTGGTGCTTTTCTCCGGATCACCAGAAGCACAGAGCAACCCGAGCTCCAACTTCACACTCAAACTTCCACAGAGTTACAATTTTTTTTCCTCCAAATATTTACTTCAAGGCCGCTCTAGTTTCTATTCATGACCATACACGGTTGTCAAACACTAATTATCCTCATTAGGCTAAGCCCAGACACCTCATTTCCAGCTGTATGGCTGCTCCCTTCAAGGTTTTGGGTTTTTTTGGTTTTTGGTTTTTTGTTTTTTTTTTGGAACTGCAGAGTTTCAAGGTTGCTTGGGAAGGCAGATATTCAAGTCAGAAAGCTTGACAGGCAGCACTAAGATGTTCCCACAATTTTTACCATCCTGTGGTACTTTTCCCTGCCCTTCTGGTTAAAGCTACCACCATCTTACAAAGCACTGAAAATATTTACTACATGCCCATACTGAAACTATCCCCCAAGTAATTGTCTTCCTCTCACTTGTCTTTCTTTGCACTTCTTCAGTGAATTACATCATCATTCACTATTTTCATTTTCACCTCTCTCCAGATACTTACAAGCACTAAATCCAGTTGTTCTGATTTTTTTTCAAATAACATTTCTTTGAGAGACAGAATCATAGAATCATCCACATCACTGCCATGGAGTATTTCCATTAGGTAAATTTTGAAGTTTTCCTGCACTTAGAAATAATTCTGTGAACTGAACAGTGGTCCAGAGATCTTATGTGATGTGGGGAAGAAAACCCATTGATTTTTTTCCTCTTCAAACGAGATCTACTAGAAGTGCCAGTTCAATTCAAGCTGAAATCTGTGGAGGTATTCACATACTCACCACCAGACTTCAGCTTCCTATTCATAAACTGGTGAGGATGTAGCTGCAAGATCGATTATGCAGTGCTAATATCTGTCATAGCCATGTCCTTTCACATTTGTTCTAAAAAAAATAGGGCCTAATATAATGGTCTGGACTAAAGGAATCAGAAGGCTGATGTCAATATAAACCCTTCTAGTCTTTACTCCAAGAACTCAACTGTAAACAAGTGAAAAGTTCCAGCACAGGAAACTGGATGGCATCTTTTACTACTCCTTATACCAAGCTGCAAAAACCTGCTTAATGGACACTGCTTGAGGGTTTTTTTAGTGCTTTTTGCACTTTTAAATGTTTGTGAATTACCCAATAAATTGCTCTTGAAAGTTCTTTCCACCTCCAAGCCATTTGGAGATGTTTTTGTGCATTCACCAAAAGAAACAAAACAATACCCATAGAGCATGCTTGACATGCTCTGCTCATGGATCTGTCTTTCATGACAGATGACTGTGGTTGGATTATGGATCAATCCTGCTGTGGGAAGGCTTCTCATCCACACTCTTCCTGGAACTGGGCTTGGCAGCTATGCTGTTCCTCCCCAGTTTGCTCACTTCCAGTGCCACCATGGAATCTAAAAGGCAAATTCCAGGGTGTTAAGCTCCAGCTCGCTCAGCCTCAGCGACTTTAAGGGGAAGCACAGGAGAAAAGATCAAATTCTCAGGAGGCTGAATGACAAATCTTACTTGCAAACTGTAGAACATTAAGGCAGAATGGGGTACTTGGCAAATTTTAAAACAACATCCAGGCAAAGTAAAGTACTTCCCAAAGCACTGACTTAGCAAACTTTAACCCACCCAGATAAAGTAAGGCACTTCACAAACTCAAACTCAGCCAACTTGTAGTTATGCAGACACAATAAGGCACTTACCAAGCCATGGAATTATCTAGTCACTCTATATTTTGAGAAGTCAGAAGGAAGAGAGAGAAAGAAGGAGAGAAAAGGATCATCACTGCTTTTGGGTCCAGCTGCTTTTAAAATCAAGGCAGTTTTGAGTCCCTTTAACCATAAGCTCTAGTGAGAAAGCAGTCGAACTAAACAGTGCCACAGAAACAGACCTTACACTGTGCCTGAAGATGCAACAGGGAAAGTAAATACGGTAGCAGAACTGGTACCTCTCTAGTGTCATTGCTTATATAACTTTAATCAAGTGAAATGCTTGGAATTTGCCTTGCCTTGTAGCTGGTACAAAGCAATCTCCTTCTCAAAACCAGGTATCCCAGAGAAGTCTCAGGCCATTGACCAGGGATATTAGGAGTGTTCATTACAAAGTGCATTGCTAGCCCAGATTTCATCTCGAGACAAAAACCCCTTCTTTGGCAGTTCTCCCTTCCTTGCAGATCATTTCTAGCATCACTTCAAAGGGACAGAGTTTGCCACAAAAGAGCCCTCCAACGTGAAACAATACATCTCAAGGAAGAGTCAGGCCAAAGACATTACAGCTTCCCAGTGAGTCAAACCAAACTCTTCAGATATTTGGTGCCACCACAGCCATAGACAGAGAAGTCAATCTACCTCTGAAATGCGGCAAAAAATTTTAAAAGCCATCCAGAGCTAAAAAATGCTTCCCTGACCTATCCACACGAGATTACCTCCTCTCTAGTTATTACTGGCCCATTCAATTCAGACACAGATGAAAAAGGCAACTCTTCTGGGAGATGAAACTCTGCTGAAATGAAACCACCTACAAAATGAAGCTTAGAACTTTCCCTCTTAACACAGGGATGGTGCCTCATTCACTGACAGTTACAGTGGGGCCAATAAAAACTTTTTTTTCCATATTGCAAGCTGGATTTTAAGCTCAAAGTCCTTCTTAAGTCTTTTAAAACACATTTCAGAGCCCTCCAACAGCCTGTATGGGAAAAAAGACACAATAAAAAATAGGACTTTCAGACAGGCTGGAACTTTTTAATGTTTTTGACTGCAGGGACTTCATCTTTGGAAACAAAATTATCTGGGTAATTAGAAAAAAAATAGTTGAAAGGAAAATATGTAAGTGGAAGATAATTTAATTTGTATTTTACTGTAGTGTAACCTACAGACCATATATAGAAGGAATTACTGAGGTGAAAATCAAGACTTTTCAGGTGATCAAAGCTAAAAAGCACCATTTGCTCATTTTCATTTAATAACTTATCTGTGATCAGTCCAGAGGGAGAATCCAGCAGAATAAATATTCCACAGTACTATGTACAAAAGTGGGCAGCCCAGGGAAGTGGGTGAGATCACTCAATGATCTCAAAGGTCTTTTCCAACTTCAGTGAATCTGTGAAAAACACATGAGCTATATTTCTCCACAGTCAGTATCACATCTGATGTCTGGTTATTTTTTGGCTCATTATACACATGCTTTGCTTTGAGACACTCAGTCTGATTTCACATTCAGCCTTATGAGGACATCCAGAAAATACAGCACATTTTCTGCTGCTCAAAGCATTCTCTCAGGAAGCCTTAATGGCAGTGTCCATGTAATCTTTGGCAAAGACTGCATCAGGAAAATTTTAATGGCACAGAATCACTGTCTTGCTTGCTGCTAGAGCTGCTGTAAATGAGGGAAACAAATTTAATAAGATTAAATTACCTATTTTAGGCCCCAAATGTTGGTGATTTATTTGCTGCAAACTACCTTTCCTGCCAAAATTACACTGCAAAATGCCCCAGTTATGAAAACCTGCAGCCCAGGCTTGCCACACAATTATAGCCAGGTGTACAGGAAATCTTTTGTCACAGCCCCATGCAGAATTTCTGCTTTCTCCCAGTGTTTTCTGATCTCATCAGGAGGCTGGGGTTTGAAATTTTGGCTGGTTCACAGCAAAGCCAGTGTGTGAGTTCTGAACACCAAGGCCTGAAGCAATGTGATCCCTCAGCCATGGATAAAGTCATTTTCCCTATTCAGCCCTTAGAGATGAGAAGAGTAAGGATAACAGTGAATGGAACTTCAATCTGCCTCTCCCAATTTCTCAGCATTCCCATGCTGGGAGTCACATTCTAGATTACGGTTACAAACCTACTCCCATGAAACTTTGATTTCACTTAGCCAATAGTTCAGAAAAGTTTGCATTTTTGGAGAAGCTTTGCCCAAGACCCAGAGAGGTTTCAGGTGGAGACCCCTGATGATATCAGTCACAAGCACAAACACCAAGAAGCACAGAACTGCTAATTTAAACCATTTGAGCACTGCTCAACACACACAATGGGACCAGCTTGAAGCATCCCACCTAGCTGTGTGGATCCTGTCTACCTGGCTGTTGCCTTCTTCCAGGTACACCTCCTTATTTTTAACATAGAAAACCTCTAATTCTGAAGACATAAACACATTAAAAAAAAAAAAATCTTGCAATTTATGGATCAATACCTACTGTCTGCCTGGGAAATTCATGTCATTATAAAATATAGTTGGTGCCTATTGTCAAGAATGACAGAAACCCAGATGTTATTCCACACAGTGTAAGCAAATGTAGATTTTCCAGACTGTTGCCTAAAGAAATTTTGGAACAACCTCTATATCCATCATAAATATCAACATATCCAGTCACTGCCACTGGAGATGATAATTAAGAGCTAACTATATGAGGAAGCATCCAGCTCTTTATTTACTCCATAATTTAAAATGCTACAGCTAAGATCATCATTATCTAATTTCCAAACAAGAAGACTCGCTCAAGCTTACTGATTCTGTTCAGAAAATTAGCCTGAGGTTTATCTTTGTCACAAGACAGCTACAGTAGTTAGTGTCTGCCAGCTGCTATTACATGAAAATGTGGGGTAACAGCTCTTGTAAGCAGACATTTGTGCTGTTTAACAGTGTAAGAAGGGTTCTCACCAGAACAGCTACCCTAGAAATTAAATAAAATGGGAGAGAAGTGGCTCAGTTTAGGACAAAAAGGTATTATATTCAAAGTGTTGGTATTTCACCAAACAGTCACAGCATTGCAGGGCAGAGGGAAAGCCAGCAGGTCTGTGCTCACTGTTTGAAAATTGGCAGCACAAGATACAGAAAAGGGGCACATGTATATTGGTGATGGAGAGAGGGGGACATCCAAGTTTGGATCAGAAGCCAATTTTATTGAGTACACAAGGCATTTCTATAGGCTTTTACTTGTATGGCACTTATATAGGGTTCTATTTTTGGTAACAATTTCCCACTGGTTACACTTCTTCACAACATCATACACCTGGTAACATTTTCTTATCAAAGTTTCACATCATATTTCTTGATCACTTCTTGCCCAGGGAGCACTTATCTGTGTCCATTTCTCCCACAATTTCTGCCCAATTAAGCCTAAAATAAGACATCAGCCCCTTTATTAGTTCCATTGTACTCTCCATTTTATTTCCTATACATGAAATTCACAAAACCAGCTCTTTGTGTTGGTGAAGACATACATGAAGGTCAACATCAAATAATTTGACATTTCAGCGTCTGCAAAGTGACAAAGCACAGAAAAAACAACCTGCACAAAGAGATCATCTCCCTGGCTTGGAGAGCCTGGTCCTCTCCACTGGTTCTCCACAGCAGGAGAATGCTACACTATTCCCATTTCACTTCTGCCTGCATCCAGAAATAACCTCAGAAGGAAGATCCAGCAAGGGCCTTTCCACTCTTGATCTGAGAAAGAAACCCAGAGCCTGTTTTCATCTCTGGATCCATTACAGATGCCTTAAAGGCTTTTATCCTAATTCTACCCCTGTGTCAGGGGCCTGTGTGCTCCTGTGCCACAGCACAGTTTGGATACACAGAGAGATCTGCTTCATGCCTTGCACTTGCTCCCTTCAAAATGTTCTTCCCTAAGACATTCTCCTACCTTGGCTGCTCTTCTAGTCTGCCCCAAAGGGCAAAAAAAGTCACGGGAAATCTGACACATGTGACATCAGCTCCTTAAAACACTTTCCTCAGTAATCCAACAATGATCCTAAATGTTTACCTTATTCAGCCATCAACTACTGTCATTGTTATTTCATGAACTGAAAAAAAGAAAATGAATCTGTGAATATAATCCCTCTAGATTAGGTCCTTCTCCACATAATATGAAGAAATGGAGAAGGTTGAATAATTCCAGCTACTACTGCTGTGTCTGATAGGAGACATTAATCATTTCAGTATATATTAAGAAATGCTGCACTGCCATATTATCAAAGACACATGTGACATCTCTGTGCAACCTACTTCAACCCTAAGGGATTGCTCAGCTAATTTGGAAAAGCTAAAAATGCGTATCCAAGGCAGCAGGACTTGAAAACCTGAATCAGAATAGAAATACCATTGAGAACTTGAAGCCTATGCAAAAAAAACTCTAGTTTGTTTATCTAAAACTTTTTTTTTTTTTTTTTTTTTAATTCAGGGCTAGTGTCTACTCTTCATACAGACAGATGACTTAGATTTCAGAAATCTTTGCTGTGACCTGACAAATGTCCTGCACCAGTCAGTACTGAGATCCCCTTGATGCCCCTGTCTATAGCCAACACATCTCCAGTGCAGAGGTACTGATAATACCTACATTTTCTCTAATTTAAGCAAGAGGGGACATTTGCCATGAACACTTGCAATATTTTTTTTTTAAAACAGACTGCACAACTCTTCTTTGCAAGTGAAGTTTTGTTGGTTTGTGGCCCAAAACTACTTCTGTTGATGGGGCTGGTGCTTTGCAGGGACCCCACGAGAGGGGCAGAAGAAATACCAGCCTGTGTCTCACTCATACAGTGAGAGTGGATCTCAGCACTAGGTTTGAAATGCTGACTAACAGCCAAGCCTGGATGAATCCTGACAGTACATCAAGCTCATCGTGAGAGCACAGCAATCCACCTCCACAGCCTGTCCTCAGAACCACTCTCCTAACAGGGCAGATAAATTGAGCCTCGGTCAAGATCAGTGACGCCAGCTCATTTTGCAGCAGCAGCACTCAATTTGCTCAGTAAACACCCAGCAGCAAGTTCAGTACAGTCAG
This sequence comes from Oenanthe melanoleuca, assembly GCF_029582105.1. Lineage (NCBI taxonomy): Eukaryota > Metazoa > Chordata > Aves > Passeriformes > Muscicapidae > Oenanthe > Oenanthe melanoleuca. The sequence goes on from NC_079336.1 coordinate 96,816,531, forward strand.
CTTTAAGGTTGCCTTATATTTCACATTGCAAATACCAGGGCACTTCATCAACAACCCCACTGCTTTCATGTTAGCAGGGTCCTATTGACACTTCTCAAACGCCACTTGAGCATTTGGCAGGATGCATTAAAGGGAAGCAAAAGTGAGTTCTTGAAACAAATTCTAGTCAAAGCCAGCTTCCTTAGCTACCTGCCACTTCCAGGCTAAATTAACTCCTGCAGGGATTACCACCAGCACAAGCACCAGGCATCCACCCACACTCTGCTCTTACACTTTTAGTTCCTTAGTCCCTTGAGCTGGGTTAGACGTTTCCACAACCTCTCTGGGGGCAAACAAGAAAGCTTAGATTACTTCCTAACCTCTTTTACAGTCTTTAACAAGGCGTTTAAAATATGCAACAGGCATTTCTTAACAATAGGGATTAGAAATTTGTCTCGTACCGAAATAACATTCAAACCAGAGCTGACAATGTCTCTGAAAAGCTCTTCAAGCAGCCGTGGTAATGTATGCTAAACCTCAGGATTGTAAACCATTTAGATCATTAGATTATTTTTAATTACCCTCCAAAAGTTACAATTATGCTTGGAAAAAAGTGAAAATGAATGAAAATCATTAACTGTGCCTGAAATGTCTTAATTTTAAATTATTTCTAGTTCAATGTGCTAGGTGTTCCTACTGACATGTTATTGTTACTGCCACGGTGTACTCTCAGTTTCTACAGTAAAAACAGTAAAAGTTTTCATTTCTCAATTAGTCTCTCAGCAAAAGAGCATTCCTTAATAAAAGTTAAGCTTTTGACACATATCACACTGAATTTAAGACAACAAATCAGCTTTTTCTCTACACCAAATACTTCAATTGAGGCCAAAATATTTCCAGTAAATAAAAGTATCACACTTTGGGTGAAAATAAGATTTCAAACGGGAAGTTTTCAAATGGTGCAGCTACCAAAGTCACAAGAATGGATAAGTTACATTAGACCCAAAATCTGATCATTCACCCCATCATGTACCTCTAACCATTGCTGGAGAAATATGAACAGCAGAAAAACACAAAAGCCAGTAGTACAACAAATCTTCCTTCCTAGCAAATTATTAATCCACGAGAATGTTTCGAAGCCACAATTTAATTACTTTAATAGCTTCTAGTGTGCTCAACCATTTCATCGGGCTCATCCCGATTCACCAGCCACTTCGCTTTTTTTTGTTCCAGAGAAAGCCGGGACATTTCTGCGGCATTATGTCCCCAAGAAAAAAAGCCACAGTGGCACTTTCCAACGCATCGCATTCACTTGCCGCCTCCTAATTTTATCCCTTGCCAAGGTTTGTTGACACGTTCAGCGCAGCATCCTCCCACCCCGACCACTCCCAAGCTCCCGGGTCCCTCGGGAGCGCTGCGGGCAGCGCAGCTTCGCCGCCTCCTCACGGTCCCTGGAGCTCCTCCGCAATTAAAGCCACAGATTACCCTGCGCAGCCGTCTCCAGAGAGCGTAGGAGGTGTAAAGCACTCTTGCTTTCCCTCTGGAAGCCACCTGTGTCACACGGCACCGCTCAGTCCCCGGGGGCTGCCGGGGTGACATCCACTGTGCGAGGAGAGATGCGCAGATGGAGCGAGAACTCCAGCATAGCTCACTGATCTCTCGGGAAAACGCGGACTGGGGACCACACTGAGCCCTCAGACTCGACTTCTCTTGGCTGTAACCAAAGCTTTTGTATTTTTCCAGCCTGGCGCTTTTCCATCCCGCCATTTCCCTTACACCAGCACTGTCCTTTTGCGGGACCCTGGAGAGAGAGTGGGGTGGAAGAGGAGGAGGAAGGGCAGATTTGCTTCAAGGGTGGGAATCACAGGCTTGATTCATCAGCTAGGAGTGTAAATAAGAACTTTTCTCACTGCCTCTAGAGCTTATTTTAGCCAGAGCCTCTAGATCCAGAACCTGGAACCAGGATTTAAAACATTTTACCCGTGAAACACACTGACATCACGGCAAGACAATAAAAATTTTAACTTCTGCAAAGCAAACTAAAGCAATGGGACTGTGTGAAACCAAGTCAGTCACAATCTAACCCTTCTCAACAAAGGTTTTTAACAACATGGAGCAATCTTTGTCACTGCCTGTTTTCTACCATTGGACCATGCAGCCTTGCTCAAAACCTGTTCCTAAATGAATAAAAAAAAACTAGCTGCAGAAAGTGAGAAATCTGACAGCAGTTGTCTGATCCTCATAAAGGAATTGAGCTGTAAGAAGGAAAGCTGGACAGAGAAATAAAATGCTACCACACCACAAGAAAGGAAAACAAAATAAACAGGGAGCCCATCAGTAAATTCACCAAATGAGATCATTCCAAAGCACAAACAATCCCATTGCTTTCAGCTTTTGGCAGTGTGCTGGCATTAATGCCTTTCCTGCTCAGGTCTGAGACCTAAGCAGTCTACTTTGCTTGCAGAACTTGTCCCATATGGTGGAACCAGAGCACTGAAAGCTCACTGCTTTCCCCAGAGCTTCGGTGGGGGTCCATAGAAATCTCAATGGAAAATGGGAAATGGGAAATCCAATGATGAGGCAGCTGCTGCAGGATCCTATCTAGCAGCCAGTGACAAAGAGAAGGAAGGTAAATGCTCTCCATCTCAATTCTCTTTTTCTGTGTGTCTTCAGCTAAGGGAAAGTATATGAAAAAATGTATTTTGAAGCACATCAAAGTGGGAAAATTCTATCTGCCACCCATAGATGAATAAGTTCTGAAAAGTAAGCTTAACTAAGTCAGACTCCACATCAGACCTTACATGCTGCTATTGAGAACATGACTACAACAATATGAGAAAGCAGCAAGTGGTCTCAATAAGGCTCAATTTGCTGGCTTTGTGAATGGCCAGAAACCACACAGCAACTCAAATTCATCCCGTGCTCATGTTTACAAGTACATCCAAAAGCTTGGAATCAGGCCAAGCTCCTCTTCATCATACTCACCTAAAAGCAACAAATTCTGTCAGCTAAGGATCCAGATAGTTTCAGCAGTTGCTCTGAGTCTCTGTAGTTCAGCCAAGGTCAAATAAAAGAACCAATTTATGCATCTTGAAACCTGGGCTTCATCAATGCTTTCTGTAGCCTTCCCAGGGCTGTAAAGGCAGGGAGGAGCCCTTGCAGATCAAGCAAATATTAACAGCTCTCCCCCAGCTTTTTCAGCCTTAAGAAGTTAACTGGTCTCAGCTGTAATCTGTAACTAACACAGCTGAAAACTTCCTGTAATAAGCTTTTTTATTAGTCTCTGCTGCCTCTTTGTCACCTCCTCCATGACTCACAGATTAGGAACCAATGCCATCCATAGCTCAGCTCCATTTGTGAATGGAAGGAGGCTTAGGATGTGGCTATCATTTGATCTGTATCACACAGGCAGAAACAATTCTGCACAGTGACAACTTGCATCTCAAAAAATTGCTAAACATGACATGCATAGCTAGGGGGTTTGAAACCATGGTCTCGGTAATGATTACCACTTGACCATGTCACAATTCCCATTAGGTGCATAATAGACTTTTAATAACCAGTGCTATTCTGACAAAATGCAGCAAAATAATTGAATGAGATTTGAGCAATTCAGTTATTTCTATTGTCACATACTCACTGATCTCAGCAGAGAGCTCTATATGAAGACAAAAAGCACTCTGAAAATCAATAGCTCATGCCAAGTTCCCAACCAGTCTTCTACTGTTCTCAAAAGTATCTGTGTGCAAACTTTTAAAGCCTCCATTTTGTGCCTACTTTTTACAAGTCCTCAGTTAATCCAGGTTAATGTGCACACATTTGTGGTAGGGAAGCTCAAGCATCTCTACCTGCTCATCAAGTGATTCGCTCTTAATCATTTGAACAAAACACACAATAAAATTTTTCTCCTAAATCTATCTGTTCACTACTTTAACTGACTAATCAAGCTGAGGCATGATGAGACAGGCATTTTCATTCTTCATAATATCGTGTGGTTTATTTATTTTAGAGGAGTCAGTGGAGGGACTGCATTAAGAGGAATGTTGGAATCAGAGCCTGCACGTTTGCAGTGAGTTGAGATAATCTCTGCAGACTACTTTATCTGATGCCTCCCAGCTTTTCGTGTATGATAGGACACAGGTGGAAGAAAAAGGAACACTAGAAGCATAATAAACATGACAAAAAGTGGTTGCTTGTTTTCCTTGCAGGAGGACAAAGATGACAAAAACAGCAGCAGCAGCAATGCAAGACAATTTCTACCTACCACACATGAAGCACAGTAATCAAAACCAAACTCCATGTGAAAAATTTAGTCCTTCCCAGGTAACAATTCATAGGCTCAGTTTTCAGGTCCCAGCTATAAAATTATCTTGATTTTCTAGATATCAGTGCTCCTTGGTACATCATAGTCAAACCTGAAGCAATTCCTCTCACATTTGGGTGCCCTGTGCAAGCTGTTTTACAAAGATCCAACATTTTAAGCAGGACTACCTGTTTTCCCCTCCAACAGCTCACAAGGGCTTCACTTTTAAGTTAAATATCCAAAAACAAAGGCATGAAATATTATCACCACCTCTCATCCAGCAGGTCTCAGGATAGAATCAGCCATGAACAAGTGGAGATGTCTTTTCAACAACAAAACAAGAGATAGAAAATAAAGAACATGGATGTACTTTCATCGGCCTTGGGCAGGGCAAATAAATCCCAAATCTAATGTTTCTGTGGCCCAGTATCTCTATGTCAAAATCCAAAGAATGTTGTTGCTGTATAATACTGCCTTTTTACCTCACCCTGATAAGCAGTGATTCTGTTCAGATTACTGGAAAGAGATTTCCCTCAATCCTCATTCCATGGGATCTGCTGATCTCTTACATTTTTTGGTACATTTCTAAGAGAGTGAGTTTAGCTCGAATCCCAAACCAGTTGGGTCAGCCTTTTTGATCCAAGCCTGATCAGTCACAAAGTATTCCAACTCCAGTCTACATGCTACACGTATTTCATTTCTAGCATCTATATATTAATGAAACCAGGACTGAAATTTGTGATCTCATCTGTGACTCTTTCTGCTCACACATTTTAAGTAATATGACAAAAAATCACAATGGATAAATTATGTGGATTAATTTGAAGTTCTAAATCTTTATGTGATTTGGATAATTTAGCTTGCATTAAACAATTTGGAAAGCAGAAAGTACTGACATGAAAAATAATTGGAACAAAGAGAAAGGCAAAATGAAAGAGCAGAATGAGGACTAATGAAACACAATTAAATATATGGCAATCTGAAATAAAGAATCCCAATACTAATTTTGAAAGATTGCTCTGGAGAACACAGCTGGAATAAACAATTGCTTTTACTGAAAAGGCTACACTGCTTTGGCTGGGTTCTTTATTGTTTAATTAATTATTAGTACAAAACTATTTGCAGCTATTTGACATGTCAATCTAAGTGAGACACAAAGATATGAAAACTGTAGTCAAAGGGAACACACATTTTCCCAATTTTAATGACAAACATCAGTAATTATCTAACTGAATACCAGAAGCTGAAATTAGTAGTGGTAATTTACTCTGAATCTGGCTATTTCGTCTTCTTAAGGTGATTTGTAGACAATCAGGGGAGAAACTATGCTCACTGTGAAGGGCAGCCTGACATGAGCAAGTAAATGTGTTCGGTGTGTTCCATCTCTGCAGGGTTGCAGACAATAGCTGGTCCTGGGAAAATGGCATTTTTTCAGCCACACACATGGGAATGATAGAATGACATTTAGACTAAACAGTAGCATTTGTCTATGAAATCTATTCAGCTTGTATTTTTATTTGATTCTTTATCCCATGGTTTGAACAGAAATTATAATTCTTTGAAGATCTTTACTTCAAAACTTTAAATAGGAATGTATCTAAAGATAATTTTGTTTCTGTACACTAAAAGAAAATAGAAAGGAAATACTATTTATTACTTCTGATGAAAATGTATAAAATATAGGAATTTTTATATAAGCAAATTTAGCAGACTTTTCGTATGCATTCAGGCAACAAAATACAAATTAAATTTACATTTCTGAGCTCTATTTGTTACATGAATAAATATGGATTAGTGGATTGAGTCAGGATAAGCTTATTCTATTACAGTTGTATTTGTCTGAGATTATTTACAATGTTCTACATTTCTCTCCCGATAGATTTGTTTGAGTGGGGTTGTTTTTTCCTCTCTTGCTCATTCCAGGATGTCTGCATTTTGTCAGGGCCGTCTACTTACCGAAAAATATTTTAAACGTGTAACTCGGTCACAAAATAATTTATTTGGAGGAAAACTGAAAGCAAAATAATAGTGCGCGTTTTTAAAAAAACCTTGGTAATCGCTTATTTGCTGCAACAGTTGAAAACTTGCTCCACTCACTAAGCAGACGGCCACAGGATTGTCGCACCCGCTTCCTTAAATCTCTGCATTTTGGGAGCGGCATCCATCCATCCATCCCGTGTCCCTCCTACTCAGCAGCGAGCTGCAGAGCATTGCCAGACTCAGCTTTCAGACTCAGTGACAACACACTGGAAGATCGGCAGCTACTTAGGGGTAAGTGTTGATAACCAAACCACCGACGCGAGCATCGCCAGCCCCGCTCCACACACACACCAACATCTTGCCTCCCATCCTTCCGCACAGCGCCTGGGGCAGGCAGAGCTTATTGCTCGGCGTGGGAGAGCCAAATCTGTCTTTTGCCTCCTCGCAGGTCTACGTTTGTGCAAATCCCCTCCCTGCCGAGCAGTTTACTGATGGAGGGTTGAATGAACCAACCCTTGGAAGCAGAAGATTAAAAAAAAAAAAAAAAAAAAAAAAAAAAAACCCAACCAAACCAAACAAAAACAACAACAACAAAAACCCCACCAAAACAAAACAAAAAAAAATGTTCAACAAGCTTCTTTCTCTTTTCTTACTAGGCTCCATCACTGAGGCTTCTTTCCTATGCCAGAACTCTGCAACACTCTCCAGAAAATGTTTAAATCCTTTGGCACTGAAATGAAAGTAGACCTCTAAGTTCATATGCTTCTGTGTTCTCTCAAGTGAGGTTAGGAGAGAGGCAAAAACATTCTGCCAAACTAATTCCTTAATCCTTGCCTGTCATAGTAATCTAAATCCTCGCCTGTCGCAGTAATCTAGGATTATAAAATTTCCAGAGAGTGAGCAGTGAGTGTCCTCTGTATGCCTGGAAGGTTTATAGAAGACCAGAGATGCTTAGAAAGCAACTAAGAGATCCCAGTCTTCTGAGAAACTTCTATGTGGTTCAGTCTGGCCAATGCTGAAAAGTTTCTTTCTCTTCTCCATCATCCAGTTTTATATTTAAAAAGCATACACAGTGCTTGTGATTTTTTGTGAGTTATTTGGATTAAATGATATTAACTAAAACTGGAGCCTCACTGTAAGGAAAGAGATATTGATAATTCAGTTATCTTAAAAATGTTCTGCATCATTTCATGCTAATTATTCCAACAGCAAGTCTTGCAGATGTCACACATCCAGAATTTCACAACAGGCATCTAGGAAAAGAAAATATATATATATAGCGGCTAAATAAATGAATAACAGGAAAGTGAACTGAAAAAAATATCATATATTTTCTACTCACCCAAAATTTCAGTGAAGCCAAGATGATGATAAAATACTCTTTCTTCATTCATGGTGATCTGCTAAGTAGTGCTGCTAAAAATGTAGAGAAAGTCTTCCATATTCAAATAGGAAGCAGTTCAAGTTTGCACAAGTGTCAGCCAGCTGCTGTCACGGATGGTTCTGCCAAGCAGACTTTCCAGGCTTGAAAAGATGATCCTACTCATAATTTTGCCCATTGCTCTTGGTCCCTTCACCATGGTATGGATAAACTCCATCCTTTGCATGCTTTGCCAGCAAAGTTGGGATTTGAGGGATCCTGGTTGAGTAGTCTGGCTTTGCACTGAAAGGGCTCAGTGCACTGGAACAATCAGGAAACGTGGAATGCCGTGTTGCTGCTGTTTCTCCATGCCCTAGCAGTCTCAGGACTCTGTTAATTCCCACTTTATTTTGCATTCATGACTCTAAAAATATTAGACATGCACAGTTTTTGGTCTACTAATTATTACCGATCTCCTCTTTTTTGTTCTATATCTTCAGCTTGATGTAGGGAGCTAACCTTGTCAGTGTGGGGCATTTCTCCTTCATGAGACAAATCCACAAGCACCCCAGTACAAGACACCACCACATCTAACAAGCCTCCTGAGAAATGGTTGGGGTTTTTTCCTCCTCATTAGCTGAAAATCCCAGATGTAATCTAAATAGACATATTGGAGAAAATAAACAAGTTTCAGCAGTGCCTAAGAAGTGTGGGTAATAAATAAAGAATTTAACACAATCTTTAAATCTTTAAATTTAACACAATCTTATTGCCCTATCAGAAAATATCTTAAAAAATAGGAGAAAGATCTCAAGCAGTTACCAAACTGAAGCTGGAAAGATACAAATTAAGGCATACATGTTCCAAAGGACCTTGAGAAGGATCCCAGCAATACCAAACCATGTTCCAGTGCCAGGCCCAGGAAGGAGAGGCAGAGAAAGGAGAGAGGAGTGAAGTCTTTTTATCTGAGACTAAAGAATGGCAGATGATCCAGTGAGACTTTTCTATATAGGGCTTTTTAGGCAGAAAAGAAGCAGAAAGGGTGTAGTTCACATTTCCTCAGGACACAACAGCCTTACAAGCTGAGAGGAATCCTTATTAAATATGATCTTAATGAATTCTATAGGTTTCTCTTTTTACAGCTTCAGTGCTGTAAATCTGTGCTTTTAGGTAAGTGTATTCTTTTAATCATGTTTCATGAAGCAGCTTCCTCAGAGCAAGAGCACAGAAACTGTGTCGTTTCTATGGAAGCAGCAGTCCCAAAAAGTATGGCACTGCAGTCTGTCTATGAAGAACCCTAAAACACTGCCTGGGGAGCAGCACAATGAGAGCAAGCCTGCATTTAACTTCTCCTGCCTACCTGGTGGTGTGGGAGAGCTAGAGGCAGAGGGATGTTCCAGCAGACATGTGAGGGATGGTGATGGCAGCCCTGGATGGGACAATTATGCTGTGGAAGAGGGAAAAGATCAGTTCAGCTGTTGTACCACCAGGCTGTGCTCTCCTCTAGCTGTGCCTCGTGCAGCTACACCTTGACAGCAGCTGTCCCCACACCTTGCCCACATAAGCAATGCAATGAAGTAAATTCTAGAAAATTTCATTTTAGCAGAATTTCTTCTGTGAGATGGATAAACGCATCATATGAGGGATGAGCAACTGGCTCACAGGTCAGGTGCAAAGAGTTACAGTGAATGTGGGGAAATCAAATATTTAACCTGTCACTGATGAAGTTCCAGAGGGCCCCATCCTTGTCCCTGTGCTCTTCAACATCTCCATAAATGATTTTCATGCAGGACTGGAAGGGATACTGAGCAAGTTCACACATGAAACAAATTAGGGAAGATTAGGGAAAGGTTTTTCACCCAGAGGGTGGTTGGGCACTGGAACAGCTCCCCAGGGCAGTGCTCACAGCACCAAGCCTGACGGAGCTCAGGAAGTATTTGGATAATGCTCTCAGGCACTTGGTGTGACTCCTGGGGATGGTACTGTGCAGAGCCAGGAGTTGGACTCTATTATCCTTGTGGGTCCTTTCCAACTCAGGTTATTCTGTGATTCTGTGATTTTTTTGTGGGGGAGCAGTCATTTCACAGATTTAATGCAAGTTCTACACTTGTAGTGTATTAACTGAGCTGAATTGGTACTGGGAAGTTAAACACATTACAGGAGGTGCTTTGCAGAGTGAAACAGCAGTAAAAAAGAAGCTATTTTGTTGAGATTATGCATTTTATGTCATAGTCAGAAACATATTAAAGTATGTAGAGCATATAAAAGTAAGTGTTGAAATTTCATCTAGGAGAGTTTCAATTTGAGATAAAGCACCCAATTTCTTAGACCTCTTCTCAAACAGAAAAAAACCCCAAAATGCATCAAAATGTAAAAGAAAGAGGACTGTTCTGTAACCTGAAGGGCAGCATGAAGGGCACAGAGATCCTTTAAGCAAACAACCCGATCATCTTGATGCAGTTCAGTGAAGAACTTCCTAGAAATACAGAGCAAAATTGCAGAAGGCATTAAATATATATATGCATATATTTATATTCAAGCCATGGAACAATATTGGAGAACATCAGCCAAGAGTCTGATCTATTGCTTTTTAAAGGTTCTGCATTACAAAGGACTCTGCTCCCAAAAAACATCTTATTTAGTTATTTATCACGGTGGTATCTCAGAGGCAGAACTCCCAGTGTCGTGCAAGTCATCTTTGAACACCATCAGGACTGTAAAACTCTCAAAAAATCCCAGACATCCTCCTTTTTCATCTTCTGAGTAGCATCATGGATTATACTTCCATACAGAACAGAGACACTGAAATCTGACTTCAGTTTTACAGATTTCAGACCAGCTGATGTCCAAAGGAAAAGGGTTTTATGAAAGGGCCTTCAAATCAGAGTTCACCAGTAAGCTACTGAAATGCATAACTTCTCACACAGATTTCCCATTTTGGGGCATGCTATGACACCTGGAACATGCCAGTTCATGAGCTGTTAATTTTGAGACTGGTGAAGCTCCTGCTCTAAAAGGAGCTGCTGAACAAAGGGAGCAGATCCCCTCTGCCTGTCAAGCCAAATGTTTTCAGCAATCACAGAATAATCTGAGTTGAAAGGAACTCACAAGGATCATCAGGTCCAACTCAAGTGAGTGGCCCCACAACCCTGTCGTAATTAACACCAGGCTCTAATCATCTGAGCTAATCTCAGTGGCAGTGCAGCTCAAGGTCATAAGCCTGGCTTGGTACTCAGCTAAGTTTAGTATAAACTTGGATAATAAAAATATCCCTGTTTTTTGCTTTAGACTCCTGAAATTTGCTGCCTATCACCTTTACATAATGCATGACCAAGTGAAAGACAACACTGCAACAGGGGCAGGGAGCACCTGTGATATCCTTGCTGAAGTTTTCAAACCGCAGGGGAATGAAGGAAAGACACTGACATCTTCTCTCTAGTGAGAGGAATGTCGCATTTGTCTTTACAAACAAGCTGTGGATCTGCTGGTAGATAAGGCCAGCATTGAGAGATAAAAGAAACAATGGGATGGATTCCACTGATTGATGAATGGAAAAAGATATTTGCCTTTACAAACAAACTGTAAGTTCACTGATAAATGAAATTGGATATTGGAAGATGAAAGAAGCAAGGGGGAAAAACTATGAATTCTATAAGAATTAAAAATTAAAAGGGAGGGTTATACATTAGAGGGGAATCTCAGGTATCAGGCGTTCTGGGAAGTCTGTACCTCTCAAGTACCTCAGCCAGCGGGGAAAGAGAGAGGGAAATGTGGTTGGGAAATTAGGATAAAAAAGGAGGCTGTGTCCTCCAAAAATCCGAGAGATCCCAGGGGAATGCCCCATGGCCTCTCCCTTTATTCGAATAAAGCAAAAAGGACTCCTACTTTTTGGACATAAACCTCTGGTGTTTGTGGATTAATTGTCCTGACACTAGGAAGAAAAGAAAAATTATAAATTGTAACAAAGGGTTTGCCACTCTACTACAAGCGTTACGGGTATTTAACATGACCTTTTTAACAGGGTTCTTTGTATATCAATAGAATCAAGTATTTACAGAGATAAAAGGTATAACATACATACACACACACTAAGGACTTTACATTCACTCTAAACTGTGAAATTCTGCTTCTGAGTGCAGGAATCAATAAAATGTTTTTATATTCTCTTCTGCCGGTCAGAAGGAATGCCAGATCCTAGTGGCTGGATGACAAATTTCCTTATCCTGCAACTATTGTGCAGTTGCAGTTCATTTGGAGGACTTTACCTCAAGGGTGCTGTCTCTCAGCATCATAGTTTACCAATCACTAAACTTTACATACGTTTCCACTAGGTCTGTGCAGCAAGTTTCCAAAGCAGACTTGTCATAGAGCAGAACGCCTGCTATCTGGCAGGCTAAAATCCATTAAGACAACTTAGACTCAAAATGGAGACTATCAGATTTCCAGAGGCAGGGAACTACTTTTTTTTTTTTTTTTCCCCACAGTGGAAAGAGCTTGTCTCTTACAGACACTACAGTTAAAAGAGAATCTCTTCAACAATTATTGAAAGTGGGGTGGAAGTGGGCAAGGGGATCACAGAGAAGAGCCATGGAAATTCCTGTATCTAACACACTATTCCAAGCTATTGGTTAGCAGCTGGAATCACAGGCACACGTGTGTATTTTTTAAAAGAGTCTGCAACTTTCTGACATCTTTACTGTCATTCAGGAAAAAAACAAAACGCTGTTGCAGGAAGTAGTGTGTGCATCTTGAGTGGCTTTTCTTTAAGTAATTTCAGTTTGTGTTTCTCACATCCTCCAATCACCTCACTCTCTCTCACAGGAATTTCCAGCACAGATCAGAACATCTTCAGAGGTTTATATTTGCCTATGGATAAAGCTGGATCCTGATGATGCTTAGTTTTATATTTGTATTAGCATCACTGGAAATTAATAAATAAGGCTCCTGTGTGTCAGTAACCTTTTTTTCTGGTAATTGCTGGTCTATTAAAAAAGAAAAAAAACCCTGTAATTATACTTGTGCACTCAACATGCCTTTCCTAATTAAAAACTAAACAACTACATATCTTGTTCATTATGAGTTCAAATGTGCTTGCTTATAATTCTTGATTGACTAGAGCTGGGAAGTGAAAGTATGTGAAACAGGGTTTTTATTTCTTCTTCTAAAATAAAGTGAGAGTGACGAGTCATTAACTGAATACATACTAATTACTTTTGAAGCACCATACTCCACATTGTTTCTCAGGTGTTCTGCAAGTGACTGATAGCTGAACCCTGGGTTTCAGTAGGTTTCCTCCCTATTGCAAAGGAGCTACTCTGGGACATGATTAGAAGCCACTTTGCAAGTTCAGAAACCCAGGCATTTACACATTTAGAAGCTTTTCAAGAAATCACTTGCAGGTCAAACAGCAAATGTCAGTCATTCTGACACCTCAGCTACAGGTTACAGTACAGGTTACAATGGGCTACACAAAAATAAATCCCATGCAAGCTGCATTCAGTGAAATGGGCATCTAAAGAGACCTTACTGCAAATCTCTGAGCAATAATTGTTCTCCCATTAAGAGCTGGGTACATCTTTTATTCATGCATGATGTTATTTCACATTGCTAAGATAAGTTTTTATAAACAGTAGAATACCTCTTCTGCAAAGAACCAGATTTTTCTATGTAATATCTTACATTAGGAAAGCAGGAGGTGAAGTGAGCTATTTATGAATCTTCTTTGTCCCAGGTAAAGAGTCATACATGGAGTAGAAAAGGAAGGAATTGAGTATAGTACTTTAGCTACACAGGAGATACCATCTTCTAAATGATGACCCCTTTCATCTTTCTGGAATTCCTTTTAGCAGTTACCAAGTAGTGCCCTTTGCACAAGCAGTGATTTACAAACAGCCTCCCCGAGAGGACTTTGACTGCATTTCACTAATATTGGGCTACAGCTCAAAACAGAGACTGCCAGGTGAGTGCACTGGCACAGAATTTATGACAGATCAAATGCAGAACTTGAGAGCTCAGTGAGTTTCAGAACACGTTACATCCCAAATTCAAAATCTGGCTCTTTTGTATTGACACCAAAGTACTAAACTTCCAACATGAGACAAACTTCCTTTTTCATGCCATAAATTCCCGAAAATGTGCTTTCACCATATTTTCCGTGGCATAAAAGCCAGCTGTGAATTCAGCAGTGCATACAAACCACACTTTGTACAAACACACACCCTCAGTCTCACCTTGCACATATAACCTCAGCTGCTAAACCTGCACTCCATAAACTACTGGCTACTGGACTGTGTTTGTTTCACGTGCTAGGGTGGAGGGATGGATTCGCCTCAGGGCAGGCTCCATGAGGCTGGGGAGTGGGAGGGACTCTCCTGTCTCGGGGAGCTTCCCCTGTGAGCTCTCCACGTGGCATGGCCAAGCGGGGGGATATCAGGGAGCCACCAAAGGCTCTCCCTTCCCCGTTCTGAGAGAAGAGGCCTCCAGCTGCCCACGTGGTTTTCTTCATGATTTGGATATAATCTTAATGCCTGGATAAGATTCTCGATCTCCTGAGCTCCCCTGAATGAGAAGGAATAAAGCATGGAGTCCACAGAAGTCAGTGGAATGAAGATAAAGTTTCTGGTGGGAAGAGATTGAAAAGATGCAACTGATAAGTAGCTGAAAACCTTTTTTGTGGGCTGAGGGGATTGTGACTTCACTAAAATTCCTTTAAATTGTGAAATATACTTGGGGAGGTTTGGATGCTTGAGTAGAAGACTTTTTGCCTCAGGGAAATGGAGCTCTCTGTTTTGGGACTGGATTATTAACAGAGACATTGTTAGATGAAGAGAATTTTGTTTTTCAGCAGCCTGCCTTTAAAAGTGGTACCCCATGTGTGCATCATAACCCATAGCACAGCTCTGGAAGGACTGTGTAAATGGGAGGAAAATTCATGGTTCTGGAGGTCCCGGGCGGATGCAGACTGTGAAGGTGAAGACACCCCCTAAAGCCATAACTAAAAAAAGTGACTTTTCTCTCTTAAGTGAACTCAAATGATTATTTGGGTGGATAACTGACTGAAGTGTTCTCTGTATGTTGTTGTTAAGGAATGTGGAATGAAGGAAAGGGGAGGAGGGAACAATCTAGGAATCTTATTCTGAATTCTTTTTGCGTTATTAATAAATTTCTTCTTGTACCATTTTTAAGATTTAAGCCTGCGTTGTCTTTACTCCTAAATCCTATCTCTAAAAGAAATTAAATATATTAAAATTGGCAAAACCCAAGTCACACCATGACATGGGCACAACAGGATTCCAGTGTGGATGCAACATAAATTGTATCCTGGGAATGCATAAGGTTACTAATGCACAACACACATCTCGTGGCAAGTCGGCAACTCTCCCGAAGTATAAAATACTTACATTCAGCACACAGAAATGGAGATATCAATGGAGATATCAGTTCCTTTCTTCACTTTCTAACTTAATCCAAGGCTTCTGAGTCATCCTTCATCTCATTCTCCCAGTAAGGACTGTGTTCTATTTGAATTTCTATGGCAGGCAACATGTACACTGAAACTTACTCCACCTTTAGAGAGGCAACTCTAATTTGACCTCTAAACAGAACAAATAATTTGTGACCAATATCTCCCCTCATTAAAAATGGTTACACCTCGAAACTTAATTTTATATAAATTGGCACTTCTTTTTGCTTATAGATTTAAAATAAATCAAATGTATCTTGCAGTTTATTACCAGGCTCATTATTTAAGCTACTGTAATAAAAGTCACAGTAAAATTGATTTGGCAAGATTAATTTCAAAGTACCATTTCTCATATGATAACAGCATATCATTCTGTCTTTTGTAGCATTGATATTTATTCCGTGCTGCTGAAATTTTCAAATAAATTGAAAATGCTGCACCCCTACAGATTAGAAAACATAGCACTACAGCTGTTGAGATAGAACAGTAGCATTCCTCATGTCAGGCATTCATGTCCTTCTCCAGTCCACTAAAACAGTGGGCAAATCATCATGGCTCCTTCAGGGATGCAGGGCCAAGTGGTACAAGCCAAATAAGCAAAGCAAACACAATAAACAGGGAGTGCTCCTGTGAAACATTGTTCAAATTGTCCTGAGCAAACACTGCACACTCAAAACAGTTCTGCAAGGATGAAGAATCCTTGAAAGTGATCCCAAGCCCTCTTGGCCAGAATTGCATAGAAAAGTTTTGGGAATTAGGGGAGAGGGGAGAAAAGGACTCACTTTGGAGAAGTTTGCAGAGGACATTTTCCCATGAAAGGAACCCCACTGTGGAGCAGTCCTGTCCCTGTGAAGGAAGGAACAGCAAAAACATGAATGAACTGACCACAACTCTTTTTCCTCATTCCTCTGCACACCTGGAGAGGAAGAGAGAGAAAATTCAGGAGTAAAATTAAGCCTGGGAATAAGGGAAGGGTGGAGGGAAGGTGTTTTTAAGAATTGGGTTTATTTCTCATTGCCCTACTCTGATTTGATTGAAAACAAATTTGTTTCCTCCAGTCACATCTGGTTTGTCCATGATAGTAACTGGTGACTGATCTCTCCCTGCAAAGTCAGAAGAAAGGTTCAGATTTTCAAGGACCTGCTGGAGATGGGGGAAGATGTGTTTAGATTTAAACCTGCCTGACCCAACAGAACTGTATATTCTTTCTAAAAGTAATTATCTTGTGCCAGCTTATTAGTTTGTGTTTATTATAATAAAACAAGGACAAGGGACTAGGAGCTACTTGGAGCACTCTGGCACATCAGCCATGCAGAGAAGTTGAGGCTGTTCTGCCTCAAGGCCCTGGCTGACTGCAGGTTCCACACAAATGCCTCTCTAAACAACCATTTTGTCTTTCAACACATAAAAATTGGAGGATCTAAATCAATAGCTGGTGCTTACAATGGATGCAGAGCAGCTGTGTTTTTTAACGAGTACAGCCAGGAGGGCTCCAAAATGAGCAGCTGCAGGGGGAGAAGCAGCAGGGAAGGGGAAATCCTGCCAAGGAAAACCAATAGGTCACAGGTCCTCAGCAGTGAGCATGGGAGGAGTAGGGAGCATTTTAAACAACAGGATTTTTTTTTCCCCAGGTCTATTCTAAAAGTAGCAGAAGGAATAATTTCATTTAATCTTAAAATAATCCCCTTTAAGCCTGAAGTGCTTATGTCTGTGTGAGCACAGCATTCTGCTGGCATTTTAAGAGGCCAGACGGGAACAAGAAGCAATGTGAAAACAGTACCATTTTCAGGAGAAAGCTCATCAGACAGGTACCAATGTCTGCTTTCTGGCAGCTGTCCATTACATGGCTCCTAAGTACTGTATTTTGTACAATTGGATAGAGTATAGAGAAAATGCCACCTGATGTCTGCTTGCACTTGGCAACAGTTTAGTAAAATTGAAAATTGTGCAAAACTATGGGTTTAGCCCTAGAGGCTGAAAGGTGAAGCACAGTGCTCTCAGTAGAGCAGGGCCCCAGAGGATGCAGGTCATAAAAGGAAGAGGGGGGGAGACACCTAACAAAAACCCCTCCGAATTTTACTAGCCTTTTTCATGCCAGTGGGCAAAGAAGCACATCAACAATATGTGCTGAGCTGCACAGCTCTTCTGCATGGTCATCTGCACAAAACCAGTCAAAAAAGCCCTGGTACAGTATGATGGAGTATGTTGTACTGTTCCCCTTGCTCAAGAAAGCCCAAGGCCATACAATGCAAACTCCATCTCACCCTTATCAAGGAAGGGCTGGAAGCACTCTATTTAAATTAGGCATGGGAGAACTGAAGGTATATGTTCATTTAAGTACTGTAGGAAGCATAAGTCACAAGAGAACTGCTATCATAAATGACAGCAGGTGAGATACAACAACCTTTTGCTTCCTTTGGTCTAAAACCTAATATTCCAAAATCAGGGTACTTTTCTTCTCCCCCACCAATATTCCTTAGATCTAGATCTTTAAGCCAGTGTAGCAATTCTCTGCTCAGCATTTCCACACTCTGATCAACCCATCATTGTCACTGCCAATAAAATACCAATTTAGAAAGGGGACTATTATGTGGCTCTGTGTAGGAACAGTATAATAATATATCTCAACAGCAATAATCATTGTTATCTGCACTTGACAAGTGCGAGGTCCAAACTTGAAAATGAACCAGTCTCTTAAAGAAGAAAGCTTTTGGCAACAAAAATATGCTTAGTCCAGGACATAAATACCAGCTAGAAGCGAGGAAGAGCATCTGTTTATGCACTATGGTTAATGTCCAAACAGGTGCTCTGCCTAATGTCATCTTCCATTAAAACCTGGTCCAAGGCCTAGTGAAATCAATGGGAGTTTTATAGTTGATTTCAGCAGAGTTTGAAATATGCCCTTACACTATACTGACTGTTTCTTGTGCATACTATGCAATAAATACTGCATTTTACTTTTAAAAAATATATTCAGAAAATAATATTCTAATAAAAAGAGCTAACTTTTTGTTTACAGAAAGCAAAATTCAAAAAATATATATAACTTGCATATATTAGACTAGACACAGAGAATTAAACTACTTCTCTTCAGGGGGAAGGAGCTCAGCTCTATGAATAGTTGCCTTTAGCAGCAAAAAACCCCATATGGAAAGTTATGGATGTCTGTAATCCTTACTGGCTTTATGGATGATGCAGCTCCTTGAACCATCACCTAGGCTTTTCAGGTTGCAGATGTGTGTTTTAATCAAGAGTGTGCTGGATGTGAGCACAAGCACATCTGCTTTTCTGCCATTCTGCACTGACATCAGCTTGTTATATCCAACGTGACACCACAAGCTCATTGGAGGTGGGCTCGAGAGGCAGGATTACTGCTGACAGGTTTGTTTATAACCATACTTATCAGACATTTGTTCCTTGATCACACAGGCTGTAAGGAGATTATGCAGACAGTGCTTCTGACAAAAGCAGGTGTCTCGGGGCTGCTCCTCACTGTGAGCTGTGGCAGCTGAGGCCATGAGACACTAATAAAGTCTGAGCACCCTTGGAAACACTCTCCCATTTCAACCTGGAAACCTATAAGACCTCTGAGGATCAACAGCTGGTGACTGCTGCCCCAGGGTGGGTGAGCCACCCTTGTCTGCTTAGTGGTACTATCAAAACTCAGGTCCCATTTTCATCTTACGTGCTAACAGAAAATGAAAATAAATTAGAAACCAAATATAACCATGCTTGTTCTAATGAAGAAAAATTTGAACATTTGAAAAACTGATATCTTTTTGCCATTTTAGTTGTGGTTAGTGACTAAGGAGTTTTATCAGTCCGATCTGTTTTGACCAACATTAAACAGGAAAATTAATCTTTTTTTGGGAAAAGACAATGTCATCCGTAACATTCTTTACTTAGTAGACTTCCACTCTTTGTTCATCCATGTCTTTCTTATCTTCTCCCCCTTGTATCATGATTCATTATACTAAGCTGAACTGCAACCACTTTTTCTTAAAATCAGAAATTGCACTGCCTTTTAACCCAACTTCCAAATAAACTGTACCTAGAAGAATACATAGTTTCATTACATGTCTGTTTCTGATGCTCTCACATCAAGACATCTTAAACACTCACTTTCACATTTTTAACAATTTAAAGGACTAGGAGCTGTTGGTAAAGGATGTTTACATAACTGACCAGGTGTTACTTTTGCAGAACCTGCCTTGGCAATTGGAGTTAATGCTGCAGAAACTTTTCTGCATTAATTATTCCATAACAATCTCCTTTGCAACCACGTAAAACCAAAATTCAAGACTATGTAGACTTCTCCTGGATATTTGTATTTAATAAAATGCTCAACAAGGTGATTTCAAGAAATGTCCCAAAACTCTGCAAGTGCCTCTGTTCAGGTTATTGCTGCTAGGCATTGGTTTGTACAGAGCACCAGTTCTTTCAATACTTTACTGAAAACAGTGGTTTGTATCACAGACATTATTGGTTGACACTATGAAAATAATCAAAAGTCCTAAAATTCATACACATTACAGAAGAGCATCTGGCTCATAAACCCACTACACATACAATGCCACAGCTCCAAGATAAACACCTTGGATGAAATGTCTTACTACCAGCCATTCAACAATCAACAAAATTCACAATCAGTACAAATTCTAGCTGTTTTTTATTAGCACTGCCAGTCATGGGTAATGCCCTAATTATTCTTACCAGACAGTTACAGAATCACAACCATATTCCCACTTGGATCAAGATGTAGGTGTGCAGGCTTAACTTCTGCAAGCAAGCTGAAAGAAGAAAGGTTTCTCTAAAGCTGGTTATATAAAAATCCATTTGAAATTCAGAGCTTCACATGTTGCCAGTCTTCAGACCCCCTCTCAGATTCCCTTATATTGTGAAGAGTAGAACCTTGCAGCCCTGCAGGTCAATGACCAAATGCATTTTTTTTCTGTCTAAGCAGAAGCCAACAGAAGTATTTAAATCTCATCTTAATTTGTAAGAATTGCTTTCAGGTGGATGCAGACCTCAGAATAAAAAATCAACAGCACAAGGCCAAACAGGATTTTCACTGCATAGAACAGAAAGCTTAAAATTCATTCAGGTGGCCAAACCCAACTCATACTCCAGCACTGATAGTCAAAATAGTCCTTTACTAATTCCTTAAGGGACCAAGCATTCAATCCCACCCTAGGGTTCAAATACTCTTTTAAAAGTAAAATAATCTCAGAACAGGATAACATTACTGCTTTACACACATAAGGTCCTTCCAAGGAAGCACAGTGAGTTTCAGTCAAACTCAGTACCTCTTAAGTATCAACAGAAGAGAATTTGAAAAATGAGGATGAGGACACTGAGGAAAAGAGAGGGTTTATGAAACACATCTCTATGTTGAATGTTGGAATGTCTGCTATAAACTGTTAACTTCCTCTACCTTTCCTGTGTGCCCATGAATCCCCAGTGATAACAAACCTCTGCACCTCCTGATCATTGTGAAAAGGTCTTGTCTTTAACACCCCCTGTAAATTTAAATGCAATGCTACACAAATATGAGCTACTACCTTAAAATAAATCAAGATGTACAATAATAAAAAAAAAAGGAAATATTTCCCATTGATGGAAAACAGAAACCTACAGTTTCTGTTTCTTAACATGTGCACCTTGGGAAGTATGGTTTAAAATTGACTACACGAGCACTTTGAATATACAATGGGCTATTAAAAGACATGAAAATTCAAGAGACATCTACCCCTCCTGTCAACACCCACATAAAAGTCATATCTTCAAATTTAGACTGCTCAGCACTATTTATTCAGCAAATATAGGCCTTTTGGCTACAATCCCTGGGATGCAGCTGCACAATATCTCTATTAATGATGGGCAAGTCTATCTCACTGCATCTGAAAGCCAACTGATGGTTTTTATCAGCAGTCCTATAAAACTCACCAAGGTGAGAGATGCTACTGAGAGCCTAGGTTTTTTTCTACAGCCAAAAAGGAAACTAATTTCAGCCAGTAGCCCATTAACCATATCTTTCAAGGACTCAGAAAATTCCTAACAATGATTCCTAATTGAACAGAGTGAATTAACTGTTCAGCTGGGCCCTCATGGTCTTCTGTTTGTTAGCTCCTGAAACACTTTTCCCTATTTATTCTTGTTTATCACTGTCCCCTACAGTCTTAAGTTGATCTGGAGGGCAGGGAAAGCATGCAAACCTTGGTGAAATGCATTTCCTTTTCCATAAAAAAACTTCCTTTCCAAGTTATCAGAAGTGAAAGTCCTTCTGTGGACAGGTTTCAGGGAAGGACCAAACTCAAAACTAACAGCTGTAGAAAGAACATAGCTGGAATTGACCAACTGTAATATAATATAAATCACACTGAGCAAAAATTTTAGGAGGAAAACACTTCCAGCATTTGACTCTGCATTATTCACCTTCATGGATTAAAAAAAAAAAAAAAAAAAAAATTAAAAAAAAGAGGGTTTATCATTTCCCTGCTCTTATTTCCACTACTCTCCTTATCCTGAACGAGCTGTAAAAGGACTCACATGGAGGGAAAAGCCCTTATCCTGCCATGCTGTTTTTCCAGTATGATTTGATTAGATTCATAGTGCGTGACCAAAAAGAGCTCATTGTGAACAACTGATTGGGTTTAAATTACCAGCCATTGTCTTTAGGAGATTCTCTGCATTCTCCAAATGCAAGCCCATGATCCTGCTCAGCTGCTTCCATGAAGGTCTCCCTGGTGTTGTATGGGGCAGAGCTGCGGGACCTTGAAGGAAATAAATGAATATTGACTTGCAGTGATAGAGATGACACGTCTTGGGAGGATCCCTAATGTTAGCAGCAGACTGAAATTGAGAAGTAATGACTCCAGAAGTGTGCTGTGAATAGAAAGCAGTTGACGGCTGCCACAAGAGGACTGGAAGTGCTGCTAAGTGGGAGGTAAATGTATCCAACCTTTCATAAAATTGGGAAGAAAAGTTCTTTCTCTGTAAAACCTCTCCAGCTAGGCACAGTAAAAACATAGCCATAGAATCATGCAATCATTTAGGTTGGACTAGATCTTTAATATAACTCACAATTAACATGACACTGCCAAGCGCTCACTATACCCTGTCCCTTAGCACACATTTGTGGATCTTTTAAAGATCTGGCACTTCTACTCCACAGGATAAGATCTCTTTTTTTCCAGTGCAGGACCCAGCACTTGGCCTTGTTGAACCTCACACAACAGTCGTCAAGCCATTGATCCAGCCTGTCCAGATTCCTCTGCCCTACTGAGTGTCATCTGCAAACTGGCTCAGGGTGCATTTGATCCCCCTGTTCAGGTTGCTGAAGATATTAAACATATAAAACATATTAAGCAAATATTGGACTGACATCAATGCTGAGCCCTGGGGAACACCACTTGTGACTGGCCACCAGCTGGATTTAATTCCATTCTCCAACATTCCCTGGGCCCAGCCATCCCTGCAGTTTGCTACCCATCCAACAGTACACCCCTCTCAAGCCACATAAAGCCAGTTTCTCCAGGAGAATGCTGTGGGAAACAGTGTCAAAGGCTTTACTACAGATAGCCATTCACAGTCTATCCCTCATCCACGTAGAGAGTCACCTTGTCACTGGAGACCAGGCTGGTCAAGCAGGAGCTGCCTGTTGTGAGCTCATGGGGGCTGGACCTGATCCCTGGGTTGTCCTTCGTGTGGTGTCACTCCAGATGACCTGATTCACCACCTTCCCTGGCACCAGGTTCAGACTGACAGGACTGCAGTTCCTCAGCTGCTCCTTCCAGCCCTGCTTGTATCTGGGTGTCACATTTGCTGACTTCCAGCCACCTGGACCTCTCTGGTTAGCCCGACCTGCTGGTAAATGATTGGAAATGGTTTGGTGAGCTCTTCTGCCAGATCCCTCAGTACCCCTGTGTGGATCCCATCCAGCCCCATAGACTTCCACGTGTCCAAGTGGTGTAGCAGGTCCCTGACCATTTCCCTCTGGATTTGGAGGGCTTCATTCTGCTCCTCAGCCCTGTCTTTCAGCTCAGGGGGCTGGGTACCTGAGAAACAGCCAGTCTTACTATTAAAGACTGGGCAAGTCTTTCATTCATACAGTATTAAAAACAAAAACAGCAAATATGATTTATGGAAGTTAGAGATTAGAAGTCTGAATCTACAAAGATACTCAAAGAAATTATTGAGGAAGTGGTGTTCTAACTATCTAAAATATCATACAACATTATATGAAAATATGGATTTGTCAAGAACAATCTGTATGAATCCATTTAGGACAGGGCTAGAGGAAATAGTTGCACCATTTCCTAACTATACTCTGTTTTCAAAGACAGCAGAAATCACATTACATAATCAAACCAGGTAAAATAAGCATAGTAGATGACTTTTCAAGATTTTGTTCCTTAGGGGTCAACAACTATTTTGCAGAAGAGGTATGAGCATTCTGTAAACTTTCTATATATAAAATAAATGTTTTACAAATTGTGTTGCAAAATCTTTGGAAGCAATGGATGATGTCTCTGCCCAGGATCCCACAGAACAAAACTGCATTACAAGAGTTGTCAGTGCAAGGCTAAGTATCAACAATTTTATGTCAAATCAAGTGGTTATTTCAACCTAGGAGTGTGTTTGAGACTTGTGCCTGTTCAAAACTTCCATTACTAACCTGGATATCAAAACAAGGAGGCTCTGTGCAGGTCATCAAGATCTTGGCAAGCACCTGCACCACTGGTTCAGAATTCTAAGTGCTTTTGATAGAGAAACAGCTTAAAAACAATAGGAATGTAATGTCTTACAAGCTGCAAACTGAATACAGGCCCACAGTGTGATATTGTTGCTAAAGAAAGATTTTTTAAAAAATCATCCTGAAACAGTGCCAAGAGAAATGTCATTATAGTTTCCAATTCTATTTTTCCCATTCCATTTCTTGACCACTTAAAAATCTTTTCTTCACCCATTTATTTTCTAACATCTTTCACACAGCAAAAACCATCCTTCCTTTCTTAGAACTTGGCATAGACTTTGGGTAAAAATTAGTGATTTTCATCTGCTTATTCCAGGCTGAATTCTGCACCCACTCTTTGATGAATTTCATTTGTCTCAGTGTTTTTGAACCCCGTTATCAGTACCATGTTTTATTTTTTGTTTATTCACCTGCAGCTTTAGAAGACAGATCTTTAGGAGCAGTCCAAAGTAGCAAGTTTATGCTCTAACATCTTGTTACATCACTGCACCTCATCCTGAGCCAACACAGCACACGGGCATCAGAAGCCACAGGTAAAAATTGCTGGTGGCAATTGGATGGCCATTTCAATGAAAAGAAGCTTATTCTATGCTTATTTCTCAGGTGCTTTTTGCTGTCTCCATAGCTGGTTTGTCCACAGGTTTGGAATTACATTCCCAACCCATCTGATGTTCTTATAAAGAGGACCACGAAAGAAACAAAACAATTCAATCCTTGAAATAGGATGCATGTATATCTTGTGTCAGAAGACAATAAAAGGAGAGACTGACTCCTCACTAACATTTATTTTGGATTTTATGGTCTGTGTATAAAAGCACTGACTGGTGTTCGCAAACAGAGCTTTTTCTTCAGGGTTTCATTATGATAAAAGAAATTACCTTCTGCTTCTTAGGTCTATCCCTCAGTGCATAGAAATAGCTGCTGGAACCAAGAGAAATGAGAGATGCATGAATGACTGAGGCCTCTCCACCCCTCTTCAGTCTCTCCCTCCTTCACTCAATATTCCTCAACATTCCTCTCCCACCAGCTCCCCCTCCCCTTCTTTTTCATACAGTGGTGTTTGATGGAGCAGCAGATTAGAAACACTTTCCATCTGTGTCTTTTTATACTTGTCCAGGTTGTCACCGTTAAAGAGTACAGCTTCAAAGCTACTGTTAAACCTTGGATAAAGCTCTGATGTAAATAGTTCATACAGAAAATCTGTCATTGTCAGGTTGCTGTATCTGTAAGTTAACTCCCAGTATCACAGAAGAAGCAGAACTGTCATCTCTCTTACAATGTTAAAGATTTCTTGCATGTTCCTGGAAGAGAGGAACACCACAGCTACAAAACTGGTTTCTGCATTTCCCTGTAAAATAAAATCAAATACACTTCTACAACCAAAGAATCACCCTTTAACTGAATTATGGTCTATACCCATAAACTTACTTTCACTTGACCATCTGCCATATCTTTATTTATCCTTGCATGTTTTCCTGATCAGAAGTCTACATACTTTGATCCAAAGACCTTTAAAAGGATCAACCCTTTCAGAATTACATTTTATAAGTATTATCTTTCCTAAGAATTATTATGAAATAACATATCTGGATGATGTCCGCATCAGGACATCCATTCATATTTGCCACTTCTTTGATGTTGCCAGTTTGATAAGTGAACTTGAGCAAAGAAGAGGCCATAATCAAGTGATCAGCAAGACATCCTCATGATCAGAATGTTTGACAGTCTATGCACCACACGCTGTCCAAAATGGAATCTGTGTTAAACTGAAAGCTACAAAAGTACAACAGCTTTCTGCCATGGCTGCCAAAAGATAAAAGATTGCTGCCTTCACAACCCAGTGTGCCTAAATAGTCCATGGAAATCTTGCTAAACTGAAGAGAAATAGCATTGTGAAATTTACAGTCTTAAGGTGGTGTTGGCATAGAATCATTTAGGTTGGAAAAGACCCTTGAGATGATCAAGTCCAACCACTGCCCAAACAATGTCAAGTGATGGTAGGAAGAATGTATTTCCACAGCTCCAAACAAATTCTGAGCCAAGCTGAGCTGGACTTGCTCTAGGCCATGCCCAAATTATGGAAAAAAGTAATTCATTAATCTTCTCTGCCATGGTGAAATGCTCCTCCACATCATTCAATCATTAATAAAAAAACTATCAAAATCCATCTGAAACCTCTGCAATTCATAGGGATTCTTGTAACACTGAAGAGACTATTGTTATAAACTGTGCATTGCCTATCAAAAATGTAGTATTCTTTACATTAAAAGCAATGGTAAAACTGTGGCATTAAAAATCAAAGAGTTTCAGGGTGACATCACACACCTTCACCACCAAACAGATTAATGGCAAATTGTATTGTAAATAAAGCAACAGCTAGAATTTGCTAAATAACTATAAGCACAGATACAGTGCACACATTTTATTATGGTTACCTTCATGCACTTATTTTTTCAGGCACTCAGAATAATAAAACTAGCAAATGCTGTTAGTTGACAGATAAGGATGATAATTATCCTCCTCTATCCAGTTAAGATATATTAATTTTCCTGAAATTGATTCCTGACCAAAATTTGCCCAGACTCTTGACACCACTACCTTCAACTGACTACAGACAACTCTTGTACTAAAGAACAAACCAGAGTTTGTAAAAATTTGTTGATTTAACATTTTCCTCATCTCAAATGCTTTGCACACTTAGGACTTTTCAAGAGAAAAACAATACTTGAAATTATTCCCAATGCTTTAGGATCTAACATTTAGCTAAAAAAATTTTTGAGAAAATATAAAACATTTAAGCCTAATGTGTTGTTCTAATAACTGGAGTTATATTCTGTGGCAACAATAACATTGGAACTAGGAAAAAATGGATGGTTTAGCAACAGATTCAATAAACATAGGTTGGTCTGCTGAAATATAATTCCAAAATACACACACACACATTCATTTTGTCTCAGCAGATACCTTCTCTTCTAAAATAAACTTGAAAGTATCCAAGATAAAATTAAACTTTAGCCTTATGTAAAGAAGGTTTTTTTCCTTACAAGCCTTGTTTCAAACCTACAAGGAATGAACTCTTTAAATGCTGTAGAATCAGAGGATAACCTGAGCTGGAAGGGACTCACAAAAATCATTGAGGGCCCACACAGAACCATCCTCAAGAGTCACATCATGTGCTTGAGAGCATTGCCCAAACACTTTCTGGACTTTCTCAGGCTTGGTGCTGTGGCCACTGCCCTGGGGAGCCTGTTCAGTGCCCAACCACCCTCTGGGTGAAAAACCTTTCCCTAATCTCCAACCTAAACCTCCCCTGACACAATTCCAGGCCATTCCCTCAGGTCCTGTCACTGGTCACCAGAGAGAAGAGATCAGTGCCTGCCCCTCTGCTTTTCCTCATGAGGAGGTTGTGATTGAAATGATGGCTGAACAGACCAAGTGACATCATCCACTCCTCACATTTTGTGGGGCTCATATTTTTTAGCAGGAGTTTAGTTATTGTATTGCACTAGAATGAAGTGAGAATCTGTTGCTGTTCTGGAAATCCATTTTCAGTCAAGTTACTACTCAGGGAAAAAAAGCACCCATATATCACTTGGTGGCAAAACACTTGCAAACAGAGTTGTTTTATTCAAAAAATAAGATTAGAAACAGTATAATGTCAAAGAAAATTACTTTTTAGAGAAAGAAAAAAATTCCCTTTTCTTTTTGTGTAGCTCTATTTAAATGCGTTTAGTTTACAGAGAAATAATTCTTCTTTCTGTGGCAGTTCAATAGCCAGATTAATTTCACTTTTTCTACTATGAACATTGCTGCTGTTAATTTATTAAGAAGATAATTTCTAGAGAGCACACATACTCTGGGAACAAAGAGAAGGATAATCTAGCCATTTACTCAAAGAAACACTCACATATTTATCCTTCCTGCATTAAATAAATCTGTCCTAACTCCCAGAGAAATCCATTTTGTAGTCTTAGTTTCCATTTTATATGAACACTGTTTTCTTAAGAACCATATTCAAAGATATTCCTGCTTGGGTGCTGTGTCCCACAGCAGTGGCAAACCAACCTTCTTCCCCATGGAGCTAAGGTTGGGATTAGCATCCTTTGATAGAAATTCCATAACTGGGCCCTCTATGATAAGTGTGAGTCTTCCCAATTAGTGGATAGTCCAGGAACTCCAACAGAAAGAAATCACTGCCTCTCTCTGGAATGAAGACCAGATATTTCCTTGTTGATCCTTGATGTCCTTGCACAAGCCCCAAAAGTCTTATATTTAGAGCAAAACAAAGCATTAAAACTTATGCACCTGTGAAATTATATAATAACAATGACAAAATAATGAATTTTCACTGATTTTCTCACAATGGTTTTCTTCTCATACTTATTTTTCCCCTACTCCAATTGCAGTTCAGAAAAGTGTACTGAATATTGTTTCTTGATTTCTCTGAGCTGCAGCCTTGAGCAATGTTTAATGTTTTTGTAATGCTGCTGCTCACCTTTTTACTCCTGCATTTTTACAGTATCCACTTTAATTCCTCAGTGAGCCAACAGGTCAAGGAATATAAATTGCTTCTCCTCCTGCTCTTATTATCAGTATATTCCAGATTATAGAGCACAGCTGTTAATACTGGTAAAATCAAAGAAGCATAAGTGAAGCTGTATAAAAAAACCTTCTGAGTCTATTTATCCACTTTAAAATACAGGTTTTTTTCTGAGAGTGTACTGCTTAAATAATAAATATTCAATTAGCTCAGTATAACCAATAGTGACTGCAAGAGGATAGTGCAAACACCTAGTACCTCACCCCAAAACAATCTTCTGGGCCCAGCAGTGACACTTTAATATCCCTAAAGTGATTTCTTTTTTTCAATTTTTCCCCTTGCATGGGGATGTATGTTTGTTTGCTATATGGGTTTTAGTTTTTATTTACGTGTTTATTGCTTTAAAATCCAGTGGCCAGGAGTTCCACAATCCAATTACATATTGTATGAAGACCCAACAATCCATTAAATGATTCCTATTGTTTCTTATAGAGGGACAACCAAACAATTATTTGTTGTTTAGCCCCTTTGATCCCCTTACAACTCTTTGAACCTTTTATTGCATTATACCTGCCTCTACAAACCCTTCCCACCTCATTTTCCATCCCATGGAAGCCTTTCTTCAGCTTTCTGACCACCTTTGACACTCATTTTGACTCTTCTACGATTCCACAATGTCCAGCTTGAGATGGAAGACTCGGAATTCCATGTAGTATTCAAGATGCAGCTGAACCACAGATTTACACAGTGGCCTAATAATGATCTCTGGTTTGCATTCCATTCCTTTTCTAGTAATTCCAAACCTCAATTCACTTCTTTTTTGCCTGAAACAAGGTAGTAAAGTCAATGCTGTCATTTTAGGACAACACCAATATCTTGTTCTTGAGCAGTAGCAGCCTGTTCAAAGCCCATCATTTAATGCAAGATATTTGAGCCTTCAAGGGGCTTCATCTCATTTGAATTTCATCTGCCATTTTGTCTCCCAGTTACCCAAGATCAATCTACCTCTGCTAGAAATGCTAAAGTAACCCTTATCTCATTCTACAGACTGTCCCCACTGGGAAGGAAATTCCCTGTCTGGCACCAAACTTATCTCCCTGACTGAACCAACAAGTCCTAGAATGAGAGATAATACTGGTCAGGAGCTCTCAGCCCATAAAAGTGGATGGCAATGCAGCATCTGATGCATTAACACTGTCAAATGGCCCCTCTACTAAAGCTGATAGCAGTAGGGAATTATATCAAGCTAGCTTGAAGCAGCAGGCTTTCCACCCTGTGGAAAGATTTTTATCCCATCTAGGTAAAAAGCAAGTCCTGAAATATTCTCAAACCAATCCTGCAGAACAGAAACCGCAGTTCTTCAGCACCTGTACTGATGTAGAGTCAATAGCACCTATACATGGCTCTACTCACAAAGACACAACTGGCACAACTGGGTTTTTCCCTGTTAAAAGATGCAAGGAGCAGTAGTTTCTGTTTGTTCAGTCTTTGCCAACAGACTGTTGAACTTCTATTTTTCTTTTCTCCAGTTTCAACCCAATATAGCATCCTGAAAGTAATGGCTACTTTATATTTGCATTTTTGTATAAGGATATAATAATGGAATCAGCTCACCAATTTTCTCACAATGGTTTTCTTCTCATGCTTATTTTTCCCCTACTCCAGCAGTATCAGTCAAGCATGTAAGAACCAATTGAAGTCAGAATACTTAAAGTGGACTGAATATTGTTGCTTGATTCTTCTGATCTGCAGCCTTAAGCAAATTATCACAACAACCCTATATAATGTTTTCAACAGAGAATTTTTTTTATTATATTTTAGACATTGAAAGAATCATTCAATGCAGAGGCTCTTGATCAAAGAACACTTTATAAATATAACTACTTTAATTTTAAATTGATTTCTCTCTCACAAAGCCTATTGTAATTGGTGGAACTGCACCACTGTGAAGACAGACCAGTTTCTCTGAAAGTATTTCTTCCCACTTATCATAAGCTTATGATAATGTCTAGGTACATTAGCAGCCAGAGATTTTAAAACCTGCCTTCTCTACCTGCTCAACCCCTCCTCCCCCTCCCCACAACCATGAGCAATACAAGGTAGTGTATACTATGAATATAATTAACTAGGCCTAAATTAAACCCAAGATTTATGCTTCTATTTCTACAAGGTTGTCTCATCTTTCCATCTTAAAATTCCTACTCCTTTTATTCAGTCCTCAGAAAGGTGCCTGTAGAGCTGGGGATAGCTTCCATCCGCCATTGAAACTCTTCAGAATAGCCTCCAACTAATGCAGAATGAAATTCATATGCAGCAAATCCTCAAATCCCATTCCCAGTGCTTACATTCTGCACCCTTATAGGTGTCATCTGACACTGGAAATTAGGACACAGTGAGCATCTCCCACATTTTCTTGCCCCTTGAGCAGAATTTATTTCCTGGGATAAATTATTAAGCGTGGCCTTCATAAGTGTGTCTAGCTCAGCTGATAATGAAATGAACACAGACAGAAATCAGTGACTAACATGTATATTTAAATACTGGAAAGTTGTGGGGGTTTTTTTAATCTGCAGCTGAGGAGAGTTGTTGACAGTACAAGTCACCTTCTCAGTGTCCCATGCAAGTGCAGAATTAGATAGGAAAGCTATTTTCTGCACTGCACTGTGCCAAGCTAAATCTATCTCTTCTAATGTCAACAGCAAACTCGATGACTTTAAAAAGGCAGGTAGAGTCCAAGGCAGGCACAGTGGCTCTTACTTTAGGATCTAGAAGAGGAATGTTTAGTTTTCCTTTGATTGCTCAGTCCACTCCCTCATTTCTGCACTCGCCTCCTCTTCTTCTGAAGTCAGAAACGTGCTAATTCCCCAGAGGTTTCAGGAGAATTTCAAGTGCAAGAGTTTTCAGTGCAACAGCCTTCAAAGCTAACACCTACTAACCTGAGGCTGATTTGGTACTTTGTTGGAAATAGAGACGCGAAAATCTTGAGCAAAGTGAACATGAATCAGAACATATGTTGAATTGTTCATTGTAAATGATACAGCTAACAAGGCTGCTAATTTTGTTATCAAGAAACTGAAGGAATGAGATACATTCCTCATAAAACTGGAGACATGATCATCACACCCAGCTCACCTCCCTCAGCATGCAAATCCCTGTTTTCCAAGACTCACACAAGCCTTCCCACTGTAAATACACATGAAAGAGCAATTAATACTTTCATTTTGTGCCTCAATCCAAGCCCAGCTCTTTTTTCAGGGATGATTCTATGCCTTCCTGCAAGTCCATTTTTAAACACCATTGGGTAATCTTGCTGTGGCTTCTTTCAGAGATACAAAAGCATTGAAGCACCTTCATCTTTCCTTATGTTAAGGTCCCATACTTTTCAGTTGTCATATGTTCTATGGTCAGATTTGGAAGGATGCTTCCTCTCCTTTACATGCTGTGAGGAACAAAACCAGAGGGAAGTAGGGAAATGCTAACAGCACAGATACCTAAATTCAGATGCCAGTAGGATTTTTATCAGCCATTTAAATTATTATCACTCATCACACTGAATCCTTCTCTACTTCATATTTGACTGCTTTCTCTGAAGAACAAAAGTAGCCAGAAAAATTAGAACAAGGAGCATTGCTGTGGAAAAGCTCCATTAATGCTGCCCACAGCTTGCCCTTTCAAGCAGTTTGGGAACATGCCTGTTCCCACAGCTGGATAAAACATATCCCATGTGTTTTTCAAAACTTCTTATCCCAAGATTTACCATTCAGCAGGCTGGCATGCAATTTTTCACCCAAGTCATAAAGTACCTTTTCTGCTTCCCAAGTGAATGGTGACAACCACTGGGGGAAAAAAATAAGATAAAATGAATAGCTAATAGTAAAACATGCATAGCAATTGCTCCAGGACATGTGTGGCTACAGATAATCAGAGATTTTAGTTTTTACCTTTAGGTCTGTAGCCTACCTAATTTTATACAAGGCATTTAATCAAATGTGCCTATACTTTGGCAAGTGCATCAAATTTCAGAGTGCAAGTATCCAGCTTTTTTTTTTTTTTAAATAACTCATGAGTGGACTTTGGACCTTATTCAGACATACTGAGGAGCAAATAATTCTTACATGTATGACCTTGATCCCAAATTCTACTTCTCTTCTGTTACTCACAGCTGCTGATCAAAAGTTTAGATGAACAGTTTTTCCTTAGAGCTTGATTGGTTTGAGTTTTTATTTTCAGTTTATCTGTCTAAAGTACAGTTAACCCTGATGAATTAATCTTTATAAAATCAAGTTCAGTACCAGTAAGGCAAGTGAATTGTCTATGAAGTTATGAGACTTGTCAACATGACTATTACAGAGAAATACAACTGTATACATTTATGCTCCTTTGAATATTATTTCAGCTGGTGGATGAATGGAAGTAATTTCTCACAGGGAACATTTAAAGGATAGTAAAGGAGAATTGTGGGCTAAACCCTGAACATCTTTCCTCATATTTGAGCCATAAAGGGGCCCAACAATACAGCAGACCTATTTGAATGGGCAATAAATTGGTGCCAGCTTTTGCAGGGCAAACTTGTGCATTTGCATTCAGGGCCAGCACCCTTGCACTCACAGTGATCTAAAAACATGTCATGTGCTAAGTGACAGACCATATGCTCTGCCTGGAATAGGAACTTTGGCTTGCGCAGAAGACTTGAATTAATGCATCAAGTAGGTGACAATCCTTTAAACTGATGTATACACCAAGCTTCTCATAACCAAGCTGTCTTTGTCTATTATGCTTTCTAAAAAAGTCCCCCAGACAAACATAACTTTGCTTATTAAACCCAGCAGAGGCTACAGCCTGCTGCAGACAATTGCCTCTTTTTAAAAATGCTATTTCCATCAAACACCCAGCAAAGTACTTTGGATCAGCGTTACTGGCAATACCTGCAAAAAACTTGAGAAATACTTAATAGTGTTTATGAAACTTTGCAGAAATCAAGGAACTGTGTGTATCAGTGTACCTGGAAGTCAGCTCCTTACTAAAGATGCAAATACTGATCAAGAGATCATTTTGATGACGTTGGGAGGTATTTACTTGCTTACACTCTTTGGGCTGGAGCAAACAGGGAGCTAAAAATAAAACCGAGGGAAGTCTGAGCACACTCAGAAAAGCTGCATGAAAGAGAACAAATGGTACAGATCAAAGCCTAAAGCACAGCTGACAAATGTGGGGAAGGACCTCTTCTTTCAAAGTTGCACATGCCCTCAGAGAAGGCCCAGCAATACCAATCTTAAAAAAGGGAAGAAAAACAAAACAAAACAAAACAAAACAAAAAAAAAAAAAAAAAAAAAAAAAAAAAAAAAAAAAAAAAAAAACTGCAGGACGCAGGAAGAGGGGAGAAATAAAGAAATCGTAATGGGGTGTGAATTACCTAGAAATTCATGCTATATAAGGCATAAGTGCTTTACTGAATGACAGCCAGCAGCTCATGGCATCCTACTTAACAAGGAGAGCCAAGATCCTGGTGCTATTCAGGAAAAGTGTTAAGTGATATTTGCAAGGAAACCAGAAGCAATTTCTGTCTAGCAAACACAGAAGAGGTGCCTAAAGCAGTGGTTCTTCAGCTCAAACAGACTGACTGTCCCAAAAAGAAAAAGATTGCCTTCGTGGGCTGGACAAGGCATTGCTGGGGAGTTTTTCTGTTGTCATGCATGCATAGAAAGCAAACCATAAAAATGAAGGTGTGCTAAGAAAGGGCCTTGATGTGGGCAGGGTGTTCCCATTATCCAGTCCAATACTTGTAGTGCCAGTGATGGGCTAACGTGAAATATCATCCTTGCATTGGAGCTTTTGAGGAAATGTAACTGTTGACCATGCCTCCAGGATATTTCTTGTGCAGAAACATATGTGCAGGACACTCATATTCAGAGCATTTCAAGAACTGAGATCAGCACTGGAAGTAAATCATTAAAATTTAAAATATTTTCAGATTTTTTCCGTTTTATATTTTAGTAGCTATAAGGGGAAAAAAAAAAGACAAAATTAATTTAATCAAATTCTTCCACGAGTTCAATTACCTGTTTTTAGTAAAAGCACGTTTACCTATTAGATTGTATGTGATCTTTATTTACTGAAGAGGAAAAGTAATAAAGTTACTGTCCCTACTGTCTATCTGAATCTATAATTCCAAGACTATTTTCAAATACTTAAAACATCTTTTTTACCCCTTGCAAAAAAACAAAAGAGAAATAATAAATTGCTGCCAGCTTTCAGATGGTATTAGCATAGATTTTTGTCTTAAAATTTTAAGGAGCCTAGCAATTAGGATCCATTATCATGCTGATTAGAGCTTTGAATCATTATAATGACTTCTGTCTGCACAAATCACATATTAATAGAAATGACAATTGATGGCCATCTTTTAGTAGCTGGCAGCTTGTAGTATTTCATTGTAGATGGCAAAGATAACAGTTACAAGATCCAGCAATGAGATTTCTCCGTGTCAAAGGTGGAATTTCCTAATTCAGTTATGCATCTGGTATCCCCAGTCCTCAAAGATGTGAATAGGCATTGCCAAACCCTGATTCTTCTGAAACACCAAAAATCACTTTGATTTTCAGAAGTAACCAAGGTCTCACCACATAGCAAAACATTCTGCCATCTAAGCAACAAGTAAGAAGTGCCCTAGAGGAAGATCCCCTCATGAAGGGGATCAAAACCCTTTTTGGAGTGACAAAGTGCCATCCAGCTGGAAGCTATATAGGCCCCTAAATCTATTTTTGGTAGTGGCAACTTGTCATGTCAGAGGCAGAATATCCTGTATCTGATAATGATTCAGCAACAGATAAGGAATGTTTTCAGTTTCACCAGGCTTCTAACATTAAAAAAAAACCCAAGTAAACAATTGAAAAACCCAAAACATTAAAAAAAACCAAAACACTAGCCCAAACACAAAATAAGATGTGCAACTTCTTCCCATCTTAAGGGAAAAAACAAACACACAAAACCAAAAAATCCATTTACTTGAAAACTTCTTTAGAAGTCAAAATATTTTCAAACCCCAATCACGGTAATACACACAGAATCACAATCACCTTCAGAACATTTATTCCCTCAATTATCAACAATCCAGAGAACAAAGAAAGCTTGTTGTCATTCTAAGCAGGAGTAGTGCTTTGTTTGTCTTTTTGCCAACCAAATGAAAAACAACAAATTAGGTGATTTTTTTACTCAGTTTTACCTTACTGCTATTAATGAAGTGTCTTGAAAACCTGAAAGCTGAACATTCACAATGTCCATGAAATGAAAGTGTGTATTATCAAAAATAATAGATGCTGTGCTTGCCAGCTGTGGATGAATCAGAAATTACTTTGATTCATAGTTTCTGGTAATAAATCTCCCTCTCTTATATTTCCCAAGTCTTGCAAATGCCTCAATTTTCACATCACTTCTTGTAGAATGCATTTTCACTGAATTTGAGACAGCTGGTTATATATTCTGAGGCCATATTCACCTCTCTCTTTCAGCCTTTTTAAAATTAAATTAACCATGTTTAAATCATGCTTAGTGAGAAAACAGCCCCAGTCTGATCTTTATATTGACACAGACTCAGTATTTTCTTCCCTTATCCAAAACCTCTCCTCAAACATTTCCTTATAAGCAGTCCCAATTTTCTTGATTTCTCATCCCCCTTTAGCCACAAGGACACATTGGACTTCTCAAGATTGAAATTAAACAGGGTTTTCAATCCCCAGATCATTATGTGATCATAGGGAAGCAAAACATAATTGCACTTTTCTTCATGAAGTTATGATAAATTGGAATTCATAATTTTTTCAAGAGAGGGAAGACTAGGAGGAAGGAGACACAAAGGCGTGTTATCATGAGTGGTAGTTAATCATCTTCTAATTAATGTTGCAAGTCTCAATTTTCAGTTTTAATTGTGCCTTCCTCCACTTGCACGTTTAGCCTTATGTTTCTGCCTCCAATAACTGCAACATATCTGTTGAAAAGCAGTTAAAGAAAGCAGACCCTGATGCCTTTTAATTAGATAATTACTATTGCAGGGTTTTTATTCCCCCAAACTCCCCAATGGGATTAACACCCTTCCAAGAGTCAGAACCCTCTCCTGCCAAGGAGATTTCTGTTTCACTCTTACCTATTTAGTTACCAATTACACTTTAATCACTGAAATTATCCTCACAAGCAAATATATAGGTTATTCAGGGAAATACTGATGTCTCAGAATGTTTATTCCTTTACAACTGCCAAACATAGAACTTCTCCAGGTAAGAGATTCTCCTCATGTATTTACACCAATTATGATGGCACTGCAAAAAAATGCAAGGGATGCAGAAGTTTTCCCCCAAATCTTTTATGTTCAAGCAACTCTTATGTAAAACTGATGCACATATTATAAGGTTGCATAATTAGTTACCAACATTAAGCCTATACTAAGTTTATTTTTTCCCCTTAGTTGACAGTGACACAGTCCCTGGGTCATGGTCAGTACCCTCTTGATTGTTATTAGAATCTGTAACCGGAAAAATCCTCAACTCACCTTCATCATACAATTTGGAAAACTTTTTAAGATAGGTAATTGGAGGAGGAAAGGGGAGTATGATGACAGGACACACAGCAGACAGTGAAGAGAAGAAAAAATGGCAGTTAAACAACCTGGGAAAAGAGAAACCAAAATAAAACCCCTGCATTTTTAGCAGCACTGAACTATGACATACTTAAAATAGAAGCATGGATAATGTATTTTCATGGTTTATGACAGATGAGTCCCAGCTGAATGAAATCAGTCACTCTCTGAAAGAGCCCAAGATTTTATTTCATGTGTATTTTACATTTGAAAGAGAGAAAAAAATCCTGTTGTCGTGCATCCTGCTATCAGTTTGGCCATTGACCCTTCTTTATTCCCCAGTTGTGCCATTTCTGGAATCAAAGAAATGCCAGAAATGAACTACCACATTGGCTGTGCTGCCACAGCCCAAACTAGAGTGCTGGAATTGAGGCTCTCAGACCAGAAACTCTCTGGGCACATCCTGTGTACTGGGAGGGAAACAGAAATTATCCTAGGCAGGCCCCCTTCAGATACAATTCTTGGCAATCAGAATCCAGGCATTCTACCTCATGGGTTCTCTTTCAAGCTTAGAACATAAATATTCCTCCCTTGAGTCCATATATGACTGTTATTTATGACACACTGAAATAACTACCAGAGAGAGAATTTGCAGACCGACTTTCCAAAATGTCTTTAAGATCCCACTGGAAAACATATATGGTTGGGAAAATTTACTTACCTTGTACTGCTAATAAGAGGTTTACAATTAAACAGGATATAGCCATTGAAAACACAAAATAAGCAGAAGTGCTGCCATTGCCAGAAGCAAAGAAGACTTGAACAGTCCTTCTTCCTGTCTAAAGCCTATTAGACTGAAATTGAACATTAATTCAGTTTCTTTTTAATGACTCCTGTTCATTAATCCTACTAAGAACAGCATGCAAGTTTCGTCTTTTTTCTGGGCAAATATTCCAGCAGGAAAAAAATCCAAACAAACACAAACCACTTCTATAACCTGTTACCACAAAATAATTTTAGACAAATAAAATTTTGATGGGAAATTTATCCATCACAATAGGCTTTCTTTAGTTCACTTAGGGAGAGGAGTCTCTCTTGTCATGCTATAGAGACTTCTTCCACAAGAAAACAGTTCTCTTCTGGCTTTCAATTTTCACGAGTAACAGCTGCCTGGAAATCTGCTATTGCAAAGTCTTCCATATTTTCACAGCCTTTCCACAGCTGCTTTTATGGCTATCTCAATTTATGTGATACTATTTTAAGGACGTTCTCTTCATCTATTTCTGAGATTATCTTCATCTCTGGGAACAGAGGTCTTCTTCTGTTTCCCCCCCGAGGGCAAAGGATCTTCATCACTCTTCTCTCTCTCCGTTCAAGCTTTTCACAGAATCACAGCTACTGCAACATCTGTTTGCTTTAGCATAGATGCTTTTGATTGTACCTACGATTTGAACACTTCATCCCCCCACCATGCTTTTGAATGAGTTACAAGGAAACAGAGTCTGATGTATCAATTATATCTTCTCCACAGCCTTACAAGAGGATCTCAGCCCAAGAGTGAGGCATCTCCTCAATCCCTCCCATCTGGGACCTGACTTGTACTTCACTTGGTGTCTTCACTCTGTCCTTTTCTCTCCCTCAAGAGAGGGTTGAAGGGCTGCAAGTCTCATCCAGGCAGTGAAATTGTTCATATTTTGCCTGAGGCCTGCAGAGGATCCTGTGATCCCCGCCTGGTGTGGCTGGAGCTGTTTATGGTGGAGAATTGTTCGATGGCTGCACCGGGGCTGGGCCAGGATAGCAGAGGCCTGGCTGGAGCTCTGCTCACACAGCTCTGTTCTGGCTTTTGCTGTGCCCAGTCCCAGCTGTGCAGGCTGGCTGTGGGGCAGGGTTTAATGTTGGTAAGGTGTCAGCAGTGGGGCAGGGTTTAATGTTGGTAAGGTGTCAGCAGCCATGGGCAGGGTTTAATGTTGGTAAGGTGTCAGCAGCCATGGGCAGGGTTTAATGTTGGTAAGGTGTCAGCAGCCATGGGCAGGGTTTAATGTTGGTAAGGTGTCAGCCGCAATGGGGCAGGGTTTAATGTTGGTAAGGTGTCAGCAGTGGGGCAGGGTTTAATGTTGGTAAGGTGTCAGCAGCCATGGGCAGGGTTTAATGTTGGTAAGGTGTCAGCAGCCATGGGCAGGGTTTAATGTTGGTAAGGTGTCAGCAATGGGGCAGGGTTTAATGTTGGTAAGGTGTCAGCAATGGGGCAGGGTTTAATGTTGGTAAGGTGCCAGCACCATGGCCCAGGCTGGCAGTGGAGCAGGGTTTGATGTTGGTAGGATGTCAGCAGCCATGGCTCAGCCTCACCAGCACCTGCAGCCTCTCCTCCCCTGCCCGACCACCAGGCCAGGAGTGGGGGAAGAGCTTCTCTCTGCAAAGGTCGGAAAGCAAGAGAGGTTTTTCCCAGTTTTTTGTTTTTAACGTGTGTTCAGCTTTCTCAGTGGTTTAACAGGTTGTCAGCTCTCAAAATTCATCACTGATTGGTTTTTGTCAGATATAGAGGAAGCTCTTAGCAGCTCCTCTCAGCAAAATCATTTCCATGGGTGGCTTCTTCCCTCTTCACCAAATACCATATATTCAAAACCAACAGAGAAATCCATACCAAATTTCAGCCAGATTTCCTCACTTTTGTTTCCTGAGCAGTTTGGGGATGCACAATAAGCCTCCAGTAAGTGCCACTAAGCATGGTGAACATATTTGTCCCAATTTTAATTTAGTTAAATATTCCCATCCAAAACACTGCCTAATTAAAGTATCCATTATAATTCTGTAATGACAAGTTAATGGAAAAATTCTCCTCTAGAACTCAATTAAATTATTTCTATTAATAAATCTTGAAAAGCTGTGAAAAAAAAATCCCCATTAAATGCATACTTAAGATCCATACAAGGTCATTACTTGTTATGCTTCATGACAGGTTCAGCCTATTTCTATGAGGGATGTAAAGTATAATAAAATACCTCCTAGATCATGCAATTTTCTGTGAACTTGGACATGTAAACATCAACTAAATAGTCTGAGCTGCATTTCCACTTGGCTTCTGTATCACTTGATGGTTAAATATGTTGTAACAAGAAAATCCTATTGCTGTAGTAAAGTCCAAGAAGAATCAGGCTCAATCATATAATTCATTGTTCACTTACTGGAAGGGAAGGGGAAAAATAATTCCATAAAGTTGGCAAATTTAATGCACACATAAAGAACACAAAATATCAAACTCTGAAAATGGGTATTACTTTGTGATTTTTCAGAGCAGGTGATACTTTAGGTTATCATCTTACACTGTTCAGTGAGGGCTTCCAATAGGCCTACAAAGAGCCAAAAATATAATTTCATGCATTTGAGATTAAAATATTGCATTTTAGTGGGATAAAGATTTTACTCTTGACTTATAAAAGGTCTTTCCTTGAGATCATACTTAAAGGTCAGAACTTACACTGTTACATTGGATGCCTTCTTTAGACAATAGTAAGAGTCTAATCCTTGTTTTCTAAATCCACTACATATTTAAATTATTGAAAGAACACATACACATATGAAATTTAATTTCTGCTATTAGTACAACTTTAGATAACCCTTAACATTTTTTAATCCAATAATTCACTAGAGTAAATCTTAACCACCTCAATCAAGAGTATATTATTTTCATTTCT
Source organism: Oenanthe melanoleuca (assembly GCF_029582105.1). Classification (NCBI taxonomy): domain Eukaryota; kingdom Metazoa; phylum Chordata; class Aves; order Passeriformes; family Muscicapidae; genus Oenanthe; species Oenanthe melanoleuca. The sequence goes on from NC_079336.1 coordinate 96,857,171, forward strand.
TTCCTGTTCTTTGCCCCAGGACTGTGACCTACTTGCTTTTTGAGGGTAGAGGAACTTCTTACAAGAACATGTAGTGATAGGACAAGGGGGAATTACTTTAAACTGAAAGAGGGTAAGTTTAAATTGGATATTAGGAATAAAAAGGCTTTAATGTGAGAGCAGTGAGGCACTGAAACAGTGTTCCAGAGTTATGGATGCCCCATCCCTTAGAGTGTGTAAAACCAGGCTGGATGGAATTTTGAGCAGCCTGGTCTAGTGCAAGGTGTCCTGACAGGAATGAAATGATCTTCAAGATCTTCCAACCCAAACCCCTCCATGGTTCTATATTGGTGAAACACTGACCATGCAATTAACATAGCAGGTAGCTTTTCCAAGAATCACTTATCAAGGAACAAAGGAAGTTGTGGGTACAAGGAATCTCATGCAGACCTGTCCCTCTGGATGCAGTTTGACTGAGAGCCAGCCTCTCTATTGCACAGATACAACAGCCTGAGTGTCCTCTGAGCTGTCCCTGCTCACATCCCCTGGCTGCAGGGGAGTAGCATCCTCTTGGGCTGGGATCTCTCTCAAGGTGCTGCTTGAGGCACAGAGACCTCTCGGAGAATGACACTGACAGGTCCAAATAAAGCTGTCTCTAAACTGACACTTGAATGTACACCCCAGCTTTGAAACCACCTTTCTTCTGCTAGAGGTTGCACTTAAAAGTTCCCAGCCTATGCAGACCCAGTGCAAAAATACAGCCTCAGACATGAAATGCTGCTCCCATAAGGATTCTGGTAGCTGGGTTCCACACAGCCTGTTTTGTCACCCCAATCAGACCTTCTTTCCTGAACCTTCATGGGAAGAAAGCATGAAGGGAGAACACAAACAGTGCTTGTTAGTGAGAAAAGTTGGACTGGGAAATGAGATGCAGCTCCCAACAAACATGTCTCATCTGCAAGCAGGTGAGCCAGAGGAGGAAGAGCAAATCAAGTGCAGGATAAATTAAACCTGCTGCACAAAAGAGAGCAAAGTCTTCAGCCAATTACATTTGGAAGCGCACAGAATGTAAAATGCCAATTATGTCAGTTGCCATTGACACAACTCTTGAGTTGCTGGTGGAATTAATATCATCAGGAAAAGCATAAAGTACCCTAATACAAGGCAGTCAAAGGAAGTTACTAGAAATGACTAGTGACATTTCTTCATACCAGCTGGACTTCATAAAACTCACGAGTCCTTAAAAAGAAAAATTATTGCAAAAATCTCAAAGAACTGTTTAAAAGTTTAGTGCAAAGACAGACATAAGCTACTGGCAAATCAAAATCAGCTTCTGTCTTAGAAAAGAAGAGATGGGGAGAAATGGGAGCTGTACATCAGCCATCTTAATTATATTGTGGAGAAGCAAAACATAACTGAAGGTGGAAGCAACTACTGCAAAATACACTTTTAAATGCTGGACAGGAAGCTGCAAGGACTGTACTAGGTAAGAAACTCTCATGAAAATCTCACCAACTATGCACTTGTTTCTTCTTTTTGCTTCGGCAAAATTAGGAATCTCTTTTAATCTTCCCAAAGGAGGGTAGCACTTCAAAATATCACTCCCACCCTACAAAAAGAAATCTGACCAACTCAAACTAAATCCTTTCCCCAAAACACTACTTCAGACTGGTGCTAGAGACTAGAGGTTAGAATTCAGTGTGATTTCCTGCGATTCTCAGATGTTCCTCCTGTGGAAAATTAGCTCAGTGCCCAACACAAAGAAGATTTTACAGATTTGTCCCTATGGCCAAGCACAGAAAATCATTGACACAAAATTGCAGTACAAACACATATGAGAAATGGAGGTGCTTTAGCATCCCTGAGGTAAAATAACTGCAAAGGAGCCTAATGAAAGCACAGAAGGCAGAGGAGCCACACAGCCAGCCAGGAAGAAATACATCCTCTTCTGCCATGGTTTAGGGAAGCTTGAGGGATGCTGTGAAAAAAATGTTTTGCACCAAACAGAATCCTATTGAAGCAATGATAAAATATCACTGGGACCAATAAAAAGGCAAAAGTAACCACAGGCCAGTAAGTTGGATTGATACCCACCCTTCCCTCACCAATGCATTTTTTTTTTCTCCCTTCTCTGTGAAGATTTCAGGACTCACATGGCCTTTCATGCCTGTGTTAACCAGTCAAAAGTTAAAACACAAAAGACAGGAACGCATCAGCAACACCATGACCAAACTCTGTCTACTTAGCAGTGAACAAAAAAAAAAAAACCCAAAAAAATAAAAATAAAATAAATTATGAAGTGAAAAAAATCAAATATTACTAAACTATATATACATATATATGCACCCTCCACACTGTACAAGAAATAAAAGAAGAGGGTGAATGGCTTTCTACACAAAGGAATATGAACTCTTTCAACTGGCAAAGGAGGAGAATATGGATCTCAATGTTTATATTTTATCATTTGGCTGCAGTACAAATATTTATTACCTTTTTTTTTTCTTATCAGAAGCAGGAATGAATTCCATCCAAGCTAAGACTAAAGCCACATCAGTTTCAGATGCCAAGATTACTTCTGGCACAGTATAAAAGCATTGCAGCAGATCTCTAGTTAGGGGTAGAAACAAGCCAAGACACAGACCCTCACTCAACAACATGAAAAGGGTCACAGTTTATTCATCTTTACAGATTAGTCATCCTGATTCTGACTACAGCATGCTCCTACTGTAGGGTTCAACTGCAGGCTCTGACTGCTGGCTGTTTCCTGCTGGACTGTGACTGCAAGAGTTGGTTTGCAGACTCAGACCACAGACTCTAACTCCATCAGGCCCAGACTGACCTCACAGCAGATCTTTCACAGGAGCAGCTCTCCTTGTTTCTGTCTTCCTCAGAGCTCCTCAAGGTCCTCTTTCTCCAGGCCCTCTTCCTTAAGGGTCTCTCTGACCAGCCAGCCCACCCCTTTTATCACACTTACCTTTATTAGTCACAGCTGCAACCCATTAAGGGCAAGGCTGTTCCTCTTCTTTGGTAATTAGTACAACTGTGACTTATCAGGGGCTAGGTTGCCTGTAATCCCTTCTTCTACCCCTACATAAAAATAGTTTTCCTTTTATGTTATGAACTCCCTTTGCTGATATATAAACAGATGTGAAAGGAGCCTCCAAACTACAAAGTTTTAGATCAAAAATATTTTGTTGTTTGGCATTAGCTTTCCTTGAGGACAAACCCACTAGGAAATCAAGCTGGGAAGCCAACAACCTCTTAGCTTAGATTAGAGAACACCTGAGAAGCTTAAAACCCTTTCAATGAACTGATTTGGGCTCAAAAAATGTTAACTGCTCTGTGTGTGGTTCAGTGAATGTTTAAAGATGGGTGCAATCAGACTGATCTGGAGTCAGCAGAAACGCAAACCGGATAAGTGACTTTTCATGGGCTGGGACAGCTCCTGGTGACCCACACACGGTGTTATGGGCACATCCCACCCAACCCCAAGCTGAGCTCTGTGTATTGTACTGTACTGTATAGTACAATAACCAACCAGAAGTTCCTTCAGCCGTGCCCACCAGGAAGCTGCACAGTGCTGTGGTGATCAGATACCAGAGGGACTTCATCTGACTGACTCAGCTGAATACAAGAATTCAGCATCCAAATCCAGCTCCAACCTTTATCAAAATTTCAAACCCAATTTCAAATGGACTGTAAGTGGACCTATCCTATACACTGGGCAAGTCATAACTTAAGACATATTTTGCAGTAACCATGCCTATACAACACAAATACAGCAACAAATCCTGCAAATTGAAAAGCTGTTTTCCCCCTTTCAGTCCTACTGACCTGTCAGTAGTCAAACCACAGCATCTGAAGTTCATTCAGCATTTATACCCTAAGAAGTTTGATAAGAAGCTAGATTTATGTTACATAATTTATATAAAACTCACTCACAATGGCAAGAGTAAACTGCCTGGGCTACAAAAAGCCTGGTCATGAAAGGCAGGACATCAAGGTGCCCCTCCTATGATGCCTTGAGTTTTAGCTTTTATATTTTTCAGAATCTCTGCTGCATGGTGTGTAACTATGAAACTTCATGTTAGGTGTTAGTAAGTTCTCTTCACAGGGCAGTTAGACAAAACAATCCCTTCCCAGCTGGAGAATCAAGGACACTCATTACCCAAAATGCATAAACAACAGCAAAGGGAAAGGGGCAAAGCCAGGGGGTTGAGACTTCGTAATCTGGGACTGTGGTTGGACAATTGACCCCAATATGTAGATGAACCAAAGCTTATAAAAGTGTCAAAACTTGTGACTGGATTCCATCTTGGATTTGACTTGGATGTGGCTCAGCCAGGCTCTTGCTCTGCCCAAGGTGTATCCTTTCAATAAATACCTATTTTATTCCTTTGTTCTGTCTAGTCTCTGTTCCAGGTCAGCCTTTCCAGGTATCACCTCCACAATTTTATTGCAAACCAGTCAGAATTTTGTAGTCCAAAAATGAAAGTTGTTTCCATCCTTTTTCTTTTTTTTTTATTTTTTAAATTGTAGGAGCATAGAGTCATTTAGGTTGAAAAACATTCCTAAGATCCAAGTCCAACCATTAACACTTCATTGCCACCACTAAATCTGATAGCCTCAACTACATCTTCTAATTAACTTGAGAGATAATGACACAAACTTCTTTTCCAGAGTCTGTTCCAATTCTTGACAGCCCTTCCCCAAAGAAGTCTGTTCTAAGATCCAATCTAGACCTCTCCTGGTGCTACTTGAAGCCATTTCTTCCCATCCTGTTGATTGTTACTTGTGAGAAGAGACCATTTTGTAACAATCTAAAATGTAGAGGTGCTGTGGCATTATGTGGGAGAAGCAAACACTGACACTTGTTCAACAAACTTATCCCTACATCATTTATTCCCTAAAGTTTACACAATGAAGTTTTCACCCTTTTCTTGATTTTGCAGTTGCTCTAGGAAATTATTATTCTGCTGACTGAGAAAACTTTCCCTCATTTCCATCTACCCTGGAAAAAATGTAATATATGAAATGGGACAAAGTAATGTTGGTGGGGAAAAAAATCTTCCACTGAGGAGCCAAAACATCAAATATTCATTTTAGTGAGGATTTTGTCCAACAACAGTTTAACATTTTTCAATCAGACCCAAAAAGAATTGGCCTTCTCCCTCCCTCAGGCCAGCCAAGCATCTCTGCTGCCCATTTTGCATTGTCCATGGACAAAGTGTCACTGAGGGTGCATCCCAACAATCTGATCCTTTAAAGGAAAACAGTGATCATCAGACTTACACACAACATGGAAATGTTTGTTTGACTCCATCTACGAGGAAAGCTATTGCATTGGAAAACTAGACCATATATCTGTTATCTCCAATTCCTTCTGGTTTTGTACTTTGTAATTAAAGTTTCACTTTATCCTGGCAGAAAACTGTCACGAATCCCAGGGCAAAAGGGATGAGGTTAAGCCAGATACAGCATTGATTCCAATAAAACATTTGCAGTAGCAGTACACTATAGGTAATACATGCAGGAAATCAAATATTCTTTGCATATGCTGCACTCTAACAACCCTTTATTTTAATTAAAAGACACTGGTAAATATTTTGTGCAATCTTGTAGAACAGCAGGAGCATGTGTGTGTACCAAAGGAAGAATCTTGCCTCTCCACTGGACAAAATAAGGGAGTGCCATGGGAAAATGCTTTGCTTCTTCATTAATCTGTATCAAATAAATGTACAGTTCAGATGAAGGCTTAATATATATCCTTCAGATAAAAGTTAGTAATAAATCAAATCAGCCAGGAAACAGAAACTAAATGCCTCGATAGCATGACCCATGTTGCATAGATTTAACAAAAAATATTGTTATTTAACAACAAAAAAGATTGTATCTAACAAACAATATTTTTTAAAAAATTCAATATTAGGACACATTATCAATGTGTGTATTTTATAAAACTCAATCAAGACGAATAACTAAACAATTTTTGATAAAATATTACACATAATCTGAGAGATAGCATGCAAATATATCTGCAGCATATTGATCCAACTGTTATTTTTACAATTTTTTCTGAACTGTAAGGAATAATGAGACATTGACAAGAGCAGTTTGGTGTTTTTCCCATAATATGCCACTAATTTTTAAGACTGATAGTTTCTAATGGTAAAAAACATTTGTTTGCTATTTTCCCATTAAATACTCAGCTGCATCCATTTAAAATTCTGAATAGGAATAAACCAGCTCCAACATTACACTATCTTTGTTTACTTTGTTTACCTCTTAGCAGTTTTGGAGACTGAATTCTTTATGTGAGCAATGGTGAGAAGTCAATGGGACAATTCAGAGCATCTCTGTTAGATGCATCAGTCAGACCTCCCCACTATGCTGAAATTTGAAAGATTTATTTGGAGAGCAAACAGATTACTTCTATTCAAGACACAAAATCTGAGAGAAACAACAATTTGCTTGAATTAGATTTCAAAAGAAATCTAATTTTATTATGAACATGGTGAAACTCTATACTTCAGGGAGGTTGCTGTCTGGTTTTTGAGGAGTCAGTCCTTTATGAAGAAAGCCACCAGTTTGGGCCATCCAGTTAAAGACAATGAAACATAGATATCTCTTGGCTGGAGTCAGTAATTCCACAGAAAACAGTGAACTTCAGAACCAATTGGTTAAATCTGTCCTAAAGGCATGGACTGAAAGCTAGCATCTTTACATTTTCACAAGAAGCCCCTCTTCCTACCAGTATCAGATTTTGGATTTGCCAAATCTTTCTAACTGTAAATGCATTGCTGATTCTTTCATGCTCTGTGCCTGGAAACCTTGGCATCTTTTTCCTTTAATAAAATGTGGAAGTCTGGTATTTCCTACTTCACTCACATCTTCCCTTTGATCTTCACCCATGGGGTTGTCAGCAGCATCACTTAAATGCAGGACATGGCTATTTTCCAGGATTTCTCTTTGGTTTACTGGATTTTTATTTAGAACTGTGCTCTGCTGCTGTTGTGACTGTTCTAGGACGTGCCAGCCCCTGACAGCCAGAGGAATGCTATTGCTGTCTCCAGCACACCTTTCTTTCTCATAAATGCCTCCTTCCCTCAGGGGAGACAACACTACACTTCCACTAAACAGCTGGTGGAAGCACTGGTGATTCTCCTAACAACTGGCAGCAGCCATGCTGCTCACTATATTTAATAGCTATAAAAAATTTAACATCCCAACAGACAGTTGGCATTGCTATGACTAGGGTACTTATTAAAAACCTTGGCAGGTATTTTTATTGCACTTTAATTGCAGAGGGTAATTCAGAAGGCATACCTGTAATTTAAGTCTCCAAATTAGGGCCTGTGATTTATGACAAAGGCACTAGCAGAGTTTTATTGCAACCTAACTGTCAGCATCTGTGCTCAGGTAACCCTGATCTCCAAATATTCTCTGCCAGAGTAAAAGTATCAGTGCAGGGAGAAAAAAAACCCACAAGCACACAAAGCACACAGAAGGAAGATAACAACTAATTTTTTCTTCATCTAACTGGAACAACAGTAAAACAAAGAAGCCCAAATGCCAGAATTTTCTACATGGCACATGGGTTGCACCACTGGGCTACTCAAAGGTTCCCCACACCTCTACCCATACATGGCCATCTCCTTGCAGCTCTTTGCTCATGATCTTCCACTGCTGCTACAAAGAAAATCCTAAGGAAGGTTTCCCTGTGCATGGAGGAACCTGTGGAATAACAGACCCAGACAGGTTCTGCCCACTCCCTTCACACAGCAGTAACCACACAGAGATTTTTAAATTAACATCCAATGCCTAACAGACTGTTAGCAGAAGGAAAAGACCAATAATATTTCCTGTGCACAGGTTCAGGGCAATTGAAGACTTTTTCCAGAACTGTTGATTTCCCTTGAAAAGCAGCAGTCCCCACTGCCTGACTCCTACAAGGAAAGATCATTTCAGTTACTATGAAGCTGTAGCATGAAGCACATAAACATATTACTTCCTAATTATTTGAATTCTGGCTGCTATTTACTTTTGGTTTAGGAAAAAGAAGAAGGAAACCTTCCTATTCTTCTGATTTTTTTTTTCTTCCCTGAAGAAAGTTTACACAGCTTCCATGAGCCAAGTCCAAAAAAATGCCTGTGATGAGCCAAAGATTGTCACTCCTAAATATCTCACAACATCATGGCCAACCAGGAGAAATTCCCCTTGCCACTTTACAGTGTATCTCAGCAGTAATAAAGTATGCTTAATGCCCCCAGATGTACAGGTATCCAGTGACAAAAACATCCTTTAGGGGGGAGGGGTAGGCTTTGGAACCAGAGGTGGAAACAGATAGAAAACTGAAGTGCCTGTGACCCAAGAGCTGTAAGCTGGAGCCATGAATTACTGAATTCCAATAGCAGTTTAGAACAATATAAAACCTACTATTTTGACAATGATTAAAAATCCACAATTTCTTCCAGCATCCTCTTTAGTTCCCTCCTCAGCCTATTAGCTATGTTTTCACTTGTCCATATTTTTCCCCAGTGGGAGAACAAACACTTGTGTGAAACAAAACCATTCTTGTTCACTAAAATGCTGAAGTGAAACACTAAGAAAGTCTTAGCACTGCTCCATAATCCCACTCTGTATTTAGCAAAGCTAAATCCTATTTATGGATTCAAACATGTTTAGTACCAAGCAAAGTCAAGAGCCAATTACATCCCCAACATCATTATCCCAGTGACAGAACAATATAAAACCCAATAACAGCTTCTCATTGATCAGCTAATCAAACATGTTTCTAGGAGTTTGGTTACCACAAACAAACTACAACATGGCCACATTCTTAAATGTTTTCTTTGTTAATAATAAAGAATTAACTGTATGTCTGCAGTTTTACAGATTAAAGTAATCCTTCCCTCTTGTCCTAAAGAAGCACATTGCATGCTTGTAGCTGATTGTTATCTCATAAAATGATAAACATTCATCTTAGGCTGGCTGTCAGGTGGTCACTGGCATTTCCATCTTCATCCCTATACATTCAGAGACCAAAAGAACATCCAGAGGTGTTGTTATTGGGAATACTTTTAATAGTTTTCCCACTGGAGCACAAAGAGAAACAATAGGGTCCAAAAAGTCACAGTGCTGAATCGTCTTTCAGCCCTGGTCAGAATCAATAAGTAGCTCTGAATGGCCACTCTTCTGACAATAAAAGCCTAAAAGAAAAATAAGAAAGGAGGAAAAAAGAGAAAGAAAACATTAATCACTGTAAATCAATAGAGTAATGAAATCTTCTTTCATTGGAAATAACAAGAAGGACACTTCATTTAATCATAATTTCCCACAGTCCAGCCCCACTTTCTACCCCAAGTTATGTACACACATAGAGAGAAAGAGCAGCTGTGCTCACCAGCACCACACACTCATTCATCTTATGGTTTTTCCTTTTTTTCTTTTTATTTTTAATGGATATTTTTTCTCTTCCCTCAAGGGTATTTTCAAAGACAAATCCAAGGCACATTAGGAGACACCCAGTTCTCACCATTAAGGCACTTGCTTCCCATACTAAAAAGTTTTAACATGTTTTTCACCCAATAAAAGCTGGATTCTAGCAGTAACCAGCTCTGCACAAATGATGAAATGCTTTTAGAAAACTGAGTGAAGGTTTAGCACTTTGTCCCCAGGCATACAAAGGAGAACAAAGAGAAAAGGGAAATCAGAGCAAGGACTAAATGTTTCACCATCCTTCTAGTCAGCATTACTGGTATTGACCAGAGAAAAGATCTCAGACACCTATTCCCTGCCTGCTCCAATTATAGGAGCATTGGAATGAACTTAGAGAGCAAAAAGAAAGTTCCACATCCAAAACACCAACATCATTTTCTTTTTTCAGTACCATTTTCTTGATGCTTTCTAAGGCTTTTAAGGTGCAAGAACTCAATGCCAGTGTGTGTTGTGACAGAGGGACACTGTTTTTACCCACATGAAAGAGTCCTTTCTGAAGTGATCCACTCACAGGGTAGAACTGGGATACAGGAGTTTGAGTTTGTTTTGTCTGGTTCAGGCTTTTGTTTCTTGGCAAAATCCACTGCACCAGTAATCTCTCTTAGCCAAAAGTCTTTTGAAAAAGAAGTTATCAATGTTCTCTGCTGTTCTTTGATAACAAATGAGATCAGGTATCAAGGTTGTCAAAAACTGAAAAAAATAAAAAACCAAAACATCCCTATTTTTTAAAAAATTGCTATCATTTTATTTCTACCCCATCCCAGTGACCAGAGGTGTCTCCAGGGAGCCCAAAAACTGGAAGGCCTGAAGTTCTCAACCATCCTCACCAACCCAGCAATGGCACCAGATCTTCCCATCACAAAACTGAAGAGGCCAGGCTGATCTGTTCATGTCAGTTGCCACTTGTTTGCAATAAAATCGTATTAAATCTGAGTAGATGGCCCATTATGCTCTTGTTCTTGAAGGGTTCACCAAATCCTTAAAAAGATGAGAAGCTTCCTGAATATCTGGCACCATGAGGCCTGCATTTCCCTAGCTATGCCATCATTTGTACAATTTAAGCACTACTGTGCAGGTCAAATAACACGCACAGCCTCAGTTTAGAAGTATTCAATAGCCAGACATTCAAAGACATTCAATGACATTTTCCTTTGGGATGCATTGTACCTGTGCTGGGGAAGAAGAAATAGCCATCAAAAAATGGCATTACAAGAGATAAATTTTCATATACCATCAAATGTTCCATTGGGAGCCTTTTTTTTCTTCACCAAATGACAAATATCTGTGCTTATTAAACCATATCTAGGATGGTCTTTGAATATTTGAACTGGTTCTCACCATCAAAGCCTGACAAAGCTGCAAGAAGTGAACAGATAAACTCTGATACCCCCAATAGGCAGTAGGTTAAAGTGAACATTATCAAGAGGAGCCACTATTTCCCACTTCTTTTGGATGATTTCTAGCAGTTTCCAAATGTGAGAACCACATAAACTCATTTTTACTTGATTTGCTCAAAAAAACAATCTCACTTGGTATTTATCAGCAACCCATTTTTCCTATACACGCACAGATCCTGAATTTAGTATCCAGAATCAATTAAGTACATTGAGGATTATGCTGACCTTGAATAATAACAATATTTATTTAAAAAATGCTGGAAACAGCAAGCTAGATACTTCAATCTTTTCTCCATCATGAGAAGCACCATATATGGACAATAAGGTTCCGGATAAGCAATATCCCAAATGACCAGAAGCTGCCCTGGAGAATCACCAGCTGAAACCTTCCACAATATTTAGTATTTTTTTAATATGTACTGGCTGCTGAGATCACATGGTTTTATCTTTGCTTCCATGGGGGCATTATCTGTTCCCCAGGTCTGTACAGGACAGCTTGAGATGATGCATTATGTCATTTCATCCTACAGAGGAAGAGGAGATAGTCAAGACTAAAAATATATTTTGAGTATCAGTGTAGCACTTCACCTTCCCCACTTGTTTGCACCACACACCACCCAGTTCATCACATGCTCTGTCACAATATTGAATCACAAAAATGCCTTTAGCTTCAGTGTTCTACCTATTACAATAAGGAAGGATTTTCACTCACAGCTGTATTAGACAAATTATGCCAAAACAAAGGTTTGCACATTTGTATTCAGAATCACTTGAATAAAGTAATCTATAGCAGCTCAGCCAATGAAGAACTAAAGTCGTGATCTGGAATGCTTGCTTCAAAATAAAATTAGGAAGTGTTTAAGTGTGTACTGCCAAATAATCTTCTAGAGGATTTCCAAGTTAAATTCTGTTGCCAAACTGCCCATTGAGGGAATCCCACTCACTACTGTGTTAATACCTTGGACTTCCTCCTGGACAAGACAAGGATGTGCAGTACACCTGGTTTAAGGAAAGAGAAAAAAATGTCCATATTATCCAGGAAGGCTAGAGGGAAAACAAAAGAGAACAAAACAAAACAAAACAAAAACAAACAAAATAACAAACAAATAAAAACAACAAAAAAAGGGTTGTTACTGTGCTGGAAGCCAATTTGATTAATTGAGACAAAATATTTCAAGCATTTTAAGGCTGATGTGGTTACAATGCTTTCAGAGTACCTGATTTATTTCTTGAACAAAACTGCCATGTATTTGGTACCATGCAGCTTGAAACAGAAAACCAAAACACATAATAATTCTCATAAGAATTTATGCTTTCTAGAAACCAACCATACCCCAAAGATGCATTTCTATTCTGCAAAAAGAATGCCAGTTCAGAAGGGTATGCTATATATAAGGTGCACAGCTACAAAAAGTTAATAGACTTAACTTCACTGCAGAAAATTCTCAAAAAATCTTCTTTCCTTGACTTAATCATCAGAAATTGGGAAGTTTTTGCATCTAATACAGATACATGTGGACCTCTGGCTTATTTTATAATACAGCCTGAAAAGTAAGTATTTATTAAATATACTTTATAGATAAAAATGTTGAATTAATATCAAAATCTTCCATAGCTTGTCAAAAGGATTTGATTAAAGAGAAGGTACCTTTAAAAAAAATCATAGGATAAAAAACCTGGAGAAGAAAATACGTGGAAGCAGCCTTCACAGGCAGGATCAAGGCAAACAGCAATAATTTCCAATCAATCAGTTTATCTGCAAGTTAGGAAAATGAAAGAAAAAGGTCCAGTGGGCACATGTGAAGTCTGTTATGATGTCTCCCCTGCTGGCTTTAGGATTGCACCTACACTGACAGATGAGCACATCTAGAAAAGCCAAGAAATACTAAATATGTTTAAAGCCTAAAGTTTGCTTCCATATGAAGGAGTGTAGTTATTAGAAGATGTAGTCCTGCAATTTGGAGTAGCTAATGATAATCCCATCCTCAATTCCTATATATTCCTTATAGTTTCTCTTTCATCACATATACAAAACCAAGCACAAGTAGATTATTGTGGGTCTTCTTTCTTTTGTTGTTGTTGTTTTTTTCTCTGGCCTTTGTTATTTACTCATAATTTACCATGCAAAAAATGTGCTATTTCTTTATTTAAATGCAGAACACCAACATCATGCAGAATTGACAGCAGTGAAATATGGAGCTTAGCACAGAAAATTCCTTTCTGAAAGAGAACTTCAGAGCAGCTTTCCCAAACTCCAGCCAAACTCCCAGACTTCTGGAGAGAATTCAGACTATCTGTAACTTTTCTTATCAAGCTCGGAGAAGTTTTATAGCATCTGCTCCAAGAATTTTAACAGGTGAAAAATTGACAGCATGTAACATAACTTGAACGGATATCTAATATTCTGAATTCATGGGGGAACTAATTCTGAAGACTATTTAATTCCTTGTTCTAGGAAAATTCCCACTGAAGTCAATGAGACTGTGTGGGGTGAATTCAGAAACTAAAATGCAAAATGGTACAATAGCAGCCAGCCCCTGAGAGAAAAGATCTTGTGAAGAATAGCTCTTACAACAAAAGTTTAACTTATCAAAACCCTCACATGGCTTCAGACTTCACTTTAATTAGCAATGAATCAACTTTCAAAACGTTTCTTGAGGTCTATCAAATTTTAAAGCAATGCTGGGTTTATTTTCACAAGCAACCTACAAAGTCAGTGTATAGATTTTCCCCAAAAAATTCGAGAGAACTGACAGCTTCTGCTTCCTTCGGTTGTTTTGAACAAGCTGTACTTTCTGAGGACAGATCAAAGGAAACAGAATGAGGATATTAGCAGTTGCCATATTTTGTCAGCAGGGTTACACCCAGACAAGCATCCCAGGGGCACTGCCAGGTGTTTCAGGGAAGAGCAAAGAGAGCAGCTGCTCAGTGACATTTGCAGATCCTGGCTCTGCTTCCCTTGATGGTGCTGTAGCTACTTAGGGCAGTACCATGACAGCACAGCACAAACCCTCCACTTGATCCAACAGGACACTTTCCCTTCAGAAATCTCACAGTGGATAACTAGGAATAGCTTGTTCAAGCATTGAGTGAGTTGGCTTACATGGGAAGCATGTAAATTCTTATTCTTCTGGCAATTATTCTCCTCCCTTATTGGAGTATTTAGTTAGAGCACAGCTGTTGGCATCACCACATTACAATTTTTAAAGGGTATTTCTTGGAGTTTGTGGCCTGGTTATTGGTGGGGGTTATTGGGAGCATTCTAATAGATGTCTCTCTCATGAAAGAATGGAAATAAGCATAATTCTTTTGAGAAGGTATTTCAGCAGGCAGGACCAGATCATCAGGCTTCCTGAACTGGTTCATGCTTTTGGGAGTCAGCAGAGCTGCACTGATTGGCACCCTGGGGAACTTCCTACCCTAATTCCTGCTGGTTTCCTCACAGATAGGATCTTGTCACCACATTATTCCTTAGGCACATTTTGTCACATCTCCTGCGTTGCTCTTCATGAAGAAGAAACAGTAGTTATTTTGCTCAGCCTCAAAGTTACAGTGGAAGCCCAGGGCAGAATGTTTTGCTCAATTTCTCCATTCATCAGTGTAAATAATTACTACTGAACCTGCAAGAAACAGAAAAGTAAAACATTACCCTCACTTCTCAGCTTACACAAACATCTTCTGAAATATCAGGTCCTCCAGACTTATGTGTTTTAAATGCATTAATATCAGCTATGCTTCTGCAAAATCCAATCATTCTATCAAAAGACAATAATTAAAACTCAGAAAGACTGAGCAGAAGTTTTTGCACAGACTAAGCACAGCAAAGCTAAACATATTCCCATGAATCAAGAGCTCATGGTATACATGAACTGTAGCAACTCTTCAACCCTGAAAAAGATAATTGGCATAGGGATCAAAGGGGTTTTTCAGTTTGGATGTATGATAACAAAAAAGAGTTAATGCTGTAACTACTGAGAAGCTCTTGTAAAACTGAGAAAAGTAACAACTTCTTTAAAATCTGTGAAAAAAAAATCCCTTCTTTTGCTTCTGAGGAATTGCTACACTTCAGCAGGCACCAGTAACTTGAATGTACTGGAATTGGATCAACAGCACATTTCTTTCAGGAAGCTTTGTTTTTTGTATTGAAGAAATTAACCTTTTTCTAAATTAAACACTGCTTGAAACAAAGCATCCCTTCTCCCTGAGTCTCAGCACCTCAGGTTTAGTGGCACAAGAAGTTTGTCTGCCAGGTTAAAACAATCTAACTTTGAAAGGGAGGGAAGAAAGACAATTCCCATCTCACCTCTTGTTTAATCCCCCAAAGCTTGGAAGAGAGCTTTGACATTTTCATCCACATATTCAGCAAAGGGTTATTTTTTTCTAAGCCAAGCTATGCAAGACCCACCTTGGGATTTCACTCATGGCTTGCTACAAAGGTATTGCATATGCTTTGCTTCGAGGCTTTTACCAAACAGAAGAGTCCAGATATATCCAGCCCTCGTTGGAGAGAACATATTTTCATTAGACCTCATCTAAACAGACCTGAGCCATGGGACATCCTCCAGTAAGAGCAGAATCAAGGCTCCAGCAAGCTGTGATTTTTAAAAAAACAGAGCTGGCAAAAGCTGTGAAACATTTCCACCACAGAAGAGTTTACAAGGTACAGAAGTAACAAATTCTAGTCTAAAAGTCTGTACCATTAATCAGGCCTTGCAATCACTCACTCCACCAGGTGGTTACACTGCAGCATCATAAATGAAGTCAGAAAATTTTAAATTCCCAGGGTGGAAATACCCAGCACATGCTCTTTGTGATTATTTGGCTTTGCTGTTATATATCTCAAGGAAGCATCAATCAGGATGGCCATAAACTTCTGAAAAGTTGCAGTCTAAGCACAGTTTTTATAAAGAGTTAACTCCAAATATTAAGGGAAAAAGAAAACCAAACCTCATCACTGAGCACTAACATACTTCTTAAATTCTCCTGAACAGCCATTGATTTGGAATAAAGAAAAGCAAACTTACCCATTTTATGAACAGTGTCTTCTAAAATAGAAAGGAGTAAGATGGAAGGAGGAACAGATCTCACATGAGCCAAGAGGAAAGGAATCCACACTGGGCAGGTTCAGAAACTCTCTCTCACTTTACAGCAGCCTTCTCTTTCATTTGCTTCCAGCTATTTCAGATCACCTGCAAGTTTTATGTCATAAAACATTTTAAAAATAAGTTTATGAAAAAGGTCTCTTCTTACAGATTTTTAGCACTTTCTTCTTACAGACCATTGACTGTTTTTTTCAAGGGGATCTTTAAAAGGCTGGACTGGCACACCAGTCTATTAAACAAATGCTAACTTTTACTTCATGAGTTTGCCACAATCAAAGTCCAGAACCCCTAGGCATTTCCAAGGCCAAAAGGCAGTTCCATCCCCTGAAAAAAGGCTGAGAGACTTAAAGTCTGAGTCCCTAAAGACTTCCAATTGTTCATGAGATGCAGCAATTTTGTATCTACTGATTATTCACTGATATTTATTTTGCCTGTTGCTCTTTCACTTGTTGGCAAACTTTATTTTTTCACTCATATCTACTTGTATTTCATTTCTCCATACTGGTGGGAAAGAGATTGGTTGAAACTAAGGGGAAGTAACTAATTTTAGAATGTCCATCTTTTAATTTGTCTTAAAACAAGTCACAGAGTTAAAGCTTCAGGATGAGAGTTTTAACCTTCCATTCTATTGTTACAAGGCTAAGAGAAGCTGACTCAGAAATTTCTCCGGGGGCTCTGTGGTTAAAATCTCCTTCTTACCTAGGCAAGAGCTGATTTTTCTTTCTGCAAGCTTTATCCATCCATCCATCCATCTGGCTTTCCACTAAACCAGCAGGAGAGCCCTGAAGGGTGAAATGGGTTCTTTATTGCACAACTGCTTTGTGAGTGCTTCTCCACCTTTTCACTCAGTGATCAGAATCCAGAAGGAGAGCTGCAGATTCTGTGAATAATGTCATCTGCTAAGAGTGCACTTCTCTGTAGGGAAGTACAAAAAACATGTCTGATGTCAGAAAATACATTCATAATTGGTGCAAGATCTCCCAGCACTAGCTTTTCTTGTCAATTGTAGTGATTGCCAGCCAAGAAAAGATGCAATTATCAGAAACCCAGTGAGCCAGATGGAAGATTTTGGATTACATGTAAAATCCTCTCATATCTTTCCATCTACTTTGAGATAGGAGAGATGAGCATAAAATTGTCTTGCATGAGAGAAAATAATTTGGAGTACACAGACTCAGGCATACAACTCCTCTCAGATTGAGATTTGCCTAAATAGGAAGTATACATGTGAGAAATTCTCCTACATGTTTGTGGCCTAGAGACCTTGCAGGACTACCATTCCTTTGTAGCAATTTTTTTCCAAAGTTACATATCATTGGATAATTCCAAAAAGCAGTGGACCTCTTAATGTAGAGCAGTATTTGTCATTTAACCACCCATAATACTCTACCAGATATCTTGGCATAACTGACACAGTGACACACTGTAGGTTTGGAATGTTTTATTTCAGATTCTATACAGTCAGTACTTCTTTGAGATTTCCATACTATTTGCAAAGAAAAAACTGTGTTACAATGCTGATCTAGAAAATAGATATAATAAAAATACTGCTTTACAAAATAACTTTTTTTAACAAGGCAGAGAACATTTGAAATGCTGGAGCTCATTACCTCAGAGAAGATTAATCTTGACCTATGTTTATGAAGCTGTCTTTAAGGAATTGGCTGAAGAAAGTAACAGGGCCATCATAGTTGTGGTTTGTATAGAGCAATAACAAGACATTCATGTTATTTTTATTTCTCCTGGTGAGATATTTTTAGGTTTAAATATCAGACATGGATCCATTGTGTATATGGGAGAATGAAACATGGAAGTGTTAAACAAAGCAGAAAGCTCATGTCAGAGATTAAACTCCTGCTCCTTACAGTTGAAACACACATGGATCTCCCAGACTTCCAGATTTGCTGAAGAAATTTCACACATTCCTGAATATCTCACAAGAGGGCAGAAACACCACCTAGAATACCCAAACTGAAAGAGAAATCATCTCCAGAATTAATTGTTATGCACATCCCATGTTATATAGCCATGGCTGGAAGTGCTTAAAATCCCTTTGGAAATAATGCCAGTATCCAAATAATTCTTTACATCATCTGAGTTTCCCTATAGGCCTCAGTCAGATTGTTCCATCAATATAATACTGTACCTGAAACATTATTCTGGCTCTTTGCAACTAAGCCTGAACAAATGTTTATGCAGCAGCTTACATTTTTAGCTGGTAAAAGAATTCCACAAATAAACCACATAAAAAGCTACTCGGCTTTTAAAAATGCTTTATGCAAGAGACTGTCTTCACTCTTAAAAAACTACAGCTGTCATAAGATTTGCTCCTGTTATGGGGGAAGCTTCTGTGAAACTTTCTGAAGAGAAAACATCCTAAAAACACTTGGGTCTCTGCAACAGTAACCCAGTAGTTTTAAGGGGATTATTTTTTAAGTATCTATATAGAAGTTAATTTAAATTCAGAATTGTCTGAATTCTTAATCATGTATCAGCAACTATGTCACTGCTGACCTGTGATTAAAACTCCAAGCATGAAAAAGCTTTGAATATGTAAATGATGAGATCAAAGCACCTACTTTATCATTAGTACCTAAACCCACCAATTCACTTTCTCAAAGAGTGTTCACATTTGATGTAAGTGTCTTGGTATAAAAACAGGGAAGTATATGATATATAGCAGCTAGAGCAAAAATTCTGCAGCAAAATTCTTGAATAATCAATAGAGAAATGCCAAGTGTCCCTTGTGCAGGTTTATGTGATCACTGAAAGAGACACTGAAAGAGGCACTATTAATTTAGTAATAAAATCAATGTAGCTGGGGATGAAATCTCACAGCCAGACAGGAGCAATGCTGGATTTTCTTTATTTCTAAACAATAAAAAATGGACAGGCACAAGAATTGTCAAGGAATATTATCGGTTGGCCAATACCTGTGAGTTCAGTTTTCAGTTTCCAAGCATGTTGCATCAGCCTTGTCATCAGTGAAATCATCGTCATCATCATCATCATCCTCACTTGCAGGTCAGGATTCAGATTTTTTTTCCCCTCATGAGCCCAGAGGAGCTTTTGGAATAAATTATTTTGACCAAATTCACAGGAGTGAGAAGCTGGTTTGGGCTTGAGAGACACTAAAATTTTCTATTTAGTTCTGTCGAAATCTAATGGCAAAATTCCCACTGAGAGAATGGATAACCCACCTGGGCAAGATTGAATAAGGAGAAAATTGAAACAAAACCTAATTTATTGTGTCCAATTCCCTTTATCCTTTTGGTGTCTGTTAATTACAAATAGCTTTACAAACACCAACTCATGTCTAGTATGTAAGGGTTTACCTTGTTCTTTATTCCACAATGAAATTAGGCTGCAGGGTAGGACTTGACTTTTTCTCCCAAAACCACCTGTAACCCCTCATAAGTTTTGATCACAATGACTTCACAGCAGAGAGCATAAAAAGAAATGCCCACAAGCTCAGACACCCAAGGCTAAATGCTTTGAAACAGCTCTTGAAATTGCTTTGGAATGAATAACTGCTGGAATTCTATCAGTCCTACCCCAGCTGTGTGCATTGCCCTGATACAGCTCAGCACTATTGCCTCATTTGCAGGCTGGACAACATCTAATCCTGAGAAAGAGACAGATCCATTCCATTCTGGAGCTTAGACCAACCCTCAAATGTCCTGAGCTTGCACTAACAGCTGCAGTATGGCCAAATGTAAATTCTGTACTGTAAAAGCAGCTAATAGCTCCAGAAGATTTAATAGACAAGGTTTATTGCAGAATAATATTTAAAATGTGATGGAAAATAATTTTTTATTTCTATATGATATTCAAGGTAATAAAAGCATTAAACCACAATAGACACAGAAGTAATTCCTATGCTTATAGGCATTACAGAGCTTATCATTGAGAAGAATTTTAAGGTTATCTTTTATTTTTTACTCACAAATGCTACACAATTTTATTGATATTCAGAAGAATAAAATAATAATTTCCAATTATCATTTCATCATGGTGAACATATAATATGATTTACTTTTTAATTAAGAAATCATTTCCAAGGCTGAAATAGTTCATTTTTCATGAAGAAGAAAGTTATAAAATTTTTCCTATAAACTCTGAACTGTTGAAGAGTTTAATGAGCTACAAGGCTGATATTTGAACCACTAAATTGCAACTGAATACATAAAATATTAAGGTTTATTTTATTTAGTGGTTCAGCTGACATGGTACTCTTTGCCAGTGTTGGTTTTGGGCATAATATGGATCAGGGTTTATAACCAGCAAGAAAGGCAATGCAGGCTGAACAAAACATGGGAGAGAAGTCAGAAGCTGGAGGGAAAGCAAACTCATTTAAATCAAATCAGAGTTCTTGGTCAAGACAAGCAACACAAAATTCCCTCTCCCTCTCCTCTTGCAAAATATGATTATTAAAGGTAAATAGAGGCTTTTCAGATACTTGGAAAATTGCAAACAAGCCATTTTACAATTTGGAGAGCAGCTTCATGGTGGGGTACTCCTTAATTGAATCATCTGGAGATGACTTCACACAGGGGAAAAGGCAGATGCCACTTCAAGTTACCACCAGTCTGGAAGCAAGTCTGTCTTTCCCTCAGCCACTTACAGACATTTGAAAAAACAAACAAAAACAGATTAAAGCAGAAGAAAACATCAAGTAGGAGCAAACAAAACCACTCACTGCCAGCTGAAGGTTGTGAATATAGAAAAGACCCTCAGCCACGGATGTTCTGAGGCACCAGAACAGGAGAAGTGGGGTTAAAACGATGCCAAACAGGGGGAGAGCACTGAGGTAGAAGAGTTAAATGAGTTTAAGGAGATAAAAGCATCTGAGTGCTTTTACTTCAGCACAGTCACTTCACACTGAGTCTGAGGAGAAGAGGAGAAGCCTTTCTCCAATAATTATGTGGACATTTAAGTGCAGGCAGGGCAAAGCTGGGTGCCAGACCTGTTAGCAAGGGGGGACACCTGGCCAGGCTCTCCACAGCACCAAGAATGGCAGTACCCACCAGCATCAGAGCTCCCTTTGTCTCACTTCCAGATTTTCCACAATTAGACATGTTCTCTTAGGTAATTGAGAAGTGACTCAGCAAGATTAACAACCAGAACTGCACACAAAACACTGGGGGGGAAAAAAGATATGAAGTGAAAGATTGATGGGTGTGGAGTTTGCCTGATGACAATGTTACAAGCTGTTCCACAGGCAGAGGTTTTAAGCATGAATTGTGGCTAAAAAAGCTGCCTTTTTAAAATAAGTGTCAGTAAATAAAGTTTTCTGCTTCACTATGACAAGTGGATTCTGTTTCTTTACGTATCCAAGTACCTAAGGACAATATCCTTTACGAAATCCTTCAGAGAGGATTTTTTTCAGGCTGCTGTTTCGATTTAGCAAACAGAAATCAGAATCTGAGCCAAGGCACAGTATTCAAATTACCTTCCTGACACTTCCTACAATTACACACATTATATAAATAATTGTATTTTTAGTTGAGATGTATTGAACATCTCTTTTACTTTTATGCATTTCTATTTTGTAGAGATAAATCCCACTAGTGTGGAAACAGAGCCAGTCTAAAGGAGGAGGAGAAACTTCAACCTAGGCTGCCATACTAACCTCACTTTTGCTGGAAAAAAGGATGATAGCCCATAGGAAAAAGATCTGATAGTATTTTTCATTAATTATGCACTGATTTCTTAAAATTATTCAGAGCAGGTTGGACAAGCCTTGATGGATTTCAAAGGCCATCCTGTGTACGTACTAAATAGCCCACATTTATTAAAATCCAGCTTTTGGCTATGCAGGGTCCACATTGCCACTCCAATAATTTTCCATAAATTGAAGGCCTTGCAAGTGTAGATTAATTGAGGCCATGAAACAGCAGCTAGAGTAAAGAAATTAGATATTCCCTTTCATAGCTTCTTCTCTTGAACTTTCCAATTTCACAGTGGTGGGCAATTCCCAAAAATCAGGCAGCAAGGGAATAAAAGCTAAAACAGCATTTATTAAATCCAATGGTAGAATTGGTAAATGGTTTCATAGAGACTTTGCTTTCTATCATGGTGTCACTTTGAAATAACCAAATAAACAAACATTTGAGCACTGTGGTTGGACACTCTGTTCGTGAAAACTATCAAGAATGATTTGGCTTGTCAACCCTTTCTGTTGCCAAATCACAGATGATTTAGGAGTTACTCTGTTTAACACAACCTGTTTGTTGCATTAAAAAAAAAAAGAAAAAATCCAAAACCAAACAAAAACATTACACTATAAAAATCAAAAATCTCACGAAAATCCAACTGAACAAAAAGCATAAATCCAGCAAGGCTCATGTGCTGTTTGATTTCCTGAAGAGTTTTTGATGCTTTACATATATATGCAGTTTTTAATGGATGATTTCTTGCTCACCTGGTTCACCACAGCTCCAAAATGTGAAAGCAGTTACTGGAGGGCTTTTTTAATTGGACAGAAGCCAAGTACCTGGGGCTGAAAGTGGGATTCTGCTTCCAAAAATTAGGAATGTCACAGGATTCTTCCCACACCATAGCTGCCAACACCAATGGCTCTGGATGGCCTTGGACTCGTGGGTGCTGCCTATCAACTGCCCCTGAGACATTGGGTTGCAGGGTGTTTCTTCTGCCTTAGTTTAAAAGACAAATGTCTGCCAAGGGAGGCGGGAATAGAAAGACTTCCTCCCTCCAGATTTTTAGTAACTTTGAAATTACAGGGCATTCAGGCAAAAATGTTGAAAAAGGAATAACTGGACTTTACTAGAAAAAAAAATAGACATATATATATATATATATATGGATATATATGCACAATTTTCAGAAGCTTTCAGCTATCTTTGTGAGTCCTGCACCAGTAAGTAGGAATACAAATAGCTCCCACACAAGACAGCACCTCACATTCTCACACTAAGCAATGATAAAGGGAAGAATTCACTGAGAAGCCTAAACCCATACCACCTGGGATGATATTCACAGTCAGGCATTGAAGACCAAAAGAGGGATTCTGCCTCCTAAAATTCTGAATGCCTGAGGATTTCTCCCAGACCAAAGCTGCCAGAAGCCATGGCTGCCTTGGACTCCCAAGGCCTGCCTCCTAACTATCCTCAAGACATTGGCTTGCTGGGTTTCCATACTATGGAAAAGGGTCGATACTTGCAGCCAGTGCACATTGCCAGAAGTGGGATTCTGCCTCCTAAAGTTGCAAACATCAGAGTATTGCTTCAACACCAAACCTGCCAGGATTGATAGCTCTGGCTGGCCCTCTGGCTGACTCCCACAGGGCACCTCTAAACTGCAGACAATAAATTGTGTTTCCGCCCTTTCCTGCTGTCCTGGTTTTAAAAAGGAAAGCAGGGCCTTCCCTTGAAATGGAGAAAGTAAATCCCTCCCTCTGAATTAGTATAATTTTGAAATTAAGGAGCTCTCAGGCAAAGATATGGGGATAGGAATAACACTTCTTTACTAGTAGATATATATATATAAAACAAGGAAAACAAAACAACAACAACAACTATGAAATTAACAACAAGCAGAACAGGAACCCAGTAACAGTTCTTTTGGTTGTGAGTTCTTTTCCCCTCTGGTTTGTCAGCAGCCATCAGTTATTCTTAACACATCAACAGGAAAAATTCCACAGGCAGAGAGGAAAGGAAAAGCCAACCCCCAACACCTGCCTGTGGAAAAGGGCTTATATTTGTGGTCAGGAGCACGTAGTCCTAAGTGGAATTCAGTGTCCAAAAATTTCTAATGTCATGGGATTTCTCACAGATCAAATCTGCCAAGACTGAAGGCTCTGGCTGTCCTTGGACTCCTGGGGACCTCCTAGAAACTTCCTCCAAGGCACTGAGTTGCAGGGTTTAAAGCCTCTCTTCCTCCAAGGCCAGCCAGACTTTTCAGTTCTGCTTAGACCAGGTTGCTCAGGGCCCCATCCAACCTGGCCTTGAACATGTCCAGGGATGGGGCATCCACAGCTTCTCTGAGCAACAATAGGAAGAAGATACCTGACTGACTGGCAAAGCAAGCTCAGGAAAGCTCTAACAACATTCATTCATTCATTCATTCATTCATTCATTCATTCATTCATTCTTCAGCTTCTTAATCATAAATCTTTATGTTTCATCACTGACCCATAACTGTACCCCCTGCTTGGCTTCTGTACACTGCCCTTCCTCCTCTCAGCCCTGGCTGTATCTGATGTGGGGCACTTCCAAGGAAATGAAGCATTGCTCCTAATCATCAGGGTGCCTGTGCTCAGTGAACTCACTGCTATATGCTGCCTCACTTCAGATAATAAATGTAATAAATATCTACTTAATTATGAAAAAATATGTCTTTTTATAAATGCATACTTTCATAAAATATAAAATAACTTTGAAACATGAACCAAACCACATCAAAACAGTGAATATAGAAAAGGAAAAATGCCTGTGCACATTTGGACAGAATATTCTTGTATTGCTGTCAAATTTTAGGAATATCATTTCAGAGGATTTTTCTTTCCCGTGCTGTTTTCATTTGTCAGGAGCTCCTACTGAGAGCAACCAGCTAGCCAGTGGTTTTGGCAGAGGAAAGCTACTCCTTTCTCAGGAGTTCTGCTCAGCTGCTGCAAAATCTGATGGGTGAAAACACTCTTTTGCACTTCCATACACTTCCTGACAATTTCAATTTTTTCTGACCTTCCTGTGCAGTGAAACATCACAGTCTCATTCTAGCTCTGCATCAAGTAAAAGGCAAGAAAGAAACAAATAAGAAGTCTAAACTTATGGTACTGCTGATTCTACCTTTGTGGGTTTTTATCAGTTAAAACACTTTCCTTGCTAGCACTGCATAGAATCCATGATTGTAAGATTTAATGAGTCTTGTATTTGTTTTCCAGAAACTGTCAGATTTTCCTTGCTATTCCCCAGCTCACCAAAAGGGGTAAAAGCAGGAATATATGACCTTCTTCAGCTCCTGCACAATGGCTGATCTGCTTTTATTGGTCATTTATCTTACTATGCAGTGACAAAACCTGTCAGTTACCATCTTTTGAGCATGTTCACCTAAATTCAACAGAAGGGCTGTACTCAATGCTCATGGCTAAATGATCTGCATGTTGCACCCACTCTACCTTTATGGTGGAGAGCTTGGGGTTTTCCTCCCACCCAGGTCTTTACTTTTTTGCCTCACTGTAGCCAGAACAATCTTGTGGGCAATGCAGGTCATTAAAAAAAAAAAAAAATCAAAAATAAAGAAAGCAGGACTGAGTAAAGGCTCTGATTCTGAGCCTGGCTAGAAGAGAGACACTGTGCAGATCTCACCAAGGGTCACACCACAAACTAAGTCATTACCAATTACCACAGTATCTGCACAGCAGGGAAACGACAGGAACATCCTAACAGGAAAAACTCCCATTTTAATAAATCCTATCCTGTCAAAGCAGTGGAGACAAATTCATAAAACATCAGGCATCGTTTGCTACAGTGTTCAGAGAATTATTCATTTAACACGGTTTCCTGAGGTAACTTTAATTCTCACATTACTCAATAATTTAGCCAATGTATTCTTGAACTGATTATTTTATGAGACAAATTAAAATGATAAGCAGCAAGCCTCACTAAGACACCAGTGATAGATAGATGGTTGCTTAGAAGGACTGAGTGTTGCTATTTGTTGTTCATCCTTCTCCACCACCCACAGGAACTTTTTTGTTAATATTAACTTCCTCTGTGCTTTGGCAGTCTAGACCTGACAGCAGCAACACAGGTTGAGCAGTGCAGACTCCCAGACACTACAAGAGCTCTCTGCTCTGTCTGTCCCTGCCTCTCTCTGAGCAGGGAAAATTAATCAGGTCAAATTGTGCCAATGCCAAAGCACCTTTGTGATGGCAGTGAATACTCTGAGGGAACTTGCTTCAGATGGAGACACAGATTCATTTCAACTGGTGGCCTCAGCAGGGTCCAGGCTCAGAGATAAAAGGCTGTGGGACTAATTTGCTGCACATTCCCCATTTCTGCAGGCCTGGGAATATGAGGTCATGATTTAGGAATGAGAATTAATATATTTCACTAATTTAAAAAGATGCTGGTCTCATCCTGTCATCTTTCTAAATAGGAACAATTAATTGGCTCTCATTAAAGTACACATGCACTGCCATTTTGTGACAGCATGTCTGCTACATAAAAATAGGAGCAAACTTGCATCTTCCTCTTTTTTTGTAATGCTAGAGTACATTCCAGCACCTAATTAAATAAAATTTCTTTCTTATACTGAACTGTAGAAGCTGGTCAACAGTTCTGGTTAATTCCCTAGACAAGATATTTTGAAGTTTTTTTTTTTTTTTCCTTTTTCTTTGCCTTCATAGCAGATCATTTTAATTCCAGCCAATACTGAGTGAAGCAATGCTGATTTCCCCAGATGGCTCTGCTTTCTTACACAGAGCCCAGACAGAATGATAATTAAAGGTAGGAAGAACTGTGAAAGAGATGACAGAGAAAACAATAACTATATTTCACCAGCATGGATCAGCTAGCTGAAATGATCATATGGTTCCTTACTGACCTCATGCATGATGCTGTCGTGCATTTAATTCTTCATTAGATTTCACTAGTCTCTTCCACACCTCTTTTCTATGATTCCACAAAGACTAACAAATTCCTAAAATAAGAAATATGTTCTCCTTTCATACTTCTCCCACTTGAGAAATAAAGAGTATCACTAGGGGAAGAGCCATTTATTGGAATATAAGAGATGTTACTTCTTGCTACAGGAACATGTGAAATTCCTTCAGGAACACGTGAAATAATTTTTAATTTGGAAGCAGCTCTGCTGTGATGCCAGTGGGAGTCCTATGCATGATCCCAGCAGCCAAAACCTAAACAAAACTCATAGTGAACTGACAGATGGGTGGGGTCTGACTGTCTCACTACACTGACAGCACAGAATAAAGACATGTGATATTTGTCTGATCCAAGAAACAGTGCAAGGCCTCACAACACCTTATACAGACTCAGGAACAGAGAAGAATGTTACACACAGTCTCATCAGTGGACATAAAGTAAAACAGACTGTTCTGGTGGCAGAGACTTGGGGGAATGGCTTCGTACACTCATTCATCCTCATTCTCAAGTACTTTCATTTCCTGTGAAGCTGCTGCCTCAACTCATAACTTGTAAAAGCTCTTTACACTTGCAGATATCCTTAAATATTGATGAGTCCAGCCAGTAATCACCCTCAGAGGTGTCCATGAGAGCTTCTCTGACTATACCAATTTCTTTCCAACAGAAGATTTTCCATGAGGAGTCCCTTAGCTTCAAAGAGAGGTGTGCCTGCTTTCTTCCCACACCTTGATTACAAATCCAGCTTATCAGGGAGTCTCTTGGCCCCTGTTAAGCAGGTGAGTTAGCAGAGCCACAGCTTTGCAGGCATCCATATGGGAAGCACTGCATGGAGTGGTGCTGTCCCAGATCCTCTACTAACTTTACACCCCTAACTAGAATGCACTAGACTTTATCCTGCCCTCCAGCTGAGGCTATGGAGGGGCACACTGCTCCTGGGATCATTACTATCCGCTGTTACTTTATCATGCCTCCTGGTATGATTTTATCAGCTGCTTGCATGAAGGAACACATGAAAGTTGGGCCACCTGTGTGCCACCAGCACTGGGCACATGCCTCAGGAAAAGAGAGCAAGGACAGGATGGTGCTGAGTCCCTGTGGCAGCACCAGCATTATCCCCCTGCAGGCTGTGACTGGAAGTATCAACTTTTACAAATGGAACTGAGCTAACCTACAGTCAGGCTTGGGCTTGGAGACTGCAGACTATGGCCTGGTGAAGGCTTGGCAAAGGCAAAGTACACAGTAATGTATAAAGTAAGATAATAGATTAAAACCTTTCTAGAACACATTAAAAGTCAATTCAGAAACGTTTCAGAAAATGTGTGTTCACATTCCTAGCTCTTCTCTCTGAATCCAAACAGACTCTTCCAAATAACAACCAGTCACATCCATTTTTACTTCATGGAAAATTCATGAGTCTGCTCTTGTTCAATCTGTTTTAGAAACAGCCAGAGACACATTGATCCTAAAACTACAAAACATTAAAGGGCTGTGGAAAGTATTCTGTATAACCTCTTGGGGTGAAAAACACAAGTGAAATGTAGCAGGACTTTATCCCTCTCTTAGGGTAAAGAGGGTGTCTCTCACCTGCTCCTGTCAAACTTCACAGGAGTTCAGTACAACAGAAGCTTTACTGGGTGACAGAAGAGGAACAAGACTTTCCAGCTCTTGTCTGCATGTTCCTGAAGGGACAAGCTGCTCATGTGCAAAAGTGGGTGTGCAGAGCAGAATATGCAGAGCACATGCAAACCACATGAAGAGCAGCAGGGCAGGAGGGAAAAAAATGACTTTCTGAAAGTAATTTCTTCCTCTCTCCAAGGAAGGACGTCAGAAGAATGGAATGTGTGTCTAAAACAGTGATTGCAAGAGCAGAGAAAAGGCCTATAATAGGCAATAGAAAAGAAAAGAAACTGCAGGAAGCTGTTCCAAGGCCTCAAATTATTGCATACAAAGATAAAATGTGAGGGGCTTCACATATGCCAAGTGCAGGACAAGTAGTACTTAAATTTCTGTCATGCCAGAGGTCACCAGAACTCTTTGTGTGTCAGCAACACTACCTGAGTATGTGAAAAAAATATTTAAACCACATTGGATTTACAATGGTGGTTTTAACAATAGATCTACCAGATCCAACAGCACAGATAGGCTCACAGTGCAGGGTAGAAGGAATAGTCAAGAAAAAAGAAAAATCTTGGCAGTATCTACTATTCTAAAGAAAATCAGTATATTCTAGCACTTTAGTGAGCAGTCATCTGCAGAAAAACAACTATGTTCTAGTAAAGTACATTAATAATTAATATACAATTGTCATAAGTGCTCTAAAGAATTAAAATTTTCATTTGCATTAATAGATATTCTGGAATCAGTTTTATAGATATTACAGTAAAAAAAACTGGATTTCATAAAGCCCTGTATAATTACTAGTTTCTTGCTAAAAAGCAGATTATTTACAACAAATAGGGCAACAAAAAAAATGGCAAACCAAAAACATCCACTTACAGATAACATAGGCTATGCAGTGTTAATCAGACCTTTTAATGGAATAAGGCTTTGCTACAGGTGCTAGACAGATTTTGAAACCTGTATCCCAAAACCAATAGAGGACTTGTCCAGTATTCACTGAAATTACACTTCTGAATTGTGAATTGTACTACAAGCACAAAACTGATGCTAGATAGAGATGTGGGTAATATGTTGTGACCTGAAATAGGTCATTCAGTGAATAACAAGCATCCATAAACTCCTAAGCCAAGTAGCTGTAAAATACCAGCCTTTTCTTTTTCATTATTTCCTTTCACCTGATTTTAAACATAGCTCCTTTTCATACTGTTTTGCAGTATTTTCATCCAATTCCAGAATATACATAATCACAAAATTAAACATTAAACATTAAACACATATTGGGGTTGTTAGAGCACTTGTTACTCTAATCACCAGAAGGTCATTTCATCTTCCTTTTTACACTGAATACAATAAAAAGGTAGAACATCAAACAGTTTGATATATTTAGCATAATTATAACCATTGCAGTTACTACAGAGTAGTCTACAGAGCTCTCTCTTTTCTCACTGTGTAATGACAAATTACTGGGCATAGAAAATTCTACTCTCTGCAAACAGATGTAGTAGACAGGCACAGAGGTTATTAGCAACTCACAGATACTCCAGAGTTAGGGTTGCATCCAAATAATCTGAAAATGAGGCATACAATTCTTTTTTTCTCCAAAAGAGTACAGATTTAGGAATGAAATTTCCTACCAAACCAGTCTCTTGAAATTTCTTACACATCTCTGTTTGCTTTTGCTCCATAAACACTTAACAAATGGCCTTTAAACAGAACTCTGACTGATTAGTTTTAGGGTGGTTTGGCTGGGGAATTTTTTTATGCTTTGGCACTTTCTTTACTGTTGAAATGCAAGACTGAAAATTTTCTGAGGAGGACAATAACAATCTGAAACTTTTCATTTAAATAATTATATGAATGTGAACAATTCTGTTTGATTTATCAGCGACCCATCTTACAAACTGCAATATTAAGGTACCAGAATCAGCTGTAAACCAATCAGCATTTTGGAAACCAGGTAGAAAGGATGCTTCCTCTGGTCCCCAGGCTAACTTGGGCAGGTTTAATTAGAGTGTCTGTGATGGTTTTAGATGTAACCTAGGACCTAACAAATTCCATTCAAACTGGACTAGCAGGTGGAAGTGGTCTGGTCTATCTGTGCACTTTGACATCATCCAGCTTCAAGAATTTGAAATAATCCAGCTTGCAATATCTATTCCTATAGCTGTGAACTCTGAAATGTTTAATTTTGAGACTAAAACCAAGAAGGGAGGAAAATCCCCCCCCTCCCCCCACACACTCAATGATTTTAAAAAGGTAGAAATCTCTTCATTGCTAAGAGGTTTGTTTCTCCAGGAGAAGCTCTGGAAAAGATGGAAGACACTGATACTCTAAATGAATACCCCTGTGCTCAGTCACTAAAGCTCTAAAATATCAATCTGTGAGGCTTCCACCAAGATAAACCCATTTATTCTCACTGCCCTGGGACTCACATGATTTAATAGCTCTTACAAATAGAAAAGAAGAAGCAACTGGCTAAGGCATAACTTTTCTCCAGTTTCAAGGCACATGTGGTAGGGGTTTTTTTCCTAAATTTTAAATTATTTTTATGACATTGATTGTTTCTAGTATTACTCAAATATACCTTTTCTACACCAGCTGTTTGTGAACTAAGTAAAAATGTGGGAATAAAGGCTAAAGAAGGAAATTAAACATAAAAAGAAAGGAGCAAAATTTACCCAAAGGCTTCAGATTTATACCTCAGATAAATGTGTAGCTTATTATCATTATTTCTCAGTCTTGGTTTGGTTTGAAATGCGTCTTATCAGGGTGAAGTTTCTTCCATTCCAACTCATTTTTTTGTATCTCAAAAGCCATTGCTTCTTTAGGGAATGCTGCATTAGCCCTATTTTTCATTGACCACTGCTAAAAATGTCTTCCTCAAGCTCTTCATGCTCTTTCCTCTAAGCACCTGAGCCATAATGAAAAAGTACCTCTGGCTGATGATGTGCTATCAATAACTGTGCAGTTCAGTTTCAAACCCTTATTAAATCTCTTTTGTAGTGCTGGCACTATTACTCTCCCTCTGTTCTCACTTTATCAACCACTATTTTAGCTGCAGTGTGTACATTTTTTTCCTTTATGTTGTCTCCTTCCAAGGCTGGATCTTCAGGCAGCTTCAACTGGCCTATCCCCATTTCCTTTTGGCCTTCCAACACAGAACCTGGCTAAATGTATTTTTCTAATTTCATCAGATCATGTGTCAAGTTTTCTTTTATCACAGCAGCAATAAATATTTCAGCAATAAATACTGTTAAAACAAATGGAGTGATTTTTTATTACTTGAATGATTTCTCTTCCACATATGGTTCTGACCAGCAGAAATGGAACCAGGACATCATCAATGATTTCGAGCTTTTTGTCTTCATTCTCATTTCTGCCATGTCTCATGGTGCTAAAAGTGGGCTAAAATTTCAAGATTTTAAAATTAAATTTCCACCCAAACTAAAACTTTTTGTTCAGAAAGTTTAATTCATTTAAAAATGTGGAACCATAAACATGCAGAGTGCATCCTGCCACCTTTCAAGGATCACCACACAATTTGAATCAACAAACAGGACAACATGATTCAACACAAAAATAAATTAAGTTTTTAAGTTATTAAAAATTTCTCAGTTTCAGCATATGCTTTTATAAATCTAAATCATTAAATAAAAGTAGTTCTGTGCAATTTGGCAGTTTTGGTACTTTCAGCCTTCTGCCAAGAATACTAGGTATGGGAGACTTGGATGATGGAGATATAATCTTAGGCTTGATTCAGAAAACAGAGGAAGAAATTTCTTTCATGACTATGAAAAGAGATAGTAAAATGGAATAAAATCTTGTAGCAGAAAAGTTCACTGAAATAGTTGCAAAATTTACTGGAGTAAAGACACAGCACAATCAGGAAATCAGAAAGTAATTCATTTAAAAAGATATGGAAAATGAGATGTGAAAGCAGCAGAACACTGATCAGGGATAAAAGGAGGGAGCCCAATTGCATTAAAATTGAGTGAGATAAAAGAGCAGAATAATTGCTAAGGAAGTTCTATATTTCTAGGTCTTCTTTAAACTGTTTTCATTCCATATTGTATTCAACAATAGAGCAAGCAAAAAACCGGGGTAGTAGCAAAAAGGAAGCCAGCTAGGAGAAACTGAACAGAAAGCAATAAAGACAGAGGGTCCAACAATTATATTCAGCACATTGGAGAAACTCCTCAGGGCATACACAGAGAAACAGCAGCACAAAGACGTGGGACTGTGGAGAAAGTGCTCTTGATTAAACACACCTGTTCCACAAAGAGCTAGACAGGGAGCAAGCTTCACTAATTTAAGCAAATCTACAAAGATTTAGGGGGATTTAGTACAAGAGAGACAAGCAGATCCTCAGCTACATGAACTGACCCAGCACCTTGCATGTAAATTCCCCAGATCGCTGTTGCTGCCTGCTAGGTGACACTTTGTGACACACACACACTGAAAAAAGGAAACCCTGAACAGGGGTTTTTACATATGTTTGCAGAAGCACCTCTCCCATCAATCTCCCAAGGCTTTAGGAAATGCATTTTACTTCAATGGATTTCCTGAAAAGTGTCCTCTCTCCTACCACACAATGATGCTTGTAGGGCTTCTTGAAACTGATGTTATGTTGGTTCTTTCCCTTCCCCATTCCAGAGGTAATCATTAATACTTCCCTACTGTGTTCCTCCTAGCCTACATGTAAGGTTCAAGTGTGATTTTTCCAAAATGGCTCGTTCCCCTGCTCTCCCCTCCAGTCTCAGCATTCTGCTGGGTTTGTGGCACAGCCCTGCACGTCATCCACTCAAACACAACCAGGCCTCTCAAAAACAGCAATGAGGAGTGCCTATCCCACCTGCTTATACTCTGCAGGAAGTCCCCTGGGGCCAATGGGTGACAATCACAAATTGCTTCAGTGCTAAATGTTATAGTGAGCAATTTTCTAATTATGTCTGTGATATCCTTAATTGTATTTTTAGAATACAGTCTGAATCTCCTTTTCCCTGGCACATCCCCTAGCTCATCCATAGATTTGTGGGAAGTAGCTTTACTACCCATAAGTAGGCAAGAGTAATATTTCTGTCGTTGCCTCAGAGGAAAATGAAAGAACAGAAAATAAACATATGCACCATTTGTATTTAATGACAACAGGGAACAGAATTGAACTCAAAGCACTCCAGACAAGGCTCCAAGCCCTGTAATGGGACTGTCAATTAATGTGCTGGCTGCTTTACCTTTTTTCAGACTGCTCTCTTCAAGGCTTTTTAATCCATAGTCTGAAAGCCAAAGGCCCCTGCACTTAAAAACCTTGCGCATGAATGTTGCCCATGTTCCTTTATTAATACATCCCCTGATGGGAAAGAAATACACAGAGCTTGCTTCTAATGTGATATCCTTTTTAGATTTTTCTTTTTAATACCCTCTGAACTTCTGCTGACTCACTGTGTTTCTTTATGGGGTATAGCAAGCAGAGCTTCTTCATCATTAGTGTCCTTTGATCCTGCTTTCTGTCCTGCCTGCCTCTCCCTCATCCATTCTGTACATCCTGTAAGTGCCCTTTGATCTCTTGCCACTCATCTCCCTCTTTCATTCTTGCACTAGGGAAGAAACTGCCTATTCCAAATTTCTATTTCCAGATTTACAGGTGGACCACTCCTTTTGAAATAATCTCTGCATCTACTATAACTCCTAATAGTTTAAGAAGTTATTTGTTTTGTCTCTACAAGCTTCAGTTTATTTTCTTTCATCTGCAGCATTATCTCCTTTGTGAGGGCAGGTTTTTCCAACCTATAATTTACTTTGTCCTTACATTTGCTACAGTGGGATATACATGTATGTTTGTAGGAGATATCTGGAAAGATTGCTAGCGTTTCTTTTACCTCTATACATTAATTCTCATTTATTGGAAGGCAGCTAGGGTGTTTGGTTTGGAACCTGGCACCTCTCAGCTGGACCACAGATGCTGCACATGCACTTCTCACCTAAATACCAGCTGAAGGAAGGTGCAAAAGTGACAAATCTCAGTTAACCAAATGTTCTTACCTTGTGGTGAACATTCACCATCCTCTTGAAATGCTGCTACTGAAGCAGCATTTACTGTTATTTCCCAAATAATTCTCATTTCACTGCCTGGAGGCTCCCAGGGTCATCAAAGTTCCTATTTTGTTTTATTTGACTTACAGAGAGAGCAGAGCAGATGGGGCAGCTCTTTCTGTAGGAAGCCCTGAAGGGTATGTGTGCCTCCTGCATGCCTGCCTGACACCTTCACTCTTTCCCCAAAGAGCCCCACAAATCCAAGTTGCTGATCCCACAAAAACCAGTCACAGAAAACTCTAACAGCAGGGGGGATATGAGGAAGGACTGAGGATTTTCTGTGATTTTCACACATGAAAACAGAGAGCTGCACTGTCTGGAGCCTCCAAGACAGATTTCAGTGCAGTCTCTTGCTCCCAAGCAAGTCCCTCCCAAGCAGCTTATAGGATGAAGGACCTTTTCCTTCCTACAGAATTTTATGTGCCACAACTCATCTCTGGAATACCACCCAACCAGGCTTGCTAAAATCTTGGTAAGTCAGTGCAAACACACTGGGTGTGAACAGCTCAGCACTTGAGAGCTCAGCTCTCCCTGCCAGTGATAAAACATGTCCCAGTAAATTCCTCCAGTTTTGTGAGGATTAGGATGGACAGTCCTGCAAAGGAGGCCAATAATGCTCAGACAGTATTTCTCTGTAGCACTAGAAACACAGAAATAAAGGTCCCATGGACTAAAACCAGAAGAGACATTCAGTTGGCCCTGGCAAAACATGGGCACACACTCTTTCTCCCTCTGATTTTTAAGACGTTGCCTTTTGCTTTTAGGCATTTAATACAGACTGTTTATGTGTTCCAAATTTCAAGTCTCTCTCAATATTTGCCTGTTTTTCTGACTTAATTTTCACTTGTTTTCCCTTCAGGATGGGTAGGCCCTCAGCACAGGTTGGTACAAAATATTTCTAGAATTTTTAGAATTTCATAAATCCTAATTTTTCAATGGCAGTAATCATGACAGCTCCAATGAAGTAATTCCACAGTCTTTTTTAAACAGCAGTCTGAGGAGATGGCTTTCAAACTTTTTGTCTGCCACATACTTTCTGCGATGTCTGACAAAGAAAAATGTATATTGGCAACACTGTTTAGTCCACACTGATAAAGGAAAGTTGAACTGATGCTTCTAAGAAGATTAGTTAATGATCAATAGTGACAGGTAGCTATAAACACAGTAATGGAGACCCTCTCATATTCTCTCTCATCTGGTGTAGCCCTCCCAGAATTGCATTTCAGGAAAATTAATTTGTTTCAACCCCCACTCTGGACAAGTAACCACAAAAACAACACAAGACAGAAAAACAAAGCCAAAGAAATGTCCCATAAAGAGAAATATGAACAGCTGCAATGCTAAACAAAACCACTCTAATCCAGCTGTAAAGAAAATGAGAAGATTTTCACAAAGGGGATTTTGAAGTCCACAGAGGCAAATAAGAAGCTGCTCCAAATGGAATCTTCTCTGTTGGAAATGAGTAGCTGTATAGTAAGAGGTCTCAAGAGAGGAAGACTAGAGGGAGGAGACAGGAGAAAGTTTATGTACAGGCTGGAAAACACTTCTGGCAAATGCCTACAGGTTTGGCCATTAAGAGTCAAGATTCTGCCTTTTTTTTCTTTTTCTGACATATTTATCACTAAGTAATGCTGTGTTCCCAAAAGTGTTCTCAATAAAAGCAAACCACGGTTTCTACCTGAAATTTTCGCATTTCTTGACTTCTTAAAAAAAAACCAAACTTTTCCTATATAAGAGGGCAAATTTTGTGCATGCTTTGTTGAGTGCAAAGACACCATTCCTCAAAAAAACAACACTTGAAGGTATGGATTTTAAATTCAGGATATTAAGCACTTAACACAGAGATAATGGCAGGATCAGGACCACTGCATAAATATTAAGTCTATCTCTGAGGGGAAATTTAGAACTGCTACTCTGAGCACTCTTAGGCACAACTTAAAATACGAAAGAGCCTATCAGAAAATAAATTGTCAGTTATAGCTAATGTTGTTTCTCAGTAAAAGAGCATAACTGCAAATTTATAGAAAGTAAATAAACATAAGCAAATAAGAAATCTAAATACCTTAAATAAGTTACAAAAATTAAATCAAAATGTATTAAAGTGAAACTTCATTAGCCAATTATTTTATGGTCAGAATATGAGAGTAATAGTGTAAGAATGAAGAAAAACATCCAGTTTATAGGAGTAAAAAATAAAAACTTTTTTTGAGTAATGGTAGAGCTGACAATGCAGCACCTCAAAACAGCAGCAACACCTCAATACAGCAACTCAAAACAAGTTAAGTTTCAGCACTCACTTTGGAACAGACAAGGCCCCAATCTGTATTTCACAGAACCTAAAAACTATCATTTAAATCAAGATATTCATGGGAAGACAAAACCAACATCAGTCTCTTTAAAAAAAGTACCACAATGCTCAATGCCTTCTTGAAATCTTAGACATAAAAGAAATACAACATTTATTCTCTGTGTCACTGCACCTAGAAGAGGCTGAGTCTGTTCCTTACATCCCAGAACTCCAGAAAAAATTTGAAAGTTTGCCAGACCCCCTTCATTATTCAAAACTTTCATTCTGCGTAGGAAATACTGTATTCATTTGAAAAGTGTATCAGGACTTCCTTTGCTTTTTCTGCAGAAAAATACAGAATAAATGAAATATGCGATAGCAGTTCTATTCAATAGGTGAGGTAAGCAAACTTGGGTTGTTCTGAGAGCGGTTTTCCTTCCGGATTTGTCCTGCTTTTCACTTTTACTATCTGATAATCCTAGAACAAAGGTGCCATGCTGCTCCAGCATTTCACTAATAACCAAGCTTCTGGCTTCAGTCCTTAACAAAAACGCTTCCTTTACTCACAGCTCCTAATCCACTTTTAAAGAAATGCTACCACACACAAAATTCTTTGCTGTGTTGAAGTATCCCAGACTGTGGGAACGGAGCTGACTAGAACAGATGCGAGACCTTCCCAACATTCCACACAGAAACCATCAACCTAAGGCACCTGTAGGTAGAGGGACCAATGTTAAAGGTGGGGTGAGCAAAGTTAGAGAAGCAAGGACCCATGGGAGTGGATATGCTAATGAGCCTGCCCATATAAGGTTGTGCTTCCAGAATGTTCCCAAATTCTCTCCCCCACATTGGCTGTGGTTTGCCACATTATTTTACATGTTCCTAATCCCAGTTTAAGATTGAATCCCTGCCCTCAGATCCCCCCCCCAGTTCTGCCATATGTACATTGTTGAACACACCCCTTCAAGTCCTTTTGTGGTTGACCCCATGCTACCTGTTTGCCTTTTGTTGTTTGTTGAATTACCATTAAAGCTGCTTTGCTTTTCAGGTAACCCAATCAAGCCCATCCCTTTTATTTACCACTACTCCCGGCTGGCTCGGTCCCAGGGTGGCACAGAGACAAAGCACAACACCAGAGCTGCCCTATCTCTGCTTTGCAGCTTCCATTCCAAGCTGTACTGTGAGTTTCCATGGAGATTTGTGAAGAAAGAGCTAAGAACTACCCCTGGTATGTCAAATCTGGAGATCACAAACATTTTCCTTTGAATATTTAAGGAAACGGATCCAGACAGAACATCTTGCCCTTAAGGTCCATTCCTTGATTCATAGTTCTGGTCTCCTGTCTGATCTTGGGAAAAGTTAACATCTTTGAGTTCCAGTTTCTCTTAAATTACTTATAACAGGTCTTCCCTTCTGCCATGTTTTGTCTGTCTTGTATATTTTAAGGGTATGATCTCCAGAACAAAGAGGCTCTGCCTAAAATTTTCTACTTCACTTAGAGGAGGAAAAGAATGGAAACATTCTTAGTTTGAGAGTTCTCTAA
Source organism: Oenanthe melanoleuca (assembly GCF_029582105.1). NCBI lineage: Eukaryota > Metazoa > Chordata > Aves > Passeriformes > Muscicapidae > Oenanthe > Oenanthe melanoleuca. Next base: position 96,895,312 of record NC_079336.1, read on the forward strand.
AGGAGCCACAGACTGGGTTTCACACCATTTAATGCCAGAGTGATAGTTTCCTACAAGCATGGTAAAAACCACTGTTCTGAGTCAAGTTCAAAACAGAACCAGCTTAATTATGGTGATATGTCTGCATGTTTAATCAGGTAATGCTAAATAAATGATTAAAATTATTAACTGTGTCTTGTAAGGCACTGAATACACACAGAGCAACACTAAATTGCTTGCAAACATTAGGTGTGGTTTGATTTCTTATTATACTTTGGGAAAGGCTGTATCCACTGGAAATAAACTGATCTAAGATTTTTGTTTAGTACCTCATGGAAACTTTAAATAGCAGGGATTGAGGCAAAGGAAGCATCTAAAGAAACATTAAATGCCAACCATTCTATTCTAAAGGAACATAACTCTTCCTTCTGTCTTGAGTTCTCTGTAGGTTTTTGTCAATGTCTTACATTTTACACCCATAAGAAAGCAGTCTTCTCTTTCCCTAAGTTTGAAATACAATTTTTCTAATGTTGTCTATCAGGACATTTTTATCCTTTGATTTCTTTTTACGTAACGTCATCAAAGTAGGGCTCAGTAAATTGAGTCTAAAGAGATGAAATGCTGCAGAAAATGAATATTCTCATTTTCCCCCAAAATTGCAATATATATTAAAGATGAATTGGAAGAAAAAAAGTAATTTTATTTACCATTCCTTTTTCCTGCATTTAGCTTAATGGAGATCAGGGGTGGAAAGTCAGTTAAAAGAGTAGGTTTCACAGTTGTATAACATTCTAATTTACTAACATTTCATGGTATATATGTAAAAGTTTGAAATTTACCAGTCAAAACCTACAAATCCATCTATTCCCCTTCCTCTTTAAAACAAAGGATCTTTTGAAATACGGATCATTTCCTTCCTTTCCTGTTATCACCTCACCTGTATCTTTCTTCCTTTTCAAACCCATTGTACTGTTACCTTCTCCAGTGTGTAGGGCTGGCAGTAAAATCTTGCATGGGAAACATCAGAAGATTTTTTGGAAGACACAAGGTTATGGGAATCTTTTGAAAACTATTTTTCACAAAATTCACTAATTAACTGATCATTGCAGGGCTGTGCAACTTCCAAAAGGAAAGAGAGATGAGAATGGTAAAGCGGTTCAGCGTGTATTTTAAACTGCAGCATGGTACATTTATTTTGGCACTTAAATTCCTCACTTCCCCAAGGACAAAGTGTGCACATCTCAAGTAATGATGCCCAGATGCTCCAAGGATATGGCTTAGCAGTCAAGCTTCTTGGTATAAACCAGTGGTTTCCCTGAACTCCCAGATGTGCTGTTGAAGACTCACAATCTATTTCATCCACACCAACTTCAACAGGTTCAGCAGTCTGCCTAAACTACTTTTGCAGCAATAATGTTTACCATTACTTCCTGGAAGTTTGCAGTATTTATCCAAAATACATTGCTTTGCATCCATTCCTGCCATTAAAAGCCTGCTGGCAAAAGAAAATCTCCAAGGGGAGTGAACACTGCCAAAGCAAATGTGATGTCAAGGAAATATTTGCAGAATTCTTTTCAGCACTCATCAAGGTTTAGTGTCAACTATATTCAAAATCACTGCAATTACCAGGAAGCAAGGCTTCAAGATTGTGATGAAGAAAAACATCCTAAAAGAAGGGAGGGACCTTTCTTGAGTTGATAAAATGATTAGGAAAGACATTGGAAGTGAACAAGCAACACATGACATTTCCAGAGTTACACAAGTTTAGAGAAAGAGCTGCTCCAGTAGTTCACTTAATAGAACATTCTGTCACCCCCAGCTTCCTCTGAGGCTGTGCAGAAGAAAACAGGAATTATTTTCCTTTAAATAGAATAAAAATCTAAAAAACAAAGCCTATATAAAATAATGTAATTATTGTGAGACTGAGTTTGTTGCCAGAATTTTTAGCACTAGGTCTACATTTTAGGCACAGTTGCATTATCAATTTAAGACAATAATTAGTATATATGCTCAATCCTAGGGCAGTTTATATGGAAAATGGACACTTGCTGATTTCCAAAGGGAAGAGATTTAATTTTTTTAAATCTCTAAACACCACTGAAAGTCTACAGGCAGATGAAATTTATCTGTTTATTTTTCCCACCACAGAATTCAAATAATGAAGGTACCTTCTCTTTTCCTAGACCACTTAAGCTCATATCAGACAAAATATATCCAACTCTCTTAATTACATAATAAAAAGGAAGGCGAGATCAACGGGAAGAAAGGGGAGATGGAAGGGGAGAAAGGTGAAGACAAGAATAAATGTGGAAAACATTATTTGCAATGAAGCTTAAAAAGGAAAATCTCTCCTTGAATTAATAAGCAACTCTTAAACAAGTAATAATTTCATATTCACACAGGAAAAACATAATTATTCACACAATGCAAAGTTCTGAAATCATGGAATTTGCTGTAACTCCAGATTTAAAGCTAAATAGCTTATGAAATAAAGGCACTTTTTGTCTCATTTACAAACAGAATCTTGAGCATCTACAAGCCAGTGACTGGGCATAGCACATCAGGGCAGGGTTATCTTCCATTTTATTTTCCTATTACCAATTTACTCAAAGGAAAATTACAGTGGAAAGGTCATCACACTGGGGAAAGCAGCTCAGGGTTTTCAAGACCAACAAAACACACCAGCTTGCCATTTACTCTGAAAACTTAACAGTAATCTTTCTGAAAGACCAAGTTTTAATCTGGCTACCATTGCAGCTTCTGATTTTCTACATTTTTCTTGTTCTTTGATTTCCATTCAAATTATTTGATGAAAGGATGATAAATTCTTGACCTTCCTCTCACGAGCATTCCTCTCTGACATTTGGTAATGCTCCCTGATAGGAAACTGTGCCTCCCAGGGATTAATATTGTATATTAACCTTCTAAACTGAACCCATTAGAAGAATGCAAATTAGGCAAGCTCTCTTGCTGTACTTTTACCTTTTGCTAATTCACTATTGATAAAATTTCTGAGGCTAATCAAGCGCTGGAAGCATTCTTTTTCATGTGCAGAGCATTTTTAATGTTTTCTGATATGCTACAGCTTGTTCTGCTTCCTGGGACAATCACAAAGGTGTGTTTCAACAAAACTCTGTTGTTGTATGAAGCAATACAACTGTAGGGTGCTTTGGTTGGTTTTTTCTTTTCCAATTTTTTTTTTAATTATTGTTATTTTGAAGTTTGTGCACTCTCAGATGCAAACCCATTCTTCCTTTTTAAAATCCCAGAGGGTGCTCAGACAACCACCATGTTGTCAAGCTAAAGTTAATTATATTCCCTGTTCATGTATTTTATTTCACCTCTGAGTTTGTCACCTTCAGCTCCCAGCCTTCTGACTTAGGTATTTTCCTCTCTGCGAGACAAACAGCCCTGTAATCAACTCTTTGTTCATGCATCATTTGGTGTATTCTACATGTACAGCCAAACCCAGTAAGTCTTTCTGAAAGTCAAATCCTGAAAGTCTAAGCTGCCTAATTTGCCCTCCAGTTCACTAGTGACCACAGGTACCAAAAGTGGAGATGAGGTACCTTCTGCACCCCAAAGGTGTCATAATTCCTCAGGTATCAGCCAAAGTCTCATGGTCACACCACCATCATTTCTCACTGGGGTGGTAAACCACAAGAGTTTCAAGATTTCTCCAATGTCACTTGCTGGAAGAGAATTCTTCATCCTTACTGTCATCACATCCACAGAAGAATTCCCCACTGAAATACAGTTTTCTTTGCTCTTTCCAGTATGCCAAACCAAACCAGGTTACTGCACATCAGCCAACTTTTCTCCTTCAGCAATTGTCATATTCCCAATATTTGCACTGCTTTAAACTTCAGCTGTGTTACATTCCCTTTGCTAAGCTAATTCTAGAAAGAAAGGAAAGATTTCAGACAGGATTCATGTCTTGCTGTTTCCAAGTCAGGCTTGAGGGACACCACTTAGCTGTTTTTCATCCATAGATTGTATAACAATTTGATTTTGTGTTATTTTTATTTCTAATGAGAAAACTGTGCAGAATTAATGCAAGTCTTATTAAAGTTTAATTACATTGCCATTTAATTATCAATGCTTTCAAATCAATAGTAAGAGACTCTTTTGTCCAGGGCAGTTGCCAGACTGATTGGTCAAGAACTACCAAGTACAATCTCTTTAGCATATTTGAATGTTGCAAACTTGTTTTCTTTCATTTCAGGGAAGTTTGTCATGGTTTGGAAAACCTACAGTGACCCTGGAAGGATTTTTGCACATTATTTAGATCCACAGAATACAGAATATGAACAGTTGCTGTTGAGGGGCCTTTTGACCTGCTCCTCTCCTGTGAGGGACAGGGCTTCAGAACTCACTTGAAGACAGACTCAGTAATGCACAGGGCTCCATGCACGTCCTGCTGTGTGAAAATTGGAAAAAATTGGACTGAAGGGCTTTAATTTGAGTTTTTATTTACATTCTTACAGGCCCCTGCTATTCCCTAAGGAGTGCCAAGGGATGAGCAGGATGGAGCTTCACTGAACTTCTTAGATTATGTAAACAAGCAGAGAACCAAAGAGAAGTACAGACTAGTTTTTGTAGGCATTTACTGAGCATTTTTAACCAGTTCTGAGCTATCGTTCTTGGGTTTTTTTATCTAAATGCAGTTCTTGTTTCAGATTTGAGAAACTGGCAAGCTCTGAATGTGATTCATCTCCAAGGTGTCAGGCTTTTGGCAACAGGTTATGCCATTTTTAGAGCAATCTGACACTTCTCAAACTTTCTTCACTTGCTGCTTCCTGATTATTCTCTTGACTACAGTAATAAAAACTTCCCCCTCAGGTGTAATTTATAGTAACTAAATAGAATTAATGCCTGCAAGTAAGCAAACAATCTCTGTTTTGTTAGCCATGAAGCAGATGAAGAATTTTCATCACAGCACATGAAAGAATTTAGCTCAACTTCTTTGACAAGTTCCCTAAATCCATGGGGCTGCTCTGAATTTGCAGTCCTTTGGCTCTACCATCCACTTTACACCCACTCACTAGGAAACCTGAAGGAGGGTGGAAGAAGATTTTCAGAATGGAATAAGATAACTTTTATTCAGCACATCCTCTTGGGTGATTTAGTTTCAGTACAGCCACTGGGACCCTGGGGATTTACAAAGCAGTCACCATTCCTCCACTGATGCTGGGCTACACTCAGTCAAGTGGTCAATACTACCATGGATAAAGATTCCTAAGTAATAGAGTGTTCAGTATCCTAGCAAAATAAAAACTTGATTTTACTGTGATGGATTCTGACACAATATTGATCAGTAACATAAGCAACCACAGACAGGGCATTAAAAAAAACCAAAACAAACCCCCTGCTTTACTGAGAATTTCACATGTGGTAGTGCAAACATGAACAGTAAGACAGCTGTCTCCAGTCTCCTAAACAGGAAGGCCAGTTGCTCTCTGACAATAAGAATTATTTATAAAAGTCCTTTCAGTAGTGACTTCAGATTAATTCTTAATTGAAACTCAAACCAGTGGATTGTCACACCCAGGCAGACACATCAATGATATCCTGAACCACCCAGGGAATTAATCTCCACTCAGGGACTTTCATCCTTCTATCTCCCTCACTGCTTAAATTTGATGGTCACCATACCACAAAAGGTGATATTGTATCTTCATCCCTTTTTCACCCTAAGTACTTGATACACTGTTCTTTAAGTATTGCTGAAATCAGTAATATCCCTAAGGTCAGAATGGATTTGGAAGCCAGCTGGCAATATTCAGGATGTCAGCAGGTAAATTGTAATGACAGACAGGATTAGCTATTATTCTATTTTTTAAAAAAAGTCTGGTCAGAATTTAGCTCAAGGCAAGACTTGGTTCATATGCAAATATCTACAAAGTTCATTCACTCACAAATTTTCACCCAACTCTCTGTCTGGTTTGGAAAACATCAAGCATCAAAAGACAATAAAGTCCAGACTTAATAAAAGGGCTGTAAAAATGAAGGTGGCAAGCAAACAGTGACTCAAAATTTACATCAGTCTCAAAGATCTTCATACATCTGAATTTAATGAAAATGTTAAGATTGACTTCTGAGGTTAATACAATTAAACCTTAATAAGAAGACAATAAAAAAATCAATGAATGCAATCTGAGTGATTACACATTTCCATAGGCTAGGGAAATTGGAAAGTACTAACTTGATGGGAAGCAAATTTTCTAAATGTGCCCAACTAAAGGAAAAAAAAAAAAGAGCAGCAGATTATATTAATAATTAATAATTAATTATTAATTATATTAATATTTGGAAGCACACAGTCAGCAATGTTAGGTATGGAAAATAACTGTTTTCTAAAGCTCTCACATACATGCAGCAGTATGCATGAAGAGGATTCTGTACCCTTCTACTTTTAGAAGATAAGGAAATATCCCATTGTTTTTTAATTCTTTTACTTCTCGAGCAATATTCAATCTTGACAGAAGCAGAATGAGGCCTGTAAGAGCAGAGAGACTAAAAGACAGGAGAAATTTAACAAAGATGTACCATGAACAGAAATTGTTAAAGGCTAAATTTGGGACATTCTTTTTTTGCTTTGCTGCAGGTACTTGATAACAAGAAACATTCTTAGCAAGACAGATGGGACTCAAAATCCGAGTTCAGGAACTGCAGAAATATGTTTCAAGAGGCTGTAAGGGATAATACAAAATAAAAACATTTGCTACCAGTTCACTGAAGCTCAACAAAAGGAAAAATCCCCTACCATGTGTAGATTGCAACTTTCCTGTTGCTAGGAATCTGTTACTAGATTCTGCATGATCAGGAAACTTAAATTACCTCCTAATTTCTGTATGACTGTGGCCTTTCCCTGAAAACAAGTTAATATTTACTCCATCTTCCTCTTTCCCTGGTGGCAGCATTGTTTAAGCAAGGAAACACATATCATTACCTTAGTTCTGCCCCTGTTCCTTGGTGTCCAATATTTTCTGGCAAACTTCATCTCCAGAGAGAGGAGGTAGATGTAAAAACCAGACCTACCTAACACCTATGAGCACCACTTTGAATCCCTATGGAAGCCTCCCAGGAAATCTTCCTGTTTCATGAAGTAGACAGTAAATGACATTTTCCCCTACCTGCAAACAACATCCATTCTGTTTCTTTGTGGTTTGCTAGTCAGAGATGTCTTCAGGATCAAAAACTTTAATGGCTCTGAGGATCATGCACTTAAATTCTCTGATGAAGCAATACCCCAAGCAGCTCAAAATGCACAGGGATCACATTTAGAGAGCAAAAAGTATAAAGTGACATTTAGAGTAAGCACATTTTAAGCATATATTGCTGATTGCAGCAGTTTTCAAGGAGAATTTAGCTCTTCCACTTTGCATATCTCTCTCTATCAGGGTGTGTGGTGACTGTTGCACGCAGGTCTAGCAATTCAAACAAACAGAAAAGTCAGGTCTGACTTGATGTGGCATTCTCTATACTCACCCATGCTCCAGTCAAAGTGGCAAAAATCTGAGCTGAGCTGGAGAGTGGAAGCAGGCTGAGTCAGCACTTCCACTGGGGAGTCTTTGCACTGCACAAGAATCATAAGAGTACCCCAAGTGTGAAGATTTTCTACATAATTCTGAGATACTGCAATTAAATTGAATAAAATTCACATTAAAATGATCTCCTCATTTTGTTTACTTGGCCACCTGATTGTTCATATCAATGTAGATTGAAGATTGCTCTAAAAGAATTTTAAAATGTTTACTGTTTTGTTTTTGTTTAGAAGCAAAGTTACACCCCATTAAATTTCTTTTTGATGTTTTGGCTGGGTCAGTACATGCTGTCCCTTATTTTCAAAACAAAGACATTTATCTGCAGGCACACAAATCAATAATGAGCATTAAAGATAAAATACTGCAGAAACAATCATGTAAATTATTGCAATATCAAAGTAAGGCTCAGCATGACATCTAGCTTTTGTTGTCTGGTGTACAGGGAGGAAACCACAACTATATTTTAACTGCTGAAGATCATTTTATTCAGCAGGAAACTTAAGGGAAGTCTGGAGGGAAATTCTGATCAAAGCCACTGTAAAGTCTGAGCCACAAAGGAGCAATACTTAAGAATATTCTCCAAAGAGCAGAACCTGGGGAGCCTGCTTTGGAATTCTTGAGTGCTTTCCTTTGAGACAAAAAAAAAAAAAAAAAAAAAAAAAAGCTGTGCCTGCTTTTCCTTCAGCTTATTTATGGTAAAGCCATGCCACTCTTTATCCCATTACCCATTTTCTCATGTGTCTTAATTAGTCCTTCTTTCAGTCTTTGTTCTAAGCCAAGCATGCAGCTGAGGTGAGATTAATGGCCGGTCCTTTCCCACATCACTTCTTCTCCCTTCCTAAATAAAGGTACTGCATTTGCTATTCCATAGTCATATCCATTCTCCCCAAAGGCTTATTAAAGATACTTAGCCAAAGTCCTGCAGTTTCATGTGCCAGCTCTTTCAGCATAGAGTGATGGAAATTAGCTGGTCTCCTGACTTGATAGGATTAAGTTCTTTGTGTTCTCATCTAGAAAGTGGTAATTTCTATTTCCATAACCTGCTTGCCTTTGCTCAATGGTCACCATCCTAGGACTGCTCAATCCCAGCACAACCATTCAGTCTAATTCCTACATTTATTTGGATTATGCTCCCTTCTTCATCATACATCAAACTGCTCAGTCATTGCTCTTTTTGGTTTCTCATGCTGAAGAATATTTTGCCATTTCCTACTAACTTTTCTTTCAAGGTATCTCACAGTCTGGCTAGCTGTAATTGTAATTTTATTCCTGTATTCCTTGACATCTTGTCTAATCTGGTTTATGGAGAGAATTCTTTCCCTTTTGCTGTGTAAGGATTGTCCTCAAATCCTTACTTTCATTCTTTGGAGTGTGAATCCCAGCTGCTGTTGGACATTATAACCAAGCACTCAGGAAAAGTGAAGTCATACAGAAACAAATAATGAAACCTATGCATTTGTGCCATAACATCAGAACACACAAAAGGATTACCTGGAGCAGCTCTTGCAGGTGAAAAGAAGAAACTGTGAAGATTGACAGATATGACAGCACAAAAGAAATCCCAAGGATCCCAGGCATAACATGGTTTATGTATGTAAGGCCTCCCTCTTTCAGCCATACATGTCCAGAAAAGCTCCACAGAAGTCAAAGGAACCCCTTTCCACTAACTGTGGAGTGATTCAGAGGGGAGCTAGGACTGCTGAAAGGAAAGGAAAACCAGTCAGAGCAGCCACATCCTGACTTCAGTCCAGACAGCTCCCTTTAAATGGATCACCTGCAAGCAGGGACTAGAGTTGTAGAACTACATAATCCCCCTCTGTTCAGCTGCAGTATCCCAATATATTTAATACAACCCAAGGAACATTGAGAGGTGTTTGGTTTATTATTCTGTTAGTTATGCACCACAGACTCTGGGGAAAAAAACACTGGGTAAATCTCAAGAGTGTATTACACAAATTCATTTAAGCCTTTCCTGTAGATTCTTGGCTATTTTCAGGTCCCTCATTAATTCTGCTCACAACTCAATGTAAATCCATTGTAAATAGCAGAGCAGATCTCATTCAAATGTGGTCCTGAAGTCAGACCAGAAATCACCAAAATTGCCCATTTGAATTCCAGGGAGAGGATAAGCAACAGGTACTGTCTGGCTGAAGAGGAGCTGATTTTTATTGACAGGAATGACATGAGGTATTACAGAATACCTGAGTATAAGATAACTGAGAGAAGATTTCTCTGTGGATGTGCTGCTCTGACAGCTCTCTGAAAGTGGCACTTAATGCCAAAGTCAACTGAAGTATATTCATCCTCACTAGGAATTACAGCAGAAAAGTTGTGCACAATGGACCTTCTCATTAAAAAAGAAATAATTATTCCATATCCAAGTGTTTGTGTCACTTTCAGTAAGCAATAAATCCAGCTGACCTCATCTTGGGAGCAGGAATAATTGTAGTTACAAGGGAGCATTAAAATACAGCTCTGTCTGCACTCTGGGCTGGATGGAAGGGGATAAATCTGCCTTTTTGAACCTGGGCTGGAAGCAGGCTGCTGTAATCTGGATCCCACTTTCCTAAAGAACCATCCCTCCTCTCCTGATGTATGCTGTTCCAACACAGCTTCCCAGGTGGCTCTTCCTAAGGTTCTTCGAGTTTTCCAGAAAGGGTGGCCTGCTCTTTGCTATCTGCCAGCTTTTCCCCTGGGTTTTTGCCACTGAGAGCCTCTGTGCCCACTCATGTTGACCTGAGTCACATTATCCACCTTGATCCAGCTCTCTTTTCAAAACTTTGCTTCCAAAATTAATTTCACTGCTGCTGAAATGATAGAAAACAAGGATGGTGTGGAAGAGGATCACAAGGAACAAACATGGTTGCAGATTTTTGAGGTCTGTAATACAATACAGGCATTTAGCAGCAAACAACAGTTCACAAAAGTTGCAGCTTTACCCAATACTGCTTTTCATACCTGAATATCAGGAAGGTTCTCTCGTGGTCCCTTTCTGTGAGTAGCACTAATTCCTGTGCACCATCAATACCAACTACTCCTCCTCCATCCTGATGACTGTTTCCTCTTTAATCTCACCTACTGCTATTTGACTATAACTTCTCCTTTTCACATCCTAATCTGGCAACCCCAGATGATCCTCATAATCCCCTTTTTGCCCCCTCATAATTTCTGAAGGAAAAAACAAGATCATGTCTCTGCTACAGGCTTATCCTCTCAGCACTTGGTTCATTAAGAAAATCTCTCCTTTCTCTTTAATTAAATCCCATGTTGCCATGGGTGTGGACTGCTTTTCTGCAGTTGCATGTAGGTATTTATGTTTAATCAGAGCACAAATGGATCAGGTGGACCTCCTGGGATCCAGATTGCTCAAAGCCCCATCCAGCCTGGGTTTGAATACTTGCAGGGATGGAGCATCCACAACTTCCCTGGGCAATCTGTTCCAGTGTCTTCCTACCCTCGCAGCATTGGGTTTAAAACCATTCTCCCATGTTCTATCACTCTGTATAAAATTTGTTCTCCTACTTTCCTGTGTTTTAAGTGATCAGCTTCTTTGGTTTCTGTGATTTTATTTTCTCATTCTCTTTACTCAAATTATCCCTCCAAATCCAAAGAGCAAATACATCTGACTCCTTTTGTCTTTGCAAGGGGGTTTCCACCTCCAGCACATCCCAGGGTAACATGAGATCAGAAATGCAGAGATCTTCACTTGCCATCACCCCAAGGACCTGTAGACCTCATATTTGCCTCCTGGGACATTCATATCTTGACCAACACCTCAGTGATTCTTTGCCATGAAGGGAAGTACAAGTAAACCTAGAAAGAATTCCAAATCCCTCCTTTTCACAGGCCCTTTCTCTTTTTCTGATCATTATAACTCACCATTTCACTGGTTGTTTAGGATGATAAAGCCCTGCCTCATCTTCAATTCTGAGTGCACATCCAGGTTCCATAGAACTAGCTTGTGAATAACTTTTTAGTGAAAAACCTTCCTGCCTGGCTACTGTCATGCTACTAAAATTTACTTTTAGACTCCCACTTCTATCTTGCTCACTGTAATATAATTTAATTTGGCTTTTAAAAAATATATAATGGTTCAAAGTAATTTCAATCATGGCAGGAGTATCCTATTCCTACCTGATCCCTTCAGCTACTCCAGTGTTTCCACTTTGTATTCTTCTATGAGCTCCTTTCTCTCTCTCAAAAGTCATAAATTCATTTTACTCCTTCACTTTTAAATTATTTCATTACCCCTTCTCCGAAATCTTCCATTACCTATTGAAAGACTATTTTTGGTCCTAATTGGGCTTATGATCTTTCCTGCCATCATTTATTTTCTGTGTTTTTTTGAGTTAGCATCTTCTGTTTGTCTTCCCTCTGTTCCTTATGACACCTTCCCTCTAAACTGTATATTCTCCTCAGCAGCAAAAGAACCAAATAAAGTCAGACACTGAGATAACAAAGCACCAATTTCCTGTTTCCTTGCAGACTCTAAGGCAGCTGCATGTGCTAACCTGTGGCCTCAAGCATCAGCAACATCATTATAACAAGGGGTCATTGAAGTCTATTCTTTGCTTGTTGCTTTTGCCAATAACTGGGTGCAAAAAACACTTCAAAAAAAAAAAGCAGAGATGAAAATTAAGTCCAGTAGGAAAGTGCAGGTGCAAACATTTGTGCTGAAAGGAACATTTGGACTGTAAATGCATTGCATGCATAGAAATATATGATAATTCACTAAATCCAGAGGAATCAAAGTTAAGTGATTGCACTTCTTTGCCTCAACTTTGTGTCTTTACAACCTCTATTAGTCTAACATGATCTAAATATGTGTCATTATTACTTGGGTTGTGTCATCACCCTCTGCACAGGGACCAGGACCCCAAAGCTACACAGCTATTTCCACAGAAGCACATGAAGAACACACTCCCAGCTACATCTGGGTGTATCCTGAGCAGCAGCACAAGCCAGGTTTTCAAAATCAACTTTCAAAACTAGTCTGTCAAAAAGAAAAAAAAAAAAAAAAAATTAAAAAATGGGGAGGAAGAACTTCTATCCTAAGTGAAGATGGTTTTGCATGCCATCTGCAAAGTGCTAATTAAACACACCATTGATTTTGGCAGGAAAAGGTATTGCAGAATGATATCTGTAAGCCAGCTCTTACTCACATTTTTTACATCACCAGCAAGAGATCTTATACATTTTCTTTTCCTTAGGTAAGAATCTGCAATATGCAAAAAAGTTAAATTTTCTAAAACTGGCTTATTAGAGTATAAGTGAAGTCAAGTGAACTCCAAATGAATTATTTTGATTTGTTTAAAAATGTCACATTTTAAGTCCAGGTTTTGATATTGCATGCAGGTATGAGGCAAGAATTTCAACAGGTGCTTTCTGCTATATTTTCTGTCTTTTATGTGATTTTTGAGTAGAAACAGCAAAGACTTCCCATGATAAAAATTAAGTACCATTATCAATTACATTATGCAAACATCTTATTTTACCCAAATCCAAATCTTTTATCCTAATCCAAATCTATTTTTTACTTGCATAATATGGTAAAGTATTGTTGGTTTGGGAGTTTTATGGTTTTGAGGGTTTTATTGTCTCTATGAATCATTATTATTTTTATAAACATGAAGAGTAGTGCCACAGTATTTTACTGTTCTAACCACAGATTAGCAGGCTGCAAGCTACTGTAGAGATGCAAACAAAAAAAAAGGAATTTCTCATACAAAGAGGGTGAAAAGAGGAGACTTTTTGGAACACTTTTGGAGGGATAACAAAGATGACAGGCAAATGTCTGCTGAAGGTTCTTGGTATGTAACTTCTCCAGAATCATCCATGTAAATTCTGACCTCATGCATAACACCTGTCAGAATATCTGAACAAATATGTATAGAAATAGAAATGACAAGAAATATTTCATGAAACCAGATTCGGCTTGGGGATGGTGGGGGGGAAGAAAAAGAAAGAAATATATACCCCAAGCCATCCAACCTTCAACACACACAGTCAAATGGGGTACTTTCTATTCCCTCCTTAGCAACACAAGCTTCTGCCTTTACCACCCTCACTCCATCTGATGGAGTTCTTCTACTATCAAAGATTATATTTTCATTGCCAAAGAAAAGGCTGGGTATTTGATAGCATGACAACAAACCTGATTTATCTAGGATATGCAGTAAGAAAAACAGCTATATAGACATCTTCTTAACATAGCTGGCTGAGGTCAACTGCAGTTAAGAAAACAATACATTAATTTCATCTACATCAAGGTATGGATCACCTGATTCCAGCTGGGATTTCAACACAAAACAGCCATCTGGAATGTTTATCCCACTCTGAAAGTACCCCAGCATGGAGCAATGTATATGTATTATCATTGGACACACTGAGACTTCATAGAGGCCCCTTGAGGAGAAATCATATCCAAGACAGGCAGAAAACATTCCTGGCAGATGGAGGAATTCTGGAGAGTGAATAGCTTGGGGTACACTCACACATCACATCATCAAAAGAGGAAAAAACTACATGGGAGAGGAGAGGGAGAGGAGAGGAGAGGAGAGGAGAGGAGAGGAGAGGAGAGGAGAGGAGAGGAGAGGAGAGGAGAGGAGAGGAGAGGAGAGGAGAGGAGAGGAGAGGAGAGGAGAGGAGAGGAGAGGAGAGGAGAGGAGAGGAGAGGAGAGGAGAGGAGAGGAGAGGAGAGGAGAGGAGAGGAGAGGAGAGGAGAGGAGAGGAGAGGAGAGGAGAGGAGAGGAGAGGAGAGGAGAGGAGAGGAGAGGAGAGAGAAGAGGACCACTTGTATTCTGGAGTGGAATGCTGGAGAGCAACGTGGGGCTGTGTGGGGGAGAAGAGATGGGAGAAAGAGAGATTAAGTAAATAGAATTTCCTGTATTGCCCCAGCCAGCCACAAGTGGTGTCAAGCAGAAGTAAATTAGCATGTACTTATGAAGTAACATGCATGTTACTTAATCAAGACTTAATGAGATGAAAAAACATCAGCAGAGCACATCAGCTGGACACCACTTCTTTCCACTGCTGCACGCAGTGTTTTAGGACTGACATCTCATTAGAAATAACACTGCCCACTTACCAGTCCATTATCACCCAGAGTCTAAATCACACAAAGAGCACAAACATTCAGAGCTGGAATATCATGTTCTGTTGATTCTCTTTCTGAATATATTCTTTTTAGGCATCCCTCAAGCATCTCAGTTTGAATTCCCACTAATTAATGTTCTATCCCCATCCTAGGTTGCCTCTCAATGCCAAGTCTATCAAGTCTAACACCAACAGAGCTGAGTCAGAGACAGCCTGTTGAATCCATGACATCCAGAAATAGGAATATTTAGGAGTGTGGACACCACAGCTAGGTGGCCAATGCAAAAATGTCATCCAGGTGGGCAAGGCTTGTCTCACACAGAATAAGTAAGGCCTTTCACATGTAGAACACAACCCTATGGCTATTGTGCAAACGTTGTCATGCAGATTCAGTACTCCCCAAGAATTTCTCAATTGCACCAGTTGCACTCAGCTGCTTTTTTCCTCTTTACTTATTTTGTTTTAAGATAAATTCTCTTATGTTTTGTACAAAAGGTCTTACTTGCCATCTACAATGTGGTTTTCATACCTGACACAAGCACTGCCTCAATGAGCTCCTTGGTATTGTTATCTTGTTATTGCAAGAGTGTGTTTCACCATGCAGTCTTCTAGCTGTCATTAAATTTAAAGAGAGAAACAAGCCCCACTTTAACTGCCTGTCCCTTGGAAGGGGAAACTGGAGAAGATAATGAATGAAGAAACCTTTAAAGCTTTGAAAAGGCATGTACCACCATAAATCTTTTACTGCCTCTCCTCTTGTGTATGTGCCTTATTTCTTCATTTGCAAAGGTCACCTCTCCTAGAAGCTGAGACATCAAAACAAAGGTAATGACTGGAACAGAGGAGGTTGTGAATCCCACTTCGATTTTGGTTCTTCCTTATACTACAGAGTTGAAAGCTTTAAAGAAACTGCTCATCTACAACCACTGAACCCTCATGAATATGCCTCTGGATTCCTGGAATTTGGGCTAAACCTGATGGGAACTTTTCTATTTTTCTCTCTCCACATTTACTGTTCAATAAAATCTGTACTATTGTCTTTGGCCAAATGGTCTTGTTTGCATCTTCAATCAAGCAGAGGCATCTCTAATAATCAGATTTTAACATACATTACTGCTACAGTCTTTACATTTATAACCTGACATTCCTTGTGCTCTCTCATGCTATTTATTAAAAAAGTAATATAGAAAATCAGTGTATAATATATAAACAATATATAAAATCAGTGTACAATTGTTCTAAATGAATTATGGCCTTTCCAGCTGTTATTGTTCTTGCTGACACAAAAGCATTCATTTTCTCCTCCATAGTAATTCAGAGCTCTTCCCCAACACAAGCAGGGAAAGCAAAAGAAAAAAAAACTTTGTGTATATATCCACCAACCTTTCATGCATGCTAATAACCAGCAGATGAGTATTTATATTTAGGATTAGAGCTTTGAATAGACAAACAGTGGATGCATGTCTGCCCTCAGTATCTAGGTTACATCCTTTAGGAATTTAGCCTAATAATCTCATTTCATAGGGAAAAAAAAAAGATTTGAAGAAACAATGAGGAGATGAGAAATGAGCTTACTTTGAAATATGACAATGATGATAAACAAATGCTTGCCAGAAGCACATTAGTTACATTCTTGAAAAGGTTAAAAGGTCAAGAAATGTAATATAAGGTACAAGACAAAAAGAGATGTAACAAGTGAGAATCAGGAATAGCAGTGTTGTAAGTCAGAGGAGGGTGCAAGCTGACAAGTCAAAGAAAAAATAATCACCCTCACATTTCCATAAAAACCCTTTCCAAAGCTCCCATAACTATGCTGATGCTTGCTGCAGCCAGGTTTAAAATAATTTGGCCTTCATTTCACAGAACTGGTTCACTTCCACCTGTGACCCTTCTCCCAGTCACTGGAGAGGGCACAGAGGCTTCCCCTCCCACTGAACCAGAGCTGGTCATCTTTGTAAGGACTGAAACAGCTCCACTGACATTATGAGGAGCACCAAAATCTCAGAGATTTGGGGGTTTGGTTTGTTGGTTGGGTTTTGTGGTTTTGGTTTGGGGGTTTTCTTGGTGTTCTTAGTTTTGTTTGCGCTTCTTTCTCTGTGGTAAGTCTGGCAATTTTTGCCACTACAGACAGAACATCGTATTAGATCATCTTATATCAGCAGCTTCAAACCTGGAAGGCAGCAAAAAAAAGAGCTGACAAGAATGTGTAAAAGCAAATCTCAAGGCCAAGAGCAGAATTTCAACCTGTGTCCTCGAGTGCCCTGTGTGCCTTGAAGCCTTCAATCACTGCAGCTGTCTGGCTGAAGGTCCTTCAGAGCACCCTGTGTATTCTGCTACACAAAATAAAAGTTTTCAGTCTCAGTTTGAGCAAGAGGAATATCATATATCCACACCTCATACTGGCAGACAAACAGAGGTGAGAAATGGCTGCAGCACGGGTGTGCTGGAGAGCAAATGAAAGAGAAACCAGGGTAGCAGTGAATCAAGTGGGCAAAAAGGAATCTGCCCATCTTCTTGTTATTCTGCACGGCAGTTTGTCCAGCTCTATCCCCTTTCTTATTCCCTGTTCACCACAGGGAACCGGCAGCACAGTATTCCCATTTTTTTTTCTTTTTTTAAGAGAGTTCACATGAATTGGTACTTTCAAAATAGTCCCAAAATGATCAGGCAAACAAAGAAATTCACTACATGAAAAACAACAAAAGGAGTGTCATATTGGTCATCTGGGCTGCCCAGCACACCAAAAAAAGAATTGTATAAGATTTTAATTAAGAAAACTCCTATTTGCAATTCATTTGTGATTTGCCTGCTTTAAATTTTTGAGTAGCCCAATCAGTGTGATTAACCAATACCTTAAGAGTCCTGGACCTACCAGTTTCAGGAGCAAAATTCTCATTTTTGTTCCACCAAATCTTTGTTTTCACTTCTCTGTGAAACAGAAGACCTCAAAGAAGATCATGTATTTTGCAAACCTCAGTGTTTGACAGAGTGTGAGAACAAGCACTCTCACAAATTTCAAATGGTTTATGAATATCTGCATTAAATTAGGTAAATAATTCAGTTTCCATCAGTCCCAGTCATGAACCCTGGTGAAGATACACAAACTGTTCCTAGAAACAAATACATGAAACCTGGGCTAGGGTGAGCTGACTTTCACTGCTGCACCACTGACTGTGAGAAGTGTTTTATTGGCATCCCCCTTCTCCTGGCAGGCTGTGTGTGCCTCAGCTGATGCATGTGGCTGAGGTCATGTCTAGAGCAGTGCCACAGAGCCGAGCGGCGCCGTCTCGCACTCCCTGACTCCAGTGCCTGCCTGGCTCCCACCACCAGAGCCTGACAGCTTGACAGTTCCCAACAGCCCATGGATGACAAGCACAATTCCTGCTCTGCACCCTGCAGGAATGACAGAGAGCTTATGAGGTAAAGCTGGCACCTTCAAAGGATGCAGATCAGAGTTTGAACGGTGTTTTCTGTAGCTCTAGTGTTCTTTATTTTCTACCAGGGTCTTTCACTGCCCGGGAATTGTGTAGCATTTCTTCCTCTAGTTAACAGTTTTCTTCTATTCCTTATTCCCAGCTCCTAGCAGGGCAGGGATCTCAGTGGCTTGGTTGGAAAGGGAGACCATATCCTTCTTTGTGCAGGTTTATCTCAGCTGCTGCCCAGAGCACCCAGACACCAGTTGGCTGCAGGCTCAGTCACAGAGAGCACACTGCTGCCCATATCCCCACTGGCACTGGGGGCATCAAACCCAGAGGGATTCTTGTGGGTTACACTTAAAGGATGAGGCTCAGCAGAACTCTTTCAGCCCAGGCAATCACCTTTATCTACTGGTATTTACAGATTGTGATCATTTGAATCTACGTGATCTGTGACCTTATTCCCTAATCTGAGTGCAGCAAGGAAAATGCTGGAAGAAGGATATCCATCACTATTTCTTAGGCTATTTTAAGTCGTTTTTCTGCACCTCTTGTGTCCTTTAGTTTGGCTCTCCAAAAATGTCTGAGTGACCTTGTTTTTCTGACCAAAGGCTTTGGATAAATTTTAAAAATCCAAGAAAGTGTTTCTGGCAACCAAGCTTCAGCTTCACCCACACAATTATTTGAGTCAGAGTGCTTACATGTTTGTCTAATCAAGGAGCAGGAAAAGCATTGTAAAATGCTTCTGATCAATAGTCTGTAGGCACAGAGCTCATAGGCACAAAGCTCAAACGCTGAATATTCACAAACAATCAAGAGAGCAAACATTTAAAAGCATTTGCTGAAAAAAAATCAAAAACCTGAGTAAACCAAAGTCTGCTGACAAATTTACGGCTAATGCTAAAAGGAAAATTCTTCAAAGTGCTGTTCTTTGCAAAGTGTTAATTCCTTTTCAACTATGTATTTATTTAAATCTTGCTGTAAATAACTGAAATGTTCTGAATTTAATATTTCTTTTTAGGTCATGAAAGAAAATCCTAGTTAGAAAACAATAATGAATATATAGGTCTTAAAAAAGGGAACATTTAGGAGAGCTTTGGCATTTGACATCACACTTTTAAACCAACCAAAAGTGGCAGGAATCACCAGATCTGTGCTATTTATACCAGTGTAGCAGTGGGAATGAGAAGGAATAATATGCAATTGTATTTGTATATTTTCCTGTTCAAGGAAAATGTCCTCTCAGAATTTTAATCCTGGAGGCTTGCTTTGCAAACAATATGTTAAGCACAATTTATTTTTACTCTATTTCTCAAAAAAAAAAAATTTAAAAAAAAAAATCAGGAGCCACATGTGGATAATGTAACACTACATTTCACTTGCAGCATTTAAATTGTGGGTATGAAGACTATCAAAGAGACAGTCAGCTTGCAAGTAAACAAATTATTCATTTTGTTCCATGCTTTCAAATGAAAGAACCCACATTTACACTCCAGCACTCCAGTCCCTCAGGACATAAGTGTGATTGAGCAATACCTGGATATTGTTCATCTCTGTCGTGCCACATTGCTTCCCTGGTTTGCTGAGCCATCCTGTGGTGCACTGTTCACACCCTGCAATGCTGTGACTCCATCCAGGTGACAATCTCAAAGGATTGTTAAAACACAAATGAATTAATTCTCACCCACTGGAGCAAGGAGAGATTCAGTGACTTCCTCAGGGGGAAAAAAAACAAAACAGCCTTGATTCAAGCTTCAGGCTACAGTCTGGCACTTCAGTAGTCTCTTAGTCATGGCAAAGTCCAAAAGTTCACTCTAAGATATCAACAACATTCTGCTTTACAGCACATCTCACTCAGGTGATGCAAATAACTGAGGGAATTGTAGCTGCAGAAATGAGCCTGTTCATAAATCATACAACTGGGCCAGAAGTCAGATCTGTCTCTCCCTCCCAGACATCACACCATATTTTCTTATGTCTGTAATTAGTTGTGACAGCAGAAGGACCTGTCATCCCAAGCTAAATAACACAGCTAAAAATGAACAGCAAGCATCACCCTATTGTCACATCATTGCCCAGCTAATACCCAAACAGCTGGAACTGAATTGCAGAGAAAAAACAGCTTTGCTGTAGGAACAGCAAATGCCCTGATGAGATGTGCTGTACAAATCTAAGCCATCATTTCTTCTTCTAAGCTAAATGGACAGCTAGAAGACCTAAGGGTTAAAACCACTAACACAGATCAAAACTCAAAAGGCATGCTACCTTTCCAAGAAATCATAGGCTTTCATCCCCTTCTCTCCAAAGAACTTTTAAAAAGCATTTAAAAAAAAAAAGTATAGAAAGAAAACAAGGCAGAACTTTTATTTCTCCACATAATTTTAAAAGTCCCACTTTGAGATGCTCCTGTAGGCAGAAGGCAGGAGCACCACTGTGCAATGAAATACAGTATTGGCTGTCCAGACAATAACTAATGGGGCTATTGCAGGACTAGAGGAACTATCAGTTCTCAGAGAGCTTTCATTTATCCATTTGCTTTCAGCCATTTGTGGCAAAGGCATGCTATTCAAATAGTAAAATATGGAAAATACAGTGAAGGACATGCAACTAAAGGGCAAGAGTTACTGAAGGAGGCAATATTAACTTAACTGTTCTCACGTATTCACTGCTTCAGTACACAGCTCATTCTTCACAGCTGCACTGCAGCAAAAATGCAGTCATTCACTCCTTATCTCTGAGCTCTATATTCACCCTATTTTTATTTTTCTTTAAAGAAAATATTAATTTCTTATGAAGGAATGCCAATTTCTTTTAACTTGCAGGGATTAGAGGGAGCATATCTTCTCTACCTGGATGATCGACCAGAATATCAAAGTTTCTGGTTCACCTCTTAGGTGAAGTTGTTTTTCAGCATTATGTTTAAAACCTCTAAGCTTCAAAGGTTGATAAAGCATTAACACATTGCTAAAGCAGGAGCTCTGGTGCACTATTCACTAGAGTGAATAATGTTGCAGTAGAGATCATTCTGGAGATTTTAACAGAAACTGAGCACATCCACCTCATTACCTATGGAAACCATCTCTTCCCACTAAGTTGCTTTTATCTATTTCCATATATACAACAAGTTTATGAGATAATGTGGGATGTGCTCCCAGGTCAGAAAAAAAATAGAACTATTAATTATAATAGACATAAACTGAGGATATGAGCTCTGTATTCAGTGAAGTGACTCAAGTCTCTCCAAATGAAATAACACAGGGTCTGAGAGGATACTCTGCTTAGCAGCAGGAAGACAATTAGAACAGCTACAAAACATCAGATTATCCAATTGTCTCTGATCTCATGAAACCACTTTTTGCCCACAGTTTCCTTCTTAAATGACAAAGCATGTCTTGTTAAGATGTACAGCTCTTTCATTACATCTACAGACACTTCCAATTCTACCCAGGGAAATGCAAAAGGTGATACCAAACACTGCAGTGTGTAGCAGCATCTACTGAGCCCAGTAAGAGTGGAATGAGATGGCCTGAGGAGCATGACCCAAAGCAGGAAGGGCTGAGGAAGCACACACCCATCTCACTGCCCCAGCCATGTCAACGGTATAGTTCTTTTAAGCTGCTGCACACTGCACAGCTTTATAATGAGATTCTGATTTCATTCCACTAGTGTTTGTTTGAAACATCTTCACTGTGACCAAAGAAGTTAATTCATATTTACCAAGGTCAGTCTTCATCATTACTTGTGGCATGGTCATTCCAATTCCGTCATGACTGGTCCCCATGCCACCAAAGAGCAAGAACACCAAAAAATATTAGCTACAACAGTTAAGAAATGTGCTTCAAGCTGTAAAACGAGATTTGGCCTTTTGCACTTTATTTTTCTGGATATGTATGATCAGGTTTTTGCAGTTTTTTATGCTGGGGTTATTCTGAATCCCACTTATGGCACCTTAGCACTGTGCTCCTCCAACTACATGGAAGATTTGGTACTAGAGATACGAATATTTATGCAAGACAAAAGGTGACAAAGGGACAAATAGGAGCGCAACACTCGCTCTTGAAGTGCCAGCTTGTGCCAAACAGATTGTGCCAGATGCAGAGATCAATTATCCTGCAATGCTGCCAACTGTCTCCAGCACTTGTTCAGGATATTCAGTGGCAGTGGGTGGAGGCCAAGGGAAAAGAAAAGCAGCTCATGCACTAACTGGGCTATTTGGTGTTTTCAGGATGGCAATCGCCTCTCATTCTAACAAGCAGAACAAATGCTAATGGGCCCCAGTTCATTGGAGCCAGGAGAAAAGGTCAGGCTGAACAGAGAACTACAGAACTCCCTGCAAACCAAGCATCTATTTAATCAGCACAATGAAGCCAAGCACATTATCCACAGGCAATCATATTGTTTCTCAAATACACTCTGACATGTTAAAACAATAGTCCAGTACAATGAGAGGCTCTTTGTGCTACTGTGGGACACTTTGAAGCTGTGACTGTCAATTTTGTGGATTTGTGGCAAATGTTCAGTGCAATAAAAGATGTGAGTGATACCCCCTTCAAGTCTTCCCATTAAATGAACCTCTATGACAAAGTACTTCATCAAAGTCATGCTGAAATATTTGGGCAACAATGTCACACAATTGTGCTGAGGATCTCATGCAAAGCAGAACAGAAGGGTTGCTCCAGCAGGTTTTCACTATTATTTCACAGGAAAAAAAAAATAGAGTGCATCAGCTCAAAGAACAACTAAGAGAAATCTTTAACATGTTCTTCATAATTTTTATATAATTTTCCTTTTCTGAGCTTAGGGGCAGCAAATACCTACAAGCACATTGATCTTATGCCTAACTATGGGGGTCTTTTCATTAGTAGCAGAGACCAGCATTCACAAATATTTCTACAATGAGATGTAAAAAACATGTCTAGTCCAGTAAGTTCACCTAATAAATACAGTAAGAGCATGACAATATAATTCTTAATAACTGTGGACTCATTTTTCCTAAAAAGTATAAATATGCCAATGTACTCTAATCCAAAAGGCAGACATTCTTTCTTAACCTGGGCATTATTATAACCACAGTCACATGAGCAGATCAAAAAGCAAATGTTGCTCAATGTATGCTACTGCCATAGAAGTGCTAAAACAGGGCAGAATCTGCCACTGACTGAGTCAAGGAAATTATACTGGGAAAATCAGATAGCATTCCATATTTCCAAATTTGATTTCTTCCACTGCCCCCTTTTTTCTTTACAGCCTGCTATATTCATTATTTAAGACCTCAAAGTGTTCTTTCTCCTTGCCTCTGAACACTGCCCCAGTTTGTGCCCAGTTTCCAATTAGAATTTAGCTGAAGACAACAGATCAGCTGGAGACAGTCAGGAGAGGAGCAGGTCCTGCTGGAAACACTGGGCCCTGCAGATGACCTGTCACAGCTTCAGCATCATGTTTCCATGCCAACTGAGAGCACATGGAGAGGTACTGAAGGAACTGTTATTGGGAAGAAAAAGTATCAGGAATTTTTCTTCATCTGCCTTCTGGAAGGATCATTACAAGGACAATGAAAAATTACAAGCAAATATGGTGTGAGGCATTTAGGCTTAGTGGTCAGTACTGGGTTAATGGTCGGATTTGATGATCTAAGAAGTCTTTTCCAACCTAAGGGATTCTGTGATTCAAAAAGCAAATATTAAGTTTTCACCTTCCAGACAGTGCCACTTTCTAGAGCTCTAGATATAGGCATTCCAGGCACATCTGATTCCACATGAGTCTGTTCCCAGTGTTTGCCATACCCAGGTCAGAAACTAGCCTGTCCCACATTTGAACTGCTCAGGTTGACCTCTGGCCTTTGGCTGCAATGTAGTGATAGGTACACAGCATGGGCAAGTGAGGCAACTACCTCACATTCTCAAAACTGATCTTCTCCAGCATTCAGCACAGGATGGATCACATCCTCCTTGGCTCACCAGCTGAGATTTGCTGAACAGTCTGGTCCCTGGACCAGGTTTTTAAAGTCTCCTCTGGCCCCACAAGTCTCCCTGTTCCAGGGCTGGCTCTTAGCCATGTGTAAAGATCCTTATTCTCTTATTATTTATATCAGCAAATGAGGGGCCTTGGCTGGGAGTCTGCCTAGTGAGTTTCATTCTGGTCTGAGTTTGAGGTGTATTTCCAGGCAACACCAGAGCAAGCAAGCCAAAATGCATTCTGAGATAGAAAGCCTTGCAATCTGTCTTTCTGGGAATTTGGGGTTACAGATAATTCACGGGGCAGACACTCCAAAGTGAGTTACCTCCCCTTGTATTTTTAACCCCTTCCCTTTCACCCTTAAGGAGAGATGAATGTGAGAAGACATAAGTGAAAAAATAACAGTTTACTAAAATACAAAATAGCAATAACAGAGATACCAGTAATAAGCAGATGAAACAGAATGATGCTGAATGCCATGGACTCCCTGGGAACAAGGGAAACCACATGGCAGGGAAAGCCCCTCTCAGCTCAGTCTTCCCCCTGGAAAAGAAAACAGGAAGATGAGAGTGTACAGAGAACTTCTGGCTGCAAATGCAGGGAACTGACTGAGCAGCTCCAAACCTGAGGGGCCAATTTCTGAGAGAAAAGTGAGATTGGCTGGTGGCTCTGTCACCTATGGTGGTAGCTCATAAGATATGAATGTTGGTAAATTGTCCCTAAAATTTGAACCTCCTTCTCCTGTCTCTTTAGGCCTCTGTTTAATTACATCATTCTCTGTTGGTTTCATATTGATCATTAATGCCTTTAATGCAGCACCACAAATGAATGCAGAGCATTTCATAAAGCTGCAACTACAGTAATACTTCATCTGGCATCCCTATCAAATGGAAATGGAACCAGCAGGCAGAAGGGTGCTAGAGAACCAAACAGGGAAAATATTTGGTGTTTACAAGCTCCATTTTGTTTCAAATGTTCCACATATCTGAGTTTTGATATCAGTTTAGGTCATAACTGAATTAATTCCACCAAAAAAAAAAATCTTCAGATTTTTCTGATTGCTTACTTTCAAGACAAGCCCTTTTACCCATCCAGGCTGAGAAGATGAATGGGTTGAAAGCAGACCCATCAAGATGGACTTGAGGAGACTGGTGGATGAAAAGCTAGACAAGATCCATCAGTGTGCATCCACAGCCCAGAATAACAACTGCATCCTGGGCTGCACAAAAGGAGGCATGGCCAGCAGGTGAGGGAGGGGGTTCTGCCTCTCTATTTTGGTCTGGTGAAACTCTACTGTGTTCAGTTCTGAGGTTCCTCAGCACAGGAAAGACAGGGACCTGCTCAAGCAGGTCCAGAGAGGGACACAGAAATTATCAGGGGGATGGAATGCCTCCTCTAGGAAGAAAGGCTGAGAGAGTTGGGGTTGCTCACCCTGGAGGTGTGAAGGCTTTATGGGTACCTTACTGAGACCTTTCAGCACTTAAAGAGGTCTTACAAGATGGTGACAGACATTTTAATAGGGCCTACAGCAACAGCACAAGATTATTTTAAATTAAGAGAGGCTAGATTCAGAACAGATATGAAGAAATATTTAATGAACAGGGGTGGTCAAACACTGGACCAGGTTCCCAGAGAGGCTGTAGATGCCCCATGTTTCCATTCAAGGTTAGGTTGGGTGGGCCTCTGATCTATTCATTGTCTGGGCAAACTAGCACCTACAGCTGGCCTTCAGTGCAACACCAACAAAGCAAAATATGCAGAAAAATGTGCTCCCAAACTCATCTCCAAGAAATACCTGCATGAAATCCTTCCACAAGTACTGGCCATTAGTTAGAGCAGTTATGGATATCTGTCCTGGGTTACTTACTTTATAATTGTATAAATATTATGTTCATGAGGTCAATAGCTTTCTGTGTCTGAAAGTTCTACCATTAAATCAAAAATTGTACTGAAAAATATTTTATCAGTTCCACATTTCTCTTTTCAATATAATCATTTTCGTTTCAATCTTCTAATTTAAATTTGATTCTTCAACTGAAGTTAAACATATACAAAAGAATACTTATAATAAAAGAATTAGGTATAAAACTATTTCAAGGCAATCCCTCTAAGTTTTTGTATTGCCCTTTCCTTGGATATGGATCTTTATTCCCTTAGCTTCAGGCATTCCTTTTCCTAGTGAAATGCAAAAAGGAACCACCAGTTGCTACCACATGGTGACTTTGCTGTATTTTTTGCATTTTTCATATCCCCCATTAGGGATACATCCTTGTACTCCTGCAGGTGCTCTTTACTGTTTTATATTAATTTACAGGGAGGAATTATTTCCCTTCCTTCCTGCAGTATAATAAGGATTAGCCATTGCAGTCACTGCAGAAATAAGCCAAACAAAAATATTTCCAATAGTGTACTTTTTTTTAGTACCAAACTGTTTTGACAACATGCATGCTCAGCTCTGGAGCTGATGAGTCTTCTCACAGCTGCTGAACCCATAAACTTTGATTTTTCTCTCCCTAGAGGTTATCACAGATTTCCAAGGGTTTGTGCACTGAGGAAATCAAGACTGTGTTTTCCATCGATTCCATCCCTGCAGAAGTCAATAACCCTAAAAAAGGGCATTTAAAAAGATCCTATGTGGGCTTTGTTGTAGCTGTTCACTTATTTTTATCCATTAATTATAAAATACTGTGCAATTCAGGGGGATAAAAAGTCAGTTTAAAGGCATTGTTGGAAGGGAAAATAAGCCTTCTGCAGTCCAAGAGCTGGAAAATATTGACATCCCTGAGGACAGCTCCTGATGCCCATCTGAGAGCCTCTGCACTACTTCCCTGCAGGAAAACCTACAGTAGTCCCCATAACCTCCCAGAGTTCTAGCAGGTCCTGCCTCCTGAAATAAAATCCTGACTTCCTATATTTCTCTTTAATCCAACAGAAGTTTCTCTGAGAAGGAGGAAGAAGTCAGTATTTCACTCAGGTCAGAGTGCAGGACATGAGGCTTTCAGTGAGAGAACAAAACACACAATGGATGCTTCTTAAGCAACATTCATTTCTGTGCTGTGAAAGGATCATACCACAATAGACAGTCCAGAAAATCCATAAACAGCAATTTTTTGTTGTTCTTTACTGTATCTCATTCTGCTTTCCCACTAAAACCTTCCTGTCAGTATCATATATCCCCACCATTCAGGTGCACTTGGAGTTTTTTTGCTTTACTGTTATTGAAAGAAAGGTTTCAAAAATTATTTTGTTTTCTCCTGGCAGGAAAATCCCCACTCTGGTCAGCTCTAACTCCAAATATAGTATGGGTATCCATGAAGTGTAAAATAACCCACAAGAGAAATTTAACCTAATTTAATCTAATTTGATAGTTTACCAGAAGTTTGATTTCTACCATTGTACTTCTTAAGTAGTTTAGATTTATTCAGAGAATCATCACTCAGGAATAAAAGTTAAACTGGTGTCTTGAGGTCTGGGGCTCATTTTAAATAGATTTTTGAATTATCTCCCAACATCTTGTCAAGCACTCAAAACCAAAATGCAGTTACTCAGCACTACTCCACAGCCATTCCCTGCCAATGCTCAACCTGCTTGCCCCAAATAGGATCTTTTTTTCTCTGTACTAAGAAAAATTAACAGACTATTACCATGGGGATGTATAAGAAATAACTCAAAACTCAGTGGAAAGTTATTATGCAGGAAGCATTCATACAAGTACATTACAGATAACAAATAACAAGGAGATTGTGGTTAAAGGAATAACAGGAATACTTTCTTTCAAAAGATGTGGGAGAGGATCAGAACAGAGGTTGCCACAAGAGCCAAGACTAAAGAAAGTCAATATGGCCTTTTGTTTGCAGATTACTGAAGAAAAGATCAATAGATCTACAAAATTTAACCAGGGTTCTTCATATGCTATTTTAACCTATGCTCATGATAAAGTATCACTTGAGGTGATTCAGCTATCAGAAATTACTTGAGTAATTTGGTCCACTTGCAATATTATCCTTATTTTAGTAGAGTTGAATGTATAAAAATTGATGTGCATGCAGTGCTTAGGAGATTCTTGTATTCCAAATCACACAGAAATACCCAGTGATATTTCCAGATTTTTTTTCTACTGGTATAAAAAAACAGCTTTTATATTTATGACACACATAGGGTTACTGAATATACCTTCGTTTAAAAATAGGAGTTGCTAATAATATTCCACAAAATCTTATTGTATCTGGAGATGCTTTTATACTTTTCTTCAGTTTCTTGCAAGTTCACCAAGAGCTTCATGCTGCAAATGCTTCATTGTAATTACACTTGCACAAATAATGTGGTTTTCACAGACATGGCTAAAAAAAAAAAAAACCAACAAAAAAAAAACAAACCCACCACAAACAAAAATAAAAACCCACATTGTGTCATCATAATTTGGAAATTTTTACTGTGGAAGCTGAGCTTCTTGTGCCCCACAAAGATATTTAAATCTAGCTTTATTCTATCAAGAGGTTCAACAATTTTAGGACAAGCCTTTGGATGGTTTTAACCCTTTACTTTCATAGTAACTGAGTAGACCATACTTGTGCCAACATCTCAAAGATGCATGAAAAATTCAGATGTTCAAAACAGATGAGTGCAGCTGAGGTGCTTCATTTGTCAAGAGTAAAAGAAGGTTTAAAAAATTTAAAATATTATGAGTATTAAGATAAAACATTAAAATATTGGTAATATATTAATATTAAAATTAAAATATTAAAATATTGAAACAGAATGGAGGAATGGACTGTGGGAAGAACAACTGGGTCGATGGGGCAAAAATGTGGATGGTGCAGGTGGGACAGAAAGCCACCACTAGTATGAGGGATTCAATGTGGGAAGAAAATAAAACAGTTTCATTCAGACTGCAAGAAAAAGCTCATTGATAAGAGCTAAGCAGTCTTCCATCAAGCTGTCACTGACAGAAACACTGAAAATCTCAAGGCCATTTAGAGTTTTCTATCCATCAAATCGAGCTTATCTTTCTCCCCCACTAATGTTTTTTAAATGCATTCTAAATAAATCAGTTGTCAACCCGACAGTTTTTAACTATAGGTTCAATTTAACTTGTTCACTATCACGCAATTAAAACAAAATAACAGCAGCAGCATGGACTGGAGCCCAGAAAAAAAGACTTTTTGTTCACTATCTGCAGAGATCTTTCACTGAAATGAAGCATAAAGGGTGGAGCATTTTTTTTATATTATTTAAAAAATAATAGAAAATATTTATATAAAATATATATTTTATATTATCCCTCAAAACAAATGTTTTGAGGGATAATATGTAAAACATGCATTGATTTCCCCTTTGAATTTCAAATACATCACATTTATTTCAGCAGAAACTGTGAGATAAACTGTGGAATTATTCAGAGAACAAATTCTCCTGACCTTTCCATAGTTATTTTGCAGCAACTCCAGTTACATCTATCACACAACATAAAATGCTATTAAGAAGGTGTTAGAAAAATCCCAGCAGTGGTACAAAAATGTGTGTACACTTGTAACTCAGACACTAAAAATATTTGTATTTTTACAAGTAAGAAACTGAAAAAAAAAAAACCAGAATGGTATCAATCTATCAGTACAGCCACTAAAATAACATTTTACAAGGCATGCTAAGTGGCTTTCCAAAATGGGACTATTTTTCACATATATGCAAACTAATAAAACTATTCTGCCTGCTTCTCCCCTCAGATTCATGGACTATTTTTATCAAGATATAAACATGACAGGCACATTCTCTCTTCACTCAGAATACTACTGACTCATTCCATATTGTGCACTTATCTCTGAAGGCTGCATTTTCCTCTGCAGTATGAGGAAAAGAATAGATTAAACATTACAAAGAAAAGTCTAAATTCATCTTATCCAAGCCTTCCTCCCTAGCTTAATGAAGATAACCCTCCTCATTAAAGAATTCACTAAGAAACACATTTCACATCCCAATTTTTTCTCTAGGACTCTGGTAAATAATGTAAATATTCTCCTGTGCTCTCAATGGAATTGAATAGGTAACACCTTTTAAAATAGGTATTTCTTTTTCAAAAGAAAGCAAACTCTAAAATCAAATGAGAAAGAAACTGCACCAAGGTATTCTTTAAGCAGCTAAAGCAGAACCTTACACACCTGCAAGGCTGGGTTTGTAACATGGATTCCATGGTAATCTATCCTAAGCAAGTACCTAAAATTGAATTTTTTGGGCTTTATAGACTGGATGATTGATTCTTATCAGTGAACCATCATGTATTATTCAATTAGTGCTACTTTTCTTGACACCTATAACAAGGACTTATTAACATTTAATTTGTCCAGAAATAGCTATTCTTTGGTGCTATTCAATGGGAATATTAGAAAGTCTCAACAGACAAGTTATATGTAAAAGGAAGAGGGAAAGTATATTTCTTTCTGTATAACTACATCACTTCATATATATCCCTATAAATATATCACTACTACTACCATCCTCAACAGAAGCTGGGGTCATCCTTTTGACCAATTCAGTCATTGAACACATCAATATAAATGTACAAATAGTCTGTTTATTAAATTTAGCTATATAGAAAGTGAACAGTGTGAAGTTTCTGTGTAAAATATGCCCTTTTTCCCTGTAAATTTACAAGTGTTTGCACTATTTATGTGTCATCAAAAAGTTCTTGAGGACAGTGAAAAAGGACCAGAAAGGCAAGGACTAGCAAGAGGGAAGCTCTTTCTACCTTGTATTTCTCAGGAACATAACACAAGTGGGACAAAGTACCCCTATCTAATTTTATATTCATTCAGGGTGTAATTGCAAAAATAAAGACAATGGAAATCAGTGAAATAATCTTCAAACTTGTTTTAATTGTTTTAATTAGGCCCTCTTTTAGAAAGAATAAAATAGTAATGAACACTCATAATGCCCTCATAGGGCTCAGATTTACTTCTCATCTTCCAGACAGAGCCATTCCAAATGTATGCACAATCCTCCTTGAAAGATGCAAAAAATTGAAACCTTTGTTCTCCAGAAATGCCTCATTTGAAACTCTTGCCTCCCAGCCATGCTGGATTTACATGAACATACTGAACCTTACAAAGGAAAACATTCAAGAGGTTTCTTCCAGTCACTTGTGTCTCCACTGTGGCGTGGACCTGTCCCAAATCTAAAATGTTAAGTACCATTCAAGCACAACAGAGTTGAATAAGAATTATCTATAAAACAGATACTCTGAGTGCTGTGCTGGAGTTGACAGTGGTCTAGAAATTGGAAAGAGAAGCACAAATATTCTGATTTTTAAAGATGCCTAGGTTTAAAGAAAGCCCTGGTTTCTGAGCAAAGTTAAAAAACCCACACAATGTTGCACAGCAGTGCACTGATAAATCACTTCAGCTTGCACCAGCACTGCAAATAGGAGCTCCTTCTCCTCTTGAATGGAAACTTGGGCTTTAAATCAAATAATGCCATCACATAAAAAGCAGGCATATGTGAACAACTAATTTTGGCAATTAAGAAAACCCAGGTGGCTCATGTTTGTGGGTTTGAAAAACACCATCTCATTTAGTGATATAAATCAAGAGTAATTGCATTAAAAATTAAGAAATGAAACCAGTACAGCAAGTGAAGCAGATCCACTTAGAGTTATGTAGAAAACAGAATTTCAGTCCCAGGGGGATCTCTGACACTTCAACACTAGATCCAATGTCAAAAAAGGAGGCAAGTCAATATATGACACCTTGTGGAAAGCTTGCTTTATTTTGCAATGCTGATTAAAAGAAGCTGTCTGCATTTGAAATGTTCTGCATTTTTAGAGCTGTAGAGTTGGAGGCAGAGTTTGGGGCTGGAATTAAATTATCCACTCTATGATTCCATGAGGTACCTGTTTTGAACTTTCCTATCGAAAAAATAGAAAAAAATCATCATTTACTGAGAAAAACATGCAACTATCAAGAGCTCATGTCTTCCTCAGGAGAATCCTTGAACAAGCTTTATGACCATGAGGCACAGATATAAATCTGTCCTGTTGCTTCACCATGGGAAAAATGGTACTTGGTAGAATCAAAATCAGCCTAATATTTCATTATGTATTTTTAATATTTTTATCCCATGTTCTTAATTTTGTGTTCTGTAACTTTTCACAGAAAGCCTAAACAAGACAATAATATAAAATCTGCCATCCTGAGCCATGCAGGAGTCCCCTTGTCTTGTGATTCGTGTCTGCAAGGTACTTGGCCACTTTCTGCTGATGGAGAAAGTTCTTGTAAGGTCAGAAAAGATTAAGAAAACTCAAATACTTGGAGACTGCCTTCAAGGCTGCTCTGCTATGACATTGTGCAGCCTGGGATGAGAGTGCCAGGAGATGTCCTGATAGAAGCCTTTCCCTGCATGCAGAGTTGTGTCCCTTGCTCCCATCTGGATTTCTTTTGCAGAACAGCTCTGTCCTTTTCTCCCTGACTCTTGGTCATTGGTATCTCCTTATGCCCTGTCTTATCCTCCCTAATCAACTTGAGACACCTGACAATGACAGAAAACACACTACATCCAAGAGATGGGTTTTCTCCAACAGAGTAAATATTTGGTGAGTGAGATTTTTTGAGCTGCTAAAGAGGAATATAACTGTAAACAGAATTAAACCAAGGAAAAAAGACCCATGCTTGAGCAGTTCATGAAGAGCTGCAGCTTGTGGGAAGTGCTCACACTGGAGATGCTCATGGAGCACTCTCTCCTGTGGTAGGAACACACAACTGGAGCAGGGAAAGGAGCCCTCTCCTTGAGGAGAAAGCAGCAGAAACAACATGTTATAAACTGACTTTAATTCCCATTCCCCATCTCTCTGTACCAAGGAGGGGAGAAAGTAGAGCCCAGGAAGGGGGAGGGAGGGGGGAAAAGGTTTTTTAGGATTTGTTTCAATTCTTATTATCCTTTTCTGACTGAGATTGGTAATAAACTCAACTAATTTTCCCAAGACAAATCTGCCTGGCCCATGAGATCAGCTGGTGAGGGATCTTTCTGTACCCTATCTCAACCCATGAGCCCTTCATAATATTTTCTCTCCCCTGCCCAGATGATGAGGGGAGGGGTAGAGCAGTTTTGGTGGGCAACTTGTCCCAGGTGTACAATTCATGGGTGTGAGGAAAAGCACACCTGGCTGACTCCCACTCAGCAGTATTATGCACACTGTGTAAGCTACTGATTGTTTTCCAGGTCTGGTTGAAATACCAGTTAGGAAAATCAAGCAAAAGCAATCTTCTAATTACATAGGCTAATCTTCCTTTTTACATAAAGAAGGAAGATAGCAATCAAGATGCCATCCTACCACTGAAGAAAGCAAATGCTGGGGTTCCCAGTCCTCAGAGCAAAACCTGGGGTTGACAATTCTTGTGAAACACAGATTTACCTTTGGTTTTTAACACAGTGTGTATATATATGGCATGGAGGCCTGAAGACAAGCTTTTTTGCTGAGCAGTAACTTTCCCTGCAACATCTGCTGGGTTTTCATCTGCTATTTGTGCATGCAGCCTTCTTACTCACATTATGGTCTGTAAATAATGCATATCTTTCTATTTATTTTCACTTAGCCTGCTGAAATGGGTTTTCTTGAATAAGCAGCATCCATTTACGAAATGCTGCAATAAAATTTAACACATCTTCCTGATAGCATTCTGCATCTAAAGAAAGTCGTGTAGAATGGAGCTTTATTCCAGGTAAATCAAGAATCACTTAGGTTGGAAATGGCCTCTAAGATCATTGAGTCCAACTGTTAACCCAGAACTGCCAAGTCCACCATTAAATCACATCCCTGAGTGCCACATCTATGCATGTTTTAAATACCACCAGGGATGGTGACTCAACTACTTCCCTACAGCAGCCTACAATGCTTGACAACACTTTCATTGAAGAAATATTTCATAATATCCAATCAAAATGTCCCCCAGCATAACCTGATGCCATTTTACTTGTTGCTTGGGAGAAGAGACTGACACCTGCCTTGCTACAAACTCCTTTCAGGTAGTTGCAAAGAGAACCTTTCAGGTCACTGTAGAGTGACAAAGTCCCCTCTGAGCATCTTTTTTCTAGGTTAAAGAACCCTGGTACCCCCAGCTGCTTCCCATAAGACTTGTGCTCTGAGCAACTTAAACTAAAAATAAAATTGATAAAAAAAGGTGTGTGTGGGGGGAGAAAGCCTTTAAACTTAAAAGAGATCTTGGGCCATAACTGACTAAATGGTCAGGGAAAATGGCCCACGATTTCAATTTTTTTTTTCTTTTTACGAACCAGCTTTTCTACCTGCATTTAAATATGTAAAAGCCTCATCATTTAAACACTGGGTGCAAACAGCTGACAGTCTAGTAGACTAAAACACAGCAAGACTGCCTTATCATATCTCTTAGAGGTCTTTCTCTGGGCTAGCAAAATTCACTGCAACAAAATACATCTCCCATAGACTAACTAAATGCATCTCTCATGCATTTAAAGAAGACAAAAACTTCTCCGACTTTCAAGGAAAGTTATCTTAATTCATTTTTGTATAGATTTCTCAAGTCCATGGTAAAATGGCTGGGGGCAAAATTAGAGAACACTGAGAAGTTCTATTGACATTCTAACAGAAGGTGTAACAGTACAGGAGTTACAGGGGTAAAACACAGCTGCTGCTCCCTGGATGGAAGGCTGTTGGCTTTGTTATAAATGGGTATTGGATGTGTTCGATTTTGTCCAATTAATCAAACAACAAAGTTAAATTTAGCATTAATTTATTAATAATAGCAATTGTATATAAATGCAATCAAAGTATATGAGTTATATAAATTCAAGTAAATACAAAATTTAGCAGCAATTTAAGTATAATAGAGGTCCAATGGTTCGGTTGAATAAAGCATAAACAAAACCGACCAGTGGATCCCTGACCAGGGGTACGGGTGGGGCCATTCCTCTCACACCACACCAAATCAGTCAAGCTAAAAATCTCTCTTATATACTGTTTGCTAATGCATATTAATACAGAATCTTCTAGAAAGCTCCTCCTCATTTCTATTCCGGAAATCTACATCACTGTGTTCTGTTGCACATGCGTCACCAGTGGTCGGGGGTCTCTCCTCCTTTCGGGGCCTGGTTTCCCATGAAGGCTCTGGATCTTCCTCAGTGTTTGCAGTTTGACCTTGCAGGTAGTGCAGGTGCACTGAGCTTAAAGTTATGTAATTAAATATATGTTCCCACAACAGGCCTTAGTCCAGTGTCAAGTGGTTTGAAATCATGCCACTTTGGCTCAACTCAAGGTCGAAAACCTATTTCTAGACACTTGTTCTTAGACCTATATCCTTCCTATCCTGTCTCCCACCCAACATCTGGATGGTGAGTTTTTCTGCTTTGTTTAACCATTTCCTTTATCTCTTTTTACCTTATCGCAATTAAATACAATTGTTGATTAATTATAATGCCACAATTTTGCCAATATTGTTACAATTTTATTAGCATGAATCACATATATAACAGCTTGCTCAAAGCCTGCTCCAGGATGGTTCCCCATAGACACAACCTGCAGCCACAGCCCCTGCTGAGGGGGATGGAATGGAGGGTGGAGCAGAGTGGAGACACCACGGCCAAGATCCTGGAAGTCCTGGCAGGGAGAGCATCTCCATGGTTCTGGTAAACTGCACAGGGCCCATCAGCCACGGGAGACAGGAGGTGTTTTATGGCTGAGCCAGGAGCTGTGGAGATGATTTACCAAAATAAGAGCATTGGTCTAATACCAACACTCAACTGTGATGGACAAAAGACTCTCTAGCAATTATTTAAAGTTAGAAAGTGTGTGTTTATTCAGCGCTGGGCAGCAGTGTGAGATAATCCTTTAATATGCACTGCTAAATCACAGGTGATCACAGAGTCTATTTATTAGCAAAGGATTCAAACAAACACATATTCATAATAACAGCCCCTCCCATCCCCTGCTTCCTATGGTAATTAGCTTGAATAGCTATTAAGCATGCGTGATTGACTTCTTAAATTTAAGTCTGGGGTCGTTTTTGTGGGGAGGGGTCTTAAAAGGAGGAAGCAAGACAAGTCTTCCTCACCCTAAACTCTTGACCTTTTCTATCAATGACAATACAAATGTTTTCTGGGCGTAGTCCAATCTTCCACAGAATAGGTTTCTGGTTGCATTGTCTATGTTCCTTTGGATCTCCTCACTAGTTTAATCTTTTCCCATTGAAAGCACAGCTGAGCAAACATAAAATGACAGACAATCAATTATTTAAGTTTCAGATAACTACTCCCTTCTAACATTTAATTATTTTCAGCAAGGTATCTAAAATCCTATTTTTCTAAGATTAGTGTTTCAGAGAAACCACCCTCTTCCAATGAACTCAGTTCATGTATTAACATGTATTAACACACATCCCCGTGGCAAAATTACCTTCCTGGCATGAGCTCAGTTTGTTGTAACACAATTGTAATAACACACATCCCCTTCCCAAAGTCACCCACCCCAGAGTGTGACCACCCTCACTGGGCATGCACTCTGTGCTGTATTAACTACTCCTCTGAGAAGGTGAGAGAATTTTACACCAACCAGTAACAAAGGCATGTATGACCAAGAGTCACTCAAGCTCCACCTAAACATAAAGAAATAGTATAAAGCAAGCTGAGAGTACAAGTAAGTTAGGGAAGACTCCATCAAAACTACTGGGATCAGTCAACAGGCTGAACCCATCTGTCCTGGTTTGAAGGACAGGTGTCTGCCAATAAAGGCAGAAGCTTCTCTTTGAAATGGAAAATGTAAACCCCCTTCCTCCAAATTATAATAATAATTTTGAAATTAAGGGGCTCTCAGGCAAAGATATGGGAATTAGGAATAACAGTTCTTTACTAGGAAAATTAAAATAGAAATGCAGGATTACAAAGAACAATCCCAACCCTGACAGAGTCAGAATACAGCCTGACACCCTGTCAGTCAGTCAGGGTGTTGGTAGCAGTCCCATTCAATGGTGGCTGCATCCTCCTGCAGTGGCAGATGTGGTTCAGCTGAAGCAGTGCTCCTGTAGAAGGTGCAGTTTTCCTCTGAAGGTCCAGGGATGATGTGGAAATGGTCCTGTTTTCCTCTGGAATCCAGTGGAAAGAAAGTAACTTGCTGTCCAAATCTCAGTTTTTATCTAGGTAGGAAAGGCTTGGCTCCTCCCCCTGGCTGGAGCATCTCCCAGTGGGATGATGTAATTTTATCAGTCACACAGTGGGACTGAATGGGCCAGCAGCAGATGAAATCTTCCTGGAGGGAGGATGGGCTGTGGAAAAGATAAAGATGATTGTCCCACCTGGTTTTAAAGATGGCCCATTAGCAGATGGTATGTGCCATGGAGATAAGGGTCACTGCCCCACCCAGCTTCCAGAGATGGGGATAGAATACATATTTCTGTCCACATCCTGTATTGCAACCCAAGGCACCATCTTCCTCCCCTGTGAGTAAGAAATGTACTCTGCACATTGGATATTTTACTGGGAACTACAGCTTCTCTGATTTGCTTTGAATATGTTTTTGCAGTCAGATACTTTCACTGGCAGTCCCCTAACCCTAACCTGTCACAATTTTTAGTTAATAAGGAATGTCATTCCATGAACTGTCAGTCTAAGTCTTTCCCAGGTGCCGGCAGTCACCAGCAGCAGGGAACACAACTGAATAAAGTGCATGACCTGCTGAGGGGTCAAAAAGTAGGAAGAAAGATTGAGGGGTCCCCCTTGTGCTGCTGGTGTGTGTCCCTGAGCAAGTCAGATGAACCACCTGTGATCCAGCAGGATGTTCAGAGGCATCCCTGTAATGGGACACTGACAGAATGGTGGGGCACAAGGGTCCTGATTTCCCTGGGACACCAACAGACAAATCAAACACTAAGGGTCAAGGAAATCTCCTCTTTTCACATGAGCCAGAGCTTTGAGCTCCTCCCCACAAGCGTGTCAGTCTGTCTCAGAAGTAAGATAGAGCTAGAATGAATTAAACTTCTGAGCAGCTTTACTCTGGAATTTATTTCTCTATAAAGCACTTCAGCAGGTGTTTGAATTCAGCCCTTAAAATAATCAAGAGTGGCATTCATATGCTAAAAGAGAACCCCACAGTAAAGTGCCTTGCTGAATGAGAATCTTGGTGAAGGTGGTAATTTTAAATTGGTTTAAAGTACTTAAAATTTATTCTACACAGTGCTGACAATCTCACATACTCTTATTATAATTACAGTGCATAAAAACAGTAAAACAGTTCCTGACCAAAGGTTTGGCAACCTAATTAACAAAAGCAGAGGAAAAAAAAAGAAAGAAAACAGACATAGAGTGGGAAGTTAAAGTGGGATAAAAACCAAGTTTTTTGATCTTTAGGTTACCAATAAAACCATATTTCCTCCTCAGGCAAACTTTGCTGGTTATTCTGACAGTTTCTGGGTAGGCACAACATACAGAAATGCTAATTTGGATTTATCACCATCTCCTAAAGAATTTCTTGAAATCAGTTGGGTCCCAATGTTCCTTTGAGAAATGTAAGCCTTTGAAATAATTCTATTTCATGTCTACTTAGAAACAAACAAAGAATCAGTATGGTTCTACTTCATACTCTAGGCAAGAGTTTTGCAAATTTTTTTGAAAGAATATTCAGCTAAAGGAGACAGATGAACCAAAAAGAAACCACACTAACATGGAAATTAAATACTTATTCTAAATGCAGGATTCAGAATCTTGATTAAATATTTGAAAATCATTATTTCATACTGAAAATAAAAAATACAATATAGTGATAATAATAGGATATTTACAGAAATTGTGGAATAATCTTGATAAATACACTCTATCATCAAATACAAAGATTCTATCATGAAACACAAAGTATGACCATTTGGAATATCCTGAAATATAAGCTGCAAACCCCCTTTTTGGGGGTTTGTTATCAGAAACATCTTGCAATGCCCAAAATGTTTTTGGCAACAAAGAAGGAGGCTGATCACTTATAAAGTCAAGAAGAAGATCTTTATGGTCTTCTTGATCCTCTAACCATATCTGTTTCAGAGGAAAGTGAATTTGCCAGACAGAAGCTCACTAGACAAAGGAAATGTTTTATCCAGTGAGTACTTCCTAGCTCCTGACAATGTCAGTCATTTAACTGCTCCCAGGAAAAGTGAATCCTGCCAAGTCCTTCCAAGATCAACAGCATTCATTTTTACCTGGTAGTGAAAGATGGCTCTTCATTACTCACAGGGTTTAATAATGCAATGTTAGCTCCCATCTCCTGGCCAAATTCCAGTTCAGGTAATTGCCTCCTGCCTCCCCAAATTCCCTTTGCAATTCCCTTAGGTCAGACACTCTTCAGTCTGCTCTAAGCTGCCCATGCACTATTAAACACCAGAAGGGGCCACTTTTAATGAAGGAATTACAGAGAGAGCTAAAGTCTCCCACTTTCTCAGGCTAGAATTCACAAAATGCATCACTGGCAACCATGAATCATTTTTCTAAATGTTACTGGGTCACTCGGTGTGTTTTAATTAATGTCAAATTATAATAATGGATTCTTTAATATGTGCCCAGGTGTTTTGTTGGCTTGCAGACTGAGGCCAGCCAGGATCATGGTCATAATGAGATGTTACACTTAAGTGTACTTCACTGATATATCAGAGAGATGTCTCATGAGCCCCAAAGGGTGTACCTGCTGCAAGCCTTCAAAAGAACATGACCAAATTGTGCATTTTTTTATTCAGAAGTGGGAGAGGGCTCAGTGGGGCTAGGATGTTGTAAAGCATCAAATTCTTGTCATTCCTGTCTGGACACTCTCATTTTACCATGTATTTCCATGACCTCAGAGTTGTGCATGTACAGCACTCAAGGTCAAAACTCCATTGGAACTCCTTTGAAATTAAAAAGTTCCACAAAGGATTCAACTCTATGTCACCTACTCTGCCTATTGGGTAAATTCCAGTACTTGCTCCCACGTGCAAGGATGTAAGCAGATCCTGTCCTTTACACTACACTAGCTTTACACTGCAACCACAAATTACCTTTCATTTTTTGCATTGTTTACTGTCATTGCATTGTTTTTTATTAATCTGAGCATTTTGATAACACAATATTAATAAAAACTTTAAAAATCATTTCAAGTGCTATGCAGACACCAGAATAAGTTTGTTTCTGCTACCAGTAAAACAGAAAGGAGGAAAAAACTACTTCTGTTGGTAGCAGAATATTCTAAGCTCCAATTTCACATTTGGTTTAGTCATGAAGACATGCACTTAATCTGCAATGCACCATCATGAATTTTTGATTTCATTTTAGAATTATCAGGATGCAAGTCCTTTTCCTTTTAGGGTAAGCACTTCTTTTGTCACACTTTTATTAGTTTCTCAGTCCTTTTACAAGTTCAGTGTTCAAGTTCTGTGCATACACCACCTCTGAGGTTTCTGGAGAGGTGCAGAGGGGAATCCCAAAGAACATATGGCCATGAGAAAATACCATTTCGTTTTGATAATGAGCAGGCACCTGCAATAGTCCCTCACTGAATGGGAGTGGCAAGCTTGATTTCCCACAGAGCTGATAGAGAATCAAAGCCAAAGCATGTCCAGGTTAGAGGATAATCCAGTCATCTCATCATTACACATTACTGTGTGACACACCCCAAAGCAGCTCCAGAAGCATCACAGCAATCACCTCATTTGCCCCCAGTTTCTGTAAAGAAATAAAGTCCTGCCACTGGTAAATATCTTTCATTTTCTGTTATCTGAGTGCTTTGATTTCTGTTCAAATACAAAGGAGCAGGACAGGTGAAATAATTTCTGAAACAAAAAAAACATTTAAAATGTAGCTTGCAGAAAACCAGATATAGGCCCCCAGAATAGTGAGGAATAAAAGCAAGCACATGTCTCTAGAACCTCAAATGCATTTGTCAGGCCAGGAGTTCAGTTCTTCAGGACTTCATGCAAAACTGCTTGGAGAATGTGTTCCTTTTATACTGTCATTCTGTTATGATACAAACTACATTTATTTCCTTCAGTAACAAAGATTCCTTCAGTTCAAGACAAGATCTGAAGCTGCTCTGGAAGTGCCAGAGCTCTTCAAGTTCAGGACTCCTCCTAAAAGTAGGAAGATGCTCACCAGGCATTTTTCAAATAGCAGGAGGGAACAATAAAACTCCTTTCAAACTGGCCCCATCTGAAACCATACTATAAATAATTTTGAAACAAAAATAAACAGCAACAAAACCAGCAACAGCAACAAAACCTTTCCATTAGAGAGGAAGATGGGCTTTGCATCCAAGGCAGGGACATCCAGCTGGAGGTATCTGTCCACAGTTCCCAGCTCCAGCTACTTCCCAGCACTATTACAGTGGCATGTGAGAAAATCACAACCACCCTCTCTTATTGCAAACAAGGATATCCAAAATCTTCCTTGCTGTGATGATACCTTAGAATATAAACTCTAATATCCAGAAACACATGCACACCTAGCCTATTTTTTGAGATGAAAAATCATTCTGCAAATGTGTGGGATAGAAAAACTCTGCATGAATTTGAGATTTCAAGGCTTTTCTGTACCACACATAAAAAGCCTTTTAATCATTAATATTTTTACCTATTATAAGTACATATACATAGCAAAAAACCTACCATTAAAAACCTACTGTTAAATTATAAACCCAGACAGACTTTAAAAAGTATTGATTTGCTCCAGCAGCACTGCTGTTATGGGGTTGTCTCTCATGGATTGCAGCAGGGATAAAATGCAAAAATTATCCCTAAAGGAAAACATTCAGTCTCCACTGTAAAAATAAGATTTGCTTTAAACAGACCTGCAGCTGAGCACTTGGGATTTACAGTGGTAATGAAATAGAAGGTATATTTTAAAAGGTTTAACTCCAGGATAGAACAACAGAATAAGGTGGAAGGGGTTTTTGAAGGTTCAGAACCCATCCAGGCACCACTGTCTACATCTTCCCCATTCCCCACCTATTTATTTCTTCTTTCTTCCTCTTTTTCTGCATTTCATTATAATGAAATGAAATATTCAGTTAAAGGGTCAATCAACCATGTGCAATCCTCTTCAAAATATATGTCCTGGCACAAAATTCAGTACTGCTGTCCGTGTTGCTAAAAAACGGTGTTTTTGAAAAAAAAAAAATCAAAAAAGTATTATTTTGTTAAACTATGCTTAGTAATTATGCCATTAGCAATACATTAAGCCTCAGCCTTTACC
The DNA here is from genome assembly GCF_029582105.1 of Oenanthe melanoleuca. Classification (NCBI taxonomy): domain Eukaryota; kingdom Metazoa; phylum Chordata; class Aves; order Passeriformes; family Muscicapidae; genus Oenanthe; species Oenanthe melanoleuca. The sequence continues at coordinate 96,937,514 of NC_079336.1, forward strand.
ATATCATGTAAATAAAAAGTCCATTCTATTATTTATTAATTGTGTTCCAGAATATAAAACCATGTGTTTAAAAAAAAAAAAAAGAATTCACTTCTCAGGGAAAACAGTCCTTGATCATTTTTGTTGATGTCATTTGAAGTGACTGGTGCCCAAGATCTCTGGGAAAAAGAAAAGCCCTAGCAACCTCATGCACCTGTCACTGAAATCAGCTGCAAATTAATGATGTATAACCTAAAGCTTCAAGTTCCAGTGGCATTTTTATACTGACATCTCCTTGGAAGACAAGAAGAGATCAACTCCTAAAATATTAAAACATCCAACTCATTCTTTAAAACTAGAGGTTGTATGCAGATCACAATTTTAAGACTTTTTGATTTTTGTCCTGCATTACCAAGAAGGATACCTGATTTACCTTAGCTATTCCCTGGATGTTTTTTTATTCTCTTCTCTCTAGTCCCTCTACCTGACCTGCTTTCTCAACATGATCTCCTCACTTTCTGTTCATGCAGATTTTCCATAATCCAGCCAGTCTGTGTTCTCTGTTTAGTGAACCATTTTGACTCACAGTTTATTACTCTGGTATAAAGAGGGATGAACACCACATTCAAAGCCTGTTTTACATTAAACTGTGCTGTTATAATTCTCCACAGTGAAGAAAACGGGATAACCTCCGAGCAGGTTGCTCCTAGTGCTTGAAACCACACCAAGCATGATGGTTTTTATAGATCTCCCTTTCATCTCAAAGATCAGACCAGCTTTTGGACATTAAAAAGTTCTCTAAACTGAAGAGCTAAGCCTGAGACCAGTCTTGGAGCAGAGCAGGTTTTGCTCCTTAGAAAAAGGTGGGATGCTTGGGGCAGAAACCCACACATAGGAGTTGCTGAATGGGCAGTTTCACTCCCTCCAAGAACCTGAGGGTTTCATTTATAAAAATAGTTAAAACTTACACTACAAATAACTGAATCAGCAAGATGCAGGATTCTCACAGCCACTTGAAGGAAATAAAAAACTACTTTGAGATAATGTCTCTTATAAGTAGTATTCGTATTGATTATGGCAGTGCACAGTGAGAGCTTTATGAAGTGGAATTGAATTTGCCTTCCAATATATGCTGATTGTATTGTGTGAATGCTGCTGCACAGTTCCATTTCCTATGGGATGCAGACAAACTCTTTTACTTTCCCTGGGGGTAACAAACATGATGAGGCTGAATGCTTTGTGTCTCCCCCTTTGCACACTCACACTCTTGTCTGCCAGCCAATTAACTTGGAGAGAAGTTCTCACTTCACCCTGCAAACATGGACATATAAAGGCTCTAGTCTCTAATATAATGCAGTGTGAAAAATACTTTAAGGCTACTGTTAGCTTTCTTTATTAACTGTTTTTATGACTTTTATGCTGTTTCCCATCTGACCATATTGCTACAGTGGCTGCACATTATGGAGTGCTCCTGTCAGCAAGGGTTGATGTGCACTCCAAGGGCAAGGCTTTATTTAAATTCAGTGCAGTGAGACTTTATATTAAAGGCACCTTCTTGAGGAAGTGCTCTTCAGAGTTACACAAGCTCATCAGTGAGCACATGAGAAAAAACAGAGTATTTGTACCTTGGCCCAAGTGCCTGAGGTTCTAGAATATGCTCTGAATTAGGAAATGAAGATAGATAAAAAATACAAAATTCAAACATACACCAAGTGCAGGATGCACAAACTTTTATGATAACCATCTACATGGGCCAGGTTTGCTTGTTTAATTACATTCACTTCATATGCAGATTGAGAGCATTAGAAAGAGAAAACAACACTTCCTCAAGAATTGTCAGAAATCATATTATGCATAGGAGCTTAGATAACCTGGGAAGAGATTTATAAGCAATTTATTGTTTATCTGAAACTGCCTTGTTCTAGAGATCACAAAACACCACCAAAAAAAAAAAAAAAAAAAAAAAAAAAAAAAAAAAAAAAGAGAAATGGTAGTAAACGTGCAAAAATATCCTCATTATATTCTAAAAACTTTTGTTCTGACCAAAGAGGCTACTTCAAAATTTGCCACAAAGGCCTGTTATTAGTGGAGTGGATTAGGCTGATTACAGTGGATTTGCTGGATATTTGAGGAGCTTGAAGAGGCCACAGTGACTCCCTTCCCCTACACACCGCAGCGAGAAATGCAGAAACAGCAGCAAGAGGGAAGGACTGTGCTGCCCTTTTCAGAGGGGTGGTTGGGCAGATGAAGGCAATTTATCACTCACACCCTGAGCACACAGCCAGGACTGAGCCATCCTTCACCTCCTGTTCCTCACACTGCCACTGGACCCTTCCTGGGAAGCTCCACACCCACACCACCTCCTTTCTGAGTTCTTCATCTTCATCTCATCCTGTTTCTTCTGCTCCTAAATATCTTCTGCCTCCCCTATCTGCTGTTTCTCAGGTCATTAACCCACTGACTCCTGCCTACACTTCATCCCTCTCAGTCACCAACTCCTTCCCATGCTCCACAGCCTTCATTAGGATGTATCACCTCAAAAGCAAACACCTAACAGTCAGTTTTGCTTCTGCCTAAGGTTTCTTCTTCTGGTTTTGTATCTGATTTTCATAAGAGATGCATCTTTTTCTTCATGACTGTGCTGACTTGCTCTCATTTTTTTTCCCTCTCCCACCCTTAAAAGTTCTTAGTCAGTACATCCAACCAGCTAAGTGGTACTTTTCTGTAGCATCCTTCACACTAAACCAGATATTTTAAACAGAGGGGACCTGCAAAGTATGTCCTGACCAGTAGTCACAGACTCTAAAGTAATAATTATATTCTCTGCCTTTGAAATGGCCTCTTATGGCCTTTTATCCCAAATACTCAAAAAATTTTGGAGCCAACATTAGTCTAGAAATATATGCCACTGAAATTTATGCATTTCCAGATAATAGGAAGCTCCCATGTATCTCAAATTTAAAGAAAGAGTACTCTAGAGTAATAAAACTCCAGGAACTACCCACAGCTAATAGATTTCAGATGTATGTATAAGGTTCAAATTTCATTACATCCCAGCAGAACAAGGCAACTTTAACCTCTACTGGATTATTATAATTTCCAAATTGTTTGCCCATCTTTCTTTATATCTTGGGGAGATTTGTATCAAATGCATTGTTAGAACACCTAAACCTCTGGAGTGGGATTTGCTTCTGTGAAAATGATTAAAAACACGGAGGGTATTACAGCCCCAGTAATGTATGTTTAAATTATACAACTGACAGCTGCAATCTCAGCTAAGGAACTGATTGAAACATTTGAGCAGATGCCTGAGCTGCTCCTTTCATGGTTTCTCCTCCCTCCTGTGAAGGTGTGCTGTGGTCAGTGCCTTCAGCAGCATGAGGATATATTATTCTATAAAGTATATGATGCTACTGACTTTCTGGTATTTATATTTTATATTGTGCATATTCAAATACTGTCTGAATCTAATTAAATGTCCTGTGTTCGCCGTGCATTTAAAAAAAAAACAACCAAAAAACAAAAACAAAAACTTTGGTATTTTTCTCCACATTTACAAGTCTTGAGACTCTACTTCCTTCTTTGTATCCTCTCTATCTCCAGCATCCTCTGCTGACACCCAGGATGGCTCCTACATGCATGAGGTTATCAGCAACAGTATTTTAGTGCAAATATCTGAATTTCTATCACTCCCATAGCTGTTGTGGAGAGCAGCAACAATCATGCAGCTAACATTTCTTAGCACCTCTGTAAATATATACACACAAACTCTTTTTCATAAGTCTCCAAGGCTTGCAGAATTCAGGAAATTTGATAAATTCATGCATTCATTTATGTTAAAGACTTCTGAAAGGGTGGCTGTTTTGGAAGACTGAGAATTGCTTTTAATTAAACAAACCAATTTCGTGGTTACTTATTTGTATGAGCAGATGCCAAAAAGTGTTATTACATAAGGGTTCCCAACCCACTGGGCAATATTCTGGCGCCCATCTGTTCTCATCAGGACGAGTCACAATGCTGAAACCTTTGAAACACGGCTCTGGAATGGCATTTACATCTCCCTAGGGACAAAGTCAAACCTCAGCTTCACAGGAAATTCCCTGTTTGCTCTCAGAAAAAGCAGCACAACGTACCTGGCAAGGAGGCAGAGCCTGCAGATCCTGCTGTGAATGTGAAGGAAACTTCAGCAGGCACATATTCACCAGCTGAGAGTCTACTCCCATATTTGTAGCTCAAATCTATTAAAGGCCATCTACACTGTAATTTGCCTCTGTTAAATTTTAAACTCCATAAGCTAAATTGCTGCAAATAAGTATGTGTAGCCTCTTATTTCCATTAAAGCCTGATTTTCAGTACAGCTCAATTCAATTAGGAGCAGCCTTTCTTAACTAAGTCTGTCCACAGCATTTTAAATTTCTTTGCTTTAACCAGTAGAGTGAAAAAGTTTGAATTTCCATGCAGGCAATTCCCACCTTAACTTTCTCATTGTCACTGTTCAGAAAACAGCAACATATTTCTAAATGAGTACTTTATGTAGCCTTTTCTCAATTATTCTTTTCCAGTTATTGCCTTTTCAACATTAAGAGCCTGGATTTTATTATATATCTTTACTGAAATTTGAAAGATGCCTGCTCTGTAATTCTTACACACTCTGAAGGCAGGCAGATAAGCTTTCCACATGACAAAGACTAGCCAATAAAAAACTCCTTACCTTCACTTTTCCTGGTCACTTATGCCAGTCACCAACAGTTAGCAACATTTTATGTAAGTATAATGTGGGTTTACATATGAAATTTATATATATATATAATGCACCATAATATACTATCATGATGAGATGATTTGGTTAGCATAAGGTGCTGAGAGATACAGAGGAAGGTTGAAAGATTCTGCTTTCAACAATATTTTATCCACTATCCAAAAACTTTGAAAAAAACTAAAAAGGAAATCAATGCACTACTCTCATGAAATATGTGAGATCAGATGCTTATTTTTCCTTTCTTAAGAAGCTCAGAAGAGAAGAAAGGTGTTAACAAAACAGTGCTGAAGACATTAGCCTCATCAGATAGCACTGCTGTCTCCCTGCAGCTACAGATTGCTGCCTGATTTATTTAACAAATTCCATTCTCACGGGTGCATATTTATGTGCAGATACTCCTGTGATTATATCCTTCCATGAATATAAATCCCCACTTAGGAGTTATCAAGCGTTATCAACTTTCATTCATATATAAACACACACACTCATTCTGAACATAATTGGGACAGTGACAAAGAGATTCTCATCAATTTGGTATGAGACAAAGCATATTTTAAAGCCCTCTAAAATCTACTTCAATGTTCACACATCATCTGACCAGAAGAAAGGGGTCAAAGATAATAATCCTAAGTTGCTAAAATGTTTGCAGCATTTTGTTTTAAAGCTATAAATATTATCAATAGGAGACATTGGTTTCCACAAAACATTTGGTTAAATAAGCTGGCAACCAAGGGACTGAAAGTCAAACTGCACTTGCAGTGAATATGTGATATTTTGATTGAACATAATTTAGTGTAGACAACTACATGGGGGAAGTTTGAAGAACAGAAAGAGAAGGAGGGAAAGCAGAGCTTTCTGTACAAGGCATGACACAACTCCTCAAATTTAAAAAAAAATACATCTACATGGCATCAAACAGCTTATAAAAGAGCCTGGTGTGGTAAAAGAGCAGAAAGAAGTCAAGTCTGGAAGCATGACCCACCTGAAAAACAATGATTTCCCCACAATAGTGTGTAAAGCCTAACTAAATCTGCACGCTGTAGACAGAGAGTTAATTTGACATATCATGGAAATTTTGATAGCACAGTCACAGCCTCAGGAGATAGAGTGGGACACACTGATTGCTTTGTGTGCCCTGGTAAGCAAAAATAGCTCTGCAGCCATACTGCAAGGGTTGCCTTGCCCACTGTTTCACAAACCAGGGTGAGAGGAACATTTGCCTTCACACAGCGGGTCTGACTGACGAGAGGTGTGGGCCCCAGCTGTGTGCAAAAACACCTTTGCTCTAATTAATCTGAACTAGGGTGTTTTTAAGAGGAACAGCCATTGTTGATGACAATTTCTGGCACTGGAGTGCACAACAGGGATGAGTTGCTTGTGCATTTTACTACTGCATGGCAAGCACCATGACTCTCTCCACTTCAGTCTTGCATTCATCTGCTCTGAAATCCAACTGTAATATCAGCCTTCAAAGCTCTTTTCATTACATATTTCCACAAGACAGAGATTCACATGCTTTAAATGTGTTCAGTGTTCCTTGCCATAAGCCTGGTTTTACATGAGGCCATACTGAATATTTCCTCCTTGTGCTGCCTCACCAAGGAGCTCAGCATTATTCAGAACTTTCAGTTTTCTCTTCCTGCAAATGACACATTTCTCCCAAACTGGAGTTGTCTGCATAATTAAATTTGTGATGATTTTGCATTTTCACTTGCAGAGTAAAACAAAAACATAAAATAACTTAGGGTTAAAAAGCAGTCCCTTTAGGCACTGCATGAAAAACACAGATGCATAAAAATTATTGTCTGCTTACAAATCTATTCTGAGACATATTTACCTGTTTTATTCCATTTAGCAGGGCCCATTGAAATATTATTTTTTAAAAAGAATGCCACAGTGTACTGAATTCAAACCTCTACAGATATCTGTGAGTGACTAAACCCCTAAGGGTGGAACAGGAGTCCCTGGATGAATCCCTCAAAATGAACAACACTCAGAGATGGGCAAGGGTGAAATGCCCAGGAAACAACACAGAGCAGTTGACTTTGTGGAGTCACAGCAGTGATCAGACCAGAATGGCAAAAGCAATGATGTGGCTTACACAAATTAGCAAAATACTTTCAAACAGAGCAACAGGTTTGAGCTGGCTCCAACCCAAATATTCTTTCCTGGCAACTGAGGATGCCAAGCATCCTGAGGGTAAGAATGTTAGGACATGTAAAGCAAATCACATTAGTGTTGTGTTTGACTCATTTATTGATTGATTTAAATGGCCAGGATTATTGCAAATATACATTTTTCTAAGCATAATTTACATTTGCATTGTGTTTTCCATACATTTGGAAATATATGGAAAGCACAATGCTAAACCAAAAATTGCATGGAACATTAAATATCTTTAAATAAGTGAGTTTGACATTAAACATTACACTTTTCATGCATGGAATATTTAAAAGAATCTGGTCTGAGGATATTGGACTCTGACAACATTTATAGCAGACTTTAAATCAATGCCTTCATCAATGAAATATAGAGTCTCAAAACAGGGATGTCTAAATTGTTAAGGTCTATTTCCTCAAATTCACATTCATTAGAATTCTTTATATCCCACTTATTAAACTCTGTATCATTCAAGTCTCACAATAACCATTCCCTTGGGTTACAGATTTACTGACAGAAAATCCATTTATCTTGTGGCAAAACTTTAACATTACTAATGCCTCTGGAATTCCCAAAATATAATAAGGTTATTTTTAAAAAAAGGTAGGAATGTCAGAGAGACAGATTAATATAAAATTTTCCAGATTTGAACTGACTCTTTTTTAGAGTTAAGCAACTTTAAAGAATCTTTCCTAAGACACAGAGACATTTGTGCTACCAAAATGTGTTCCACAAGACACCTACAGTGCCAGAAGAGGACAGTTTCCCATATATCAGAGACACATCTAAGATAGATGCTTTCCTTAAAACCTTTCTGGTGATTTGCTGCCAGCACTGTGTATTATTACACTACATTTCTCTTGTTGGGATTCAACTCTACTTCTTTCAAATCATTTACTTACTGACTTATGCATGACACAAAGCAACAGTTTGACTGGTTTCCCTCCTGGTGCTTCCTATGCCATGGATTTCAACACTGCACTTGCACCTCTCTTCAGGCTCCCATTATAACATGACTATAATATAAAATTCCTTTAGTCATCATTGTAAGCAAAATGCTTCACTCGATGTTATAAGGAAATTGCAAAGCAATTTTCTGGTTTCTTTTGAACTAGAGATTGTCTCACTTCTTTTAATAAAGCCTGCCTGACATACAAAGGTTATTTTCACATAACAGAAAGAGCCCAAAAACTGATTTCCCCTCTCATTATGAAGCACAAAGCAAAATACTTCAGTATTTTTGCAGACCAGCTGAGGGCCCCCCAAAAAGAATCATCTATTGTGGAAGAACACCCAGACAATGCAAAAATCCACCTTTCCAGGTGAATATCTGATGTCTTCCATGGAAAGAGTCAACACCCAGGGAATGGGGTAGAAAGAGAAACTGTATTCACCAGCCCATTTTGTTTATAACCAACCAGTGGGAATCATCAGACCAAAGTCAAGCAATTAAATTTTCCTTGACACATTTATGAGCTATTCAAAGCACATGAGTTGGATGTTTCATGTCACATGAAACAGCTCATATCAGCACCTTGCAAGCACTCATTTGTATTTTTAAGATGAACAATTTTAATAGCAATAACCGTGGAAGAAAAACAAAAAACAAACAAAACCACAAACAAACAAAACCCCCTAGAATCCAAGAGTGGGCCTGCATTGTTATCCATACTTAGACTCCATTGATTCCCATGGCACTTAGGCATCTAGACTCAAATTTCAGGACCAGGGCTGGATTTATAAAGGTGGTTAAAGCTAGGAATCATAATATTTTGGAAAATCCCAGTAGGTCCTTAATCTTCATAATTAGTCACTTAACTGCCTCATTACTGTTGGCCCAGTTCTCAGCTGCAAGCAAGGGCTATGCACACCATACTCCTAAAAGTTCTTCAGCTCAGTCTCAGCTGTCTCAGCCACATTTCAGTGCCCCTGGTCTCAGTCATTGCAGAGTTGGACAGAAAAAACATTCACAAGGCAGCAATTACTTATTATGAAACAAGGGTAGACAGGGCATAGAAAAGCATCACTCTCCAAAAGCCTGCCCTGCAACCTAAAAGTTGTAAGATGACTGGTTTCTGTCAGAATTGTTCAATGGGCTTTGCTCTAGGTCTCCTCCAAAACTGTTGGACCTGATCTGCCACAAGTCTGTCTAGATCTTGCCAATCTGGTGAGAAACAGCCCAAGAAGCTCACCCAGAAGTGAATAAACTTAAATAAATGAGAATTTATAGCAGTCTTTAATCCTCCAGACCCTGTGCCCTCTGATGTGCTTTTAACTTCTTTATAAATCACCTCCAGTCATCTCATACCTGTGGTCAGGCAGGCACTGGGCCTGGAGTAGTTTAATCCTATTTTCCTCTCATTCCCTTAATGAGTCCATTTATTAGTCAATGAATGGGACAATCTATTACAAGTCAAACCTCTCTTTTCCCAGTCTCAATACATGAGAGAAGCTGAAACCTCTTGTATGGATCTTCTCACTATCATCAAAAAAATCCAAACAAAAAGCCATCCAACCCTCCTCAAAACACTCTCTACACTATAAATAAACATACTGGACCACTCATCCATAAACCTTTAAGAACTCCACTGGCTGCTGATCATGGACCTTACATGAAATCCCACTGCTTTCAGAACTGTAATGTCATTACAGATATTACAATATGTTAATCCAACACTCACATTCTTGTCACAAACTGCATTTACTCTAATGTGATTCTGGGCTACCTCAGCAAACATTTAAAAAAAGCAGGACTCCTGCAATTAGAGGGCAGAAAAGTAATCAAGACCTGTCACCCTCCTAAAAATTGCTTTCACAATAAAACTGCTAAAAAATAAATTTTCAAAACTTATTTGCTGCTTAGGAGCTTCCAACTGATATTCTGATATTTGATATTCTGACCAAATCAGGTAAATTGGCAATGAAAACTATTTATCTGCACCAGCTCCACATCTATTCATAGCTTATTGTGGATTCAGTGGTCACAAATACTCATATTTTGGCAGAGGAAAATGCTATTGAGGGGGAGGATGTCCAATCCATCCCTGGAATCAGGCCTAGCAAAAGACCAGCTTCAACAGGAAGTGAGCAAAGGACCACACCAAGAAGCTGTCAGCAACTGTTGGCACAAATTCCTGCAACAAATACTCCTTTAACTCCATTCACAATTTAATTAAATCCCCAGTTTAATTACTACAGGAAAAAAAAAAAAAAAAAAAAAGCACTGATCAGGGCCACAACTCCACATGAAATAGCTAAAATGTTGTTTCCATTTTTAAATTAAGTGCCTGAAAAATACTCCAAAGAAAATTAAACCTTTCCATAGCAAGACTGTGAAAATTATCATAGATACATTTAAGACACATAAAGCTCCAACTGAGTAAAAAAGCAGGATAAAATTTTAAAGTTTCTTGGTAATGTTTAAAATATAGCTTGGTTATATTTACTGACAAGTGGGAAGTTATTTGAAATGCAAAAGTATTTAAAAGTAATTTCTGGGCTTGAGGCTTTGACTTAGAGCTTTTCTTAGAAGTTCTTATTAAAGAAGCCTTCACTCATACAAATAATGTGAAAGATGAGATAAAAAGTCTGTTACCTACAGGGTTTTAAAGAAGACTCCATCCTTGCACAATTGCAATTAAGAGCAAAACTAAAAAAAAAAACAAACCACCAGTTTTTATGGGGACCTGATAGCAATCAGAGTTTGTTAATTTTACTGTTGCTGACTGACAAATGGATATGAAAACATTTATAGTAAACCATAAATAGAGCTTAGAGGCAGTCAAAATACACAAGGCAGAATGAGACTCCTTAATAAGGGAATATCTCTAGATATGAGTATCACTGACAACCTGACAGGCCAAGTAAAATCTTAGCCAGATTCATGGAGATTTGGTCCTCCAGAGTTTGGCCACAGGAATTTCAATTAAAGTCAGCAGTGTGTTTCTGACTTGGAACTTTGTATTTGCTGAGATCTCAAATCCCCAGTATCAGATATTTTTCAGACAAACTTACTCTTCCCTCATCTCATATAACTCAGAAGGTAAAAATGAACACCTCTGTGGAGGAGGACAAGAGCCCTATTAAGGAGTCACTGTTACTCTGTCTCACCCTTTACTAAAATGAGACCCACACAAGCCAACTTCTTAATGACAATTTATATCCCAGTTACACACTCTGATATGTCAGGTCTTGAAGACGCTTATTTTATTCCTGATAACTTTAGACTTTGTCCTGGCTTGTGTGGTATTGATGGAATTTTGTTTTGTCAAGTCAACTTGCACCAGCAAAAGGTCTTATCTTAGGCATTAGTCCCTTTCTCAGGAAGTGAATATTTTAGACTGTCATTATTTCTTTCATTTGAAAAGAATATAATACACTTCAATTAGTGGTTTTAAAAAGTTATTGCATACTGTGTTATGATTTGTGGCTTCAGTTACTAAGAAAAAAAACCAAGCAAATCTCACAACCAGATGCTGACAGATAGAAAAATCTGAATGTATCAAATTGTAGTATTTAATAAAACTTTAACAAAAAATAGATGTTATCCAAAAAGTTACCTGCATTTCACTTATTACAATTTATTTTATGTTTACAGCTACCTCTTCAGTGACTTTGGGTTTGTTTACATCAAAGAAACAACTTCCCTTTTTAAAAAGTCAAGCATAAAACATTACCTTTAACTGGGGACAGAGAAAGAAATGTCCCAGCTGACTTAATACCCTACAAATGGACTTGAAGGGCAATTCACAAATTTCAGTAGACCTGTTGTTCTTCCCTAAAGTAAGGATGCAAACTTAATAATGTACTATTTCTTTTAAGCATTTACTGGATCATGGGAGATTCAGTAAGAATCAAAGTTCTCACTGTTAGACAGAGCAGAATTCATTTTGCCTGGATCATGAAACAAGATGCTCCTGGTATCACATTTCCCTTCTAAGTTTAACATGATGTTCATGCACTTCCACTGAGGTCTAACTCCAAAGAACAAGATATATTGACATATATATAAATAGTCACAGTGGCATGCCAAGCTTAACAGTGCTGATGATTTAAATAGAAATGAAATCATTTTACATAGTTATTAACTAAATGTATCTGTTTAATTTGCTTTGCTAATCTTCTTATCTGCAGAAAATATTGCACATGTTTGTAACATTTGAAGATCTGTTATGGAGTTTAGCCATTTCCAGGGTGCTGGAAATTATATCACTTTCCTAACTAATTTGTATGAAAAGTGGGAAATCAATAACCAATAGAGGATAGAATAGTAATTAATGAAGTGAATTTCATAATTTAGAACAAATGAGCTTTAATTTCTTTGATTGCTAAAAATGTATAAATAAGTAAAATTTTTATATCTGCATCTGTGTGGAGGCCATAATTTTGTGGGCCACACACACCTGCTGGACAGCTTACTCACCAACATTAAAATACAGTGTTAGAGGGTCTTATTTATCCCAACAAGTTCATACAATTTTGATAACAAAGGAAGCGTTTAACTGATTACTGCATAATAAACAATTTCATCAGCACTCTCCAGAATCCATTACTAAATACACTGTACAACCCTGCAATCAGGTACTATTCAAACTACAAGGAAGTAAAGATAATCCGGTCAGTTTCTGATAAGCAGCAGAAAAGATGCCCAAAATTAAAAAGCTCTCCACAGCAGCGGTCACTGGTTTCCACTCCCTGTGCACAGCTGCTCCTTCCCTGCAGACTGCCTGAGCAGAGCTGCTGGGCTGGCTCCAAATCCCACATTCCAATGCCTCAGCCCCCCTGGCACCTTTTTGCCCCAAAGCCAACAAGTTTGTTTACTTGTCAAGCACAAGATTCAAAACATGTTCCACGCTCTCAAAGTCAGACAGAGATGTTCAGAAATGGAAGAGTCAGCTCCTTGTGCAACTTTACATCTCTCCGTGATGTGTGCATGATATCAGCTCAATTTCTCTTTCCTGCTCCTGTAACACATCTTGATTTCTTTCTATCCCCAGGCTGGCTGTGCTCTCTCAGGCTGGAGCCCTGGTTTGTTGCCTCTTTACCACTACAGAAAGGTGAGGAGGGACCTGGTTCAGACATTTGTGCTGATCTCAGGTGTGTGGCCAATATTGGGGCCACCAGAAGTCGAAGGGATTGTATGAGGAAGTAGTTTCAGGCTGCCTCTGGATTAAAGGTGTTTAACTTTAGAGCAAACCAAAAAAAAGTCTTTTTACACTGTCAGAGCTGCTCTAAGTCCTTTACTCCAGATGGGGTCCATAGGCCACTGCCATCTCTTACTTATTATGTTCTTAATTCCACATGAATTGTTAGATGCAATAGCAGTAATGTCAGTGGCACTGAACACTGGGACTGGCTAATGGTTTCCCACTTTGCCTGCATGCTTATTTTCTATAATTTCCCACCTATAAATTAGCATTTATCTTGCTGATAGGGACTATTATTGAGTTGAAATCCATATTCTACTGAAATGAATCACTTAATTAACACCACAGTGAGATTCTTACTGTGTAGAAAAGTATTTTCCCAGTCATTTTCAGTACACTGAGTACTGCTATAGCTGCAGGAGTAATGCAGTGTAATAATATACTCTGGAATAATAATTTGCACTTGTACAGGGTAAAGGTGGTTCGTATTTCTTGAAGAACACCACAGGATACACCATCACACTTAAACTCATTTCATTCAAATTCTGTTCTTATGGTTTGACACATTAAATGTGTTTTCAAATAATATTCCCACTAATTGCATCAGCTCTTTTCTGACTAAAATTTCAAAGAATCTTTGAAGAAAATGTTCAGACCAAGAACTCTAAAATCATTCTAAGTAATTACTGTTTTCTCTACCCTTAAAATTGCACTTTTTAATAAGAGGGTTGCAGGCTTTCAAAATTAGCAGTTTTACTTACCTGTTATTGAACTTCCAGTAGCAGCTGATTTTCTTTCTGGAACACCAACATGGCAGATTCCCACTGATCTTGAACAAAACACAAATAGTCTCATGGAGACCATGGAATATTTTTTTTCCTTACAGATTGTCCCAAATTTACAGCTGCTAAGCACAAGTACTACTTTAACATTACAGTTTCATAAAAGCTACAGAAATCACTGAGGTGATATGGGATTTCCAATGGGGAAATATTGATCTTTACAACAAAAGGAAGAGGAGTGATGGAGAATAATACACTTGCAGTAGTAAAATAAACTATTTACACAGTAAATATCAGAGACATGCTTTGAAACCTGGAAAAAAATGCAACTGAAAACCTCTGTTGGATCAGTTTTTCACACAGCCTCACCCTCAGACATAAACAAGTGCAACTGCTTCTTTCATAGGTATTCCCAAGAGTTCTTTTTTTGCACCTTTAGTCAATAGTGAGTAAAAAAAATCCACATACAGTAATTCCAAAGGACTACAGACACTATCAATACATAAAATACATGCAATGTATTTTTAATATATTTTCTAAAGCCTCAGGTTCATCCTTTTAGCTGCAAAAAGTGAGAGAGTTCAGATCTAAAATACAGCCTATTTCTCCAGAGGAGCTATTAATTAAAAACCTTTCAGATATTCAAAAGAAGCATTTAGCAGCTTTTAACCATATCTACTACTATCATAGGTTTAGTCATGGGTGATGGAAGAGGAGTACAATGGAGAACCTTAAAGAGCTGATGCTTCAACTCCTTTTAAATTAATTCTCTTTATGGAGAGTCTTCATGTGATTAAAATCTACCATTACAAAGGAATTCATTATCATATCAACGTTTAAACAACAAGACTTATCAAGTACCAAGGTGATCACAAAATTCAGTAACAGCTTTTATTGATTTAATGGTAATAAACAGAACTTTTATTTACCTAATCTGCTAAATTGATTTATTTATATAAACTACCAAAGAAAAAAGCAGTAGCAGAAAATAGCAGTAGTATTGTTCAACTACAAGGCTATTATAGCTACTACTACAATAAAACGGGTAAAAACTTTATCAACAAACTTGCAAAAAGATTTATGGCATTACTACTTTAACATTTTTCAGAACATTTCATGTGGTTTAAGCAATAAGATGGATCTTGAGAGAACACACAAGAAGTTTAAGGTACTCCCAGGCTGTGTTAAAAAACAACAAATTCTGCCTGTTTGGGTTACTATCACAACAAAAAGTCTTGATTGCTGGGGGAATAAAGAATAGTCTTGCCTCGTGTGTGGCTGAAGTGCTGAAAATGTGGTGCTATTTCACAAGCACAACGGGGCACTGAATTTCCAGCCTGTCTTGCACATTCTGCCCTGTGAAATCTTCCATGTGTTCCTTCTGTTCCAGAGTTCTACTGATGCTGGCCACGGGTGTATGCACAGAATCACAGACAGGACTGCTCTGGAACACGTCGCGAGCTGCTTTATTTTCCAAGCATCAGTCTCATTACATGGCTGGGACAATGGGAAGATGCCAGCAGCTCACATCCTCAGCAGCAGCTGCAGAACGTGATGTTACAATGCACTTTGAAAGATTTTTGACCAGTCACAAAAAGCAAAAGCATATTGACAGTAGTTTTATCCAACCACAATAACTACAGTTAATAACTTCAGTTAAAATAACGTTTGCTTATTTTGAATACAATACTCACTTGCAAGCTTTAAAATGTAATGCACAGAGCTCCATTATTAAGCTTAGAACTTCCTAATACCTTACTAGATATACTTTTCTGCAACTTAGGGAGTTATTCTAGCCAAGCTTTAATACACAGACCATTGTTCTACCTGTCCTTGCTTTCTACATCTGGTATAACTTTTCTGCTGACAAATCTGATGTCTACCACTTAGCTCTAATTGCAGTCCTGCTGTTTCTGAGCCCTGCTATTTACAAAACCCCCCGGTTTTAAGGATTCCTACATTCTACCTCATACTATTAATGTCATCCAGGCCAGTCCAAGGCCAGGTTACTGAGGTCAATGCACCAAATTTGAAACCATCAGCTCACTCTGGGGTAAGCCAAGGCCACTCTGAAGGAGGAGAAAATCAGAGGACAAAGTGACATGGAGATTAGGTCCTTCCTTGAGGTCCCTACACATTGGCATATGTGTAGTGAAGAATGAAAAACTGCTGACAGCTGAGTAGTGAAAATTATTTTTTCCATGTTTCACCCACCCTGTTAATCTGCTATTATGTAAGGGTACCCCATGCTCAGATCCACCAGAGGAGGTGCCAAGGTGAGCTCTTGCTTGTCCATGTACATCAAAGTTAGCTTTGTTGGTAGAAATGTTTTTGTTTCCTAATTTTGCCAGCAGTGCTGCCCGCTGATTGGTAATGATAGTGACCCTAAGAAGAGTAGTGGTTATACTTATAAGAGAGGAACTGAAAGAAGATATATATCCACAGTTTCCCTTTCTTCCACCAGTTTCATCAGTAACTTTGTTTTCCCTTCCACCCATTCCCATCCCTTGGTTCCAGCAGAAGGTATCATGAAAGTATCTGCTCCCTGTGTCATTATCTCCAGAACCAAAATTTGGTTAGGGTTTAACAGGGATTGTACTTATTCCCACTTTCCAAGGACATGAATAAGGACCAGTGGCTTGCCATGAGTTTGCTGATACCAGAGCTTAATAACATTGCCCAAACTCTGTGTTGCAGAGCCACAGACATTTTGAGCAGAGTCTGTGTGAATTGCTGGCAACCCCCTTGCTCTGTGGTTTCTGAGTTGCAAGCCTTGCTGAAAATCCTTTACATCCAAATAATCGTTTTTCACTGAAATGCAACAACCTAAGTCAAGAATCTGGTATTTACTGTGCTGATGGCCAAACAAGATAATCCAAACTTCTTTTTCTGAAGTTGGACACAACTGCAGAGTTCTTTATTTGTAAGCTACATCTGGAAAGGATTTACAGCTAATTTGGAATGAGTTAACCAATGTCACCTAAAATTTGGGAGGACAATTTCAGACTGTATTAAGCACATGAAGAAAAAAACCTAAAAGACAGAAAATAATTTTTTTTGAAAAAAGGACTAATATTCCTCTATTTCTTACCAAAATTCAAAAATATTGCAAAATTCAGAGATACTGTGAAGTCTTTATATCCTAATTCAATGGGTCAACCCTCTAGACAGAAGAATTACTCATTTTTAATTAATCGTGTGGCAATTTTTGCCTCTTCTGCTACTGCAAACTGAATGGATTTTCATTTCACTGTGGGTTTTTATTCTACCAACAGTTTAAGTAAACATTCACATGAAGGCACGGTATATATGCTGTGGGTTTTTTCTCTAACCTTTGAAAAAAGTGAATAATAATGCTGGGATTAAGCAGTTAAAAGCTTTACATTTAATTGCACCCAGTATCTGACTTCAATGGGATTGTGAGCCACTCCTTATACCAAGAGGTATTTAAATTCCAGTATTTACAGAATATTTTTTCATTTAGAAAAACCCAGTACTGTTTAAACCTCCTAAATAAAGATATTTATGTATTTTGTGACATAGTAACCAGTATATGTACTTTTTTAAATGCTTATGAGCTATTAAAAACAAATGTTCTGCAAAATTGTAGGCAAAATCTTGATCACCTAAGAGAAATTAGTATTACAAGTTTTTTTATAATTTTGTAAGTCTCCCTAGTCTTGCACCTGAGCTTACAGGCTTCCTAAACAACCTGGGCTCATAGGCTTAAAAACCATTCTTATTTCTACAGCACCACACAGAAGAATTGGTTTTGATGATTTTAGGCACACTTTTGCTAAATACCTTCATGGAGAAATGATCCCACTGAAGTTGACAATCTGATTACCTAGTTTCAAAACAACATAAATTGAAATGGTTGCACTAACACACAAAGCCTCTATTACAGAGATTTATAAAGGAAAAGCTGAGTGAACTTTAATTACAGCAGCATTTCCCATGCCACTGTGCTACTGACAGGTCTATTGCCTCTTGCTCCAAGCTAGGATTATAGCTTTACTCAAGGGCTTTCTGTTTCAGAATCTCTGGCATAAGCTTTCTCTGACAAAGTGCCTAGAACTGCACTATTTAAATCAGCATAAGCCAGTGTTTTTAAAAAGGAAAATCTGGCACCTTTAAGAAGGCCTGATCTCTTCTAGAGCAAGCCAAGTCCAGCAATTGCAAAAGGATATGAGATAATGGCAGTAGGAGCCATAAAATAGCTGGATAAGATTGGTAGCATTGAAAAAACATCAAAGCAACACCAGCTGAGAAATCAAGCACTCAAATCTCAGGAAATTCAAGTGTCAGATTACTTCTTCACCATTAGCTCAGACCCCTTGCACATAGTCTACTTCCAAAGGCATAAATTAGCCAATTAAGATAAAGGTCTGGCCTAAGTAATACCCTGAGCCCCATTTCTAGTGCTGCCAAATACCCTTTCTCCATCAGAGGCATGGCAGCTTTGCTGATTCAGACCAGCTGAGGATCTGGGGTAATAATAGTCAATAATATGTTACTGTAGTCATTAAGATGCTGAGGCAGAAGGTGCAGAATAGGCCATAGGTTTCAAAACCCTGATTCTGTCTTTCTGTCACTCATCTCAGAGGTAGATGCAGAGTACCTAGTGCCTAATACTGCTAAGGATGAAATAAGGTTTGTGTTCTTGTGCTTTTACTGATAATCACCTTAAAGGGTCATTAAAGGCTGTGATTTTCAAGGTAAAGCTGACACAAAGTGATTATTCGGGATGCTTAAAGGGAAGTTAAGCCTTTATAGACCTCCATGCCCAAGGAGCTCACAACTCACACTGTTCCTTCAGGGATTTCCTACAGCCCTTGTGAGACCACAACTTGATGGGGCTACATGAGAGGAACAGAGGACAGCAAATCAGGAAATCATCTCACCTTCCTGGCTCAATTCCACCTGCAGTCTGTGCACACATAAATTCTGCTGTCAGACAGCTTTAACTCCAACCATTCCCTGGAGGTCACGAAGGATTTTCATACCTTGAGGACAGCCATACATGCAAACACAATCCTTATCTGTCTCTGCACATCTCTCTACCAGGAAGGCTCTGCCAAAGAAAGAAAATTTCCCAACAGAGATGATCTTCCTCCAGGCACATGCTGTGGAAATGCAGGATGGAGCTGCAAAATAAACTCCTTGTTTCAGCTATACTTTATACAGATTACTTCCTCAATATATACCTAGTAAAAGCTACTAAAAGAAAGCTCTGCATGCAGAAACTGAAGTAATGCTGAAACTGTGGATAATTTGCAAGTACCTGTTCTATGTCCAGCTAAACTATCATAAATCCCAATGATATTTTTTTCTGTGATATGTTAACAATTAGATGCAAGGAGTGCATAGCCAGTTGTAACACACAAATTGTGATTTCCTCTGTCACTGACTTGTAAGAATGTTTATTTAGCTGTTGCTTGTCCTTTCTGTGATCTAAACCTCTAGAAGCTAAAAATACATGCTGGCCTGAAAAACTGAAAATATTCTCATTAGCCACCCAGATGTTTTTACCTCACACCCTAGGGGCATATCAGTAACAAAGGGTAACAAATTAAAGTTACACATCTTTTCTTCACCCTGGGTCTCATTTCTTGAGTTGTAGCAAGCTTGTCTGGGCCAACATATTTATTGTAAAATTATCACATTTGCACCAAAGTTCTTCACCATAAACCTTCCAACTCATTCATTCAAACAAGTGCCTCTCCTTGGAATTCATATGAGTAATAAAGGCTCCTTCAAAATCAACACTTTGAGGTCCAACAAATGAAAAAATTTTTAGCTGAAAACTCCATCAAAGGCCACAGCTTCTCCTAGGACCAGAGCTCTCTCACTTCTGTATTAACACCAGGATAGAGTGGGTAAAAATCAATCTATTATAGAAAGGAAAATTGGCGTGCTCTGACTGAATATTGACTCAAGCCTTGTAATAATCACATTCTGAGACTCCTGAGGATTTATGTGTAGGTTCAGAAGCACAGGGAGAATAGATACTTGAATAATTCTTCTGCTTTTTCTTATCTATCAAGTCCAAGAAGAGGATTTCCCTTTCTGCCAATGCTTGTTGCCTGATTTTGCAATCTGAAATCAATATAATGAAAAGAAAAAAAAAATGCTGTGGAGGAGTAGCATTCTCATGACCATAAAAGCTGTACATATGTAAATATGATGAATCACCAGAACTAGGCCATCAAAGGAAGAAAGAGAACTTAACAGTTTTTCTCCTGATCTCTGTTTTCATCATAAACAGAAATCTCTTGCATGGACCATGCCAACTTTCCTCATGAACCAAAAGGAAACCGTTCCTTGACAGCACATCTGGTCTGAATACTGCACTGATGTGTTCTGGATGGGTGGAGTTTGGGGCAAGATGGGATAACAGCTGGAACAGCTGCTGCCAGCCTACAGAAGTCTCTTCCAGGTGCCTTTGCAAACAAGCAAAGGCCATGAAGAATAACACTGTAAAGAAATCAGTGGAGAGGTTTAGAAAGGTCTGAATTTAAAAAGCTTTGCTGTCTAGGCCTGAATTTTAAAAAGTACTGGTCAAAGCCACATTTAGCATATCCAGTATCAGGGTGTTTTGGCACCCCTTGTCCTCTTACTTCATCAGAGCTTCTTGACATCTGTTTCCTGCTCCTCCTCCTTCTTTCCCTGTCTCCACAACCTGTTAGTTCTGTTACAGCCAGTAACTCCCCTGCTACTTCCAGCCCTATCCTTGTCTGCTCTTTTGTTTTGCCTCACATGTTATGAATTCTTATCTTATTTAGGGAAACTCAAAGCCTACAAAAAAACTGCCAGCTTTATTCTGCTTCCAACATTCGTATGCAACGTGCCAGGAAAATCCTCAGCATAAGCCAATCAAACAAAATATTCATTTCAGGACCGCCCAAACACAATATTTAGACAGGGGTGGGGTTTTTTTTTGTTTCTTTATTTTTGTTTGCTTGGGGTTTTTAAGGAGAGCTGCTAGCCCTGCTCATTCCAGCCGTGCATCTCTCCCATCACGCAGGGATGCCCATCATCCTCCTGCACTCTGCCCATCCCAAGTGGGCTCGGCCAGGATGGAGGCTGAGCTGGCAGGGCTCTGCCCCCGTGGTGCTCAGCAAAGAGCTGAAATGAGACAGCTGTAGCTGGGAACCATCGTTACAAAGGCAGAGAGCAGGTGTGTGGCAGCAGAGCCAGCAGCTGGGATGGTGAGACTCGAGGGCTCACAGTGACATCTACTGGAATGGCTCGTTCTGAAGGGACATTGGGAGGATTGGGCAAGCCACACGAGTTCCATTTCGAAGGCAGAAAGGAAATTGATAAGGTGTAATTGTCGATAATCTTGAAAGCAGAGAGCTGGAGGAAGGCAGGCTGCAGAGTACTGAGCGCAGCTCACACTGCAGAGGGAATCCCAAACCCTCTGGCATTCCCCTCTCCTACCCAGTGGTTTCCTTCACAAAGAAGCCTGGAAACAGAGCCCACTCTTGCAGAAATAATGTCTACACAGCTGGCATCTTCTTTTGATCTTTTTATTGAGAGTACAGCTCCTGATCAGAGTGGGAGAGCTGCCAGGTTTCTAACAGAGTTCCAAGTTTTCCCAGCCGTGGAGTTTTTGCCCTCCACTTCTTCAAAGCAGAGTGTTAAAATCCTCCAAATCTTAATTGACCAACTTGAGCATCCTCCCAGAGAATATCAAACACATTTGACAACTTGGAACTGCTTTTCAGTTACATGTTTTTAATAAACTAATTCCCCTTAGCAGCTCTACCTCTCTTGCCTTTTCCTTTATTTATTTTTTTTTTTTTTAACAGAAATATCTTTCTGTAAAACTGAAGTTCATCACAGGACTGACAAGCAACTACTTTGGCATTGTGGGTCAAGCCTTTCCAGGTGACCTTTCCATATGCTGAGGGTAAGAGAATGCATAAGAGATGCCTTGATTGTCCTGAGGATGAGGGTTCATTTTAGGATACGTACGAGTGTTCTGCCCCAGTGTGGAGACTCTAAGAGGACGATTGCTAAGGCAGGTTTTTATTTAGCAGCAGCATATAAGAGGAAAGAGAAATTGGCAGTGAGCAACAAAATTCAGATGGAGAACAGAGAAGTGCACAGTTCATTTTGCAGAACTCAGAGGTTGAGAATCCTGAAGCTTACAGGAGTCACAGTAGGACAGAGAGAAGGAAAGAGCTGCAGGAGAAACATGCATCACAGAAACTGGAAAAGGAAGAAACATTTTTTTCAATTCCTTGTAAGAAAAGCAGTAACAGGTGTTACATACCTTTCTGTATCCAAAACACACAGAACCACTACAACTTTCCTCCCTTAAAATTGAATGGGAAATAGGAAAGTCAGGAGAACCTGACTCATGAGCTATTGAAATCCAAGTAACTTACTTAATTTTTAAATTTTAGTCACCCAGTTACAAAGTCTTGACCCTTCTATTGCCACAATCATATTTATAAAGTGCTTTATCCTATTTTGGAACCCTGGAGACTTCAAATAAATCATGACCTAACCAGAAAAAGCCTCTCTGGAGGAAGCTGTCACCAGTGTGTAGAATATTGTATGTGGGCTGGGGGACAATTCAGACAAAGGTGACCTCATATTTTCTGCCCCTCAAAGAGCCAGAAAGTGAGTTAAATGGCTTAAAATGTAGATTCAAAGAAGGCTTGAAAATGCATCAACGTGGTTATCAAATTCTTGAATACTGTAGCCTCAAAATGGAACAGACACATGACACAGCCTTCACTTAAAAGACAAGCAGGGAAGAAAAAAAGCAAACCAAGATAGAGAAGCTGTCTAGATATTTACATAAACAGGCCAGACTTTCTGCTTTAATTTCAACAGAGTGATGCCTCACTCATGGAGGATCTGGCCAAAGTTTTCAGACTGCATGAAATACTAACAAACTCCTATTCATGTGAATATGGAAAGTAAGAGGGTTTTATTAAATTGTAAATCTTCTGCTAATTCATCATCTAGTCTGCAAGTGCCAATTATAAAACCCTACATGTTTTGAGATAAAAATTAAATGTTTTGACTTTGATTAGACTATTCATGTGTCTGAACATGTATTTATGGTCTTTTCTGTCTGGAAGCCTAACTGCAAATCCTTTATTCTTAAGTGCTACTGGAATAGGAAACAAGCAATAAGAACAGTTTTCACTTCTCTCTAAGCAGTTTTAATATTTGGCTTTTAGCAGGTTTTTCCCTGTGTTTCCCAGGAAACCTGTTTGAGTTTTTATTTTACTGTATTTTAAACCTGATCCATGGCAATGAAAATCATGGGATTTCTGTTATGCAGAATTGGTCAGAATGGATGTTTTTATATTTTTTGTAGATCTGGGGAGAAGCTTTGCTGAAATATATGTGCCATAGTATATATGCTGCCTCTACACAGGAAGGTTTAGTTTAATGTTGAAGTGATCCAGCACAAATCCTTCTGAATTAATGAAGCAAACTGAGCTATTTCTATTCAGGTGGTCAAACTACTTGATTTGCTGTTCATCACAGAAAATGTTTGTGGGTTGGTTTGTTTGGGTTTGGTTTGGAGGTTTTTTCCCAAAATTAAGGAAAAGAAATCTAAACTTATAAAAATAAATTCATCACAGTTATTTGCTGAAAACTAAGATTTGCAGGAAATTTTCCAACCACCACTGACCAACAATCATCAACATATTTATATTTAATAAACATATTTAATGCACCTCAGCTGCTGGCACTCCTACCAGATGAAAACATCTTAAAGACTTTTTCCCTGTGTAAGTTGATATTTATGTAGATGGAACTGAAGAGCACTCCCATTTTGTTCAAATCTTGGATCCCTGGCTCTAACATTGAATCCTTAGTTCAAAATTCCTTATTATGTCAAAATTTAAAATTCCTAATAATTACTCTGACAGTCAGAATGTGTCCCATTTTCTAAATCTTCATATAATTTTTTCCTTGAAAGTTATAGATAGTGAGTATATTTTCCAGAACATACATGATCCGATTGTGAACCTCACCTTGAATTATTTAAAAATTATTCCACATGAATAGGAATGAGTATTGTTCACTAAAAATGAGGTGTGCCTTATTGTCTCCTAATTTCTGAAAACTGGAGATTATAGACCTCTTTTCAAGTCATTGTTTGATCAGTATTTTCAACATAATGAAAATAATGGTCTGACTTTCAATAATATTTTTTAATTCTCTGTATAGCCAGAATTAATTTTTAAAACAATGGTTGAAGTGTGAGAGCTTTTGTTTTCAAGCCAGAACAACAATCAGAATACAAATGCTTCTATAAAACAATGCAGTGATCTCACTGACAACTTCTACTAATACTCTAAAAAGGATCTTTTTTAAATGGCAAACCTCAACATTTGACTCAGAGGATATCACCAAAAAAACCAAAACAACAACAACAAAACCAAACTCTGAGATAGCACAGAATATAACAAGCTATTACAGAAACTCAAATTGCATGTCATTAAGAAGAGGGAGGAAAGCCATCTCTGTGATAAAGCACTACTCTGTAAAAGTATTAACCAGTCATTTAGTCCAGCTGACAGCTCTAATGCTTCAAGAGCTTTAAAGATTTCTCAACTAGAAATGTAGCAGTGCCAAAAATACATCAAATGGGCTTTTAAGAAGTCATTCTGTGTCTTCTATTATGCTAACACTGCAACTTTTAATCAGTGGGTTTAGCTCCAAGAGTTAATAAAATTAGTGAATTCTTTTTCACCCTTTTCATAATCCCAACAGCATAAATTTATCCTATTGTCTACCCAGTAAGGCAGACAAGATATAAGGGACATTCTCTAGCTAGACTGCAACACTATTAACTCATCTGGAAACCACTTGGCAGGAAATCACACAGAAGAAGGTAATTATTCCTCTTTTTTAATAATCTCCAGCTGTTTGAGTGCTGTTGTCATTCCTTCATGCTTCAGACCAGGTCAAACACTCTCCTAAGAACCTCCTGGCCCTGTCCTCTTGTGAGAAATAACACAAGTAATACAAAGACATAACTTCTCACTGCCTAGTACTTTCACAGGCTCCAATACCCACTCTCAGAGCCCTCTGTAGAATCAGTACCTCCAGACCTAGCAGCAATTAATATGATGCCAGACTGGTGGAGATTCCCTTCCTGATGCCATGCAACAAAGCACATTCTTCCAAACCAAAAAACTTTGGAGATTCAGTGCTGACTGGACAGTAATTATCTTTCTTCTCTGCTCATGCCCACCTGCAACCAGATGCTGGTTTTCCTGGTCAGGGCACATGGAGAACAGTCTCTCAGGCATATGGAGTTATCCTTGGGGTTGTCCTGTGCAGGGCCAGGATTTTTATGATCCTTGTGGGTCCCTTCTAACTCATGAAATTCCATGATTTTACTCAGCCAGCATGCAGAAAAGTAGAGCTTGGCCATGGATCCCTCTGTGCCCTGATAAATATTCATGCTCTCATAGCATTTCACACTTCTCTCACATGAATATATGATTATGGTTTGCTGCCAGAAAGTCAAGGCAGGGCACCAACACCAACAAAAGCCTTCTGCTTCTACTACTGGTGTAATGTCTGACATATCCCTCTACCTCCAAACACCTGAATAAGAGAATAATGGGCATCTCACAGGATCTCTTTAATGTAACAGTGATGCTTTCAAAATATCCCCTGCCAAAACTTAGGTGAAGTTGCTCTGCTGCAAAAGCTGGTGAATGACAAAGGTATAAAAGCAGGTGATGGTCTATTGCCAAACACACCTGGCCTGAAAAAAAATGCAAGCCAAACTCAAACCCAACATTATCTATGAACCCCTCTTTTTATGGCTAAACCACAACTTGGGAACATTATAGCTTTTTAGGGCTAAGCCTCACTGCTTAATGTGACTGTGCCCAAATATGAACCAGTCCATCAGCTGTTAAATTAGCAGGAGAACAGACACACCAAATTAAATGCCAGAAAATAACCACCCCAACAACTCAAGGCCAAGTTGTTCACTTTGTGTCACAGTGATACTCAACCCAGAAATGCCTTCTTTCATTTATAAACTGCTCTCTCCATTAATTACTTTGGC
Organism: Oenanthe melanoleuca; assembly: GCF_029582105.1. Taxonomy (NCBI): domain Eukaryota; kingdom Metazoa; phylum Chordata; class Aves; order Passeriformes; family Muscicapidae; genus Oenanthe; species Oenanthe melanoleuca. Next base: position 96,963,407 of record NC_079336.1, read on the forward strand.
AAAGTGCAGAGGAGTCAACAAATCATGGTGAGCAGAGTAGCAGGCAATCCTGCTCCTGAAGCTGGATATTTTATCATCCCAATTCTTTCCTGAACGCTGCTGATTTTGATCTGTATTTTACAGGGTAACAAGCTGTTCTTCCATCTCTGCCAGGGGAGTAGGGAGGCAGGTTTGAGGCAGATTTATGAAGAGACAATAATCCTCAAATCACTTGCAATTCCATCACCCTTCAGCCAGCAAATTCTCATTCCATTTAGTATGTGTTTGAAGGGCCCTGGTGGGATGGAAGTGGTGGAGGCACAGACAGCTACTGCCACATACACAGGGTGGTAACTTCAGCTTGTAAATTATAACTCAGAAAGTACCTGTAACAGCACAAGCATCTCTGAATCATGCAGGGAGCTGTTCTGAAGCCTCCTGCTTCGTTGCTTCTCTTCCTCTCAGAAGATTGTACTGATTCTCTGTAGACTCTGTGCAACTTTTCCCCACAGATTTATGTCTTCTTACTATACACAGACATTGTTGAAGCCTGTAGAAGGAACTAAATACACTCCAGCAATGCTATTCTAGATGTCCAATTTCTATTACTTATAAAGCAGCTTATAAAACAGAACAAAGCTCAACAATAAATATTACCATCAACATCCTTCCATTTTTTTCCTTCAGGCACATCAACACTCTCTCCTGAAGGGGTGTCTGATTCAAATATGATCTCCAGATCCTGGTCCTGCTAACATACTACATTCCAAACACATTTAAAGCTTCACAATGATTAAAGATGACAATGTCAACACTCACAAAATATGTTCTTTAAAGCATTCTATTTCTGCCACTAAAATTCTTTACACCAACAGCCTTTATTTCCAGCATAAACTGTAAGAACAACATTTTAATGAGTTTCATATTTGTAGTATGACTTATATTTCTTTATTTGTGTTGTATTTCACTTCCTCTAAGGCCTCTAGTGTGGTTTCTTGCTTTGCTTCTACAACTCAACCTTACAGAGAAAACTTCAATATGGAGAATATTCTCCAAAACTGCAGCCAGTTAATGGTCCATTTCTGTTTTCTGAAGGAAAAAAAACAAGCTTCTTCAGCATTCCAAGGAAGTAAATATACCAGAAAAATATACAAGACTTCCCAGGAAATCACCTGTGACGGTCAATTTTAAACCCCTGGCATGCCTTAAAAAACATTTCCCTTCAAAACAGCACATTTCTATAATATTTACAGGAATATTCTGACCAATTCATATGGCACAGTGCCAGTTACACTGAGACTGACAGGAACTTTCATGGCTTAACAAGAACAAGCTTTTCCTTCTAGATTTTAGGGGTAGGAGGACTCAATTAAAATAGTCTGGTTGAGCTGCTGAGTCCAACAGGCACAGAAAGTCATCCAGCAGTTCCCATGTTGAGTCAAAATAATTCACAGATGTATCAACACATCTGTCAAAAAGTATCCAGTTCCATTTAAATATTTTACCCAGGGAGCAATAAATAATTTTTTTGCTTTTTGTTTCTCTTACCCAGCTGATATTTTTATCTTGTTTTATAAAGAGATTTTTCAAATTCAGGTATCTTTCCTCACAATGAAGATTTTGGGCATCAGAATCTACTTTTCAACTTTCTCTTCAGCACATAAATATTTATACACAGTATTTATAAATTAAAGAAGAAAAATCTCAGAAATATGCTGCTTAGTCATGGGGGATGAATAGCATGACTCACAAAGGCTGAGATGGTAACAAGTTAATACAAATCATGCACTGCACCAAATGTTCCCTTACAGGATCTAACAATCTCCAAAATTTTGCTTTCTATGAGGAATGAAATGGCCCATTGTGTCTCTTTAGAAGGTTGTTTTAGTCATGGTGGTTTGGTTAGTTACTAGGATTGTATTTACAGAGCACATTAAGGAACAAAGCCACCTTTTCATCCATTTTCCAAGTGATTTCTGATGTGACTCACAGAGCAGGCTCCTCACAGCTCAGTGATGATGTACAGAGGTTCCCACACAGGTATCATTATGCCAGGAGAAGGTTTGGTTTAACTCATAACACACTTTGAATACATTATTTTCTGCATTTTAAAACCTTTCAAAACCCTTAATTCAAGTGCTAGCATTATAAAACCATCCTTTTGGCAACCATTATTTATCCCTGCATAGCTCATTAACCCTTCTCCCTAGTGGTTTACTTTAGACAAAAAACAGGCCCAATTCTTCCTGCTACTCAGGTGACACTTTAATGGGACCCTGGGACTCCCTTTAGTGTGTGAAGAGAGAAATCTGTGAAAGGAAATCCCCTGTGCTGCTTGCAAGCTCCTTGCATACCCAAACAGAAAAGTAGAGGAAAGTGTTTGGATGGAGGTGTAGAAAAAGGATCTCATTGAGGGAGAGTTTGTTTGTTTGGGTTTTGGGGGGGAGGGAACAGGGGTCCCATAACACTTCAAAATCTGACCTAGTTTCTCCCAGTTTAAAAGATAAAATAGAAGATCAATTACATATCCAGAGATGAGCTGCTACCAGCTTTTCATCTAAAGCCTGACAAGACAAATATAATGAATTTTGGTCATCACTTTAAAATAGCCACACGTAGGAAATCATCACAAGGTAATTCTTGCACTCTCCCTTCCCCATCACTTTATTTCTTATTCCCATCTTCAGCACTGTGTTAAAAATTTTAAAAAAATTAAAAGCAAAGGCAGCAAACCAGACCAAACAAATTACCCTAATTGTGTAATTTAGGCACCCAACTGCCATTAATTCAATACCTTGCATTAATTTTAAGAAGAATCCAGACAGAAATATTAGTTTTCTTTCCTCTGTCACAATTTTTAAATTCCATCTGTTCTCTCTGCTCCTGCTGGTTGCAGAACCTTTGCACATCTTCCACCTATTTTTCCTGACATCCACAGCTACAGCTCAAGTTCCATAGTTTATCATATCCCTTCATAATTCAAGTCAGCAATATCACTAGTTCATAAAACTTAATGTCAGTGGTTATCTACAATGAATGCCAAGTGAAATGAAAAAGTCACATCCGTAACTCATTCCCAGAAGCCTCCATCCAGTCTTTCAAGACTGTTTTTAACCCTGCAATTTGGTGAGGAAAGCTAACACTTCTTAGTTCAAAACAAACACTGAAGTGGTTCAGCTAGAGATGAAACATCATTTTAATCCTACATAGTTAGCAAAAAAAGAGAGAAATGGACTGAAAGGGCTGATGTCTAAATTACTTCACACATAGATTAACACAGAAAGATTAGAAGGCAAAAGAGTTTTCTAAAATCAGCAATTTAAAAGGGAGGATTGTGATGAAAATCTTCATATCCTGCATGTGGATGGGAAGGAAAATCAATAGTAGACAATTAAATGGAAGCCTCTGGTATCCTTGGAAAAGGGGGACACTTCAAAATTGCTGCCCAGCTGCAATCTTCATACTATTCTTTTCTTCTTTTAGAGAGCTCAGGGAAGAGGAAGCAAAAATCTGAAATTGCAAAAATCTGAAATTACAAAAATGGCAAACAAAAAACCTTATAGAAATGAAGGACTCTCAAGACAGACACACAAAAAAAAAGACATTAAGAATGAGAATAGGAGACCATTGATAGATATAAAACATATTATTTATGCTCATAAAAACCAATCAGATACTGAATGGCAAACTAGTAGTCATATAAATGATTTTAAATTGTTTTGTCCTTCAATTATTTTATAAGGAGTTGAGACAAGAAATTTCCAGGAAATTTCAGGGCTGGAAATACTACTGAATCCCAGATTCCTGGACCTGTGTGGGAGGATACATCTGGAGATTCAAGCCAACCTGAACATCAACTGAATTCAATTACCACCAAGTAGAGAAATCCACTGATGACCTGAGTCCAGAACTTTGCTATCAGCTACACATTTGTCAATGGCAGAAAAGAAACAAAAGTTCATCACCAACAAGAGCTCCTCAGGAGTGTTTTCCTGCTGTGCTCTTATTAATGTTGTCCACAAAACTCAGATTTGTTAGCCACCACGTACCAAACCAATAATTACACAAGAGATATAGATTATTTCTTTCAGAATTGCACAAGCCTGGGTGCTCAGTGGGATTCCACAGATCAAGCATGCCAGCTATCAAAACTTCTTACTATTTTATCAAACAAAGGATTTAGAGTTCCTTGGCTACAAGTAACATAGTTCTTTTATTGTCCTAGGCAACCTAAAAAAAATGTTTACTCAATAGATATTTACTAATTTTTTCTATCTCAACATTTTATCAAATATTTTAACATGTTAAGTTTTTGAAGAGGGAGGAGAAGGAAGAGATAGGTGAAGAATAGAAATATGATATGAATTTGTACTTAAAGCCTAGCCCTGATGAACAGGGCAATTTTGCTTTTAAGCCCAGCCAGGGCAGGATTTCACATGAATTTTATGTGAAATAATTTTTTCAGATTTCACCTGCAGCTATTTAGAGGTGTAACTGAAAAATTCTTTCTGTTTTGTGTGGACATTGGATGAAAATCTGAATAGCATCTTATTTTAAAGATGCTAAAGCATGTCTTTTTTAAAAACTAAAAGAAACAGACACGCTCCCGCCCTCCCAAATAAATAAAAGTCTCCAGGGGCCAGTGGAAGTAGCAGAGCAGAAATCCTACCAGGCTTCCCCACACTGTCTGCAGAGTATCCACCAGGAAATACACCCCATCATCAGAACTGGAACATTATATACATGCCTATGCCTGAATCCTTTGGTTTTAAAGATTAAATCTGAATTCTGCATTACAAAGAGCAATTCAAAATGGAAACAGGGAAGAGGTTGCTCCTTAGAGCAGTCTTAGTTTCCCAAGGACAGACCCTATTTCCAAAGAGATATAAATCAGTATTATCCTTAAAAAAAAAAATTTAAAAACCAAAAAACATATTACCATGCTATACTTCACAAGCACTAAATGAAAATATAAACCTCGCTGCAAAATGTTTATAAAGTAAATTATAATTAATTGCTTAAGCCACTTTTTTTTTCTCCCATTGACCATTATCCAGCAGATTTTTTATGCAAGCTGGCAGAGGTAAATAGCTGTAACTAAGCATCTGCTCACCTGATCCAGGAACAGCCTGATTTGACCAGGCAGATTCAGGCATCACAGGAACATCAAAGAGCACACATAGACTGACCCTGTGTTTATGAACTTCAGCTTTCCTGAATACTTGAATATCACCCATAATTTTCATTCCCTTCATGCCAACCAGTCTTCCCTGATGACTCTTTCTCTAAAAGGAAAGAAATTTATCTGCCTAATTTTTTTTAATTGCAAAGTCTAAGGAAAAAAATTGTATTTGCAACTCCTTCTCAGAGGGGAAAAAACCAACAGCAGCAAATTAAATTCATATAATAAATTATTCCCATGTAATCCTCTGAATTATGCTCATGTATTTTCTGGTTTTTATTTTGCATGGACTCTGACCAGGAAATCTATTTCTGTAGAAACATTTTCACCCTGCCTGCAATTCTCATGCCACCAGTTTTGCTGCTGACATTGAAAGGGGAAGAACAGCAAGACTGACATGTGTGGAGGCAGATCACAGTGTGCTGGGCAGTCCACAAAAGACTTACTTATCAGAACCTCTAAAGCTATGAAAACATGGTAATTTTTTCCTGGAACGGTGCATACTGAAAATACCAAGAGTGCTGATGCCACCTCAGAAGGAAACAAAGATTTTTAAGTTAGATCATGAGATGAAATCTTCCTCTCCTAACAGTACAAGCAAACACATGCATTTTTAAAATAATTTATAATATTGTAGGATGCAGTATTGCTTTATTGCCATTTAAAAAAATATAAAGAACCTTCAGTGAAATAGAAAAAGGAAAACAAAAGGGAATAAAAAAATTGTGTCTCTATTCCAAGCTTCCCAGAGCTAAGCCTGCTATGTTTTATACCTGAGCAGTAGGAATGAGGCTAGCCATTTTTTTAAATTAATATAAGACTGCTTGATATAGAACAGGACTTGTGCCAGCTTTGCTGCCAATTGATTGATTCATTTCTCATTGACACAAACAGCCTGAGCAAGCTAAGGGTGCTTTTCATTTCCTGCTGACAAGGAGGTTTTGAACCCAAAGTTTTATTGAGTCCTGGCCCTGCAGCCAGGATCCCAACTTATCTTGTTTTGGAACAATTCTCAAAGTGAACCTGATAGAATGTACTATGCATGCTAAAACTAAGACCCAAAAAATGAAACAACACTGTAAAAGAACCTGCCTATTTCTGAATGTAAAAACATGTGCAACAGGGAGCTGAGATGATTATTTGTGTCTTACATATGAGAGGAGAACAGGCCAGAGAAGACACGACCAAAGACAGCTGAAATTGTATTGCCTGAATGTAATACACAGCAATTCCCTAGCTGGGAACAGGAAAATAATGAGAAAATGGAAAGAAAAGATAAAGTGAAAAATTGGCAGTAAGGAACATCCTCAATCCCCCAATGCCACCAAGGAACAGAACTGTAAACAGGATGCCCAAGCACCCTAATTTGCACAACAATCCCCAGCACTGCCAGCTTGGCAAACTTGCAGGAAGGCTCTGACTCATCAACATTGCTGGTTACTGAATAAATGTTTAACTCTGAATACATTTTCAGAGCAAGGCATGTAGCTACATGTTATTCCTACATTTAGAAAGCCCATCTACCAAGAGATAAACAGGATTCTTGGGTAAACAGTCTCCAGTGAATTTTGCAGCATATTAAATGTCCTGTATAGGAAAAGCAGTCCACTAGTGAGCCTAACACATAAGCCACACAAGCTATGGCACTTCCATATGAAATAAAGGGAGGGGGATACCTCAAATAAAGCATCAGGACAGGTAAAATGTTTGACATGAGCAGCTCATTACAGGGCAGGTGTCCTTCCTCCAGAAACTGGGGAACATGGGGGTAAAAAAGGCTCCAGCCATGAAAGGTTACCAAACAGATTATAAATTACTAGGTGGGCATGGTAGCTCTTGCACCACCAGGTTCAAAGCAAGCCTGTTCTGGTCTTGCACCTCCCATGTGACTTTATTTAGATAACAACACTTTATTTTTAAGTTCCATTGAGCACCATGTACTTTTTGGGTACTGAAGGTTTATATTTATACACTATTGCATTTAAAGAGATGTGACACAAAGATCAGAGAACTGAAATAATTTGATTCACACAGTTTAGCCTGGATTTTGTGTCTCAGGTCTCAAATACTCAAAATGGTTCCAGTGTTTCACAGCCAACTCAGACAGAAAATGTGTTTGGGTAAAATATATTTTACTGGATTAACCCAAATTAACAGCTGCAGTAAAATTATACTATAACTGACAAAACATCAATAAATGTGATTAGAATTGAGCTTTTTATATCTGAGCAGGCAGTAAGAGCCAGTTAATAAATAACTAATTATTACATTTAGTCCAGCGAGTAATTCAGGTGATTTATCTTTCAATCTTGGTATTGTCCATCTATACATCAGTATAGATTTTCAGATATTTTGTCATTAAATTTGTTAACAAAGCAGATTTTACTGGGCACCTTGTCAAAGGTTTAATGCAAGGACTCATGATTTTTTATAATCTGATTACAGCAGCCTGAAATTGAATACAAATTTTAAAATTCACTTTGTGATTATGAGTCCATAGCCACATTTTCAAATTTAATGACTAATTTAATGACTAATATAGACACTATCATAAACATACTAATCACAGTTAGAAGGCTATAGATAATTCTGGTCACTTTTTAAATTTTCTTGGAACCAAAGGAAGGAAAGCTACAATATTTTCATCTTTCCTTCTTTTAAACAAGAATCAGTTTCAGTGTTGATAGTGGAAAGAAAGTTACTTCCATAACTCTTCAAAGGAAACTTTTTTTGTATATGAGCCACCAGCATGGTTCCATATTTTTATTTTTGTGTCCTGGTTTCATTTCCAGTCAGAATGCACATTTTTGTTCAATAAGCTGAATAAAAAATTATCTTCATTCTTTCTCTTAAACTAGAGTATAAAAACTGCAAGTCTTGAAAATTTCTTCTTATTAAGTACCTATCATCTCACAGAAAAAACCTCCAAAATAATGCTTAAATGAATTTTATAGAATAAGCTGTGAAAATTTACCCAATGTGTAATAGACTTTTATAATGCATGATTTTTCAATAATTCTGGTTTTGATTTATATTCTCAACAGATAGGTCATAAAAATCAACATGAGTTTTTACTCAAACAAAAGCTTAAAGTATGACTGCACACTTTCAAGAAAACATAAGTAGTTTTATAAAAGAACTTAGCCAAAATCTACAAATTTACCCCAGCCAAATATCACACACAAAAACTGGAATATCACACACACTTCATTTTTGCTGAGGTTGCACAGAAACATCTTTAAAGCTATTTGACAGCACAAATCCTCTTTAAGTAGGTGTCATTTAAATATTTATGACATGACTCCTTATATAAAGTCTCCATCATTTCTGTAAGCAATTTTGGGGGAACCAAACTTGGAAAAACATGGAAATTACTAAAGCACTACATGGCCACCCTTGCAGAAATAACAAATGTAATGTGCAGCATGAATAATTTCCAGCCCTACTCAGAGCTTGAAATAGAAGGAAGTTACCCAGGAATTTTAATCAAAACAAATTTTTGAGGATGCAGGCTATTCCACAAACCAACAAATAAACAGGACAGTGCACACCTGTCTTGGGGGGGTGCTGCAGGAAAATATGCAAAGAACAAGAGCTTGAAAATCAACAATTTCAACCAGTCAGCTTTACAGGGGCCAATTCTGACTTGATTTATACCAGTTTAAATCAGAATCTCATTATAGCTACACAATAATCCATCTCCCTGATGAGAGGCTGGGTGCTTTTCTCAGGCCCAGGCTGCTCAGCAGTTGCTGCAATCCTACCAAGAAATGTTCACTGAGCTCTGCTGACTCACTGCAGCTTTTGATTTATTCCAGCTGGCAATAAGAGGAGACAGAGTGTGGCTGGGAGGGGTGGAATTGGGCTGGGTGGCTGTCAGGTGAGGAATGCCTTGAGTTTGTGGTTGCCTCGTTATTAATGAAAACTCTGACAATACTCTCCCCCTCCTCAGAGCCTTTGCATGGATGCACAGGCCTTGGAACTGAATTTCAGCCTAAAAGCAGGAGTGCATGGAGATTTGGACAAACAAATGAATTCTGCACACACCTTCCAAACCAAGGCACTGTTTACATTCACAGGTTAATTATGGCTTATATTTGCCTCTAATCTACATATGTGTCTTAAACAATCCACCCAAAGCGTGCTCTCACAATTAAGAGTAATCTGCAATTACTTCCAGCCAGGATGTAGCCTTGCTGGCCAATTAATTACAGTTTGTGGGAAGTGTTTACAAATTAGGCAGCTGAAAGGCTAAATATAGCAGAGTAGTCATCCTGATGAGGCAGGAAATAAAAATGCCCTCAGGTATTTCATGACTCTGTTCTTGTGTGCACAACCAAAGACTGAAGAGAGCACACAAAAACTCCACTGGCAATTTTCCAGGGTGCCAAAATTATGTTTTCTACATCCAGCTTGTAGGATTTATGGTGCATTACAAAATACGAGACTCGTAGTGGCAGCAGCAGATCAGTCCTTCTTTTACAAGTTATGAATGCTTTTTAAAGCTTTTTTCCTGACAGTGCCTTGACTTTATAGCTGCTGTAATTAGTGTTGACAGGATTTGTGTGGGAGTTTTTGTGTCAGGATGGACGGTCCTCAGGGACAAAACTCGTGCTCTGTATAAGCTGGAGTTACAGCTGCAGTTTATTGTAAGGGCCTGGGTATACAGAGTCCTGCTAAGGGCTGCCAGCCTCAGCCCAGAGCAGGACAGAGAGAGAATGGGGTAAAGAGAAGAGAGAGAGAAGAGCAAGAGAGGGTGAGGGAGTAAGGTAAGAGAGGGGTGGTAGCAGTAAGAGAGAGAGCAAAGGGGTAAGAGAGCGATTTCCCGTTTACAATACAAGAAATTTTTTTTCTATGATGAATATTCTAATTTCCACTAACCAATCTAACACAAGATACAAATTCTATAGCATTTACATAACAGCCTATAAGAATCCTTACATTACCATAGTGTGTTATACTTGAAACTCTAAAAACTACTCTTTGGACCCTAGCAAGTCTTCTCTGAACTTTGGACCTGCTCTCCAGCAGAAGACATTGTTCTATCAAGAGGGGATTACTTTTAGCTGGCCATCCTATTGTCTTCTAGTTATTCAGTAACCGAGGTTTGGTATCTCAAAAGTGGCTTTCATTTCAATCTCACTCATGGTTTCCATATTCTCAGAATCTAAGCATTCATATCTGTAAGGTCTTCCTGGTTCATCCTTCCCAACAAAGTTCTGCTGTTCTATCTTTTATAATAAAGAGAGAAAAAAAAATAAAGTGTTGCCTATTTACTGTTTGCTTTTGGATAAATTGATAACTTTTTTTACCTTGAATCTAAACAATTGTACTTTGAATCTGAAGATTAAATGCATTTCAGAAGTGAATTGGCTGTTTAATAAGAAGGATTGTTATTATTTTAAAATCAGAATGAGAATAGATATGAACTAGAATTGACCTCAGGTCAGTTTTCCAGGTATAAGCATATATTGCAACAGGTGTTATGATACTTCATAACTCTCAAAGTCTTCTGGAACAAAATCAGGCTTAGAATGAAGAAAAAGCCCAGAGATCTGATTGATAGGAATTTTCAAAAATTTCTCCTCTCTGAGGCTATGGAGGGTAAATACTTAATCCTGATGCTAAAACTAATCCCAGGTATTGAAATCTGTGGCAGAGTTTGCATTTATCAATGCCAGGGAAATAACCATCATCCATTCCCCCCAAAAAGATTAGATCAGTAAGGACCTGCTTAGAAAGGCAGTGAAGAAAAAAGAATGAGTTACTTTTCATGCAACATCACTACAGTAGACTGCAGCTGCTAAATTATATCTCTTAACATTTTTTCAGCCAAAGCTCCTATGCAGAGCAGTTCTGCTGTCCCCAGGCAGAGAGCCCATGGGTGGATGTAGTTCAGGGTTTTCTTCCTGTGCTGAAGCCAAGAGGTGGCAGATAGCTCTGAGTTGCAATTTTAAGGCTGCTCTATATTGATGACTGTACTGAACACAGGAAAATCTCAACAAGAGACCTGAAACACTCTCCCTCTCTTCTGTTTCATTGTGTGTTTCTTACTTAGTGGGGGACTACTGGGAATTCCTCCAGCCCTGGGAGAGGAGATGCTGGCAGAGCTGACCTGAACAGACACATGGACCTGCTTTTCAGTGGCTCTGTGTGGGTGTGTTCAACAGCAATTTCAAGATTTTCATGTGCATTCTGAACTGCAATATAAAGGTCTGTGATGACCTTTCTTGCTACTTGCTGTGGGGAGATGGATGTAGATGCAATACCTTTATTTGTGTTTTGCTGGATTCTTCACAAGTCTTTGGTCCTGAGCTGCAGGGTGAGAGAATGTCACTGTTTGACTTCCTCTTCTCAGAGTTTACCAATGCTGTTTTTGTAAACAGTACAAAGATAATCTTCCACCTCACTGTCCCTTCCCCTTTAGATTTCACACGCAGTTTCATTAGGTTGTTTCACCCACTTGATTGCAATTTGCCCCACTCCACAGAAAGTAAAATAAAACTGTTTGTTTCCAGACTTTCCAGTGATGCTGTCTCTCACTTCCAGGGAGGTTGGTGTGTTCAGCACACCTGGGGGCAGACAGTGGCAAACCTCATCCTCTTCCTGTGCTTTTGGACCTGTCCCTTACTGAACAGGGACATTCCTACACAAAATGTGAGTGTTCTGTGTACGCAGATGGAATGCAAAGCAACCACCTTCATAGGAGGATTGTCTCTCCTGCTTTGTGCCAGGTTTTTTGATAGGAAGGTTCTACGGTGAGTATTTCAACATTCCTTGCTACTCTACTAAGCTCAACTTGTACTTAGATTTTGTGTGCCACTTTGTGGGGCACCAGCCTGGGAAACAGACTGCTAGAATCTGGGTGAAACAAAATAATCAGTCAAAATGACAAAGCTGATCATCTCATCTGTTTTGGAGAGGCAGCCCTGTTTTCAAAGCAGTTGTCCAGCAACAGAGGAAATGTTTGACATTGCCCCTGTCCCAAGGTTGTCATAGTGATGAAGCTGCCAGTGACTTATGTGACTGTCCCCTGTCTGAATATGGCTCTGTCAGGGGTTAATGCTGCTGTGCTGTGAGACACTGGGGGTGTGATGCTGTTCAGTGTTGAAGGAAATTCAGCCCTCTCAGGAAGTCTGGGAGCACCTTGGCAGTAACTAGAGGTTTATACCTGTCTGTGTTTTGCACACAGCATCTGCACTCAGGCAGAAAGTGATGTCTCATTTAGAGCTCTGATTGCTGCTATGTTTAATATGTTTATTCTGGCTGGCAGAATGTAGTTTATTACATTAACAGCACAGCATTAGGCTGGTCACATGAATTACGAGGCAATCTGATGCCTTGCCTCAAAATATTTTGAAAAACCGACCAAGTGTGCAAGTTTTAACTGCCCTTCACACTTTTCCCTTGGCCATTTTGCCACAATATGTCTTGGTAGCCACAGCTTCAATGCAGGGGTCACTCAGAGACATAAATGCTTTTAGGCTTTTTCTGTGGCCCATTAGGCACAGGCTCTCTGTCTTCAGTGTCAAATGTGACTGTCGTTCTATTCTTTTTTTTTTTCCTAAAAAGACATTTCTGTGGGCCTTGCAAAGAAAATTACTGTCCCTGATGATGTTTAAAACCTGTCTAACTGCACCACAAAGCCATAATTGAGTACAGTGTGTTGTTCAGGACTTGCAAAGTATCTTTTTCTTTGGAAATGATGCTCCTCAAGAAAGGTCTAATGACAAAGGGAAGCTCATGGAATTCATTCCTCTGCTGCATCACAAGTTTTCTTTCCTCTGTTCCACTGGGCAGCAGCAGACTTATTTTACTGTTGATGGCTAAAATTCAGAAGGGTACAAGCAGGTTTTTCTTCTAAGCATAGAGGTCTATGGTTTTTGATTTGGCAAACCTGTTCTGTGGAGAGTGAAATGAATTTTTAAACTCCTTTCTCTTTAATCTCTGAACAGAAACATGTAGCTAATGCTACAAAATTATTTCTATTCTTGTCCAGCTCTTCCATTGCCTACTAATATTTGCATGATATTCAGTTCCCACAATTAAAGTCTCCCACCTTCAGTGGAATCCTGGACAACATGACTGCTTAAGTAGGGTTGAAGTTGGTTGAAAAAAACAGTTGTCCATGATTTCCCTGGACTGCCTTCCTCCATTTATAATTTAGCCCTTTTTAAGATGGAGAAATTATCAAAGCACTCTATGCAATAAATTCACATTGTTAGTAGGCATTCACTGATATTTAAAATCAGATATATACGGAAAATAGTTAACAAAAAAAAAAATAAAATAAACCTTATTGACATTGCCTCCTCTAACTTAAATGAATTGGTTTCCATCTCTAAGGCTATTGTATGCTTTTGCACATCTGTGCAAATCAGTGCAGCACTATGTCCTGTTACATCTTGGGAAATATGAAATTTCTCTTTGAAATCTAATTCCTCCATCATAGCTATTGGCTATGATTGCTTTCCACTGTATATCATGTTCTCTCACTGGCCATGGTCAATTTCCTCCCAAGTTATTGCTCTGCAATCTCATTTTAATCTAGCTCTTCCAACTAAGAAGAGTTAAAAATAAAATTAAATGTAGGAGCTACTAAAACTAATTAGAACCCAATTTTATTAAATTCCAGCACTCATCATTCTCACTTTTGATAATTCCCTAAAGAGAAGATCACTTACATAAGAAAAAAATGAGAAAAAATTTCTTTATACAAAAATTAGTATGTGGGGGGGGAAAATATCCTCAGGGTTGAGAATAGTGTGGGAGCATCAATTCTTTCTTCTTTGCTCTGTTGCCAGTTTGGAGTTTTGTCTTTGTGCTTTTCTGGGGGAACAGTGTCTTTAATTCAAGCAGTTCACCTTGTTCTGCCTGTCACTGATTTGAAGCTCTCAGAAACATAAAGATTGGGGTTTATCCAGCTCTTTCATTCCTTCCAGAGGTGATAATATCTTCAGAATGTAAGCACTGCTGAACTGCAGTGTGCTCGTGTTGAGCCTGATCTTGGTCACCAGGAATCCTCTGTGCCTCCCCAAAAACCCAAAACACAAAGTGTGTATGTGTGTGTGTGTGTGTGTGTGTGTGTTTCTGTGCTGAGTCTCTCTGATGGGAGATATTTCCCTTTACTATGATTTTATTTTAGACCTGCTGCTTCAAAAATGTGCTCACCTACTGATGCCTGATGGGTTTGAGCTGGGGGAGCATATGGTCTCCCAGTGACAGGCACTGGGTTTCCCTGACCTGAGAGTGACCCAAACTGCAATTCCCATAAACAAACCCAGGTGCTGAGTCAAAATCTAACAGCAAGCTAATCCTGGTCAGTGCACTCAGTTGAAAGGAACCCCTAATTAGTCTAAATGTACTTTCCTGACTCAATTCTCTGATATTCTGTACACCCATTATAATTTTTACTTTCTCCTTCCCACTCCAAATTTAATTTGCTGTTACCTCCTAGAGTGGATGACACTTCTATAGCTCTTAAAAAAGCTTTGATGCTTATGTGCTAAAGTATTTTGCAAATTAAGAAACTAAAGCACTTTTGTATGTAGGAGTCATATTTAACAAACAAGATATTAAACTTGCAACTGATGACACATGACCATAATTGCTGGGATAGATTCTGCAAAATGAGGCAAGAATTGGCCCTTGAAATAATCATATGTTTTTCACTTAATTACAGTAACACTTTCAGTATGCAAGGGCAATTCTTTTTAGCAGTAAAATACTTATTGACCCTCAGCTTCAGGTGAACATGTACACTGTTGGTGACATCCCCTTTTTATAGGCAGAAATCCCAGCAAAAGTGTTCCATGCTGAGCTGTGTGAAGAATGGGAGCTATGAACTAGAATGTTATTTTTTTTCTGAATCTGATTGAAAGTACACTTTTTAAAAATACCTAGACAGGAAATGAGGTCTTCTTTTTGTCTGTTTTTAATGACAGTGAAGCTTTTTTAATAATTTAACAGTTTGTTTTGAATTGGCTTTACAATACCAACGATAAGACAGTACAAAAATGTTTCAAATACAAAATAGTATGGAAATGAAACATACAAATGTTCAACCATTGGGTGATATTTTGCAGACCAAAGTCCTATTTTTGCAGGATACTGGTGTTCATTTATCTCCATAGCATGATATTTTAAAAATAAATTATTTTGAAAAGTCTCTGACAAATAGCTGCTCAGCACTCCAAAACAGAAGCATATGTTTATTTTATTCATTTTGAAAGCTGGGTTTTGCTAGGAAAACATCCAGGAATGGATGCATTCTATTGGGATGCATTAGGCTTTCACACATCAGGTAGTTCATTTTAAATCTGACCCTAATTGTAGGTGTTGAGTGTCTAAAATTATGGCTCTGAGCAAAGATCCTCTCAGGTTATAATTTCACTTGCTCTGCTGTTGCTTCATAGAGTAACACCTTTTTTGGAAAATTTTCACCTCATTTTCCTTCTTCTTAAAAGTGAAAGTTGATAAAATTATCCAGAGTTTTACATTTTTCAATTTTCTCTTAAGCTTTATAACAATAACCTGCTTAACTTCTGAAAACCTCTCTCTTTAAGAATACTTAATTCACAACATTGAGATAGAACAGTTTTCAAGAATAATCAACAAAAGTGAGGAATTTTAATTATGTTTCTGCACTATCTTCTTTCCTCTGGAGTCTTCTCAGACATGTCACTCCACACAGCACTTTGCTGACTCAAAGATGTTTGTAGTGATTCAGGAGCAGTTGTGCCTCTCTCTGAATTGAGTAAATGCACTCAGGTTCTCAAGATAATAAATACTACAAAAACCTTTGCAAGGCTAAAATACTATGTAGGGATTAAAGTCCAGAATAGCCACTTAATGCAAAAAAAGATTTTTTTTTTTCCCCTTTAAAAAAATCTAAATTGGAAAAGCAGTAATTTATAAATAAGTAAGTAATTTCTGTCATAGTAAGCAAGTGTGATACCTTTAATACAAAGACTAATATTGGGTCCCTGTGGGGCAGGCTGGAGTTTGAGGATCTATAAGTTCCTTTCCAACAGAAACCATGGCTCTATGATTAGTATTTGGTTTTCTGTGAAAAGCCAGCAACCAAATCCCCTTACTTAAAAGTAGTAAAACATATTCACTGAGAGGACAAAACAGCCTTTAGCTCTTAATCTTGCCAAGGTCTGATCATTCGCTCGCCTTGGTCTCTGGTTAAGCATGTCCTGATTTTTGGAGATGTGAGCTGGCACCAGCTTTTCAGAGGCTGCACCTGTTGCCTGAATAAATTCCCATGGAATTAGAAAGAAGATGTTGCTGTACTGTGTCTGCCAAGAGATATAATTTCCTGGCCAGACTTCCTGCCAACTCCGTATGGAAATGTGCTTTGTGTTAAAAATCCATGGTTGGTCTCAGTTTAGGGGCAGCACTGAGACCCTGGTTCAGTCAGGAGAAGATGCAGTTCACCATCAGGGGATTTTCACAAATACATTGCTCCAGGCTACAGAAACATCTTGTCTCTCCTCCTATGGCCCCTGAGTCCCTCCCTCGTAAAGGATTAAAATATTCAGGCCAACAGCCTCGTGGGTCTGGGCAGGCTCAAAGCAGCGAATCCCAGCACAAAAGGGGTAAAGGGATAAATATTCCCATGGTGGTGCCTTTACAGTGCATGGTGCAGGAGCAAAATTGGTCTTATTGTTACTGTCATATCCAGTGCTGTCAAGACACATTCTGTCTTCTGTACAGTTATTGAAAAAGTTAATTAGTCCAAAGGGATACTTCTTTCATGTGGACAAGGCTAATGAAAAAGTTGTTATTTATGGCCTCATTTATGGACACTTTCATCACAGACATGGGATTTGACTGCTCTTATTTAATATCTGGAGACCTTCTCAAGAATTCCTTGAAAGAAAACAAAACAAAAAAGTTTTTAATCACTTCTGTCCTTAATTTTTTTTTATAAAATAAAATGCCATTCTATCACAGAATCTAGCAGCAACTGCACTGGAGATCTTCAGCCTAATTCAATATTTAGAGTGAAAAGGTTTCTTTTGGCAATTTAGATAAAGGAAACAATTAAAAGGAAAAGAATCTGTGGCTAGTATAAGAATTTTAGCTTGATTTTTATTTACATATAAAATATTGTTTATGGACAGACCAGGAGGTATCTCTTTTTCTAGTGCCTTTTCTTTGCTTCTAGCCAGTATTGGTTACTTATGACAACAACATATGGACTAAGAAGTGCAGAATTAATTTTTTTCTACTTTACATTCTCAATCTGAAGTGCAGAAAGTTATATATGAATTTTAGTAGCCTTTGATGGACTTCCTGATTGTGTTTTGAGGTAATATAATTTCAATTCCACGTTTTCTCATTTATCCCTATTCCAACATCTTCTGGCACTGAATCTCACAATATAATTATGTCTTTTCTGAAATAAAAATCAGGGTAAAACATCAGCACAAAAGCAAGTGGTTATAGAATAGCATGAATATATTTAAGGTTAGAAACTAAAAGAACAGTCCCAGTAGTTCCAGTCAGACATTTAGAGGCAGCCCGAAAAATGATCAGGAGAACTTTGTCAGAACAATTATAAAGTAAATTTTCAGATGACTGAACTTAATCACCCAGATATATTCCTATTTTCCTACATTAAGTTCCTTTTCCCCTCTAACTTTTAAGCCAGTGATGGTACATCTTTCTTTGTGTGAACCATGAAAAATTAGGGAGCACAAATCTGTTGGGAAGGATGAACCAGGAAGATCTTACAAATATGAATGTTTAGATTCTGAGAATATGGAAACCGTGAGCAAGATTGAAATGAAAGCCACTTTTGAGATACCAAACCTCGGTTACAGAATAACTAGAAGACAATAGGATGGCCAGCTAAAAGTAATCCCCTCTTGATAGAATAATGTCTTCTGCTGGAGAGCAGGTCCAAAGGTCACAGAAGACCTTGCTAGGGTCCAAAGAGTAGTTTTTAGAGTTTCAAGTATAACACACTATGGTAATGGAAGGATTCTTATAGGCTGTTATGTAAATGCTATAGAATTTGTATCTTGTGTTAGATTGGTTAGTGGAAATTAGAATATTCATCATAGAAAAAAAATTTCTTGTATTGTAAATGGGAAATCGCTCTCTTACTGCTACCACCCCTCTCTTACCTTACTCCCTCACCCTCTCTTGCTCTTCTCTCTCTCTTCTCTTTACCCCATTCTCTCTCTGTCCTGCTCTGGGCTGAGGCTGGCAGCCCTTAGCAGGACTCTGTATACCCAGGCACTTACAATAAACTGCAGCTGTAACTCCAGCTTATACAGAGCACGAGTTTTGTCCCTGAGGACCGTCCATCCCGATACAAAGACTCCCACAGAACTTCAAAACACATAAAACAGAGTAAGCACCAAAGCCTTTACCAACACTTGTTTTGAAATAAAGACCAATTCCCCACCCTCCCCCCAGCCTTCAAATCCTCACAACACTTTTCCTGCTGCAATGGGTGCAGGAGCTGAGAGACAAGAGAAATACACAGATAAATCCATGTGCTGTGACATATTGATTTATCTTGGATCAATGGTCATGAAACAGCAGTACTGAGCTCTTGCCTGCATGTAACAAGCAGCAGAGATGAGGTGGACACAACTTGCATCCACAGGGGTGCTCTACATCACCCACTTACACCTGGGGAGTGTCAAGAGAAGAAAATAAAGGTCTTTATGTGATGCTGTGATAATTCTAATTTGCCTTTTATGCTTCCTTTTCTGCTATTAGCAATATCAGCATCCCTAACCAATTAATGGGAACTTCAGGAACGCTAATGAAGGCAGAGGAGGTGCCTGCTTGATGTGCACAGCTGACTTTCCTGCACCAGGTTTTCTGTAGGGCACATGGAAACCCAGGGAAGGCAGAGACTTTACCCAGAAGCAGGACAGAGCAGTGGATGGAGCTCCCAGAGCTCCTGAGGCTTTGTCACCAACCTGCCTGTCTTTTGCCCTCTGCAACTTATAACATGAAGATAAAGGTGTTTGCAGCAATTTGAAACAATTTCTGGATGCAAAGCCTGCATAAAATCTTCCTTGGAATTTTGTATCCCTACCAGCAAGTCCACTGTCTCCAGTTTTCTGGGAAAGAAGGAAAAGTTAAATAGCAGAGCAATGGTTCTGTAGCCTAGTGCCACATCTCTGGGTCCTCCACAGCCTACTCACCTCTGCCCACCAAATTCTATTTAAAATTTCCTTACTGGCTTGGATGATGAACTGAAGCATATAACTATAAAATCTGCATAAGGAGAGGGGAGGTGCAAGCAGGCTGAGGCCCAGAATCAAAACTCAATATGAACGTGATAAATTAGAAAGTAAACTTTAAATTAACAAGATGCATTTCAATAAAGACTGGCCAAGCCACTACACTGAGTAAGGAGAAATTGAAAACAAAAATCCAAACCACGAAGCAGCTGGTGATGCAACATAAGAAAGGATGAGTCCTAGGTTTGTAAGACAAAGAGGATATGCACATACTGGCCATCCACAGGGCAGACAAAAGAGAACTCCAAATACATCAATGCCATGTCACACACCTCCTAATGGGGCACTCACAAGTGCCCCAGTCTTAAAGTGGAAAATGCATGTTTTTAACATGTACTGAAAATGTACTACATATGAAGGCAGCTGTGTCATAAAATGTTGTTTATTGTCAAATTACTTTAACTTCTGAGGGATACCATTTATCTAGAGCAGGAAAAGCAACAAAAATGGGGACCAAGCACACTAGAGCAAACACAAGTCGAATCTCTACATAATAGTGAGATAGAGATCAATGGAATGTAGCAGCAAAGTAAACAGGCAAGGAGAAGCTACATAAACTCGCAATGTCTGAATCTGTGCCAGCACAGCCTGCTAAGCAGTACATGGTAGATTACACTGGCAGGCACCAGAGGACTCTTGCCCATTTGGTGTTTTTTCATTCTTTCCCTCAGTATAGAAAACATTCAGCCCTTGAATTTCAAGTGCCTGCATTTGCCAGCCCCTTTTCTGATCGCTTCTTCTTTGTTTAAATTACAAGCTCTCAGCAGCAAGCACCTTGTTTCATATTATGCTACAAAACACCCACCACTGTGCTGACGTTCTAACAGAGACAAGACAATGGTCTTTCAAAAGGCCGATTAAGAAAAGCTATTATTCATCTCCTGGGCTTCATACAATTCCCTCCAGGGAGATAAAGAGTGTTACAAATCCAGGCCTTTGTGAATAAGGCACTGAGATGATAAGAACTTAATTTCCATAGGAGGAAAGATATACATTTGAGTTAGAGCTGCTTTTATTCTTGTGTATGGGTTTCGGACCAGAATTCAGTTGTAGCATCACTAAGGAAAAAAATAAAATTAAAAAAAAGAAAATTAAGTAACATCAAAACTTATGGCATCTATACATTACTGAAGAGACTTCTGGTAGCAACCACCATGTGATAAGAGAGTCTACATTAATTAAGAGTCCAGTAAGTTTGTTGCAAGATGTGAAACTCTCTGGCCTAGCTAACCTTGAATCTTAGATGAGTCTTCCAAAATCTTCAACAAGTCAGCTAAAACAAAGCCTACCAGTGGAAAGAAACTAAACAGAACACACAGTTCATGAGTTTTCTAAAGGCTTTTGGAACTTTAAAAGCTTTCTGAAAGCTCTTGTCTCAAGGTAAACACATGCATCCAGAGGAGAAAAGGACTTTGGGTTTATAATCTGCAAGAGTAATGAAAGTTCAAAAAGGCAAATAGATGAACACTATTTGAGCCAAAGGAAGAAATGGAAAGTGCAAATTTATGCTGTTGAAGCATTCTGCCTTCTGGATTTAGGAATAAGGCCCATCTGTACTTCTGAACTTTTCACAGCAGTGTCAAATACACACTGTAAATAAATGCTCCATTTTAAGTGACTCCAGTATGTTTTACCTTGTTTGTGGCACTAAAATTCCACGGAGAGGGAAGTTTGCATGGAAAGTACTTTCCTCAGCAGATATTTTTGGCTTTCTACAGCTGAAAGACGTGGTCATATATGAGTCCTAAAGGAGCCACATACACCAGTGCAACTACAGTAACGGCCCTCACATCCTGGTGTTTGACCTGAGCTCTGCCCAAAACTACTGGAACATATCACCCATCACACACCAAAACACAATCAGTCCAAGCAGTCCTAGCCAGCTTTGCCATTCCAACCTGGGAAGCTGAGCAATGGACTTAATTCCCAACTGCACCAAAGCCATTACTCTGAAAACTTCTCTTAAAGAAGAAGAGCAAACATTGGATGTGAAGGAATTCATGGGGGAAGTTGGGCTGAATTCCTGCTTTCTGATGCAAGAAAAGCAGTGATTTCCATTTCTTTGCTGAAATTCATAAGATTATCCTAGAAAAATCTCATTTTTTATGGCACAGCTCTCTAGTGTGGATTTCTTTACTTAAAAAAATACAACAAATGCCCCCAGTGCCTAATGTACCTGATTCTGCCAACACTTTCAGAAACAGAAATCACAGGTAACAGTCAAGGTTGTTCCCATATTAAGACCTACAAAAAATTTCCTTGGGGGGGAAGAGTCTCTTCCTAAACAATTAAAACTTAACTAGTAATTTCTCTTGCATTTTAAAAAACTTATCCAAAGAGTTATGAATGGCTATCAGATGCTTGGGTACTCAAGGAAAATGTCAAAATGAGCCTCTGCAGATTTCAATTCCTCTTACTTAGAGCCAGTCAAACAAGAGAGAACCTGCCCCAGACCTGGCAAATTTGGGGGGGATTTGATAATATTCATTATACTGTCATAGGCAGCAAAGTTTCTCAGCTTTCAAATATTTCCAAATGACTTGAGCTGGCTCATTTCTTTTGAGGTTGCTAAACTCTACTGAGCTGTGTCCTGCAGGCCTTTTTCAGCAGAAAGGTTTTGATGCTCAATAATTAGAAGGCAAAAGCCAAAAGGAAATTAACTTCAGCTCAATCAGCCTTTATCAGTTTGCAGTTATATCTAGAGAGTTGTCAGATGCTGATTAACCAGAGCTGTTCAGTACTCTTTTGATGAGGGAGTGAGAACTAAATAGATTATTTTGTGAAGTGAAATGGGGGAGGGGAAGAGAGAAAAAAAAAAAAAAAAGAAAAAGTAATAAAAGCTGCCAACACCATGGGTTGAGAGGTTTGGACTTATACCACAGAATCTTCTGAATTTGAAGGATCACCAAGTCCAGCTCCTGGCTCTGCACAGGACCATCCTCAAGGGTCACACCTTGTGCCTGAGAGTGTTGTCCAAATGCTTCTTGAGCTCTGTCAGCCTTGGTGCTGTGACCACTGCCCTGGGGAGCCTGTTCAGTGCTCAGTCACTCCCTGGGTGAAGAACTTTTTCCTAATATCCCATCTAAATGAGTGTTATTGTCAGCATTTTATTTGGATGGTGACTATTAAATAATTCACTCTGCCAACAGCAATAAGATAAAACCAGAGAACATTTAACATTTTAAAACAGGACCATACACGGGCACACTATATGACTGGGCTTGTTAACAACCTGTATTTTCTGTCTGTAAATACAGACCTATAATTCACCTCTGATGAACCTGCAAAATCTCCCTAATCAGTAAAAGCCAACTGGATAAATAAAGCAATTTAGACAGCTGCACAGAACCAACTCACATTACCAGCAATCATTACTATTATTGTTGTTGCTTCTGAGAGCTAAGAAATTGGAATATTGTTATCAAAACCCACATACAGCTACAAGCAAATGACAATTATCTGAATGATTATTTTAAGTCAAACCAAGAAAGTGCAAATGGATGGGCAGTTATCACTATGGAAGTAGCTGAGCAGAGTATCAGAGGTGGAGTTTGTCCAAATGTGATGCAAAGGATAAATTTCACAAAATTATTGTCCAACAATGCCACAAGAATAACTTTCATATTTCCTGCATAAGCTTTTGAAGAAAGCTCTGAAGGCTTCAGCAAAGCTAAGAGATAGAAATGCTAAACATCTTTCTGATAACTGAACACAAATAACAAAGCCAATTAAGAATAGCTGTGAGAGAAGAGTGAATAGATACACAGTTAGTTCAAGCCACTTTAGAACTGCTTAATACCAACACCAGGAATTTGGTTTTTTTTTTTTCCTCACAGATTTAGAATATGAGCCATTTTCCAGAAAAATTAATGGCAAAAATCTCATTAAATTCAATGGATCAGAATCAATCCTTATAAGTCTGTCCAACTTTAATGGAAGTTGTATCTACAAAACAGGTGTCTAAGGGGACTTAAAGCAGAACAGCAAAATGTTGAGAGATTATTTAGTGCAAATGAAAACAATACAGATTTTAAAGCACAGGAATAGAAAGTGCTTAGACTGGGGAAAATGAAGATACAAGTGGTGGGAAAACCCCAGCCTAACTTGCAGCTGAATTGATCAAGGCCAGAAGGCAGAACGTCTTCAGAAATAGATTTCCAGCACAGAAAGAAGTCAACAAAAAGAGAGCTGAAGGTTGAAGCTGGCAACATGAATTACAGATGAAAATAATCCTACATGCCCCTCCATGACTCAGCCCACACATGGATATTATTAGCACAACAATTCATCATTACTCATTCATCTTGGTATTCGTTATCTCCAAGATAGCAACCCCAAAATAAAGTATCTTTACCAGAAAATACCCACATCTTGTGATGTCAAATGTAAAGCCTCCTGTTGACCCAGGAGGGGCAGGACCCTCTTGGCCTGTAAAGACACTTGTACCACTCTGCAGCTGCCAGGGTTTTTGCTGCCCTCTTTCTGCTGCAGAGGTCCAACAGATCCAGAGATTTTTTCCAACAGGCAGATTACCTCCAATTATATGAGTTCTTCCTTGTCTTTGTACCTTTGAAAATTAGTTCTTCAAATACCTGCCTTGCTTCTCTTACCTGTCAAAGTCCTTCCCTTTTAACTAGAATTGTTTAAATTTCAAGTGTGCATCTAAAGAATGTATTTTAGTTTCAATAAAATATTGAATCTTATGTCTTGAACACATTATTAGGGCTCCTGCTTTCCTCCAATTCTTTTCCTTTTCCCTTTCCAGGGTGTGCACACTGTCCCATCTGTGATGCTAATAAGGTGCTCTTTATGTGCCTCCATGCTGAGTCCAGGGATTTAATTTCCTATTTTTTTTTTCCTTTCAGGTGATTTCTAATTTCTTTTAAATAGAAAAAGATTCCTTTTTGCAGGCCAATATTGCTTTTTTACCCTTTAGTGAAGCTCTGAACAATGTCAGAATTGCTGACCTCACCTCATTCCACTCATCTCTTCACAGGTGCTCAGGACTACAGAGGGACATTCCTCCCATTTCTCTCTCTCACTGTTCACTGATTTAGCAATCCTGCAAAGAATTTATTTCCACAAAGATGGGAAATTGTTCATTTTGTGGCCTAGATAGAGATCCACAGACAGGCAAGGCCAAAACCCCAGCACAGTCCTGAGGAGCTGTGGAAGCCTCCAGAGCAGTGACCACTGCTCAGCTGAGGGAAATAGAGAGTGAGGCTGCAGCTGCAATTAAAATCAGTACAAAAGTGCTCATCTTTCATTTTAAAAACTGAGAAAATACTTGATCCCATTTCTGAATTTACTCCATGGTTGTTGTAGTTGCAAAAGGAGAGGACATTTCCATGAGGAAGATGAGGACAGCCATCTGCTTTCCTTTTGAACTCCATTACATTAGAGAAGAGGCTGGAGAAAACTTGGAAAGCACACAATAGGCAAAAAAGTAAATAAAAGAAAGCAAACTAGATTTTTTAAGTCAAGCAAGATATTTAAGGCAGTAACTTAAAGTGTTTGCATTTTAAAAAGGACAAATTAAATTAGCCATTAATTTTCACCCAAGTTGCCTGCAATTGTCTCAGAAACTTAATCTAAATGGGCTGATATAAAAATTTGGTGAAATTCCCTCAGTCTCTAACTGGAAACAGATCAAGTGAAATGAAGGAGGAGGCTCATTTTGTGATTATTTGTGTATTTGGTAGAAGGACTATTTTTTTTTTTTAGGCATGATCAAAAATAAATGGGCTGGAAACAAACTGTGTTTTCTTATTGTTTCTTTGGGTGAAGTTACAGAAGGCAAAAGAAAACAGTTTTATTGCCACTTGGCAGAAGCATGTCCATAAATTTTTTAAATGGCTCAATTGAAATGCCACTGCTGCCCATATGAAATGAGAAATTTTTGATTCACTTATACATCCATAAGCCCAATATATTACTTATATTGGAGAAAGATGAGGTAAGAGAGAAAAAAAACTGCTGTACTCAGGAGAGCAGATTAAACAGCCTCTTGATAATTTTTTTTTTTAAAGAGCCTAAGTAGATTCAGTGTTTTTATTTACCTCTATTGCTATTTTAATTTTAGCTAGCAGAGTAAAATTTTATTTGAATTTCTTACTCCAGAGCAAATCTGGAATTCCTTCTCTGGCTCTTCACCACAAATATAATTTAATCAATGTTTTCTGTAGGATTTTGCCTGAAATAATTGGACACCTTTTTAACCCCTCAGCTGCTCTTAGAAGAAAGGGAATCACAGCAGCTACTGGACAATTCTTCAATTACAAAATATCCAACAATTCCAGAAATATTCTAATGGTGAAATGCAGACCAATGAGAACAAATATCCTAAATACTTTTTCCCTGAGGATGCAGTCAGGGTCTCTTGCTTCTGCAAAGCCACTGATTTTCATGAAACTTGTAGAAATTTATCTTTCTTGTAGAAATCTCTCTTTCAGATCTTCATCCTTTTGCCCAGAGTGCTTAAAACTTGACATTACTTTCTAGAGATTTTGCTATGTGGGAGGAACTCCACTGGCAGGCAGCAAACTTAATTTTTCCTTCAGAAAATAAGCTAAAATAGTGCCTGGAATGTGCTTGTCCTAATAAATTTGCTCTTGGCCAACTGATCATGTGGGTTTCCAAGATGGGAACAGCATCTGTCACAAGAATGAAGTCCTTGAGTGCAGCATATTCAATTATTGCGGTTGTCTTCACTGGGCTTGTCTTACCCTTCAAAGACCTCAGAATCATCTATGCAAGTGAAGAAGGAAAGAACATTTTAAGGTCAGTCACACCTGAAATTGGGGTTTGGAAGAAAAAGCAAATAGGAAAGTGGCAGAAATACCCAACTCTGCATTAATCAGCAGAAAATCTGGCTGTCAGGCTTGGACAATTGATTTAATTTCAATTTAAATTTAGCCTGATAAGGATATTTTTCGTTTCTACATTGACAAAACTCCAAGAACTAAAATTATGTTTACATTCAGATCCTGGTATCAATCAGAACAAACACAAAAGGGTTGTTCCCACAGGTGTTACAACTGCTTGTAGGCTGAAGCCTGAATTCCTGAGTGAATCACAGGGATTCTGATAGCTGATAGACCCAGGCAATAATTAATTAATATTATTTTTCCTGTCACACCCTTTCCACTGACAATAAAATATGGGAAGTCTTATTCATACTGATCTAACACTACAAAAACAAGCAACTCTCAACATTAATTCAACACGTTCCACCTAGTCTCCAGTGAGATAAATATTAAATGCAAGCTTTGTCTTTTAAGCAGAACAAAACAACATACTCCAACTCATGCCTTGATTCTGCAAGTCTGAATTTGTCTGTATGCAAGAGAAAATGCAGAACTTCGAGATGCAAACTTGAAAATTTGTGCAAAAGTTCTATCATATCTGTAAATGCACACATACAAAGTGGGTATACTGACATATAGACAGGCCTAATTCCCTTAAACAAAAGAAAATAGGAATTTAAAACTGCATTTTATAACAACCTATCATTACTCAAAATTTGGTGATTTAGCACCAGGTTCTGAGTGCATTCTGGATCTAATTCTGTGTCAACAACTACCCTGGATAAAACTGCTCCACATTTATTTATTTATTTATTTATTTGAGTTTTCTTTTTCAATTAAAAATTTATGCTGGCCAAATAATGCACATTGTCAAGAGAGCTTGCTACTAGGGAGAAAAACAAATGTACATTCAACAATTCGGAGAGTTTCTGAGACAAGAATCTAAACAATAATTGTACTTAGTTTGTAATGTGTAAGGCAGTGAGTTAGATGATGTTGCACTACAGCTGATAACCGAGGCTTTTCCAAAGCAAAGATACCATTCAGCAGTAATTCCAGATTTTTCCACTTGAAAAGTCTCTGGAGATCATGGACACATTATATATATGTGTGTACATACATATCCTTATTTGTAAGTACATACTCAGCACCACACTTTACCAAACCTCATGCATCCCAAGACACCATAAAGGGAATTTAAAGGTTCATGGAATCATCCCCCAGCCCACCACCTTGCAGCCCATGTTGACACCAGGGGTGCCCCAACCTAGGTGCCGCTTGATCTTATCCTGAGACTCCTGTTGGCTCACTGCTCAAGCCTGTCCAGGTCCCCCTGGATGCCATCCAGATGACACTGTCAGAACTAAATGTGTCATGTAGTCTTTCAAAAGCAGTCTACTCAAGGCTAAATTTATCAAGGAGACTAAATTAATTTGTGCTCTAAACTTAAAACAGTTTCATGCCTCTTGTTTGTGTATTCTTTGCTGTTTGGTATGGTAAAAACAAGATTAAAGCTTTTGAAAAAGAAACTGCTAATATGTTCATACCATACATTGCCAATTATCCAAGTCAGGGGAAAAAAAAGTTGTTTAGCAAGAAGGTCCAAACCAAGGAATTGAATATTAGATTCCATACTGCATAAGTAAAAAAAAAAAAAAAAAAAAAATCACTTGTTTGCTTACAAGTCAGAAATTCTCTCATATTAAGACTATCCTTGATCTGTTCCTTAAGATATGTTCCAGAAGAAATCCTATCCCACAAAGCTCAAATTAATATGAAGCATTTACTTTGCTTTGGCAAATGTGAATTCTTCATTTGCAGTACATATCACTACAGAGGATTACAAGGCAATTCCTGTCCCAGAGGTATTCCTGCTGTTGGGGCAGCAGAAGCTCTAATTGAGATGATGCATCTGTGCCAAAATATTCTTTTCAAAGGCACATGCCTGGACTGCTCTACAGGTGCACTTCTGTGCTGCTCAATCACCTCTAAGGTTTTGCCACCTTGGACACCACAGTGGCACTAAAATACTGAGTTGGATTAAGTCTCCAGAACTAAACAACATACAAACAACAATTCTGATGGGACAGCAGTCACTGGAGAGAAAACCCTGAATCTCTAATATGATCTTTGCTTCTTTAACCTATTAACTGCTCTTCAGAATCTTGGTGTGCAGCTTAAACTTTCCTGGTAATGTCATCCTTCCTGTTCATAAGTATGACAGCAGCTGACTCTCAGTATTTAGGCAGCTTGTCATTAAATTCTTGTGACCATTCACATGTTTTACCCTCAGTCTACATAAAGGAGCTCATGGTAATGGAAGGAATACAGATAGTGGGAGGTGCATCCACTAATTTCCAGAGCCAGAAATCCAGCCACAAGAAGCTGTTTCTAACAATGTTCCTCTGTGCTTGCAGATACAAAATATTGTTCACCAAACATAAAAACTGAGTGATTACAAGGTTTTGAAAAAATATCTACCACCTGTCTGTCCTATCTGAAAGGTCTTACCTCATTCATAATGAGGAAAATAATTAGCATACCTTCTACCTTGAAAGAGACTTGAATGTTTGCAGTGCTGACAGGTCAGAAACTTGCTGTGTTCTACCAACCCACATCAAGAAAGAAAAAACTAGTAAGGAATGTGTGACAGACAGTGAGCTACGATGAGCCTGTTATGTCTTGAGGCAGAGTTTTTCTGAGCAAAACCAAACCCCCACCAAGCAGAGCACCAGCTCTTCTGGGCACACACAAGAGAAAGTACAGCTACCACTACTGATACAGAAATGACAAGGGCATTTTGTGCAGGGGGAAGACAAGAGCAGCAGGATGGGGCACAGACTGTCTAGAAGGGAGACATCCTGACACCACCTTGCACACCACTAGATCAGCACATTTCATGTTTTCAGAATTAGGGCCAAAGATAAACAGTCAGTGTAGAGAAATTCACTCCAAGGAATGCAGAATGGGCATGACAACCTTCTCCATTACTGTGGAGCTTAAAGCAGCACAACACAATGTACATTGTGCAGGCAGCTGAATGTCTCCATCACAGGTGGCTTGAGCATGGCAGGAAGATGAGGCAAAGAAGATTCATCTGGAATGCCTCAGATTTCAACTGCAGTCCCAGCACAAGCTGGTTCACCTGCTGGGTGAACCTGCACTGACCCCTGTTACCTCCACACCTTTGTTTGCTTTCTCATCCTTTCTTAACTCTGAGGTTTGATCTGTAAGCTTCAAGTATAACCTGAAGTACTCCAGGAATTTAAAACAAAAAGGTCTTTTTACATCAAAAGTACAAAGTAACAGGTTTCTTTGTTGGTTGCCACTTTGGATGTTCCTAGTGCCGAGCAAACAGCCCAAAACTCCACAGAGGGCAAAATGTCTCTGTGGCCTTTCTGGGTGGACAAGACTGTGAAGTGCTGTAAGGCATCTCCACAGTGATCCATGCCAACTGTAATCAGCCATGGGCAGGTTTAGACTGAAATAGAAAAAGACAGTGACACCTGAATAAGAGCAGCAGCATCTGAGGCTAGAAGGCTCCAGGTAACAAAAAGCTCTGAAGCAAGAGCAGCACCAAATCCCTCTTCTACCATTATATGTTGGCTTCACCTCCAACTCTCAGCTATTCTTTTGCCTTTGAAACACTAAAGCCATCACCAGCTTGTGAAGGGCATGAGGCCTTCTTACCTAGCACAAAGAAAAGCTGATGTGAAGAATCACAACACTGAAGGGTAGTCAGGAGTCACTCAGGAATTCTCACATACAGAGGCAACATTTAACAGCAATACAAACACAGAGTTCAGGAACATCTGTGAAGATTAATCCATTCCTACAAAAGAGCTTACAAGCTAAGTAAACAGAACAGTAAAGAACCTACAGCAGACCTCTCATTAGGGATAGAAATGAGCCAAGACAGACTCTCACTCAACAACATGAAAAGTGTCCCAGTTCATTCTTTACAGCTCTGCCACCCTGACTGTGCTGCATCAAGCTGCTGCTGCAGGGTCCAGCTGCAGACTCTGGCTGCTTCCTGCTGGACTGTGACTGCAGGTGTTGCTTTGCAGACTGACCACAGCTTCACCTTGCTGGACTATGACTGCAGGGTACAACAGCAGCTCTGACTCCATCAGACCCAGACTGACCTCACAGCAGATCTTTTACTGCAGCAACTCTCTCCCTTGTTTCATTCTTCTTTGTCTCTCTGGATCCTTCTTTCTTCCTCAGGGCTCACTCTACCCCCCTTAAGGTCCTTCTTTCTTCACAGCCTCTGCCTCCAAGATCCTCTTGACCACCCAACCCACTCATTTTTATCACACTTATCTTTATTAGTCACAGCTGAGACCCATTAAGGGCAAGGCTGTTCCTCTTCTTTGGTAATTAGTACAACTGTGACTACTTATCAGGGGCAAGGTCACCTCTAATCTCTTCTACACCTACAAAGAAGAAGCATGGGCAAGGAAGAAGGACAATGTGATTATGTAATTGTGATGCCTTAACTTTTAGCTTTCATGCTTTCCAGAATCTGTACTGCATTAGTATGTAACTCTGAACTTCATATAAAGTGTTAGCAAGTTCTCTTCACAGTTTAGTTAGACAAAACAATCCTTTTCCAGCCAGAGCACCAAGGACACCATTGCAGCTTCAGGCCCAAAAATTTAAACAACAAATTGAGGAGAGCAAACTGGGAGGATGGGACTTCATAACCTGAAGCTGTAACTGGACAATGAACCCCACTACATAAATGAACCAAAAGTTATAAAAGTGTGAAAACTCATGACATCCAAGATATCCATTTTGGCTAGAGCCACAGCCAGGCTCTAAGGTGTATCCTTTAAAGGCCTTTTCAATAAATAGCTACTTTATTCCCTTAACACTCTCTAGTCTTTGTTCCAGGTATCCTCTCCAGGCATCAGCTGCTTGGGAATCTAATGCATATCATGGAAGATAACACAGTAAAATTTTTGGAGGTTTTATTTGGGTTCTTTTAATGCAACTATATTAACTTCTAGTCTATAAGGTCTAAAGTCCTCAACCACACAATGTCATTCTGTCACAAAGACCCCTTTTGTAAGAAGACCACAAAGCCACAAGCTGAAGAGAGAAAAGTTAATGCTGAGAAATCAGTGTGGGGAAGTCTAACAAGCTCCAGACCAAAATTCCTGCTAAATCAGCAAGAACAAAGTTAGGAGAAGAATGTGACAAAGCCCACTGTCACACACCAGCATCAACCCAGTGGAATATTCACCCACTCCCACGAGGTGGTGTCTTGCTCTACACAGATAAAGACCACAAGCCTGTGTTTATACCTGGTGTAACACAGGAGCCTCTCAAAGACCTTCTGAACACCTCTCTGCCCATCTATCAGCCCTACCTATCTCCTTGCACATCAACAGAACCCTCCTTCCTTCCTCCACACCCAGGGAACAGCTGGCTTTGGCCTAATTAAGTCTATTGTCTCTCATTAGGTGACATATTGTTCATACCTCTACACAACTTCAACCCAGGGATTTATGAGGCTGCTATAGGTGAAGGTGTGCATGTGCTGCACTCTGTCACCAAGGTGAAGGGGGAAAAAAACATGAGGGAAGTTGGTGAAAAGGCACTGTGGAATTTGACATCCTAATCTGGAGAACAGCTGAGATTGTGAGCAGCTACTCTGTTTTTGTCAGCCTGAGGCTTTCAGTGAACACTCAACTGTGTTTGCTTCAATCTCAATAGAACTCAAAAAATCCCAGAGGGTGTAGCCACAAAAGGAAAGGTAATTATGTAAATAAAAATTCATGCAAATTTAAATGTATTATAATGAGCACAGTATTTAATCAGCAGTTAATGACAAGCAATGGAAGTTCCTCTGTTTAAGGGACAGTCCAACATACACCTAAAACATTATTTTCCTTTCTAACCTCTGGTTTTCCTTCTTTTCCATCCTGCTATTATGCAAATCACAGCAATGTCCAGAGTCTACTCCAGACAAGCCACAGGAAACACTTGGGTTTCCAGCTAGAATGAATGGGAAGAAGTGTAAATTTTAAGAATATGCTGAGAACAGTGATGTGGATGTTTTAAGTGTCTTGTCCAAGGTCAGAAGTGAAGTCTGGTGGCAAAATTAACCTATGCACTTTCCTTAGGATTAATTCAGTTCAGGAAGGTAATTCATATTTTTGCCCAAGGGCTGTATGTAAGAGATCTGCTTTTCTGGAAGATTAGACTACAGTAATATACCAGGCTTTTCTTCTACAATGAATAACACCAACACTCTCCTCCAGAACTCACAATTTCAGGTCATAGACTTCAGCCAGCTTAAAACCAAACACATAATTAAGACCTTGGCTGGAAAGAGGTTCATTTAAGCCTACAAACAGATGCACAGCCATCCCTTGATTTCAGACCACCTGTACTTTCTGAAATAGTCCCTGTTTTCAGATATTAAAAGGAGTTGCATGCAGATGCATCAATAGGAACCACATTCAGGTGTCAGGAGGGTATAATTTGCTACTCTCACAAAAGAGTTCTTCCAGATTTTCATCTGCATAATAAAATAGAAATTGCTGTTCAGTTTCATTCCTTGATGTCTCGCTGATTTTTCCCTCCCACCGAATTGCTGAATTATTTTCCAGATATGTAAAGTTCCCTTTCCTGAGCTTTAATTTTTTAAATATATTTTTTGCCTCTTTCTTCAGCTTCTAAGTGTTTGTGTAAAATTAAACTTGTCCACTCTCACAAGCACTCACCACTTTCCTCAGTTTAGTTGCCTCTGGAAAATTCCACTTTATTTCTCTTCCAGATCAGACCTAAAGACATTTAGTCATATATGAAAGTTGATCAACTGTATACATTTCCTTTGTATCTGTTGCTGGATATTCCAGTTTTCAGGCCACATGACAATGCCCTCCATAAGTCAATCTGAAATCATTTTTAACTAAGCACTCAGAGCAGCTCTGCTCAGCTCCCTCTCTGCAGCCAAAGGACTTTTCTCACCTGATGCTCCCTGTGCCAGCATGGGTTACACAGCCTGAATTAAAACCTCAAACTGAGCAAAGAGCTCCTACTTCACTGCCACAAAACAACTGACAGAGGGTTTTGGGCACTCAAATAGCCCTTCACAACTTTCTAACTTTTTTCCTCTCTGGATTTGCTTGTGATTTCCTCAGTTCAAACTCTTAGCACTGTAAGGGAATTTTTATTTAATATCTGGGTAGAGAACTCACATTTTAACCCCAAGTACACACTGGAATCCCTTCTATCTCACTTAATAACACATTCCTGCTTCTGTTCTTTGGAGCTTTTCAAAATTCAAACATTTGTATTTCTTTAAAAAATACAATCATTTTCCTTAACAGTTCTGTCACTGCAGTTTCTGCTTTCACATCCAATAATTTATTCCTGCTGATATGCAATTTTAAAATGACTAGCACAATTCTTTTAAATTATAAACATCCTCTAAATAGGTTATTTGCTGCCAAAGCATTCAAATTTATCAACCCTCCCCTTGGATTAAGGATCCAATGCTAATTTTGGAGGACAATGTTATGAAGGTACATACAGCTATTGCAGCATTTATTATTTAAAATAAAATAAAATAAAATAAAATAAAATAAAATAAAATAAAATAAAATAAAATAAAATAAAATAAAATAAAATAAAATAAAATAAAATAAAATAAAATAAATAAAATAAAATAAAATAATAAACCCCTGCAGAGCCACATGCATCTGTGAAGCTTGGGGGAAAAAAAAGAAGGCAAAACCCACCAAAACTAAAACATATGATCCTTGAAGGATTTTTCTGGATTTCATCTGGAAGAGTAGTAGACTGCATGATAATTTTTATGTAAGCAATTTTATATACATATATAAATATGCATAATATTCCTGATTTGTTTCCACAAAGATCAGCAATATTTACCTTCTCAAATACACTTGATATATGTGCTGTCTACAGAATTTTATCTAAGGAATACACAAAAGACAGACACAGCCACAGAAGCAGTCTCCCAAGGATTTGGCACAAAATAAATCTCCACAAATCAGGCTACAATCATCACATATAAGCAGAGAGTTTAGGGCAGGTTGATAAACTTCTACACCATCAATTCCATGAGTTACATCCCTGGGGAGGAAGACATGATGAGCCCCATTGGAGGCTTCAGATGATATGAAAAGCAATAATAATTTGCACAGAACAGAAAAGAACACTTTCCCATCTCAGCCTCATTGAGACCCAAGCATCCCACTGAGAAACCAGGTTGCAACACTTTTACTGTAAGGGCCAACTGCTTCTTTGTCTTCCTTGTATTTTTTCATACAATTTAAAATGTAAAACATTATTAAATATCTTTCTGGCATATTATACTAAGGTAAGAACTTCATTTCATTAATTTAGAATCAACTTCAAGTGCTTTAAAGCAATTCCAGAGGAATCAAAATAATGGGGTTAGAAATCAAGTATAATTGAATATGGGACAAGAAATATTTCCTCCTTTCTAAAAATTAGATTTTTAGTGAAACTTCTCTGTTTTGTTATAAAAACATTACACTTTCCTCCAAAGAGAAACATCAAATCTGCCACCTTGTTTTAGCTTTTCATCTGAGCATTCAAAGCAGCTATCAGCTATGAATATAAAAGTTTTGAATTACATACCTTTTTTTAAAAGCCAATCCACAGCATCTCAACCACTTTCCTGACTGCCTTTAATCAAGTGCCTTATTCAGTCCTTCAATACCATTAACATAACTGTCAAGAATGTAAAACCAAGAAAGCAGGAGAAAAGTATAAGAGCTACTGCACAGGAAATTAACAGATTTATGGCAACAGCAACAATTCTGAATTTGTAGGTACCAAATGAGTGATAAACCCTTAAAGCAAGCTGTCATATATATCCCAACAGGTAAATCGAGGCAGGAGAGAGATTTACTGAGTGTTTGCTTACACCTGACTATAAATAGTATTTCTTGTAAGAACAATACATGATGTACTATTTATTTCCTTGTTTAAGCTTGGACGTTATGAATGTTGGGACTGCAATTTAACAAGCTCTGTTTATTATTTTAAACAGCATTTCCTACAGACCCCTCATTTCCAGAAGTATTGACAGAAAGGAAAGATCTGAAGCAGAAGTGCTAAAGAGACTGACCCTACAAGGAAAGACAGATCTGCCAAAATAGAATTACTTTCTCTGAGAAAGAATATCAGCTTGAAACACCTGGATAGACACAAGCTTTTCAAAGGGGTGTTTGACAAGACAGTACAATGGTCCAATTGTTAGGGCCCCAAACTAAGACTTGAGGTTTCAGCTGCTCTGCCATGATGGGTTAATATGAACATGAATATTAGAGAAATAACCCATCATGATGGGGTTGCCTCAGAAGCAGATTTCTGAGAGAAGCTGGAGGAGTCCAACCAACTATCAACAATTTTCAGACTAGTGAGACTGGAGAGGACTGTGGAGAGGGAGCTCTTCAGTTCCTTGTTTTTTAATTATATATATTATATATATATATATATAAAGCCCAAAACTTAAAATCTACAAAATTTACATGTAAATAGTATAAATTAATTTTTTATAGGCTAAGGGTGTGAGAGTGTAAGTCCAAAGGAACCCTAGGATAGTGTTGTCCTGGCATTAATAAATCTTGGATTAGGAAAAGCAAAACTTCATCAGCTACCCAAAATTTAAACCTGCCATCACTGCTCACTTTATTTTCATTTAACTGAGTTCTGGTACAAGAATATTTAAACTTCATCATCTTCTTACTAGCCATAAAATGTCCCATTGCTTTTTGCAGTCTTCTCTCAACATCTTGATTTTATCTTACCTCACATTAATTTATATTCCCTTTAAATATACAGAACCATGAAAATGTGGAAATTATGGCAATTGGTAGTCCCTGGAGCACACTTTGGCTGCTATGGAAAAGGGGTAAAAGATGTGTCTAAAGGCTTGGAAGAAAGTTAACCCCCTTTCAATATGAGGGAAATATCCAGAGAGCAAGAGGCTGCAGCTACTGAGGAGAAAGAAAAAAACATTCTTTGCAAATTTCACCTTATTTTGTTGAGAATTAATGATTTATTCAACCTTCTGCTTGCAATTGTCCTTCTTGTCCACTTCTCACAAGCATAATGAATAGTTCATAGTCATGTAAAGGAAATAAATGTTAGAGCAACCTCCAAATTGGGGTCCATAACAAAACCCCTTTCCTATAATTTTCCTACAGTCTCCTGGTAAAGAAGTTGCACAGCTTAGCTTTTCACTGACCCACAGGAAAAAGAGATTTAAGGCCACATAAATAGGTCAAGGCCATCACTTTAGAAGGGAAAACCTGACTAAGCAGTGGAAGAAATTATCCCTGTTCTATCATGAACAGATTTTCACAGGTATCCATCCAGCCAGGCTTACATCCACTGCTCAGGGGGCATATGGGCACTCTCTTTCACAAATGCTATATTCACCAACTCCTAGAGTTTATAAACCTCAGTCCTACCCCTTCCCACCTTTATAACATGTGTGTTAAACCAGCCTTTTCAGGGCCTCCTTGTGCAGCAGCAGTGGCATCTCTAACACCAGTTTCAGTGCCTTTTCTCACATCTCCTCAGCTTTATCCTGCCTTAGGTGTGGACACCAGAATTGCACCAAACTCTCATTCCCATCACAGATCTGCACAGAATGCAATAATTTCCTCCATCCCCTCCCACCACCTCTTCTGCTGAGCAGGCACTGCATAAGGTCCTTCAAATTACCCCTTTAAATTCTTCAAATCACCCCTTTAAACTGTGCATCTGAACAACTTCATGTGATTATTCCACATCTCTGCTTCTCAATTCTCTTTTCTGCCCAAAGCACATGTGAAATGGCAAGTTTTACAGCAGATCATAATATTTTCAAGCCAAGGACAACGTATGGAGAAAACATTGAATCTTTTTTATTAGATTAGGGACTTTTCCATGTTTACCATTGGATCTTTCCCCACAAATGATGGTTTAACTACAAACTCTTTATGATCCAGCTCCAATGCTCTCATGATAGAGCTGTACAAACAGGCCACCCTGCAATTTCCCATTCAGGGTGTTAAAGTAGAGCAGATCATTAATTTTCCTAAAAGCAAGCCAAGACTCAAACACCCAGAAGGGAAATGTTGAAGTGCATTCTCAGTATTAAGCACAGTATTTAAGTACTAGCAAGAGCAAAGGCTTAAATGACCTACACCAGACACAGTGTCATTACTAATACCACTGTCCATTAATTATACCTTCATCTCACCCTAAACCTTTCCATCAATACTATTTTCTGGTTTTTCCCAATTGTAAAAAGATTATGAAATGGCATATATAAGTAATAAAATCCCAAAGTAGAGCATAGTGTCTTTCAAAAGCCATCATGTCAAATTGTTAGCAGTGGTTAGTGGTTTTTGGATAGCCAGCCCACCTGGCTTTCCAAGTTTTATTTGCAGTGTTTTACATGTGCACATACAATTATAAGTTTATGCTTTAAAGAAAATGGAAAAGGTAACTGCTGTGTGTTAATACCTCACAGTCACCTACAATCATCAACAAACTGTGACCCATTAACAATAAACAGAAAGCACAAAATTCTAGAAGTAATTACTAAAGTGAATTTGTCAGCTAGAAGACTTGGAGTTAGGAATATAAGCAGCAACTGCATCTAATAAAACATTAAAAGAATGCACTACCATGGATGTGGGTTGTGAGATAACACCATTACTTTTTGCTTCACTCTAGGTTCTTAATATTAAAAGCATTGTTTTTGCAGCTACAAAATCAAGCTGACTCTTCACATCCAATCAAAGTTCAGAGTGATTTTTTTTGTCCATTATCAATAGTTCTCAGAACATCTCTGGATAAAACAGGTCCCCAGCAACACTTCAACTCTCAGATTTCTTCACCTGAAACTGTTTTCCCCTGTTATTTCCAGGTCTCCTATTTTCTTACATGCCTCCATTTGTGAGGGTAAAATAAATTTTCTTTAGTCTTCCACCACTGTCCTTAGTGCCACACTCCACACAGTGTTCTCTGCACGCTAGAACAAAATTTCATCATTTCTTTTCAGACTGGAACTCCAGCAGGGTGCTCTTTCTCTCTCTGTAAATAAAGCAGATTTTTCCAGATGTGCTAGTCTGGGCAGCCACATGTCTGACATGAATTCAAAGTTTGACCACAATTGAGTGCTTCTTGCAAGCAGAGATGCATTTTTGAAACCCTGTGGCAAACAGACTGTGGTACTCTGCTACTTGTGAGATTTACATTAACCACAGATGTATTCCAGTAGGAATTAATCATGTATTCTTCCCCATTTTTCCTGAAACATCTGTCTTTTCACACAGTTTCACAAGGTTTTAATAAATAAAACTGAAGATTTTACATTTCTGTGTGAATACTCAGTAATAATATTTAGCTGACAAGACCCCCATTAGCATTCCAATATTTCTCTTTGCAAAGTGAATATATTTGCAACATTTTTTCTTTAAGTTTTTGTTAATACTTGTCTGTCCATCTCAGACAATTTAAACAAAAACCCTAAATAATATTTCAGACCTCTAAGATTTTTTGACAGCTATGTTACCACACACTTATCAAAGTGTGAGCTAATTAAAGAATTGCATATAACACATCTATTACTGCAATTTTTGCACCTTAATGAAGACTCACAAGGAAAAAAAAAATATTTTGAACCTGCAACCTCAACAAATACTCTGCAAGCTGCCTTAAGGCCAGTGTTTCCATAGCAATTAAGATAACTACTAGAATTTCTGCCTCACTATCAGCCAGGGTTATATGTTTGATTAACTTACACCCAAAATTATACCCTCTGTTACCATTGTTACTAAGAAAATGCTAAGAACTTGATAATTTCTTTTTTATTAACAGCTCCAGTGATCAAAGGTTGCAAAAAAATCTTATTCTTTTAATAAGTTAAATTTAGAGATATTAATAAGCAAGCTTTTTTTCACACTTTCAGTTACTCTTTCTTACAATAATCTGATTTTTTAGGATTCTTGCTAATAACAGCATGTCTAATTCTCTTACTCATCTGAGACATCTGCCATTTAAAAAAAAAAGAAAAAACTTTCCTAATAAAACCTAAGAAGAAACATATCTGCATATGCAAAATGACATTAATTTAGACAGATGAAGAAAGGTATGGTTTCCTTCCTTAAGCAGTAATGATTTGTACAGAAAAAAAATCCCCAGAACTACTATTATATCATTTTTTTCCCCAAAATAATTATGGAACTGATTCACTCTTGCATTAATTCAGTCCCAAAATATATTGAAATCAACTGACTTCAAAACTAGAATTATGCAGCCAATGAATCAGGTTTTATACCTATATATTTAAACCAAACTATTTATAGATATGTGACCTTTTAGTATTAAACATTCTCCTGAATGTATTTCTGTACCTGGATATAAAAACTACCCATATATGCTCTAACTAAACCTTAGAGATTTTTTTTTTTTTTTTTTTTTGGTAAAAGAGAGAAATTGCAAAATACTGAAAAATTGAAAGTTCTTCTCTGTTCTTGGCTTCACAAAGAGGAATATCCCCCTTTCCCTAAGGATCCCTTCCTTGGGCAAAGATTGGGGGCCTTTCAAATTCCATGTTCTCTTCAGTTTCTCTTCCATCTCATGAATACAGACTATTTGACTGAAGGGTGAGGTTACCTATTTTGAAAAAAGGATGCAGTCAAAGCATATGTGTGCTAACACAGAAAGGAAAGACAGGACATGACCATAAGAATAGTTAAAACCTTTTGAGGTTTTATGAAAGATATTAGCAATAGAGTGAGCTTGAATTTCTGCTGAACAGATTTTTTGAGTGGGCTTGCCAAGAGTAGCAGGTGCAGTTAGAGTTAGAAATCAAGAATTATATGAGAATTTTTTTTAAATCCCCCACAGTTGAAAATGCAGCTACTTATAGACCACTCACTCAGGACATGCTTGATTGCACAGATAAATTCACTGTTATATTACAAATGCAGTACCAAAATTGAAATAAGAACTGCACTTTATTCATCCATCCATACATAAGAACACACAAAGATCCATTTTCTGAGCTGTGTATGTGCCTGTTGAAGCAGGACTCCAGATCCAGCCAGAAAAGTCTTTCTGTCTTTAGTTTTCACATGAAAGGTATCGATTCTGTCTTTAGAAAAAATAAGCAGATCAAAACTTTATGCAAATCACATAACTTCTAACTGATGAAGATTTTTGCCAATGGGCATCTTTAATTGATGTGGATATTGGATTAAGTGCTAGAGAAGACAGGTCAAATCTGTTTTTACAAACACAAAGAGCATGATGGAGACTGAGAGGCTTCCACTCCACTGTGCTGGAAGTTCTCAATGTGGCCATCCTGCACTTCCTAGTGGGATTCAGGTTAATGCTCCACACTAAGAAAATACTACATAGAGCATGGATCATATGATTTATTCACAGGAACATCCTAGGACCTCTACTTTAAATTTCAGACAATCAGAATAAAGTTACAGTTTGAGAAGGATATGTGATTCATAATAAAAATGTACAAGCAAACAAAAAAGGATATAAAAACCCACAATAGTTAACTTTTTAAGTAGCAGATGCAGTTTTTGTTTGATATGGACCATGGCATTGAGAAATGTCAAATAAAACAGTACCCCAAGGAACAAAGCATTGATCAAACCTGAGACTTTAAAAGGAAAGATTTCTCTTGCTGATCAGACCTTTCTGGTTTATAAGGGAACTGAATTTTTTTTTTTAAATCACCTTAATACTTCAGTGGAATTAGGAAAAAAAAAAAAGAGCATCTTCAGCTGCTAAGACATTCAAGAAGAAATTTGCTTTGTTTTCTGAAGGACTGTGTGCAGTCCCAGTGCCTGATAAAGAACTTAACAAAGTCAGGGTGTATAATGTAAACAGTACCTAAACAGTACCTATTGAATTAGATAAAAGCCTGTATCTAACTTAACAGAACTTAAACTGCACTTATGCTTTTCCATTCTGAGGAAAAAAAATCCAGAAGTGGCAGAAGTTGCCCAGAGCTGTTGTGCACTCTATTCTTGGATGCTTTCAAGACTTGTTCCAGTCTTACAGCTTACCTTTCTTTCAGGTGGAGGTTGGATTAGAAACTTCCTGAGATCACTTTCTGACCTCTGACTCCCATGTGCATATTATATATATATATATATATTACCATTAAACTGCCATATTGCAACAGCTGCAGTGTGACAGCAGTCATATGGATTAGCAGAAGAAGCCCTGCAAATATTTTCATGGAGTTTATTTAAAATATTTTATTATTAAAAAGCTGTAGGATGGAGTCCCTGCTAAATTTGCTGAAGAGTTTATGAGTCTTTGCAGGCCAGATATGCTGCAGTCTTTGGGTTCTTGACTTGGAATACAGTTTTAGGATAACTGAATCTACACCACAATAAAACCTTGGTCTTTAAAAGAAGTTAAACTCAGTATATTCCAAAATAACTCCAAAATCTGACAATTTTAAATTATTTATAAAGCTGTGAACCCAGTTTATATTAAAATTACTTCCCTTATTGGGAGGGGAACAAGCTGTTTTCTGAATTAAGAGCTTTAATGTGGTCATACATTTAACAACATGAAAAGTCAGCCTTTTAGTCAGTGATCTGCAACATAACCATCCTTGACTCTGTTTATGGCTCACATACAATCTGCCAGAAGTGACACTCAATTTTTACAGAGTAAGGAACTGTGGGAGCCTCTCCCCAAAAATATGTCCCATATATAGGATCCATACATAGAATTCAACACCTGATTTGTAGTGTAATTTCTATGCCCTTATGGGCACAGGAGCATGGAGAGCAAGAGCTTTGGGTGTTCACCAAAACAACAATCTGACAATTTTTCATCAGTTAACATTCATTCAGCTGTTGCATTTGCATTGCTGTTGTTTGATCAGGAGAAAGGGCTTGAAAATGCTGAATGCCCTTTTTTACTTTTGTCAAAAGCTTTCTGGGGGTTTTGGAGTTTGCTTGGGGTTTTGTTTGCATTATATGTCTCATATTTTACATATTATGAGTTCAATGGGAATAAATAAGTTACAGGTGCAGGAGAGACTACTGACAGTTCAGCATTTTCACAGACACCCCCCAAAGCAGAACACCAACTCAGTGACAGGACTGGTCTGTCTTTCCTTCAGTTTCTCACCTCCATAATTTTTGTTTTATCTCTATTTTTTAAATTTGTGTAAAGAGGACTGCTTTTTCCAGCTATTTTCAGGAAATCGCTCCCTCTTTGCTGCCCTGGTCTATGCTATCTCTCCACTCATGGCAAATATTCACATCTCAATTTTCTCATTAATTTGAGTACCAATTACTCAAAAGCCATGCTATTGCATAACATCTTTTTCCCTATTATTTAATTAAATTCCCAGCCCAAAAGACTTCCTTATGCCTTTCTCTTGAGAGAGTAATGGGGATCTTGGAGGCACTTTGCTCATACCCAGCAAGCCCAAATGGTCTACTCAGAGCAACATACTCACTCTGGAGCTGTCAGAAGCTCAACACTGCCATGGAATTATACTGTAGTAAAAATTCCCAGAAAGTAAGAGTAAAAAAAATATAATAGGAGAGAGAGAGAAAATTAGCTCTGAGTAAGTGTGGGAAAAGTACAAAGCCAACCGAATTTTTGTGCTGGATTCAGAGGGCTTATCTGGATCTAGACCTCTGAAGAGAAACAATTTTCAGCTTTGCCCTGCACCCACTCCATAGGATGCAAAAAAATCACAGGCATTATTTAGCCAGGATTTGCAAGAGAGAGGGAATGAATACTTCTTTTTTTCAAGAGTGACAAAGCTGGAGCACCAAGAGCCAAGGAAGTTTAAGAGAGTCTTCATTCCCCCAAACTGGAACCAGCTGAAAAGACCAAGTACACTAATTATTGCCTACAAAAAAAAAAAATAAAAGGTTATTTTCTGGTTTTCCTTTTAGCCCTAAACAATGGCCTTAAAGGGGTTGTCATTTAAACTGGGGTTTTGCTGACAGTGCTGCCTTTGTTCTGGAAGCCAGAAAAACATTTTACTCTGAATTCCCCTGACATCCAGGAATCATATTAAATGGCACACTGAAACAAGAGTTACTCTGGTTTTATTGCTGCTCTGTGTACAGACATGGGTATGCACCAGAACAAATCAAAGTAAACTTGCCTAAGGTGCTTTGAATTTGCAGATCTTGAAATGACCAACTTCTGAGTCTTTATCAGCCTTACTAATACATTAAAACTACTCTGTTCTCAGAATGCTCTCATGTCATTCAACAGCACTACATTTACAGCTGCCTCTCTCCCCTTTTTCTTTCTGTCTGTGGTTGCCTTTCCATTTCTCCACAGTCTATGATATCCCTCCAAGGAGCACAACATTGTGTGTTGCTGAGGAAAATGAATCCAGCTCCTGACTCATGGCTGTGGCACAAGAGCAGCCTCACACCAAGTGAGATATTTCACCTGCAAATGCATGCAAGTAAAGAGAGCAAAAATAAGAGCCAGTAATTCAAAATAAAAATGTCCACATTAAAGTGAAAATTGGAAGCATCTCATGTAACTAGCACTAACAACACCAAAAATAGTACAGCTGAAGGAAAATTAGTGTGGAGAACCAAATGGCTGTGGAATATTTGTATTTCCTGGATGATATCCTCAAATGTAACACTAAGATTGGTTTCATTTTCCTCAGAAGGGTGCCTTCACTATCTTGCTTTTACACCACCAAGGTTTTTGTACTACAGGTTTTGTACTATTTCTTTTCCAGCTTATTCTCTTTCCTTGTGACACTGTAAGGTCCCTCCAAGCTCACACACCTCACCCAGGCTGCTTCCCAGGATCCACACACCTTTCTGGGCACTGGGACTTTGTTGCTGAAGTACTGTTTATTGCATATATAAGGTCCTGTTTTATTTTTTCAGCAGCTGCTTAAGGTTAAATATTCTCATAAATGTTTAAGAAAATCAAAACTTGCTTCCAACATGTAGAGGATGCTGAATAAAGGCTTTAGCCTAAAACACTTTTTATTAGATATTATTATCATATTGCCTTTGGTTCTTCTGTCAAGGAGAAAGAGACAGTCATAACACCATGGATTAAAACAATAAGTTTCATGATAGGAAAAAAATCAGTTTTGCCACCTGCTAATGAGCAGATATTTGAAAAACAAAGACAATTATCAAATCCACAGGTTCTTACACTTTTTTTGCAGGCAGTTTGTTTTCAGAAAATGTATGAACTGCACCTGCATTGCCCAGAATTGCCTGATTATGTTGATTATATCTCACACTCACGAAAGTGCAGCAGCTCCAACTCCTCATTAAAAACATGTCAACTGCCCCATTACTTGCAGAGCCTGTTTGTTCTGGAATTCCATCCTAAGACTACTCAAACTCAGGAAATACTTGAAAAATCCCAAGTGTAACACACAAACTTCCAAACAAGAAGAGCAGAAATTTCTAGTGGGATAGATTTCTCAGCTT
Source organism: Oenanthe melanoleuca (assembly GCF_029582105.1). Taxonomy (NCBI): domain Eukaryota; kingdom Metazoa; phylum Chordata; class Aves; order Passeriformes; family Muscicapidae; genus Oenanthe; species Oenanthe melanoleuca. The sequence goes on from NC_079336.1 coordinate 97,008,144, forward strand.
ACTGGTATCATTTATTAGTCATTATTGTGATCCCTCCAAAACAAGAGGTTTCTCTACTATCCTTTTGTTTGTGTTTTCCTTTTTGTAGTAATAATTTCTAAAGCATTGTTACCAGAAATTATCCTGCATTTGTGAGAAAGTTACTGTTAGACTGATTTATATCTAGCAGAATATTATATATACCATATCCTTAAAGCTTTTAGAATCAACAGAGAAAAGAGGGAAAAGAAAATTCTCAATATATGGATTTTCAGGTTTGTTTGTAGGGCCTGTATCTATAAAAGACTAAAGATGTTGAATATTTAAGTGCCTAAGGGCAATACTAGTAAGCAAAGAAACCCAAAAACACATATTTTGTATTTTGAATCTCACCCAAAATTCCTTACTGGAAGTATAATTCAGTAAATGTCAAGATTAAATGAATCCTGCATTTAATTATTTTCTGCTTTCTGAAATGAGTTGAATTTTGATTCTGTACAGAGTTATATTTCCTATTAGTAGATATTGCCATAACTGCATGTGGATCAGAGCAATAAATCTGAAGAGTTTATTGATTTGGGAGATTATTTTATCAAAATCTTTCCTCCCTTCAATAGGACATCCAAGTCTCTGATTAAAAATCTCCAGGAGAGGGCTGGAAAGTGACAGGCAAAATCTGGGATCTCCTGGGTGCTGAGTATTCACAGAAAGTGCCTGCAATGATGCAGCTGGATAAATGACATCTAGGAATTATATCAATTTAAGATAAATTACGTTTTAAGCCTATGTCAATACAAAGACAGTGTATACACAAAGTGTAAAAAGTTCTCCATGAACAAGTTAAAGAGCATGTAAGTGATCAGATAAGAGAATTCCTGGGCATTAATGAGACTTTGAGACAAGTGGAAGGAATAACTCTTAAAAGAAAAATTATTTCTACTATCCTATTGCAGAAAGTAAGGTACAAGAAACCAAACTAGACTTTCTCAGGAGGTTCACACCCCTTCTCCAAGAAGTGGGAACTGTTGATGTGTGCAATATTAATTATCTGCAAATATGAAGCTAAAAAGGCTAATTTCAATTCATTATTATTCTAAAACTTCAAACACCTCAATATTTCCCTATTTGCCAAGGGATATTCTTCTATTTTAAATACTACACACATCCTCCCCATCTGCCAATGGGCCTTGCAGGTGCTCTGGCAGAGAGCAAAGCCTGCAGGTCAGATTACAGAGAAAAATATCCTCAGTTGATTTCACTGGTGCCATCAGGATTAGCTTATTTCAATAATTAATGTTATTAATTGCAAGAGTATATGCCTGTAATGCACCTCCATAGAAGATGCTGCTGTTGTATTCACAGGATTTTTTTGGTTTGGTTATTCAAGAATAACCATAACCTCAGATTGGAAAAGAAACACTGCAGCTGCAATTTATTCACTACCTGCCTCTAATGAATTGGGAGTATTTATAACTCCAAGAATGTGAGGTAAACAATTAAGGAGTTTGTTATAGTTTAAGGTGAGAGAACATGCAGTGCATGACATGAGTGTTAACCAGAGCTAGGTGAAAGTTTTTGTGCTGGTGAATAAAGATTTGTGTCTTGATTTCAAGAAACCATGCAATTAGTTGTCAAATCTGAAAATTCAATTCTTTCCCAGTGCTAACCTAAGTCACTATAGCACAAACACCCCAAATGCCTCCTATTCTAATGAATGAAAGGTTGTCTTGTCTTGCTGTGAGGACACATTCTGCCCCCTCCCAGGAAGGTTAATGATCTCTATTTTGAGAGATCATCAAATGTGCATCTTTATTCCTCTTTCTTCTGCATGGTAATTAAAACTGGCAGACAGACATAATCCTCAGGTTTACTTCCTCCTATTCAGTTCTGTTAATGAAACTGATATTTTGCAAGTACCTATCACTTTCATATCAGAGGAAGAAAAATTTTGCAAAGTATCTTCATTACTCAAAGCTTGAGAAACAATGATTGAAAATCTTGCATATTTAGGACCCTGAGTCGAGCTAACAAGGAACATGTCTTCTAAGTCATCTGGCTAATTTTGAAAAAGATAGCCTGAGTCTAAAGTCACAATTTATGGCTATTAAAGGACAGGATGTTCCAAGAGCAAGTGCAGGTCTCCCCATGGTAAGGACATGCACTTCCCGTGCCAGCTGGCAGGATAGCATCCTGCATCCTACCAAATCCTGCCTGGCCCCCATTCAGATCCTCCCTCTTCCATCAGACCTTCAGCAGCTCTCCCTGACAACAGGCAGTGCCCAGCAGGATTGATTAAAGACCAGGCAGAAAGCTCATTTATAAATTGTGAGTGAATTTACAGCCCAAATGCTGCAGAAAGGCATTTTTCCTCTCTTAACAGAACTGTGCTGTGCTTACTGAAAATATTCAGAGCAGGCTTCTTCCCCAGCAGACACACAGGCTGGAGTTAATGGAGCTGGACTGATTGACACCAGTGGAGAAGCCAGCTCAGGATTTGACTGGTTTAATACTAAGTAGATTTCATTCAGACTCTAATTTCAGCACTCTGCACCCTCCCTCAGGCACTCATTTGATATCCTACATGGCTAATTTGTACTCAACATAAAATATGCTGTTTGCTGTTGTCTACAGAACTAAAATATTCAGCCTATCCCTGCATGCCAAAGTCAGTTTCCCCTGCACACTTCAGAGTCATAAGAATGTGCTGTAACAGGCATACCTGTGCATTTGGGAATGCACCTGAAAAATTAGAAATACATTTTCAACTGCTTACTGAGTCTCTAATTGCAGGCCCTGATGTGTTTACTCCCCATGCAATTGCACAGCAATTAAAAGAACAATTTGCACACCTACAAATTCTGAATTTTAGCACATTTATACTTCAAGAATTCAAATCCCACAGGAGCATGGCAAGAAAACTTCTTGCCTAAAGTATTTTTTTTTCTAATGTGAGGAATTAGGACTCAAGGAAGGCAAATTCAAGAATGGGAAGCCTGTGCCTGAAAGGAAAAGGGGAAAAAATGGAAAAGCATGTAGAAAAAACCTCTGCCAGCTGCCCCTTTAGGAACAGCAGTGGAGCCAGAGAAACACTTCAGTTTTAAACTGCTTCATGTTTATCCTGAGTCAGAGGTCCAGATACTAATGGGGCATGTGGCTCACAATTAACTGAAGAGCAGCACCAGCTACTCATCAGTGCAAAGGAGCACCAGAAAATACTTCTTACCTTATAAACTGAGTATCACCTGCTTGGGAGTTGATTTAACTCTTTTGCTCTTTGAAAACACTTTGTGCAATCTCACCTCATGATGTGAGGTTTTCTATTTCCAAGAGAAGAAAAAATATTGGCATATGGTGAGATATACACTCTCAGGTTTTAAGCTGTATAACAGATATATGTCTTGATATCTTTTATGATAACCAGGCTAGGGAAATTATATCAAACCACTGTTATGGACTTAAAATTAGCAAAGACTTTGCACTGCAAGGTACCAGAGTATCTCAGCAAGTCAACAATATTAATATATTCCACTCCATATTCAGGCCATAGCCTACATAATTTTCAATGTCAAGCAGGCTGGAAGAGCCATCCAGTCTTGTCAAGTGTGATCTATATTTTTTATAAAAACAAATATTCTGTGACTAATTTCTCCCTCCTGAAATAGCATGATGATGAAACCTGTGCTTTAATTCCTCTACAGTTATAACTCTAGCTACAGCCTAGAGTTTAAAGTATTCTTTACCAACTACCACAGGCTCTACTGAGCACAGACCTTCCACCAGCAAAGATTTCATGTGAAGTTGAATTTTAAGTACTAGAAGTAGATTTGCTTGGCAAATGGAAGTCTTACTAAACATTCAACTGTTCACACACAGCCTGGAACATAAAAATTCAGCTGATGAAACCAATATCTTGACAGAGAAAAAAAGAGCATGAGCACAGAACCATAACCAAAATTTTTCCAGAGAGAATTCAGAGACAGCAAGCAAAGGAAAGGTATCACCTACAAGCTAAAACCAAAAGAAACAGGTAGGATTTAGATTTGTTTCAAAAACAGTGCAGACTAACAAGGCACCACCTCTATGCAAACAAAGGCTGCTCTGGGTCTGATCCAGGGAATGGCAGAACAAAAAACGTTTCAATCATTCCTTAAAAAAATAAAAATAAAAATAAAAATAAAAATAAAAATAAAAATAAAAATAAAAATAAAAATAAAAATAAAAATAAAAATAAAAATAAAAATAAAAATAAAAATAAAAATAAAAATACCACCATTGCTAGACTTCCCAGTTTTGTCTTTATGAAACATTTCCTACAATGCTTATGGGAATTTCCCAAATGCAGCACAATTTTTGCTTCTCAAAAGCAAAATTTTGCAACAAATTTGCCAAACTTTGGCAAAGTAAAGGGTTTCACTAACAAAAAACAAACAAACAAACTTTCTGCTTTTGTGAGCCTATACAATTTCTGACATAGGCCCCAAACTTCTTGGTTCAGTTGAAATAATTAACAAAATAATTATTTTCACATGACAAATGTGGATGATGAGACTGATCCACTTTATTCAGCCTCACAGATAATGTTCACTATATTGAACATTAGATCTGATTTCAACACAACCATGGAACCATGAAGCCAAAAAAGTTAAACCCTGCTTAAAAAAAAGAAGGTAAGCCCAGGTTTACAAGCCAGAATTTGAGGGTCCCTGTAGTCAGCTTTAACAGCACAGACATGGAGTGAATTTAGAAGGGTAAAATGTCTTTCACAGAGATGTGTACTTCAGCATAAAAAAAGAAAATTCATCCCAAATATGATTTCCAGAAAAATCAGACATGCCAAAACAACACAGACCTTGTGCCTAAGTGAGGGGTGCACTGCAAAACCCTTAATGTGACAGTAACACAAATTTTTCAATCATGCTACAAAGTCTCAGGCATATTGCCATGGCATGAGATGCTCCAAGGACATAAATAGGTTTACCTCTACATTTCTACAACTCCTCAACTGCCTGCTCTTACTTGCATTTTACTTTCTCTGGGAAAAATGCATGCTCATTTGTTTCTTAAACTAACCCTCACTTTGATGCCTAAGGAAAGCAACATAAACAAGTCAAAGAACGTCTCTGAAAGCACCAGCCACTAAAGTTCTGAGAAGTTAAAATAAGGCAGATATTTCAAGGCATGGTCTCTGTATACAGCCCTTCAGGCAAGATTGATTTTCTCAGCAGCTTTCCTTTAATATAAATAAATGTCCAGCACCACTGCCAGAAGATGAAAAATTCAGGCTGTTTGAGCTGGTGTGGGATGGGAATAATGCACTGCATGGAAAGAAGCCTTCTTCAAGAACTTCCCAACAGCAGCAAAGGCTGGTTTACAGTAACATAAGGTACTTGTCTGCCTGTGGACATCATGTGAGCCAGAGATTTTTGCTGCTTTTTAAATAAGTTCTGGAGAAGATCTCATTCTTGTTTCGAAAATTTATACTCTTTGCCCACAGCCGAAATTATGTATTTTCATTAAAAATTAAAAAAATAATCCATTAATGTACATGAAAGTGTTCAGATGAGGAAACAAAAAGCTTTCCCTGAATACCATGGGAAAAAACTGGAGGACTTCTCATTCTCCTCTATAAACAAACACCTGCTTTACAACACCTTTGCATCAGTAAAACAATCAAACCACAATTTTCCACTATCCCAGGCATGAACTCAGAGTAGATGGAGAATGATGCCAAATGGATGGGAATCCAAAAGTGGCCAAGAGTCCTCAGAGCTGAGCCATGGTGCATTGTGAGTCTGACCTAAAGCAACAAAAACCTGCCAGTGTGCTGGATTTTTACATAGGCAGACAGAGAAACCCACCATGCATAAAAGATATCTCTGCATTCTGAACTGATGCTCTTCATGTATGAAAAATAACTGTGTTTCAGCACTGGCTGTGTTGGTGACCTCCATGAGACTTTTAATCAAATCTTGCATGTAGCTGGGGCTTCAGAGTTTATTTGATTTCTTCTCAAGAAAGAGCACAGGAGCTCTTGTTTAAATTAATATTTCAATCTCACAGAACACTGCATATTAAAAAAAAAAAATGAAAGAGGTCCCTGCAATTTCAAAAAGTGAACTCAGTAATTAAAATAAAGATTAAAAAATATAATGGAATCCTTATGTGGCCATAGCAGTATAAATAGACCTCCAGATACTATAGCAACACTTGCTCTTTTATTATTAAATGAAATATCTTGCAGGCTCATAAGATGCCAGTCAATGCAGACACATTTTGGGCTTCATTGCTCTGCTGCTCCTCTTCCCTTGAGCTTGTCTTACTGAGACACTAGAGGTCAGCCTCCCAAAGAAAACTAACCACTGCTCAGCTTTAAATCCACGAGGAATTGTGGCACTTGGCATTTAATGCACTGGAAAGCAGCACTGGAGATGCAGCCATCACAGAATGGTGCATTTTTGTGAGTTAGAAGGAACCCACAGAGATCATGGTCCTGCACAAGACCAGCCCAAGAGTCACATCACGTGCCTGAGAGAATTGTCCAAATGTTCATTGGACTCTGTTCATTGGTGCTGTGACCACTTCCCTTTCCTCCACAAAGGATAGAACAATGCTTTGGATTTCTTTGCTTCTTAAATTTATCACTGTTGCCTTTACCAAGAAAACATCATTCACCAGCAACTGGATGAAAATGGGTGAGTTTGGGCATAAGGGGAGAGCAATCCATGTCCCATACCTCAGCTTTAGCTCTTCACACTGTCCCCCAGAACAGACACACAAGCCTGTACTTTACATGAATTAAAAATTGGTGCAAGACACCACTGGAACAAGTCCAGTGTGAGGTTACTGTGTGAGGACAGACTGATGTTCCTGGGCTTGAAGAGCTGGGTTTGGAGGAAGAACCATCTCTGAGAATGTTACAAAAAGCACAGAGCCAAGCCCTTCACAGCACTGTGGGGGATGAGGAGCAACAGGCATAAATGGAAACAGGAAGGGACACAAGGAAAAACTTTATTGCCTTGGGGCATCAAGCAGGGACAGAGGTTGCCCAGGGAAATGCAGCCTCCACTAGTAAACACTTTTTTAAGGTCCAAATTGATAATTCTCTGAGTAGCCTGACTTCTCTAACCAGCTGATCTTGCTTTTAGCAGGAGTTTGGAGTAAAGAACTCCTGAGGTCCCTTTTCACCTGAATGGCTTTCAGTCTTTTCATTTCAGGATATGCTGTTCAAAAAGTCTGTGAAGGATGTTCCCTTTTTAATCTTTAACCTTAGCCATGAAATTACATAGTTTCCCAAATAAGGGGTGCAAAAACTAGATCTCAGTTTCTGTCCTTACTTTATCATTACTCTGTAACAGAATCACCCCTATTTCAGGTTGAAAGGCTTTGCACAAAGGCAAAACCTTCTGAGACAGCACTGACCTGTTCTTCTCATCTCAGAGCACAGCCACAGGCACTATGAGGTGGCAGAAGTCACTTCAGCTCAACAGGAGTTCAAGAATCCACAGCAGCGCCACACAAGATATCAGGACAGGAGGTGAGGCAAAGCAATAAAACCATTGGAAATCAATCAGCACAATATTATGGCAACTACCAGAAGAGAACTGCTGAGACTCAAGTTGGGAATTGAGTCATTAGGGTGTCACACAGCTAAATGCAGGGGAAGGACAGCCATGCTAAACCCTGGGATCCTCACTGCCTCCTACCCTCTACTAACCAGGCTCACTTTCATTTTGCTCAGTCTAGTGGAATCACAGCCTGGGGCATTTCCTTTGTTTGCTTCTTTGCTTATTTTGCTAAGCAGCCTTTTCATCTCCAACCATTCATCTTTTCCACGGCTGTTTTCATGCTCAATTAGCTATCCTTTCTCCATCTTTTCTCTCTAGGCAGGCACCATTGCACTCCTTTAGCCATAACCACTCCCAAATCTGTCACCTCCAGCTCTTGCAGAGCTAATGACCAGCAGGGACCACCAGGAGCTGCAGGTGACATCCCACATCTCCTGTGAGCTGGAGAGATGAGCAGCAGGTCTGCTGGCAGCAGTGTGGCAGAGCATGCACATTCTCCAGCTGCCAGATCAGCTCCAGGTTAGTGACTGCTTCTCAGCATAAGGTCTGCATTTTTAGTTTCATGACTCAATGAAAATAAAGTTGGAAGAGAGATAAAAACAGGGATAAGGCTAGATGGAACTATTTTTAGGAGCTGCATGCATCTAAATTAGGACATGAGAAAAAAGGATGGAGAATGGATGAACAATATTTTATCCTCAAATAGCAACAGGCATCATCACTGCAACTTCCAGCCAAAAGTGACAGATTGCATAATGTGTTTCTATCCTCTATATGTCAGTGGGGGGAAAAATCAACACAAATCTGTTGCAGATACAGGAGCATACATCACCCAAAGAATTACCAGCTGTTTTATAAGGAAACTGTATTCTTAGAAAGGCAGAAAATCTTGGGACTTGTTGGGGGTTGGGGTTTTTTTCCTCCTTTTTAGTGCCTTCTTCCCTCATTTTACAAAAGCTTATTATTTAAACTAGGCACTTGGGATCTGTACTGGGGATCAGAGAAATGAAAGCACAGCTTCAGTGAGGCTGAAGTTCCTGAAATCCTCTGCCAAGCTGGATCTTACCAAACCTGTCTGCCACAAGGGAAAAAACCAGCATGACTCTGTCTCCATATTCAGTTCCAGCACACACAGCAGGATCATCTAAGGAAGAAGGCTGAGGAACAGCTGTGGAAGTAGAGGGAAAGGAAGACAGAAAAGAGGTACAAAGGACACTTCCTCACTTCCTCCCTGCATAATTTAAGCTGTGTATTTATGAAACACAGTGAAGGTCTAATTATGTTAGCTTGCAATGAACACTTGAGTGCAATTATCCACGGTTTCAGGCTGGAGGGAACAATTATTTTTATTGCTGCTAATTAACATACAGGATGCAGTGTAAGATTATTCTTTCCCTAATTCTAACAAAGCAGCCCCAGCCACTTCATTACTTTCCTCTTTTAATATGGCAGGTTTCAGCCCTGCCTTCTCTGCTGCTCATCCCACCTATTCTTTTGCTTTCATTAATTCTTTGGAATTTTCCAGCTATGCAATTTCTGTCCATATCACAAATATAGCAAAGCATTAAAGTATTTAAGCATTTTCTTAAGGTGTGCAGTCCCACTAACTTCAATGGATTGCTCAGAGCTGGATTATAAAGAATTTCATTTCAGCAGATATTTTCTGTAAATTTCTATTTTTAATGTTTTTTTTTTCTTGGGTTTTTTTTTTTTTTTTCTTTTTCATTTTTACCCTCAGGCAAGTAAAAGGAAAAAAAAAAAAAAAAGTTCTCTTTTTTCTTTTCTTATCTTCAAATTATTTGTGATCCTCCAGCTCTTCCTTCTGCTGTCTTCTGACAGTCAAGGAGTGGGACTAGGGAGTCAGGTCCAGTTCATAACTTTGATAACTTCTTGGTAACATTCCAAAACAAGCTGCTATATGATCATCCTACTGGATGCTATGGATGCTATCAACTCCCTATTCCTCTTTGTCTTTAGGGTTGAGTAGGACTATTTCTAATTATTGGGAAAATTGATATGAATTTGGCTACCATGTAATTCCCTACAGCTGCATTATTATAAGAGAAAATTATAGCCTTTTACTAAATCCAGCACATTCTGAGCATTCAGAATGCAGGCAGCTCCACTCAGCACATTTCAGCTTGGCAAACCTTTCAAAAAGACAAAATTTGCATTTAAAATTGGCCTTTCCTGATTTGTGGCATAATGATAGGCCACAATGGGGGAAAGCTTGCACTCCTCTTGTATTTCATCAAGATTGGATAAACAGAAAGATTACATTGTCCAGAGAGTATTTGTGAGAAATACTAAAATCCACTGGAGCAGTCACAACTCAGACATAGACTTGGTACTTTTGCAAGCAAAAGGAGCCCTGGATTTTTCAGAATATATGCCACAGTCTCTGCTGTTACTCATATATTACTCTGTCATATGTTGCTCTGCTGTTCAATTCAATTAATGAAAAAACACAAAACCAAAAAAAAAACAGGAACAGTGCAAACCTCCATGTCTCAATAATGAGACTCTGAAAATTACAGGGTGGAGGGCATTATATTTCCTTACATTTTCATCTGAAGCACCTGATACAAGACATTACTGTTGGATATGGACACCAGAGCAAATGAGCCACAAGGTCAATCCACTGCAATGATTCCCAATGTCTCCTCCTAGTCACTGCCCTGTCCTCATCTTCTGCAGCTCCCAGGAGACACCAGGGTCAGAGAAAACATTCCTCAGAGATGGTGCAGTTCACTCAGTCCAAGAATAACCTTTATAACATTTATTTTCAGAGACTAGGACCCAACACTTTACAGCCATCCATATTTCAGGGCAGACAAAAAGCCCTCCTGTGAAAACCAGCTCTGTGATTCTCCCCACAGATTAAATGTCACTCTATGTGATAAATCCACAATAAGAGGCCATGATGTAGCTTAATATAAAACACAAATATAATATTTTGAGTTTCTTTCCTGCTGCATCTCCTACCTTGGCTTACACTTCTTTGGAGCATTTTTTCAAACAGGTTTCCCCACTCTACTGATAGTAATGAATGAAAAAGCTGCCAAGATACTGAGAAGGGGTATTTGACATCCTGCATGGCAATATGCAGGTACACTGAAATAGTTCACAGCTCTCAGGCTATTACCAGGTGGGATGTTTTAACTTGCAAGTCATACAGCAGCTCATCTTCTCCTAAAGCAGGGAAGGGAGAGAAGGAACAGAATGTTCTGATTTATGTACAACACAAGCTAATGAGAAAAAGGATATGCAGATTCCCCTCACGGAGTCCCAAGCAGCTGCTGTGATGTGTCCCTCTTCTTACAGTGCTTTAAAGAAAAACAAAACAACACTAGAAACTGAAGATGCCATTGGACTTCCCTGCTGCCTCTGAATAATTTTGTGACTTTTTCCTTGACAGGAGGTAAAGAAATAATACATTCTGTGAGGTCCAGACCTATTTCAAGGAAAGAGGCCTTTTCTGAGAATTCTTTTTCCTGTGGAAATACAGAAACCAGAATCTGTGTATTAAGGTCACCAAATCAATCCACCAAATGAAAGAAAATTAAATTATAAGCCACGCTGCTCTAAGTCCTGAAGTGCAATGCACCCTCCTTGCCCTCAAAGCATTAACACCAACATGCACAACACAACACAAGCAGAAAGACACTTCATATTCTGCCTGAGTCTTACTATGCTGAAATACAACTCACAAAACCATGTATTTACCACTCTCATCCTGAAGGGAGGAAGAGTGCTCCCCTCCCCTATTTTCCCACTTCATGCTGCTGGGGGAAGCCACCAGCAATTCCTGGGAGAAAGGACTTCTGCACAGGTACTGTGGTACTTCTACATCGGCACCTCATCCTGCAAGGTACAAGGAATTTCCCCAGGATCTGGAGCAAGTTGTTCCTGGCTTCAGCAGCCACAAGACACGGTTGTTTCTGTTTATTGATAGTATACACCTTCAAAAGCTTTTGAAAGTCTTTTTTCTGAAATGATCAGAACTTCCTCCTCATGCCCAGCGAGTGTGAGGCTGGGATTTAGGCACTGTGAAGTCAGAGCACTGTATTTTCACAGAGAACATGGTTTGCTGTTGGACAAATGCCTCATTTTGGCATTCCCATGCTGTGTCTTTATACCCTCATCTCTTCTAATTAGGCTGTAAGGCCCAGCTGAAAGCTGAGCTCTAAATGAATCACACTTTCCAGGATAAATTGGCGTTGAAAGATTCCCAGTTGCCAGTAGGAAGGCTGGAAGGTGAGCACCAGTGATGGGAATGATTGTGACCCAAGTTCTCCCAGATAATTTTGAGCCTCACTCAGATTTTAAGCTTTCCTATTCCCCACCAGCTTTTGCAGATAATTATAAGGCCTTGTTACAATCACAGCTTTTTTTTTCACACTGCTAATCCATAAAACACAAAAAAGTAGGAATAAAATATTGACAACTTTTAAAAGCACTTAACACAAAGAACCTAGTATGTAGTTAATTTAACAATGTCCTACTAAGTTCCCCTGATAATATATGACTGAAATTTAACTCCAAAAAATATTTTTAGTCTTTATTAAGGAAATGTCCCTTGCCCTTCACCACAGGATTCATAAAACTCATCTGTCTCCTCAGGATCTTACAGCTCTCTCAGATACAAAAACCTTTTAACTTGGCAGGGCAGTGAAAAACCTAAAAGTTTTTCCTAGCAAATGGCCTAAATAAGTCTGTTCTGTAAGCTATGAAAGCCTAACAGTCTCCCTGATTTCATCTGGTCACAACTTTAAAGTGTCTGAAACATTAATAAATAAGACTTTTCAGATTACCACACACAAGAGAGAAGATAATAAGAGCAAGGTTTAAGTGTGTGTCAAAAGAAGGCATCTAATTATTTTTGAAACAATGGATGTTTTTCTTGATGATAGTTTCTGGCTGTGCTCTTTCTCTGAGGAGTTATAGAGGACAGCAAAAGGAATCCAAATCTCTTGGCTCTGGGATAATCATACTGTAGTAACAGTGGAGAGGGATTGGTTAAAACTAAGGGGAGGTAACTCATTTTAGAGTGTCCATGTCTTCAAATTGCCTTAAACCAGTACCCAGAACCATTCCTCAGGCTTACCTCCTTCAGATGCATTTTCTGCTCCTGAGGAAGACAGAACACATCACACACAACCACATTTTATTGGCCTTTCATACCCTCCAAGGTCAGCAACTCCTTCTCCAAGACCTAAGGCAAAATCATACACCTCAGTTAAGGAAAAAAAAAAATTAATCCAAGACACTGAAAATGTCTATTTCCATTTATCTGTTGATAAACATAGCAATATTAAAAAGGGGTAGGATATTTTGTTTCAGCCATTATTAGAACTGAAATTTACAGTAGTTATTTTATTTCCAAGGACTAGTGATTGGGCTACAGACTAAGTTGTCAGACTGCCAGCTTCATTTGCACCTTACTGGAATGGTGCCTTTTAGAGACTAAAAAGCTAAATTTACTGCTAAATCGACAAGAGTCCTACTAAATTACTGCAGCAAAGAACGCAGCACAAATCCTCAACGAACAGGATTTGACTGGAGCCACAGAGCTGACAGCCTCTGTCTCTCAAGTCACCTTTCAGCAGATCAGCAAACAGGCAATGACAAAGCCCAGCAGAATCCCAGCTCTCCTGTGCCAGAAGGAGAACCAAGAGGGAAATGAGGCTGTGAAAACCTAGCAGGCCAACCTTAGTGTGTTGGGTTGATGTGGCCAGAAATGTGTATTCTATCCCCATCTCTGGAAGCTGGGTGGGGCAGTGACCCTTATCTCCATGGCACATACCATCTGCTAATGGGCCATCTTTAAAACCAGGTGGGGCAATCATCTTCATCTTTTCCACAGCCCATCCTCCCTCCAGGAAGATATCATCTGCTGCTGGCCCATTCAGTCCCACTGTGTGACTGATAAAATTACATCATCCCACTGGGAGATGCTCCAGCCAGGGGGAGCAGCCAAGCCTTTCCTACCTAGATAAAAACTGAGATTTTGGACAGCAAGTTATCCTTCTTTCCACTGGATTCCAGAGGAAATCCAGACCTTTCCACATCATCCCTGGACCTTCAGAGGAAAACTGCACCTTCTACAGGAGCACTGCTTCAGCTGAACCACATCTGCCACTGCAGGAGGATGCAGCCACCATTTAATGGGACTGCTACCAACACCCTGACTGACTGACAGGGTGTCAGGCTGTATTCTGACTCTGCCAGGGTTGTGGGATTGTTTTTTATAATACTGTATTTCTATTTTAATTTTCCTAGTAAAGAATTTTTATTCCTAATTCTCACATCTTTGTCTGAGAGCCCCTTAATTTCAAAATTATAATAATAATTTGGAGGAAGAATGTTTACATTCTCCATTTCAAAGAGAAGCTTCTGCCTTTATTGGCAGACACCTGTCCTTCAAACCAGGACATTTAGGCACAAGAAATACAGCTCAATCTCATATGCTTGGTATCAAGGACATCTTGTTACTCAATAAATCAGAAACAGCTGCTCACTCCTGATCATGTCCTCTCCCCTTGACCAGCAGCTGGTTATCTTCTCACTATCTCAGGAGAAGGAAAATTCATCCTGCATCTTACAAAGTGATCTTAAACCCTATTGAGTGAAGCATTAAATCTTATTTATCCTTACTCTGTAACTGTCAAGAGAGCTTTCCCCACATGATGGTCAGCCAGCACCATCTTTCTTGATAAAGAAAGTCCTGAGAAAACTTTTCTCTTCAAACTATGATCCTTGCAGGTGTTATCAGCTAAGAGGACGATTTAGTTCATTGTTGCAAATTGCAGCCCAAGTTAGTCTGTACTGATACACTGCATTTGAATCCAGTTGGCCAAGACAGGCTTCCTTGTGGTGGATCTGCTTATCCTGGAGAGAAGAGCATTGGGTCAGCATTGGTGTAGAGCAGCATTGCCCTCAAGACAGCAGAAGGAGCCACACTGAACCTTCCATTTCAGTGATTTTCACCTAAATACTGCAGAGTTTCCCAAAGTGCACTGTCTTCTCAACCACCTGCACCAATCCACATTAGTTTTCAGTGTAACAGGCACATCTTTGCCTCTCTGGGTTTTCAGACAGGCCCCAGAATAGATGGGAAGAATGTCACAGCACTAAACTGGACTTAGCATGGGGTCATTTCTGCTCAGCTCTTCTGCACAGTCACCACCACAGAGGGCTTGGAGGCTGCTGCCACTCTCACCATTGCTGAAGTCAGTCTTGTGAGTTTGCCCTCCTCTGATTTCAGAAAATGCTGAGGTATCAGCCCCTCAGACTGCTTGGAATAACTCAGAAGACCCTGCCTGTGGTGGGGTAGGGAACTCTGGAACAAAATGCTCTGGATGGAAGGCAGGTCATGAAGAACATGAGCATGAAAACTAAACTTCCTTCAGGCAAGCTTCAGAAGAGGCCCTTCGCCTCTCAGCTCTAAATGGAGAGATTAATTTCACTTCTGATTGAAGATTGATGTTATGCTTTAACAGCCAGTGATCTCCGAGCAAAATAAAAACTGATTAGAAATCAAGAGCTGGGGACTGGCTTGAAGTTAATGAAGTCAATTTATCAAAGATCCTGTACAAGTAGAAATAACAGAGTGTGTCTCATGAAAGTCTGGGATAATGATTTCTCCAGCCTTAGCCAGTGCTTCTAGAGAGAACAGCAAGATTAGTGATGGAGGAAATGAAATGTACACAGTGATTTATATGCAGCCCTGGGTAATATCAGTGAAAGTAGTGAAATTATCTCCAGGTATTATTTCTGCTCCTTAGGTAAATTATTTGAAATAAATTTCAGGCAAAACCTAATTTTTATATTAACTGAAAGAGGCCTGAGTGAGAATGCATTTCCAGGGATGCAAACCTGTGGGGAGGAAAAAAAAAAGAAAAAAAAAAGTTGCAAAGAGAGATTAATGTATCATGATGGAAAATAAGGGAAAGAAATGGTCTAAAGAACACAACAGTTTTCATCATTAAGGATTTGTTAGAGAATGAACTAGATCATTAACTCAGTAGGTTAAAGTGCCTGAAAGAGACAGTGTAATAATGAGGGAAATAAATTATGAAAAAATAAAATGCAAATATTGTATTTATAAAAATTACAAAAATCAAAGGGCCTCTTAAGTCAGGCAAGTGGCTTGCAAGTGCCATAAAAAAGTGGTTCTAGCTCTTTTTACTTCCAGGTGGAAGCAGATGTGAGCAGAGTGTGATCAGTCCATGCAGAGTAGTGGAGACAAATGGGAGTGGGAAACATCAGTTGAGTTAACTCCTTCTCATTTTCCCATCCCCACTTTTTTTTTCTCTTTATCCTCATCCAGCCAACTCTCTGAAATAATCATCCCACACAACTTTTCTTTCTAAGGCATGTAAGAATAAACTCATCTACTCAAATATCAGCAGCATATCTTCAGCTGTGTGTACAACTGAACGTCCTACATCCAGTTGCTGTATTAAGGAAGAATTATTATATTTCATAAGAAATGTCCTAAACTTCACATCTCAAAAGTGAAACTCTATTAAAGACAGGAGTGTCCTCCAAGTTATTGAATGCACCTTGAAAAATACTCTCTAAAAAGGCCTTGTCTTAACCAGCTCTGAGAAATTCCTTGGTTTCAAGCGCCAACCACAAATAGCAAATAGCACAGAACAAAAGTCAATTACTGTGCATGCCAAGGAGCTGACATCACAGGTGAGCAGAATAATGCAGGTTCCCCGTGCTGTGGAAGAAGAGAGCAAGAGCTGCACTGACATAACAGCTCCTGATTTCACACTGTGTTGTTTCCAGCTGGTAACAGGTACTACCAGCAATGGTGATGGGAAAGCAACACCTCTGGGAGATGCAAACAAATTAAGGGAGAAGGGGAAGTCAGACCTGGCTGCTAATTTCCACCCTGCTCTTGCTGTATCACACACTGCTTCTTTCTTCCTGACATGACATTACCCACCAGAAAGCAGGTGGCTGAAAGATCCAGTGAACATTTTAGGAAAAGGAGCCCAGTATAGCTAATGACAGAGGCAAAACCAACAGGTGACTCAGAGCTCTCCATTTTTTATAGAAAAGTCCATTCACAGGAGAGGGCTCTGACATGAAAAAGACTCAGAAAAAGGGGAAGGGATGGTACTTCCATAGTTTATAGTACAGTATAAAAGGCAGGAACCTGCTGGGTTTTTTTAGAGTTTAAAGGTGGGTTGGAAAATAAAAGGGGTTTGGTTTTTTTTTTTTATAAACATCCAGAAAGCAAACTTTGCTGAACAAAGACAATAGGACTGCAGCTCAAAGCCATTGCATTTACTCATCCTCCTGTATCCATCACTGTGGTTAAAGACTCCTGCTAACACTTACACAGCTCCAGCCCAATGCTAATTCTGCTTCAATAGTGTCTTGCACCAGCAATCAATTTTCTACCCTTCATTCTCTCACTACCTGTTCCTATACCTTCCCTTTCCTTCCTTGTGGTCCTGGACGGTGCTTCCTGCACTGAGGCATTTTTCTGAGGTCCATCACCTTTTGCCACAGACAAGCTACATTAATATTCCTCTCCCATGACCCCTTTGGAAAGAATTACTGATTTTGGTGGATCATCATTTTAAGAGTTTTGTGTTATCTAGCTTCTGTCTTGCATCATTGCCTTTGGAAGTATCCTTGCCATATCCCTAAGCCTTCCCTTTCTGTCACATATCAGCCTTTTTACAAAGGCCACAAAACACTTCTAGCCAATATCTCATACTAAAATAGCTACTATAAATCTATGTATCTATAAATACAGACAACATGTAAAAGAAACCACATTGCCACAGGTTTATTCCCTTTATTTTGTGAGGCAAATAATCACTCTGGCACCATTTGCAGCACTGGGGATCTAATTTCCAAGTCAGAAAGAATCCAATTTAGGACTGTAAGAATATGGAATATGTAGTGATTCTGCAGAATTTCAGCTTTGAGCTGCTTCCTGCAGACTGGGCAGAATCACCAATATCCAATGTCATTTGCTGGAAGTGTGTGGCAACTCAAGCATGGCCCATCTGTAATTATAAAGCTTGTCCTGTCTGGGAGAAGAAGAACATTTGATACACACATCACTATCCCCTCTTACAAAAATTACCCCCTATTCATCCATGAATGAAATGGGAATTTTGCCTCAGTGCCCAGTTCAGGCACCATGAAGTACCTCCTATCTCTCTATCAGGGAAAGTACATCCTTCAGGCCACGCTCCATCTACCTGTGAAAACAGGCTCTTACTCGTGCAGTGCTTCAGCTGAACTTCCACTATCAGTGTGTGGCTCTACCATAAGGGAATAATTCCTAATAATTGCTTTTCTTCTCCCTGTCTAGAGCAAAGATTTCGGCTCATTCATATGATGGAAGAGTGTGGATAGCAAAACACCACGGATCTATTACAAACAGACAAAATTCTCCAGATCACAGCTAGTAAATTCCCTTCTAGAGGGTGGAAAGTTATCTCCTAGAAAATTTTTATAACCATCCAGATATCAACATATCCAAGCACACAAGTTTGTTGTGCTAAAAGACCAATTCCTACAACCATCCTGGCAGTGCTCATTTATCAAGGCACAGTGAAAATATTCTCAGTGTCAAGATCCACACCCTTAGGACTCCTAATTTAAAATATTTACCAGTGTGAGATTTTTTGGACCCTTTTTCAAATGCCAAAAGCTTGTTTGGAGCATCTCTAGGCGACTGATTATTCAGGTTAAGAGTCCTTTATTTAGAACCAGGTTATCATCATAAGTCACCAAAATAGCAGAACTCCACAGGAGCAAGAGCCAAAAAAGATCAAAGTTTGGACTTTCAAGAACAGACAATTCTCAGCTTTAAGTCTAGATTACAAGAAAAGCTGAAATGAGAGAAATCATGTCCTTTCTGAACATACCTTGTGCCCAGTGTGCAGGGTTTTGAGCCATCTCTAAGGATGCAGCACAGAAAATGCCCAAGTGTTCATAAAATCCTTCCTCCACAGAAGCACATTGGTACCATCAGCATGGGAAGAAAAGTGTTTCTGAGAAAAGACAGAAGAATGGAGAGTTTAACCAATATCAACAGACCACCAACTCCAAAGAAATGGATGCTAAATGTCTTGCATTTCACAAAAACAGGAAGGAAATAGTAACCAGTGTAAATGAACCAGGGAGAGAATTTTAGATACCCCCACAGTAAAGGGCAGAGATTCTTACTCTGATATTTCAGGTTTTGATAGTATGAACACTGTTTGTCTCTCCACATCAAACACACATTTTTGAATTTCTGACCTTCTTCAAGCCATTTGCTTTGCTGAACTGACATCTCAAACCAAGATCCAGACACACTATTCTGCTCTTCAGAAACGAAGATCTAGACACAAAATTCTGCTCTTCAGAATTTTCCCAACTGGTCAGGAGATCCTCTGGCCACACTCAAACTGATATTACATGCAGTGCTTCCCAAGGAAACTTCCACTTGTGATCCCAAACCCATCTCTGGCACAGATTAAAGCCTGAACAGCTGTTCAGCAGCTCTGAACATAACAAGAGAATGAATTGGTTGAAAACTTGGTGTTATTCTACTCCTAAAGACAAGCACAGAGCAGGGCACTGCATCATTCCCTGCACACAGAATCCCAGAGCATCCACAGTGAAGAGCCAAGTTTCCAGATGGGAAGAGATTGAGGAGACGACATGAAAGTTGGTTCAAAAATCTTTTTGCAAGCTATGGGGTGGACTGTACTGCACTGAAGATCCTATAAATAGTGGAGAAAACATGGGGGGCTTGAAGTGTTTGAGAAAAGCATCCTTTGCCCCGAGGGAGAGGGGCAACCTCTGTTCCTGAGAATGAAGTATGAACAGAGGAATTTGAGGAAAGAGAGATGAAGAGAAGTTTTGCCTTTGAACAGCTTACTCTTAAAAGCAATGTCCCATGAGTTTGTCATGGCCTACAAACACAGCTCTGGGAAGGTTGTGAAAATGGGAGGAATTTAACAATTTTGCAGATTTTCCTGGGCAGCTGCTATTCATGACAGTGAAGACAAAAGAGACTTTATTTTTCACTTGGAAAAAATCCCTATAGCCAAACAAGAAGAAACTCCTCTCCCTGAAGTGAAATGAAACAATTATTTAAATGAAGGACTGACTGAAGTGTCTCTCTATGTTGTTGTTAAGAAGATGTGGGAGATGGGGGGGGATGAGGGAGTGGTCTGAAAATCTTATCCTGAATTTCTTATTTTCTCTGTGTTGTTAATAAAGTTTTTCTTTATACCCTTTTAAGTTTTAAGCCTGCCTTGTTTCTGCTCCTAATCCTATCTCACAACAGAAATTGAATATATTAAAATTGGCAAACCTAACCTAAACCAAGACACCCCTGAACATGTGAAAAAATCTTTTATTACCTCTGCCTATCAACAAAAACACAGTTAATATCTTTTTCTTTGTTTCTTTGATATTAACTAAAGAAATGAAAGGCCTGTTGTGCCAAGAGTTCTCATACTTCTGTGCCTCCTGTATTTCTTTTTGAGATGTGCTGGTTCATTTGCTAATGCTAAAGGCTGACAAGGATTCCTAAGTGATGGATAAAGAAGTTTTTCCCTTTGATAGAAAGACACTTGCATTGGAGCACCATTATTCTCTAAAGACGTTTGTGGTCGTGGGGCCTTTTTAATCAGTATAAAAATCCAAGTTGCAAAGATTGCATTTGAGATACTAAACCCTCCCTCTTATGTCTTTACTAATTTCAACCAACAATAGTATAGTAAAACAGTATAATAGGATAATAAAAAGACAAGCACATGTACTGTGAAATGAAGCAGATAAATAGCTCAGAAAGGGCTCACTAGATTTTTATTTGACCTTCAAGATGGCTATAAAATATGGAGCAAAAAGTGTGCATGTTCTGTACATCACATTTTAACAGTTCATTTTAAAGATCTCAAATGAAATAGTGTGCCCTGTGACATAGGCTCCAGTGCACAAGAGACAGAATTACAAACAGATCAGCAAGTCTAAGTATTATCTAGACATACAAAGCTGCCACTTCTTCATACAAGCAGACAGTCAAAAGCTGACAGTCAGTTTAAAACAAAATCCAACTCCTAACTATAAGCTAGAAGTTCCTGTCATCCCCACTCCCCAGCTAGAAAGTGATTGCACTTTAACCTATTCATTCAAACTTGTCCAGTTTATCTCAGTCCAATTTTGTATCTAGTGATTATTTATTATTATTTTTGCTGTATATTTGTTGCTGTTTCAATTTTTAGTAAACTTACTTTATTCATTTTAATATTTTCATATTTGTTTCTCCTTATTTGTAGAAAGGGATTGGTTAAAACCAAGGCAAGGTGACTGATTTCAGAGTGTACTCCTTAAATTGTCTTAAATCAAGACACTTGCCTTCTAAATATATGTAATATAATTGCTTTCAAAATATAACCACCAGCAATAAGCTGAGAGAAACTGTTCCAGGAACAAAACATTTGCCTTGACATCAAAAGTCTGCATACACAAGTGTGCTACTCCAAACTCCTCATTTTTCAGTTAGCTGACCTTTTTATTTTGCCACTGGGTTCACCCTCCCTCCCTCCCCTTCTTCTTTCTTCCTTTTTGCCCCAGCCCTGAGCATGCTGGATCCCAGTCCCCAGCAGCAGCACCATTCTCCAGGTAGATATTCATCTTCCTCCTGTTTGCTGCTCGTTAGCAGCACACAGAGCTGTGCCTTTCCACTTCTACAGTTCCGGTGGTTTTATTTTTTAAAGCTGTGTTTTGTGAAACAGAGTCTGGAGTGAAAAGGATTCATCACAGTCATCATTATTCCACATTTATCTACAGTGAGCTATCTTTCTCATCTATTATGCTTTAAATGATCTAAAGCCTCCTATCTGCTGTGTTCCTCTTCATTACCTGCTGTTCCTGTCTCATCCATTTCTTACCAGCACTGTCTTTGTTCTCCTTCTCTCATTCTCTGAGCCACATGTCAGTGCTGCTCACCATGATCAAGAGGTTCACAGTGAGCAGTCACACAAATTATTTCCTAAGTGTGATGAGGATCACAAAAACTGATTTTATGCTGCACATTTCGATACTGTTGTTATTCAAACTGAAGTAAACACCCTGGCTACTCCCTTACCTTCTAATTTTTTTCTCAAAAACACTCAGGAAGCAGCACTGCTAGACTAGAAATAATGATAGACTTTCATCCATTCCCACCATCTTCTTTCACCTCCATATTTACTGCTAAATCCACTTGACTTTGTAACTCTTTTTTATTTCACATGTTGCATAGCAGACATGCATTAGACTGATACACGTTTCTCCACAGGCCTGACATCATCAGATGGCAGTGGCTGAATTACCATTGTCACACATTTTTTAGCCTTTTAGAAGATGCTGCATAAACTGCATTCCTAGACAGCATTCAGCAAAGTAATTGCTGGGGGAACTTACTGAGCAAATCAAGTTATGCTCCATGAATTTCTGCTATTTCATAGCAAGGGCTGCATGCAGTTGATCAGTCATCAGGTAGCTATAAGTGGCTTTTAGGCACCAGATAGAGACAACCTGCCTCTCAACAGCTCTGGAGAACATGAATTTCTGCCTCAAGATGTTGCTACTGGGATGGAAAGATTTCAGTGCTCACTTTCTAATTTTGTGTACAGCTGTGGATGAAATCTATGTGTGAAATAGAGCCCAAACCACAAGAGGAAAAGCATCAAGAATATGGCATAGGAAACCCTGTCCTAGACACACAAAAAAAAAAAAAAAAAAAAAAAACCACCAGCATTTCAAAGCCTGTAATACTGGCTTCAGGCTCCATTGTTCCAATTCAGTCATACACAAGAGACATGACTATTTTTAATACAGCAAACAGAGACCAATGCTGGCTGTTCACATTGGCAGGGAAAGATGAAGCCTAAGTATTATTCCATCTGCATTTGGCACACTGGACCATTTGCTTTCTTTTTTTTACCTGCCTTTGTGTCTTTCACTCTCTGCAGTTCATGATTTCTGAATGTTTCTGAAAATGTCTCTCTCATCAAGAGAGTCTTAATGTCTTATAAAAACCAGAATGATTGTGCTTGAAGAAATTTTCCTGCCCACTGGGAATTAGTTCAGCTGACTGAAATGAAGAATTCTGGGCCCACTCCTACCTTGTACCCAACCTTCCCAATGTCTGACAGGCAGGTGAAACACTCCCACTAGTGTGACCAGACAACATTGGTTTGGTCTTTTGCTTTGGGATTTCATATAGTGACTTCAGCACAGTCTCTGGAAAATCCTCTAGAACCTGTATGGAAATCTGCTTACTGACCATTCCCACCTTAAAGTTCACAAGGGCAAAAACTTTTATAAAACTGAGATAAGTTTGAATAACAAACTGAAATGGCCCAGATAAGTGGAAAAGATGACATTTTTTCTCTCTCATTTGTAATTTCATAGGACTGATAGGCAATTAATGGAAGTGAGGTGTTAAACCATGCACTGTTCTATAAAATCCAAAATAATACAAAATATAGATATTAGTTCCTTAGATGACTTGAGGATTTCTCAGTTGGAGCTGGTTTTTCTCAAAGGGAAAAGATTGGATAGTTTTAGTTGTAGGGGTTTTTTTAAGTATTATTAAGTGAGAGAGTCTGGCACATATGAGAGTAAATTAGATTGGAAAAGCTTTTCTGAGTATCTTTTGTCATCCATCTTTTGTTACAACCAAAGGTTGTCATGAGTTTATCTTAAAGGGCATTTTATCAGTTTAGTCTGTTTTTCTCTATCCAACTGGGCCTGAATTCAGCCTCACTCCTCTAAGTCTAGCTGTAAAACCCCATTCAGAGAAAAAAATTATTTATATATAGCAACTCTCATGCAGTTTTCCAGGCACTTTTCTTACCCTTCAAAATTTTCTACTACCTTTTAACTGCACTTCCACAACTGTCAGTGGATCTACTTTAACATTTCCTACTTGAAGAAACTTCTTACCTTAATGTCAGCACAAGAAATGGAAAGGAAAAAAGTTTCTTTTTCTCCTCTTAGAGGATGTAAGGGGGGCTTGGGGTTTTTTTTGGTATTTTCTTTCTTTTGGTTTGGTGTCTCTTTGTTTTGTTTTTTGGTTGGTTGGTTGGTTGGTTGGTTGGTTGGTTGGTTGGTTGGTTGGTTGGTTTGTTTTTGTTTGGAGGTGATCAAACACAGGAACAGTTGTCCAAGAGATCTTTTAGATTCTCCATATGTGCTGCTGCTTGAAACTAGGATTCAAACAAAATTGTATTCACCTTAAGGAGTCAGATCTCTTGAATATGTGACAGCACAGCCCTGTGGGGGTGGAGGCTCTGTATCTGTAGATTTAACAGCATGAACTCCCTATGCAAGCTCACACAGTCGAGCATCAGAGGTAATAAATAAAGACTTGCTGACTTTAGTACCTTCTGTTCATCTAAGAATCCATAAAGAATATTTGGAGCAATAATTTGCCTCAGCATTCAGGTCTGACTAGACTTTCTTGGTTTACTGCAGGAATACCTCTATAGGCATTTTTTCTGTTGGACAGCATGTTGTCTGGTGAGGGTTCTCTGAGGACAAACCTCAGTACTCAAAGTTTCTGGGTAACAATGATATTAAAAATTATCACCTCCCAAGTTCCCAGCTACTTTCATAGACATTAATTAACCATGTCATGTAAACTTCCTTTGACTTAAAAAGAAAGGAAAAAAGCACAGTATAAAAGGAGTAATTTCAACAAAGGGCTAGAAGTATGAGGAAAGAACTGGAGCATCTATCTCCCACACAAGTAGGGGTTGAGAGAGCTGAGAGTGGTCAGCCTGGAGAAGAGGAAAGCAGGCTCTTGTCAGTGGTGTTCAATGACAGGACAAGACAAAAGGGACACAAATTAAAAGACATGAAATTCCACCTAAAATCATGAATCAGCTTTTTACTGTGAGTGGTCAAGCAGTGGAGCAGGTTGCCTAGAGATGCTGTGGAATCTTCTTCCTGAGAGATACTGAAGGCAAAATAAAAAGAAAAAAAAATCTGTATGACAACATATAGTAAGCAACAAAATCAAACCCAGTTTTAGCTGCCTGTAATGAAAGTGTAATCCCACGTGCAGACAAGTGAGCAGGGAAGCAGGACAAACAATCCTCAACTATCAGAAAGTGTCCATGATAATTAATCCCCTTACTTTAGTTTTATATTTTACCTCTCCTCCTGTGGGATTCATTCAAGGATGAGGGAACTTGACAAAGCCAAAACAGTGATTTTTACTGAGTATTTTTTCCACTGTCTGCATCAATGTGTTGTCTGAAGAAGGCTGAGCTAAATGCCTGCAAATTAGATTGAGGGGGACAGGAGAAGCAATGTAGCATTTTATAGCCAGTAATTAATGAGTCACTCAGCTTGTAGACAAACATTTTGAATACTGATTGCAGCAGCCATCATTCCTCCACCCATCATTTACACCAGCAGCAGTGTGACAGCAGCACGAGCTCTGTAATCCCCCAAAGCCTGAACTCACAGCCTTACTCAGTCACCTTACAGCTGCTGGAGAGAGAAAAAGAGTTAGAAGGCTCAGCAGGAAGGAATATGAAGGGTTCCCCTTAGGCATATTAATTGTTCAACTAGGACACCAAGATTATTCCAAATTATTACAGTAACACACATCAGAGCTGCTCTTTGTCCTTCATTGCCAGGCCAGTTCTGAGGGGCCTGATTCCACATGAAACAAGTATTTTGTCTGCTGGCAAGAAGTGCTCAGATCCATTGAGAGTCGTTTTCATCTTTATCTTTTTTCCTATAATCAATGCTACTTCTGTTCTTAATTTACACACAGAACTTGACACAGGAAGGGAGTCTGATATGGTTCAGAAGCAGCCTTGGTCTGAAGACGAGACAAGCACTTGTTTAAATTTCATATCAAGGAGCTGTTTTCCTCCAGGGTAACATTTCACTGCTCCTTCCTCCCTGCCACCTTGCAGGAAATCTCTGCTGGTGCTAATGTGACAAACATTTGGTTGTCACCACGGGGGTGTGCTGCACTAATCACCTAATGACAAATTATGCCATTAATATGCAATGGTTAGCACTCCCTTACAGAAGCTCCATCATCTCCACAAAGCTCTCCAAGGCCATTTCCCTGCAAGGTGAGAAATCTCATGTGCTTTACAGCTAGCTCAAATGCTCTTTAGCACCTGTTTGAAAGACATCTTATTTGCCTGGTTTTTTAAGAAATGCCAGACGTGAGAAAGCTTGTTGTACAGAACACATCTTTTCAAAGTCTCCTGTTTTATGTACGCAGGGGTGTAAATATTTCTCATGGCAATTAAAAACTATGTCTTACTTGTCTGGGAACAAGACACCTCTTACCTGAATTACCCACTTCATTAGGTGGAATTACTGCTGATCTGCTCAGGCATGACACCCACTGAGGGCTCAGCACAAAATGCTCATGTCTGGGTGACGTGTGACCTAAACTTATTACATCTGAACGTGTAGCTGTCCTGTTGTTTCTCCACTTTTAATTAAAAATTGACTTTTGCAGTGATTTTACATTAGCAAGGGATGAGGATGAAATTACTCCTCATACCTAGAAGAGGTAACACTGCAGCACGGTGGAGAAATGGGCTTGCATTAATCCTGGGCACGTGCCTGTTAACAGTGCTCCATACCATGACAGTGGGCAAGGTGACAGCATCAGCCATGGGGGAGCAAGAAGTGAGGGGTAAATTAAATGAAAAGCCCATGCAATTAGATTTCTAGACAGGTGCTGGTATACCTGAAACCCAAAGGAATACACATGCAAAACTAACAATAACATGTTACCCCACTTATAATCCCAAGTCTCATGACACTTTGTGTCTTTCTTTGAAGTCTGTTATCAGCAAATATCACCGGTTTTTTGTTTCATTTTTGGTTTTTTTTTAAATTAGGTTTTTAAACCTCATTGTGGAGTAAAGGGTAAAAATTCAAATTAACCAAATTAATTCAAATTAACTTGGGGAAAAAGCAAAAAAGCCACAGCATATGTGTTGATATTTAAGCTAGTCCTGCAATTTGAGAAAGACTGAAGTACCATACTGATATTGAGGCAATCTGTTCGTTTTCCTTTATTACTCTTCTGGGAGGGTTAGATCTTGCATTTACCTATTGAATGGACATTCTTACACTTTGTGCCCAGAAGGAACAGTCCTCTTGGACAGGAAGAATATTTGGAGGCCCAAAACTCCTCCTAAACTGAAAAAAAATTGTTTTGGTTTATACTACTGCTTCCTTCATCTGGCTTTAGTGGAATACAATTGCACAAATTTATTGCAGGAATATCACATTACATATGCACATTGCCTACATTGCACAACCTGGCTATGAAAACCTTATGTAAACACATTGTCAGCTCTTTCAAAGGATTATGCAGCAGGGGGAATAAAGAAAGAAAGAGTCCAATACTCAAGCTTCCAAAGCATCAGCTGTCTCTAGCCTACCAGAAATAGGCCAAATGCTGCAGAAAAAATAAATTAAAAAAAAAAGGGGAAAAAAAAAAAAGGAAAAACAGAAAACAGGCAGGTGAGACACCCTTGCTTTGAGTGGGCAGCTTGTTTGGATATGCTCTTCAAAACCATCCAGCAACAGTGAAAAAGAACATACCAAAATGAATCTATCCATGAGGTTATAGGTGCCAAATAAGCAAAGAATCTGGTTCAAAAATCCACAAGATCCATTTTAAATAATTATGAGGAATTATCTCAGAGCTCCTATGTTGCACATATGCATGTTTTACATTTTTATCTTCATTGATAAGTACTGGAAAATTATCATTTTAAAAATGCCTAGAAGATTTTGCAGGGTTTTTTTAAATTATTACTTCAGTTTTAAGAAAGGATAGAGGCACAAATACTAGAACACATGGCATAATTACACTATGGATAAGAGTAGCCAGATTTGCTTTGCTATCTGTGCACGTGCCGCTATCTCTCTAATTAAATAGATCAGAATTCCATACAGAGGCCTGTATTTCTGGAGTCCAGCCACTGGCAGCTCTGGCAAACAGCAGACCCTGCTTGGCTCCAGCTGTGCCTGCTCAGAACCAATATCACTCACAGGCAGCAGAGGCAGTGTCTCCTCAGGCAGCAGCACACAAGTGCAAGCCGTTCTGGCAATCCCTTCTGGGAGCATTAATAATGCAAGGCAGGCAGAGCACAAGCCTTGGCAGAGCTTTGTGTGTGCACTAGCTGAGGCACCCAGGATGAACAAGTTAAATAAGACTGCAGGAGCTGACAGCCTGCACAGATTCCTGGTACCCTTCCCCGTCACCCTCAAGGGCTTAATGAATAAAGATAAGCACCACAAACACTCTCCATCCGTTCTCTTTCCTCCAACATACTCATACATGCACTCTTAATAAACTTCCTTATCACTTTTGTTAGCAGTGACCTGAAAGATTAAACAAGACGAAGACTGAATAATTTAATCATATCCAAACAAATAGCTGAGAAAGGTGATAAGGGAATGCTTAGCTGACAGTGGTGGATGAACTAAAACTTATCTTTAGCTGACAATGTGGTCAGTGTGTGATGTCAGCACCCTTAAATTGCATCAGGTAAACAACAAGCAAGTTACCTTGACATTTCTCACTGTCATTTGGTGATTTCAAGTTAATGTCTGCAGCAATGAGAGAAGGAAAGGAAAAAAAAAAAAAAAAAAAAAAAAAAAAAAGAAGAAACCATTTGAACGTGTTATGATTTTCTACTATGAGGTTCAATTTTGAAAAACCAATGGATTTTGGTATTGCATTAGATGTAAAGTCCTAAGCTTTTTCCATTTTGGTTTTGGGGCTTATGAATAATTTCTATATGACCCTCGTGCTACAGCTAGATAACATCCCATTGTACTTCAGGAAAGAAAATTAAGAGATGTTATGCTTTTCTACCACCCTGAGGCATATTTCTTTGATAGTCTTATTTACTTAGCTGCTCAGATTTCACAAATCCTGCTAAAATTAATGCAGCCTAAAAGTGTTTGGTGTCACTGACTAATAATCACTGAGCAGCTGAGGCTCAAACTGCAGAGTTCTGCCTCTGTGCTCTGTCACCTTGATTTGCATTGTGTTGTGCCAGCAAAGCCTTCTTAATGTGTAAACCAGCTACAAGAAGAAAAAGGAGACTCCACTTTTTGTTTAAAAATGCTGTATTCTTAACTCTACCATCTCACATGCCCTGGCTAAGGTTCAAGTTAAATTGGAGGTAGAGCTATTTACAAAACAAATATGGCACGCACATATTGCACTTTTATTGGCATGAAAAACTCCAGCTCAAATCATGGAGAACCTGTCTGTAAAGAATCTTTGAGACTTGCTTCTCCACTTCTTTAGCAGCTCAGGATATCCCAGTCTTTACTTGCTCTCTGAGCCACTTTTTATTAAAAGCACCAATGTCGCTGTCTGATTAGAAATAATGCAGCAACACACACTACCTCTTCCAAGCAGCAAGAAGAAGTGATTTATTGAAAAGCCACGGCAGATATATATAGGATAGATCACAAAAAACAAAGTAGAAAAGACTCATTGGTCTAAAAGGCAACACCTCTTTGAAAACATGCTTTGTGCAAAACATCGACATGAGACACTCTCACGTCTCGGTACTCAGCACCAGGTGTTTGTTCTTCCTCCCTTCTTTTGTTTTGTCTCTGAGAAAAATCCCCAGCCTGGGAAAGGTCTGGGTTGAAGCTGAGAAAGCCAATAGCCTGGGAAAAATCCAGACTGGATTTTGAATGAGCCTTCAGTAGTGTCCACACACCAATGACTTTTAATTCTCTGAAAGCTAAAGGAGGGTTTTAATAACAGTTAATTAGAAGTGTCACTTTGGCAGCTTTCAAAAAAAAATGTGTCCAAGAAAGGAAGAAGGGCATAATTAGAAAATAGATGAGGACTTCTAAGAAAACCAAGCATTACATTCTCAACAACAGCAGAGAAATTAAAGCAAGTAGAAGAGTAAAATAAACTCTCTGGGAAAAGAAACGTAGTTTATGAATTCTAGAAAGAACACTGGACTTTCCAGGTAGCACTGGGGAACTGCTGGAATTGAAAGAGAAAATTCCTTGAATGCACATTAGGGAATTCCCTGAAAGCAGAGAGGAATTCCCAGGTATGAGACTGAATTTATTAAAAAGAGGAGGCTTCCTAGAAGGCTAGGGGGAGTTATTAACAAAGCAAGTGACAGAAAGCAACTGGGGGATTTCCTGCAAAGTTACAGAGGGAATCTGGAAAGCCAAACAGGGAATTGCCAGAAAGAAAATTGGTATTTCCTCAAAAGGGACCATCCCTGGAAAAGCAAGGACAAACCTCTAGAAAGCAAATAAGGCATTTCTACAAAACGGATTAGGAACTCCTCTTAAAAAGTTCAGAGGATTTCTTTATATATAGGCAGCTCTAGAAAGTAATGAAAAATTGCTGGAAAGCAGAGCAGAAATTCAAAGGCAGCAGGTTGGAAACATTCCTAGGAAATGGAAAGAGAAAGAAGACGTGGATGACCCAGAGACATGGGGGGAAGCATAATCAATCTGGAAAATTCCTGGGGTTGGATGTCTGAGAGATTAAACTGGTGTGATCTTAGAAAATGTGGACAATTATTACAGATGCATCCCAGGAATCTTAAATAACATAAAATATTCCCAGAAATCATCAAGGAGCAGTGCTAAAAAACAGAATTCCTAGAAAGCAAAATGAATGTGTTCCTACAAGTCATGGAAAACTCTGAGAAATCAAAAAGCAGGGGTAGAAGCTTAGAAAAGAAAAGATGGAGAAAGCATTAAAGGATAAGCCCTAAAAACCTCTATAGGTTTCCTAGAAAGCAAATAGGGGATGATTTGTAGAATGAAGAGGGTTGTGGTCCTAAAAAGATCAAAATAAGGGAAAACTTCCTGTCATGCATTATGAAAAGAAACATTAAAAGAAAGTATTATGAGGAAAACATCCTTGACTTTGAAGAAGAAGCAACATTTCAGACTCAGGACAGGACTTTTTCCACACTATGTGTGTCACTCAGCAGCAGGCATGCATCAGAGACATTTCTGAATAAAGTGCTTCAAAAAAGAATTAACAGAAAAATGTCTCCAGCTAAACCCCTAAATCTTTGAACTGTAAAAATCACTGAGCCTTGGAGAACTCTTGCTGGACAGAAAGTTTAGAACTTGAATCCAGCTCTAAAGATAAAAAGGAAGTAAATAAAGGATAGCAGACTTTGGGAAGTTCACCACAGGACATTTTACCTGCACCAATAATTTCTTCTCAAATAATTGTGTGGGCTTATCTCCAGACAATAGCAGTGCACGTGTAAACTTCAGGGAAATTGAAAAAGAACAGACTTTTATAGGAAAGTCAGAATTTAGACACAGAGGGTTAGTATCTTACAAGACTTATCTGTGTGCCTGTGGGGGGATTACTCAGCAGCCCTCTGTGTTAACATGTGGGGTGATTTCTTCTTAGGGCCTTATTCCTGTATTAATCTGTATATTTTATGTAAACTACTACTCCAAGCCACAACAGAAAAAAGCAGCTACTGCCATTTTTATCTCTAAATGGAAAACATAAGATAAGAGAAAAATATGTGATTCCTCACTGTCTGGGGAAAAGTTATCAATCATGTTTTTGGTTCCCTGAGCCACAAGCCAAACCTTTGCTGGAAATATGGCAATGTATGTAATTGCCAAAGTATCACAAGGCTTTGGTGCTGGTCTGTAGGCTGATCCACCCCACCCCCACCATGGACAGCAATTGCACATTTGCCACAAAACCTCCAGGAGAGCAGGATTAAGTGCCTATTTTCTGTTTCATTACCTGCCTTTGCTTCTATTTACATTGTGGCTGGCTTCTATCCAAATGAAATAACTTCTAGTGAGCCAGGATTTGACTCCCCCATCTTCCCCCTCCCACACTTCTCTTTTATTTCAGGAATTACTGGATTGCTTTATATTCGAGGGAGACTCCATATAAATGCCATATGTTTATTCATGGCCATACCCTATCAGTCTTTCTGACATGGTGACAGACTGACAAGGCAAAACCATGCATTTTTGAGCCCACCTGAATGCTCCTGCCTCAGGTGGCACTTAGGGAACAGGTCACAGCCTCTGCTAGCAGGAGAACATCAGCCATGGAAACCTCCAAAATTGCCTCATTTTCATTCCCATCTTAGGTTTGCAAACAAGGGTAGTTTCAGGTGGAATTTAGCAAATAGATTACAGCACAGGATCTTTTTAACCACAGCAATTTGGGAAATGCAGGTAACATATCTTCAAGTGAGGCTGGTGCCCATGAATGTGAAATAACTGAGGCTACCTCAGGCAGAACAGGAATCCCAAACAAGCTGCATTCAGTACTGAGTGAAGAGAGAATGCTGCTCCACAGAATTCTGGTCAGCATTTTAAAAACAGCACTGACTGCAAACAGGTAGCTGGGCAGTTGCACCCTTTACTGAACCAAACCTCTAAAATCCCAAATAAAAATTGAAAACCACACTGTATCTCATGCTAAACATATAACATGAGTAGGCAAAGAGTGGATTCATCTCCTTGGGCAACACTGGCCATTAAGATTAGTCTTGGACAGCTGCTCCCAGTCCTGGTTACAGCTCAGTGAGTGATGGCAACTCATCCAAATTCCCCCTTGCTCAGGCAAGCTGGCAGAGTGCAGAGAGCCCAAACCCTGCCAGAACAGCCCTGCCTGGGGCTGTTTATCTGGGAACATCCCTGTACTCCATCCCATGCAGTCCCTTTGATCCTTAACCTGGTGGAGGGCCGTGTGCTAGGAATCTGAAACAAAGCTACTGTTAAAATAATCCCATGGCACAGAGGGGAGGGTGTCCTTGCTGGGGGACCCTCCTACGATGACATTTTCAAGGGATAAGAACACAGCACCCACATAATCCCAATCCCATATAAAACTGTCAGAGTACACATAGTCCCAAGCCCCACAGGGACCAGCCCAACCTTAACTGAAAGGATGCAGTGGAGTTCAAGTAAAGGACATGAGATGCTGCCTTCAATCCCTCTTTGAAACTCCACCTGGGCTCCTGTTCCAACTCACACCCTCTGCTCCTGCTTCCATCCTCTTTCTGTCTCTTGAAAACCCTTTAGAGGTTTAATTCAGACATAATACAAAAAACATTTGTCCAAAAACAATTATGCAAAACCAAGTTCCACTTTCAGGCATTAAGACAATTTCATGAGCTAGTGGAAAGCACACTTTTCTGACTCAAATAATACTTAATTGAACGATAGAATTGCAAGGTTTAGTATTTTGGAAGGGTTTTTAATTGGGTTTTGGGGTTTATGTTGGGTTTTGTTGCTATTGCTGCTTCTTCTGGTCAATTCCCACTGTTGCTGCTTCCCCCTGAGGCAACTCAAATGCCATGAGATAAAGGCTTCTTATTAAAATACACAGCCAAACACCTAAATCAAGAAACTGGATTGACATCTATGCTCACCAGCTGCAGAATCATAGAGTGGTTTGGGTTGGGAGGGGAACCTTAAAGTTCATCCAGTTCCAACCCCCTTGCCCTGGGTGAACAAGTCACTGCACTTCCATATCAATGTCCCAGCTGTGATTGTTCATCAGCTTGCTGTCAGGGGTACTTGGCAGGGATGTGGGTGAGGTGGTCAGGGCTGCATCTCAACAGGTCCTTTACCTGACCAGGAACTCATTTCCTGCCTTGTCATAGCCAGGAGTGCCAAATCCCACGACCACCTGCAGATCCCTACCACTTGGGTAGGAACCTATTGTCAGCACTAATGAGGCAGAGAAGAGGAGAATCACCATTTAATTAAATTTGCACACACTGAGTAAAAAAGTCACATTACTCACCTTGAAGGAGAAGCAACTCACTCACCTGCTCTCCTTACAAGCCCAGCTTGATTAATCACTTAAGGGTCTGACTTACACCTCCACTATCTTTTCCCATTTTTCAGTGTTCATGCCTCTCCCAGAACTTCCAGGCAAATGTCCCCTGTTGGGAGGAACCTATGCTTGGGGAATCTGCTGACACTGACAGGATAGGTCAGCACCTTCTGGGGGAGCTGCCCAAGACCTGCTGCAAGGTGGGAGAGTGAAGTTTAGCACAGCCTCTCCAAACCTATTCCATACCATGCTCATGCTGGCTTCAGGCTCAGCAGGACAGACTTGTTCAAGGAACAAAACAGCCCTAAACTCTGCTATTTAGTTCTACCTGGTGTGGGCCACACAGGTAGCAACTAAATACTGGTTTTTATTTCATTCCTAAAATACGATTTTTGCACTATTTTTTATGTAGCCATTATAAATAATATCAAAGAAAAATATCAGTAACTTCCAACTAATGTGTAACTCTCTTTAGCAAATGGGAGATACATGGTCATGTTGGAGCTAGATGATCTTCCAGATCCCCTTCCAACCCAAACCATCCTATGTTTCTATGAATAATGAAGCCATTCAATGAAACATAAAACAGATTTTTAAAAATTAGAAAGGAAAATAACTAGAAGATTTTAATTTTTATAGTCTTGCAGACTTCTATGAATTATCCCAACCTGCCTCCCCCCACCCAATAACTGAGCAGAAAATCTCTTTGGTCAGCATTTTTCTTTATGACAAATTCATCCTAAATGTTTACTGTGAAAAATGCAGGGTGCAGAAGCTTTTCATGGATACTGCTGTGAAGGTTGTACTCCATGCAACAAGTTGTATGGGATCAGAGGGGGGAAGTGTTCAACAGAGTACAATGCTGAGCAAATGATTCTGTCTGCTTTTCTAGCATCAGATGTTCTTTAAAAGCATCAGATATATGCAATGTGTGTGTCTGAAAGTGAGAAATAGTAACCTGGGAGTCAAGAAATTGCTCCTAAACTGATGGCCCAGCAAGATAAAATAATTACTCAAACAGAATAAAGCAAGCAAGTGGAGTACTAATGACTGTCTAAGAGCTACAGCCTTCTAGGTAAGCCTGTAAATTGTTTACTCTGGTTTTTATGCTTATATGACAGAAAAAAAAATAAACTCAAATCTTTTAATATGTAAGTAGACAAAGGAAGGCAGAATTTTGTTCCCTTCTTCACACACTCTTCTTCAGTAATGCATGACAAATTAGGGTGTTGAGCATAAAAGCTCCTTGTTTTCAGGAAGAAATCTCTGTCACAAAAGCAGCTTTTTTTAACAGAAGAGCATCCTCCATGCACCTGGAGATACAGCAAGGAGATGATGTTTCTCTTTTTGCCCTGCTCAAGCAGGATTCAAGCCTTAAATCTGCTAAAAGAAAATAATTAAATGCATGCTCCACTGATAAGCCTATTGCACTGTCAGGCAGCAGCTGGGAGAGTTAACCTCCATCTGAAATCACCTTTAGCTCTTTGATAGAGAGGTAACACAGGCAGGAAGGTCACCACAGACACTGGGCCTGCAGAAGTGTCAGCTATGAAGTGACAGCATTTTTGAGTTACAAAGGTTTGCAGCAAGCCCAGCTGCAAATGCACAGTGCCCCATGGTGTCACTTAAAATTCCTTCCCCTGCAGACATTCCAGGTTCCATTATTTTCTGTTAGCAGTTCTTTTCTCCTGCATTTCTTTGCCA
Organism: Oenanthe melanoleuca; assembly: GCF_029582105.1. NCBI lineage: Eukaryota > Metazoa > Chordata > Aves > Passeriformes > Muscicapidae > Oenanthe > Oenanthe melanoleuca. Next base: position 97,043,256 of record NC_079336.1, read on the forward strand.
GTGCAGATGAAGGTCAGAGGAGAGGAATTCAGCACAAGGTGACCAGAAGTTCAGAGCTCACCTCACTACACAGATGTAACCAAGGCATTAAACTTCAAGGACAGCCACCACTTTCCCCTTGCAATATGTGCCAGACCCCAAAAATCAAACCAGATGGTGAGCTACTCCCTCCCAAACATATTTCATTTGTCATGAAGTCTATTTCAAGCAACACTGCGTGTCACCTGTCAGGGAAAATGCAGATGAGACTTCCCAGATTTCAAATTCAAGTGGATGCACATTTCCCAAGGAGGGAAATGTAAATGTAGTTTGGGGCATTTCCCAGCCAAAATGCCATGGATTTAATGTGATGCACAATCACACCAGGGGACCAGAGGTACCCAGGCAGTTTCCAGGGTGTAAGTGTCCATATAAACCTGTGCACTTGCCATCTAAAATTCACACAGCAAGCAAGCTTGTGATGGCAAGCAAGTAAATCCTTCATCCCCCTTTCCCTTTCCTCCTCTTCCCTGTTCCTAGCAGCTCTTTGGTCTGCCACTGCCAATAAAAGGTTTCTACTCCTTATAACTGATGTGAGAGGGATGCTCAGATCTCTGGGCTCTCAGAGAAGAAAAGAGACTCAAGTAGCAGCTGGTTTGGAGAGCAGAGCCCTCCAGCATGAGAGCTCTCAGCAGCAGGCAGAGATTTGGCTCATTGGGTCCCTGCCAGGGTTTGCCCTCTCTCAGCACCTCACACACACTGAGCTCAGCCAGCCTGTGCTTCCCATCTCCCAGCCCAAGAGCCTTCTCCATAGAAAACAGGTCAAGGGAGGGATAAAAATCAGCATGGGGAGGGAAAAAAAAAAAAAAAAAAAAAAAAAACAAACAAACAAAACAAAAACAAACAACCTCGCATCACTTTTCAAGACTGACCTAAATGAGATGAAGCATTAGATAACAGATAACAGATTTCAAGGATGTTTTTTGCCACCACAGAAGGTCTAATATCTTAGCAAATTATCAGTGAAAGCAGACACAGTGCCAGCAGGCCCTTTTTCTTCCCCTGTGAGAGTTTTTTTTTCATTAAGAGACTGCAGCTGAGGTTCCCAGATGGCAGAAACCCCGATCTCCAGCACTGTGCAGTGCCCTGGAAGTGTCACACCTTCACTTTGGGTGAGCATCTCACAACAAGGGGCTCCTGGCTGCCTCAGAGTCTTCAGGGGAGGCATCACACTCAAGCAGATTCTGTGTTTAGAAGCAAGCAACATCTCTGGCAGCTGGTATTGTGAATATTACTTAGAAATTCACACCATTTATCTGCTTGTTCTTCTGTGACAGGCAGACCTAAAAGAAACTCAAATATTGATCCAGCTGGGACAGAGATATGTCATCTTATTTAACACCTTCACAGTCCTCTGCTTGAGGAGTTTAAAACAGTTTGCAGGCTTGGACAATCTAATTTTGAAAATTACCTGAATTATGCTTTAATTATTCTGCATTTAATCACAGTAAAATATTGAAATGGCTTTTTTATCTGAGCACATTTCTCCCACCAGTTTCCTCACATAAATTAGTTTTAAAAATCTGATTCAGGACAGTTTCACTTGGCTATCAGGAGGGCCAGTAAAGCAAAGAATGAGATATACCAAGGGCAGTATGCATATATTCTTAAAATAAACACCTTCTGTGCTAAAGAAACATTTAATCTATTTCTTTTTATGCAAAGAAATTGATTTATTACCTGACCTCTTTCAAGAAGCAAAGATAATGAACAGTATTATATGAATGATAAGCTGAGTTACTAATCAGAACTGGTGTAAGAACAAATAAAAATGTAGTTAGAAGCCTAAGTTAAGGTCAAAGAAAACTTATAATAAATTAAATTATCAATTTCACACATTACAACATTTAGCTCCATTTAGAGTTTAGTTTCTGTTTTAAATGTAGATAAACTATACCAAGTTAATATAATTACAATACAGAGCTGTCAGCATCTATGCTATTAACAAGAACAGATTTATAAATTAAGTCTGAGGCAGAACAAGACTGAAATCCAGGACATTTCCATCTTCATATTTGTTTCTGCCTAATCTGATTTACGAGATAATAACCAATATGAGATGAAACAGTAAGATTAAGCAGCATGAAAAACAAGCTTTAGAGCTCCCCATAATAGATACCATTAAAGAATTAAACATAGATATTGGTGTTAAGTTATTAAAAAAAAAAGGAAAAATAATCAAGTCCTCTTACCAATTAAAAATAATTTCTTGTTGACACTGGGATTTAGGGACACTAGGACAGGAAAACCCCACTCTAACACAAAGCTTGGGAAAAATCACAAAGTCAGCATCTTTGTGCTTTCTTATCCATAGAGGATAGCTCCTGAGTATGGACCATGCTCAGCTGAGCCCCTAGAGGCCCTGGGGAGAGCACCACAGGGTTGGGGCAGTGACAGCACCCCAAAACCAGTGCTCCCCCTTCCCTCAGCCCTCTTGTGGCCCAGCACATTGAATTCCTCCACACAGGGGAGAAAGGGGGGAGGCTGGGCTTAGCCAAGCATGGGAGTACAGCCACTGGGGAATAAAAGGGAGCTAATTGGCTCTGCTGATAAACCAGCCTGTGAAGCTGGTGTTAAACTCCAGGTAACAGCCTCCCATTGCCTGGAAATCCCTCCAGCAGGACCCAAGCACCTGGGAAATAGTTACCCATTGCTTTCACCCCTCTGTACCTATTCAAGAAGACCCTTGGTGGCCCCAATAATATTTTTCAAAAGTGTAGGGAAAGGGGAGTTCTGCAGTTTAAAAAAATTGCTGTGAGAGACTGAAGGGTTTGAGGAGAAATTTGGTGAGTGTTATCAAGGAAAGCTTAACTCACAGAAGCTGAAGGGCACCCCTGGGTGTAGTCTGGATTAACTCAGAATATAAAACAGGAAAGATTTTATTAAGGAAAAAAATTGGTGGTAAACAGCAGGCTGAACCTGGAATCTGAGTGTATATCCAATAAAGAGGGTCTTTCAGCCTACTGGTTTTGCTACAAAGACCCTGTATCAAAAGGCTACTGCTGGTATCTCCAGTGGTATTATATGGGCCACAGAGTTAAAATAAAGAGTAAATAATAAAGAGTAAATAATAAATAATAATAATAAATAATAAATAATATTAATAAATAATAAATAATAAGAAATTATAATAAAGGGCCTTTCATCTTGCCTGAAGTATTAGACCCAGGACAGTGCCTTATTTCCCCTTTATTTCCAGTCTGGAGTACTGGTTTTATAAAATGCCACTCAGCTCTACAGGCACAGCATAAACATCCAGACAGTGTACTCTACAGGCAGACTATAGGGACAAGCATTGCAATGCTTTAAAGCAAGAATTCCAGGAGCTATTTAAAAGAAACTGTTCCAGCATCCCAGTCTGCCCCAGAGCTGGGGTTTGCAGGCAGATGGAGCCATGTCAATGCCATGGAATTTAATTCTCTGGCTCCTGCCCCACAGCCCACAGCTGGAGCAGCACTGGCCCCACATTCACTGCATGTTCTGCCCCTCGTTGATCAGGCTGAGGACTCAGATGTGCCCCCCAGCCTCACAGCTCAGAGCAGCAAGTGCCCATTGCTCCAGCACATGCTGTCCCCTCTGCTGAGGCTCAGAAGGCTATGGAGCTATTCTAGTGGCCATTTAGTGCATTACTTGACAAGGTAAGGAACAATTCTGTTTTCTCATGAATCAAAGAGTTGTCAGGGTGAGATTTGCCCCATTGTTTAGCTGACACTACAATTTGCTTAAATTTGGCTCTTTTCCTGTATTGGGTGTCTCTGACTCATGCTGAAAACGCCACAGAGAAATTCTCAGCAGTGAGCACAAAGCCAGGCTGATCATCCCAGAGGTGTTCCTGACACTCAGAGCAGTTGGGGCAGCTCAGGGCTCCTCTCTTGGTGAGAGGTGCCACCACCTCCAGTGCAGGAGCACCCTTCACAGTGCTGTGCTCTGAGAAGAAGAGCACCAGGCACGGTGCTGACAACAAAAAGGCTCATTAAGAGGCAGCTCTGACAGTTGTTTTTAAGATAATTACATCCAGAAAGAGAACACACTTTTGCAGGTGGCTGGATATTGACACAGCCCTAAGCAGGAGCTACAAGATCTACTGTGATTTGTCTGATCATGTCAATGGAGAGAATAAACAAAGATATGACTGCTTAACATGGTAGAAACTACTAATTACTACTAATTATGGTAGATAAACACGTGGTGATTCCCTACCTGCCATCATCTGCTAATGCTGGATGCTTTAGCTGTAGGCTGACTGTACCTTTTCCTTTTGAACTGAATTCTCCTCTTTGCAAATGGAGCAGTGGAACACAGAGCATTTCCCTTCCATCCTTCACATGCACACAACACTTGAAAAGCAATAAATCATAACAAAGCAGAGTCATTCAAGGGAAGTCTTCTATGGCACTGCCTACCAGCCTTCATTCCAGTCCCATCACAATCACTGCAAAAACCAACCAAGAGAGCAATAGATGCAGGGAAAAAAAAAAACAAAAAAACTAATGGGACTATCTTGAAAGGGACAAGGGACAAGGACAAGCAAGTCCTGAAATTAGTATCTGGGTGATGAAGGAACCTCCAGGAACTTGGACTAAATGAAAACAATTCAGTTCAGTCACAAATTGCTAAGACTTTTCCAGACAACTTCTCACAAAACCAGGACAAAACTGAAACTTTACAAACTTCTTTGGAAGGAAAAATAATGCCCTGTTGGATGGATAAGAGGAATGAATAGTCAGGGGTGGGACAAGCCAAAAGACACCACAGACCAGGACTATTGTTGAGTCCCTTACTCTCCAATCCCCTGGCATAAACAGAAAAGAAAACAAACAAACAAAAAATCACGAGCAACAAAAAAAAAAACAAACAGAAAGCAATAGTTTCTCCATTATTCCCCACCTCCTCCTGACCTGTAATTAATAATTACTAAGCTATATTCATGGATGGTTTGTCAAGATTATCTTGCAAGACAAATACCTCTAGTGAGTTTTACACTGCCAAGAATATTTATTGGATATGAAACAGACTATTTCTGATGACCAGGAGGATCCAAGGGCCATCAGCAGGAAATGTACTTCCAGAAAAAATAGAGCAAAAGAGCAGCACCCCTCAGAAATATTAGCACAAGCTTTTTAACAAGCACCCAGAAAATAACACATTTTTAAAAAGGAAAACCATTATCACAGGTATTTATATTTACTTCTGTCTCTGTCAGCAGAGACGCCCTGACCCAATGGATTAAACATCTACAGAGCCTCTCCTGACTCAAGAGAGAAATGGGTCAGGCAATCTGTCACCCAAAAATCTGAGTTAAACTGAAAATATACTGCATCCAGTGGTGTAGTGTCTTGAAACCATCAGAGGTAAAGTCTAAGTAAACAGTGTGCTGACTGATCAAATACATATGGACCACACAGCAAAATAAAGCACATATTAACTTGGGTAAATAATACCCTTGTCAAAATATTTCCTACAAATTTACACAAGTCTAAATGGTGTTTACCAAGAGTCCAAAATAACTCCCAAGCTACCACTTTATTCTGCCCTTTCCCAGGTTAATTTAAGTTAAACTGTTCACAACTGTTGATCCATGTTGGTGGTGCACTACCATTTCCAAACAAAGCCCTCCATGGCTACAGAGGTAGTGCTGGATTCTTGGGGAATATTTACCCTGCCTGTCACATGTGGATGTGACACTGGAACACCATGTGCATCCTGTTTTTCCTTGCATCCTGGTACCCTCAACATAACCATGCTTCTGAGAGTTTCATTATTGCATCAGCTAAGGTTTATTTTATGCTAAATGCTCATCTTTGCAGCTTCTGCTGCACCTTTTCTCTGCTGCCTGCTTTTGCAGCAAGCACCATCCCTTCAGCAGCAAAGCTTGGGGCTTGTTTCCTTCCTCACACATGCCAGCACCCCTGTAAAATTTTAGAGTGTCAGCAAGGTTCGACAGATTTTGGGGAGCTGAAAACAAGCAGTGACTGTGCAAAAGGACAAGAAACAACACTTTACCCATTTCTGGAAACAGCTGACCAACCCAAAAACAAGGAAGCTGGCAGTAGTGTGCAAGGGCCATTCCTTTGGGAACCAACCAAAACTGTGAGTTTTGCAGCAACATAATCCCAAAATTCCTTCCTTTTCACTGCCTTTGGGTTTTGTTGTTACTCCTCCCCTCCAGAACCAGCTGCACAAGCACTGATCTCTTGAACTCTGCCTGCAGCTTGCTAACAGTGCATTTAGTTCAAGCTATAAAAGAAGTAGGTGGAAACCAGTAGTTATTTGCAGAAGGGATTACATTGTACCACTGATAACCAAAATGGCTTTGTTCCTTCCTTTCTTGTACTTATTTGCTTGAAAGGCCTTTAGACCACACAAATACTTGCTTATTACATCGGGCTCCACAAAGACCAAAGGAGGGCCCATTGTTCTAGGTCAGATTGTGCAAAATAACTCAGAATTGCTTAACCAGGGCTTGTCACTGCAAACAAACCAAAGAGCCAGTACAAAATACACCCACTGCAATTACTAGCCAAATTAACACTTCTGTACTCAATACACCCTACTTTTTCCACCTGACCTCAGACATTGCTCCTTCACTCTGCTCAAGTGCTCCTTGAGCCAGCCAGGGAGTTTGGTGGCTGCAGCCAGCAGCTGACCCACTGGAGCTGGGCAAGGTGAGATCCCTTCCCTCTCTACCACACAGAGACACTCTTTAGGCCTTTTTAAATTAATTGTCTTTTCCTAAATGCAATCAGAAAATCAATCACAGTTAATTGACCAAATTAATACATTTCCCTACACACATGCACAGACACCCAGAGCATAATTAAACGGTGTCAGAGCCCTGAGTGCACTCAAAGGCTCTCAGTCACCCTGACAATCCTCACGTGGCCTTCTGCACTGTGGCCTGCACCCAGACAAACCTTTGGCCACAGTGCAGAAGCTCTGGATAAATTCAGGCTGCATTCCCACTCCTCATTTGAGCTGGGTAATTGTTTTTATCCCTGTCTCCTGGCATAGAGTCTGGACCTTCCTTGTAGCCGTCCATCTCCCCATCCCCACCCTGCTGCTCCTGTCCTCTCTCCTGCTGATGATGCCCTGCATCAGTCAGAAGGGAACTTTTCAGAAAAATTTATTCCCTTTGCAGAAGAAAACATCCCCAGATTTTAAAGCCCCTACAGAGATTATAACCCCCTCCTCTAGAGGTCTTAGTTCAACCTTTGTAGATATTCAGGCATGTGCACTGTCCTGGTTTGAAGGACAGGTGTGTGCCAATAAAGGCAGAAGCTTTTCCTTGAAATGGAGAATGTAAACAACCTTCCTCCAAATTATTATTATAATTTTGAAATTAAGGGGCTCTCAGGCAAAGATAGGGGAATTAGGAATAACAGTTCTTTACTAGGAAAATTAAAATAGAAATACAGGATTACAAAGAACAATCCCAGCCCTGACAGAGTCAGAATACAGCCTGACACCCTGTCAGTCAGTCAGGGTGTTGGTAGCAGTCCCATTCAATGGTGGCTGCATCCTCCTGCAGTGGCAGATGTGGTTCAGCTGAAGCAGTGCTCCTGTAGAAGGTGCAGTTTTCCTCTGAAGGTCCAGAGATGATGTGGAAAAAGTCCTGTTTTCCTCTGGAATCCAGTGGAAAGACGGTAACTTGCTGTCCAAAATGTCAGTTTTTATCCAGGTAGGAAAGGCTTGGCTCTTCCCCCTGGCTGGAGCATCTCCCAGTGGGATGATGTAATTTTATCAGTCACACAGTGGGATTCAATGGCCCAGCAGCAGATGATATCTTCCTAGAGGGAGGATGGGTTGTGGAAAAGATAAAGATGATTGCCCCAGCTGGTTTAAAGATGGCCCATTAGCAGATGGTATGTGCCACAGAGATAAGGGTCACTGCCCTACCCAGCTTCAACAGATTTTTTCAACAGATAATTTCTGGCCACATTTTACATTGCAACCCAAGACATGCACTTAAACCTAAGCCTAATTTCAGGAAATAAATTAATCTGACATTTGAAAAAGACAGAAAACTCCTTTGGTCCTCAACAGGAAGGGACTTCATGTTTAACCAGCACAAGCATGACACATAATCTGCATTTCACAGAAGAGAAGCAATTTCTATATAGACCAGCAAGCAGCACTACTAGGAGTATGATAAAAATTATCCTTCCCCGAGTTTAAATAAAAAAATATTTCAGTTCAGTTAACTCTGCCTGCACTTAGCCATGACGTTTTGCATGTATCATTAGGAAAAGTGAGAAAGAGGCTAAATATCCATTGGAAAAAGCTTGTTCCAAGGAAGGGCCCAAATTAGGACCAGGACCAGAGAGTCATAGCCTTCTGAAAGGCAAATTCAATTAAATTAAATTATTGTACTTCAGATGCAACAGGAAGAAATGGATGGAAGTGAGGAGTAAATGACGTAAATCAGGAGTTCTGTTTACATAAAATCTGTTCCACTATTGCAAAAATAAAATGTAGCAGTTGTAGCATTCAAAAAAGTTGTTTCCTAGAGTATAAGAGAGATAATTTCAACTGCAGAACTTCTATAAAGAAATCTAGATTTTCAAATTAGTGTAGACAAAAGGTTTACATTATATATATATAGCCCCTGGAAACACAAAAAAGAAGAGAATGAAAATTCAGAGACTACAGTTTGGAAATCAGCTATTAGATCTCAGTGCTAACTCATAGCAACTTCTGAGTCCATCCCACTTTTGAGGGGCCTTTTGGGAAACACAAAGCAATGCTTGAGGGAAAGAGTGGTAAATCACTCAGGAGATCAGGTGGATTTAGGGGGGTAGTTTTTAATCACTGTCACTCCATTACCCACACAAATCAAAGATTTACTACAGCATCCTCGCATCCCAGTCATTTGTTCCAGCACAGTCAGGCCACAGGCTGACCTGAAACCATCCCACCTCCACTGGCTGCCACAGACTCCAGCACAACTTCCCATAGGAGATACACAGTCATGCAGACTCTCCAGCAATTCTTTCTTGCTTCTTCCCCTGTTTCTCTCTTTTAAACTTCATAGAGTAGATGGCCTGACCAACACTGAATTTCTTACCCTGGCTAGGAAAGCCTGGATGGCCTCAGGGACAGGCTGGAGCTGTGCTCTGGCACACCAGCACTGCTGCCATGCCTTGGGGAGGCTGCCAAGGGCCCTGGACAGAAGCTCCTTTCTCTCCCTCTTCTTCCATTGGTTTCTCCTGAGATTTAGCTACTGGTTCACTTTCTTCTCAGTGCCTCGGCAGACAAAGGTCACACATAACCATCTATCAAACTAGGACAACAAAAGCTGCCAAACGCACTTCCCTTCCTTGCCCCACGTAAAAATTCTCTTCTGCTCTCAAGCAATTCAATTTTTTTTTTCTTTTCTCTAGTTAAGAAAAAAGATTTTCCTGAAAGCAGAAGCCATGGGGCCAGACAAGCAAACCCATCCTCTCTTTAAATCCCAGGCTGTGCTTTGCTGTAAGCACATACAGTGACCTGTCCACATCTGGCCAGAGACAAACCAGACTTCAAACTCTTCACACACCTCAAGTTACACCCACCCACTTCTTGAAGCATCTCACATATGTAATTGCTCCCTACCTGGACTCTCATTTCCTAGTGGCACTCACTCCCTATTTTAATCTTTGGTTAAAAATAAAAGGATTTAAAACACCGAAAGACTTTCAAAGGTATTTGATGGAGCTAAAAAGAAATTACAGGAACACCCATTTTGCCCATGGCAGAGGGGTTGGAACTAGATGTTCTTTAGGGTCCCTTCCAACCCTAACCATTCTATTAATCTCAGTTAGGATTGCACCAATTATATGTTCATTAGCCCATTCAGGTTTAGGGGGGGGTCTATCCAAAAAGCAGAAGTAGACATTTATAGTAATAACATTCAGGGAGATTCTGATTTACTGACAACAGTTAGCATTCATGCCATGAATTATCCTTCAATCTGAAAGCAAATTAAAATTTTTTAAAAAACTTGAAATGGATGAGATGGCATAGCATAATCTGGCTCACCCATTTCCTCTTTGTTACCATGAAATTTATATCCTTGTCTCAGTTGGTACCTGATGTCATTTAGATATTGAGTACCAGAGCTCTGCTTCTTTAAGACCTGTGGGTTTTTCTTGACCTGTCATTGTTTTCCTGCAAAGTTATATCCAAATGACATCTCTGACATTTCAAAGTGACAGCAAACAGGCTGAGTAAGGAGGGGAAAACTAAAAAAGAAACCAGCAACAGAAAAAGGAGGAATTTGTTTCTCCCAGGGTAGTGAATTCTCATGGCTGGGCTAAGCAGACAAGCTGTTACCATGAGAATCTGAGAGTTCTCACTTTGAAGGTTTGCCTGCTGATCAGTAATAGAGGGGGATCCCATTTTGTGTAAGGAAAGAAAAGGTGAAAAGAGAACAACAAAAATCCCTCTGGGAAGCATATCTACCCCTTATTGTAAATATTACTACCAAGTTTTCCAGTTAAACCTGGAATGGATCAGATGTAAAAGTCAGCTCTCTGTTTACAAATGAAAATAAGCACACAAAGTAAAGCAGTGCCTATACCAAGGAACCAAGAAACCTCCCAGATGCTGGAAACCTGCAGGAGCCATCAGGGCAGACACGTAATAACTTCCAGCATTCTGATATCTCATTTCAGTAGGACATCAACTAATGACAGTGGGGAAATATGTTAAGTGCAAGAATGATACTTTGCTGCTCAGCGAGAATTTCTGAAGATCTGAAGTGCAGCAGTCTCTGGGCTATTATTCAGATACAGTGGATAAGGCTGTGCAAGGCAGCTTTGCACTCTGTGATAGAAGTGATTTCTGAACTAAAAAATGAGCTAATTCTGTGGAAGGTTGAATGTCACAGCAATCCCTGTACATTAAAATGAGAAGGATATAATGGATTTCACAGTGGGAGCAGAGTACAGCACCACAGAATCACAGATAACTCCACATCAGGCTGCTGTATAAAGTCACTGGTAAACAGAGTGCTCCAGTCTTGATTGCAAAGGGAATAGACACACACAATGAAATGTCATTTCAGGAAAAGCAACCTCCTTCCTCCTGCCAGTATGAGGCTGGCATTTGACTTGACATGCAAACAAGGAATGCAGGCACTGGCAACCAGAGTTGGCCTTTCAAGCAAGAACCTGATCTGCTCCTGCCCTAACACAAATGGGGAGCACATCCACTGAAAACAGCCAGAACTGGGAAAACTGGAGGGAAGGCAGTTCTGTTTGCTGTACATTTCAAGAGCACAGAGTGCCAAGTCACCTGATAATAAGTTACCCCACTGCAGCTTCAGGCAGCAAGCTGACAAATTGCATTTCTTCTGATTTACTCTTTCATAAGAAAATCATCATGCCTCCTGGAGATGCAGATATTGCTGTATCAGCCTGTTCTCTGCAAGATTATAAAGAGAGCACTAAAAAGCATTTTTAGCAATGGCTTTTCACAGGTGAAGAGATTTGCAGAAATGCTGACTACTCACTCAATTTTATCTTTTCCTCCCCAGTACACACAGCAGACACACATCAAAACATCCCCTGAGCTAAAACATAGTGGAGTAAAGTTAAAATAAAATGAAATAAATAAAAAATGAATTAATTTAATTTATAAATGAAATATTATTCTAACTGAAAGGTACAATTTCAATTCCCACTCCAAGACAGTCCCCACAGCCTCTCACCTGATGTGCCCATCAACAGTCTCACAGAGGGGAGTTTCCACCAAATTACTGACAGCTGATAGAAAAACTGCTCTGAGAGTCATGCCTGGGGTCTCCTGCTAATTCTCAGCTTAGATAGTGTCTGCTTCTGAAGATCACCCTTCACAAAAGATACACACTAATGAGAAGGCATCCAGAGACTCCAACTAAGAGAGATCAAGGTTTTAGGAAACATGGTCTCATAGGATTTATCAGAGGATTAATGGACTTGGGTTTCAATGTCAAGAAGGTAGAAGAGAGCTCTGAAAGAGCCTTCCAGTATTCAAAAGGATACTGCAAAGGAAAATGGGACAAATTTCTCCCCCTGTTCCATGATGAGAGCAGGGAGTGGACAGAGATGGTACGAGCAAGCTTTTCACCCAGGAGGAGAAGACAGAACTGCATAGCCAGAGGCTGGTAAGGACAACACAACAGCAATCACAGACCAACTGGATGTCAAGAATCCATAAAAAGAAACATGCTGTTAAAAGAGTCCAGGTCTGTATTTGCCCTTGTTCATTCTCATTTCCTTAGCCTGCCCAAAGGCTTATGGCCATTTATGCACACCCCAGTCACTCAGGAATTAAGGGAATTTTATTCCATAGCTTTATACCAACTCTTTCTATCAATTAAGCCTCCCTACAACCCTCCTGATCATTGTTGCATGCTCAGAGTCCCAAGGAGTTAATTCCAGCTCTGGCAGTACTGAAGGTAATAGAGGTTGGAGAGAAGTAATTCAAAAGACTGAAATACTGGTGAGGTTTTAAGGACCACTTTCTGCTAATTGTATCTGAATTTTACACAGTCATTGTAAAAATCCCTTTCCTCTTGGAAAGGACTGCAACTTGCTTTAACATTATGGCATTGTGGACTTTCTTCACCTTTCCTCAGAACATTGAAACTTTTCTGTAAATTCCCTGACTTATTTTGCAGATTAATTTGGGCCTGCAAACATGCCTCTAGAGGCTAATTCTCCCTATGCTGGCACTCTAAACACACTCAAGGGAAAGCTGCAGCTGAGGACAGAATGCTGTTGCACTGCCATTGTCCACTATCATTGGGAACAGGAGCTAGTGCACTGCAGCTGCCAGGATATATGGGATCTGACAGGTCTAAAAGACCCCCAAAAACCCACTGCAGAGGATCCTGCAAATGAAATGGCAGGTCCAGATATTTTAATCTTTTGGTCTCTAGACATTTCAAGTCTTGGGATAAGTCATGGAGAAGAGGCAAATACTGTTAATTACCCCAAACAGTTCACCTGACATAAATGGGGGGGAAGAAAAATTTTAAAAAGAGAAAAAAAAGTTGTGACATTTCTGGCTTCTGTGGGCACAAACTACTAGAAAGTGTTACATCAACATAAATGCTCACATCAAGTACAATCCAGCATTTCCTAACAGCTAACAAACAGATTGTCACATTAGTCAACATTGTTCTGATTCAGCCTAATCATCCAACAATCAATACCTCCCTTTGTGACAATCCAGCAATTCAGAAGTTGCATTTGAGTGCTGCCCACTTCTAGGCATTGCCAAATCTGACTCTGGTTCATAGACATCACTGCTTTTTAGGCCAGCTGTCCTTTCCTGTGGGCAATGGAGATAGACAGCTCAGCTGCACCCACACCAGACCCAGGATTATTCAGACCTCCCTTTATCTCCTCCACCAGCCCAAAACTTGTAACACGATTACATAAGGTTGCACATTATTGTTGCTACTACTACTTCCTAAATGGTCAGACTCAATTATGCTCTAAGTCCTGAAGCTGCAGAGAATGAGGAACAAGGGCTCTTTCCTCAGAGGAGAATAAAAAAAGTGTGAACAGAATGGCACAGTTTTGAAGGTCAGTGGAAGTTCTTTCAACTTGCTCCAAAATGTGTGACATACCTAAAACTGCAAAATTCACTACTGCAGGGGAGAGGGGGGAAAAGATCCCTGCACTGTGGTGTAACTGGGACAAAAGTGCTCCTCAGAATAAATGTCCTAACAGACCTCAGGTGAATCATGAGTGTAAAACTCACACTTGCTTGGACACCAAGATATTAAAAATGCAATTCCAGGCACAAAAAGAAGAATAACAAATTCAAGAACCTGCCAAGCACAAGGGTTCTGAAATCCTAGTTCTAGAGGCCAGGAAGAAAAGAGCTGACCCGATGAGAAATGTGTTTCTTGGCACAGATGGTCACTCCATAAATGTCTATGGTTCAAAGAAGATAAGCCAATACAAACAAGAGAGCAAATTTGTACTTTTAAGAATCAGCACAATAGCTAGGTTTGAAGTACTTGTACTTCAAAATTATATGCTGCAAACACTTTTTCTGCATAGAATGTCATTAGAATAGAATATTAGAATGTCATTATATATATGTTTGTCATTATACAGTAAATATTTTAGTCCAGAGACACATCCAAGCATTTACTCCTGGCTGCTCCTGGCCACTCTCACATGTAGTTGTGTTCCTCAGAGACAACTCCACCCTGCACTACAGAAAAATGGTCAGTGTAAGGCACCACCAGCATCCCTGATTTCTACATATTTAAAATTCAGTCCAAGACATCAAGCAATGAGCTTCAGAAAGCAAACACAGCCCTGATACAGCTTTCCCTTCCTATTATTTGGGGTTTAGAAATTATTCAGATTAAAATTTTCTTGTGAGTGCTAAAGTCAGATGATAAAACGCCAACAGGCAGTTTACAGAAACTGTTACCTCTGAAAGCCAGATTAAAAAAAGAGGATGTGTGTCCTGTGCTAAGGCTGCTCTAGGCTAAGGGTTAGCTGCACAGCAGTTTCCAAAGCAAGGATGGCAAAGTTAAAAAAAAAAAACAAAAAAAAAACCCCACAAACAAACAAATAAAAAAACACCAAAACAAAACAACAAAAAACACACACATTAAAAAAAAACCACAACACTTTAAAGAAGAAGCTACAGGCACCCAAAACACATCTTCCCAGTACAAAGTGTAGGACGCAGGTACATTTGCTAACATACCAGAGTAATTTTGTCCCATGACTCTCCTATAAGGATGTCTGCAGAGATTATTCTTCATTCTAAATCTCTGGGGAGGTTTCTTCCTCCTGCCTTGCACCCCTCCTCCCCCAGCCTTCTGTAGCAGAAACTGCTGAGAAAATAAACCTTATTCTTTAATTTGATATTTGAGCAAGTATTTCAGTGAGACAGGACTGTGGTTTTTGGTGAACTCCTGGACTGTCAATAAGGCTTTTTTAATTATTTAATCACTAATCCATGTAACCTGAACAACAGATTTAGCCCATGGCAGCAGCATCCTCAGAGAGAAGAGAGAAAACAGTGAGAGGAGCTCATTTGCTTACACCCCCCTGCCTGGTGAAGCTGTTCTCCATCCCCTCCCCAGGTGGTATCCCGTGCAATAACCATGTGCTCCTTGAAAAAGGAGTGAATACCAGGCTTCACACTGAGATAAGGCTCCACATTAAATTAGAGCACAGGGATTTGGTGCTAAACTGTCTCATCACTTGGGGGCTTAGCTGACCTCAGAACCTCAGCTTTCTGGGCTCAGAGATAAATGGCTTTAAATGTTTCACCCAAATTCCCTTTCCAGGCAAGCCAAGGCACATTTCACTGGTGTCACCTGTCTTTTCAGCTACATCAGCAAGAAAATGTCCTGTTACTACATCCAGTTAGCCAAGTACAGTCTGCAGCAGATGACCAACACTGTAATTCATGCCAGAGCACCTTCTCTTTATTACTTCCATCAGCAAATGAGTGACTTTTGCTCTACAATTGCAGAGGAGTGCCAAGGCCCAGCATAGTGCTGTAAGCTGTGTCTCTTTGGAGTAGACACAGCTTTTTCCTGTTATTATTTCCAAACATCCTGCCACTGCAGCAGGATCTTGCAGTGCTCAGGAGTGAAGTTCCAGACCATTGGTGCAGGACTCTTACCAAGCCTCTCTGAAGCTTTTCAAGCAGAGTATCAGAGTTAACTCACTTCTGCTTGAAAAATGTCAGCTTCACCCCAGTCTGCAGAGGAAGCAGAGCTCAGCCAACATCACCTAGGAGCCTTGAATTCAGAGGGCCCTGGTGCTGACACAGGTGCAAACAAAGCCCCTTTCCATAAGTGGGAAATGGGAGGGACTGGAGGAAGCCTCTGGGTGACAGCACTCCTCATTGGGGAGCTCAGCTGGGCAAATGCAGCTCTAAGCACTGTGAGCAGCCAGTGCTGAGTGCTGCCAGCTTCAGTCAGCAATTTCTGCCTGCAGAAATAATGGCTGGCCTAAAAATATGGGGGGGGGGGGGGGGGGAGGGGAGAAGATGGTGGACACACCCAACATATCAACAAAGTCAGCAAAAATAAATTGTTTATATAAAACCATAGTGGTGGCTGTGTGGCTAAAATCATTCTCAGCTGGGTTCCTGGGCTGTTGAATGACAGAAGGAGACAGGATGTGGTGTTGGCACTCCTAGCATCTGCATGCAGAGCAGGGAACCCTCTAAAGATGGTTTGTGAGAAAGTCTGAGCACCACTTTCTCTAGGGATTAATGTCCACATATTCCTGCAAAAATACAGATGAATCCCAGGCTAAGTTCTCAAGCACAACTGGAGATCCCAGACAGGGCTGCACTGGTGTTTCTCATGGCACAGCTCCTGCAAATTTACATGGCAAGCTAAAGAAAAAGTGGATTTTCTGTAACACACAGGGCAAGAGCTGTCAGAGCTAAGATTTACTCTTGCAAAGCCCATTTTCCCCTCTGTTAAGACACTAAGCATGCTGCTATTTCAGGCAAGCATCCCAGAGATAATACTTTTTGTTCCAGTGCGCATTACTTCTCTCATCTCTATTTTGCATTTCTAATGAAAGATCTATTTGTTGCTTAGCTGAACAAACCCTGCTATCTTTTTCGCTGGGGACTTGCTCGGATATGTTCAATCCAATCCGTGGTGGAAAGGTGTTCCCGAACGGAATGGGGAGAACGAAAGGAGCAGGAGATGCTGGGTGGAGCAGCACGGATGCCCTGGGGAGAAGCAGCGCGGGCGCTCCGGGGATGGCCGGGAACATCCCGATCCCTCTCTCCTGAGAGGTACCCGAGTCCCTCCACCCCGGGCTGTGTTTTTCCGACGTGGGAAGAGCTCCCCCAGGCTGTGGCGGGCTCCGGGATGCTGGGGTGCCTTTGGGAGCACCCGGGGGAAAGGGACAACTCTGCCAGCCCTTGTCATCCCCGCTGCTCGCTGCAGGCGTGCGACCCGCTGATCAGTTCAATTCTCTTTATCTGCACTGGGTTCTTTAAACCTGCCAGGCATCTGCTGCTCCTCCCAGCCCCTCTCTCCTTCTGCCTTCTTGGGTGTTTGCCATTTCTGGTTTTTGGCACTCTCCCTTCCCTCTCCAGCTCCCTCAGCCTTTTCTCCCTCCCTGCAGGTTGTGCATTTCAGGAGAAAATAATGAGTTATTCAGACACAAAAATCTATACGTCTTCCGGATTAAATAAATACCAGGTCGTGTTTGACTCTGTGTAGAGAGGATGTATATATATCCTGAACTTTCTGTCTCTTTAATATGGTATCCTAGGCAACCTGGATTTTCGTGTTGGAGATACAACTCTCCCAGCTTTTCTTCTTCTGATATAAAGATTAACCTTTGCATGTCATCTGAAATTTTAAGAAAGTTCATAACCTGATTATGCCTAAACTCCATGAATTATTCATTTGTCTGCTAGTGAGATCAGATTTAATTACATTTGAGGGACATCTTGTGCAGAATTAAATGCTGAAATCCTCATTTACCTTCATCACAGCTTTAAACACAATTGATATTGGCCTTTAAATGTACATGCATAAACATGGCATTCGTTTAAAAGTTAAATTTAAAATATACCAATACCTCATACAACTAAACAATAGGCATGTTTACTCAAGTTTTTTGTATATTAAACCAAACACAACTTTATCTCCATTACTACTAAATTTAAAAAATTAATATTACATATCCAGAATGTGGCTGTGAGTCATATAAAATATTTATGTCCTCTGGGAAATTTCTTAAACAGCTATAGGCTGATATTAGCCATCAAAGAACATGTATCAATAACAAAGTCACAGCCTCTTGTCATATTTGGCATGCTTTAAATACAAAATCAAAAAAGAGACCTTAATTGTAATCAATATTAGTTGTCTGTGTAAGCACTTTACAGAAGTGTAAAAAAACTTACTCTGAAATATTTATGAAAAGCATCTTACAAGAGCTATAATAATAATATAAATGCTTCCACCCTTTCAAAGAAATTCTTTGCCAAAACCTAAAATATAATCAAGGTTTTCACCCCACCAAAATTTATTTTAAGGACAACACACCTCTACATTGATCTAAATTCATACACATGTGTAACCCAGAAGATTTTGGTGTAGCCATTTCCCAGTAAACCATAGAACCATATCCCAGTTAAGCCACCCCCATCATTTCTCTGTGCTGAGAGCTTTAATTTTTAGGTTTATTTTATTTGAGACTGCTAATGCAAATCAAAATTTCCTGACAGCAAGCACTCTTGTTTGTAGGACCTCATGCACCTTGACAAGGCTGCTTCCCTTGACAGCCAAATGAGATACAGCCAACTTATCCCTCACCCCCACAGCCTGAGATGAGACTTGGCAGGGGAAGAATTTCCACTGTCTCTGTTTTTCTGTCTAAAAGTTGATGACACAGATATTTATTTTTTTTATACAGCATTTCAAGCCCTACTGAGAACAGCCCTCTTTAAAAGGCTGCCATTCTTCTTAACTGCTTAGTGTGATTCTAAAGCCAAAAAGAGAGGTTGGTTTTCACTTGTATCACTTGTATTTCCTGATGGTGTTTTCCTGGGGTTTCTTTTTTCTTTTTTTTTCTTTTTTTTTTTTTGCTTTGTTTTTTGTAAATGGAAATAAGAATACCTTGTATATATGTCAGATATATATATATATATATATATATATATATATATATATATAGGCCAGGTTTTGGTAGCAGAATGGGTACAGGGGTGGCATGTCTGGCACCCAGCCAGAGTCAACCCACTACAATCTGAATATTTGCCTTTTCCAAGGCACACAGAAAGGATTTGGAGAGCAAGCTAAGCACCCAATTCTTTCAAGCACCACCCCTTCAAAGCCAGCAGCTGCCTTAGTCCAAATTTACAGCTGCATTTTCAAAAACTCATTTGACTGGGAAGCAAATAAAACATTTGATGACTTATAAAGGATAAGTCTTCCTAAACATCTGCATAAAGCCAGCAGCAGGCCACTGGACCTGACTGCTGCAAACCAGTGTGAACACACAAAAATCACCTGTTGTGGGTTTAACCCAGGTTACAGTGCATAGTTTTAATGTGTGTGTCTGCAAAACCAGAACACACCCCAGAAACTGCTCCCCTTTTTCTACCCAGCATCTTTTTATATCCAGAAAGATTTACATGTAAAGTAATTTTCAAGTCTACCCTGGTGTTTTTTTCCTGTGAGACGCCTTCTTGTGGTTTGTTTCCCATTGCAAGGCAACGAAATGGATAACATTATATTTTAATACTTTAATATACAACGTTTTATTGTTTACTGAAATATTAATGAGTCCTCAATTCATCCTTATATAACAACTGTAGGTGTCTAGACTGCCTGCTTACTTAAAAATTGCTACACTGCATAAATTTAGGTTTTCTGCTACTCTTCTAAATGCATCATTTTCTAATGGGAACTCCTTGCCTCTGATAAATAAAAAGACTTTATGGGTGATTTTCTTCACGTAGCAGCACTCTGAGCACAGGGGTCTTTGAGCCCAAAGACTTGCAGGGATTCATAGGAGGATTTCAGGGTGCACAAAGATTAACCTGATTCCTGCAGTATCCCAGTAAATGTTATGTTCCCACCTTTCACAAATAAGGATATTGCATTATACAAATGTCCTGGTTTGGAGGACAGGTGTCTGCCAAGAAAAAGCAGGAGCCTCTGTTTGAAATTGAGAATGTAAATTCCTTCCTCCAAATTATTATTATAATTTTGAAATTAAGGGGCTCTCAGGCAAAGATGTGTGAATTAGGAATAACAGTTCTTTACTGGGAAAATTAAAATATAAATACAGTATTATAAAAAACAATCTCACAACACTGACAGAGTCAGAATACAACCTGACACCCTGTCAGTCAGTCAGGGTGTTGGCAGCAGTCCCATTAAATGGTGGCTGCATCCTCCTGCAGTGGCAGATGTGGTTCAGCTGGAGCAGTGCTCCTGTAGAAGGTGCAGTTTTCCTCTGAAGGTCCAGGGATGATGTGGAAGGGTCTGGTTTTCCTCTGGAATCCAGTGGAAAGAAAGTAACTTGCTGCCCAAAATCTCAGTTTTTATCCAGGTAGGAAAGACTTGGCTGCTCCCCCTGGCTGAAGCATCTCCCAGTGGGATGATGTAATTTTATCAGTCACACAGTGGGACTGAATGGGCCAGCAGCAGATGATATCTTCCTGGAGGGAGGATGGGTTGTGGAAAAGATGAAGATGATTGCCCCACCTGTTTTTAAAGGTGGCCCATTAGCAGATGGTATGTGCCATGGAGATAAGGGTCACTGCCCCACCTGGTCTCAACAGATGGTGATAGAATACACACTTTTGGTCACATCCTGTATTGCAACCCAAGACAACAAATATGCTGTTTCAGAGGCCACAACTCAAATACACATTTAGCCATGCACTCCAGCAACAAATCTAGCACAAGCTAAAATCCCAGTGGTCCCACATTCGTGCCAAAAATGAAGCCTCAACAGGACTTTAAACATGTGATTGGTGCTAAATCCATAGTGGGCCTTTCTGACCTGAGACCAGGTCAGACATGGGCATGGATGGGCTCTCCCAAGCTATGGGGAGCTGTGGCTTTTCCCTGCTGACATCAGAGGAAGGCAAGAAAGGCACCTGCAAAGGAATTGTATGATTAGATCCAGAATGTGCAGCAGAGCAAGAGTTTCACTCTGGTTTGGGGTTTGGGTTTTTTTTTTCCTTACTAAAAGCAGATAAGTTTTTTTTCACATGGGAAAATTTGAATTTTCAAATTTATCTGTTTAAAAATACTCTCCATTTGCTGGGTGATTTCCACTCCTTCCTTATTCCAATTCTCAAGATGTTTTATTTTTCAGTGCATGTAACACACATGACACATGAAAATTTCACACAAGTTTTCTGAGATTTTGATGGCAAGGAGCATAGAGTCTGTTAACCACCCTATGAGAAGAAAGGCTAAAAACCAGCTACAAGACTTTAGAAGTCAGGGGCCCTCCTTGGTGCTGCTTACATGTTCTGGAGGAACAGTACCTCTCAGATATTTCAGTTAGCTTTTTCTACTAAGAAAAGCTAAAATAGAGACATTTTTTGCCACCTTGCAGGGGCAGTTTTCTTCTGTGAGCACCTGCCATGCTCTTTCAAACTCCCTGTGCAAAGGGAGCTCTGGTTTTGCACGTCCTTATTCACCACCATAACCTCAAGACATGTACAACAAGGAACCCAGTATCTGCTTAGTGAAGAAATCCTCTCCTGGTTTTAAAGCACGGGATTGTTACCTGGGTGCATTTGACACTTTGAAAAGTCAAACAGTTTATTGATATCACCTGAAAATGGACCAAAAAATATAAAATAGGAGGCTCGGACCTCCATGATTTGTAACTAGTAAATCTATTTCCTCTTCTAAAGCACTCTTGATATGATGAAATTCAAGTATTTGAAAGCACTGACCAGATCTGAGAGTAGCAAATTATGTCTAAAAATGTGCCTTTATGAGCCCATCCAGCTCCCACAAAAATCGATACGATCCTGCCCGTGTTTAGCTCAGAGCCTGGAAGACAGATCACCTTCCTGGGAGTGATCCTTCACAACAGAGCTGCCTGAGCAAATAAAAGGGAGAAATTATTTCCCAGCAGACGTGTTCCCTGGGCCAAATGCCCCTTGGTGCTCTCTGCCACACAGGCACAGTACAACTGCCCTGTTTTCCAAAAGCTTTGTGCAGGTGTGTGGGCTGCAGGTTAGCACAGTTTTCACCCCGAGCCTGAAAAGCCTTCCTTCTCTAAAAATATGGAAAGTCAAGAGAGGGACTGAAAAGAAAAAAAAATCTGGCATTGTTTAGGAAGAAAAAAAATAGCAGGAACTTAAAGCCATTTCAGATTTCATGGATAAGAAGAGTGAAAGGGATGCACAGGCATTTTCCATAGACTTTTGCCCCCCACCTCTCTGAGCAGCTGCTTATTTTTTCTGCAAACACTGTTATTCTGTCTACCCCAGCAAGGAGCAATGCTGAGCTCCTCACTGTTTCTAGAATTAGCAGAGCTCATTGATGTCACCTGGAGTTAATGCTGCTGATTTTTAATCCCCTCTGATCTATTTCAGAACCACTGGTTGTGGTGGTATGAAAGTCACTCGAGCTCTGAGTTCACTTTTCTTCTATTTCCCCTGTGGATAGGCAGGGCCCTGCTGTGGAGAGACCTGGAATGAACACTGAGATCCCCTTATGAGTGGCAATCCCTGGATTTTAACAGGGCTGAGTTTTCAATCAGGCCCTTCAGGAGGCATCTTTCTGTATGGCAAAACCTCTGCAGAATTCAGAGGCTTGAGCTGAGCCCTCCACATTCCTTGCTTCAGTCCCTCCCTATCTACAGAAATTTCTTCCATGACACAGTTCTTCCATTTCTTTGCATGACACAGTTTGAACAGCACAGCTGAGGGCCCTGCTAGCCTTTCTCTTCAGAGAATTTTGCATTGTCACTTGTCAGAATTCAGCTTTGGAGCCATTGCAAAGAAGACATTGGAGATAGAAAACAAGAAAAAAGTGAAGATGGTGCTTCAATTCAGAAACCTACTGCAGCCCCAAATTAGCTGGCACAAACCACCTTTTGCAGGAAGAGGGCTGAAGGCTGAAAAAATCCCCTCAGGATGCTCACAAGGATTAACAACAGACTCAGGTGGAGAGGTGGACGTGCTCAAAGGGGTTTCAGTAGAAGCACATTTTGCTTTTTGCTGGCCCCATAAGCCTGCTCTCATTCTTTGTGACATTGGGCTAGAAATTTTATTCACACCTCCTGCCAATTCCTGTTATGTGTGTTAATTTTGGCTGCCTGTAGTAGGGTGTCCTGATGATGACTTATTTTCTGCAGTGCCACTGCCTGTAAGCATTTTGTTGGAAACTCAGCTTCCAAAAGCTAAACAACCTGAGAAGATCAATCCAGGAGACACAGATCCAAAACATGAAGTAGAAAAATGCAGAATTTCCCCCTATGCACCCTATATGGTGCATTTAAAAACCTTGAAGGAGATGTTGCTTAAAGTGACCCAGCAGAACCATGTGGCTGGAATATGAACAAAAATGCACCAAATTAAGGTTGAAATAAAACTGTTCCTGTCATCAGTGGTGTAATAGCAATTAAGGACTGGGAAAGAGTATAAGGGGAAGCTTTAGAATTGTTCACTTGAGACATTAGGACAAGATTATCCTAATCTTCAACTGTGATATCTTCTTTAATGACAGAGGCAATGAGATAAAATGTTTTAACACATTCTTACAAAAAAAAAAAAAAAAATGGGATTTCTTATGGTAGTCTCTAAAAAGCACTAAAACCTATTGCACTTTTGTGGTTGTGATGTTGTTTTCAAACAAAAAAGGCAGCAGCTTCCCAAATCTTGACTCCAGCCTACTCCTTTAGTTCTGCATTCAGCTTTCTTCATTGCTTCTACAAAACAACATCATTCAGTCATATCAGCAGTCAAAAAACATGAATAAACCTTTTTTAAAGTGATTTTTGCTTCACTCAGTTCAGTCCTAATACTCAGATGTTTTACAGTATCTTTGGTTCTAAAATGAAAGTCTTACTTTGGACTGCAGCAGAATTCAGCTTCTTGGGAAACTCTTCCATTGCACAATTGCTATTTCCTATCATAATATTAAATATGTCTTTGAAGACAACTGCATGTACATCAAGTCCCTAAACAGTTCTTTTAAGGCACAAAAGAAGCTGAGGGTTGCACTGAAACTTTTAGATTTGTTATCAAACTTTAAGTGTTTTGCAGCTCAGAAGTCATACTAAATATAAAGGTCAGAGAGACACCCTTTTGTCTTTCCTGTAAAAACACAGCCTTCTCTTCCTAAAAAAGCTCTGAGCTGAGAAGAAAATTAACTCTTTCTTACAAGGATGGTGGTGAGCAAAGTAACAGCTCCCAAAAGACAGCATCTTCTTGAAGCAAAAACTTTTAATTTCACAATATGGCAGGGGTTTTACAATATTGCAAAAAGAATCTTTACTAAAAAAAAAAAAATATTTCATTATGTCACCTTTTACTCCCATATATGTGAAAAATAATGGTGGTTTCTGCTATAAATGGGCAGTAAATTCAGTGTGCTAGGGGCAGATGTCAGCTGGAGGTGTGAACACCAGTTCTTGAACTTGCCAGCATGAACACACCACTTTTAATTTCCCATGCTCAGCCATGTGATGAGCTCAGCTCAGCTCAAGCTCTTAGGCCTGCTGGAGTGGGAAAGGCTGTATCTCAGTAGAGCAGCTGCCCTCCCTACCTGCTCTTTGCTGAGAGAATGAAAAAGAGAAGACTTCTGACTTTTTCTTCCCCTCCTTCTCTGCTTCCTCTCTTTGTGTTTGGTCACTGGAAACTGAGCCTGCTGTGCAAGGACAGAGCTGCTCACCTGCTGTAATTTCAGTAAGACTATCAAGGATGCTTTCCAAAAGCTTGGGAAATTCAGCTGCCCATCACATCTTTGCTTCTCCTCAAACACATTCCTTCAAAAATGTTACTGGTAGGCTACTGTCACAGCTTTTGTCCAGAGACAGGCAACTTGCATACACATAAAAACAATGAAAGAAGGTAATCATGCTTCTCATGTGTGAAGTTTCAAATGGAAGTGGAAACAAAGATAGAACTGCAATTAAATTTCCCCAGGCAACCCCCTTTGTCATTAAAAAAAAAAATTTATGCAGATTAACACTAAATATAATATTCCAAAGAAATTCTAATAACATTAACACAATTTTTTCACCCTTCAAAGGTGATAAATTTATTCAAAGAAGAATTATGTTAAATATGAGTCAGTACTGAAGGCATTTGAGCACAAGTTTTCAAGAACAATATATATGTTGTATCATAAAGTCTATATACTAAATCTGGAGGGCGGCATTTGAAGACAGAGACACTGATTTCTTTTATTTTGGCTGACCTTGTTTTTGATTATAGAATTGACAATAAGCTGTAAACACTTATTATGATAATTTCTGCTGTTTGCATTTTAGTTGTTACCAAGTGCTAAGAATACAGGGTAGACACTTTGATATAAATACAAATCTAATTCCAAAACTAATAAACAAAGTCAGCGGGATATTGTCTAGAAAATGTAATCAAATAATATTCATTATCATCTCCCAAATTTTCCAAGAGTCTGAACAAATCATGTTAAGAAGGTGCAATGCTCTTTTACATTCCCTGCCCATACTTGGCTTTTCCCTATTGAACTCCTCTACCCAGTTTCCAGAGAGAGTCCCAGCCCCCTTTGGGTATCAAAGATAGTCTCTAAAAAGCAAGGCCATGTCACCATCTTCCAGTTTTCTCCCTCACTGAAGCTTGGAGCTGTACTGGGAGCACAGGTTGGTGTGTGTGCTCTCAGCATAATCTTGTCACGTGTGATGGGGCTCGTGTGACAGCATCTCTGGGACAGAGATGTGTGACAGCATCTTCTGGAGCACCCAGCATCAGGCACACACTTTACTTGGAAGTGGACACGTATCAAAAACACCTCCTTTAAACATGACATGTATGAAATAAACACAACCAGCAAAATGCATTCAAACATAATTTTTTTGGCAAAGGAGATTGTTTCTGCCCCTCCCCAGGTTCTGGATAATTACTATTCATTATTTGACATTCTGTTGCTTTTGAGTAGGAGCACGAAGAGCTGTTTCCCACTTAAGTTCTGGAAATTGGGGCATACAGGGGGGATTTTGCCAATTCTACCACTCACCAAAGGGGCTGCTGGCAGCCCAGGCAGCTTCCTTTTTCTAGCCTGAAAGGTTTTTCTCCACTGCTGGAGGGTGTTCCTCCCAGCTCATTAACTCCAAAATGAAATTAAGGGCATCCTCATCCACAGGGTAAATCCTACATAGCCAAACAGTCCTCTAAAATTTTGACACAAATTTTTTCACACAATAGCACTAAAATAATAAAGGAAACAATACACAAACAGCTTTGCTATTTTTTAACAAATTCTTGCCTGATTTATATCCTAAGAACAGTAAACCATCAAAGACAATTCTAAAGTCAATTTGAAAGTATCACCCTTGCTAATGCAATCAGATATCCCTCTGGGTTTTTTTGAAAGAAAAAAGTGTCCCTGCTTTCAAAGGGGAATGCCTCAGCCTCCTCTCCAGCATTTTGCTATCCCACTTCTAATTCCAAGCTCTCCTGCTACCAGGGAGGCACTTTTGGAAAAGGAGAAGAGAGGAAAAAAACCTCAGATGAAGTATATTTAGCTTTTGGGTTTGTTGTTGTTTTGGGTTTTTTTGGTTTTGTTTTTGTTTTCGTTTTTTGTTTTGTTTTGTTTTGTTTTTGGGGTTTTGTTTTGTTTTTGTTTTTTTTGTTTTGTTTTGTTTTTTTGGTTTTTTGGTTTTTTTTCTTTAATAGAGAATTAACAATCACTTCAAACTCTCCTTCCACCAGAGAATGCATTGATCCATATTCAGGAATTGTCTAAGTTGCATTTCAAATCTTCAGAGTGTGTAGCTAAATTTTACTGATGGCTTAACTGGGTAAGTGGGGAACACTGTGGCTATGAGCAACTGTTACAGTGCTATGTAGCATAAAAAGCCATGTCATTCCTGCCTAGATCTACATTCCTGAATGTCTTTCTGAATGGGAAATTAAATGTGCTAAGTGAAGGGGAAAAAAACAACAACAAAAAACAGAAAAAACCCCACAACTTTAATAATGTGCTAATTTCCGAGGGACTTGTGTCAAAGGTTCTCTTGTACACATTCTAGGGTAGTTTTTTTAAAATTGTTTCCTCTTTCTACTTAAACCAGAAGAAAATAATTTTTTAAGTGATGACCAAACCATATACAGGAGAGATACCCAAAAGCCCAGGCCTCTTTAAGAAAATGGTAATTTTGCTTTGTCACTGGTAAACTGCAAAGAACACAGCATCAAACTCTTGCAAACACTTTTAAAAGTTACAAAAAAGTTTTGTAAAAACAAGTTGTTGTTTTTTTTTAAGTTTTACTGAAATACATTTGGTATCAATGGTATCTGAAATATAAATCAATATTTAAAACTAAGTGAATCTTAAAATCCTGCACTTTTCATATAACTGAGTAATAATTTTAAATACATTATAAAACTTAAAATATTTTGGTGATAGCTCATAAATATGAATGTCTAAGCATCTTTTCATGGATAATAAAAATCAGAAGAAAATACAAATACTCCATAATTTTAAATACAAGTTTAATTCTATAGGGCCTAGTTAAGAGCTACACATTACCACACAATTACTTCTATGTGATAAAATACCAAAATTGGTATTTTTGCCTTGTTGTTTTGTCTCACACAATCTCTAGTTGAATCCATTTCCTTCCCTCCCAACCTTTACTTTCATCTCCTGTATCTTCAGATCACTTTCTGTGCATTTGAAGTTGTTCTTGTCGCTCAACAAAATTTGGGGTCTAATACAAGATGTTTGATATAATAATAGAGAAAAGGTGCTTTTCTCCGGGGTGGTACTAAGTAATTTTTCTTTGTGGCTTTCTTGCTATAGAGAAGGAAGCAATAAGCTTTACTGAATTCAGCTTTCACACACTCACTTCTTTATTTCAGATTTTCTATAACCCTCACCAAACTTGATCACATTAATTACCAAGTACCATCCCTTGAAAGCACATGCTGGACTAGCCAGAAAACAGGTTTGGAGATCAGCAGACCTCATTTAAATAACCAACACAGCATTATCTGCTTACCAGGTGTCCTGCACTGTAAATTCATTGGATTAAATCCACCTGACAGCATATAAGGCAGCTGACCCTCGTGCTGCTCATTTGCTTAAGTAACTACATTACTTAAGAATCATCCAAATAAACTTTGCATGTTACAAGGAATATCCTAAATTAATCCAAAGTAGGGGGATTGTTTTAGGAGTATACTTATTAAATCAAAACCCTAGAAACCTAGGGACAGACAACACCATGCCCACTTGCTTAGATTTCCCCTT
Organism: Oenanthe melanoleuca; assembly: GCF_029582105.1. Classification (NCBI taxonomy): domain Eukaryota; kingdom Metazoa; phylum Chordata; class Aves; order Passeriformes; family Muscicapidae; genus Oenanthe; species Oenanthe melanoleuca. Next base: position 97,071,223 of record NC_079336.1, read on the forward strand.
CAAGCTGTGCCACGTGAAATATAACAGCATCTCAAATACAGGGACTATCCTAAGACTGGGAATTGCTTTAGGATTTACATCCAGCTGTGCAGCTTTGGCTTCATGCACAGCATGGTATACAGAGAAAGTCAGTTGGCATTTTTCAGTAACCTATCCTTCCTGAATAGAATCTAACTAATTAAGAGTCAATTTGATTCAATTACAGCATCAAGCCAAGTTCCCAAAAGAAAGAGATGAGGCTGATAAGGCCTTTTGAAAGCACAAAATCTAGACTGCAATTATGTTCTACAAGGCTCCTCTTCTAAGAGTTGAGCTGCCCAAAGGAGAAGGGGGCTTGGCACTTGCAGGTGGCCCCAGCCACACACAACATCCAGGTACTAAAAGTGTCACCAGTATTAGCACCTCCAGATTACTTCAAATACCTGGAGTCACTAATTATCTGTGAGACATTACGGAACAACTACATTTTAATTTTTTTCTCATGGCTGAGATTGCTTTGAAGAACAGCATTTCTTATTCGGTAATATTCTCATAACAATGTGTGCTTCAGTGCTGATTTACATCTCTGAGTGGCTATGTAAATTACACTGCACACAGAGGCTCACATGCCTCTAACACCCTGTTTTCCATTATTCTGAGTAGCCAAGCAATAAATGTGTTTTAATTGGAACCAGAAACAGATACTTGATATGACCCAGCAGTGCCTTTTACAGTGATACTGGGTGGCCGTGATATGCATTTAGATCCAGGCTTCCCTGGAGTTTAGAGGTGAGCATGTGAGCTGTAGCTAAAATTAATATTTCCTTCTTCTGAACACTGAGATATTGAAGCAGAAAAATAATCTTATTCTGTAACTCACCCCTCTGACCTGAATCTTCCCCAGCTAATGAGAGCTGGGGGAGAGACACTCTGCTACTCATTTATTGATGCTGCTCAGAGATAGCAAACTTCATATGGTTGGAAAAGTTGCAAAGGCTGGTTTTGATTTAAAGACATTTCTGGTCCTGGTAACTTTGCCAGCCCATCTTTCATTCATGAAGAGTTTAAGGAAAACCCTCATCAGCCTGGTAAAAGTCCTCAGTCTGACACACAGCTTCAATGATAGGTCAGCCAAAGATCCCCTTTTCTCTAAGGGTTAAGATTAATTATCTCCTCATTATTTTGCAGTTTAAAATGTTTTTAATCTGTATTAAATATCTTTTCTCCTAAATGCTGCCCATCAGGTGCAAGTCATGGGATTCCCAGGTGACCTCTGCAGTAACATCCCAACTGACCTTCCTGAAATCACGTGTGACAGGTGGCAACTCTTTTCTATGTACTGAAGACTTACCCTATCTTCAAGGAATAGCATTTTAAAGACTGGGGGCTGCATAGTTCTCCAGACCAGCACAATGGTCTGCTGAAGACCCACTACATTGCTCACCCTGTAATTAAGTTAATGATAAAATATTAAAAATTTTATCCTTTGGTATTAGTTATTTCTGCTGCACTATTAAAACTGAACTGAAATAGAGTAATACAGAGGAGAATCACTTCTTCCATATATAGAGGACACAGTGGTTAATTTACATGCCAATAATCTTCCTCAGCTGACAGACTGTTGGGTTCATACAGACACATATTGTGTGTTAATAAAAGTCACATCGCTGGCAACATTACATGTGGTTTTCTACTCCTGCTCCAAACTGTTTTGCACACCTCCTTGCAACTCAAATTAGATTGAAAACACTGAAATTTGACATTACAATGCCCAGAAGTACAATTAAACCTGTAAAACTATATCTGATGATAAATCAGTGAAAGTCTAAAAACCCAAGCTAAAGGAAAGATGACCATAACCAAGGGGTAGAAACTTTCTTAAGTTCTCCAGATTTGCACACTGAGCAGCAACACACTAATGTGTAATTCAAAATTATCCTCACATTCCTGAGCTGCTCCCTTAACCTGGATTGTTTTTATTTTCTCAGTGTATTCCTTAAAAAATTATATTTTTCCTTAAAAAACACTGGAGAACTGACATAGCCTATTTTTTTCCCCACACATTACAAAAAGAGATCAGAAAAAATTGCAGTATATTCAGTACTGTAAATATAACCTGAAAAATTGGTGGTGGAACAAATTAGACAAATTTAATTTAATTTTTCACATTTGCTCATTTACCCAATAAACAGAAATGGAACTCAAATTAGCTCATTAGAACCAGTAAGCCAATACATTTCTGTTCTGGAAATTGGCCGTGTTGTCTCACTTATGAAGAGTCATTAAATAGAAATCTTTCTCAAAAAAACCTCTTAACAGATTCCCTTCCCAAACATAACAAGTGAACTCATAAATAGATACAATATTCTAAAGAATTAGAAATACAAATACCTGAAGAATTATTGCTGTTTTAGTCTTAATGCATTCTTTCAGTGCATTCCAACTCCATTAGCATTCAGACTGCCTGGATAGAGCAGGAAAAATAACCTAACAATGGAAAAACTGTACAAAATGTCATTCAGAATGTGGCATTACGTGAAAATGAGGTGGGAGATTCCAAGGTTACCTGACACAAAGCCTGGGGCACAGAATTCATCCAACATCCATGTTAGAAGAGGCCAAATTGCCTGTATGCCCATTTTCAGCACCTTCAAGACCAACAGGAAAAAAAAAAGTCATTCTCATAAAGAAAATACAATTGAAAGTACACGACTCTATTTTTGCACTAAATTTTCACTACAATCATCAGAATTCTTTTGCTTTCCTCCATTCTCCCCCACCCCTCCAAGGCAAAACTAATTTGTCCTTAATGATCAATGCAGTGCTGGTCTAAAAATCAAACACACATCTCCTCCCTAACTTCTACTGTGTTTCATGTAAAACAAATTCTTTGCAATGTTGCTTAGGGACAGGACAAAATATTTCAGGCTCAGAGATGAAAATGAAGGTGTAGCCAGTGATTAGACAAAAGACAAGCACATTTCCCTCCCTTCAGGAGGCACAGCAGTAGAAATCACAAATAAACTTATCAGTACCTGATTTCTTACTTTATTTTAAATACTATCACTATGCCCACACACACTGAAATGTAGGAGTTACTGTAAATAAGAAGAGGCAATCACTTGTGCAAAGTAGTCAGGATTAGCATTAAACTTACCATGGGATAATGTTTAAGAAGCACTTAGAACATCATTCTCTCTGCGTGTTCATGAGAAAATGCTGCTTTTCTTATTAATTAGAAGTTCATCAGATGGGTATAAAAGGTAATTTGAAGCTGTTTTTAGGCCTAGGCATGGGATGTAATGGTCTGAGCATGTGGGGAGTAACAATTTAGGTCACCCAGATCTTGCCAATGCAAACTCCAGGTTAACAAGGGGTTTTAGCTCTGATTTACACCCTAGGTGTAAGCACAGAGTCATAGAAAATACTCCTTATTTACCTTCACCTTAAAGAGGATGTGTAAAATGTTCTTGCTGATACAAATCAAGGCACAAATCAATATATAAAAAACACCCACAAATCCCTGAAAAGAATGAGAAACCCTTTCAACCACAAAATCATTAAGGTTGGAGAAAATCTCCAAGATCACCAAGTCCAACCTTTGACCAAACACCACCCTGCCAATTAAACCATAGCACTGGATGTCACATCCAGCCATTTATTGAGCACTTCCAGGAATGGTGACTCCACTACCTGGCTGGGCAGCCCATTTCAATGCTAGACAACCCTTTCCATGAAGAAGTTTTTCCTGATGTTTAACCTGAACCTCCCCTGGTGCATCTTGAGGCTGTGTCATCTTGTCCTGGTTGTATGGAAGAGGAGGTCAGTCCACACCTGGCTACACTCTCCTTCCAGGGATTTGTAGAGAGTGATAAGGTTTCCTGAGCCTCCTTTTCTCCAGGCTGAACACTCCCAAATCCCTCAGCCTCTCCTCACACAATTTGCTCTCTACATCCTTTACAAGTTTTGTTGTCCTTCTCTGGACATGCTCCAGTGTCTCAGAATCATGTTAAAATAGTAGAAATCTAACTACAGTTTTGGTTTTGGTTTGGTGGGCTGCATTTTTGGGGTTTATATAAGCACATGTCTGGAAAAAAAAAAAAAAAAAAAAAGAAAAACAAACCAACCAACCTACTACTAGACATGTTTATATTAGAAAAAAGTAAAATTCAGATTCAAAGTAGTGGCAGCCAAAACAAGAAGCAAGGAATTCACCTGAAATTGTCTGTGAGGGAAGTTTAGAACCATCTGCTTGGAAGAAATCTTTTAACTCCAGGAAGTCTCTAAGGTGCCAAAGAAAGCTTAGGTTTCACTGCAAGATCAACAAAGAATTAAAACAAAATACAAGTGTATGCATAGCTGTCTAGAAATCACCTGAACTGAAAATGCAGCATTTCTCCTGCTTCAGTTTTGCTTCTAGGAGCATCTCCTGCTGACAGCTGGAGTTGCTGCAGGTGTCCTAGCAAAGCTGCTCACTCACAGGCTCACCAGCACAGGCTTTTGTTAAACATTTCTAAATTCGAGGACCAAATAAAAGGGGGAGGGGGGATGAAAATAATAAGAAAACATATCATTTTACCCAGTAATTTGTCCAAGTATGTGTCTTGTATAACACAAGGAGCATTAAAGGCTGTGGATGGTTGACAGATTCCCCACTTCCCACATCCATTTAAGCTCTCATGGACCTACTAGGCAAAATCTTGCAACTGAAGCAAGGGATCATTCCCAGTTGATAAAACCTCTCCTAGACACTGCCAGCTTTCCCAGAGAGACCAACAAAGAGGCATCACATGACAACATCATGAAATGAGATCCTGCAAACTTCAATGTGCCCTGCACCTCTCAAGGAGGCAAATTTGGGATGAAGGAAGAACTAAAACTGCTCCTACAGGCTCTCTTCAGTTATTGTGAAGCTTGTACAGCAACACCTAAAGGGCCTAAATCTATTCCATGTATTCCACTTTGTTACTGAAAGGCTGTTCAAAATTTCTGTAAACAGGGCTTTTATGGGTGAGAACACAGGTCTAGACAAAATCTCATTAAGTATTACTTACACTGTGTTTTATTATACATTAAATATTTTTTATTCTTTTTGAGAATTGGATAAGATAAGGTAAACTGAAGCCAGTGGTCCCAATAAATGAGCAGTACCACTTCAGGAAAATATCCATGCTAAGCAACTCATCTCAGGAGACTCTAGCAAGGGCAGAAGTAAATTGTCTGTGAGTGAGGATTTTGACAATTGAATCAGACTGGAAAAACAGAAGCACACAGAATTTAGCACACCCTGTGAAACAAAAACCTGCTGGGCCTGGTCATGTCTAAAGTTTAAGTTAACTTCAAGGTTCATCTTATTAAGAAAATATCAAGCATCCCTGGCTGAAAATGACAGATTGTTGAGGGTAACCCCACTGTATTCCATATTTCTTTGTGTCCAAAATTGTTACTGTCTCTTTAAGACCCTGCAGGACACAGATGTATATATGTTATACTTGACATACATTTATAAATTTATAGAGATGACATATGCATATATATAAATTTTAAAGTGGCATTTAACAAATTTTATTTAGTATATATATGTGTGCATACAAATATATATATATATATATATATATTTATATATATATATATATACACAAACACACACACACACACACATATATATATGCATTTTCCAGCAAGATCTGGCTTGAAGGAAAAAAGCTGGTAAATCTCAAACCAATCAGAAGGAGAAATGCTGTATGCAACCCTATTGCTTTGAGGACACAAAACACCTGTATTCAGTAATCCAAGCTGCTTTGACAAATTTCCTGACTACTTCAGTTTCTGAATGCTGCAGTTTCCCCATCAGAAACAGAATTTTCAGCTTATTAAAATTAATCCTTTGCCAACCCACATTCATGAACTAAAACTCCACTTTACTCAGATGCTGGTGATGTCAGAAAACTGAGTTAAGTGAATCTGATGACCAGACTGGTGAGCTGGAGGTGAAAACCATCACCATACAAATAATGGTCCAAAAGGTCTTCCTCAGCATCTTATGTACATTCTGAATGGGGTCCAGCAGCAGAATCTATCTGGTCAGGTCAGGATGCCTGTGCTCTTCCTCATTCCTCTCGTTTCAAGCAGTCACCAGCTCCCCTGATTTTTGGCCTCCATAGGAAGCATCCTGTAGCAGGTCCAAAGTAAGGCTGTGGTTTGGTATAAAACAGACTGAAAAGGAGCAGCAGAGAGAGGGCAGTGGATGAACCTCAGAGTTCAAACATCACACTTCAGAGAGGCACAGTTACTTGGAAACAGTTATGGCTGGAAAATACTGTGTTATACCAGTGTAGAAGGCCAGAAAGATGTAAAGAAATGATGCCCCAAATTCCTGCTCTGTGTACATTTAGAGATGAACAGATGATCAGACTACAGGCTCCATTTCAGAGCTCTTCAGATTGCAGGTCAATGTATTTTATACTTTATTTACAACAGCATGGCAACACTGTTCTAGTGCATTTAATTAATCTCCTGTGGCATTTGTACTTGGTAATTCTGGGCATGCTGCCATCAGTGTAGAAACATCCAGTTCATACATGAGGCATCTTTTACTTCACTTGGTTTGCTCCAAGAAAAAAAAACCTCACAAATACAACTCAAGCTTCCAGCTGTTCCCCTTCTCCCTTACTCCCCATTTCCCCACTGGGACCTCAAAGGGATTTATGCCTGCACAGGCAAACAGGTGGGTTTTTTTCCCTTCTCATTTTCTTTTATTCTTACACCCTTCTATCCAGAGCCAAAGCAAAGCCCACTTTGCAAGCTGTGCTGGAAATTTGACTTGTGCAGGAACCCCAGTGGGAGGGGCCCACTTTTCAATATGGGGTTACAATGGACCGAGGAACAGGAACTAATCAGCTTGATGATGGGGAAAGAAGGAATGCTGGAAGGTAAGATGTAATGTGATCAAAAGCAGTGCAGCTGACAAGTTCCTTAGAAGGCACAAGGCAGAAACAGGAATTTAATGTATTCTGTGCTTATCTTTACAAACACATGTATTTCAGGTAGGAAATAATTGGGAAAAAAAAAAGGTGACTGACTTGGTATTGATATGCAAAAATCTTCCTGTCTTGTCTGGTGCAGATTGTAGGATCACCAACACCAGTACCCACATCAGGAGCAGCACAGCTTCTCCCAGCCTGAGATCCTATTCACCCTGAGAGATTCCTGGAGCTGACACAGATAAAAAAACAAGTGAAAACATTAACACAGAGCACAGTTGGACACCAAAGCAGACAAGAGCAAACAAGATTTGAAGTTAAAGGGGTTGTAGCCAAAACTTCTGGGCTAATTTGAAATCCTTTTTCCTAAACCACATTGAACATAATGTCAGTACTTTTATCCTTGCAAGAATGCACTGTGATGCTCTTCAAGATGGTTTTCTTATCAGCATGTGGCTGCATATGACTCCATGGATTTCTCAACAACACCTCCTATTAGAAAGAGACACTACTCTGAATGTAAATATTCTGATCAATTTTCTTTATGGATTTTAATCCATAATACATCATATTTCAGTAATTATTTGCAGGAACATTCTGTCTAGCTCAGTAAACTTTCATCACTGGAGCTTAATGGAAAAAATACAATTTTTTCTGCCAACAGAAATATTTCTAACCAGTTTTATAGAAGAATAACATGGATTTTCCCAAAATACAGGTGGGGAAATGGAAATTTATTCATAAAATGTTTTGTTAGATGTGTTAAAAATATGTGTATGTTAAACTAACTGGAATAAAAGAGTTTCTCACCTCCCTCTTCTCCCCTGAAACACAGAAGCGGTTTTGCAGCAGGCACACAACAGCTTCATGGTTGCAGTGGACACTTCAACTTAGGAAGCCTGCCGGCTATATTCCAATAAATTTCTTAAAACTTAAAGTTATCATTTTTATTCCTTTTCATCCATAAGAAACGCCTCCATTGTTCCACCCTCCCTCCCTCCCATTTCATCAATTCCTCTCTATGCTTTAGCAGATCATAAACTATTCTAGCAGGTTCAGGGGGGTTTGTTCAGGTTTCTTTTCTAAGGACATTTATCAACCTCTTGGAAATTTTCCACGCTGGTCAGGAGCTCCTTGGCTGGGCACCACAAGGTTGCTGCCCACGCTCTTCCTCCTCCTGAAGTGCAAGAGGGAAAGTTGCCTGGCTGATTGCTGTTTGTGGCTGCTTCAGGGACAGCAAGCCTCAGCACTGTGAGACCATGACACAATAACCAACTCTCCATAGGGAGAAATATTCCAGCTGACTGCCCTTTTCCCCTGAAACAATAGCTTTTAGAATGTGAATATATTTTAGGATTGACAACAACTGTGTTTGCTCTTTACATTTCAGTCTTTTGTCTCCCTAACCCCAAAGAAAGAAAAGCAATTAGAGAAAACATATTTGGAGCTATCATGAGATACAAATAAAAATCCACTGTACGACAAACAGTGCCTGGCTTCTGAGGAGCAAGAGAAACAAACTCATGACAGAATGAAAGACATGAAAGACATATTCATATTCTGATTCAAACTGCACAAGCAAAGACATCTTCCTGCCCTAAAAGAGATCTTGTAGACACAAATGTGAGTAGAACCATACCCTGGTTTCATTCAGAAGGCGCCTGCCTATTTCCACAGGCAGATATTGTCAGTCCTGAGGAGTGATTACAATACTTGTAAGCACTGGACTCATCTCAGGAAACCCACCTCCTGCCTTGACACCCAGAACACATCTATTGGTGCTGCCAAAATTGCAGTTGTGTAGCTTGACAGAAATGCTCTGAATCAAAGACAGCTCAGAGCCTGAGGCTTGCAAAAGGCAGCACAGACAATGCTAATGCAACCACAGGGCAGCACAAGCTGTGGTAACAAAGGGCTGCTGCTTCCCTTGCAGCTTCTCTGCAGAGCTGAGGGGTTTGCACAAATGTAATGCAGATCACTGGGTTAACATGCAGAAAAATTATTGTATTGCACCGTTTTTGAACTGTGGAGAATGTAAATACTTTTACTAAATACACTCTGAAGAAAGAGCAGGGTCAATTATCACTAAAATGATAATTTTTCTTTAAGGAAGGAGTCTTTAATGAAAACCACCTTAATCCACTGTAGCGGTTTTCAATTTCTTAGATTCTGCTGACACCAGGTGGCACAAAGGAAAATAGTCTCAAAACAATAAACATCTCTGGTCCTGCTTCAGCAGCCAATCACACCTCACCATGTCTGAGTCAAGATTTGCCATTTTTATTACAACAAATCAAATACACTCAAAGTTTTAGAAGAGATGCCATGGAAGGCTTTTACAGGTTAATAACATCTGCCATATGAACTGTTAACCCCCAAGTACTCCAACCTTTTGCATACAGGTGTGTTAGTGCAGAAGGATTAATAAAAAGACTTACATATGCTCTATATAGCCAGAGGCTTTTCAACCACCCATATAAAATGAGTCCCAGATCTTAACAGGAAAAAAATTCACCATCATACCTCATCTGGCACTGACCAACATCCCCCAGATAACCTAAACTCAAGAGGAAAAAACACTTTTGCATTAATAGCAAAGTACTCTCTTAGACAAAGTGCAAATCTCTTCTCCTTAAGTCACAACTGAAACACATTCCCCATACATCAATATATTAACAATATATTTATTAAATCAATAATAATTTTTTGGCATGGAAATACAAGGAGCAGCTCTAAAATATAGGGTATTAGATTAAACTCACAAAGAACAAAAACATATTCAGATATTGCTGGCTGCAAGTACTAAACTATTTATTAAATCAGAGAAGCTCTCCAAAAGAAATCATCAACGAGAAATAAAATATGTGGACCATTCCCTAGTCCAGCCTGACCTTTTGAAGCACTTGGTGTTAACTGCCATTCCCAAGCAGCCCTTGACCAGAGATTAGTGGGTTGTTGATAACACCTGTGGTGCAGGCAGAGCTGTTGAGACCCCACCATGCTGTGGGCTCTCTTCAGCCCCTGGCACCACTTCTCCATCAAGGCCATGCTGCTCTGACCTCAGTCCCATTTACATCTCTGGCTTCCTAAAATATCCCACGCATCATGTGGGCACCATGTGATGAGGTTACAGGGGAAATAGGGGGTTTGAGATGGGTTTACACCTGCTCCATCAGCCCTTCCACGCTGAGCGTGGGGACCAATGGTCAGCCACAGCTCAGTATCTCCATGGTTTATTTTCAGACCATTGTCAAAAACCCCTCAAGCTACAACCTGGCTTCTCATCCCTTTGAAAGAGCTCAGCTTTGAGCCATTTATGCCAGGGTGAACAGGTGGCCAGTTTTCATAAGGACTGGGATTTGGCCTGGCAAATCATAGACTGGGGAGAGGACAGGGTGCTCTCCTCCTAAGGCATTAGGAATAGAATGACATTGAGGTTGGTATGAGAATGAATGTGTACTCCAGAATACAGAAAGGTGACCAAGCTCCATTGTATTTTCACAGCATCTGCTCTGACTCCTGCCAGGACCCTGCCATCTCAGTTCCACTTAGAGTCAAATACATGCAAAGAGTTTAGGAATCTCATTCTAAATTTTCACCAAACCTTTGCTGTCTGCATAGGCCATAGTTACATGCAGCTGAGCTGACAGAGAACCATTTCTAAACACTCAGGTGAAAAATCAACCAAAAATGGGCATTTCTGGGAACATTATGGGACTACTTGGGGTGGACTGGCAGCCAGAGAAGAGCAGACACTTCACACCAGCTGAAAACCTGCTTGGGGAGCTCTGTCTGCCCTTTGCTGGGCAGGTACTGAAAGGAAGCAACTCCACTAGTCAGAGTGCGGATGCTCCATGAATGAGCATCTCTGTAAATGAATTTTTAATTAACTGCCCACACTTCTAAACTATGAGCTTAGCTACTGGGTACTTGCATCAATAGTCATGTTATTTTGACTTTGATTACTGTATTTGCACCCCAAAATAAAATACTCTGATCACTTCTTCAAAAAGCTTCGTAGAAACATCACTTATTCTGACTGTTCCATTCTTAAAATCCTATTTTTCAAATTCTCATAGCCGCTAGAGCCAGTATCTATATGGAGATGTTGGAAAAACACCTGCAAAAGTTTTTTAGTGTGACAATAATTGTATTTTCTGGTTTTTTAGCAGTCCATGACAATTAGCAGCACATTTTCTTTAGAGGTGTCTTCTGTTGAGAAAACATTTTTTTCCTAAGAAATTCCAAGCAGAGGAACAAGAGACAGGAATTCACGTCTTCTGGTTTTTGCTTGCAGCTCTCTAGAAGCAGAAAAATCCATGGGATAAGTACCCTATTTCAAAGCCATGTAACTGCACTTGGAAAAGTGGCTTTGCCGAAGATTTGCTGCTAGAATAAGGCAATAACTTTCTTCAAAGTAAACAGTACTTTTAAATTAAGTGGGCTTGGCTGGTTGGTGTTTTTTTTTAAACTAATTGTGATGCTTAAAAATATTCTGGGCACAGGACAACAGGAAGCATCTGTCCCAAACATACAGTTTTCTTTATATTGCATATAATGGTCAGATGGAAAATTATGTCATTCTTAAAGGTAAGACTAAGTGTAACACCCACCTATCCTGCCCACTCACCATTCCTGTTCAAATGCCAGCTGTGTAGCTTGACAAATTTTTACTTAAGCCTCATGGTTTTTAAAACACATCAGGGTACAGTTCTAACTCTCCTATCTTGGTTTCACTGGTACTTTACAACCAGCCTACAAGTTAAAAAAATAAAAACCACAGTGGTTACATGATGTGCAGCATTGGAGCTGTGATGTGCATTTGGATTAAAAACTCCCAGCAGTGAGTTATTCCTACAATCAGGGAGACAGTGTGCATTCTGGCTCTGATGGCAGTCACAGCAGGGGTCCAGGGCAGATTGGAAGGGCAGACCGGGGGTATAGCAAATATAAAAGGCACCATCACCTCTGAAAGAAGTGTAACAACCTGCAGTCTTTCATTTCCCCCCAAAGCTTCCTTGGCAGTTTTGCAGTTCTCCTCAGCTCTTGTTGTTGGCTGGCAGTTTCCAAATGCTCTTCTGCTTCCCATGGATCTGACAGAAGTGTCAGCAGCTCTGGCTCCAGTAGGTGGAGCAGCTGTGTGGCATTTTGATAGCCACTACAAAATAAATTACTTAGGTGTGTTAGAAACAGCAAAGATTTCAGGTCAGCAACCTGACTTCCAACCTTCCACAGGAAAGGTGGATGAGTTGAGGCAATAGGTGTTCCTTGGCCTACAAGTTTAGCTCTGTGTCCCCCCTCCTTGTTACACCCAGAAGTCACTCAGGGAATGCAATCCACAAACACCAACAGGCATCATTTGTTTAATAAAGTCTTTTCTGTTTTTAAAAAAGTTTACAAGACAGATGTGTTCCACATGATAAACAACTAGAGGTTGATCTTCCTTTGTAATAACTTAGTCCATGCAGAAAGACTGGACTGCCTAACCTGATGTTAGGCAGCAGCTAACAATTTACCAAAAAATGCACAGATCTGCACACTGCAATGGAAACAGGTAGCACATGACACCACAGAGTCAGAATCAATACACAAGCCTGCTCAGAGAATTTTCAGAATTCAAGTGTAAGTTTAAGGAAAAACCCTGATTTATTCTTTAAATGGAGCTTATGTACTGAGAGTGAAATGTCCCGCTACAATCTCCTACAGTCACCCTTTACTCAGCAGCCGTGTGAGAACGCATACACAGAAATGTCACAAATCCTTGTCACTACTGACACTACACATTTACAGCTGAATCTGATAGCATTGCTTTGGTTGGTTCAATACAGAATGATCGGTTTCTAATGTCTCAGCTCTGCTTTCCCATTTTCCATCCTTTTCCCAAGTCGTTGAGGAGTGTTGCTGAGGTGAATGTTGGGTCTTTCTTCAAGAATTCAGGGTAGCTTTTGTGTAAGAAACTGTGGGAGGCAAACAAACAGGAACATTACTGTAGGTAGAGCAGAAATACAGCAGGATTCCTTCAAATCCCACAGAGAGAAGAGGTTATCTGTACACCACACTTTAGAGATGTTCAGCTCCTTAGAAATCATGTTATTTGGAAAGACTGGAATGACCAAAGCACTCCAGAAGGCCTGCAAACCCTCTAAAATGTTCTTATTTCAACACAACCCAGAAAAGGTGATTGGATAACCTTGCATAGAACAGAAATCATTACCCACTGTCTGACCACCTGGGAAATTCACGGATTTAAAAATGAAAAAAAAAAGTAAGGAACTTTGTGAGCAATAAATGATGCTGAATTACACAAATCATGGCCAGACTAAACTCTGGGGATTGGAAAATGAGAGAAAGGTTAAACCTTAATTTTGCAAAGCTGTTAATAACTAAACTGCACAGCCAGCTCAGGGCTTCAGTGTGCAGATGAGGATAATAACACTTTCTTGAGAGCTTTGAAAAGTCAAAATCATCAATGTGGCTTTTTGGGGGCAGGTAGAGGGAGGGAAGGTAATGAAAGCTGTGTCCTGAAGGTTTAAAGCTGACTGGAAGAGTATGATAAACACATATCTACATAGGCAGATAATCCATGACAAAGGATTCAGGTCTATATTCAGTCTCATTCACTGATGTCTAAGCATGTCCTGCAGGTCAAGAGCCTGAGGGGAGAGAAGATCTGCTGCTGAGGCAACCCTGGCTCTCAATGCCTGCCCTAATGTCCTTATTAGATGGTAAAGGTCTATAAACAGCTTGTGACTAACTCATCCCAGGAAAGAACAAACTGAGGAGGGGCAGGTAAGAACCATGAAAGGAAGCTGCAGCTCTGCCCTGAGCTGTTTTCTACCTCCTTGCTGGGGACTGTGCTGTATTTGGGCTGTTCCAGAGTGAGCTCCCTGCTGGGTGAGGACAAACAGAAATATAACCTTGTATCTCTGGGTATCTGAAGAACACATGGCAGGATTCTGAGCTAAGTTACTGCTTTATTACCAGACCAAACTTTCAGATTTCCTGAGTCAACATGGAAACAGCCACAACTGAGCCAGACCCACAACTCCAGCCAAGCACACAGCTCGGAAGAGGTTTTCACCCACCCCAACATTCCGGTGTGTGCAACTGCAGATGGGAGCAGAGGTTGTAAAATTTATAAAACCAGCAAGATTATAAAAATTCACCTTCCAGCACTTCTAATGCCACTCTGCATGTGCAGGTTCAGTAAAAAGGCAGGGGCCAAGCATTACAGAGGAGAGAAGCCAAACCTGAGGCCTGCCTTGGATGAGCTAAGGCTCTCTTTCTGAGGACACATCTCCTTCTGCTCCGCTGCTGGCACTGGGGTCATCCTTGTTTCGGGGGGCATTTCTTTCTCTACTTGACTCAGAGGGCACCTTGGTTCTGGTCTTCTCTTTTCTTTGTTGCTGTTTTTCAAGTTTTGTCAGCTGTTCACAAAGTAAGGAAAAAATACATCATGTAATAAAACAATTTCAGAAGTCTATTTCTACAAAATTGTAAATGTGAGCATTTGTATAAAACTTGCAACTTAGATTCACAACACCAATACATGTATCAACAAAACAAAAAAGAAAAAAAGAAAGCTGAAGGCTAAGATTTTCAAAGATTTAGAAAAGACAGTGAATTATCACCATAAGATAACACGATCACCCCAAGTACAAAAGAGAAGTGGTTTATTTATATCCGTCTAGCACAAGGAATACAAAAAATACATTCCAATTGACTAATCTGAATGCATTTTTATTAATTACATTGCAAATGACTTCTGAAGTTTGGATTGCCAATTACAAACACAGGCAATTGCTCAGACAAAATGAGATATTTCACTGTCACATCCAATGACATAAAAGAGCTATTCATCAGCAATTATTTGCCTAATCTCTTCCTGCTAATATCACATTAAACACTGCAGGATGGTTCAGTTATCTCTTCTTGCTAAAGCTGAAAGCACAAATATAAAAACCCCTCCATCCCTAACCCTTAGTTCCCATGCTACAAACAAATCAACAGATTTTTGACAGCAAAAAAAGATTGCAATGGGCAGGGAAGAGGAAAGAGAACAACAATTTAAATCAGCTCTTCCTCATCACTTTGCATGATGGATGTCTTAACTCCACCTCTTCTTGGAATTTCTATCAGCTGAACATTGCTGAGACAGGAGTGCGAGCTATATTAATTCTTTTCTGTCTCTTTCTTCCAATTTCCTTTCCTCCAAGTTTTGGATGGGTCTGGAGTTTGAGAATTTGAATGGGTTAAGTCAGTGCTTTGTGAAATGTTTTGTGCTAATTGGATGTTGCTCTAAATTTTTGCCAAAGTTGTCTGATTTTCTGAAGGTTGCCAGTGAAGTTTCTGTTGTTTTGGCCTCTTGGTAATACATCCTGTTGGAATTTCTCCCTTGTGTCTAACTCAGGGAACATGAAAAAACCCTAAGCCTTTTTAAGAGGCTCATCAAGAGAGTTTTGGGCCTTACACTGCCAGAGAAAGTCTAAAAACCAGCATCCTTCCCTGTCTTCAGAAACTCTCCACTTCCATCCAGTCATCCACATGCAAAAGCTCCCACATGACAAGAAACTTCACTAAAGGCAGGGGGTGCTCCAGACTTATTAAAAACATTGTTAATGAGTCATGATTAAACAACAGCTTTAATGAGGAGGAAGAATAAAATGTGAAAAGCTGTTTTGCATTACACACACACAACCTTTCCCAGGACAGCAGGCAGCCTTCAACAGGTCATGGAATTGAAGAATACACAGGAAGGACAAGGTCCTTGTACCTAATGGAAACTGTACTGCTTCACAACAGGAATGCTACAAATTTGCAGAGGATACACATCATCTTTTCCAGACAGACTTTAGGGGTCACTTACTTGTTTAGGATCAACAGTGGCTGCTGGGGACTCCAGTTCTATTGTTACAGGACCATCATTCTGGATGTGGACCTGCATGTAGGCACCAAACTTGCCATCTGAAAAGGGTATAGACAGCAAGTGCTCAGGGACCTTGGGAGGATAACACACCCCAAAGTTTTTACCAACTGTGACACCAAAAATAAGTAAAAAAATACATAAAAGGACAGGTAACTATTGAACTACAGAAAGCTACTAAGAAAAAAAAAAGTGTATGTGCACCCAGGAATGTTGTAGCTTAACACTCAGAGAGGATAAATACAAAGCTAAGTAGAGAAATGCATAAAACAAACCAAGTCTACAGGTAACAACAGTGTCCACAGTTCAGGATAAGCAAGATAGCTCTCATTAGCAGGAGATGACATTTTAAAGGATGTTAACAGCTCAGCCTAGGGATCCACTTGATGTTTTGAAGAAACTTTGTATTTAGGCAAGAGGTAAGAAGACCTGGTGCCTACTCTGAAGCCTTTGACAATGGAATATTGTAGAGCAGGGGATACTGGGGTGCAGCTCAGTCCCAATCTGCTACAGCCATTTCTACATTCCTGCTTGCAACTCAGGCTGTTCTCTGAGAGTTACATAGATGTAACCTACACCCTGTGACCACAAAACCCTGTCAAAACTAATGCATCTTTCTTTAACAAAATAATAAACAAAGAATATTATCTTAAACTTTATTATTGGGAGCACAACTTTTAAAATTGCTCTCTACAATCATACCATTCCTCTGCTGTACTTCACTTACAAAAAGGACTGGTCTTTTCCATTTCCCATTCATGTGGACCTAAAAACAAGTAAACTCCACAAGCCCTTTTTCCAGAGGCTAATACAGTGGTCAAATAAACCTCCACCTTTACCAGAACACTCCACATATTCCCATGTCATAAGCACTTTCTATCCTGTTTTGGCACCAGAATTACTATCAAGGAACACCTTTCTGTAACAGTTCCCTCCCATTCTCCTCACCCATTTAAATTTCTAGTTACTGCTCTTCATCTTTCCCAACTTTAAGACTTCTGGATGGATCAATTCATCTTGCAACATCTTCTGCAATAAAGTAGAATCCTATAAGTATTACTAAAGTGGCAAGTTCATTCTGCTGGACACCCATCTCTCCAAATTTCTTGCCTCTAAAAACCCAGCAGCATGCCTTCCTCAGATGAAAGATCTTCACCTGACATGAGTCAGAGAAGCCAGATCTGAGCTGTAAAGACTTGAAAAAGAGGTATCATTTACTTCTAGAATACTTTTGTACATATTTCAAGCCTTATGACCTAGAAATTTCACACTAGTTTTATACTTCTAAGCTTGTCTACTTGGAAAGTTATTCTTAATTAACCTCATGTGAATACTGTTGCTCCAGATAAGAGCACTTATTCTGAAATGACAATACTCACAAAGGGCATTAATCAGGCAGAATAATTGTGCTTTCAACTTGTACCAAACCTTAATCTGAGTTAAACTCTTCCTTGTGGAACAATCCTCTCATATCTACTTAGATATTACTACTAAGGGAGCAAGACATTTCACACTCCTTACCATGTTAATCTTTACTACCTCAGAAGACTAAATCCACACTCAAGACAGAGAGCAAAGGCTCTGAAACATAAGGATGAGCCTTGGTATGTCTGGTATATTAGCTTGCACAACAAGAGTGCTCAGACCTGAAGCCACCAGCTCTGCTCCTCAGAGGTGAGTGAGATGTTTAAGAACACAAGAAAGCACTGAAGCACAACAAGCAAGGACTTCTGATGCAGCCTTTTATTTCCTAGATGTGGATGCCCACTGTGCTAAACTAGGAACCATGGCTCTGAACCTTCTCCAAGATCTTGTTTGTCAAGTGTCCCACTGCTCTTGGTGTGAAAGAATGATCTGTGCCTCTCTTTGGGGAACACTTCCCACTCTTGAGCTCCTGGCCAGCAAGCTCCAGGTAGACTATGGAGCAGAGAGGAGCTGCCTGCCCAGCACCTACAATTTTCAACAGCAAAATCCTCTACTGAACACAAACTGGAACCAGAAAACACAAGGCTCTTAGGAGATAGGACAAGACCTTTACTCTAATCTCCCCATAACTACAACTGTTGTGTGTGTGCCTGTGTGTATGTAGGTGAATTGCAAGTACAGATTTTCCAGACAGCAAAGAAGCAAAAAAAAAAAAAAAAAAAAAAAAAAAATCAAAAAAAAACCACGAAACCACTGGCAAAGCAATCAGCACAGCAGAAAATTCGACCTAAGAGAATCTTAACAGACTTGGGTGCAACACACCATAACTGGCACAGCTTAATAAGAAAGCAAAATCATAAAATGACAGGTATTTCCACTACTGCCAGCAGTTTTAAATGTTGTCTGACACAATAGCACTCTTGGGTTTCCAAATCTGTGCTTTTAGCACAGAAAAAGCAGAAGTGAAAGCTCGTTTTGCAGAAAGCACTGGCAAAAAAAAGTGCCAAAATAAGGGCACTTAATATTCATTTCAGGTACATAACTGCTATTCACTGAGAGAAGGAATTCAAAAAGCTGCAGTCAAAATATAAACTGATTGAAAGGGTACCAGAAAAGCATTCCTTATCAGGAACAAATGTTGGAAGAACATATCAAACTAGAAAATCTTGAAAAATTGATATTTTTGGGCACATGGACATGTGTGCATTTCACTTTATCTCCTTGGAAAGCACTGGAATAATTATTCTAACCTAGAGTCAATAAGAAAATTAGCCTCTAAATCTTTCCCCAGCTATCAGTTTTCTGTCTTTTTTTACTTTTGTACTCATAAGGAAAGTAAGGCCAACCATTATCTATTAACAGACACCATTTAAAAAATAGTATTTTCTAGAAGCTTGTCTTCTGTCAAGTGTAGCAAAAAGTCAATCTAAATATGAAAATTGACAGAAAGCACTCAGAAAACCAAACAGAAAAAATTGAGTGTGGACAGAGCACAAATGCACAGGGAAGGCAGGCATTTTCTGGTGAAGAGAAAACTGTTCCACACATGATACAGAGTTGAGAAAAATGAGTCTAAATCAGAAGCTGTTCTCAAGTAGCACATTACACCTACCACTGTCACAATTCCATTTAACAGGATGTAGAAGTGACAGATGGAACTGTGCTGTCCATCACACACTGGTGACACCTTTAAGCCTTATAAACACACTTCAAAAAAATGCTCCTCTTGGGTTAATCTATCTATACAGCACAAAACATCCAGCCTTGGGGGGAGCCTGACCTCAGAGTTTGTTCTCATTGCTGTAGCCTCTCTGGTCTGCTCGTGTTGTGCAGCCAAAAGGAATACAAGAATATCTACACATCATCCAGAGGAAGGCCAGGAAATGGCTTGGCTAGAGGACGACTGGAGTGATCACCCTGCAGACAGGTTCTAGTGAAAACATTGTTAACATCCCTTCAGCTACAGAAAATTACAGAATAAAGAAAGCAACAATCAGGAAAGAACATACACAAGAAATGTCCACTGGTCACAGTGAGGACCTTACCAACCTTCTGTCCTTACCTTTAATAAGCTCTGGTTTGTAGGCTTTCCTTAGCTGCTCTAGGAAGTTGTTATAAAAAGACTCTGCCTGCTCCGTGGGCATTGCCATGTGATAGTCAGGCTTGTTTCCCTTCAGGATGCACTGGAGAGTAAACTGGCTCACACACAACACTTCATACTGTTTATCCATCACACTTTTGGACCAGTGCTTCCCACTTTCATCTTCGAAGACTCGCAAGTTCAAGATCTTTCGGACCCTAGGAGGAGGAGAAGATCATTCCTAAACTGTCCCATGTAGGATCAGCACATACCATACAGAATGAGGTAACAGATGGGTATTCAGTGCTCCTCCACACAACAATGTACCCTCATTCCCACCCATAGGAATCTCATCCCATTAGGCAGAGAGAGCCCTTATGCAGTTACATAACAGTGTCAGGTCATTAATCCACACCACCATTTTAGAGTGTGGTACCAGGACAGAATAACTGCATGTTACACAGCAACATAAAGATGGCACAGGAAATAAGAAAGCTCACTCTTTACTATCTGCTTTTATCTGTCACAACATTATTTAATGTATGAACAGCTTTGGGAATTTTAATCCTCCCACTGCACCAGGAAATAGCATTCAGTACAAAATGAGATCATCCTAAACAGCATTTAAAACTGTGGGATTTTGTTTCCAATCATGATTCACATATACTCCTCCTGCTTTGTCACTTCCTAGCACTATTCCCAAACCAGGCCCCACAAGCCAGATGACGACAACACTTTTTCATCAGGATGAGAGAAGGAATCCAAGGAACAGAGCAGAACTGCAGCTGGCAGCAAAGTGTTTTGAATTTTGGGCCAATTTTCTAGAGATAGGGGACAGAACTGGCTGGCTCAAGGGGACCTTCACAAGTGGATCCTGAAAAGCAGCAGGCAGCTGCAATCCAGTCCATGTCAGGACTTTGACTGATTACAGGACTGCATCCAAGCTATTCTCCTGTCTTTGGTTTCTTCTGGCTTCTCCACACCTGCAGCATCAAGGGAGCCTATCAAATGCAAAGTGTTTCAACTGCAGCCATCAGCCACGCATTTTGCACTGCACCAGAGGTGAGGCAGTCAGTGTAAGACAAAGCTGAGACTTCGTTTTGGTCTAGCTTCAGAGCTTTGCAATGACTAAGGCACAGTCATGAGAACATCCTTGCCAACTTGTGTGTGTCAACAGCAAACAGAATTAACTCCTGAATGAAGTGGATTGTTGAAAGCATCCGCTGGAAGGCCCCAGCAGAAGATTTACATCATCATCATGCTCTGCTCTCCTCATAGAGATGTTTGTTGTTTCATTTACAGGATTACTAAAGTTTCCTTTAATAGGACCTGAAAAGCCTGGTTAAGCTGCTTTCTCTCACTCCTTTTGCCCAGATGCTGGCTTCCTGCCCTTCCTGTGTCAGCCATCCCAACAACCTGGTGCTGAGAGCACAGTAGCTACAGATCTCCTGCCTGCAAAATTCAGAAGCAGCTTCCACATCCACCAAGGTAGGGGTGGGAAGCAATGGCAGAGGATATGTTACACACTGAGGGAGGCAAACAGTGAGGCAAACCAATGGAGCATGTGAGAATAAAAACCCCTTCTTCCTGACATCAGTCAGCTCCACTACCTGTTTCCTTTTTGCCTTTGCAAGGACTGAGGTCAGCCCTAGAGCAATAACAAGTGCAAAAGAGACAGAAGAAGCCCCTGGAGAGCTCTCTCTTGCATGTGTTTGCTGCCTGAATCCTGCTGCTCTGTGGCCATGGAACAGATGGCCAGAGCCAGTCCCTCAGGCTGCCAGAACTGATTCCTGTTTGCAGACAAGCAACTGACAAGACTACCCTGCCTTTAGGAAGAACAAAACTCATGTGCAAGCTGAAAGGAAAGTCTGAGGATTCTTATAAATCCTACCCTTGAAGAATGGGTTTCTTTTTGACTCAAAAAGGACAGACACTTAAAAAAGTCCGCTCGTGATAAAGCACACATAGCAAAAAACAGCAACACATTTTTCTCAATGGAACATGAAGAGAAAACTCTTAAGAAACCTGTATTCAAGGTAAAATCTGAAGAGGAACTAACAGGCAAACCTGAATTTCCCAACAGGAACAGCTGATTTGTCTGGCTACTGCACAAGTATCAGCAATGGAAGAGTACAAGGCAAAAGGAAGGGAGTGACTTACATGTGCTCCAGCTCTCTTTGTGTATCTTCCAAAGAAATGCCCAGCAGCACACAGAGGCCTCGTCCTATTGAACTGATTTGTTCACCACCCACTGGAGAAAGGAGAGAGGGATAAGAAAAATAAGGCTAAATGTACTGTCATGCTTTATGGCACAAGTTAGGACTGGTTTCAGCTCTCCAACCACTAAAGAAAACAGCATTCCAAACCCTGTTTCCTCTGTCTTAAGTTTGTAGATTTGAAAGATCGCACAGAAGCATTCTTTCAGAAGCTTTCCAATGTCACCACTTCTTTATGAGATTGGGTTACTTACTCCAGCCTTTAAAAATACTGTATAAAGATTTTTATACTACAATTGGATCAATTGTCCTAAACAGAAAGGTGGTAAAACTGTCCCCAATCCTTGAAAAATTATCCACCTGGCTGATGCCACTAAGTGCACTCAATTTCTCTACTCCACCATTCCCTTCATACTTTGCATTCTTTTTAATGATAAGGATCTGATAAGAATACTCATAGATTTCTTGAAACGTGACTTTCAATAACCTGCAAATTCCACCCTCCCAATTGGGAAAACAACCCCTTTAATGACATTTACAATAAAACACAAACTATCATAGATCTGTTGTGTTTTCCTAAGAAATGTCTTAAATTAATTAAGTTATGTTATTGTGGTTGACCCTGAGATCACTGTAGTAAGAATAAATGCAGTCTTAAAACTGAGATAAGCACCAGTTACCCAGCTGTTAAAATTGCATCGAAGCTCATGACTGGGACAAAAAGCTCCAAACATCCCACAAAATGAAGGGAGATCAGGCCTCCAGTGAAAGCTGAAAGTGTCTGCACACTAGTGGCTGGATCAGGGTGAGTTCTCCAGTCCAGAAATTTATTCTGCTAAGTACAGCAGTGTCTCCCAAACTCTTCAACAGCCAAAACCAGAAGTTTAAATTCCCCCCAGAAAAGTGGTACTAAGCCAGCAAGAAGCCCAGCACTAACAGGGTGTGCCCAGCTGTGCCACAGTGCCAGCGCTGACACACAGACAGAGGCTGTTTGATAACTTGAAGGCCACCCTGCTGCTCACCGAAGACTCCCACAGCAGGCACTCCCTGCCTCACGGGCAAACTTCTTAGAGATCTGAAGCACCCTGAGCGCAGAAGGTCCAAAGCAGCGCAATAGCAGGGACATTCCATCAGGACACACCGCTCCCATGGGAAGCGGGCTACACCCCGGCGAGCAGCGCCTGGTGGCAGCGCCAGTGACACACGCAAGCAGTGCAAAAAGACGGCCCAGGCTGCACTGTCAACATGCCTGCGATGCACTGAGTGTGACTGTGACTAGTGCCAGCGCACGCAAGGCACGGGCAGGGACACTGCAATGGCACTGCCACCACACGCACAGCAATGCACGGCCGTGACCGGGGCAGCCCCGCTGACACAGCACCAAGGCGGTGTCACAGAGCTCAGGAAGCGTTCGGACACTGCTCTCCGGCACACGGTGCGGCTCTTGGGGACGTCCTGCGCAGGGCCAAGAGCTGGACTACACGATCCTTGTGGGTCCCTTCCAACTCGGAACACTCAGTGATTCCGTGAACACAAGCGAAGCAAGATGACTGCGACTGTGCTGCCAACACAAAGGCGCTCCAGGAGGCACCGGCAGCGTGACCGCCAGCCCACGGCTGCCAGGCATGGCTGCACGCAGAGCCCCGCAAACACCCCACACACACGCACCCCACGAGGGCCGGAGCCCGGAGGAGCCGCAAGCGAGCCGAGCCACGCCAAACCCACGCGGGGGAGCAGGGGGAGGGAGCGCCCGCACACGCCCCCACACACCCACGCCCACACCCCCACGGCCACACGCGCAGCCCCGGCCCCGCAGCCCCGCGCTCGGCACGCACTGACCTGTGACGCTGGCCTGGGCCACCCGCTGCACGATCGCCTTCATGGCGCAGCGCAGCGCGGCCGGCGCCGAGCGGGGACAGCGGCGGCGCTCGCAGCGGCCGCTCCCCCGCGCCCCGCAGCAGCGCCCCCTGGCGCCCCGGAGGTGCCGGCACCGCCGCCGTCCATGGGAGAGGGACAGGGGCCCACGGGACAGGCGCGTCCGGGTGTTTGGACTTCCTCTTATTGCCTATAGGGATTTGGGGGAAAAGATTTCCTCTCATTGCCTGCGAAAAGGAGAATATGCACGTAAGCAGAGCGGCATCTGCTATAGGGACACAGCGGGGTGCCTGTACAAATTAGTCGCTGGGAAAGGAGGTGGTGGCCGTAAGGACCTGAGGAGTCCATGTGGAATGGTGGGGCTGTAGGTGCGCGGGCTGGGTGGGGCTTGGGCTGTAAAAGCTTCCATAGAATCAAAGGGGTAGGTTGGGAGGGCAGGGACACTTTGCAGTAGGCTAGGTTGCTCAAGGTCTTATCCAAAACCTGGCCTTGAACGCTTGTACAGCTGGGGCATCCAAACTCTCCCCAGGCAACCTGCTCCAGTGCCTCACTACTCTCACAGTCAAGAATTTCTTCCTTATACCCAACCTAAATTTCCCCTCTTTTTATTTGTACCAATTCCCCCTTGTCATATCACCTCAGTTCCAGACGAAGAGCCCCTCTGCCTGCAGCATCCCAGCAGGGCCCCCTTCAGAAACTAGAAGCTGAGGTGGGTGGGCAGAGGAGATGGAGACAACTTTCAATACAGCAAGGTGGGAAACCTCAGAGACCCATGGGGGGCAGGGCAAGACGTGTCCTAAAAAGGCTGGAGGGAGAGCCCAAATAGAAACAGGGAAAGTGATGTCCATAAGGACTAGGGAAAATCCTGCAGAATGAACATTAGCTCTGGCCACAGAGCTGAGGGACAGTACCCTACAAGGGGACACAGCATGTGCAAGGATCAGGAAAGCCCTAAAGAAACAAGAGCCTGGAGCAGAACACTCAGTAAGTTTTTAGCTTACAGAAACATTTCCGCACTTGTAACTCATCTCTTGTGAGCTTTTATTTGAAGGACCATAAGGAACTCTCATACCCAAAACATTAAACTACATTCCTTCTCATTCACTAATCATTCCCAAAGTATCCATTTCAGAGCTGCCCAGCTGAGGAGCCATCCCAGGTGCATCCTGGATCACCTGGGTACGTCTGCACACCAGCTGGGCAGAACTGCTGTTTCAGCAATGCACGTTTTCCAGCCGTGGTCTGGTGCCAGGCACTGGGATGATGTTCTCAGGGGTCCAGCACAATGTTCTGAGCTTCTGAACAGCTCACTTTTCGGAAGGAGGGCTGTCATCAGGAACAAAGAATGACACCACACGCCTGAGCAGCCGCGTAAGAGGAGGCTGAACCTCTCTGTATGTTATTTCTGTTGTCACTGTCAATCCAAAAGGATACTCCTTAGTGCGTACTTCTTTGTAGGTCCCTTGGTTTGCATTAGGATCTTTTTCATTCTCTAAGGAACAGAAAGGGGGAGGGAGGGAGGGAAGACAAGAAAGAGCACAGCGATAAAAATGCTTTATCCCTTTATCATGGCAGCCACATGGGCATTCAGTATTCTTTTTCCTTTTCCTTGCATTCTGAGGACCAGACAGCAAAGATCTGTTACCTGTAGCCAGAAAACGTGATTTACTAGAGTACCTGCACTGGTACTAGACAATTATCAATACTACAGTAGCGGTAACAACAGGCTTCCCAGCTATTCACATTAAAGTTAGCCCAAACAGCCCACTGCAAACACCTATTAATTCCACTGTCTGACCACCCTCTCAGTAAAGAAATGCTTCCTAATGTACAGCCTAATCATCCCCCAGCCCAGCTTTGAACCATTCCCACAGCGCAAATAAAAGCAGCAGGTTGGGAAGAGTCTACTCCCCGTTCCTCTGACTTGGAGATAAAGCATGAGCTTCTCCCACCAACACGGGATTTATGTTCTTTCAGGAGGGACTGCCGGGGGCGGGCACGGCGGACACTGGGCTCACACAGCCCGCAGCGCCAAGGGGCGGGCGAGCAACACCCAGCGCTACCTTCCCCGGCCGCGGAAAGCGGTGCGAGCGGGCCCGGGGATCCCGGCGCTGCCCCAGCAGCCAGGAGAGCCCCGGACCCGCCCGCGGCCGAGCCCTCCCTCACGGCAGCCCCGCCCCGGACACGACGAGCGCCGACCGGGCCCTCCCTCAGCGAAACCGCGGTGGCGCTACTCCCTCCCCAGGGCTCGGCGGTGACCGCGGGCCCCGTGCCGGTGCCGGTACCGGTGCTGCCTTTGTCCTGGCGGCCGTAGTAGATGAGGGCGCCCAGAGTGGTCCAGCCGCCCAGCGAGTAGAGCAGCGCGGCCCGCGCGTTCCACACGGCCGCGCGCGCCGGCTTCATGGCGGAACGCCCCGCCCCCAACCGGCACGCGCAGGGGGGCGGGGCCGGGCCGGGCGGGGAAAAAGGAGCCAAGACCCGCCCATGGCACCAATAGCGGGATTTGGGGATAACAATGAGGAGCAGCGCTCCTCCCCGTTTTGTTTCTCGTCAATACAGCCCCCTGTTTGCCGAGACACCTCTTAAGAACGTTAAAATTAAAATCTCTGCTGGCTAAAACACCTTTCAACTCTAATTAGGATGTGTGGAAAATGCAGAGTAAACAGAATATAGACAAAAAGGAATACAAATAAATTAGAAGGGAGAAGTAAACAACTCTCCCGGAATGTTTATTTCACGTAACAGTTAAAATCTCTAGTTTAAAAGAGAGAAAAGGAAACGTAAATAAATTGCTCCACTTCTGTCATCAACACGATCCACTTAAATCGTCTGCTCCTGCTGCTCAGTTTGATCAGTCACGATGCACTTGAAACTGCCAGCTTTTTAAGGTGGTCCATGAAGACCTGGAGACTCACATCATCTGTCAGGATTGGAGCTCCTGATTCCTGCAGAAAAAAATAGAAAAATAATGAGCCTAAAATACTGTTGCAAACTCAGGGGGCAAACTGAAAGCAAATCAAATGCAGCACTCTGAACTAATTTCCTGCTAAAACAATCACCTTTTTCTCCCCCAAAAGACAGATGCTAGTCTTTGGCAACAGCACTGACATTTATCTTCTTGTACAATCTGAACTGCTGCAGGGAAGTCCCTTCTTCCTAAAGCACTAGGAATTTTGCTGCCCAAAGCTCTACACAAGCAAGGTAAGCAAAGAGGATATAAAAGTCAAGTATTCTCAGCTAAATTAGATCTATGCGTATCCATATGCTAGTTGCATTTTCCAAAATACTGGAAAAAATACTCAATTCTGATCGTCCAGTGCTGCTTATCTCATCAACAATCATGATAAGGAACCAAAGACAAATGTAATGCTGTTTGTGGCAACTTGGTGAGACAGGATGGCTGCTGCACACACAAACACATCCATGTGTGTTTTACAGAATTCTCAAACTGCTTACCTGGCCCCAGGCATAGAGGTTATTGTGGGTCTGAGAAGGATTCACTTTAGATAGGAGGAACCGGGCCTATAAAGACAAAAGGAGTTTGGTAAAATAAGAGACCTTCTGCTCCCTCAGGCTTCCTCTCACCTTAGATGCATGATCAGCAATGTTTCTCTGCTTTTGCAAGGTACTAATTTAACTTAAGCAGGTTTCAAGTCCAGAAATCCCTGCTCCACAGACAACTTGTTTCCCAGGGGCACTGAGTGCCCTGCTACAGCAGGCTGTGCTTGACTGGCAGGGCAGCTCTGATTCCACGGGAAAGGAATCCATGGCACAGGAAACACAAGCACTGTGTCTCTCTCCATGCCACATCTGCTCTTCTGAAATGGGCTCAGTGCAAGACCAGTGTAACAGTGTCACCAACATCAAATCTTTGGTCTGGAGCATCAGTTCCTGCCTCTTCCCTGCTATAAACAAGCACAGCACACCGCAATTCCAGGAAAAGCAAAAATAAATAAAAACAATTTTACATCTTCATTCGGTGTTTGAGGATGAAGAAACAGATGGTCAATCATACAGCATTACTGTCCTAGCAAGCTAACTATGGGCACATAACCAAATCATTCATTTCCCACCTTTTTGCTGGGGAATAAAAACATATTTAATTCAGCTTTTCCATTTTTTCCACCCTCAGATTTCATAAGCATACCCAGCAAGCGATCAGCTTATTAAAAGAGAGAGTTGTAGTAAAAGCTGATGAGAAAATATGCAAGCTTTGTACTTTGAAGAGTAAACTTCACTTCTGGTAGTGTTTGACAACCAGAACATCCTTTCAAAAAAACAGAATGAGCCGTTTGCTCTAGGCAACAACAGAAAGAGTTCCTCCAGGTTCCTCTTTACCTGACTGCCCCCATGCTCAGTGTGGACATAACGTGGCATTGGGAATCTGGTCTGCAAAATTTCCTGGGCATCATCCAGTGGGGCTTGCAGGAGGTGCTTGAAGTTTTCATATTCAGGCATGTCTTGGTATCCAGCTTTCTGCCACTGTGCAATAGTCTATTGATGGAACAGAGAGGAAATGAAAATGGAGCAGAGATGTCTACAAGCCTCTCCTTTCTACCCTGAATGTCTTAAGGCAGCAGAATGCTGCTACATGTGCTTCTGCTTATGAGGCAAACACACACCCTCACTACTCTGGCTACAACATTACTTTCTGTCCCTGAATTTAAGCACAGGCACCCAACACAAAAGCTGGCAGTAATTTATGAAGCGCCAGAGCAATTTATTGAAAATCTTCAATATGTTTCAGCCTGTGCCAACACAAAAATGAAGTATTTATAAATCACTGACATTTTGAATCTGACTTGGCCTTACAGTATTTTCAAGGTATCCACTGCATGTACCATACATATGCAGCAATTGCTCTATACATAC
Organism: Oenanthe melanoleuca; assembly: GCF_029582105.1. Classification (NCBI taxonomy): domain Eukaryota; kingdom Metazoa; phylum Chordata; class Aves; order Passeriformes; family Muscicapidae; genus Oenanthe; species Oenanthe melanoleuca. The sequence goes on from NC_079336.1 coordinate 97,099,576, forward strand.
ACAGGTCAGACACTCAGCTCTTCCCTTGTGTGAATTTTACACAGTTGCTGAGTGTCTTCCTCTGCAACAGAAGACAGAAACTGTTTAAGGTAACTCCAGAAGATTTTCAGAAAGGGCCAGTATCTAAGCACTTGCCTCAGTCATGAGGGAAGGAATATAGCAGCAGCTTCCAAAAACATCCAGTATTTCAAAAGCAAAAACTGGAAAACTGCCTAACTGATTTCTTTAAGGGCTACAATACAGAACCATAAAAACCCTTTAAGCAGAAGGCTGTCACTTCTTCGAAAATACTTGCAATTATGTTAAAATATGTATCATCTTGTAATTCTGCCCTACTTCATGTCCAGTTTCTCTGGCCTTTTCCAGGCATGGTAAGGATCACCTTCATGGCCAAGCTAACACAACAGCTGCGACTCAGTGCAGAACATATCCTTAGCGATTCCAGTATTATTTTTACTCTGACAGTGGTGGAAACTGTATTCCAACAGGCAGCGTGTATATGACATGGTCATTATGCTGTGTGGGCTTTGCAAGAAGTTAGTTAATATTTCATACCACCAGCAAAACAGTCCACATGCATGGCAGGAGGGAAGAAGCACAAAAGAGAGAGAATGTACATGTTTCACCATACCTCACCAAGGTAGATAACTATCTGGAAAAAAGTATCCATCAGTAGGATTCTGTCAGGAAGAATACTGCTGCTGTCCAAAAGCACTGGCTGGAGAAAATAAAGAACAAAGTCAGACACCCCTAAAGCCCTCAGATCTCAGCATGCTAGAGAGCAATTTCTATGCCCAAGTGTAATTTGGAATGATCTTGAACAAATGTATCTTGCCCTCTAATAGTTTCTTAAAAAATCCATAGAGGACTTTTGGATGAAATAGTGTTACTTCAACTGAATACTCATTATTTTGGGCTGATTCACCTCTTCCTGGAAAGCACAGACTCACCTCAGGAGGCCCATGGAAAGAATAAGCATAAAGGATAGGCTGGATCATAATGAGCGACTGGGTCAGATCCTGTCTGGCAAAGTGGTGCCGGTAGTAGGAAGATTCATCTGGGCTGTTATTGAAGACCTGCAGGAATGGGGAGCGTCGCAGGTGGAAGATGAACTGCACCACAAAGAGGAGTGAGATAAATGTCAGCCAAAAGTGCTACAACTTCAGCATCCAAGTCCAGTATTTTTGAACAGCAAATTCTTTGGAAAAAAAGTCTACCCCATATTAACTCCTCAGACTTCCTCTTTTATCAGTCTCTTGCAGCACTGAACTACAGGATCAGTACATTAAATTAAAAAAGCATCTGTTCCTCCCCTCCTGAACCTGATCAATAGTACAAGATGTTTTATCATCATTCCCACTCACTCCTGCACACTTTTTCCATGGCTGTAGGGAGTGACATTCTTACCTGAGGATACAAAGAAAATGATTCTGACAGCCTAAAGGAGTTGGGATCATCTTTGTTGTATTGTCCAAATTTCTGACACTGTTGGAAGCAAAACAGGATACTTCTGTTATCTCTCTCTTTTTTCTGTCTTTTTTTTCTTTTTTATAATAGAATTTACATATCTTTTTCTACAGGGTGCTCTTCTGTTAATTTTTAAACAATCAAGACATGAACCTGTCAAGAACAAAGTACTACAACATTTACAGGCTATTTTTCTTTAAGTGAATGGTATCTCTGTCTTACTGAAATGAGAATGAAGATAAAATCTATTTTGAGAAATATATATATTAATAAAATCTAGACTTGAAATTATCCAAGAATGAAAGCAATAATGCCTCTACAGCAACACCCATTTTTTTCCATTAATTCAGGCTATTACACCTAAACTGTTCTGTACAGTATTGAATACTTCTTGCAGAACAACAGCAGACCAGTATTTCACTGTTTCACTGAAAATAAGTATCAGTGGTTTTAGCAATTAAACTCTAAATGATCCCACAGTCATTTCAGCACACAGTTTGCCCGTTTGTCCTTGCACTCCAATCTCTATTTGATAGCCCTGGTTTTTTAGGGTCTGATGTGCCATGGTGAATTAGTACCAACCCCACATGGGTGTTTGGACAGAACCAACACTGATTTAAACATCTTGGGCTTGTGAAATTCAAAGCAAGAGACAGTAGGAGGTTGCAGAATTAATTCAGATTACTATTCTGAACTTGGCTCACATCTGAATTCTGTGTCCAGCTCTGGGCTCTCCAGTGAAAGACAGACATGGATATACTGGATTGAGTGTAGCAGAGGCCACCAAGTTAGTTAGAGGTTGGAGCATCTTATGAAGAAAAAGAAGCTGAAGAAGCTGGGTGTTCAGCCTGGTGAAAAGTGGGATCAGGGAGTCAACTTGCTGTCTACTTGACTAGTAACTGGGGAAATGGAAATTCTGAGAGATTGAGGCAGCGGGGAGAAAAAAAAAAAACAACAAAAAACAAACAAAAAAACCCAGTGACTGTGATCAGACATTGTAACAGGCTGTCAAGAGAAGCATAAGAAATCCTATCTTTGGAGATTTTCAAAACACAACTGAACAAGACTTGGAGCAACCTGATCTAACTTCAAAGCTGATTCTACTTTAAGCAGGAGGGTTGAACCAGCGACCATCCCCACCTGCGTTAGTCTGTGTTTCACTACCCCTTATTCAATCTCAGGTTTAACTCTTTCAGCATGATGGGATGTTCACCTATCCCATCCTAAATTTGCTGATCACACTGGGTTTTGAGTTATTCCAAGCTACAACTATGTGACCATGATCTGAGTACAAACAAAGCAAGTAAATCTGAAAAAAGACTGATGTTATCTCTTTCACTTTTCTGAAACCAGGAATGCCTCCAAGCTCAGTGTCTTGGTCTTACCAGCCTGATGAGCTGCCTGTCCAGCCAACGCAGAACATCAGGTCCCTCCTCAGACTCAGCCCTGTACACTCCCAGCCGTGCCATAAGCACAGCAGCTGCCTCCTGGTCAAACGCAGCCTCGATGTGCTGGAGCTGAGTCTGTGCATCTGCCCAGCTGCAGGGTTAGCAAAGGGTTAGTGCCACGTGCATCCATGCAACAAAAAGCCAGGAATCCCAGCACAGACTGCAGCTGAAGTTGCTGCCACTCTGCCAGAGCACTGGCACGGGATACTCACTTTCTAGCTATGGTGGTGACACGGATGCGCCTCTGGGTGCTGGAGTGCTGATAATGAGTGACAAACTGGACTGCCCCTCTGCCTCCCTGAGGGATGGGTGCATTGTGCTGCAAATGAAACAAAGCCAGACTTCAAAACACGATGGCTTTTCCACAACTCCTCCCAGATGTAAAAAGCCCCCACGGCATATAAGAGAAAGAGACACATGCAAAAAATTTCTGAAATTATTTCCTCATCACAAAACACGCGGCTGCTTTGCAACCATCCACCTGCAACATGGGGGAGGATGTGCCACTGCATTTTCTGGACCTGTAATAAGTAGTTTGATGAGTAAAAATTATTGTTAAAAAAAAAAAAACAAAAGAAGCCAGGACTGACCTGATTTACCACTTCGAAGTAAATGGCCAGAGTTGTACTGGGATCCAGACTACATATTTTCCATTGAGATGTCCCTCCAATTCCAAGTTCCTGCACAGAATCAAAAAGAAAGTCGCAATTTTCTTCCAGCAGCAGGAAAGGCAAGCTTATGTTAAATTCTGATCAGAGGTACAAGAAATGGCAGGCTTCTAGATTCCTTATCTATTGGCTGTGAATTGTTACTGAAGGCCATCAGTTAAAAGAAAGCCTTAAGAAGCAAGAATTTAGTCCAGAAAAGGCTGTAATTTCCTAGGGATGTTTCCTGGAAAACTCTAACATTCTAGCTCAACTATAAGTCTAGACAGAAACTTTGCATTGTATATTTACTTCTTTATTAAAGGTTTTTCCACGTCAGAAACTTACATTTTCAGAGACACATGGCCCTTTAGCATTCAGGGATATACATGGTCCAATGGCTCCTGCAATTTTCAGCTCCCTGGAGGTCTTGAACAAGGAAAAAAAAAAGTTGGTTGCGTTTTTTTCTTTTTTTTTCCATGAAGTCAGTAAAATAGAATACACACAGAATAAATTAGCTGCTCAGCTTTAATTAGATTGTATTCTCCCAGACCATCCACTGCTACAATTAGTGAAGGTAAGAGAATCTACAGAGCCACATTTTAAAAATGAGGACATATTTATAGGGATGAAACAGTATGAACTGTTTTTTGTCGAGTGAGGAGAGGCTGCTTTAAAAGAAAAAAGAAAAACCACACAAACCAAACAAAACAAAAAAATCCCAAACAACAACAACAAAACAAAAACAACCCCAAAAATTACTAAGTTTCCAAATAAATATCCCTCCAGTACAGTGCTTCTCCCAAAGAAGCTCTTCATCTGACCTCAAACATGTACACACTCCTATACCCCAAACATCCCATAGACTTAATTTTTAATTAACAGCACTTGTATTACCCAATTACTGTCACCCAATCAAACTCATCTCTCACCTTCACATCCAGATTTGCACCAAAAGCCATCCGAAATTCCCCATTGTAGCCTTTGCTAAATACCCGCTGGAAGGTCTGCTTGAAGAGAGAAGTGTTGAAGGAGTCTCCCATCACCATATGTCCTCTGGGAAAGAAAAACAAGGGAACTGAACACTTGGGAACTAGAAGCACAAAGAACCTCTGACACGTGTAAACACATGCAGTTACTGCTTTAGAGCATGCCTTTGCATAGGCAGGATTCAAAACAGGGAGTGCAGATTCACAGATGCTTCTTACAAAGCCACACAGGTTAGTGTTCCACCTTTGTCAGTTTGCTTTCTCAACTCTATTTCTTGCCATTGCTTCAGCTGCCTTGAAAACCTTTGTGTTTCAACCCTGGAAAGCTCTTTGCTCAGCCTGCTTTCCCTGAGCAGGGCTGGAACCCCCCACACCACACCAGAGGTGGATGCACCACTGCAGCACAAGGAAAATGCTGGGCCTCCCCTAAGTGCCCTGACCAGATGCAGCTCAGTAACACAGCCATAGGGTCAGTCTCTGTTCTCCCTGCTGAGCACTGAGGGGTTATTTACAGACACCCTGCACTTGCAGTAAGACATGCCAAGTCCCCAAAAGGCCTGGGTTAACACAAAGTCTTCCTCACAGAGACTATTTCCAGCAGTATGGAAGACAGATATTTACCCCTCAGAGATATCACTTAGAACTGGGCCCAGGGAAGTCAAGAATCACTGGAGAAAGCATAAGCGAGGTGTTAAGCAGAGAAAGTCCAGCCCACACAAGGAAAGCTTCTACCCACCACTGAGTTTTCTAACAGCTAATTCACATGCTGCTTTGAGACTCCAGAAATGTGGACTGGGATCAGGTGAAGCTTGCCATATAATTCCTGGCAAATTCAAACCACAGTTTAGAACAGAACAATGTCTGCCAGGACAGCACTTAACTGCTTCCTGAACTACTCTCCCCCTCCAAAAAAACCCAAAAAGCAGGTGCCAGCTGTGTGCTGCCCTGCTGTGAACATACCCAGTGAGGTTTGCACAGCACTTCATCTCCAGCAGCCCTGTCTGGTCCAGGGCACAGGTGTAGATGTCGATGCAGTGCCCATTGGCCGCAGAGCGGTTGGCCAGAGTCTCGTAGTGCTGGGAACACACACACGAGGGTTAGGAGGCTGCAGTGTGCAATTTCTGCTGCTCCCCACCTCAGGCCAACACAAGGTACAGATGAGGCAATCACCAGTGCTGTGATAACTAAAGACATGTTGGCTGCAGCACACTGCCCCCTTCTAGGTTAAGGGATGCATTTGGATGAGCCTGAGTTTATTGTCTCAAATACAAAAAGCGCATAAATGACATGGGATCATCTAGTCTGTGATGACCCAAAGATATCCAAGTAATAGTTAAGAGAACAGGTGACATTCTGCTTTGTCTAAGCTGACAGGCACATCTCATATCTGATGTTTTTACTATTTTAATGGTTGCTTTATATGTCAAGAAGACAAAGGAGGCTTTCTGGAAATAACAAGTTCTTGGGAGACAGATTTTTTCCTCTCCAGAAGAAGATGCAATGATGTGGATGAACAAATTCTCCACTCACCATCAGCTAAGAAACAACACTGAAATATTTTCTTCTCTGAGAAGGCACAAGACCATGATGGAGAACTAACAAGAAAGAAGCTTTTTTATCCTTCCATTAACCATCCCCATAATTTAGTGTACACAGACTCAGATTATTTCAAGGACAACCATGCAACCCATGTAGTGTTCTAATATAACATTCAGTTTCAGCTGTTAAACACACTCATCAAGCCCTAGTACCTACTTTCGTGGCCTTCTTCATGAACCTTGCATTATCCTTCTCTATGTCATGCCAGGAACGGATGGGTGTTTTCAGCTCATCTCCCACCACCATGCCTGGCCCTTGTGTTGGTGGCCCTCCTGTGAACAGCATTATTCTAGCCCCTGTGTTTGGAAACGTGCCCTAAAATAAAAACAAATACTTACATCAGAGAGGGGGATGAGGAAAAGAAAAAGGGAACTGATTAAATGGCAACAATGCATTCTTTAGAAAAGTGTCTGCACATGCTTCTGCAATGTCAGTGGGGACCTGTCCCTGCTAGAAGCTGCCTTGATAAATAGTGATGCATTTCCTGACACTCACAGCACTCAGATAAAGTTTAAACTCAAACCATGCGAAGCTTCATGTCTTCAAAACAGGAAGCAGGCACTTTCTGTTCTCTTCACTTATATCTTAGATTATACTCTTAAAAATCTAATGTATAGTATCACCTCTTGTGTGGCAACACATACAAGAATCAGAGACCTTTAAACACCTGCAAATTTCACCATTTAGATGGAACCTTCCAGCCCACTCTACATCAGATGGTGCTAGCACAGCTCACATGTCAGTAGAGACAAATTGCACCTCTGCACCCCCCTGTAACCCAGCTGCATTGATATCTCACTCATCTCAGAAAGCACAGCCATGTGCTTACTTTAACCTGCTCATCTCAAACAGCATTAAGAGTACCTCCAATAAGCCAACTGCAATTGAAAGTGCCACTCCAGTAGAACGCAAGGGTCTCTTTCCCTGGGTCACTGGCCACGGGTCCCTTTGCAGCTCCCCAAGCAGATCTGTTAAATTCATGTCAATCTTATGCACGGGCTGTAGGAACCTGCAAAAATTCAAACACAGTGTTTTCCTGCTTCTAAGTTCAGAGAAGAAAAGAAGTGCCTCTTTGTTCCTGGCACACATAAATTGCACTGAGACAGTAATCAGAAGTAAAGAGACATGCATGTCTTCTTACATCCAAGCTTTCCAAGATAACAAACCTGTGCAAAATAAAAAATTTGATCAAAGCAAGACATCAGGAACTGACAAGGTGGCAAAGTCACATAAATAACAGGAAAGCAGTTCAAAGGTGAGTTTGTTGAAAGGCATGAGAGCTAAGACTGAAAAAGAAAAGCTGAGAAAGAGAAAACTGTTCAACAGAGGTAGAATAACTGTGACAAGATGATACCATTTAAACTTTCTTTCCCCTCTTGGGAAACCCAGGATTAGAAGCATGACCCACAGGCATAAAGGGGCATAAAACACCTGCCCTGCTGCGTACTATGCTGGTGAAACTTACCTGCTGGAAATAACAGATTGCTCTGGAGTTTGAAGAGATCTTCCCTGTTGCATGGGGACAGCTGGCCTCGAAAGCCCAAGCATATCCTAAGAACAGTAAAGAGGAGACAGAGGAGATGTACTATTTAAACACTAAACATATTATTTATATTATTATTACTTAATAATGTTTGAGAGTCCGACAGAGCTGAGAGGTACAAGCCCCTGGCCTGAGGGATGGCAGAGCACACCTGTATTTGCTTGGCTGTCAGGTCCTTGGTGCCCCGGAACACGTAGCTCTTGGAAATCCCTTCACAGCTCAGCTCGTGAACCTGGACCATCCTGCCAAAAGTGATGAGCCCTACCAGGGCATCGGGAGGCAGCAGGCTCAGGGACATCTGCAGGGATTCCTTCAGGGCCTGCAAATCCTCCTCTTCCAAGCACGTGTCCACAACATACAGGAAGATCAACGGCATCTGCGGACCTCGCTGATGTGGGAAGAAATGACATTTTACAAAGCCTCCAGACAAGGAATATAATGAGCCCCTTTTCAAGTACCTTGCAGACATGGTATTTATTTGCATTATTGTAAGAAAATTTTACACATATATTACTTGTCACAAACAAGACAATTCTGGGAGCTTCAATCTCGCCTGTGGTTCTTTTACCTGCACTATATATTCAATTGTTGAAAACTGAGGCATAAGTTCTGCTGGCTGATTGACTTCAGAAATGCCCGCATATGCTGGGGGAAACTGAAAAAGAGAACAAAAAATTAGGACAAGGAAGCTGCAGGGCAAAAATGTAGGGCTCTCCTCTGCAGCACAGAGCCTGCCCTGCTGATGATGTGGTTATTCAAGTTTTTATTTACTGCCACTGCACCAACCTGATTAATTCATGACAAAAAACCCACAGTGCTTTTCATAAGCACAGACAACAAGTGGCCAGTAAGATGGACAGCTGCTCAGTCCAGTGTAAATAAAAGGTAAGGCTACAGCAGCAACAATGTATTAGTTGAACTTCTTTTAGCCATATTTTCTGATGGCAAAAGTCTATTCAAATCTAATGGATTCCATATTCTGCAGGAAGAGTAAATATAGAATGCAAAAAACACACTGGGACACATGGAACAAAACAGCATTTTTATCTCCTTACGATACTCTGCATGCCAGTAAAATCGCTGACAAGATGTCAGGTAAAGCAGACTGTACTCCAGCCTGTGTTCAGCAAGAGAAGAAGGCCAAGGGAAGGGAGTTAGAGAAGCAGAATTTATGTTTAATGTCCAAAGAAGGCCATCAATAAAGTGCTCACTGAAAAGGTGGAAGTGCTTTTTCCAACTTACCTGGTTTCTCTGAAAACAGAAGTTACAAGCCCAAAGCTTGGCCCGATAGTCAACTTGGCTGCAAGGGAAAGAAGAGGCACTGGTGTGACTTCAGGAACAATTTCACAGCACAGCTTCACAATTAATTCAGTAAGCCATGCAGATTTACAGCACTGAGGAAGAAACAGACACTCCAGCTGCAACAGCAAGTATTTTAGGGATTCAGACTCTTGTCCAATTACCAGGAAGTTCTTTACCTAATCCAGCCCTGTCATTTCCAGGCTTGTCAACATGAGGGACCACTGGCAGCTCTCTGGAAGCTCAGCCCTTGGTAAACACAGACTTGAGTCTAATAATTCTTTAACTACACTTAGGTTCATCTTATTGTCTCAATGTTTGTGCAGCTGCAGCACACAAGCGCTCCAGTCTCAGAGCAGCAGGAGCCACCTACCCAGATCTGTGCAAACACAGAACAAACAGGCTGTTCCCTGTCCCACAGAGTTTACTCTCCTCAGCCCAGTACATCTTGCTAGTGCCTCGCCACATTCTCATTCCATGGCTTTGATCTCATTTTGCTTCCTCTTACTGGTATTCCCTGCTTTTTCTCAGCCCAACACCATGCTCTGAGTATGCATGATCATCATGTGATTTTGAGACCGAGACATTCCTCTAAAATTATTTCATTATGCTCATACTGGAACTGACCTACAAGCAGCAGGATGTGTAGGAAGCAGGGAAACAAGTGAACATCACAGTCCAGAGCATAATATCAATATAATGGGCATCTTTGTCTATGATGAGTTTCCTCAATCACCACGGAATTCTCTGGGATGGTGAGAGGAGTCTCTGCCTTAACAGCCTCCCCAAAGACCCTCCTGTCTCCTCTGCTCTTGCCAGCTCTAATAACAAGCATGTTGATGTATGGATTTTAACAAGCTCACCACATCTAAATGAAAGAGGCTGCCAGGCACTGGGCAGAGAAAAAAGGGGAATAAGGAAGTAGTGAACTTCAGATGAAAATTAGGCACTATCCAGCCACTTCCAACATCCCCAGCCAAGCAACACTTACCAGAGTGGGTTGAGCACAGCTTTGCAGGTTGGCCTGCTGCAAAGCACGGGCTCGTACTGCACAGGGGGCAGGTCCAGACGCTCCTTCAGCGGGGTCAGGAGACAGGCCAGGGGCACGACCATCCTCGTGGCCTCCAGCCTGCTGGAGGGCCACACGTTCCAGCTGAAGCGCACTCCGTCGCGCTCCTCATTCTGCTGGATGAACTCCAGGTACGTCGCCATGGCCCTGCACAAGCTCTGGAAGGACAGAAGAAGGCATGCTCAGGCAGCAGCCACTTGTGTGGACAACAGGCCTGCAAAGGAGCTCAGCAGATCAACAGGTGGGAGCACAAAACACTGCAGGACAAAGCCAATACATTACAGTGAACTAATCCCATTATCAAATGAACCATGTGACTCCATAAATCTCTTTTGTCCAGTGCTCTCATCAACATTACAGTAAATTGAAACTCCACCAAATACAACCAAGAAACAAGGAAAGTCAACACTCAAAGTCAGAACGCAAGAGGGCTTTTTTTTTTCCTTATGATTCACATTTAATATCTCAAAATCCAATCAGCTTCATGCTGGCCTCAAGGCAATCCTGCCTGACTGGGTCAGTAAAGGAAGACAGGCCAGATTTGCAACACATTCTGAATCCTTCAGCTGAAACATTGCAGAGAGAAAAGGAGGACAAGTCTGAGACCAAAACAATCACAAATGTCACCAAGCTGCCAGCCTGACCTGCTTACAAAGTGAAAGGAGTACATGACAGAATGTCAAAAAAGGTCTTTTGGACATCCACTCTGCATGGCATCATTGTCCCACTGGCAGTAAGGAAGGAACTGAGAGTCCAGCAGACTTCAGATATTCAAGGAGGAATATCCCCAACAAAACAGAGGAGTCATTCTCTGTGTTGCCTCACTTAACTCTTCAAAATAAGCCACAAACAAGAGTTTCCACGCCATCACTACTATCGATTTCTCTGAAAAAGACAAGGACAAGACTACCAAAAAACTTACTTGCCAAATCCAGACCACAAACACCACACAGCGCTAGCAGCAACTCACGGAGCCAAAAGCAGCAGCTCTGCAACTTGCTTCAGATGCTCCAGCATTACCTTACTCCTGGTCCTCACTGCAGGTGGGCCACACATATGAGAAATCAGAAGCAGCACCTCACCTCAGAGTGGGGGGAAGTTTTGGTGTCACATTCTCCTACAGAACTCCAAACTCACTGACATTTTCCTCTTCCTTGCTATTAAGGATGTAAATTAAGCTTAGGGAGAACTACCCCTTGTTTCCACCCCTGTCACTGGATGGACAAACAGAAGGGTTCACAACACATCCCCACCACAAACAGGTCTGTCAAGGTGAAAATCAGAGCTGAGTCTGCCTGTAAAAGATTCTGCACATCAGAACAGCGGTACAAACATTTGGCATCTCGGGTATGCAGCATAGTCAAAAGGCAGACCTATTCCATGTTTCTGCAACTGTAGCCCAGCAATCCTTCCCTGCCCCAGGCAGAGCCTCAAGTCCCATGCTGGGTTTGCCATGGGCTGTGGCCCTACTTTGGGGTCAGGACAGGTGTAATCACCCAGCTGCTGCTCTTGGCACGGCTGTAGGGAACACCACAGATCCCCAGCTTAGCCATAGGCGCCACCTCCGCCCCCAGACCACTAATCCCAGCAGGGCCATAGGGCAAAGCACCGACCCGCTGCACTGCTACAGGGGCACTGCTGACCCTCCACAGGGCACACAGCCCTGCTCTGGAGGCACTGCCGATCCCCAGCCCGGCCAAAGCCAGCTGAGCCCCTGATGCTCTGTGGGACACTGCTGAACCCAGGGAAAGCACCGCGGACTGACCACTGACCGCCCCCTCCAGACCCCGCTGTAGGGGACACCACCGGCCCCCCTCACAGGGGCCGTCACTGACTGCCTCACACCGCCTCCCTTCAGGGGACACGGACACCCCCCCGCCCCGCCATTGCCATTGCCATTGCCATTCCCATTCCCGTTTCTCCGGAGCCCCGCCGCTCCCACCTGCCCGCGCCGCTCACGCCGCTCCCTCCCGGCACGCCCCGCGCGCACGGCAAGGCCACCTCAGCGGTACGCGCTGCCCGCAGCCAAGATGGCGGCGGAGCCTCAGCGGAGCGGGGCGGGTGTGCCGCAGCCGCCGCCATCTTGACTGAGGGCACGCTACACCGCCTTTCGTACGGAGGGGAGTGACGTGCCCCTACCAAAGATGGCGGGGTCTGTGTTGGCTAAGGGTGGCAGGATCTGCCGTGGAATGGTGACCGACGGAGTATCCATGCTACATGGTGGGGCGCGGTGCCACGTTATACCCTGGCACGGCACGAGGGAAGCAGCTCTGCCGTCAAGGGGCTCGGCTGCTTGGGAGCGCGCTGTCGTGTTCAGCAGGGAGCACAGAGCTTCCTGGGAAGAGGCTATGAGTAACACTCCACTAATAACACAGAGACACTTTTTAAAGAAATAAACTGCGGGCCCCACACAGTCTCGCCTTTGTCTCAGTTCCCAGCTCCTCTGTCGGGCCCAAGGTTCTGTCGCCAGGCACGTTTGCTCAGCGACACACACTGGGTGAAGTGGTGAGGCCATCCAGCCCAGCAGCAAGGCAGGGACAGTCCATCCATCAGGTTTTCCTCACGGTCTGTTCCCCGACCGAGCTTTACCCCCACACCTACTTGAGGCCACAGTGCAAGGTGCAAAGGCATTGCAGAGAAATACCTCAATTTCCTTCTAACAGCTGGGTGTTTGCCTTACATTCAAGCAATGGTCAGCTTTCAAATATCCCCCAGGCTTCCATGTGGGCACCACTCCACCATTGCCTAAAGGAAATTATCACCCTTTGATCAAGTCTACTCATCCATGCACTGTCCAGCTCTGGTTTTTTGGTATTTGTTTGTTTGGTCGGGGTTTTTTTACCATGTTTTCTTTCTTTTAAATGCAACAGAAATCTGTGTTTGGAATGTGCAGAGTCCAGCTCCAGCTCCAAAACAAAGCAAAATGAAATGCTGTCTGAGGTGAACATTAGTTTTGCCTTTCCAGCTTCCTGACATCCCAAATACAGTGGGAATAAAAAAGTAGAGGCATATTACTGATGTCTGTATGCTAAAGTGTGTAAAATTCAAATTACTAGTATTGCTAACATTCTCAGATCCAGGACTGAGGAGGAAGCAGAGCAAATCCGCTTTTCTGAAGTCTGTTTGTTTACATCTTCTTCCCATTGTCACATCAGTGGGCTCCCATTGCCCATCTCAACAGCAAAGAGCCATACCAGGATCCAGGACTTCAAGGCCATAGTGCACTCCTCTGCAAACATTAGATTAACTACAATATTGAGCAACTATTGTGAGTTTGTGTCCTGCTTTCAACTTTCAGAGTTAATTTCCTCTCTCTGAGCTGGTTTAGTGCTGCATTTTTGATTTAGGATTAGGAAGATATTAATAGAACCCTGGTAATTTAGTTCTTGCTGAGTAGTTCTTATGCTAAGTCAAGGACTTTTCAGGTTCTCATGCTGTCCTGCCAGCCAGGAATTGGGAAGGGGCAAAGGCAGGATAACTGATCCCAAGAGGCTCAAGGGATATTCCTTATCGTATGGTGTCATGCTGAACAATAAAACTGGGGAGAATTGGCTGCTGGTTTCCTCTGGTACTTCTTGGGCAATGGTCAGCAGAGGAGGAGCAACTGTACTGTTCATTTCTTGTTTTGTATAATCTCTTACCATTATTTTCCCTTCCTTTTCTGCCCTGTTAAACTGTCTTTATCTAAATCTACATATTTTACTCTTTTTTTACAATTGTCTCCTCCATCCCACTGGGGAGGAAATAAGAGAACACCTGTGTGGTGTTTACCTGTCTGCTGGGTTAAACCAAAGCGGTTTGGAAGAGGAGCACAATGTTAAAGCCCTGTGTCTGTGGGCCAAATAAACCAAGTAAAAGCTTTCCCAAAAGCATTTCCTGAAAGAATCACAAGCTTGCTCGAAAAGTAGGAGAAAGGAAAACACCACAGGCTGCCTTCACAAGCCCCAACTTGGTTTGTGTTTAACAGCTGAAGGACAAGAGAGCTTTGAGCTCTGGTTCCTGTCCTTCCCATTCCCCAGAAGATCTCCCAAAGAGTGAGCAAAGTGCAATGATCAACTTTGTCATGTTGGAAGTGAGCATTTTCAATGAGAACTTGGACACCATTTGTGAAGCTTGTCACAATACTTTTTAGTCTCCTCCAGACTGCAAGCTAAGCTGGGCTCAGCATGGCTGAGGAGGGCCATGCATTTCTCACAGGTGAAAGGGCAGAAAGTCCCAGCCAAGCAGAGCAAGAAGAGGTAAAGGTGGTCTGTATGTGGCAGAGGACAGCTCTGTTTGAGGTGTCTGTACCCTGTTCCAAAGCATCAAATGTTTAGCAGCAATAGGAGACCCAATTGTCTCCACTCACTATAGTTTCTTCCCAAAATCTGCTCTACATGTGGAGGCAAAAGGGAAACCAGTGTGGCTTGAGACCAAGCTTTTTCCCTGCTGAAGTCCTGGGGGAGCCATCCCAGGAAGAGACAGGAGATGGTGCTCTAACAGCACCAGAGGAACAACAATTACCCATCACACCTCCAAAGGGTCAGTTGCCATCAAAGTAAAAATAGAAAACCCCCAACTAACCAACCAACCCCAGGAAAAAACTAAACAGCCACTCAGCCACTGGTTTTCACTACCAAAGCTTCAAGTTTGCCATTCATCCTAATGTTTTAAAATTTAGAGTGTAAATGCTACACATGCCAGACAATACCTGCCAGCTGTACACTGTCAGTTCACAATGCAGCCAGCTACCATAGTCAATGTTTCTCTTGGAATAAAAAAACAATTTTGCACTTGATTCCAAGACAAAATGGCATTTGGGTGTGCCCACCCTCCAACTTGCCTTTGGCTACTACCAGTGAGGAACCACTCAAAAGAGGCTCATGGGTTAACAGCAGGATCAGGGCTCATGAAAACAAGCATGAGTTCTCTCCAGCTCAGGAGGGATCTCATGGTCCTGCAGCAGCTGAACTCTGACCTCTTGTACGAGACCTGCAAAAATAAATGAGCAGATCATGCTTCCAATTTGTCATCCATGTTTTAAGGGATAATTCAGCTTTCTACATATAAGTGTTTTCATTTTGAGTACTGGAGCTACTTCAGTACCTTCCTCAAAACATTACATTTCATACCAGTTTGGAATAGGGACAGCTTTGCCAGGGAGAAGATTGATAAAAGTCAGGACACTATTAATGCTACCTTTTAGCATTTACTCCCTTTTCAGATAAGCATGTCAGGCTGATAGATCAGCTAGGTTCAAGAAGAACCAGAGTGACAGAAAGATAATTTCTCTGATTCATATAGAAATAGATCAGACAGATTCCTATCTGTAAGAAACAAAATTGAAATTACTTTTCCCTTATAGGCACTTTTCCCTAAATCTGAGAAGTCTTGTCATAGCTTCAACACTAAGAAGTTTCAGATATCACAAAGATCATCTAAGCCAGACAAACCCAATGCAAAAATTTAAAGAGCTTGATAAACCATCTATCTACTTCCTAAAGCTGTTCACTGAGGAGAAGCTTTCTCTCCTTTTTCTTATTGCAAATGAATGAGATTTTAGAGCATAAAGTTACTTACCTGCATGATAAAGTCCTGTTGCTTCCCAGGAAGTTATCTGCTAGCTGCAGTAGAGCACAGATACTGTTATCTCTGCAGCAGCAGGACTCAGGACCCCATTATCAGGTCCCCTTTGAAGACAGGAAGACAAAGGCAACCCCAGCCCCACATCTCAATGAAATTACCTTGGGTGGAACAAAGGATGTCTGATCCAAGGCTCCCTCCAGGTAAGAGAGCAGCATTTTCCCCTTGGCTTCTCTGTGCTGACTGGTTAAAAGGGCAGAGGAAGAACAAAGCTCCAATCATTTCACACCCACATCTCTTTTGTAAGAGCTCTTCTGCCTCTGTGGAGATATGCATCCCTTTTACCTGGAGACAGCATTGCAGCAAAAGGAGAGCCTGCTAGGGGTGCTCACCTTGCTGGGACAGTCAAAGTCCTTCCATGGACTTGCCAGCTTATCAGTTCTCATTGTTTGCTCCAGTACACACCTCACTGCTCCCACACAAGGAGCCTTTGCCTCTGCCTCCATACCCTCCCTGCATGGGACAGGAACCACGGGAGGTTTTCATGTTCTCTGTACAGAGAGGGCACTTATCCCCATTAGCCTCTGTCCTCCATCCACACTCTCGAAAGGAAAATGGAAATCAAGCAAGATTGGAACATTTCATATGTGATCCAGACTGCTTTTAGAAAGTGCAAATTCCTGGACAGTACTGAAAATGCTGATGTAGTCTCTTACCCTTGTGAGGTAAACTGTTCCAAAATCTACACTAACCCTCTGTCAGGTTACCCAGAATGCTGCTAGCTCAACCACAGAGGTGGTTTCCCACCACCCTCCCAACACAGTGTCCAGAGGGCTCATTTTCAGCCATGCACATTTGAAAATCACCAGATGCAACAAGGCCTGTGTTGTGCTTGACTTCCTGATTGTTCCCCAGTGCTGGGAGACCATTGTGAAGATACTGAATAATTGTGGAGAGATCCAGCCTGGTGAGAGCCAGCTGAAGGCACAGGCAGCAAGTGGTACAGGGGCCAGACTGTCCGTGCACAGCCTCCTAGTGTGTCATTCCAGCCCTCTGCTACTCTGGATGCTGGAATCTATAAAAATGTTCTCTCTATCATCAGGCCAGAGGAACCCTTTCTCTTGTGGAAAACTGTTGGGGGTTGAGTTTTTCTATTACTGTGTCAATTTAAAGAATTTTTCCCATTATCATGCCAATGGAGCTGGCCGGGTTACACCCAGGACCTTTTGACGACTCTAGACAAAGGGGTAGGTGGGAGCTGGGCTTAAGGAGGGGCACTTGTGCTTCCAGAGGGGGGACTTGTGTTTCCAGCGAGCTCGGAGGAGGATCCCCCGGTCTGGGAGCCACGCGGCCGAAGGCAGGAGAGCCAGAGCCTCTGCGATCACCTGCCCGGCATCTGCCCTGCTACAGCCTCCAGTCTCTGCGGACACAGCTGAGCACCAGAACCCA
Source organism: Oenanthe melanoleuca (assembly GCF_029582105.1). Classification (NCBI taxonomy): domain Eukaryota; kingdom Metazoa; phylum Chordata; class Aves; order Passeriformes; family Muscicapidae; genus Oenanthe; species Oenanthe melanoleuca. The sequence continues at coordinate 97,116,645 of NC_079336.1, forward strand.
AACGGTGAGCGAGGAGCTGCCCGCTCCAGCCGCTCCCCCCTGAGACCGGCGCGGCCGCGGCCGCCCCTTCCCGCCTCCGCTCCCGCCGAGAGAGAGCGTGCTCACAGCTAAAGAAAGGACTGGAACCGAGTTATCTGTTCTGTTCTGTTAGTAATTTTAACAACTGCTGTTGTTTCTGCTTGTACGGTTAGATACATTAGTAAAAGAGCTGTTATTCCTACCCCCTTATCTCTGCCTCAGAGTCCTTGATTCAAACAATTATAGTACCTGGGAGGGAGCAGAATTAAATCCTCTATTTCAAAGAGAAGCTTCTGCCTTTATCGGCAGACACTTGTCCTTCAAACCAGGACAAAAACATACCTTCCCAGAACATCTCTACTCAAAATTGCAGTGGAGATATTCATGTACGTGACACAGCTGCAGAACACACCATCAGAAATTTGATGAAGGAATAAATACAACAGATGCAGGCACCAGGCAGTAATACAGGAAATGAAGCACAGATGTACATATGAAAAATCAGGGGTTTAATGATAAATAGCAGGCAAGAAAGATAATAAAAAACCAATAAGAGTTTGACATATCCTGTGTCTGATTGACATATTCAGAATCTTTCCCACATCAGATTGATAGTCTTCAATTAGATGGAAGCTACCATGGGAGAAAAGTGTCAGCTTTAGAACTTAGGCATCCATCAGTAGCATTAATCTGAATTCTTGGTACAACTTGTTAGCAAGTTTTTCTGATCAGCTGTGAAGGACTAATAAATGTTAAGACTAAAATGTCAAAACCTTGTTTGAACTTTATTTTGAACTGTTGCTTAGAAATCTTTTTTAATGTCAATCACCTTAGTTGCCATCTCCAAGTTTGGTTCAAGAATGGATCCACATTTCCACTTCAGCCTTTATCTTCAGCACTGAGTCCACTTCCAGTCCACTCCAAGATAGTTCACACAACTTATACATGGCTGGCTTGTCACTCCATGTCCTGAAGTTGCTGACAAATTTAGAAGTCCACTTTTAAAAAAAGCAAACTGCTTTGTCACTTGGCTGTGAAGGATGAATCCAGTTTAGAGTTTTCTTTCACTTTAAAACTCCAACCACTCTGTCATATAAATACAGTTTGATGGAGAAATCTCACCACCTTCATGACAATCATCAAAAACCTGCAAAAAAAAAAAAAGCCCTGTGTCAGCAGAGTAATTACTTCCAGTTGGATGATTCTTGCTGTGTGTAACACACTCCCATGTTTTCTGCTTCTTTCCCAGTACATCATTAGTCTAACAGAGGCTAAAACCTAGGAAGACTTATGGCAGCTCTGACAGAGAAAACAGATCCCACCACAAAAGGACATGCTGGCAAGTTTTACCTACAAACCAGTTCACAATCCAGGGAGGAGAGACCAAAAGCTAGACAGAAATAATTTAGCTTGGTAAAAACACAGGCAAACTTGGGATCAGAAATATAATAATGTAATTTGGAACAGGCTACACTTGACAGCATCCTTTCACATGCAGTCCAGTAAAGAGACAGGCTGGAAGTGGGAAACACCTGGTAGAGCAGGTGTTTAGAGCAACTACAGAACCTGTTATACCACAGCTAAGGCATCATGGACAGCTTTTAAGCAGTCTAAGCTGACTTGTGGGGCAGAACTTGCCATGTACCATCTGGCCATTGCAGGCCTGTGTTCAAGAGCTGCATGCAGTGATACACTGAATCAGTTACTCACAGGACAGAGTCCACAGGGTGTCCTGACCAGTCCAGTGGGCTGGATGAGAGGACTAACAGCTCTGTACAGCCTCATCTGCCCATCCACACTGCCCACTGTCCCCTCCTTGGCAGCAATAATGGTCATCTCCACTTTGCCATCATAGATCAGAGTATTCAAAATGGTCTCGATGTCCTCCATTGACAACTCTACCTAAAAAACAATTTGTGAAATAGATGTTAGGAAAGATGCATGTCACTGAGTCCTGCAAAGAGAAAATGAACAAACATCATGAGTAACAAATCCATAGAGTTCTAACCTAGTCCAGAAAAAGACCAGTCTCACTAGGAACTTTATGGAGTTGTGCAGATGCAAAAAGAAAAGCAAATACTAATACCTCCTACCTCCTGAGCACGTTTGATCTGCACTAGCCTTGGTCTTTCCAAAAAGAACTTCCCTATGCACCTGAGATGTCTCTATCATCCTAGCACAATACAGTTCCAGTTTTGCAGGAGAACAATTGTGAAAGAAGAAAAAGACAAGACTGCTAAAGATATACTTGCTGATGGTGACCAGTAATGGTGGGGTATTTTTCCCCTTCTTTTTTAACCTCCTCTAAAATTCTTTGAAGAGCATATATGAACTTAAGAGAAATGATGAAATCTAAATCAGCTGAGACAGTTAACAAGTTAATGCTAATTCTCTGACACATTTTTGAAAAGCCACATGCACAAGCTATCCAGGAATGCCAGGAAGTATCAATGACCCTCCCCAAAAGCAACAAAGCCACAAACCTCTCCTCCACTATGCAAGCTGTGAGACCTTTATGAGACCTATTTATGAAATCTGCAGCAAGTTAGCAGCACTTAGGTCCTACAGCACTGACAATTTTAAGAGTAGTGAGATCAATCTGTTCTGACCTTACTGATGCCCAGTTCACAGATGTATTTCCACACCTCATGGGATGAGGCAAATGAGCTGTTCCTCTGTATCATGGGGTTCTGTTTGCTGTCTCGAGCTGCCTCTGCCTGAGGAAAAGCAAAGGTTAGTTATAGTTAGCACTCACTGCCAAGAGTCTCCTTCATGGTTCAGTATCAGGCAAACTCAAAAACAAAACTTATTTTCCATTTCTGGGACATGTTTAGCACTTAAAGCCATATTCTTAAGACTGGTGTATGTGAGACAATGCAGTGCACAATCAAATATAATTTTATATAAATGACATAAAATTTACACTGTAATTCAGATTAATATTAAGGAATACCAGGATTTGGCATTTTGTTGACAAAAAAAAGTTTCTGCTGTACTTAATGCCAGTTAAAAATATTCTGTAATAGAACAGACAAATGCTACAATCTGCTGGCATATTTAATGAACCAGGGAAAATTTAGGGGCAATTGTCTTCTAGGGAGAGCTACCTGACTGACTGCTACCTTACACCCTCTCAGAAATGAGGTGCTCTGCAGAAACCACAGTGAGTTTTCCTAGATTTTTTGGTCCTGTGCTCTTTGCTGCCTGTTTTGTATCTTAGTTTAAGACAATTATACAGTGTGGAGACTCCAAAATTGGTTACAACTAAAGGGGAGGTAACTAATCTCCTTTCACCAATAAAATGGGAGACAAAATGGGAGAAGACAGAAGGGAGAAATATCAAATAAAAGATAACAGCCTCCATGGTTCCAGAACACAAGCAACAATCAGAGGGGGACAGGGACAAAACAAAACCTGGACAAACAATTTTTGGCCAAAAGGCTCCAATGCTGCCAAAAACTTCCCGGCAAGTTGCCGCCTCAACACACAGCAAGAAAATCCTGGAGAGAGGGTCTGACTCCTCCTTGGCTGTCCTTCTTGCCTTGCCTGGCATCTGTTTACCAAACAAATGGCAGGTGACTTTGGCACTCACCTTACTCTGCAGAAACTTAAAACACTGTTGATTTAACACCTCCACAAACTCAGACTCAAAGTCCTGGTCACTGTACCAGGCCCCTCCAGTGACAGAGCGGTCAGGCTGCAGGTTGTACAGCATATAGACCTTCTTCTTGGATGCCTGTTGGAGGGAAATGGAAATGTACAGCTCTCAACAGCTGAAAGCTTCATAAGGAAGGAACATTTAAGCAGATAATCTGCAAAAGAGCTTTATTACTCCTATTTTATTACCCCTTTATTACTCCTATTTATTACTACCTAAGGCACAGCAATCCACCTGCCTCGAGCTATCCTCAACCTGTTTGACCCTCAGGTAACATGGAGATAAAGAGAACCCATTTCAATTCCTAATCATTTTATAACATAGTGTTGGAAGACTAGATGAAGCCAGCATCTTTCACATGGAAATAAAAAAGCTAATGCTTTTCTATGTCCAACTTCTCTTCCTCCACCTGCTTTACCAGACTCAGTGTGGAGCAGATAACTGAAGAGAGACAGCAGAGAAGCTGACCTGTGGACCCAATATCTGCTGCATCTCAAACCTGCACACTAAAGACAGGGAGTCAAACACTGGTGCATAGTCAAAGAGAAAGCTGGAGGCAAAATGAGGTTTCTTTGCCCTCAGGCCCCTGCTAAAAGCATACAAAGCATGCAGCAGATGTTTGAAATTGTTAAAAAAAAGTCACAAAATACTCACTGCCACAGATTTAACTGCTTTAATTAGCTTCTTGCTTTCCAAGTTTTTCAATATCTTGTTGATCTCTGTTAAAGGCAGATTACTTTTGTACCTAATGTCCCTGCTCCAAATACCTGGTAAAAACAGAGAAGTGAACAGAAATAAATAGAAGAAACCATTTGTTTCTGTACATACCAACCAAAAGTCACACCAGAACACTGCTTGGGTTGTTTGCCTGCCACTCTCAGCAAAAGGGAAGGAAAGGAAAAAAGGGATTGGGGAAAAACAAGCAAGTATGGGGGTATTATATTTTATATTTGTATTGCCTGGGCAAGCATAAGTAAACAGTTAGTACAATTCACAGTCATAATTTAAAGTACCTTTGTTGCCTGCGTCCTCTATGATTTGGTAAACCAGCTTCTCTTGATTGTCAGAGCCTTTCATTTTACTGTAAAACAATACAGACAGCAGGATTTTTGAAAGGTCCAAAATTTGAAAGAAGTTGGATTCAAACAAGAATTGTGTTCCAAATATATTTACCCAGCAAACACAGGCTTACCTCGCATTTTGGGAATCTTTGATTCTGTAAAGGAGACCTGCACTGCTCCTCAGAAGGTCCAGCTGCCCCTAGGAGAGATGGGCACAATGCATTTACTTTCCTTCAAACAGCTTGTTTCAGAAGGTGTTTTAGAATATTCTGAAATTCTACAATAAAAACCTTATTTAATGTCAACTAAATGAAGAAAAGTGAAAACTAATGTTTCCAACCACTGGAAACAATAACAGCCTTGAGGATAAGTTTCCACTTATCATCAGCTATCAGAAATAACAAACACCTACACAATTCCTATTATTTCTCCTGACTTTTATATGGTACAAGGGATATCAAGTTCTTGTATACTTTGCTCTGTTTCCACCAAAGCACTCATTTGCACAGAAATCATGGTGGAGGTCTGGAACAATTCCAAATTCCAGTAGCAAAGTTCTACTTTTTATTAAGTGGCCATCACTGGAAAGCTGCCAGCTTTGATGGGCATTGACTCTTAGAAGCAGATTACTGGCATCGGTCACACACACAAGAAGATCGTTCTGCTCTGCATGCTTGTGGCCAGGAAAAGTCCTTATTTCCTATTTTGAAGAGGAAAACAATTAGACAAGCCTAAGAGTGTATGTATAACAGCATTAATTAACATTCACTCTTTCATTACCATCTGGTCTTTAAAGATTTGGCAGGTTTTACCTGTGTGCCATCAGAGCAACTCACAAGCTTTGGATTTTGTGAGGGGTTCAGAGAACATCTTCCCACATGAGAACATGGGCTAACATTCATCCTTTTCTCTACAGCTAATTAATTACCCATCTGTAATGGGCCTTGTGGTTATGTATGAGCTGAGGAAGACGAGGAAGATGGGCTGTCCTTACCATGGAGAGCAGCCTGTTTATGGCCACAGCTCTCTGCTGGGCTTCCATGTGAGGCATGTCATTCTGGATCACCTGGTCTGTGATGCCATGGGGGAACTGGTGGCACAGCTCAATGATCCTGCAGGAGGAGAAAAACACTTTAAAAATCACGTTCTGCTGCATCCAAAACTAAATACAAACAGTACTGGAGCCAGGACGGAAGAGAGCGACAAGAGCAGCTCAGGGGAAAACTATCCATCAATTATTTATTGAGGGAGCTCGGCACCAACTCCCTGTGCACCATTTCCCTTTCCAAGACCTGAAAAACTCCGGGACAGCCAAAAGTGACCTGGCCCCATCCCCACTGCCCCCTAACGAAACTCTCAGTGCCCCCAACAACCCTCAGCACCCATTCTTTCATTAACACGCGGGCGTAGAGCCATCCCCCTCAGACCTTGAACGACAAGGCCCCGCCACGCCTGCTGCCCCCGCCCCAAAACACGTCCTTCGGGCCTCCACACACCCCCGCCCCGCCCGGCAGCCTCCATGTCTGCCTGCGAACGCCCGCAGCACCTGTTCTCGATGTCCATGGGATCGGGCACCTCCGGCTTCACCTTCACCTCCGCCATAGCACGGCGGGCTGCGGCGCGGCCGAGATGACGTCAGAGGTGCGCGCCGGGAGGGGTGGGTGGGCTCGGTTGCTACGCAACGGCCAATGGGCGGCGGGCGCGCGGCGTCCCTGGAAACGTGAGGGGAAGGGCGGGATCCGGCGGGATCCAGTGGGGTGAGCAGGGCTTGGACTGGGGGATGGAGCGGGGCGAGCTGTGGGGGCTGAGCCCTGGAGGGGCGGGGAGCAGGACGGGGCCGCGCCGGGGCGCCGCTGGGGCCGCCTGCATCCCGCCTAAAGGCTGGAGCGGAGCGCTGCGTAGCTTTGGCCCAGGTGTGCCAAGGGCAGGTGGGATGGTGAGGGAAAGGCTGTCGGCCCCCTCAGGGCAGGGGAAGATCTGATCCGCCCGTGGTTGGTGGGTGTGTGTCAGAGGATGGACCAGGCTCGGCTTAGTGGCGCCCAAAAATAGGACAGAGAGAATCTGGGACACGGGAAGTTCCACCTGAACGTGAGGAAGAACTTCTTCCCTATGAGGGTGGCTGAGCACTGGGACAGATTGCCCAGAGAGGGTGGGGAGTGTCCCTCACTGCCTGCATTGATGAGTAGCATAAGAGCTGTTTCTGGAGCACTGAAGGCTTGGTTAGATGGGTTTCCTGGCCCTGAGCATCAATTCCCAAGATCTGGAGTACATCTCTTTGTTTTGTAAAATGTCATCATATCCAAATGCAATTTTTCCTTCTTGAGTTACGTGACATGATAATTACTATGTACATCAGGATAAATCAGGTTTGGTGCCTGTTTTAGGGATATATTCTTGATTCACACAATAACTGGCATAACCTTAAGAAGTAGCTTTTTTTCTTTAATCCTTTTCAGGGCATCCTGTACTTATTCTGGTGGCCATAGTGGAATGAGACTAGTTTCATATCTGGCATGATTAGGGAGGAGATTCCTGTCCCTTACTGCTTCCATGTATAACTGACATGTGGTGCTAAAGCTGTTCTAGCTCAAACACATAGAATCACAGTCACAGGATGGTTTACAACATCCAGTGTTATTCTTTTAAGAGAAACAAATATAAGGACTCATGCTAAAAGACTGTATTTCTCAGTGCATTATTCTTTTTAGGAAAATGATTGTTTGTCTTTTTTCTTTTCTATTTTATAGATCACAGCTGAGAAAAATGACAGCTGGCTCTGTCTCAGTTCCTCAGATCATCCCACTTCGAATCCCACCTCCAGGAAAAGCTCAACGGGAAATAGACACAAATACTCTCATAGAAATAAAATCAGGTATGAACAAGAGCTTTAACTCCATCTCAAACCTTTACTTATGTGTCCACTTGAAACATTTGGCCTTTATATTTTTTTCACATTTAATTACAATTTTTGGAGTGTGCATTTCATTTAGCAACTTATAAAATTAACCAACAGGTTTGATACACCAAATATACTTGCATATAATTTTATGCATCCAAACAATATTACTGACATAAAAATTATATGCATTAGCTGTCTTAATTGCTTCCAAGGCCAAACTTTTAAGCTGTTGCATTTTGCTTTGACTGCAAAAACAGTGCTTGAAAGAATCGTGCCAGGCTCACTCCCAACATTGTCATTACAATTTTTGAATTGTCACTTTTTGCTATGGCAGAAAACACCCTTTCTGCTGCAATGTGTTCATGCAAAATGATTTCACTGATACTTTGCTGTCAGAAAGATTTCTTACAGTGAAATTGCTTTTCTTGAGTAACTGATATTTCATGGGAGAAACAGTTTTGATCCCAAACATTTAGTCACTTATGGAACTGCTTTATTTTCTTTATGTGACAAAAATCAAGCACAGTAGTGACTACTTTGTTTTTCCAAGGTTGCCTACAGTCTGAGGAATTACTTTTTCTGTTTCCTTCAGATACACCTGGGGCCTCTATTTATTACACTTTAGATGGAAGTAAACCAGAACTCATTTGGAAACCTGGCTATGGGGCATGCAACACTTTGCAGTATCAGGGTCCTATCACATTACCAGCAGGGAAAATAATGGTCAAGGCCCTGGCAGTTACAGAGTGAGTATCCTGTTTTGCTTTGTTTTAGTCCTGTTTTGGCAAGGGGCAGACATCCCTGTCATAGCTTGTGTTGTCTAAAGCACTCCAAACCCTGCAGGTGAGAGATAAGCCTTTCCACTTAAGCAGTTTGCAGTCTAAATGATCCTCATGAATAGCACTGACTGAGCTATCTCAAAATGATTTTTATCCATCAAGTATTTGTGTGGTTGGATTATCTCTTGGATGTTATCTCCTGGACTGTGGGTGTCCAATGATCCTGGAGGCTGTGGGTGAGAAGCTGATGTACTGTCCTGAGAGCTCATCCTTTGGAGTGAGAAACCAGGGTAGTGTTTTCTGGGGTCATCCAGTGAATTTACAGAAGTTAGTCTTCCCAGGAATTTGCATAATTTCTCCCAAAGGATCACAGGATGCTGAACCTTGCAGCTTAAGTACAACATTGGGAAAAGCAAAAACACAATACGTAGAAAGAAAACTGGGTTTTGCTGCATAGCCCCTGACTTTGTCCAAACTAACTTCATTTTTTGAGACAGAGAGGACACATAAATTCTCTGTATTGTATTGCATTATCTTTTATTTCCAAGGGAGCAGAAACTTTCACTACACTTGGAGGTTTGTGTTTTCTGTTTCCTATTAGCAGCCCCTGCAGCCAACCTGTGCTTGTGTCTGCTCTGGAATGTAACAACATTATATAACACACAAAACCTAGGCCAATGTTTATTTTCTTGCTATCATTACCTAGATTAACCCTTTTTTCCAATCTGTTTTCCTTAAGACATTTTCAGAGATTCACTATAATGACAATAAATTATGGAAGAGTAACTTTGGACATTTACAGCAATTGCAATCCACTGTTATAATTTAATAGGTACTAGAGAATAACAGTTGCTTTATCAAATAAATATTGCTCAGGATTCTGCCACAATAATGACTGGCAAGCTAATAAGCCACATCCATCAGTGATTTTGTTGTTGCAGCACACAGGTCTGTGGCAGGTTCTTAGCTTTGTAAATATTGATTTTCAGGGACTACAGGGAGAGTTCAATTGTGACAAAGGTGTTTGTGGTAGAGTACCAGCAACCAAACATCCTTTTCCCTGCAGAAGATGATGACAATAATTTCCTAAGAGACATAGTTGCACAGGTAAGTTTCAGAAATTGTAGCCCCTTGTGTGAGTATATAATGTTGCATATGATATTATATAGAGATTAAGCTTTGATTGCCAGTTTTATTCACATAAATTATTTTCTCTGTTTGCCTATCTTTGCTGCTTTGGTCCTTTTTTGTAATATTAAAATTTCAATGGGCACTCCCCTACCCCCCAGTAGTATTTTATGACTAATTGAGGTCAAATATTTTAATAATACATTTATAAGTTAAGCTTTTCAAATGCTTGCATTGAAAGTAAATGCCTTAAGCATGTACTTTTAAAATTTTAACAAACAACTAAAGCAATAGAAGATTAGAGCAAAAGCAAAAATTTTATTTTAAATTCAAATGGAATTACATTTTAGAATAAGGAAGGTGGAACATTTACCACAAAACCTAAGAAGAATGGACTGAATGTGGATATCAAACCTGCCTGGGATGAAACACCCCAAGACCTTCGAGGTACAGTATCACTTCATATCTGAGATAGTCTTCTGTTCTAGCAGAAATAGTGTAGAGTTTTCCTATTTTATCACTGTAAAATGTGGGTAATTTTAAAACCCTCTCAAAAGACAGGACATCCTCTGGAAATTCCAGTTTTAATTGCTCAACACTGCAAATGGAGAACAAAGTTTACCTTCCATAGATTTCACATGACTTCTTAAAAACGTGTTAAAACATCATTCATTTCCCAGCAACACAACAAGGCCCTGTCTATATTTCCCTTTGTGCTAGAAAATGCTGTTAAATTGATGGGATTACAAATCCTTTATAGAGTTTCTTTACTGATGTTTGCTTGCAGTAAGATTCCAAAATAAATACACTAAGCAGAAATGAAAGCTTCACCCAGATTTTCTCTGTAGATAAAGCCTCTTATTCCATGGCAACAGCAGTGGTACTGTTTTAGTGCACGGAATTGTATTAATGTTTACTCACTAATTTACTCTTAGGAGCTGGGGTTTTTTGAGCATGCAGGAAGGAAGAAACCTGTAAATAAATTAAAACACAAAAGTAAGCTCTGTCAGAGAGGTGTGGGGTTTCTTCTAGTTTAATTTCCTGTAATTCCATGCAGCTTATTTGGACCCAAAATGTGGATGCCAAATATGTTTTTAATTATGCTTAGCAAGAGTATGTAACATTCATGTTCAGATGTATATTAACTGCATGAAGTGAGTAACACTGGAATAACAGGATTGTAATTTTAATCTTGGAAACAGACAGAAAGCCTTCTCACAGGTCCCTTCAAGGACCTCAGCTCTTTGCCAGTTGTTTAGGAGCCACAGAGTACAGAGAGGAATCCAACTCAGCACAACCAGTGGAGTCATTGCAGGTGAGCAAAAGGGTAGGCTGAAGAAAACTGTACAAATCCATCTTCAGGACATAGGTGTAAAAAAATGAGGAGGTGAAGATTTGTCATCTCTCTCAGCTATTAATGCCTTTGCCTGCATTCTACAGTCCTGATATAAATGTAATAGTAATGATGCACTAGAATAGGAATGCCCAAAGCAGGACACACTTGTCAGTATGGACAAAATCAGCAAAGGAAATCAACACTGACTGCATTCCTACTAATTCTCTTCTAACACATTCCTGAATCTGCAGTTAGCAATTACTTATGGCTGTTTGTTGGCAAGTTAATATTTAAAACTCAATATTCAGTAATGCTGTGGTATAAATATATATATATGTAGCAAGGCATTGATTTATTTTTATTGGAAGAAGCTGTGGGTCCTTAATGCAGCTAATGGGGGAATCACGGATAGTAAGTACTCCTCAAAGCAGTGCATTTCAGTGCAGTTTATTTTAAATTACATCTGTAGCTGATTTTTCTATCTTTATATGTATTTTGCAAATATTTCCTTACTAAATCCTAAAGAATTACCTCTATTTCAGTTTGCAAGTTCCTCTGCAGTGAATAGCCAGAAAAGCTTAGCAAGCACACAGGTATCAAGGATCCAGAGCAAAACAGATTTCCTTAAGTAAGTGACTTCTCTTTTTAACATATTTGTCCTTTGGAAAGCATCTAAGCCTTTTGCAACCAAGCTGATAATACAGTGGGCCCCTATAAAAATTAGAAAGGCAAAGACAGACACTGGCTCATAACTGGAGAGTATAATCTAGGTAGGACTTTGAAAATTCTGTTTCTCAAATTTAGTTTTCAGCTGTCAGTTATCAGCTGTCTTATCATCCCTTAGATAAAACTCCTAACACCCATGGGATCACAGGATAAACTCTCTTCAAATTATAGTACACCCTCAGTGCTGTAGGTGAATGCTGCTCGCTGGAGTAGTCTCACAGAACACTAATGATTATCCGTATTGAAAAGGTTCTTTGATTTACATCAGTGGCTTCCCATGCTGCAGCACTGAGGCCTGACACAGACTGCCTGTCAGGAGACCTGTTTACCTCCTGTGATGAGGAGGAAAATATGAAAATCCATGGTAGCCAGAGGGCTTTCTACCTTGCAAAGTTGTTTAGAGTTCAGAACTCTGTATCATGGATGTTGGGGCATGGTCTAGTGTCCCACCTCAGCTTGGAAACCACAACTGAGAAATCAGTGGCCTAAGTCCTATCACTAGCAAGTTCTAGATAATTCATTACTATGCAGCAGTGCAATACTAAACCAAGCTCAGCCAGTTTGCTCTTGTTTTCAGATGTGCACATTGTTCTGCCCCTCGCCTGTCCGAGCCCTTGGCTCACTTCTGCCAGAAATGTGGATCTCCTGTCCCCCCTGTGCCAGTCCAGCGCTTCCCAGTCCCTGAAGGGACACAGGTCAGCAAAACATAGCAATCCACACACATCCTTGGAGAGAGCAACAGCCTCTGCAAGTTACACAGTCAAAGCTGGCAAACCTGTTACCTACTCACACTTTCATTTGAAAGTTCTGCTGTATTTGCTTTGTTCTGCTCAACACCTTTAGCACTGGACCCAGTGAAATTCTCCAACAATGGGTGAAATTGACCATAGATTTCTTCAAGTACCATGTATTCTAATAAGGAAAACAATGAAAAAGTAAATTATTTGTCTATTTCTACTATGGAAGTAGTACCAGTCCTGAAACTTTAAATTGTGGCATGTGTGGGCATATGCACCAAGTTTTTGCAATGGTGCATGTAATTGTCTTCCTTAAGCTCTCCCCAAGACATAATAACCTCATCTAACAAGTTAGTGGTGTGTTTCCCTTCCTGTATCATCCAAAAGTTGTTTGGTCTGGGCAATGCTGTAGTTTTAAGTAATGACCGAGATTCATCACCTCTTTAGATTAGGTTCATAATTAGGAAAATTTCAACTACTTGTATGAAGTGAGTGACAGTGGAATAACAGGATTGTAATTTTAGTCTTGGAAATAGAAAGAAAGCCTTCTCACAGGTCCCCTCAAGGACCACAGCACCTTGCCAGTCCTACTAAATTTTATAGTAGCAGTTTAATTTTATTGAAAATTACCGTAATACCTTCCTGATATTCTCTTTTCAGATATATTAATATTTTGTCAATATGATCCTTTGAACTTTAAGGATCAATATCAGCATCAGTTACTGTCAATTTCTATGTTTCCAGTGACCTTGCTGCTGATGTAGACTCCACCTAGGAAAATACTGAACTCTCATGATAACCTTAATGATCTCATTGTGGTCCTTAACATAACTGTGATGTGGCTTTTCCTTTAGATGGCACCATGCCTTGAATGCAGACATCTTGTGCCAATGAATACACCCACTTGCATTATCTGTGAGTCACCAATAGCTCCACAGCTGCAGCCCCAAAACAACATCTGCATAAAGGTAATTGAGAATAAGTAAAACAAAATAGTGATTTAACTCCTGGCATGCATTTTTCTTACAGATGACTTCATTACAAATATTTTGATCCCACCTGGCTTTGTATAATTACATTATGGACAGCTTTAAGAGTTAGTGAGATTAAAAACAGCTTGGATGGAAAAAGGGATTAAAGGTTCCCCGGTAGAAGAAAGACATGGACTTACTTTGCTTGAGAAGGAAGGAGCAGCAGAGGCAATGTGTGATGGGCTGACTATAACCCCCATTTCCCTGTGTTGCTGAGGAGGACAGGAGACAGAGAATCAAGAGGAAAGTTAAGTCCAGGAAGGAGAGAAGGTGTTTTTAGAGATTTGCTTTGATTCCTCGTTTTCTTACTCTGATTTGATAGTCATAAATTCAGTGACTTTGCCCAAGAAGAGTCTGTTTTGTCCCTGACAATAATCAGTGAGTGATCTCTCGCTGTCCTTAAACTCACAAACCATTCATTGTATTTTCTCTTCTCTGTCTAGCTGAGGAGGGGAGTAATAGAACAGCTTTGGTACGAGCACCTGGTCTTCAGCCAGGGTCAGCTCACCACCAGAGGTCTATTAAGGCACCTCGTAGTATTATGGCATTATATTATTACTCATAATTGTCTATGCAGATACTGGGCTGTCTGATTATGTAAGTATCATGACTAAGCAAACTGAAACCAGAGTATACAAGGACCTGGAGATACTGATACTGAATCTCCTGAGGAAACTAAACTATAATTTTAAAAAAAATAGTCTCCATATGATGAGCAGGCAACATGGCCTAACTAAAGTGTGAAACAGCCCAGACTTGAAAGATATCCTCTATCTGCAGGGCTGAATAACAGCACTTTGTAAGATCAAATCTTCTTTGTCTCTTTGTTGACAGTTTTAAAATACTATGTGAAATGTATTTTCTCTCTGTTTAAAAGGGCAAAGTCATTTGTCAGGTGTGTGGCACAGGAAATCCCCTTCACCATAAACACTGTGCGACTTGTGAGAGCAAACTGCCTGAAGTACAGATGGTAAGACTTCAATCACACTGTGTGAATCAAACCACAGCAGAACATCCTTTCTCTTTGGAAAACTGAAGTCATGTCCCCTTGTCCCTGTGTTACCAAAGCAGAGGTTCTCTCCCCAGTGTCATATTAAAGCCCCGTCCTCCCACAGAAGCTCCACCACAAATGCCCAGCTAAACAAGTGTCTCATATACCTTCAAGTTTCTGACATGGAAGTTGGGATTGTGAATGCCATTGAGAAAGCTCAGAAGGCTCTTAGAAAATGAGTAGTCTTGACTCCAAGGGAATCTTGTTTGTGTCCAGATTAATTTCAATTGCAATAGAAAAGTTGAGTATATACATAGGAACATTATTCACACTGATTTCAGTTCTTTTCTGAAAATAGAATACGCTTTTACATTCTTTTTAGTATCTTCACTTTTACATTATTTTTCTTATCTCCACTTGCTGCTTCTTCTGCATGCACACAGCTAGCAGGCTTGTATTTGGCTGTGACTCTGCACAGAGGTGAGAAAAGCACTGAAATATTACCCGTAAAATATTTCTGTTTCAACTCCCTATTTAGCTTGTATTTTCAGTTCTGAAAAGTCTTGTATGAAAAATGAAAAACTCTCCAGGTTGTGGTAAAAACAAAAATGATAGAACAAGAATAGTTTGCAAGTTAAAATCTTCTAATTATAATGATTAACATCCTGAGCTCTAAAACTGGCTGTAGCTAGAGGCAAAAGTCTTGTAAAGCCACATAACTGCCATTTCAAAGTGAATTTCAGTAGGATTCTGTACTTACCTAAGATAAATGTATGTTTGGCTGCTTCACTGAATGCAGATATGTGTGTAGATAATATGTAGCTGCATATGTCATTAGGCATGTGACTTGAATGTGAGACCTGTATTAACTGAGAAAGTTAAATGCTTACTAAGAATTATTAATAGTAATCAGAAAAGTTACTAATAATTGTGATTAATAAGTGATAATAGTATTTTAATAATAATGATTATATTATTATTAATGGCTATTAAATAATTTATATTTAGAGCATATTTAGACTTGTGCTTTTGTAAATTTTATTTCCAACTGAACCCCCAAATTACATTGTTCAAATTGCAATGCAGGCCACAGATTAAAACAGGGCTACTTTGTGTTTGCTTACTTGCTGTTATGGTGTAATCAAAATAATTTTCCTTGGGTTCTGTCCCTTATCCATATGCCTAACTTGTAGAAAAAATAAACTGCATAAGCCTTAAGGCAAAACCAAACAAAACATTCTTAAGTCCTATTTGCCGTAACTGGGATTTATACTTAAGCTCTAGAAGTTTCAGACGAAAAACCTGTTTTCTTTTGCTTACTCAAATAAGTTAATTGTAGAAAAGCTGGGTAATATATAATTTGCACAAGGCAAAAGAGTGCAAAAAAATATTTATGCAGCAAATTCCAAAATGTGAGGAAACTCCTTGACTGAACACATTCTCCCTGTCATACCATTAAAAAGAAAGGTACAAAGAAAATTGTGTGTTGGATTTGAAAATGCAAATTTGTCAGCAGAGAAGCCTCCATCTTAATTTCATCTGTACTTATACATAGGGCCCTATTAATAAATACTCAGTTTAAAAGCACATCATTGAAAAAGTTCTTTTCGTGCTAGTTCTGCTAAAAATATTTTCAAATTAATTAATGATAATTTTACCACGGTTTTGTAATGAAAAACAAAAATATAGCTTACATCCTATTCCCTCTATTGCTCGTTCTAAGCTGCAATCATTCTTTTAGGCTGAATGTTGGTTTATGTTGTCAGAGCAGCTTCCATTACTCTTTTCCCTTATTAGGCTTCTTATTAGTCCCTTTATTAGGACTTCCCTTCATGAGGAGCATTTTCTCCCAAATGCTCATTTTGTTTTATCAGCCCGTGTTTGGAGGAGACTCCTGCCTGACTCTCCAGGGCCAGCAAAGGAAGACAGCTCAGTGCTCAAAATGCAACGGCGTGAACCAGAGCAACGCCCGCTTCTGTGCTTGGTGTGGGGCCAAGGCACGTGCTCCTGCTGTCTCTGGGGACAAACCTGCTGCTGCTTCTCTGCAGCAACGTCACACTTACCTGTGCAAAACTCCTGTCAGTCAGTAAACACTGTTATTATCAACATACTTGATTAGAGCATAGAGGATTGTGTATGGAAAAATGAACTGCTTAGGAAACCCCACATCAGCCGGTGACCAAAGGGTTTAGAGTTGCAAACAAATGGGTCAACAAGCACCAGATCATTGCATCAGCTGAGATGCAACAGCCCTGTGCTCAGGCAAAGTAACTTAACCATCAAAGGTTGAAGTATAGGCTGACCCAATGCAAATTCTCCCCATAACAACTCTGGGCTCTAATCACCTAGATAGGCAATTGCCAAATAAAAGATGATGCATGCAATTGTTTTGACTGAAGGCTTCCTTAACTTCAATAAGGACAAGTACTTTACTGCTGCTCAGTAGAGTTACAATCAATGTAAACAATTTCCCCTTGTACAGTGCTTCTACCTAAGAATGCACATAAAATTTGAAACACCCTCCTATATGCATAAATAACCATCAGTCCTGTACTGTACTGGCACACTTGGGGTGTTTTATTTCATTCCTCTTCTCGTATCATTCCTGAGTCATTCATCCTATTCTTCTCTAGTGACAAATGTTGTGTTGAACTTTCCAGCCT
The DNA here is from genome assembly GCF_029582105.1 of Oenanthe melanoleuca. Taxonomy (NCBI): domain Eukaryota; kingdom Metazoa; phylum Chordata; class Aves; order Passeriformes; family Muscicapidae; genus Oenanthe; species Oenanthe melanoleuca. Next base: position 97,133,672 of record NC_079336.1, read on the forward strand.
GGACCTCCTCCATCCTACTTTACTTGTTCCAAGTGTGGTACCAGCAACCAGCCGTATGCTCGCTTCTGCGTGTCTTGTGGTGTCTACATAGAGCCCCCATCCAGACAGAGCTCTCCTGGCAGTCCCATGGATCGTGGGGACTCACTGGGATGGTCTGAGGTAGGACACACAGTGTTACAAATTCAACTTTGAACTCAGCTGAGAGGCTGCTCCATTGGGAGTATGGATCAGCACAGCTCCATTCATTTCCTTGGGACAATGCTGTGGGCTGGGAGCACAAGGAGGGCAAAAATGTTTTGCCTTCTGCTGAAAAGCAGCCTCAGCCCAAGGCCTTGATCCAGCCTCTTTCTAGATATCAAAGTAAGAAACAATCAAAAAAAGACTTTCAAAAGTCTTAGCTCTTTAAGTACTTTTTTCTTATTGGATGTGAATTTTTTGTGATCTGCTGATACAAAATATTCTTTCACAAAAATTTAGTAGTTTTTTGAAAACTGCTTCAAGAAGGAGCCCAATACTTAGCAAGGCCAGCTTTTGCCCTCAGAAAGCATACACATTCCCTGGCAATCTTGCAGAATTTAGATTTTGCTTGAATATTTGTGATATGTTGCATTGTTATTACAAGATAGTAATTGAAATTTTATAAATTTTTAATTATTCTTCCTGCTAGCTTTTTCATTCCCTTACAATTTGGTGTACTGTTCAGGTTAGTTATGCTTGTAAGCCATTGAGCTGTATCTGCATTACTTACATTTTCCCTTCTCCTTCACTCCCCACAGATAAAACGACTACAGGCTCAAGCCTGGCAACCTTGTCCTGTTTCCTTACCCAAATCAAGAGCAGAACTAACAGAAAGAAAAGATAAAGGAACCCAAACCATTGGACTTTTTTACCCATCCAGCAAACTGTTGGAAAAGAAGGCGCTTGAGCTGATTTCACAAAAAGAAAAGATGAAAAAGATGAGTGATCATAAGCCTCTCCTGACAGCCATTAGTCCCGGAAAAGGTTAGAAGTTCTGATTTTATGATTTCTAAACAATTTATGACCTTGCTTTTTTTGGTTCAAATTATTATAGCTTGAGGAATGTGGCATCAGTAGGACACTGATTTACATCTTTACAAGTCTGTGTTTCCACCAGCCACTTATATGCCTTAGAATTCAATCACTGATATCCACCAATAGCTAAAAGAAAGTTATAAGCAATATCAAAATTGGGCAGTCTTACTAATTTGGTAGCAGTTTGATTTCTTCAAATCCCACAAGAATGGAGGCAGGTGTCCTGTATTTGAATTGGAAACCACTGAACAGCTCCCAGTTCCCAGCACCCTCCCCTCCTGCCATGGGAAGTTTGGGTAGAGCTGTGATGGCACCTGCAGAGATATTGATAAACGGAACTCTGAGACACGGGGGATCAGAGCTCTTGAAAATATGATGGAAGTTTGTCTACATGAGGAACTTGTTTGGGGTGCTGTTGTGGAATAAATTATAGAAGCTTCAGAAGTCAAGGAAACTAAACTAGAGGAAGGGATTCTTAATAGCATTATGAAAACATCACTCACTGAAGAGTCTTTCACAGACTACAGTAGGAGTAGTAGCATTACAGCAGACAACTTTCTTTCACAGTGAGTTTTGTGGTCACTTTGTTCTTTGTGGACTCACTTGACTGTTTGCTGTCATTAAATGCTTGCCATTTTTAGAGGTTTCAGTTTTACTATCCTGAGAAATCTTCCACTGTCTGGATCCCAAACCCTTGAAGACAGTCCATCACTATTAATTAGGGAGCTAATAAATGGCTGAGTGGGCAAAATTGTCTTTAATCTCACAGGACAGTCCAGCTGGGCAATCCATAGAATGACTTAATTTTAAATCATTACAGCACCAACTCCTCGTTTGGAGGAGCAGTTACTCTTTTAGATCTACTTTCTCATCTAGCTCTCTTCAGCAATCAGATGGTCAACCCCTCAGGCTGTTACCAGAATTAATTTTCTATTGATTAGTAAAGATTGCTAATGAATGTTAGAATTTCCTCTTCTGACTCTGTGTATCTGTATTCAGATGGACTTTGATTTTTAAAATAATCACTGGGGAAATCTGTTTTCCTCCTCCCTTCTTCTGAAATGTGACATGTTCTCTTAGGCATCACTGTAGGAAATACAACACTTGACTCAACATGTCAGGGAGCTTAATTTAGTCAGAGATAAGAAAGGATTGGTAACTAATAGTGCCAAGAAAACAAAGTAACACAAAGATACAGCTCTTGACTTGTGAGTGAGAACGGCCGTCACTTGGAAAGGTTGAGAAATTTTAAGCTGCTTTTGAATTCTTTTCACTTTTATCCACTTAGCAGAGGCAACTTTTTTGAAGTTGCACTGTGTAATGTATTCTCCTTTAGATCCTGCCAAGGACTGAGGAACCTATTTCATTTCATAAATCAATAAATGTCTTCTACAGTCAGTTCATGTTGAGTTGGATACATGGCTTGAAACTATCTGTATCAACAAGACCATGCACCCGTAAAAATCTTGTTTATAGATGCCAAATATGACCATTATTTCTTCAATCAAAACAGGATCAGACATTTTATATTAAAATTTTTAAATACAAGTAATTAAATAAAATGGTGGAGGTTATTATTTATTGACAATATCAACTATTAACTAACCTTCTTTTCATGTGTGAAGATTAAAAAAAAAAAACAAAACTAAACAGTTAAGAAAGGGGCAAACAACAGCAGTACCAAAACAATAATCCTGTGGTGTGTACTGCATTTCTTTTTTTGCTGTACTTCAGTCTGTTTTGAACAGGAGCCAAGACATTTACAAGGTAAACTTTACAAAGAAGAATCTCCCTTTTCTATTGTAACAAAGGTTAAATCAGTGTAATAGAGGTGTAATCTGCTATTGGCAGCATAGATTCAAATATTCCATCAATGGGTTTGCCAAAAATCCTTTGGGATCTATAAAACATCAACCATGCAAGAGTATGTTCTTTAACATCTGAATTTTTTCAAATAAAATCTGGGGATCTGGGCTAGTAAAGAACCACTTTATTGCAGGTAATACTGACTTCTATGGAGAGATCACTCACTAAGTAGTTTATTTTAGATGTTTTAAAGACTACTTTCAACTTGTATTAGTTTTTGCATAGGAGACCACAGCAGGGAACAATTTATGTTGTTTTGTGGATCCTTCTTTTTCTATTCATTTAAAGCTGATTAACAAGACAGATTTGTTGGTTTAGTTTGTCATACCAGTTCAACCTTGAGTCTTCTAAGCACAAAACTCCTTGTGCCCTTGCTTTGTCTTTTAAAAGCCAGAGCAGCACTTTCCTTCTGGCTTGGTCTCTTTTCACTGTTTTAAGCTTCACTTAACATGAAGAAAGGTCATAGCAGCTGCACTGTGTAAGTTAAATGAGGTTGCCAAGCCTACATAATTTATTTACAACAAAACGAATCATGCTTTGTACTTACCACGAGGATGCTAAAAAGGAAAACTCGCCAGATGCTGAAAACTATCAGTTAAAAATGAGAACATGTCCTTTCGTTGTTTTTTTTTTTTGGATTAAAACAAAATGTAGCTCTGGAATTGCCTGGAGAGGAGGTGCAAAATCTAAATGGCTTAAAATGAGTTTTTAATCCAGGCACATACAACCTCTCATGTTCTGTGCCCTGTATCAGCATAAGGAATGCTGACTCTCCCAAGAGATCCTGACAGGCAAAAGAGCAGGAATGCTTAAGCTTTTAATAGGCTCTCACATACATAATTGAAAGGAATTTATTTGGAGGATAATTTACACAGACCAAAATGTTGTGTATCCTGAGTTTGTGTGTTTGCAGTTTTCAGATTTGGCTTATTGTTCCTTGTCAGTTATTCCAAATCAACTAAATATCAGTTCACTAACACATAATTGCTTAACTGTAATATTTTACTATTTTCTTTTCTTATGATCTAGAATAGTGTGAGATTTTTCCTTTACACAGAACCAGTTTTGACTCCTAAGAATCATTCCAGGACATGGCTTTGTTGTGAATAGACGGCCCTAAGGATGATAAATTATAACTATGGATAAAACAGTGTTTCACTTGGCTTTTTAGGGTATAACTTCCTTTCTCATTTTCTCGATTAGAAGAAATTTCTACAGAACATTTTTTTTAATCTCAGTGAAATTATGCTATCTTTTAAATCTTCCATCACCTGACTAGAAGGAATTTTAATCACATTTTAAGGTTTTTTCTCCTGCTCAATTCCCTGTGAACAGGTTACTGGAGAAAACAGCTGGATCATGTTTGTGCTCATGTTAGAAGCTATGCCCAGAACAGCCCTGCATTCAGAACACTGATTGGAGAACCTCAAATGGGAAAGGTAGGAAGGAGCTTGTGAGTAATATCTTCCTATGGAGGATCATGAAAAAATTATTGCTACATAAACACTGGAAAAATAAATGCCTCCCTTTTCTTTAGATGTTGACCTGTTTGTATGTGTCATTTGTCTTGTTTGGTTTTTGGTCAGCCTTTTCCTGGAGACTTTTTTCTGCTTTTTTTCCAATGGCAATTCCTATTCTCTCACTTAAGAGCTGTAAGGGGACTAAGAAAGCCTTTGCTCAGCACTTTTATATAGTAATAAAGTAAAAACCTTCTAGGACTCCTTCCTAAGGAGCAGATACTCCAGTAGATATTTTGTATCTGATTTCTGTATCAACTGAGACCTACTGTCCACCAGGATCTTCAGAAGCTGCAGTGTAACTATAAGAGAATATCTGCTTAATAGAGTTGAGGTACAGTCCATTGCAACTTGTTTCCTCTGCAAGAGGATTCAAACAGATAGGCCTGAAGTATATAAAAGTGCCTACTGAGGGCTATTCCTGCTGCTTCTTGACCTTTTGTCAGTTTACTGTCTTAAAAAGCAATGCCCCCAAAAGTAACAGAAATGGTTCAAAGCAGGTGCCAACTATCTGGGTTTAATGCTGCTTTTTCAGTTTTTCATGTGGATTAGAAATATAATCAACCTTATCTCAAAATTCTCAACCAGCTGCAATATAATCTTCATTCCACTTCTTTATAATCCCCCATGCACTCATTTTTGTATGACTTCCATAGACTTGTTGCCAGCAGTACTGTCTCAAGGAATTAATACACAAAGGTACCAAAGATTTAATACAGACTGTGCTTCCCCAGACTGGTGTTGCTAAAGCAGCTACCAGTTCTCCTGGATCTGGGAGTCCCAAGAACAACACAGCCTTTTATGAAGCTACAAAATCTCAGTGGAGAATGCCTGAAATTCCATGAAATGCAGCCTCATTACAGTTTGGGATTCCTTTGGCATTTCAGTTGTTGTGAAATTTCCAGTTACTCAAAAAACACCTGCCCCTTTCTCATTGACATGGGAAGTGTTGGTACAATATCACAAATACACAAAGGCCACACATGTTGTGCATTGGCTGCACAAGAAACACCATCAGCAAGACTTATTCTTAAAAGTACTTTTTTGCTAAGACATACTAATGGCTGCTCTTTCCTTCCAGATTAATTATGCTACCATCTCTGAAGATGACTATGAAGTCACTATTACATTGAATTTTGCTGCTATAAACAAGGTCTGTTCATGGGATGGGGCCTGTTAAGAGGCAGCTAGTATAAAGCTTTCACTAAAGCAGTGTAATGCTGATATATTTTAAGTTCAGGTCTAAACAAGAAATGCTTTTGTTCAGAGGGTGTTAACTTATCACTTCAGAGAAAAGAATCTTTTTCTTTCTCTGTTGGAGCTGGATGAACAGGTATCCTTATCTGATTAAGCCAGATTTCATGGTTATGGTGCTATCATCTCACATTTTGTTAGTTTGCTATTGGTATTAACTTTCCTCTTTCAGCTGATGTTTGATGCTTCTAGCATGCCTTAGCTTTTGATCTCAGATCCTGCTTTTCTTCAGCCTGCAAACTGTGCTCTTAAAAACTAAGCTTAGTAATTTTCAATAGTTTGGAGATAACTTTCATCAGAGCTTCTGTTAACTCTATTCAAAATCTGGAATCTCTATTTCAATAATTACCATCTTCCAAAAAGCACAACATACACATTTCCAGCTTTTCAAAGATGAAAATCTACCATTCAAAAATCCAAAATTCAGACTGTGCCTCTTGTGTGGAATCTTGGAAAGCTTACTTTGTCACGTGAAGCCTGAAAAGCTGTATCACAATTTCAGAAGTGAAGTTTCTCAAGTGGTAGAAACACTTTCATTTGGATGAGAATCTTCATTTCATTAAGTGACGTTGTATCACTTTTTTTTCTAAATCAAAAGAAATACCTAACAAGGTTCAGAAAAAATTGCTGCATAATTTTGCTTCAAAACAGAGTTCAATTACCTATGATAATGTCTTGTGGTAATTTGACACTGATATTCAAAGCCTATGTGTTTTCTCATATGCAACAGTGTTGTGCCACTAAGATTATAGCAGCATTACATGAAAATCTTAATAACTGCCTGCATTTGATAATTCTACAGGATATTCATCGTAACAGAGCAGTGAAGTGCAGTAATGATTACCTGAGTGCTGGAGCAGAAGTCACAGATGGACAGGATGGCAGTCAGACTAATTTTGGTGAGATTTTCCCATCTTGACAGTAGACCATAAATACAGCAGTCAGGAATATAGAAGTAGTGCTTGGAAGCTTAGAACCAAGGCAGGCAAACATTCTGTGCCTATTTAAGTTGATCTTTTAAGTCTCAAAATGTGTCTGAGTTGAGATTTAAGCAATGTACAGACTGTCTCAAAAACTCCTGGGAATACTTCATCCCTGGAGAGCTGAGGAGACCAGTGAACTGCAGCCACAGTTCACAGCTGTGTTTTTATTATAGCACTAAAACTTTTGATGCTTCACATACTCTTTTACAATAGGAACCATAAATCTCAATATTATCAATATGCCAGGTACTGCTAGCTCTGGCATATTTGGCAAAGTTGAGAAATTATTAATTAAATTCATGCAGAGATGTTGTTTAACTGCAATCTCCCACTGGTGTCAGCATTTTGGGCATCTCATATTGGACTTAATTTTGCATTAAATCAACCAGTTGTAAAGTCAGCATTACAATTCAGGAATTCCTATAGCATCATTTGACATACTTAATCAACATGTAAGTTTCATCCACTTTGTGCTTCCAGTCTGAGGCTTGGCAAGAGGCAGTCATTGCACTAGAAGCTGTGCAAACCTTTTGTTAAAACCAGTATGAACTGCAACAAGTATTTCATCACTGTCTCATGTGGAAAACTGATAAATACTGCTTTGATCGTGGATAAATTATTTCCAGATCTCTCCTCCAAGTTCTAGTTAGGATACTGACTTTGCTTTGAATTAACACTTGTTTTCCTTTCTGGTAGGCAGAGATGATCATAACCTTTTCTATTCAAGAGACAAAATAAAGAGAACCAAGTCAAGAACACTCATGGGACAGGGATATAAGCTCTCTGTAAGTATCTTATGCAAATACAGGAAAAAAGATTTATAGAGCAGCACTAACATGAAGGAGCACTAAAATAGAAAGGTTTTAACCCTGACTGGGGGCAGGGGATAAAAGTCCAACCTAATATAAAACCTGAACATTGGTAACTGACATTTAGTTCAGAACTAATTTGTTTTTCTACTAGGAGTTTAATTAGATTTTTTTCTCTCATTTTGAACCCATTCAATTTTAACACTGCATTAGGCCTAAGGACTGTTGCAGTGATTCTCTTAAAGATTTTTTTTCAGAAGCAACATCATATGGAGGTATTGTCGTCTTCCCTTGACTTTACATTTGGCTCTGTAGAGGTCTAGTTTAATTAAAGAAGCAAGGATTGACTTCCACTGGAGACCAAATTTCCTGATAGAACCATGTACTAAAGGGATTGTCACTAATGACATGGAAAATGTCCATTAATGTAAGCCTGGATCAGTCAGCCAATTCAACAGGTGGGAGAAGATACAGAGCTCTGTGATATGAGTCCAGAGATAAAAATGCTTGGTCAGATGACTGAGCTTTCAAAATGAGAAAAGGTTGAAAGCTGGGAAGAAATAAAACGAAAAGGTTTTGTTGTTTGTTTGTTAAGATTTAGCAAACTAATTTCACTGAGGCAAAACATACACATTTTTAAAAGAAAATGGTTCTATAAGTTCTGGAAGCTTCAAGCTTCTAAACATGTACCCATGTTTAATTTTACTGTACTGAGCAGATCTTTGTACAGCCCCAAAGAGCTGCATTGACAAAGTGAATCATTTGCAGACACACTTGCTGAATGAAGACCTCAGTAGTGAGATATTAGCCAGGATAACCCAACACTTGCTCAGGTTAAGAAAGACATTCCCAAAGAAGTCAGGGATTAGTAACAATGAGACTCAGATACATCAAACTCATGCCACTGCATGCATTTTGCACTTTAATTCCAAGGCAGAATTTGAGACATCCACTTGTATTTTCCCTGTGTGAAATGTTCCTGGCTGTCATGTTTATCTCCACAGCCAGAGTCCAGACAGCTGCTGGATGAACTGGGTCAAAGTGGGAAAGGAAGAATCACCTTCATAGAACAATTACTCAGTGATGTAAGTTACACTTGCTGAAGTTTCCTTTTTCAACTCTTTAGCTGTTTACTGCATGAATATTAGCCTGGGATGCAACTTCAGCTTCATGATCAGGAGGCAACAGCCTTGCAATACCAGTCTTCAGATTGAAAGAGCATTTTAGAGAACATAGGACCTGTTTTGCATTTATAGATGCTCTCCCCACATTTTTATTTGGTCAGTGCATAAGGCAGTATTCTCTGGGTTTGTCAAAGCCAAACAAACAAAAATAAAAGGATTAGTTTTAGAATTTAGGATCAAGCCCTCTTTATAGCAAAAGCAAGCATAAACTCTGTGTTTCTGCTCTGGGATTTCATTTGGCTACTGTTACACACATTTACTCTGGCTTTGAGCTAGAAAAATGACAAACATTTTCAGAAGAAAGCAAAACAACACACTTCTAACCTCTGTCTTGAGCATGAGGCCCATTTGCCAACTTGAATTGGCACAATACAAAAGCGAGGTGGAAGCTGAAGAATCCGTATGGTTCTGTTCTGTTGCAGGGAGCTGACCCCAACTCCCTCAGCGAGGAGGAGCGCCCTGCCCTCACAGTTGCTGTCCTGAACAAGCACCCAGGAGCCATCTCCCCTCTGGTGCAGCAAGGGGCTGACATTGACCAGCAGTCAGGGCCGTAAGTGAGCTCTGCTCCTCTGCCTCGGCTCTTTCCAAGTTTTACCAAAACAAACCACACCTGCTCCAGTTTTACACAGAACCAAACCCCACCTCTCCTCCACAAATCTGCTCCTTTCAATGACAGTATCCACACTCCCTCTTCCAGCTGCCAGCTTTGAAGATTTCTCATAACTTCTGTTACAAAAGCTGCTGTTCTATTTAGTTCTGTTCCCTATCCACTTCACCTTAATATGATAAACCCCACCAAAGCCTACCACACTTCTTGTACATTCTGTATCCTTCCCTTCATTTTCCTAAGTTTTATTTGCTGAGTTTCTTTAGGTAATAAGTGCATTGCTCATTTCTCCTGTGCAGACACAACAACACAGCTCTCCATGAGGCAGTTCTGCTGGGACTGGAGGGAGAGGAGTGCATCCGAGCCCTGTTATGGTAGGTACTGTGGCTGGGCCTCCAGCTCAGGCTCCCCCCCAGCCTGCCAGCACAGACCTGCTTGGCACCACTGGAGGGCCACAGCCTGCCCCGTGTCCCTGTGGGAAGGAGCATCCAGAAACTCCAAAGTTACTCCACATCAACATTCCACATCAACAAGCCACTTCATCACTAAGTGCAGTCACTTGCAATGAATTTAAGCAGTTTAAACCAATGTGTTCTGTGTTTACAGCTGCAATGCAAGCGTGCAAAAGAAGAATACAGCAGGGCACTCAGCACTGGATTTGGCTGTTGCAGCTGGAGATAATAAGGTTATTTCACTGTTCCAAGTAAGTCTGGATAGAGAACATTGAACAAACTTATAAGACACAGGAACATTGTTCTCATCAGTGTGTTATTACAACAAACTTTTTCCCAAATAAAGCTGAAGGTTCTTTACTTTAGGAGCACCTGATCACGTGTCCAGTTCTGTCTGCAGAATCCATTACCCTGTGTGATCGCCTTGGGCCTTGTAACAGTTAAATATTTTCTCCAAGATTGCCCCATTCCTTTCTGGCAGTTCAGAGCACAATTCCCCTCTGACTGCACTCTATTCTGCAAATTTTCTTTTCCTTTCCAAACAAAGGAACAAACCAAACCTTCCCAGGCACAAATAAATTTCAATATCTCTGAAGTTACTATAATGCCTGACAGATACTGCTTATGAGAGTCTGACACTTGAGCAACAACACTGCAAGCTGTAATTGATGAGCTTATTTTCCTTTTTGATGTTAGAATCAGTGCAGCCCATTGCAGTAAAGGTCAGATTCTTATCCTCCAGAAAATTGAGTAAAACTACTTTCATGTTCTGCCTTCAACTTTTATTTATAAATGCATCAACACAAGGAAGCAGCCAACTACAAACAGAAATTTACAAGAATACCAGGCACACTAAGGTGTGGTATAACTCAACGCTATTAGCCACAATCCTAAATCCCTGAAGTATTTTTACAACTCCTTCCCCTTTCTATGTCCCAAAGTATCTAAAAGCATTGGTATTGAGTACAAAAATGGAAATGCATGTTAACTCCAATCAGAAATACAAGTTTTTAAAAAAAAATAAAGAAAACAAGTAAACCCACAGGTAATAATCCTTAAAAAAACAGCATGAAAATTAGGAGAATTCCTGCAGAAAAAGATTATGTACACAATGCATCAAACCTCAGGTACTTCCCAGACAGACTCAGAGGAGCGAAGCAGAATTCCCTCTGCTTCTCAGGGACAGCCACTCTGGAAGCAGCTTCAGGAAACACGGCCATTCAGTCACAGGGGCAGTGCCACAGCAAGTGGACAAGACAGACGTCACTGACAACTATGAAGCTGCAGCAGTCTAGGCCAGATTCATCATACTACAACGCTGGATCTTGGCTTTGTCTTCAAACTTGGTCATCATCTGAGAAATCTCTTTTTTCTGCAAAGAGTAAAAATAATATGTTACTGTCTACCACTAAGTGGAATATCGTTCAGCTTCGAGAGGAAATTTGGATACATCCCGCCTAAAGCATGGCTGAGAACCAGGAAAAGGCACACCGGCTGATCCAGCCCGAGCCTGGATGCAACAAAGCCCTCTGCACAAAGCCTTGTGCTAAGGAACGAGGCCAGCTTAACAATCCAAGGACAAGGTGCCGTGTACATACAAGTGCCTTTCCCATTCGCATTTTGTCCAGCTTCAGGAACTCCTGCAACGTCAGGCTAGCAGGTCCTTTCTGAAGAGAAAGAAAAGCACAGTCCGCGGAGTGCTTTTTGTGTTCCTCCCTGAAAAGAGGCGAAAAGAAAGTGAGAACGGAGAAGGCAGCGGCTCCCAACGAGCCGCACGCAGCCGCTCTCCCCCGCCGAGCCCCTCGGCTGCCACCAGCGGCTCGATCGGGGCAGGGGCCGAGGGATCCCCTGCTACTCACAGGGGGTCGTCGTCGGGCTCCCAGCCCTCCAGCTCCTTGAGGCAGAAGACGCACTGCACCACGTCGGGGCTGTTCTCGCTGGGGCAGTGCACGAAGCCCGCCGCCGCCATCTGTGGGCAGAGGGGAGGCCGTGAGCGCCCGCCCGAGCCCGCTCCCGCTCCCACCTCCCCGGCCCCGCGCTCACCCGCTCGGGCGTGCAGGCGCAGCCCTCGGTGAAGGGCCAGTTGCGGAAGGTGGCGGCGCGGACGGAGGGGAAGAAGAGCTGCCAGGCCTCGGGCAGTGCCTCCAGCCCCTCCATGGCCCCGTTCAAACGGCAGCGCGCGCGGGGCAGGGCGGGAGCAGGGCGGGGCCGCCGCCCTCACGGCGCCCGCGCAGCGCCGGCAGCCGGAGCCGCCCGCAAGGACGGAACGAACCAAAGCTCGGGGAAACGCCCGGGCTTTGCTGCCCTGTTCGGAAACGCTGAAGTTCCACCTTTATTATCAAGGAAGGATTTGCTTTGTTAAGCCGTGTTTGGCTCCTGCTCTCAGTGCTGCAGTCGCTGCCCGGCTCAGGGAAGCGTGGAGGAGCCGGGCCATAGGGCACGGCTCGGGCGCCTCAGGCACAGGAGGGAAGCAGAGGGCTGAGAGCACCGTTTGGCTGCTTGCTTCACTACGTGAGAAGAACCTCACCCCTTGCAAAGAAAGCCATGACTCCCGCCCGCCCCGAGATCACTCCATCGCCTTTGAGGATCTGGGGTTAAATGAAGGACCTGGATAAAACAAGCTGTCTGCCGCACAAGGCTGTTGTAACACCATCGTCACTTGGCAGTCCCTGAGGGACAAAGCCACAGAGCAAGATGATCCTCAAAATCTTCATGGTCACCTTTAAGAACACAATGCAGAACTGGTCATCTTCTTCAGACTACTTTGTATCTCCTAATTCTGTCTGGAAAGGAGGAGCCTGCTAAGGCCTAGCATGGGTGCGCTCTCTGGGGGGGTTAGCTGTAGGGAAATGAGGAATTTCTTGCCTTGGTCAGCTGCCCACACACATCCTCTTAGGGCCGTACTGGAGCCTGCTAGATTCCAATGAAATAAGATGATGCAGAGACACCTTAACAAACAGTATGACTACAGACAGGCTTTTCCAAGGGAAGGGCTTTAATTCCATTCATAAAGACATATATTTCTTTTCTTTCAAAGTCCAACTAACTCATAACATTAAGAACATTGAAAATTTTCACAGTCATGAAACAGGCAGACATATGCATGGGCATTCGGGCACACAACCCTTGGCTGGGCTGCTTTCCCCTCCCACTACCACTGTTTTTGTGTTGGTAATGATGGACATTGGCTACAGAAAAACACATTTTGTGTCCCTTTCTCTTCTGTTATCAAAGTGAAGACTCCACTATGGCAACTACTGCTGTAGTCAGATAGGCAATAGGTACACACAGTAGATTAAGGACAAAAAAGTCACATTTGGTGTGTAGCTCTCTGTGTGCTTGATATGAAAGGACCATCCTAGTGGATGTGATCCGCAGTTAAAATGCACAGCCTGACTTTCGGTCAGTGCAGCTTTCTGTTCATCTGCATTGAGTCAGGGAGGGAGAAAAGCTGCTACGGTGTGGAAAGGGACAAGAGCCACTACCAGAAAAACTGGGTTGTATTTTTTAATTCTTGAGTATTTCCATTTATTCTTTGCTCTCCTCTTTACTGATACTTAGAGCCTAGGTGCTTCCAAGAACTGGATCTGGGCCACCTCTGCCCTCTCCTCCCTCCTAACTGTGAGCGGACTGCTTCTACAAATCAGAGCCTGCATTTCAAACATCCCCACTGACTTTTGCTCTGAGTTTCCTCCAGCCAGAGCGCCTGTAGCAGGAGGAGGTGGCTGCTGGAGCCTGTGAGGCTGCTCTGTGGTTAGAGGTGTGCCCAAAGGGCCGGTTTGCAAACCAAGAACCGGCAGAGAAGTGGAGAGATTGCAAAGAGCTGATTTGGCAGCTGTGGTGCCCTGCCTTGCCGAGACACAAACCCGTTCCTGAACACAAAACACTGCGCGCTACGAGAACTCCACACTGAGCACGGGGCAAGGAGGGGATGGGTAGGCAGCTGGAAGGAGCAAAACAAAGGTGTCTCCTCTGAGCCTTGTACTTGGGATAACAGGAATCCACGTGCTTTTCCGTATTCCTAAAACATGGTTCCAGGACTCCTCCTCTGGCATGTGTAGAACTTTCCTAAAATTAACATCCAGCTACAGGCACCAATACCTTATTTCCCTTCACAGACTCAAGATAGTTCCTAACAAAGCAATCAAACCACAGAAACACTGAATGGTTTAAATTAAGGTATTCATTTTTGCTCATAAACAAAAACTGAGACAAAAAACCTGCAACATTTTTTGGACAGGTTTCAAAACTTGAAATCCATGGGGCCCCTCTGAAGTGAGAAACACTTTTTTTGCTTGGTATTTTTGTTTGCTAATGAGACTCTCCAAAGTAACAGTGGCAGGACAATTCCCCATAAGAAATTTCAATTTTCCAGTAGTTTCAGCGTATCCTAGTTGGCATTTCCAGGCCTCTCCCCTTGGAGCACAGGAATCAATCCTCTTGGATTGCATTTTCCACACACATCATCTCACTGCTGACGTCTAATGTCCTAGGGGTAAACACATCAGCGTGTTCCAGCTCTCCTGTGGCAGCCAACATCCTCCACCTGGGGGAGATGGGAAAGCTGGGGGAGTTTTTTGGATGGACTGGGCTTTTCCCAGCTCCCCAGACCCCTGCAGCAATTCAGCGTCGCAGCCTGAGAAAGAAGGCATGCTTACACTCCTTGCTGTCCAAGGGGTAATACTTGTCATAAAAATCCAAAATGTACTCCTCGGTCTTAAATCCAAACTTCTGGTAGAGCAGCATAGCAGGGTTGCTTGCAGAGACGTGAAGGGTGACGTCCTTGCCCATGCAGGTCTGCAGAGGGAGGGGAGAGGAAAAGAAAGGAGATATCACTGCAAGAGAACGAGCCTCTGGGGGAATGCGGAGGTGAGGAGATTCATCAACCCAGGGATCCAAGGTACTGAGGAAATGTGAGAAAAGTTACAGGCCCTGGCCCAGGAGTTACCACACATAGCAACAGCAAAGGCAGCCCTGCTGCTGCTCCTCCAAGCCTTTGTTTCTGGGAAACGTGGATTCTCTGACAATGAAAGCAGGTTTCAGGATTGTAATTTGTCATCTTTCCATTGTTGATTACTAAAGTAATTGTTAATTAAAAATAATCTTGGTGTACAGCCCTGATCTCCAATACAATGGCCTGAAGAAAAGACAAAATGTGCCAGAGGATCAGGATCTGCACTCCTCCCTGTCAGCAAACAGAACTGAGCTCTCTATCTGAGCACCTCTGTGCTGTCACACTGGAATTCCTGCCTATCCCACCCAGCTCCTCTCCCATCCTTCAGGGCACAGCACTCACCTCCTGAGAAGGCAGGAAATTCAGTTCAGACAGCAAATAATAACATGGCTGAAGTTACCTTGAAGATCCCAAATTCTAACCAGCAACACTCAGATTAAGATGCTTTCATCAAGCATTTTAATAGCATTCCATGTATATTAAGTGTACTGTAACTCTTAAGTGGGAACAGTAATACCCTCTAGGAAATCTCCAAGATAGAGCATCCAAGGGGAAAACTCCCAGGAATTTAAGGAGGGAAGGAAAAAAATAAATAATTGGAAGCTGGTTTGGGGAAAAGAAAATTTGAATGAGATCATTAAGAAAATGCAGTTTAGTCCTCTGGGACAGATGCATGAGAGGATAAATTTTGACAGCAAAACCAGCCACCACCATTTGCATCCAAACATTTTCCTGTTAAGTTATGCTGTTCCTGAGAATTCAGCCCCAAACTCAGCACACTGATCCCAAAAGTCAGCAACCTACTCTTAATCCAAACAGCATCAAAATGCCTCAAGCTACGAAGAGGAGACCCCAGGCCCAAGCAGCTGCAAAGTAGCACTTACAACCTGGAGACTGAGACACAGGTCACAACCACCATTATCATACAGGACTAAATCCCTTCTACCACTGCCAGGAAGTCAGCAACAGCAAAATAAACCTAATGTGAGCCAAACATACAGTGCTGATCTCTCATTGCTAGTGTGCCTAATCAGACTCAAATCTCTCAAATCTGCTTGGCTTTCCTCAACAGGGAATTACATGCAAGCAGGATTAGGTTAGTTGATGTGATACATCCTACAAAAAAAGGTGTGAGGATTTTCTGTGGCTGACTTGCCAACTCCAGCATCCGCGCTCAGCTGGAGAGAGAAGTCTCTGAGAGTCCACTGGCTGGATCCCTGCAAACCTTGGCGCCTGTTCCCACTGGGTGTTGACATATCACATCAACAGACTGAGCTGAGGGCAATTTCCTTCAACACTTCACACAGTGCTTCCTGGGAAATGCAAGGGGTAAGTTTAGAGAATATTGATTAGAGGCCTGTGTCAACACTGCAGAGAACTGTGCAGGTAGCAGAGTTACCCTTGGGCGGCCCAGGAACAGAAAGTGCTTTTCCAAAGCACGGATCAGTTTCCCCAAGGCTCTGCCAGCATTCCCTACCTTGCTTCAACCAAATAAGAAAAAACAGTTTCAATGGTGAGTTTTTGTTAGTGAAGCTCATCTTGACTACAACAAATGAAGAAATGTCATCAGCAGCTCTGCCAAGAGAGTTCAGGGAGTGGTAAAACTGTAGAGCTGGGCTCTGTAAAGAACATATATCTGCATATATACTCACATTAAGCTGCCTTTCCTGTAATTTAATTCAAGAAAATCAATGGAATTAAGGCCACTTAAATAACAGTTTTCATTTAGAGATTTAATGAAATTTAACTCCTTTAATATTACCTGTTCAGTTATCTGAGACTAATTTTTCCAAGTATTCCTGTGGAACAAGGCCCAGTACAAGTCAGTTTAAACAAACAATGAGGTTGCAAACACTTTATCATTAACTCAGCTGTATTTGAAGCAGATCAGTGAAAGTGAAAGTGAGTGATTGAAATCAGTAAGTGATTTAAAGCATGGAATAAAACTCCAGATGTAGTCAAGAAAGCTGCAATAATTCTAATTGACCCTGCCTACTCTTACCTCATTTTCTCCTTTAAACTCCCATTTACAGTATCCCTTTTACACAAATTACTGACCACTGACCACAGAGTTAATCCCAAGACAGTTGAAGTGTGCAGCATCCCTGTAATTTGGAGGACATGACCAGAAAAGGTTGTTTTTCTAAACACATTTTTACTTCCAAAGCAAGAGCTACTTCCTCCCATAAACATTCACAGGAAGGGTTCTTACTCTCTAATATCTGCACGTGTGTGCACAAGGAAGCAGTAAGAGCTGGTTCTTTGGCAGATTCACAGGATGATTTCATTTCATTACCTGGATAAGATGGTAAATCATGAAGGTTGCAATCCCAGCTCTTCTCCACTCAGGATGCACCAACAGAAAAGAGATGTAAGCTTCGTTGTACTTCACATCTGGCACCATAAAGCCAAAGGCAATGATAACTTTCTTGTAAAGAACAACAACACTGAAGTCTGGATACTGCAGGCACTCTGACAAATCGATTCCTAGGGAGAAAGGGAGAAACAGCAGTTGTAAGCATTGCAAACCAAAAGAAAAGTGTCACTGAAATCCAGGGGTTTAAGGCTTTTTAGAAACATCCCATCCCTTCTTTCTACATTTATTTCAAATTTGTGATAGCAAGAGATCACAGCATCACAGGATAGTCCAAGGCCCCTGCTGGAGCAGTCCTCTGTACTACTAATTATGCAGCCGCATTTTGGGAAATCCCAGGGGTCAGGACACCCAGAGTGCAGGGGATGAACCCTGCCTTGGAAAAACCAGTTGCCTGATCCTGGTGTCTCCCCTGCCAGGTAGGTATGCAAGGGAAAAGATTATACAACAAAACAGACAAAAAAAGATCTGCTTAGCAGGGAAGCTTGTGTAGAAAAACTAACAAAGCTGATTTCCTTTCAAATGACTCAAGTATGAAACTGAAAATTAAAACTCAACTCTCTTCAGAAGCAGCACACATGAAACTGGGCTCCCACTTTGGTAGCACTGCCTGCTATGGAGTCTTTTTCCTCCACCTTGCCTGAAGCTCTTACTGCTCGCTCTCTTGTGCACACTCAGATGGCTGTGGAGCTGCACTGTGAGCCTGACCACAGCTTGCAATGCTATCAAAACACTTGCTTTTAGCATGCAAATTCTCTAACCTGAGGGACAAAGTAGCCTCTCAGGCAGTGGTGCTTCTTGGACCCAAGGAGGCCAGGAGGTTGTTACCTTGTCTAATTACCCTGCTGCTGCAGTCCTAGAGCATCCACGCAGCCTGTCAGCACCAAGCAGTGCAGCTCAAGGCACTGAAGAATGACTGCTGGGTTATTTGTATGGACAGATCCTAAATGAGATGCAAGGCACACAGGAGATGTGCCAGAAATGTTTGCTTCAGCCTCAAGTTGGCAATTGCAATGTATTTATAACATGGGGTAACAAAACAGCAGAATCTGTTTTCCAGTAAAGGCTTTTGATAAGATGCAAGACTCCATAAGGCATCAGGCCCCAAGAAGTGGGTGAGTTATGTTCTTGCTCGAGAGTCAGCTGGGTGGAGGGATCGATTGGCAATAGGGAGCTGTGTTAATTAAGCCAAGGCTGCTGCTGCCTGTGGAGTGCCTTGCAGCGTGTCTGGACAGGAACACTCATTGCCCCAGGTGCTGGTGTCCCTGCAATGGTGCAGTTTTTCCTGTAGGAAGATGCTTAGCTCAGGATGGTTTGCCACTGGAGACGCTTCCCGCTAGGGAGAGGTTTCTGTGGAGAAACAACACCAGGAAACTCTCTTCTAGCAGCTCATCGGCAGTCACTACCTGGAAATGCAGCTCTGCCTTGGAAGAGGCAAGAACAGCTCTGAAAGGAAGGACTTGGAAGGACAAAAGAACTAAGTGCTGGCTTAATGATGCTCACTCAGTTGCACACTCCTGCCTTCCACCCTCTCAAAGCTGTACCAGCTATACTCTTTGTATCCAGGCTTTACCACCAAACTTCCTCACTTCCCTCTCCTGACAAAACAGAACTAAAGTGTGACAATCACATCCTAGCCTCAGAATTTTTTCACCATGGAAAAGATTTGGATTCCTGTTTGGAGACTGATGGTAGTGTCAACTTTCTGATTTAATGATGAACAATTCACAGTTGGGTGAAACACACGCATGCTCCTTATGTTAAATAAAACAGAGTGAGTCCTGAAGAACCGAATGAAGGTACAACCCAACTTAGCCAGAACTTCAAATGCATTATCAGGAGAGAAGAGACTATGACAAAGCTGTTCAGCCTCTGTTGGGATTGCAAGTGTCTCTCACAAGGTCTGAAACAGCTTGTGAAAGGAAAGGTGTGCCAGGTTATTTCCCCACACTCTACAATTTGCATAATGAATAGCAAAAAGAGCTCCTTTCCTGACTGTGCCATATGGGCACTGCTGAACTACAGCCCTGCTGAATCACCATTGGCAAATCAAAACACAAAGCAAACAGTTACCTGGAACAAAGGTGTGTACTGTTTGTACTGGGCTTTTCTAAATTAGTCTACGTGCTGTTCAATGATCAGAAGCTGATGCATGCAGCAGATGAAAATCCCTATTATCATTTCAGAAGAACTAAGGATTGCAGCCTCGTAACTGCCCCCACAAAGGGCAGCCATTGTCCCTAAAGAACCTGCAGTTCCAGAAATGACACAGAAAAATACAAACCTTATCTTTCCCATACCTTTTACCTCAGTAAATACTGATGCTTGAAGAAATAAAGGACATCACAGCAGAGCCTACAGTTGTAAAAGCAATTAATTGAGTCACAAAATAAACTGAGTTGGAAGGGCCCCTCAAGGATCATTGAGTCTAACTCCTGGCCCTGCACAGGACAACCACAAGAATCACACCATGTGCTAGAGAGCATTGTCCAAACTCCTCTTGGGCAAGCTTGGTTCTGTGACACTGCCCTGGGGAGCTGTTTCAATGCCCAACCACCCTCTGGTGAAAAGCCTTCTCCTGATATCCAAATGAAACCTCCCCTAACACAGATTCAGAGCCGTTCTATTGGGTCCTGTCGTCACGGAAGAGATTGGTACCTGCCCCTCTGCTTCCCCTCCTAAGGAAGCTGCAGACCATGATGAGGTCTCCCCTCAGCCTCTTCCTTTCCAGGCTGAACAGACCAAGTGACCTCAGCCACTCCTCATATGACTTCCCAGCTTTCACTCTGACATATCCAGCCTATGGCTGCTGGGAAGAAACCTTCTCACAAAGGTAATGAACAGTAATCTCTGGTAAAAAACTGTTTATTTCAATCCTTGATTCTGCAAAACATTTCACTGGATGCTTAAGTTTAGTTAACTACTAAATTAATTGGCAGCTGTTTTTTAGCTGTGCTAATTGCCTAATTGCCCAGTTCTACAAGATCTCAAGAGACAAAGACACCAAACCCATGTCTCCACCTTAAATGCATTTCTGTGACAGATAATGGGTTTCTAAGAACCAGCCAGACAACAACTGAACAAAGATTTGGCCCAAGAACATTTTTTTGTGACCAATACCACTTCATTCTTGGAAACCCAAGCACTGGAGGAATCTTACCAGGCCAGAAAAATTCGTGGCACATGGAGTTTATAGTGGGGATGTGATTAGGGCGAACGTAACAGTAATCAATAGGTGCTTCTGGCTCAGCCTTCCAGTTGAGATCATTCCTGTGTGGATTTGCACGGATTTCTGCCAGCAGCCTGAGTTTTGGGGGTTTTGTCTCATAATCACGTCTGCCAGGAACACGAGAAGGAAACACAAAAAGCAAGTGAGCAACAAGAACTGCCACTGCAGCTAAATGGGTACTGCCCATGAAATATCTTCTGACATGCTCAATTTTAGAAAAAAAAACAAGTCTTCCATTCACATAGAGAAACACCCCTCAACTCAGCAAAAACACCCTTGTGCCAGAGGCTAGAACACTTTCCAGACCCACAGTGTGTCCAGCCAGTCTTTCCTTACAGCACGAGCAAGAAGCCACGGTTCAGACACAAGAGCAGGTGCAACTCGCATTGAAAGGCTATGGCAATGCCCTCTTGGCCCTTGCCCCCTCTTGGAGATTCCCCTTCCCAATGCAATCCGTTTCACTACTCAGCTATGTCAAACACTATCCCTTCAGGGTTACCATGGTGCACTGGGTTGTACTTTGAGGAGGAGTGAGGAGCACTGCCCAAGAAAGGTGTCCTCTCCGTGGGCTGGCGGTGCACAAGCCAAGAGCAAGCTCAGACCCTCTGTACCTGATGTAGGGTTTAAGGACACGGGAGGTGTAAGGGCTGACAATACTGTGGTCTGTCAGCAGGTCTTCTGAGCCTACCAGGCGGTACAGAAACTTGGTTGTCTGCTGGCGATATCCCTTCGTGGCCGGCAGCATTGTCTGGATGCACAAAAAAATGCACAACAATTGCAGCAAGGTCAGTCATTGACTTAACTAGGGAGCTGTAAGGAGGGAGAGTAAGGGCCTTTCAGTGTGATAGGTGGACTGGACCATGGTGGTCCCAGCTTTGGACTCTGCTGGGCACTCCCAAATTTGGTGCCCAAACCTAGAAGTGCTGCAAGTCATCTCCTCTCCTACACATATGAAAGACCACCTGGCTGTGTGGCTTCCACTCCCAGGCCTCAACCACCAGCATTTGGGCAGGGCTGGAATACAAATACATCAACAGTTGTGGTGCTGACACTGATAGACAGCAGTGCTGAACCAGCATGTCCCAAGAAGAAAGGAACTTAGGAGAGCATTGGTGGGGACACAGCCCTAAGCCAAGATAAGTCTTGTTCACATAATCCTTTTCACTTTAGGAGTCAGATAACCTCAGTATGACACTGCTGGCTGCAGCAAAAGCTTTAAAATAACCAGTGCCAAAAGCTAACTTAGATTTGAGAACACCCACCTGGTATCTGTCCAAGATCCTGAAGTCCTGGCTAGTAGTTCTGTATGTTGCTTGCCCTACTGGGGACCTGGAGACACCACCTTCTTTGGCTCCATAAATCCCATCAACCAGGAGCAGTGCAGCATTCACCACCTGGTCCAAGTCAAAGAGTGGGAGTCCTCTTTCCCTCTTGGCCTGCCTGACCAGCAGCTTGCGCCTCAGCCTCCGGGCCTCTGGGGTCATGCTCAAAGCATTGGGACAGGCTTCCAGTCTCTTCAGCAGAAGCTTTTCTTCATAGATGCTAACCGAGGTGTGCTTGGGAACTCTGGGTTTAGTATCCTTCTCCAGCTGTGACTTCCCCTTGTCTCTTCCTCTCACCTGCAAGGGTGTGTTTGACTCTTCAGGATCTTCACTGTCACCTTCCATCCGTTCTGTTTTTTCTTCTTCACTCTCCACTTCTTGCTTGATCTGCTCAGCTGTCTTCACTTTTTTTCTGCTTGCTATCATGGTGCCAGCCCCAGCTGTCCCACTGGGAGGGGGCACATACTCTATTCCTGGGTCTATGACTCCATCTCCTTCCATCTCCTCATCATCTGTGGAACGTATCAAAATAATCCAGGGGGAAAGAAAAAATAATTTAAACATCAAAGTACCATTTCAAAAATGGCTGTCACAGCATTTTTCTGCTAAGCAACAATAATGTGGGTATACCCAACACACTTCACTTTCTATGTACTCCCCAACCTCCTGATTTTGGACAGGAGATGCTGAAAAGAGTCCAATATCCTGACACAGAATCAATCCTGCTCCTAAAGTGTCTTATAGTTCAGCATTTGGAAACAGTGCTCCTCCTGAGTGCAAGCACATGTTCTTTGAGAAACATTAAGCTGTTGAAAATTCCCAAAGACTGGGGATCAAAAAGTCAAGCTAGTGAGCTGTATCTTTTGCTAGGATACCCTGAAGAGGTCCTGTCCTCTCTAGAACCTCACTGTTCTTCCCGTCACCCAGCAGACTAGCTCCTTAAGGAACTAAGAGAATTCAGCCTGCATCACTGCTTTGCAATCTCACTGATATTTAGCACAGATTAATCAGCACAGTCAAACTTATAAAATACTGGGACATTACAATGAGAATAAAATTTCTCCCATGAAAAACATTTGAGACAAAACTAGATCTGCTACGTAACAGTGTAATCTGTGTTGCAATGAAATGCTTATGTTGAGTCGTCCAGAGGCTGCTGTGTGAAGTCTACACACTGTTTATTCAGAATCTGTCAGAAAACGATAACGGGGGTTTTCTTCTGGCTTAGAACCTGGTGATAAAACTATGGAAAACCAGTCAATTCTCATACTCAACTAAGACAACAGAATATTGCCAGTTACTTTCCATTTTATCCTGAAAGGATCCTGCAGCTCAGTGGGAGCTTCTTTTTTAAAAGCTATTCCTAGAAAACTGCACAGAGTTCATCACTGAACCAAGCCCACGGTGGCTCTTACCATGGAAGAGCGCCTGTGGCGGCATGACGTCCGGGATGAGATCTGCTTCTGAGAGCAGGCTGGGAGTGGCCGAGTGCGAGGCGGGAGTGCCAGGAGCAGAGAAATCCAGGGACGGGGACGGAGAGGGGCTGGTCAGGGGCGTGCGGTCGGACGAGCTCAGCGAGGAGAAGTCAATCACTTCTCCCTTCTCCAGGACGATGTCGGGCCGGCGGCAGCGGCTGCTGAACTTGACGGGAGTGGAGGAAGTGCTGCGGTCCAGGAACCCAGCTGCTTCCTTCTGGGCTCTCCGGATGTCCTTGGCCTCCTGGGTGCGGGACCGCTTCTCCTTCAGCTCCATGGCTGACTCCACAGGATTGCGGCTCACCCGCTTCCGAAGGCCTTCCACAGTAATGATGGGATCCAGCGGGGGCTTGGAAGCTGCTGAAGAAGGAGTTTGCTTATTCTGAGCTCCTGCACTCACTGGATTTAGAGTACGCAGTCAAAAACATGCTGACTACAAAACTTAAAAGATGGGTTTTTCAATGTGTACAAGAAATTCACTCTGGGACATATAGCATTAAGGCAGTGTATGACTAAAGCCTCATTAAAGCCCAAATTTTGCTCCTCCACACAGAGAATTTGCATCAAGTGATAAAAGATAAAAGACATTCCCCAGGGTAAATTGTGGATTTCAGCTCAAAACCACTCTGCACAAGCCTCAAGACCCTGTAAATCAGCACAATGGAAAAAGGTAATAAAATATAACAGGCTTCTCACACTACAGTATAAGCAGCATAGTTCTCTTCAGTCAATCATTACAGCAGAACAAAACTAAGGAACTGTCCATGCACATGAACTGGTTTTAAATGAACTTTTCCTCATGTCTCCCAGCTCTGGCCCAGCGAGGAATCTACACAGTACTGGGGACAGAGTTACCTTTTGCCTTCAGTGCAGATGCTGACAGCTTCTCTCCTTCAGGTTTCAGTGTTGGGGGTTTGTTATGAACCAGCTTCCACCATCCTGGCTCTCCAAATTCCTGTGCCCCCGAGCGGAAAAACAAGGGGCTCCCCACAGAGAGACAGCCAGCAACTGTGCTCCACCATGTCGAGGTCTTTTTCCTGTGGTGGTAGAGAGGAAAACAAGGGTTAGGTCCCCACTCACAGGCTGTGCTTCCATCCTGGACAGTGCTTCTGCCAGTGGCACTGACACAGCCACTGAACTATTCCTGAAGCACTTTGTTGGCCCCTTGGAGGCAGGGAGTTGCATTTAAGCCTTTCCCTCTGCTGGGCAGTGCACTCTTACTGGGCATCTGAGCATTTTTTGTTCCTTTAGGAACTGGTCATGGGGCTAACTAAGGTGTCATTTAAGGAGGAGGTGACAAGAAATACTGAAGAATTGGCCTTGTAGCCAATACCTGAGGTACTCCCTCAAACTCTGGACAGTCAGGTTCATGGTGCAGAGTCTAACCTGAATTGCCCAGAATCTCAGGATTTCTTCTTGCCTTTGCACACCTCCACACCAGAAACAACTGCACTTGCCAAGGTTTGGCTGAGTTGGTGTTCACTACTGCCCAGGTGCTGCCCTTACGCACCTTGGTGTACTGAGCCTCAAAGGTAGGGGATCAAACCCAGCGGCCGCAGCTCAAAGTCCGGAGTGTTACAGTAAACCTGGATAAGCTGCCCTTCAATATGCCAAGGAAGAACATCATTGCATGGCTTGTACTGCTGCACACACGATTCAGCTGTCTCTGTTCCATCAGTGGCTTGTCCAGGCAAGTGGGAAGGCTGTCTCTGAGGCCAGGAATCACCCTCTGAATTTTAATCAGAGCAGGGAGTGCCCAGTTCCCAGGGCAAGTCTGAAAAGGCAGCAGCAAACCCTGGAGGCATCAGCTCCCTGAATGAGGGACAATGGGCCATGAGCTGCCCTCCTGTCAGGGTCCCTGTGGCTTCCAGGGAGTACAAATGCTAATATTTCTGAGAACAGAGCAAGGAGGCACAGACAAGCACTGAAAGCAAAACCAAAGACCAAATCTGTTTAGGAAGAAAGGCCAGATCTTACAACAGAGAAATCTCTGGGGCAGAAAAGAAGCTGTGAAGTCAATCAAATCTACAATTTCCAAGGATTGTTCAGTTCCTTTTCTGCCTCCACAGCACACGCATTAACAGTGAGGCTTGGGTTTGACAGCTTCAGCACGCTCAGAAAAAAATGTGCTGTTCACCTGGAAAATGAAGGCTGCCCTTAATAAGGGGGGCTCCTATTCTAACAGTGTCTTTACACACACTGAAAAATGTTTCAGTTGTTTTAACACCTACTATGTAAAAGCCATTTCATTAAGATCCAAAACAATCAAAAAGGTGAGGCTCAGTTCCTTTTGAGGAACTTGGTCGTCGCGAGCTTTACAGCCAAGCAACATAGAACTTTGCTGGATCACATTTTTGTCCCTAAAGTTTGGCAATACCAGGATCAGCCCATCCATTGTGACTGTTAAGAAAAACCCAGTTCTTTGCAGGTTCATATGCTGCCTAAAGGAAGATAAGAAATAATCCCAAATACATGCTTTTGTGTGACTCCTGGGGTTGTTCTTCCCTAGTAAGAAATGCTAATTCTTTCTCAAGTGTACCCATCATGCCTGCATTCAGATTCTTAATATTAAATCCTCCCTTTTTATCACTTGTAAGGCTCAACAGAGATGTCACCAAATTAACCAGGATTCCTGTCCATCTGTACACAGATAATTAATTAATTAATTCCTTTGGCTTACCAACCAGATCCTCAGAGAAATATCATGTCTTTACCTGTTCCCTAATAAGAAATTCCAGTGTTTCTCAATAAAAGCACAAATGTCTTCTTTCCATCTGAAGTACCCCTGACGGCCTGTTCCTTCCAGAGACAAGTTGTACATTGCCAACATGACAACCTGCAACAGATAGTGTTGGACACAAGTTAATCCCTTCTGCTTTTTCTGCTGAACAGACCCCCACAGCTGCCACACACACACACATGAATCTTTGCTCCCTCATAAATATCTTATTTTTGCAACAACTCATAGGCAACTTCTGCAATCCATCTTCTTCCTGGTTTTGTGCTGCCCATTCTTGTCTTTCTATTGTTAGATGCACATTCTTTCAGAGATTTCTCCATCCCAGGGGAATGCCTAGTCATGCAGGTTTGTGCTGAGACACAAGAATTGTGCAGCTGTTGTATAAATGAATTACAGTACAGCTGGAGTCTGAATGTAATGTGGAGGTAGGGAAACAGTCTTTCAAATTAAAAAAAAAAAAAAAAAAAAAGTCACAAGTAATGGCACAATCCAATACATCAGAAACACTGTGACAATGGTCCTTCACATACGTCACTACCAAATTCACTCAGACCTGTTACAAACCCAAACTAAAAGGCAGGTTTGAAAAATATCTCACCTTCTTCTAGCAGACCCTAAGTGACCAATTGTTAATTACATTTACTTAACTAATTTTAATTAATTTATTAGAACAAAACTAAAGTCAGTTAGGCTGACATCTTTCAACAATCACACAGCGTTGGTTTGGCAGTACTTCCAATAACAACTTGCATTTCACCCTCAGAGAAGTCTGAAATCTGCTTTTCTTATGGACATGGGTCTCCTCACAGTGTACCTTGGCTTTCTGGGATGCAGTGTCAAAGATGTTAAAATGAGGAAATATGGACAGCTTCAATGTTGCCTTCACCCTATTTCTACCTCACAACCCCTCTCAGTTCCATAACTAAGTATTTTGTGGGTTTTAAAGTCATGTGGGACAGTATCTCAGGATGTCAAAAATAATTCTCTTTTCAACTGGCTAAAGATATGGATCTGAAAAAATACATACTCTGAAAAAAAATCCAGAAATCACTGTCCCCATTTTTCCTGGTTCAGGTAAGTTAGTTTGACCACTTCTCTCAACTCCACTTAAGCAGAAGCAGCAGCAGCTCTGGCTGCTGGAAGCCCAGGGAGGTGATCACAGGTTTCTTCCTCACCCACTTTCATTTTGTCTGCCCCTCCCCATGGCACTCTGAAGAGACCAGGGCAATGCCAGCAGCCTTTGCCTTCCCAGTCAGGAACTTGCCAGCACAGACCCCTACCTACACCAACCCTTTTCCATGAGATGGCCGCTACAAGAAAGCAGTGCAGTGGTTACAATCAGTGTTTCAAATTACCTTACAGGATGATAAGGCTGAGTACCAAGGAAAAGCCAACAAGGCTGCTATTTTCAACAATCTGACAGCTTGTCCTCAGGACAAGTGGCCTCCTGAGCTGGTAGATGGGGACAGGGAGCAGAACACCCACCCTGTTATTCAGGAGGAAACAGCTGGTGACCTGCTGAGCCTCTTAGATGCTCACAAGGCTATGGGACCAGATGGGATCCATCCTAGGGTGCCTAGGGAGCTGGCAGAGGAGCTCACCATGCTGCTCTCCCATCATCTGCCATCAGTCCTGGCATACAGGGAGGTACCTGATGGCTGAAGGTTGGCCAGTGTGACACCAATCCATAAGAAAGGCTGGAAGGAGGATCCAGAGAGCTCTAGGCCTGTCAGCCTGACCATGGTGCCTGGCAAAATTACAGAACAGATCATCTTGAGTGCCATCCCTTGGCACCTACAGCATGGATTTAGGAGGGGCAGGTCCTGCCTGACCAGCCTGATCTCCTTTTATGACCAGGTGACCTGCCTGGTGGATCCAGGGAAGGCTATGGATTTTGTCTAACTCGACTCCAGCAAAGCCTTTGACACCATCTAGAGGGGCCTGGATCCACGGGCCAAGTCCAACAATAGGAGGTTTAGCAGGACCAGGTGCTGAGTCCTGCACTTTTGGCCACAACAACCCCCTGCAGTGCTGCGGGCCGGGAACAGAGCAGAGGAGAGAGGCCAGGCAGAAAGTGACCTGGGGCTACTGACTGAACTGATGACAGACTGAACACGAGCCAGCAGTAAGCCCAGATGGCCAAGAAGGCCAATGGCATCCTGGCTTGGATCAGAAATAGTGGCCAGCAGGACCAGGGCAGTGATTCTTCCCTTATACTTGGCTTTGGTGAGGCTGCAGCTCAATCCTTGTGTCCAGCTCTGGGCTCTTCAATTTAGGAAGGATGTTGAGGTGCTGGGATACATCCAGACAAGGGCAACAAGGCTGGTGAAGGATCTGGAGTGCAGATCCAATGAGGAACAGCTGAGGGAGCAGGGGGTGTTTAGGTTGGAGAGGAGGATGCTCAGAGAACACCTTATCACTCTCTACAACTCCCTGACAGGAGGGTGCAGCCAGGTGAGGGGTCAGCCTCTTCTCCCAAGTGACATAATGAGAGAACACTTCTTAAGCTGCACCAGGATAGGTTTAGGCTGGACATTAGGAAGAATTTCTTCACAGAAAGAGTGACTGGGCATTGGAGTGGGCTGCCCAGGGAGGTGGTGGAGTCACCATCCCTGGAGGTGTTTAAGGAAAGTCTGGATGTGGCACTCAGTGCCATGGTCTGGTTGACCATGTGGTGTAAGCTCATGGGTTGGACCCAACCTCAAAGATCTTTTCCATCCTAGCTGATCCTGTGATTCTGTGATATTCTATGAGACAACACACCATTAAGGGTCCAAAGGATACAAACAGATGTTACTTTGATTGCTCAAGTGTGCAAATGACTGGAACAGTGAATTCCAGCAAGGACTGATGCCAGTCTACAAACCTCCGGGTTGGAGCTAGGAAGCTTTCTGTTTCTATGTTGCCAACCCACCAGTTTAACATTTTCTTAGATACAAAAAAAGTGTTCATGGCTAGAAGCCAAATTGCTTTTATTTTGCTTTGCTAAACCTGCTTGAAGCCATGAATTCGTGAGCAACATAAGGGGAAGGAAAAAAATAAAAGGAATGTGGTTTGTATGATTATCTGTCATTTTCCCTGCCAAATGCTGAAGTTCTCATGTGTAGGCAATCCTCAGCTAATTAATTTCTGAAGCTCATGCAAATGCTCCTTTGTTACCAATACCTGATCCTCCTTTTCCAGGTAGCATAGACACAGCAACCAACAATTTCAGATAGTCACACAGTTGTTCTGCTGGCACAAACATTTCACTTACTTGTTGCCATGTTAATCTCAGACGTTCAAATTGCTCCTTCCCATCTTCTGAGCAATCAGAGCAAGTAAATCTGAAAAAGTTATCTCCTTTGAGGTAACTGAGCTGTTCTCTCAGTTGACCTAAAATGAAAAGGTAAAAATCAATTTTTTGCCCTTTTATAGGAAAAAGTGCTGCAAAGGAAATTTGGATTTCTTCCAAGATCAGGTTTGTCTGGACAAAAATGGCAGAAGCACTGTAAATCCCCATGCCCCCAAAGTTACAGGCACTAATTCTATTTTTCTACAGCAGAAGAAAAAGATCATATGAATCAGGGCTTCTAAACTCACCAGGAGTTAATTTACACAAACATGAACAATTGAAAAATTACATAGGAGCACAGGTAAACTGTTAAGATTAGAGTGTCTCTGGGAAGTCATACTCAAAAGATGTTTCTCTACAAGGATGTCATCTCTTTTACTGTGTAATGACACCAGATAAAGCATTTTTAACACATGGATATCTGGCTTCCATAATGAATTGCAGAATTCAAGTTGCAACTGTGTCTGAAGGGGGAAAAACCCTCCACACTTGTCAGATTAAGACAATTTCTAAACGCCAATTCAATGTAAAAAAGTAATTATTTGCCTGAGCACTTTGGCCATTTTCACAAGTGACAACTGAGCTTCCTAGAACTGAATGATTAGGAAAAAGCACAGTTATCTCCCTTTGACAGCTCGTTTACTCTGTACATTTGCATGTGGCTACTATTGCTTTGCAGCCTTTTCTGCTCTGGATTTGCTCCACAGCAACTGCAGAGAGGAACATATTTGTAAAATAAAACAAGCTGAGTGTTGATTCAAGTGCTCCAGCATGAGATGGCTCATGCTACCTTTAACACTGCTTCATTTTTTTAATTAATACATTTCAAGTAAATATTTCCCTTTACTGCATAGTAATTTAATAGTCTGGTACTGGTTTCATTACTTTAACACCTAAACATTCACTAACACGCCTTGAGAGGAATTTTTACACTATAAATTTTGGCAAATTCTAAGACAGCAAAAAGGGCAGCTCTGACATATCTGCAAGGCAGGTGCCACCTAAACAGTTCATTATTTCTAACCACAAACAAACAAACGAAAAACCAAAAAAAACCCACAAAACTCCCAAACAAAACAAAACAAAACAAAAAAACAAAAACGAAAAAAAAAAAAAACTACCAAAAACAAAGCCAACCAGTGTTTAGCAATATCTGGCTTTTGGATGTAATAACAGATCAGATAATCCAGAATTTAGAAAGTAAAGTTGTCTATTACACTGCTAACAGCATTTATCTTATGTCAAATGCCAGAGGAGATGCATCAAATTTTGCAGCTAGCTACTAACACCCCCCAGAGCTGGCTGCTGAAGGCTGGGCCTGTTTCTAAACCAACTCAAATTCACATTATTGGGAAAACATTAAGTTTGAGATTTAGCCATATGTTCCACAGATGTGACAAATCAACAGAGAGGGAAAAAAAGTAACACATAAAGTCATTTTCCTCCCCAGAGCTTTACAGCAAGGGTCATTATCTGAGTGAGCAGAGCTCAGGTCTCTTGACCCAAGCCCCTAAACAGCTGCAAGAATTGTGAGGATGGGCACATTTCCGAACTTTAATGTTCTCTATTAATTGAAGAAGACAGTTTGCCTCCCGCAGAGAGAGCACCATCTCTGGACACACACAGCTCCTGGACTGAAGCACCTAACACATCCCCTCCCAGCAGGCATCACTCACCAAGACAGGATGGGGTACAGCCTAACAAGCTGTGAAACAGGAACGCAGGACAGCACAAACACCTTGCAAACACCCACCACGGTCAGGCACAACACAACGGGCAGCCTTACTTGCTGGGATCCACTTCTGGCACTTCTCACAGTAATAGGACATCTCCTCCATCCAGGACGCTTCGCCCTCGTCGCTGTTCAGGGAGTCCCCGCTCTGGTCGTGCGACAAATCCACGGAAGCCTGGTCCTCGGACTCCACGATCAGGAGAGTCTCCCCTTCCACCTCGCCCTCCTCCAGCCCCTCGGAGGTGGAGGTCCTGGTGGCTTCATCGTCGTGGCGGCTGAGCAGCCCGCTCATGTGCACGTTGTTGGCCATCCTAGAGGGATGTCCCCAGCTTCAATCCATCCACACCGGCCAAGTCTCCACGGTCCAAGTACCAATCACAGAGGAAATGGGTTTTTGTCTGTCCTAAAGCTTTAGAGGCTGGATTATAATTTATACAAAATAACCTGTCTTTCACAGATTACCTCTGTTTGTTAGAAGTCCTGCAAGAAGTGAGACGCAAATGACCTGCAAACTTCTAAGGAGCCAGGTCTTTGCCTAAGACTGCTGAGAACGTCTTTCCATTAGCGCCTTGTCTCTCTCTTCCATGAGCTGCTTTGTCAGAGCAATCTGCTCTTCTAACAGGCGAATGTTCTCCTTTTTCTGATTCTGACGCTCAAGATCTCTGACAACGCCACTTCGCAGCCTCTGAAAGCACAAGGGACAGGATTTATCACAGCCTGGAGGATGCTGATCGCGATCAACCCCACCCAGGCTTCACCCCTCCTGCAAGGCTGTTCCCTCTGCTGCCTTTGCAGGGTCTTTGCCACAGCAACTTAACGCAGGAATCATCAGGAGACAATACCCAACAGTACTATACCAAAAAGTGCTTTATTTGCACTCACTTCAGATGATTAGGCTTACTAAAGTGACAAAGCCATGGAGCAAATAAATTACAGGCCAGAAGCCAGTAATTCCCTTGCCATGCAGGATGGATGTGATCTAAAAAATCCTGTTATCTCTGACCTAAATCTTCACCAAATCAGAATAAGCTCCTCAGAACTTCTCTGCTTGGAGGCAATTTTGTGACAAAATGGAAACTATTTTAAGAAAAACTGGCATGTGTCTTCATTTCTTCTTTCTGCTCATGTCTTAATCATAAAAATATACCCACAACCTGCTTAAGCCAAAAGGCAAAAGCAATTGCTTAAAAATATCCCCTTTACCTAAAATGTTCGTTATAAATCATGTAAATATATAACATATATATATAAATAAAACATATATATATAAATAAATACATACATAATGTGTAAAACAACACCAGCAGCTTTCAACCTGGGGTGCAGCCCCTCAATGGGTATAAAAAGCCCTAAGAAAATCCTAGCTGCTCTTTGCTTCCTCCATATGCTTCTCTCTCTCTTACCTAGACAGTTTTACTCACATTGATACTTTGATAATTAGGTGAAAGATCAATAATTTATTTGACCCATTTGAATGATGCCAAAATGCACCTGCAAATTATTTGAAAGCTGACCCTGAAGTCACTTGAGAGGATGTTTGTGACTATTATTCAACAAGTCATCACAGGGTTTCATTCCTCACCCAGCATGCCAATGACTGCACACTTCAAATGCAATAATTTCTCTTGCAAGGACCAAAATGGAAAGGTTTTGTTTAAGAAATAATTTTATCTTGTTTAGAAAACGCACAGACACATATGTGAGCCAATAATCAAAACTCTCTCCAGAAATTAATCTAATGAAACCAGTTCCTTCCCACCAGCTTCCATCAACTGAACTCAGGTTACAAATCAGTAATTTGAAACTGAACATAAAATTCATAAACTTATTATTATGTTACTATTAGTAAATAACAATAAAGATGTGGGGAGATGCAAGGTAATTGATCAACAGCACCAAGAATGTAATCCTTTTTCCTTCACAAAACACACAGCCTTTCAGATGGTGGGTGTAATTACTTTGAAAATGCACACTTTGCAAAAGACACCTTTATCATTTGAGTGTCACAAAAAGTTAATCTTCTAATCTTCCTCTGTTCCTGGAAGTTAGCCCTGATTGTCTTCTGCAGGCATGAAAAGCACGTGCAAGCTCAAGTCACTCTGGGCCTGGCACAACAATTTATAAAAGTCAAAAGTTTATTAATCTGCATAAAGAAAAACTTAAAATAATCTCTATGCCAGGACTGCAAAATACCCACGTTATTTATTTCCATTATGTTATCTAAATTACTGGATCTGTTGAACATGAAGCCACTACTCCTTCACTTGGCCAAGAAGAATTACTGAAAGAAAATCTCAGATTTAATTATAAAACATTGAGCCTTGACCCTTCTCAACAGGTATTAGCCAAGGATTTCAGTCAAAAAGATCCATGAAGTTTGGGTGTCCTACTGAAACACCCAAGGGTGATGTTTATTCTGCAGCACACGTTCAAAGTACAACTGCTATTAATTGCAGCTGCAGTTTAGTTTAGAGAATTTAGCAGATATTCCTACCAGATCCCCAGTGGCTCAAGGCCAGCACATTGAATTAAAGAGCAGTCAGCTACAAAAATGTGATGTGATCTACCTAAAATGTGTTAGGTGATCTACTGAGCACATCCATCAGCTCTGGTAAGTGCACAGCCAATGCTGGTTGCCACTCCAGGATCTCAGCTTTCCTCTCCTTGCTACTGCCTATGCAATTCAGAGTGCTCTCCAACTCCTGCCCATACAAACCTGCCTCCTTCCTTAACCAGACCAGTCTCATCCTCCAAATTCCATCACTCTCAAGCACTGACAATCTCTTGAGGGGAAGAAAATATAATCCTCTACTTACAGAATGTATCATAAAGCCCAAGCAACAGCCAGCTCAGCTGGACTATGGATTGGAGATTTAAACTCTGTGTTCTGTAACTTCTCACTGCTTCTGTGTCATTTAACACAGGCTTCTTCTGTGTGCATTTTCTAGATTTTTATGTATGCAAGTGGAGAAGGATCAGCTGTGTGCCCTCATATAATCCTTGGCTCCTCACCTCTACACAACCACACAGCTTTTAGTCCCAGGCAGGATTGCTCTGTCTTAGGACTCACCATGGTCAGACCTGTTACCTTTTGGCTGTGGACTCTCTGGCACACAGGCTGCCTGCCAGGCATTCCTTGATTTTTAAATGTAGCACAGAGAACCGCCCTTTTCAACTACCACGTGGTATTCCTGACAGCTTGCACTGTCAGAACAAGAAGAGAGCAGGGGCATGGCACAGGACAGTGCTGTCTGTCCTTCAGCAGGGCGCATCTGTGAGGCTGAGCACAAACAGGGCACCCCAGCGGGACAGGACAGCCAGGGAGAGGGGACAGCACTGGGAACACTGGCCTGGAGGCTGCAGGATCACATCCCACACATCCCTGCACGCCGGCTGCTGGAGAGGGAGGGAAGCACCTGCCTGGAGACTCATCTGGAGCTCCTCGCTGCTGCCTATGAAGGGAAACGCACAGGGCAGCACTAGGGAGCTAGAAGAGGATAGAAAGCACAGGCGCCAAAGCAGGAAAATACAGGGAAGGGGCGGCTCGTGGAGACAGCATCATCGGGGACAGCGCTGGGCAGGGGCAGCTCAGGCCTCTGGGAGCCGGGCTGGGTCACGGGTTAGGCGCGGGCAGGGACGAGGAGCTGCGGGAATGGAAGGGTGGATGGAAGGGTGGAGCTGCGGGAGTGAAAGGATAGATGGAAGGGTGGATGGAAGGACAGATGGAAGGACGGAGGGACAGCCGGGCTGAGGCGCGGGCCCACAGCGCGGTGGGCGTGGCTCCGCGCTGTCCCGCGCGCCGGGGGCGGGGCCTGCCCGGCCGGTGGGCGGGGCCACCGTGAGGGCCGGCGCGGGGCCCCGCTCGCCGCCTCCCCCCCCCCGCGGCCCGCGGCGCGCCCTCACCTGCAGCTCCCGGCGCTGCTGGACGTGCACGGCCGCCACGACGGCGGCGGAGAGCAGCGCGGAGACGGCCAGCGCCACGCGGGAGCCCCGCGACATGGCGGGGGGGCGGCGCGGGGCCGCGGCGGGGAAGCGGCGGGCGGGCGGGGGCGCGCAGAGCGTGAGGCGGCGCGCCCCGCCCCCGGCCGAGCGCCGAGCGCACGCAGCCAGGCCGGAGCAGCCGAGCGCCGAGGCGGGGCGGGGCGAGCGGCTCCCCGGAGCGGCCGCTTCGAGGCCGGCTGTTCGCACCCTCCTGGCCAAAAACTGGCCTTTGTTCTCTCAGCGCCGCTGGGGACTGGGTGCCCAGCTGTGCCGCTGTCTCCCGGGGCTGTTCGCTGGAGCTTCCTGCCGGAGAACACAAACAAAAGGTTTCTTCTGCTTGCGAGAGACATTTCTGGTTTTGTCGAGTGAAGACCACCACCAGTTCTGCGCTCTCCTCGCCCAGAAATCCCGAATTGCATGAGAGGAGCAGCTGGAGAAAGCTGCTCTTC
Organism: Oenanthe melanoleuca; assembly: GCF_029582105.1. NCBI lineage: Eukaryota > Metazoa > Chordata > Aves > Passeriformes > Muscicapidae > Oenanthe > Oenanthe melanoleuca. The sequence goes on from NC_079336.1 coordinate 97,168,987, forward strand.
AATTGTTTGGTTTCTTCTCATTGTTCAGTGTGTGGCCTTAAGGCCTCGTGGTTGCCAGTTTTTCATGCTCTGGAGACAGAATTATTCCATCCCCTGCCCATCTGCAGTGCGAGAGGGAAACCAAACATGTCTGATCCCTCCGCATTATAATCTTTTTCATCTCTCTGCTGAATAAACGCGATTAAAATGAAAGGTGAAATTAGTGGCAATGATAATATTTCAATTGAGTCTAATGGCTGCGCTCACGTCGGTGTGTTTAGTGTTATTAGGGTTTGTGCATAAGTGCTTGTAACGTGTCCAAGGGCACTGGAGTGCCAAGAACGGGGCTGAGCCAGGAGCCTGGTGGTTGGGAGCCAGGAGCCCTTGGCACTGGGGAAGGGAGCAGCTCTGCCCGGGTGCCTCTACCCATCCCTGTCATTAATCACCAGAGGGGCTAAAATCCCCAGGGAGGGAGCGCTCTGGCTGTGCTTTCACCATCTCGGTCTCTGGTGTTCCTGCTCTCCTCCCGTTCTCCCAAGCGCTGGGCCCTGCTGAAGGGCTCAGCGCCCCCGCCCTGACCCTGCTCTTCTGCTTTGCCCCCTTTCCATGCTCTGGGATGAGAGGGGACCTTTTCCAAACCCGGATTAGCAGCTGGTCTGGTTTACAACCTTGCAGCAGCCACGATGTGGAAAAGCCCGTTTTCCTTTCTCAGAGCAGGGGCAGGGAAGTGGTGTGATGGAGGTGGGAGGGCAGGAGTGCCCAGCGGGGACGCTGCTGGGGAAAACCTTTCCAGCTGGTGGTGGGCGCAAGCACAGAGAAGATTTCAGCCCAACAAACACGAGTCTGGTGGCTGTGTCCATAAGACTCCCAAACGGAGAGGCAGAGGATGGGCTTAAGCTGAGGGAGAGGTAGATCAGTGCAGTGAAACGTGTGCTATGCCCATAGTTTTGGTGCCCTTTTTCCTGTGCCTGGCTCCTCCTCTGCTGGCCCGGGAATAGCGGTGCAGCCGCTCACGGAGGTGGGGCCAAGCGGCCAGGCGCAGGCGGGAAAGGGCTGGGTCACACCTGAAGGAGATTGGGAAGCTCAAGGCCATTTTCCCCCTGGGCAAAACCCTCAGATCTGGATAATGATCTTGGATAACATCTGTGGTCCATCCTTAGGGGGCATTTTTATCCTAGATTTCAAAGAAAATTCAGCTTGTGCAACCCCTGTGCCTCATCCACAGGGTCTTTGACAGGCACTTGGCACCCTCTTTGATAAGGCTGCATTGCAGGCCCTGTCTCAGTAAAACTTCCACGTTTATTTCCCTGTTCCAGCCGTTCTGATGGATGAGGAGGAGTTCTGGCTAGGCATTGTGTCATGGGTGGTTACTCTGGGTAGCTTTCTGTGAAAAGAGGGGGTGGCAGTGTCAGCCTGTGTTAGCCACCAGAGAATCCAGAAAACAAGCTGCTCAGTTGTGGCTTGCCTTAGTAAAAGAAAAAGTGCTGAAGCCTAAGGAAACCCCTGCAAGATATGGAAGGGGAGGGAGAAAAATTCGAATGTAGCCCATTTCCAGGTTTGTGTCCTGAGCCACAGCCCCCTCCTGCTCCATTTGTCTTGTGTAATGTGAGGAACCAACCTCTCTTATCAATCTGCAAACTAAGAAAAAAACAATAATAATTTTAAAAATCTCCTAAAGGTATGTTTTCACAAAGCTTTCTCTGTTTCCCCCCAGGGTTCTGGTGAGCTGCTGGCTGTCCTTCCCTCTTTGCAGAGACAGCTCTCCCTCCCTCACAGTGTGTGTGTGTGCACTCACACGAGGAGGACTTTGTACACACCCAGAGCTCTCCACTGGGACACAGGGGCTTGGCTGCCTCAGTGGCAAAGAAGACAAAAAACCCAAACCTGAATTCAGCCTAACCCAAGCTTCCGTTTGCCCTGTGAAGCCGAGTGTGGCTGAGAGTGTGGGTGTGGGCGCCTACACGGCTTTGCCGAGGTCTCACGGTAGAGGCAGAGCTGAGGAGGGGAGCAGGCTTTTCCTGCTGCTGTTAGCATTGATTTTCTCCTTATGGCAGTGCTAATTATAGCAGCAAAAATAACTAATTGAGGTGTTGTAGGCTCACTGTGATAGCTTTCCCCTTCGAGAAACAGAATCATTCCTGTCCCTCCGCAGCAGGGACAGACCTGGCCGTGGCGTTGGTGGTCCAGGTGCAGCACCCTGACCCTGCAGGAAAGGTTTCTGTAGGATTTTCTGGCAGGGTTGTGTTGTGCATTATGCAGAGGAAAAAATTGTGGTGTGTAACCTTTTCTGTCCCTCCTCTGTGGTTCAGAGGGGTGACTGAGGGTTTCTCTGTGCCCAGAAACTCCAAAATTTTTTCAATTCACGAAATGTATGTATTTAAAATGCTTTATTTTGGCCAGGTCATCCTCCTTTCTAGGCAGGTGGAGGTGTGCCTGGCTTGGGTGAGTTTCAATTTTTTATTGGTATGAATGAAATAAAAGCCCTTGTAACTCATCCCCTCAGTATTTGTTCAGAAGCTCCGTTGAAAGAAGCTCCGTTCTCACCAGGAATTTGGATGAATTTTGTACTCCTCCCATTCAGACAAGCCCAGGGCCCTCTGATAGTTCTTCCCAGGGAGCTGGAGGGAAGCAAATCTGATTGTCCTGAGATTTGAATAATAAAGATAAACTGGGGGGGAAGGTGACAGAATTCTTTACTAGCAAGGAGGATGGATGCTTTCCTTCCACGTGGAGGGCAGACTGTGAAACAGTTACTTTGGATTTTAAACTTCCCGTGCACTTCCTCCTCCCAGCAGTGTGGGCAGGAGCTCCAGACAGCCGCTACTGGAGCCTTGCTGCTTTTATAGCCAGGCTTGTGTGATTGCACGTTAGCCAGCCAGTTCCAGAGACGCCAGTGGGTCACTTCCAGCTAAATCAGCGAAGGTGTGGGGCTGCCACCAGCGCCAACACCTCAAATTGCCCTGGCCAGAGTGGGGAAAAGGGGCCCCTGTGACCCCAGACACCCCAAGCTCCTTCCCTGGCATCACCAGCATGAGGGAGTGAGGAGGAGGGTCTGGATGCTGCCTCCCCACCTCCTCGTTTTCCCCATGGCATGGTTGGTCCCGCCCCTCGTTTTCAGGGTGCTGCAGAGAGCGCCCAGCCCAGGGAGTGCAGCCTGCAAGCACTTCTCCTGAGAGGGGGATGAAATGCAGGCAGAGGCCAAAGTCTACCTGCTCTGCAGCAGGGACAGGATGTAATCCCAGCATGCAATAATTATATTGGAGGCAATTGTACAGACCCTTGCCCGCGGCCAGAACTGTGGCAGCGCTGCTGAGAACTGAGGGCAGGTGTGCTTACTGGCTTAGGGTTGGGTTTTTTCTTTCCTGGAAATGGTTGTAAACGCCACAGGGAGGTCAAAACCATTGTGCATGGAACCCCAAAGTGCTGGCAGGGCAATTCTGCAGTCATCCTGCAGCTTGTAGGGCTGCTGTAAGACAGGGAGGTGTGGGGGTCCTGGCCTCCAAAGCAGGGTGAGCTGCACCCCCAGCTCACACCTTCCCAGGCTCTCCCGTGATGAGGAGGGATTCTTGGGCTGCAGCCATGAAGGCAGCAGGAGAGGAGGGCTCATCTGGGTATGTGTGGAGGGGCCAGAGGCACCTGTGGGTTCTGCAGCCAGCAGAACCTCCTCAGCAGTCAAACCAGAGCTATGAGGAAAGGGGCCCAGCTGGAAGTGGCGCCGCTGAGCTCCCTGGGCAGTTCCACAGGCAGCGGGTGTGTATCCTGGTGTTGTCTCATCCCAGGCATGTTGGAGCACATGCTCTGCTGCAGCACAGGCGGGACAGGCAGGGAGCCTCCAGTAGCAGTGCTGGATCCCCGTTGGGAAGCAGCTGTCCCCCTGCATGCGTGGCAGCAGGACAAGGAGCAGGAAAAGGTGGATCTCTAACACAGCAGTGTCTGAACTGGGGTTGGGATATCCTGTCCCATCCCCTGGCCCTGCCTGGAGCTGTTTTGTGCCCAGGCTGGCATCACCACTGTCAGTGGCCAAGGGTGTCCTGGAGGTCTTCCTTGTTAGGGAGGAGCTGAGAGGAGTGCAGCAGAACCACCGTCTCTTTCTCCTGCTGCCAAAACCCCAAGGAGCTGCTCTGCCAGAGTTCTTGGCCAGGGGTGGCAGCAATGGGATTGTCCCAGAGCACCCAGCTGGGGACAGTTATTCCTTCCTCCAACTGACCTTCTCTGCCCTTATTCCTTCTTTCTCACTCTAATAATCCTGCAAAAGGAGATGGATGGCAGGGACAGCACCTAGCTCCTCCTGGAGATTTTTGAAATGGTAAAGAAATGCTTGAACTCCATCCACGTACAATGGGATTTATGGCAGCTGTCATCCGGCAGGAATGAGGAAGCCTTGAGGGGGCCCCAGAGTGCCATTTTAACTTGGGGAGGGGACAGGGGATTTTCTACCACCGGTTTGAGCTTGGTGGGGGGTGGCAGAGATGACAGGGCTTGTGGGAGAGAGGAAGCACAGCTTATCATGCCGTGCCAGCTGCGGAAAGCATGGGTTTCAAAGGCACGCTCATTATTTCTAGGAACCTGGAAAGAGACTGAGTCAGCCCCCAGTTGTGGCTCATCCAGCTTTTTTCCACCAGCTTTTCATGGAGAGCATTCCCCCCTCTCCCCAAACCTTGGCAAATGCTTGTCATCTCAGTCAGCTAATGGACTTTGCATTCCTTCCTTGAGCTCTCCTCCTCCATCCTGATATGCAAGTGCATCCCAACAACAGTGCATCCCGATGTGCTGTGCATCCCAGCGTCAGGGAAAACGTGGCTTAATACCTCCCATCTGCATGGGGAGCAGACTCCAGTTGGGCAGCAGAATGGGAGCAGGGAGATGTAGTGATGATGAATTGAGCATAATGCAAGGAGGGAAAACGCCTCTCACAAGGATAAAGCCAGGGAGTGGGGTGTCAGCAGACCACCTGTGGCATCCTTTTCATTGCATTCCAGCAGCCCCCTCCAGAGACTGAATTGGGAAGCTGCTCGTGTGGCCAAGCCCACCTGGCTGAAGCTTCCTGTGACCTGCCAGAGAATCCAAAATCCAAACAACTGAGTAAGAAGGGTGAGAGGCTGCTGCCCCATCTCTTCACTGTTCACACAGCTGTTGGGTTTGATGCATAGAGATCTCTTGTGAAAATACCAGCGAAACACAGGGCATTGAGGGCCTCCACTAGTAGTGACTGGTTACTGGAAGAGGCTGGAGGGACTCTGAGTGGAGGTTTTTGGACATTGGAGCCCATGTGGATTTGCTGTGTCTAATAAAGGTGATGTGTTTTGAAGCACAGCAGAAACATTCAAGGGGAGTAGCTTTCTGACCACTATTCAGCTACTGATTTGCAGGATTTCCTGGGATTTCATTATCTTTGGAACCTTTGCTGCTGGATCAGGCTGGTAGGAGCACACTGAAATTTCCAGGGAGGAAACACTGACCAGTAGGATTTCAGGAAACCAAGCAACAAAAAAAAAAAAAAAAAAAAACCCAAAAAAAAAAAAACCAAAAAAAAAACCCCAAAAAACCCAAGCTAGACAGTGCAGGCAAAACTGGCAAGGGGCTTCAGATATAACTAATGCTCATCACCTCCATGTCAGTCTGAGAGCTCAGGGCTCTCTGAGGAGGGTCACTGTCCTCCCAGACTGGTGCTGGACCACGTGTAGGGGATGTGAGACACACAAGATCCTGCAACAGCTTCTGACCCCAAGCACAGGGCCATGGATACCACTGGGGAAGATGCTTAGGGGAGGCTGCTGGGGTTTAATACCCACCGCAGGCCTCGCAAAGAGGCCATTTCCACAGGGAGTGGGACCTGTAGGCTCGGTGGTGATGCTGGGTGCCCCGAGGAAGCAGAGCCACAGCGAATGGACAGACAGGGAGACAGTGCTGAGCCGGCTGGGCTGAGTGGGAGGGAAGCGGAGAAAGACAGGGAGACGCCGGGAGTGGCAGGGGCTGTGGGAGGCAGGGAGACAGGAGCCCGGTGAGTCAGCCTGGTGGGGTGCTTTGTAAGGTGGCAGGGAAGCGCAGGCAAGGCAGGTTCTGCTGCAGCCCGAGGAGCCATCTCCCCCCAGCTGGCGCTTTCTCCATCCCTCCCTGCTCAGTCAAGGAAAGCAGATTGCCCTCCAAACTGGGGCAGCCTGCGGAACCACTGCTCCCTCCTTCCCAGATAATGCTGGCGCGGAGCCACTGCGGTGAAGCGTTTCCTCATCTAAGCAGGAGAGTTACCAAAACCTGGCTTGGAAACAGGGCTTTCCAGCGGGCAAGCTTGGCTGCGGAGCTGGCAGCACAGAGGGTGAGCAGGGCAGTACTTTGCTCACGCCAGCAGCGCTCCCATCCCGCTGAGCTCCGCGGCACTGCGGGCCATTGTCACCCGAGCGCCGGGCTTGGGGTGGGAGACAGGAGCAGCCCCCGGGCGAGGCACGGCGTGTGTGTGTGTGTGTCTGTGTGTGTCTGTGTGTGTCTGTTTGTGTCTGTGTGTGTCTGTGTGTGTCTGTGTGTGTCTGTGTGTGTGTGTGTGTGAGGGCGGCTGCCGAAACCCGGCTGAGTCACTGCCCTGCCGCGGGCGGGTGATGCAGAGCGGGCAGCGCCGCGGCATCTCGGGGAGCGCCCTGGCTCTGCACAGACACATGCTGGGCTGCAGCACGGACAGCCAGGTGGGAGGAAAACCGGGGCTGGAAGCACCATGTGCCCAAGGGGAGGATTTCTTCCAGAGCAGGAGGACATGGTGCTTTTCTGGGGGCTTTCAAGACACAGTCCTCAGAGGTCCTGTCTTGGGTTGCAATATAGGATGTGGCCAGAAATGTGTATTCTATCCCCATCTGTTGAAGCTGGGTGGGGCAGTGACCCTTATCTCCGTGGCACACACTATCTGCTAATGGGCCATCTTTAAAACCAGGTGGGGCAATCACCTTTATCTTTTCCACAACCCATCCTCCCTCCAGGAAGATATCATCTGCTGCTGGCCCATTCAGTCCCCCTGTGTGACTGATAAAATTACATCATCCCACTGGGAGATGCTCCAGCCAGGGGGAGGAGCCAAGCCTTTCCTACCTAGATAAAAACTGACATTTTGGACAGCAAGATACCTTCTTTCCACTGGATTTCAGAGGAAAACAGGACCATTTCCACATCATCCCTGGACCTTCAGAGGAAAACTGCACCTTCTACAGGAGCACTGCTTCAGCTGAACCACATCTGCCACTGCAGGAGGATGCAGCCACCATTTAATGGGACTGCTACCAACACCCTGACTGACTGACAGGGTGTCAGGTTGTATTCTGACTCTGTCAGTGTTTTGGGTTTGTTCTTTGTAATCCTGTATTTCTATTTTAATTTTCCTAGTAAAGAACTGTTATTCCTAATTCCCATATCTTTGCCTGAGAGCCCCTTAATTTCAAAATTATAATAATAATTTGGAGGAAGGGGGTTTATATTCTCCAATTCAAAGAGAAGCTTCTGCCTTTATTGGCGGACACCTGTCCTTCAAACCAGGACAGATCCTCACAGTGCTCCCTGAAAGTTCCTATGGCATGCTTATCCTCCACTGAGTAATCCAAGGCTTCAGGAGGTTGGAAAAGGCTGCTCTAATCTTGCCTCAGTTGAATGAGAGCATTTTCCTTCAGTCAACCTCTCTCTGTGATGTGGCTGGGATGTGACCCCAGGGTTCCTGGTGGTCTGGCAGTGCCCACTCCTGGTGCTGCACTGGGCTTTGTGCTCACCATCCCACCTCAGATGGGGACACATGGAGCATTGCAGGGAAGGGATGTGTCCTGCAGAGGTCTGGGCAGTGTTTTGACACCCAGATTTCTCCCCATCTCTCCCAAAATGGAGAGCAGTGTGGGGGCTCACCAGCCAAGGGGGTGTCAGCTGGGTTCTGGTGACTTGCAGCAGCCCAAGTGTCCCAGCACAGGTGTGTCAAGATCACTACAGATCCCGAAGATGAAGGTTCATCTTCACAGGGGTATGAAGCTACAGCCTCTCCTGAATGGTCAGTAAATTTGTATAAATCTCCTCACCTGAGTTCTGCTGGGAGACAGAAACAAAAGGTTGCACTGTTGCTTTGGCAAGAACCTGCTGTACCAGCCAGGTTCTCATCTCTGTCTAGCCTGGTTGGGCTCAAAATCATGAGGGATGGCCAGAAAAGGGGTCCTGGGTGACTGCTCTCAGCCTTGTGGGAGAGCACTCCTAGCAGGCAGACCTGCTAGATTCCCTCTATTCCCAGAGAAGTGATGGCTGGGGACAAGATGCCACTGGGGGTTGAGTGGGAAGGTCCCTTTTCTGGATTCCATGCTAAAGGCACTGCTGGGGGACTGTGCCTTCCAACAATGCTCAGCTCTGACAGGCTGTGCAACCAAACCCTCCTCCCTGCCCAGGCCACGTCCCTTTGCAGCCTCATCATGCTGATTGTGGTGAAAAGGCAAGAAGGACAGGGCTCCCTGGGATCATGGCTGAAATATTCCCTGTTCACAGATCAAACTGAGCCATTGTCCCCTGAGCAGTGCCTTCCTTACACCTCCTTTCCCAAGCATCTCTCCCTCTGCTCTTCTCTTCTCAAGCCTAGCTCCTTCCCTTGTTCCCTACACCCAGGTCCTTGCCCCCACTCCCTCCTGAGTGCCACATCAGGAGGGTGATGCTGGATGCTGGCAGTGACACGGGGTCCTCCAGAATGAGGGGAATGAGTTCCCCTGCCCCTTGCACAGGCCACCCATCCAACCCCACACAGGTTAGTCTGGGAAGGGGTGAGATGTGATTGAGACAGCAACACACAGCTGTTTTTTACTTTGTTCCCACCTCTCCTTCCTCACTCCCAAATGATCTGAATGAAATGAAATACATTTTAGTAGTCAAATCCATAAGGGTGGGTCCCACTTTGCTTTGACCCTACAGGGCATTTTGTACATTTAGTTTGATTTACACCCGAAATATCAATTTAATATGCTAGATTTTCTCCCACACCCAAGTAATGCCAAATATTAAACAAGATCCTACAGAAATGTTTGTGCCATTACCTTGTTAGCATCATTATTTATCAAGTTTAATTACAGTGCTGAAGCTGTACATGCAACATTGCTCCAGTGGGAGCATGGAGAAGGACATGGCCATCCAGTGATATGTCTGTGGGCTGCCTTGCTGAAGACAAGGATCCCCAAAGATGGTTTTCCTATGGGCTCTGGCCAAGAAATAGTAAACAATCTGCATTTCCCCCTGGTAGCTCAGCAAGCACTACTGCCACTGGAATGGTCTCCTTCGTGGAGCTGGTGCCTCTCCACACAGCTCCTCTTGCCCTGCCAGAGGCTGCAGGACTTTCTCTCTACTGTGTGTCTCCAGTGGTGCTGGGCACACCTCAGCCCTGACCACTCATGTCAGGGCTCCAGAGCTGATGATGATATTATTATTGTTGTTGTTGTTGTTATTATTCCTGATTCAGCCATGCATGTAACTGCATGTCTGACTTGGAGCACCCAGTGGAAGTGAAGTGTGTGCTCCAGGACCTCATTAAATGAGAACCTCAAAGCGAGATTTGAGAAATCCCAGATAACAGTGAAGTCGTCTCAGCAAGTTCTTGGCTTGGGAGTGCTTGGAATAATGTCATTTGTTACCTCTTTCAGCTTAAAAGACAAGGAGTCATTAAAATAAAAGAAACCTCAAGTTGAAAGCACTGTGAGGTAAAAAAAAATCAATTAAGCCCCACATAGCTGTATTTTGTCCTGGAGCAAAATTTCAGACATAACAGAGAAATTACATAGCCTGAAAGAGAAAGAGAGGAAGGGAAGGTTTTATGTGGGGTCTTGCTGAGGTATTGCCTGAAGCCATGCTGAGGAGGCTTCTCACCTGGTACCTGCAGAAACTATAAACTCCCCACAGGAGCAGGGGGAGCAAGTAGGAGCTGGGATACCCTGGTGGAAATACAGATTGCTGGAGGAGCTGTCTGACAGCCATGACCTGATGTGGGGCTGGAGCTTTGCCCCGGGGCTCCGGGCTGTCTCACACCCCCGGTCTCAGACCCCCACAAGAGCCCAGAGGACTAACGGGACATGCATCCAGCAGAACTCTTCCTTTTGGCCATGATGTTGGAAGGTGTGTTCCTTTCAGAGGCTCCAGGAGTTAAATCTTGCTCTCAATGAAACCGACAGTGAAACTCCCATCCATTTCCCCTGGTCTGTGCTCTGCCCTGTGGGAGGAAAGCGACACCCTCAGAGAGGAGCGACTCCGTTTGAAAGGCGTCTTCCTTCACGTGGGGAAACAGCTCCTGCTGCTCATTCCCGCACTGCTCCAGCCCCGTCCCATCTCTGCCGCAGGGATGAGCCTGGGGAGGGAAGCACCAAGTATGTTTCCAGTGCTTTTAATAAAAAAGCAGATTGAACAGGAGGCGGGAGAAGGAATCCCTGAATGTTGTTAAACACCCAAGGCCACGCTAGTCATGGGCTCGGCTCTGCTTGCAGACTTCTTGTGGGTTTTCTTCTGTTTCTTTTGCTTCCTTCCCCAATACCCTAACCTCTTGTCTTTGTTTCATTTCCACTTTGGGAAGAGGGGGAAGATGACAAGAGGCAAATTAAAAAAAAAAAAAAAAAAAAAACAAAAAAACAAGAGGGGGTAGAGGAAAGGCTGTGACACATTTTACTTTTAAATCAATGACTGAAAAATATTTTTTTTTTTCTCTGAGCAGAAGAAAGGCTAGCCATTAAGAAAAATAATAACGACTTTCTCTTCCTGCTGCTGCCCAGAGGACAGCTCGGCCTCTTTCCCGGGCCCTCGGCAAGCCTTACCCTCGAGGGGCGGTCCCGGGGGGGGTCTCCGCTGGGAACGGGGAGCAGGGGAGCAGCCCTGGTCCCCATTCCCAGCAGGGCATCCCGGTGAGGCGGAGAGAGGGGCAGCGGGTCCGGCCTGGCGGGGCGCGGGCAGGCGGCAGCGGAGGGGCTCCCTCTCCCTCCTCCTTTGGGTTTTTGGTTTGATTTGATTTGTGGTTTTTATTTTTGTTTGGTTTTATTTTGTTGGTTTTTTTGTTGGTTTTTTTTTTTTTTTTTTTTTAGACGTTAAATTCTTTTGCAAACATTCATGCCTTAGGAAGGGCTGGAACAAAGCTCAGCTGCTCCAACCGGTCGGACAGGTAAGCAGACTTGTTGACACCGTTATGTTTGCAGCACGCATGCTCCTTCCCAAGTTTCCTGGTGCATTTTTCTATTCCACCTTATGAAACTTTCCTTTCCCCCCCCCACCCTCTCCCCTCTCCTCCCCTCCCCTTCCCCTCCCCGCTCCTCAGCGGCTCTGCCCGGTGCGTGCGGTCCCGCTCCGCGGACGGCAGCGCAGCGCCCGCGCCCCGTCGGGCTGCGGGCGGCCGGCGGGGCTCCAGGGCCGCTCCGCTCCCTGCCCAGCCGCCTTCCCTGCCCTCGCCATGCCCAGAGCCTTCCTGGTGAAGCGCCGCAGCCCGCAGCCGGCGGTGCGCAGCTGGGATGAGCTGCCCGACGAGGAGAGAGCCGACACCTACATCCCAGGTACGGCGGCGGCCGCCCCGCGCCGGGCGGGACGGAGGGACGGAGGGAAAGAGGGACGGAGGGAGCGGGACCCGCGGGCTGTGGAGGGGGCGGCTTGGGGAGCGGGCTTTGCCGGGCCGAGGGAGCCCCGAAGGGGCGGGCGGCGGCTTGGAGAGAGCTGTGCGGAACGCGGCGGAGGGGACACGGACAGCGCTCGGCGGAACAGTGTCCGAGCAGCCCCCATGCACGGCAGCGGCTCCCACACCGGGGAGCCCCCGGGATGGCGGGGCGGGGAGCTGGGGGGAAGTATGTGTGCGTGTGTTCAGGAAGGTGGGAAAACCTCGTTTGCATGAGAAAGGTGGCTGGGGGAGAAGGAAGGACCCGGGGCGGGGGGGTGATGTACTCCTGGCCTCCCCCTCTCCTCCTCCTCCCGCTCCTCCTGCCCTTGCCCGGGGTATAACGGGAAGGCGGCGGAGCTGGCTTGTTTGAACTTTGGGACCGTTCGTGTTTGAGTTTCCGATTGCAGCGTGAGCCGGGGATCCTCCCCCGCCGCCAGCGGCCCGCCCGCAGGTTAAACACCGGGGCCGCCTCCCTCCCTCCCTCCCTGCCCTGCCCTGCCCTGCCCTGCCCGCCGCTCGGAGTCCCCCCGCTTCATCGCATCCCCTCCCCGTTGCAGGCGGGATCGGCTGCGTGCTGCTGGGCTATGAAGACAGCTGCAGCCTGGAGAGCAGCGGCAGCAGCGGGATCCGGGACGCCGAGCCCAGCGACCCCCCGACGCCCCAGCCTGCCTGCGGCGAGCCGGGCGCGGGAGGGGGGATGCTGCTGGACCTGGCCGTCAAGCGCCCCATGGTCAGGTCAAAAATCAAGGTAACGCCCGCACCCCGACCATCTCTTCTCTGGCAATGGGGTGACCCCAGTCCAAGGTCAAGGCCTGGCTGCTGCCCTCGGGCTCTCTTTGCTAGTGGTGACAGCACCTGCCCTGCACACCGAGGTGGAGGCCTGCGAGAGCAGCCGGCCAGCCGTAGGATGGCAGCAGCAGGAAAGCCTCGTAAGCGATGTGCTGTAATCTTCCAGTGCCCTTTGCCTTCTCTTATCCTTGCCTGGGACGTGCTGCCCCTGACCTGCTTGGCTCGGGTCCTGCAGGAGCTCTGAACCCAGCCAGGAAGGACCAGCCCTGGCAGCTAGGAGTCATGCCCCATGGTGTGTGGGTGGATCTTGTTCCTTAGCATGGGGCCCGCTTAAAAACTGCCTTCTAGCTTGTACTCAAGCCTTCTCCAGGAAGGGCTGGGGTGACTCTTCATGCTGCCCCCCCTCCCACCCTGACCTATCAGGAAAGCAGCTAAAGGTTCTCCTCTATTGCTGTAAGACCATTGCCATCTTGAGGTCGACCTGCAGGCTTGGGTGAAATGAAGCAATCATCTGTCCACTGACTTTGCTGAAGAGCCTCCCTGCTGCAAGGGCAGGAGCTCTGGCTGTCTGGGTGTTCCCTGGGCAGAACCAGCAGAGCAGCGTAGTGATTTCCCTCCCAAGGCTGAGAAGGCAAATTGCTCACCATGCCTCAGGTCCTCATGAGAACTCAGCACCGAGCTCCCAAACAGCGCTGCCTGTCTCTCTGAGCATCCAGGGCCCCCTCAGCAGAGGTGGAGCCAGGCCACACCAGCGCTAGGCTGAAGGAGATATTTACCACTGGTTAACACCTTGTTAAATACTGGCTGCTGCTTTGCTGGATGGAACTGTGAAAATTACCATTGTCTGTGCCGGGCTGACAGCTTTTCAGTCGCAGTGTTCTTAAGTCTCATCATTAGGTTTCACCCTGGTTATATGCAGCTGCTTGAGGTGGAGTAATAGCCCTGTTGCCCAACAGATTCTTCCCAGATGGCTCCCCCTCCAGTTTCACACCTCGGGGTTTCACAGCTGCCGTATTCTTTAATCTTCCTTTACAATTTCGAGTAGCGTTTCTTAAGTAGTAAGCGGAGGAGGAGGAAAAACAACTGAGTTTTCAGGAGAAAGAAACCCTAGATGTATTCCTGTCTTTGTGAAAAGCCCTCCCTGCTCCTGCTTGACTTTAACCTACTTTGTATAATTTAACCTGGGCTATTCGACTATCACAGCAAAACCTTGTTTTCAGCAGAGGTGGGTTTTTTCAGCCAATGGATCTGTGCTCGTGGTCCTGTCTGCTCTTCTGGCTTTCCCTCATCCCGGGCATCTAACAGGGAGACATCAGTGTGTTCCACCAGGAATAATTAAACCAACAGTGCAGTATTTACCATTTCTAGATATTACGTCTTCCCTCTGAGGAATGATCTGCCCAGGAGCTGAATCATCAATGTCGTTTTTAGTCAAGTTCTGTCATGGTGTTGGCACAATGCTTTTGGTGCTAGGAGCAGGAATGAGATTACCCCCTAATGTCACTTCGCTGTTAATTAACAAGCCAGGGACACCAACGGAGGATGATTGGGATGATTAGGGCCATTGTTTCAGTCTCTGCTGAGACAGCACAACGTCCAAAACCACCTTTTTTTATCACTGCTGGCTAGTTTTTGAGGGACCCAGGGCAGTTGGAGGCATGACTAGTGAGAGCAGCACATAAAAGAACTCTCTGGCACCAGAGGGGACTTCCCTTCTCCATCCAGAATATCAGCTGAGTGCAGGAGTAAACATGTGTGGTCCCACAGAAAGGTGCTCATAGCCTGAGTGCTTGTGTTCATGGATGTGGCTGGATAAGGGTTGCTACCCCTGGAAGTGAACCACTACACAAAATTTGTTTTAACCCTTGAATCCAAACCACCCACCGATGCCTCAGTCCCAAACTGTGCACACAAAGTCCCCCACTTAATTGCAAGGAAAGTGTGAAGGTTTCACCCAGCAGGAAAATCTTAAATGCTTTCACTTTTAATTTTTAATATATCCCCCCACACACCTTGTTTTTAATGCCACAATAAGCCCTGCCTTGTTTTGCTTTATTTCTTCTGTTGGTCCTCTGTTCATCTCAACGCTCATGCAGTCCTCTCCCCTTCCTCAGTTCACCACTGGCACCTGCAGTGATACTGCCCTGCACAGCTGTGAGCTGTGTGGCAAAGGCTTTCGCCTGCAGAGGATGCTCAACCGTCACATCAAGTGCCACAGCCAGGTGAAGAGACACTTGTGCACCTTCTGTGGAAAAGGATTCAATGACACCTTTGATCTGAAAAGACATGTCCGGACCCATACTGGTGAGAATGCGTTCCTTGGGGACCGCGGGAGGCTCCGGGGAGAAGGGGTGGGATGGAACGAGGACAAGGAGAGGGTGAGGGTGAGATCATAACACACAGCCCGGGTTAACAACAGTGGAGAAAAATAGTGGGGATGCAGTGGAGAAAAGGACTGTGAGTGTGGACTCTTCTCTGTCCTGGCAATCTGAGAGTTATTGCAATCCGTGTGAGGCAGTGAGGTGCAGGACCTGCCATCCACACCTCGTCCTGTGCTGCCATGCCTGGGGCAGCGAGGCTGGGATAAGCCCCAGGATAACCTGCCTGGGAATGCCATCCAGGGATGGCAAACCACCGCAGTTACCGTGCGCAGCGATGAGTGCGGGCAGGGGCTCGGTGGAAACGCTTTGCCCTCTAGAGGCAACGAGCAGCAATTTCCTGGATTCTGACATTGAGAGCCTTCCCAGCTGATTGCTGTGCAGGATGGGATTCTGGCTTGATTTTGGAAATGTCTGGAGGAATCAGAGTGTGATTCATGCTCTGCTTGCCCCAGGCTGGAGGATGTGCTATCTGTGGTCACTCTGCAGTGGGTCACTTCCTAAGTCCATCCCAAACAGCAGTGGTTGTGTTTCTGTTGCCTCAAATCCAGCTTACTTTTTCCCATCCTGGAGTAGGGAGAAGGCTGCCAGTTTGACTGGCTTTTTTTTTTTTTTTTCCTGGGTGGAAGCAGTGGCTTAAATAAACACCAACCCCATCCTCAGCAAGGGCAATGCTTCCTGGTAGGCCAAGCTGGCTGTTCTCAGCAGGCTTTGACTTTGCACTCTTGGGCACCCAGAAAGTGCATCCTCCACATCTCACAGGCACATCCCATCTTTCCACATGTGTGGTCACTGAATGGGAGCTGGAGATTATTTGGGCTTGCTCTGCAGAGCCCCATTAACCAGGTGAACTGCTGGAAGTGCCACAAGGATGTTGGTAGGCAGGAGCTGTTTCTTAGTAGTAGACCCCCCTAAAACAATGACACCTGTTTGGATGGGAAGACATTGCCTGGAGCCAATGTTTTAGGCTGTTTGGATTCGTTTGCAAAGCTTTCATGTGGGAAGGAGAGCTGCCACTGGGGCATGCTGGAATGTGGAGTCAGTGCTTCCAAAAGAAGTGATTTTTCAAGCTATCCCTTGAATCGGAAAATAAATCCAAGAGAGTCTTTGGTCAGAATAATTTAAAATTATTCCTAAAAGATTTAAAATTATTCCTAAGTGATGAAGAGGTTCTGACAGCCCTGATAGGCTGTGCCATCCTGCCACTATCCTTTCTGTGTTTGTATTCCTGCCTGTGGAGCGCTGGAGGAGGCACCAAGGATGGTGGAGGTTTAAATTGCCTTCAAATGAGCATGAAACTGCTTTTTGTGTGAGAATTCTAATGAAAGTTTGGGCTTCCTCTCCAACTGTAGTTTAATGGAAATGAAGCAATTTTACAGCAGCAGGCATTAGGAAACTTTTGTCTTGATTGTTTTATCTGCTGCATTGGGACAACCTCTTTTAACTAAACAAAAGTGCATTTGAGATGCTGCTTATTGGAACTTCCAATTAGCTAGGATTTCTGGTAGAAAGATCAGCTCCTGACTGGTAACTTAATGCAATCACAAAGTTACAACTGTCTGAACAGATCAATCTGTCTACCCATTTCTGGCTCACCATAGGTCTGATCTTCCAGACCCTGGAATTCCACCTTCCCTGAGGCAAAGAAGGGGTTAGCTGACTCCTTATATCAGTTTAAAGAGTGGTCTTTGCTTGGAAACTTACTGATCTAGCCTAGTAAGTAGAATTCCTGCTGGTTTAGGTTCTTTCAAGTGTTGCTAAATCCTTAGCTCTTTAAGCACTGATGGAGGGGGTGTGTTGTTAAATCAGTGTTGATTGGCGGTAAAATTGATTTTTATGATGTTGGTTGTCTGGGATTTCAAATCACAAGTCAGTTTCTTCTCCCTCCTCTGGAAACTCAAAGTTACTTCTTTCATCTTCCTGCACTTCTCTAGAATTTGTAATCTCAGTCATCAAAACTGTATTGTATTGAAAGCACTTGGGATCACTGGATGTTTACTGCTTTTCACTGAAGCCTCATTAAACCAAAAGAGAAAAATTAAAATCTTACCAAGACAGATGTTTTCATTCATTGTAAAAGCTGAAAAGGATAGTTTTACCTAATCACAGGATTTCAAATAGTCAGGGGTCTAAAATAAGTTTTGCAGGAGTTGATAATGGCTGCTTTGGGATCAAACCACTGATGGGCATCTACTATCCTCAGTGTCCTGGTTTGAAGGACAGGTGTCTGCCAACAAAGGCAGAAGCTTCTCTTTGAAATGGAGAATGTAAACCCCCTCCCTCCAAATTATTATTATTATAATTTTGAAATTAAGGGGCTCTCAGACAAAGATAGGGGAATTAGGAATAACAGTTCTTTACTAGGAAAATTAAAATATTGCAAAGAACAATCCCAACCCTGACAGAGTCAGAATACAGCCTGACACCCTGTCAGTCAGTCAGGGTGTTGGCAGCAGTCCCATTAAATGGTGGCTGCATCCTCCTGCAGTGGCAGATGTGGTTCAACTGGAGCAGTGCTCCTGTAGAAGGTGCAGTTTTCCTCTGAAGGTCCAGGGATGATGTGGAAGGGTCTGTTTTTCCTCTGGAATCCAGTGGAAAGATGGTTACTTGCTGTCCAAAATGTCAGTTTTTTATCTAGATAGGAAAGGCTTGGCTCCTCCCCCTGGCTGGAGCATCTCCCAGTGGGATGATGTAATTTTATCAGTCACACAGGGGGACTGAATGGGCCAGCAGCAGATGATATCTTCCTGGAGGGAGGATGGGCTGTGGAAAAGATAAAGTGATTGCTCCACCTAGTCTTAAAGACGGCCCATTAGCAGATGGTATGTGCCATGGAGATAAGGGTCACTGCCCCACCCGATAAAATACACATCTCTGGCCACATCCTATATTGCAACCCAAGACACTCAGCATCTGCCTGCACCTTCTTAAAACATTCCTAGGTTTTCTGTGCCTAAATATATCAATCCATTTCTGAAAACCTTAGCCTGAGAGTAGGATGTTTTGTTCAGAGAGGCAGCTCCTTGGGCCGCTGGATAGCTCTCAGCAGCTGATGTGCCAGACCCTCGCTCTTAGCTGGCTGTAGGAAACAAGCACTCGAGATACAGGTGACATAACAGGTGTTTCCCTCTGCAGGCATCCGTCCTTACAAGTGCGAGGTGTGCAACAAGGCCTTCACGCAGCGCTGCTCGCTGGAGTCGCACCTGAAGAAGATCCACGGCGTGCAGCAGCAGTATGCCTACAAGCAGAGGAGGGACAAGCTGTATGTGTGCGAGGACTGCGGCTACACGGGCCCCACGCAGGAGGACCTGTACCTGCACGTCAGCGGCGTCCACCCCGGCAGCGCCTTCCTGAAGAAAACCTCCAAAAAACTGGCAGCTGTCCTGCAAACCAAACTGAGCCCTGTCCTGCAGAGGAACTCCAAAGAGGACGGCAAGGACGAGTGACATGGGCTCACAGCGCTTGGCAGCAATGAAGTTTACATGTAGGACTATATATATTATTTTTTTAAGAACAATTTTGAAAGAAACACCTGAAATTAAAGGGATGGTTTTGTTAACAGGACTCTCTTGATGTTAGTAAAACCTCAGCTTGACAGAAATATTCCCATTTGTGATGGAAACATCAGACTTTTTTTTTTTTTTTTTTTTTTTTTATCTGGCCAATAAAAATGGAATGCTTGCAAAGGCTGTCACCTCTCGGATGGAGTATTTACTGAACTGACCTTTGGGGAACCTGTTTTCTGTTTCAGCTCTACCACGGGTCTGAACACCCGACAAATCAGTTTGCCTTTCCCCAGCGTATTTTGTAAAGCTAATAACGGTTACCTCCCATGTGAATTACTTATGAGAGGTTTGGGTGAGAAGTGTTGGATCAGAGTGCTACTGGTACATGGTTCTATGCAACATTAATCAAAGTGCCTTAAGAACAGGAGTGCATTGTATCAGCAAATGAGTTAAAATGTGCAAATACCCTTAGCTCTGCTCCCTGTGCAGTCTGCCTACAATTTATGGAAGTGGGATCCAAGGTGAGTTGAAACTTCCCAAAAGATGCAGAACATTTTCTTCCCAAAGTTTCTCTACTAGCAAATTACATTTTTCTAGGGTAGACCTTTGGTTGTGTTAAGTACTTGAAGCCATGAACTTACTTTTATCATGTTGATATACATGTGAAACATTAGCTCTGATGTTCCTGGACTTGCCATGCTTACTCTGAGGATTATGACCACATCATTTTAACATACACCAATAGCAACCCAGAAACCCAGAGAAATCACTGTAATGACTTGAAAATAAGTATTTTCTGTCATGGTGAAATGCAATTTTTTGCATACTTTATGGTGTGAGTGTGTGTTTGGGGATTTTTTTTCCTCTTTTATATTCAAATGCCTGTTCATTAATACAATGCAGTGGAAAAAGGGGGATTGAACCTGTGTCTGCTTCAGGAGATCAGTGCAAAACTGCAGGCACCAATCTGGCAGCTCCTCTGTGACCACTAGCAGTGTAGAAGGCTCCTCCCACCTAAAATACAACCTCAGGCTTAGCCAGGACTTTCAGTGTCATTGCTGCTAAAACGAGACATTTTGAAAAACTTTGCAAGAATTTAAAAAAAATCTTTTCAACTTGCTTCAGTTTTGTACAGGTACCTGCTTGGGTTTTTGTGGGGGAAAGATTCTAGGGGTCTTAAAGCATTCCTAAGGATATTAATACTTTATTCAGCACAACTGTTGGTGCTCAACACCTTGAAAACAAAGATAATGAAATGATGCTACTGTGTTAAGAACCAATTTCTCCTATTTGGCAGGAAAATTTGTAGAATTCTTTAATAAATGGGAAGTTGCTGGGTAAAAAAATGCACCTGAGGTAATTTAGGAGATCCTGAAACCCTTCCTCTCCAGCCAGAGACATGTTTTGTGTCTATACCTGTGTGCAGGGGGGTGGTTTTTTAGCCCTCCTGCACCATGTGTTGCTTTTGCTCTCCTTCCACTATCACTGCCACAGCACATCCCTGCTGACAGAACCACAGGCAGTGAGGTGGGCACAGAAAGGATTCACAACAGAGAAAGGGAGCAGGGAGCAGGCCACAGGGAAAAACCCATCCTGGGTGGACAGCAGAGCTCTGGGAAGCTAGATGTCAGAGGTAAAGTAACTGCCCTGGCTGCCCAGCAGGTTTTTCTGCAGAGCAGACAGTGCCTGTAGCAGTGCCCTGGGCACATTACTTTAACAGTCTGGCAACTTAATTGAAACTGGTCACAAAGTGTGCTTTGGTTTGTGTGACACTGGTGACAGCCACCTATCAGTCCTGTTACAGGACAAACCAGCTTGTGCTGCTACAGAAATGCTCCACAGCTCAGCCAAGGATGCCCAAGGCAGCAGCCAGGCCTTCAGAAATGCCAGACACGAGTGACTCCCACTGCTCCTGTCTTTTGAAGGCTGGCTGTCTCCTCCTGGCTCTCCGAGGTACAGACTCAGCTGGGACTTATGTTTACAAAGTAGCATTGCTGGCAGCATTCCTCAGGCATGGGGTTCTGGCTGATCTTCTTCAAGCTTAGGGGTTGGTCATAATTTTATTTGTAAGCTGCAGTGTAATTGTGGAAACTCATACATACAATTCATAGAAGACAAAGAGAATGAGGAAAAAAGCTTTCCAGAGCAATACTGCCTGACATGATCAAGGCTTTTTCTCTGCTTCATAGACTTGATTTTATACGCTTCAAAAGTAAAAGTTCTGTTTTAAAACATTTATTCACAAACTTATTTGAGGGAAAAAAAAAAAAAAACAAAAACAACAACAAACCCAAAGAGAAACCCATAAAAAACAGCCCCCAAAATCCAACCAGCAGCTCTTCACCCATCGGAAGGCTCAGCTTCACAGCCACAGGGCTGCTTTGATACAGAAACTCACTCTCATGATACTGGGGATGTTCCACAGGGTGGGCTCCTTGTTGGCTCAGACCCACAGTAGAGTCAGAAGAGCTCAAGGCAGTGGCAGCACAGAGCTCCCAAGCCAAGGCACAGAGCCCGTTTCACAGTGCTCTTCTGTGGGCTCCATGTTAGAAAACCTGCAGGAGAAGCCACTAGCAGCAGCCAACATTCCCACCTCTCAGAATGCTTGCTTGAAATTTCTGTGAGTGCTGGTTCCAATTCTGCTCCTCTCTTGCTGAGCCACTTCTGCTAAGTGGCTACTTTGCCATACTATTTTAAATAAGAACTAATGAGGACTTTCATTATAACTCTCAGCACAGGTTTTCCAGTTGTAGCTGTAAGAAAAACCACAAATAATAATAAGCCTAATGATGGCATAAGCAAGAACTGACTGAAACCCAGTCTACTATATCCATTTCTTTATAATTTGCATTTCTATCAGCTCATACATTGCAGTTGTTGTTTTGCTTTAGTTCACCAACTTCATTTTCAAAGACTCAGTTCTGCAACTTTTTTTCCCCTCAAAAATCACAAAAGAAAGATTATTTGATCAAGCAGTTTGACTTGATAGTAGAAACTTTTCTATCAACCTCAGGCTGTGTGGGATACAAAAGAGAGTCTAAATAAGTTGGCTTTTTTCTGCCTGGACCACTAAGGACACCTACAATATAAGCAAATAGACATTCCCCATTTGAAAGTGGCTTTTTGGGAGAGGAGAGAGAGGAGCCCTGTTAGTAAGAAATTAGCAAAAGTTACTCGAAAAAGAATATGAAAGTGGTACATTTAAACAAAGGGTTCTTCCTTTGTCTCTGTGCTCAGACCACTTGCTTGTGCTTAGTCTGGGTCAGTTTTTGTCCATGTACTTCTCCAGGCGCAAGAGCCACTTATTCCAGTACTGGGAGCACAGGTCAGGATCCATGAAATGCGGATGTGCCGGAGAGCCGTTCTTGTAGGCAACCACAATGAGCCCACAGCGAACCTGCAGCACAAACAGGGGCTGTCACAAATCCAACAGCTGCAGCCCCAAGAGCTAAACCTCGCTGCAAAACACCTGCCTGATGTACACATCTCACATAAGAAATACGTGGGGAATAAAAAGGGGCAATAGCTTACCATAAAATACTTGGAGACTTAATATTCAAATGCTCCAAAAACCCTGAGCCCAGAGCTCTGAGTAACTCCAGTGAAAACCAGGGGACACCATCTCTGAGAATGAGTGATACTTAAGCCCTGCAGATGCCATGAAAATTGCCAGAGACTGAGGAGTTTTTGCCAGGGGCCATACAACCAGACCGATGGCACCCTCCAGCTTCAGTCTGCATAGAAATGGTTGCTTAGATATGTTCTGACATCTTTCATACCTGACAAATCCTAATTCCCTACAGTCACTGGCAGTGGGGGGCAGGAAGCTACTAGGAGAATTCCAGCCCATATTTCACTTTGTAAGGATCATGTCTGTGGAGTGCTTGTGTTCACTGACCTCTACAGTATTCTAGAAAATTCTTTGCATAACATACAAATTAACCTGCTCTCTTCTGTTTTATATTTTCCCCCTTCAATATCTGTATTGAGGTAAAAATCCTTCAGACCGAGCAGATAGACTAGAATTGCTTTTGGAGTCTTTAAAAACATTATTCCAGTCTTTTGATGAAGTGATTTACAACACATTGCATTTCCCTGAGGAAACACAGCACAGCTTCCAGACACCAGGTGCATCACTTAGTCCCTCATTTGCTAGTGGGACACAGCAAGACAGGATGCAGGCACAGCCCTCCCATACCATTTTCTTGTTTGCAGATTCTTTTGCTTTATTTCCTCTCCTGCCCCTTCTTACTCTTGACACAAGCGAAACCACAGAGGATTGCCCAGATGCCAAGTCCCTGGGAGTTCACCTGAGCATCCCTTGGTGTCTCTGAGCACTTCCTTAAAACCACTGAAAATTCATTACTGGCAGCCAAGGGCAGCAGGATTAGTGGAATTATTTCACAGTATGACATCTTAACCTGATCTCAGACTGGGCTTCTTTGTTACAAATCCTACCAACACTTCCATGGGCAGGAGGTTCTAAAGGCAGGAAGAAATGAAGATACTACAGGCACTGCTGCTTGTCTTGGCATGCAGCAGGCCTACTGACCTGGAAGTCATAATTGGCATCATGATTTATGGCTCCAATATATGCTGCAACCTGTAATGGGTTGTCATAAGTATTCTCCAGAAATGGCTTGGGCTTCTCCGAAGTTTTCCAATCGATCACACACAATTGGCCCCTGCACAGGAGAACAAGATAGGACAATGATTTAATCTTAAGTTTAGCCACAAGTAAGAAATAAGGGATGAGAGAGCACATAAAGACTTTTCACTCTCAGCCTGTTTCCCCCTGATGTCATGTTGCTCATTATTATGTCCAAACAAGTCTCCTTCACACTGGCAGTTTAGATCCTAAAAACCAATCTAAAACTAACTTACTAAAACCTGCAGCAGTTCCTGGAAAATGCTGATGATTGCTTAAACCTGTCCCTTCTCCAGTAAGGAAAAACAGCACTTCTGCCATGAGGATCATCCAGGAGAGTTCCTCCAATCTCCAGTCCAGGGGGGGCTCTGTCCAGCTTCTCCCAACCACTCAATCACACCCTGGTCTCCAAGGCATCACATCACAGTTTTAGGGGAAGGGCACCTCACCTATACTTGGCCACGCAGTCGACCAGGCCCAGGTACTGCAGGGTCTCGTGGAGAACTCCACTCTCCAGAGCCTTCACGTCGCTGATGTCCTCCAAGACATGTTCCACGCTGGATAAGTAGCCAGCCACAGCATCATCTTCACCCTGGTCCCTAGCTGATGCCTCTTCAGACAGGAATAGTGATTCCAAAGCTGAATGGAAGAGCTCTCCTTGGAGAAAAAGATCTAAGAAAAATAGAAAAACCCCCTGACATTTTAGACACTACTTTAGATTTGTATCCTATGTATATCACTGTAGGTCTTAAACCAGTCCTGGTTTTTGTACTAAAAATTTGAGGGTGTGGGGAAAAGGGAAAGAAAGAAAAAAGAAATTCTCAGTAGTGAAATTGGTATCCCTTATATTAAGGCTTACTTTACTTTTTCAGTCTCACTGACTACTCATACATACAGTGGATAAACCAAAGTTACTGAAAAACTCACCATAAACAGCAGAACATATTGGTTTTTAAACACTCAGGATTGTATGAGCTCAAAATGCTTATTTTCACCTTGTTACAAAGTAGCTTTGTAACTGCAAAGAAGCTCAGTAATATCATCTAGAAAATACTAATTTCTAAATAGATACTGGCAAATAGAGAACTAAAGCAAAGTCAGACAGGATTGAGCAAAGCATGTCTACAGTCTGACTCAATTTTCCACAAATATCTAAATCCATTTTAGTGGTTCCAGAACAAAGACCAGAGCTTAGGCTTGTTGGTAACAGGTACACTCACAACATGCTCTCATGAAATGGAAACAACTTCATGGATTTCCAAACCACTTGGTCTAACGTACCTGCCAGCAATCCAGACTACTGCTTCTACTCTGAAATCACACTGTGGCTAGACTTACTTTTGGTATACTCCTCAAATCCCTCTTTTCCAAGCTCCTCTATCATTTTCTCCTTCCATCTTTCCAGATAAAAGACTTGTTGCGGAGAGAGGGTTTGTTGAAGGATGCGGGTAACACTGGGCATCTTAGTTCTTTGTAACCCAATTTTCATGGGGGCATTTGAATCACTGCTGACAGGAAGAATTCTCTTGCTGGGGTTTATTAAAGGAACCCAGTTCTTGGGAGTTTTTGTCCCAGCTTTAACTGGAGGTCTGTGCTTAGCTGGTGGCCCATATAATAAACTGTCTTCCTCAAGTATTGTCTCTGGTGTTTGGGCGCTGGTTTTGTAAGATGTAACAGAGTGGATCAAGTTCTTGTATTTTTCTTGGTCAACTTGTTCATAACTGTTTCCTTTTTTCTTTTTGCTATAAACACATACAGAGGTAGACAGACAGGTATATGGGAATTGCTTTTGGCAAAATGGTATTTGAAAAAGCACTTCCAGGCTCCCCGGTTTCCTGGACAGCATCTGTAGGAATTGCATCCTGACAAGAAGTGTTTGTGAGCAGTTAGAGTTTTCTTCCTTCTGTCAGCAACAGTCTGTGTGTTACCATACCTTCTCCTCCTGTGGAAAAAGAAATTTGTGATTTACAGAGCCATAAAACCCTGCCACCATCCTACTCTTGCCCTTTGCCAAACAAAGAATTGCTATGGCCAAAGTGTCTTCATTCACCTTGTACCACCTTTATTCTTCAGATAAAGAAGAGAAAAAAACAGCAAGGAAAAGAGGAAATGCTCTTGAAAAGAGCCACTGCTGGCCTGCCAAATCTGAAATACTTGAAGATTTGTTGCAAGTAGCAAAAGTTGCATCAGAGGACATCCCTACAGGAACAGTATCAGAACTGCCCTGGAAGTAGGCAAAAAAAATCAGATTTGCCACCAACAAACCCCCAAAAGGTGGAGGGGGGGGGAAAAAAAGCTACACAGAGGACATTGAAGCCAATTGCTGTGAGGTATTAAAATTTTTAAGTTTATAGTGAATGGCCAACTAAAGGGGATTGTGGAGACAAGGTACCTTATGGGGTATAAACCCACATTTTTCTTTTGTATCCCTAGGAGAAAACAGACAGCAGCAGTATATTCCATTGTGAGACTTGAAGGTAGAAAAGGCAAAGAGAAACCAGATGCACTGCAAATATCTCCATATTCAAAGAAATTTTTTTAAACTTCAGAATAAAATATAAACGTATTTTCCCAAAAACACTTATGAAATGTAAAAGCAAGAACAGCCTACAAGCAACACCATTCTCAGCACACCTTCCAGAGCTGCACAGGAAGCCCCAGGAAGTTTTTTGCACACGGATAAAATGTAACACTTCCATAATGGCATTTCCAGTGCAGAATTGAGGGCTTAGGCTCCTTCCTACTACACTCCTTCCACGCTGCCCTCTTCCTTCCCCATGCTCCTCACACAGCACTTCCCACACTGCCCGAGCCCTGGGAGCCACGGGAAACAAAACCACGGGGAGCTCCTTTGTGGGGACAGATCCCACAGCTGCAGTGGCCACAGTGTGGGGCTGAGCATCTGTCACACACAACAGCTTCCAAAAATGGGGCAGCTGACTAGAACAAGGCACCTTGCAGCAGAGGCTGAGACCTCGGACTAGGGATCCATAAATATTGTCCTTCATCAGCGCAGAAAAATTAATTCCTTCTCTCTTGGAGCTTACCTCTAAATAGAGATGCCAGAGCTGGGATTTAAAATAAAAGAGGGAAAATATATTTTTATTCCCATGTAACAGCTTGTGGATTCTCAAGCTGCTGTTTGATGATTATTAACAGGCTCATTAATGGTTGTTGTGGGCATGCACTAATCAGAACAGAGCAAATGTTGGGCTAGTGGCTCTGGCTTTGTACATAAAGCCACAGCACAAAAGAAAACGTTTATTCTGGTTTTGTGCCACTGCAGGAAGCAAAAGGATGGCTGATCCAGCATAAATTTACTTGTAGTAAGCTGCTCCCTCAACACTTTCCAAGGAATAAATTCATACCAGGTCAGTGTTTTGAATCATGGAGCTATTGAAATATGGAATATTACAAGCTCCAGAGTTAAATTTAGTACAACACAGTGCTTCAGTGACTAGTATGAATTTTGATTTAACAGCCTATGTCGGGCTGGGGAATATACCTGTGGAATTTCCAGTACCTGCAAAAACGTTTGTGCAGCATATAAACAGAATAACCTGTAAAAGGAGAGTTTGCCAGCTGCTGTCCTGTTTTACAAAAGGAAAGAGGTTCTAGGATTGCTAAGAAATAAGGAACCCTTGTGCCCAGCTGAATAAAGAATCATGCATTTTTCAATAAATCACACTGGCATTGTGCAGATAACTTACAAGAAAGAAATGGAGTGGCCAGGATCTACTCTTGTACACAAAGAACAGAACTTAATTGAGATTGCCCTCTGGGGAAGTGTCTCCCTTCTCTCTGAAAGTGTTTGTGGTTGAGGATGACAGAATTGCTTCAAGTATTGCACAATGAGCCACATTGGAGAACTGAAAAAAATTAACCTGGAGTTAAAAAAAAAAACAAAAACAACAAGAGGACTTAACATTCCCAAGCAAGCTGACTTTTCAGCTCCAACAACTGAGTTAACATAACTAAGGAAGTTTTTTTCCAGTATAGGAATGAGTGGCTTAACTGAAGGAACTAGAAAGGATTACTTAAGGAAATGTTCACATCTAATAAAAACCTACCTCCAGCTGTGGATTCGGATAATAACTGGTATGCCTTTTTCTCCACAGCCACCTACCCAGCCAAAAAAAAAACAAAGAAAGAAAACCAAAAAACAAAAACAAAACACAAAAACAAAACAAAAAAAAAACAAAAAAAACCCCAAACAACCAAACCCAAAAACAACAAAACCAAAGAAAAGCACTGGCTTATTTCAGTGATAACAAAAAAGAGCACTCCTAAACACACCTACAGACCTGTTGCCCCTTGTCCCTGATTTGAAGAGAACAAATCCACTGATGAAGGTATAACTGTGAGTTCCCTGCAGTTTGCAACATACATTATTGAACCTATCCAGGCTAAAAACACACCTCCCTCTTTTGGGATGTTTAGAGCACAAAGAGAGACAATTTAGCAACCTCGTTTAAAGCACAAGCCCACAGAACCTTTGGTTCAGGGTAGCTTCAACAAGCTTCAGTGCCCAGATCAGCAACATTCCAAGATCAGCACTGGGGATTATAGTGGGGAATAGGGCTGTAACGCGAAGGCAGCGGTTTTTGCGATCAGTGAACACCAGTGCACCTTCAGGCAAATAAACTTTCTGCATGAGCACCAGGTGTCTGAAAACCCCAGTGCTGGACCGCCCGCGCTTGTACAGAGAGGGATAAACCACGGGACAAGAGGCCCGCCGGACGCGGGCATGCCCGGCCATGCAGCCCGCTCGCTGACGGACCCAGAGGCAGTGTCGGCCAGCGGAGCACCAGCACCAGCCCATTTTCCCTTCCCTCGGCCTTCTCTCGCCCTCACGTCCGCCCGGCCCCGCAGCCCTCACGACCCGCGGCACCGCGTTACCTCAGCCGCGCTTCCCGCCACCGCCGCGGGCACCAATGCGCAGGCGCGCCCCACCCGTAGCTTCTGCCGCTCTCATTCCGCATGCGCCGCCCGCCGCCTCATGGGACTTGTAGTTTTCCCGCACTGCCAGCTGTAGCCCTTTCTCTTTCGCTGAAGCGCCCCGAAAGGTGGTAGGAGGGGCGTATCTGCTCCATCTCGCGTTCTTTTGGTATTTTTTGAAAGGCTGTAAGAAAAACAACCCAAATCTTTGAATGCAAGCCGAAAAATAAAGCGTTGTGGTGCCATCTTGGATGAAGGCAAGCAGCGCCCTGCCTTCACCAAAGATGGCGGATGCCCCTCAGGGGGTGTGGCGGCGGCGGCTCCGCCCAGGTTATATGAGGAGGAGGTGGCGGCGGGGGGGAGGAGAAAGAGAAAGGTGCGGGTAGTTGTCTGCGCCCGGAGGTATGGCTCTGCTCCATGGGGACGCGCAGAACAAGGTGAGGGTGGCGGCCCTGGTCCGGCTGGGGCGGGCGGTGAGGGCGCAGCCCGGCGGCGTGAGAGGGAGCTCCCTGCTCCCTCTGCCCCCGCCAGCACTGGGACAGTGACAAGTTTTTTGGTTTTGCTCCGTTTAGGGGTTATTTTTTCTTTTAAATATGAGTCACCTAAGCCCTCGTGCCTTTGGCGCGCCGAGGTCCCCTGAGCGCGGGGGGTCGGCGTGCCGGGGGTGAGCAGCCTGTGAGGGGAGAGGTGCCGGGGAAAGATCAGGCGGTGGGGAGGATTAGGGAGCGGGAAGGAGGAGGAGGAAGGAAGGGCTGTGCGGCTGCCGTGAGCCGGTGCGGGCTGCACTCCGTGCCGGGGCGGGAGCAGAGCGCTCACCGGGAGCGGCGGGAGCCGGGCCTGGCAGGTGAGGCGGGAGCAGGACCTGTCCCCGGGCGCGGCGATTGTGCTGCAGGGGGTGAAACCTGCTCTTCCCCAGCGGGTCAGCTGCCCTTTGTGTCTGTGCCCGGCCTTCCCGGCTGTGCTGCGTTAATTAGGCTGTCAGCTGTCATTTCACCTGCGGTGCCCCTTTCCCTTGGTTGTCACATCAGCAGCTCTCTTGGTTCTCCTTTCTCCGGAGAAGTGACTGTAAGTGCCAGGGAGATTCAGGTCTTCCCTTTAAAGCAACACAGGGTGTTTCCTAGTTAAGACTCTCAACTTCTCAGAGGAAATGCAAGTGAAATGCTAAAACAGGAACTTTGTGAATTAATGTTTATCTAGTGTAGACAGTGGCTGGCATTTTCTCTTCTACTGGAGGAGCTGCTTGGGTTAACCTACCTAAACTCCCTGCTTTAGTAACTACCCTCAACACACCTTGAAAAGAAGATAAAGCAGCCCTGTAAGAGTCAGCAAGTTGCCTATTTGCCTTTCATATTGTCACATCTGCATGTGGTTTTGCATTGTGACTAAGCTTCACTGGCAGGAAGATGACTTTGCTTTAAGCTGTAAGGTGTGCTGAAAGTCTCTTCAGTCTGCGTTTTCTCCAGCTTTTTGGAACATGTATATTGACTAATTTGAGGGCTAGAAATATACCAGCCTTTATTGACTTCTGGATAATTTCCTTTTCTCTGCTTCTTTCCCTTATGAATCTTGTTTTGAAACAATCCTTCAGTAAGACAGGCAAGAGTTTGTAGAAGAAGCATTTTCTAGTAGTTTGCTTTGAGCTAGGAGCTGCCAGTGCTTTAATTCTTTTCTGCTGCGTGTGAAACTCTTTATATTAAAGTGTTTGCCCTTGGAGAATACTGGAGGGGAAGAACTCTCTTGCAGCAGTTGGTAACTTTTGAATGTTTATGTGCCTTTCTAATTCTGACAGGAATATTGGGGGAAGGGGAAGATGTTCTTGTGGTGGGAACTGGAGTAGCTTTAAACTCTAGTGGTCAATGAACAAAGATTAGCTTGTTTAGATTGTAGGGCTGTCTTGGGATTCCAGCAGCATGGGGGAGGATAGAAATGCCCCTATCTTGTCTGTTCCTGTTTAGGCAAAGAAACAGCAACGTGAAACTGGTGTGTGACCAGCAGATAAAACTCATGCCTGTAAAGAAAACTTCATTAGGTATTAAATAGGAGCCGCTGCTAAGTATAAACTAAAAACTGACCCTGAGGTGGCAAAGCAGGAGAGGATCAGGATATCAGGAAGAGGAAGGGAGGGTAGGATAAGGGTGATTGGAAGCGCAGCGGGAAATAAAGTGTAAACTGTCATGAGGGAGGAAAAGGCACTTCAGAATTTGAAGTGAGTGGTGGGACTTCCAAGCTAAGCTTGAGAAAATACCTTGGTATTTTTTAATGTCAGTGGCTTTGTGTTATTTTGAGGCTTCAGTCTGCAGTTAAAATGTTCTAGATCAGAATACTGAGAGCATGTATCATAGCCCTTTTTTTCTCAAAGCCATCAGTGGAAGACAAAGTGTTGTGTCATGGCCTGCAACTTGCTGTTTTCACTCACAAATGGTGACTCTGCTGGACAAATTCTGCTGCATGTTCTGGAAGGAATGAAACCATACCGGATCGTGCCTGTACTTAGCAAAAACCCTCCTTCTGCTCACTGCTGAGCCTGAAATCAAGAGAGGAGGTGAGCTGTGCTAGCAGGATGGCAGCTCCTGGATGGGGATAATACATTCTCAAGTATGCACAGCCTCCATGAAGCTGGCCCAGCAGTTTGAGCCAGCAGAAGGTGAAGCCAGCATGGTGAGGCTGCCTGTTCCTGAGACTCCCTGCCACCAGCTCTGGCCTCACTGTAGGAGGTCTGCAGAACATTCTTGGGGATGCTGGCACATTGAGGGCTTGACCTGCATGGCCAAAGCTGAGCTTGACCTCTCCAGCTGAGAAAGTCATGGTATGGGTGGAGGTGTCCTGTGTGCTGGTGGAACAAGGTGAGCCAGCAAGGCTTTTGCTTGGAATGTGGCATCCTTGAATGTTTATAGAGTCCTTCCCTCTGTCAGGAAGTGTGTGACCTGCATGTTTCTGCAGAGAGTGATGCAGAGATCCCTCTGGCAGGAGAGGGACAGTTTATTGCACAGCCAGAGGCAACAGGTGCTCTGGGCCTTCTGCTTCCTTGGCAAGCACTGCACTTGCTGACGAATGCCATTTCAGTGTGACTACATTGAGCTTTTATTCCCTCTTTATCGGTGTTTTAAGCAAAATAATTAAACCTTTGCATCACTGGAGTTCTCCAGTTTGAAGTCACAGATTTGGGGAAGCATTTTCCATAGCATAAGTAAGCACTGGTTCAATTTTTCTTGGTTGTGTGTAACAGACCACTTCAGGACTGTTCAACTCAGTGCCAGAGTGGTCACAGCAAACCTACCACAAAGGCTGCAAAATCCAAGCTTCACATGTACTCTGTAGTGCTGTGTGCCTCCAGTGTACTTTCAGATGTCCTTTTAGTATCTTGATTAAAAGGCAACTTAAGCTACTTGTGCTGAATATGACTAAAATGTAGTTCCAGCTGCTAATGCTGCTGATGTCTGCTGACCAGATCCTCTGGTTGTTAACTCCTGGGTGTCAAAACAAGGCCCACTGGAATTAAGGGCTCTGTATAAACTGCCAGAAAACATCATGATCTTTTAGTGCTCTCTGGAGAGCACCTAAACAGCTTTAATTAGAAAGCCTACTCTGTAAAAAGTAATGGATTCTGGGTAGTGGCAGATGTAATTACTACTGAAGTCTTGTTTATGGGCTGTTGCTTGAATGACAGCAGGGAGGTGATCAGTAAGGGGAGAAGGATTTTAAAAGGTAGCTGACAATAAGCAGAAAACTTTGACATGTGAGCAGTTGTGGAAGGGCTCCTTGCTCCTTCCAAGAGCCTGGCTCTGTGGAAAACCCCTGGATTAATCTGTCTTTGAGAACAAATACATGTTTTACTAGCAGTCAAAAGTTGTACACAGTTGCTTGCACTGGCAGATTCTTTTGTTAGAATGCAGAAGTGACACCGAGTCATCCAGAGCTGATGCTAAAACTGCAAAGGGTGGTACTGTAAAAGCAGCAGCTCAGGCCTCTCATCAGAACTATGAGACTTCAGTGGCTGAGGACATTTCCTCTCACTGGGTGTCTGCAAGCATCAAGATGTTTGCATTTGGGTTAGGCCTGATCAGAAATGTAATGTCTGTCAGGCAGAAGTCTGGGTAGCTGATGGTCATCACTGCCTTATATTTAAGTGATCCAACTTTTTTTTTTTTTTTTTTACTAGCATCTCTAAAAAAAATGGGGGAAAAAAGCACATATTCTAAATTTCTGCCTGGATTTGGTACAGTAGTGATTTCTGCTGTCCTGGGCTTCTAGGTCACATGTTTATCATGGTGTCTTAATTAATACCATAATATGTATTTTTAGTCTTTTGGTCCTGAAACCTAGAAATGTTGACCAGTACGATGTTTATGTTATTGTGAAGGGCTCTGCTTTGTTTCTGATTTACCAGTTGAACAGGTGGACAGTATCTGTACTGAGTAGGGAGTAGTTTTCCTTGAATCCTCAAGAAACTCCAGGAATCCAGAAACAAGTCTCTGATGTGTCCTGAGTGTAGAAGTGGGAGGTGTCAGAGAAGCTGTAACAGTTTCTGGAGTCATTGCAAGCCAGAGGCTGCTTCTGGGAAAGAGAAATGAGAGTCCTGTGCTGGCTTCGGGTGAGTGTTTCAGTTTGCAGCCCAACCCAGCTGTTTCCATTCTGTGTATCCTCTGTACCTATTTGAGCATCTGCTACAAGTGAAGAATAATCCCTTCCCAGTTGCTGAGCTTGGATTATATCCCTTGAGGGTATGGAGTGACAGACTGGTTTCTGGTAACTGGATGGGGAACCTTCAGTTCTCTTGCCCAACTTCTTGGAGTCCAGGGAGGAAGCAGTGACGTCCTAGCAGAGAAATGCCTCTGGATGTGAAGGAGCTGCCAGAGAGTTAAGATGGAGCAGTGACCTGGGAAAGCCTTGGGTTGGATGCCTGCTGAGGTAGAAGGACAAGCCTGGGGCCTGGAGATGGATGTTTAATTCCTTTGCTCTGCAAAGCTTTCATGTGACCCTATTCCTGCTGGTAGGGTGGTGTAGGAGAGATGGTGGCACGAAAGGTCTTGTGTGCAGAGCTGCTGGTGCTGCAGAGCAGGTCTGGGTCAGGGGTTGGTGTGAGACATCTGCTGTGGATGTCACTGAGTTAGTGCTTTACAGAGCTGTGCTGAGAGGAGTGGGGTTTCCTGCTTCCCCCATTCAGGGGACAAATGCTACTCTGGCATTTTTTGTTGAGAAACACTCCCTCCTTCTGAAGTCAGACAGCGTGAATGTTCCCTTTGTAGTCTGAGTCTGTAATCCTAAAGGTCTCTGGCCTGGAGCTAGGAGCTCACAGTGACCTTCACAGGACTGGAGCAGACCAGGGGTCTTAAAATCCTTGGTTTCACATAGCTCCAGTTTGTGCAGGGTGCCAGGAGACACATGCTTGTGATATGTTAACTGTATTAATCTGATCAAGCAGGACCACCTTATGTTCGTGCTTATCTGTCTTCTGTGTAGGCAACTACTAGGCATGGAGGGGCCTAGACAGCCTCTAATAATGGGTTACTTTCTCCACAAGACTTACTAAGAAAGCTCACAAATTCAGCACTGTCTGATTTGTGTAATGCTTTCCTTAGTTTAGCTGGGAGGAAACAGTTTCCTTTGGTTTATCATACTTTCCAGACTCAGCAGTTCATATTGTTAGCACTGCTGATCCTGTTTGGACAGTAAGTAGAAGTAAGCAGGATGTAAAACACTGAGATCTGCATCTTGCTGCTTTGGCTGGTGGTGTTACCTGGCTGGGAAATGGGAAACACCAACCAACTTGCCTTTCATTTGGCAAGAGAAAAAAAAATGAGCCATGCTCACAGTGAAACTGTTGCCTGATTGGTGGCCTGTCCTTCCTGCAGTGCCTGAGTGGGGCAGCTTCTGCCCAAACCCATGTCAGTGACCTCTGAACCGTGCACCTCTGTTTGGCCTGTGCCTTCCTAGCAAGAACCAGAATTGCCTGCCTGTATGGGAACATAATAGTTTGTTCTAAGTGGTGACTGAAGAGAAGTGATTACTGTTGGAGTCCGTGTAGAGTTTGGAGTCCCACCATGTCCTGTGGGATGTGAATGGTGCCTGGGACTGCTAGGAACTGTGCTCCAGGGCGTGCTCTCTAAGTGTGCTCACTGCCAAGGCAATGGCCAGGAGGGGCTAAAAGTCTTCTGTCCTTCCCTTCTGGGATGCTTAATGTGCTGCATGCAAGGCTGTTTCATAGTTGTAAGGCTTAAAAAGTTCTATCTATTACTTATGTCCTTTTAGTTCTAGCTAACAGTGAGGATGCAGCAGATAGAAGTCTGGATGGAGGGTGAAGTGGCTGGGGTGTCCCTCACTTTATGCACAGGCAGTCTGATCATAGGGGAGAGCAGTGGCAG
The DNA here is from genome assembly GCF_029582105.1 of Oenanthe melanoleuca. Classification (NCBI taxonomy): domain Eukaryota; kingdom Metazoa; phylum Chordata; class Aves; order Passeriformes; family Muscicapidae; genus Oenanthe; species Oenanthe melanoleuca. Next base: position 97,203,198 of record NC_079336.1, read on the forward strand.
GGGCAAATGCTCCCTGTCCTGGCAGCTGTGCCCTCTGCAGGCAGCCAGAGAGACTTGTCACATACCAGATCTGGGCTGCAGATGGCCAGCCTAGGGGGAGGCAGCTTCAAGAGCCTTTTGGAAGCAAAGTCACCTTATAACAGGCAGCCCATCAGCAGTTCTTAGGCAGCTTTACAGGGGCTTGAGGCAGCATTTAGCCATCTGTGATATGATAGGATTTCTCAGATCCTGCCACCATTTGCCTGTGGGCTTGGGTGCTGAAACTTAGTGTACACAGCAGTGGTAGGAGCAGGCTCCTGGCTGGTGTGGTCTGTGCTGCAGAGGGGTGAGATAGCAGTCCTGGTGCAGTTCTCTAGCCTGCTTTTCTGAGACGGCCTTCAGAATTATCTCCAAAGGATAACCTCAGCATTCCTCCTGCCTCTGATGGTTGCTCATCAGCAAACATCCTATGTTGTGACCTTGATCTCTGGTAGTTTCTCCCTTATGCAGAAAATAGCAACGATCTGTTAGGCTGCAGCAAGGGAGGGCCTCTTAGAAGACAGTCTTCATGTGTTAGCTGGAGGATCTTCTACTGAGAAGGCTATTTCACTCCTCTTTAGAAGTTTGAGTATGCTTGAAATTATGTTCTAGGTCTAGGCTGTTGGAATAAATGAAGAAATAAGCCCCCAGAGGAAGATGCCAGCTCAGTTAAAGGCTCTTTGAAGCACTGGGAGAGGAATTCTGGTCATATGTGTGTACCTGAAGGCAGGGGTGTAGTGTAGTGTGGTTCTTGTTCACGGCTGATGATCAGTCAGCTTCACTAAACCTACCTGATGCTCAATTAAAGATTATTCTGTGAATTCTCTTGCAGCTGAGGTCTGTATCTGTAGACCTGAATGTTGATCCTTCCCTCCAAATTGATATCCCTGATGCCCTAAGTGAAAAGGACAGAGTGAAGTTCACTGTGCACACTAAGGTAAGGTCATGGGCAAAAAGAGGCTGTGCAAGTAACAGAGGTATTTGCAGTACACATACCTGCAAAGACGAGCTCAGCAATGAAGAAAATCTAATTAGATGGAGATTTTCCACTTGAAGGTGGCCTGAGGATGTGTATATATATGCAGAAACTTCAGATTTGCTAGGATTTGAACTCTCTAAACAGAGACAAGTAGCTGATGGTTAGGTTGGCTTTGCTAAGGAATCCTAGCTAGACACTGGAAGGCTGAGGGGGCAGGAAGTGACCTACTGTGAAATGTCATGAAACAAACTGCATTAATGCTGTTCTACAGCAGCACTTTTTTTTCTAACAGTCTCCTTAGTGGTGGTGTTGAATAAGTGCCAGCTCAGCTAAAAGGGAGTGGGCAAGGCTCTTAGTAAGCAGAATAGCTTCCTTTGGAAATGGACAGAACTGTTTCTAAAAGCACTGATTTACAAAACAGTAGGGCTTCTATATATTCTCTTCCAGACTACACTGCCAGCTTTTCAAAGCCCTGAGTTTTCAGTTACAAGGCAGCACGAAGACTTTTTGTGGCTACATGATACACTCACTGAAACTGAAGAGTATGCAGGACTCATTGTAAGTACTTCCTAAAGAATGTGATCCTAAGTGAAAAACTGTAGCAATCTAAAGTACCTACTAATAAGGGCATGAAAAATATTTTACCAGTGTTACTGGTGTTTTGTGACTTAGGTGTTCACTATGCTTCCTGTTGCCTTAATTCCTAAACAATTTGAGTGGTATGGCATTTGTGTTAACTTTCCATATAGCTTGGAGCAGCAAAAGATGCTGTGAGAGTCCTTGACTCTGTGGTAGTATTAATATCTGCCTGAAGATGGCACACTGGAATGATCTATTAAATGTGGGCTTTCCTTCCTATCATGATTCTTTAGGAGATGATGGGGTGGATTACAGAAGCTGTTTCACTGGGTTGGTTTCCCTCCTGGGGCAGGGATAACACAAACCAGGGATCTAGATGTCAATGTGCCTCTAGAACTCCTGTATCATGCACTCTTTACCACACTTTCCTATGTCCAGGCAAAAGAGCCTCCTTCTAGAGAAGGCTAGAAGTAATCTTGGAAAACTTTATTTGCTAATATCCATGACTAACCAATTCCCTGCCTAGATACCTCCAGCACCTTCAAAGCCTGACTTTGATGGTCCTAGAGAGAAGATGCAGAAGCTGGGGGAAGGAGAAGTGTCCATGACAAAGGAGGAGTTTGCCAAAATGAAGCAAGAGCTGGAAGCGTAAGTAAAATGAGTCTACTGCCAAAGCTGCATTTAGAGAAGCCTCCTGGGAGAGCAACTCATTTGGTGATCCTGAGTGTCACTGTTTTGAAGGGTGTCTTGAAAATCCTGGAGCTGGGGAGTTGCCCAGCTTTTCCAGCTTTAAAATCACCTAGCTAAAGAGATTAAAAGTAGCTTCACTATTGTGAGCTGTCTATTTCAGAAGTCTGCAGTTGAATATTTTCATGGGATAAACTTACAGCAATTATTTGTATATTGAAGAAGGTAGTACAAAGAGGATCTCAGTCTGTTGTTTCCTTGCAGTGAATACCTTGCTGTCTTCAAGAAGACTGTCTCGTCACATGAGATCTTCCTGCAACGGATTGCTTCTCATCCTGTGCTCAGCAAAGATCGCAATTTCCATGTTTTCCTGGAGTATGACCAGGATGTGAGACCTTTTTCCTTGTTTCCCTTTCCAAGGAAGGCAAACTGTTAGGAGTGATGTTGTTTTTGCCAGACATAGTCAGAATGTTCTGTGGATCTTTGTGCGGCATAGGCAAGTAGATATTGCAGGTATTTCTGTGAGGTGACTGAAGGATGAAAGCCCAACCTTTAGACCTTTCTCTGTTATAAATCTCACATTCTTTCTAAATCCTTGTCAAGTTGGTTAGGAAGCCACCTTTGTATGTCTTTATCTTGGGAACATGGCTCCAGTGTACCTGAGTCACTCTTGCATTTATTTCATCACATCTAATTGTGAGTGATAGATGCTGATCCAAGAGATGCAAGGAGAAGCTGAGCTGCTTATGGGAATTGGAAAAATTCATGGCACAGAATAGTAGAACTATTTGTAGCCAAGCCATGTGTTACATGTTACATTTTTATATGGGTATTAGGGAGGGCTTGGAAACCAACCAGCTCTGACATATGCTGAGTGTAAAGGATGTTACTGCATTTCAAGTGTCAAAACACTTACTTTCCCCCCCACCCACGGGTATAACTTTAAAGCTGCTTTGGCCTCTGTATTTCAGCTGAGTGTTCGGAGGAAAAACACTAAAGAGATGTTTGGTGGCTTTATAAAAAGTGTAGTAAAGAGTGCTGATGAGGTTCTCTTCTCTGGAGTCAAGGTAAGGTTGTTGCTTTGTCTCTTACCCTAGTCTTGGTTGTTTCTTGCTTCCTGCTCCAGGGAAGTTACTCCTGTCTGCTTCAGGCTTGCTGTGCATGAGGCTCAGCTGCTGTCATTAACCTGCCTTGTTAATTCTCTCCCATTTGAAAGGGAAGGGTAGCCTGTATTAATTCTGATTTCTATGGAAATAAGACATTGTAGCTTTATGCTGTTCAATTTCAGTGTATAATTAAAATTTCTGGATGCAGAAGACCTCCTTAATACCTGATACTGGTGGAGAGGAGAGAATTACACCTTCAGGAAATGTGCTTGGAGTTTTTGTCTACTTTGGAGCTCTGAACAGACATGATCTGGGTTTCTGCTTATACTAGACAAGATCAAATACCAAAGACTCCTGTAACTGGTCTTGCTCCAGTTTTTGTGTTGAGTTGCCAAGGCAGCACTTCCCAATAAACTTGTCCTATGTACAGTGTCTGAAACATTACAACATGTATCGTGTTTGGTGTGGACGCCAAACAAGCTTGTAAACTGCTTAGTCCTTAGCTACAGTGTTGCAGCAGGCCTAGGAAATAGAATTCCAGCAATTGAGAGTCCTAAGGGCTGTCCCATACCAACTTACTGGCTGCTGCAGACAGCCTGCATCAGTATTTGACTGTCAACTTCATGTTCACTGCACAGCGAGGAAGAAGTTTGCCAAGTGGCTTGGGATGTCAGACCCTTGGCTCACATCTTGTCTTGAACAGTTTTTCCATAGGGATTGATGGGCCTCAAGCTCAGGCCCAGACTATGGTTGTTTCTTTAGCCCTTCCGAAAATAGGGAAGAGCTTGTATTCTGCAGTTACTGACTTAACAGGTCATCTTCTTTTTCAGGAAGTAGAAGATTTTTTTGAACAAGAGAAGACTTTTCTTGTGAACTACTACAACAGAATAAAGGATGCATGTGCAAAAGCAGATAAGATGACAAGATCTCATAAAAGTGAATCTTTTCAAAGCCCTTTCGAGAGATCATGCAGTTTTGCTGATTTCAGCCTGAAAACCTTGTCTTGTTCTTGCAGATGTTGCAGATGACTATATTTATACTTCAGCTTGTTTGAACAGCCTGGCATTAGAAGAGCCTACAGTTATCAAAAAGTAAGCAATTCTAACTGTTTGTAAACATATCCTGAGTCTGGGAATACCAAATTTCTTCTGTAAAATCCACAGGATTAAGTCATAGGTGGTTTGAGTTTTTGAATTGCAATCAAGTGGCATTAAAACTTTTTTTTTCTGGCATTCCTGCTGTGGCAGACCTAATATTATCAATTGCACCTAACTCTGAACTAGTTGATCGGTTGATCACTTGCCAGTTGTGGCCTAGAGATTACTTGTGCTGGTCATCAAACTCCTTCTAAGCAGAGTTCTCTTTGATTCTCTTCAGGTCACAAACTGCTAGAGGCCCCTGAAGAAAGGGTTTAATGTGCTATTATATAAAACTGCACTAGGTCAGCTTACACTAGGTCTGTGCTATCTTCTGGACCTTTGCACTTCCAGAATAGTAGGGGATTTTTAAACTGGGGGAACCCAGTTATCAGTTACCCAGTTAAAGGTAACCCCAGTCATCTTTTTTGAGGCAACTTCTTCCTCCTTTTGATTTTGCTATCAATTTACCAAGACCTTGTTAAAACAGAGTGTATAGCTGAATAAACAAGTCAGCTCATCCCTCTTGGATAGCAGCAGGGAAATTCTCCACAAGACCTTTATGCTCTGGAGATCAGCATTGTTACATTAAATGGTGTTGAGCTGCTCAGCTGTACCACTCTGGTAGGCTGGAATCCAGCATATTGAACCTTTTGTCCAGGTCTTTGCCTAATAAATGAGTTTTTTCGAGCCCTCGTTTGAACCTGTGTATGAGAGGAAACTCCAGCCTTCAGCATTCTGGTTTCCTGCCAATTGTTCCTGGCATTTATCAGACTAAGAAGTATCTCAAACTTATTTACGCATTTTTTTCCTCACTAGGTACTTGTTGAAAGTTGCAGAACTCTTTGAGAAACTCAGGGTAAGAGAAGCTTTGCTGGGGGCAGGTGCGGGGTGGGGGGGGAGAAGAATCTCTGACTCTGGATATTGCTGTTCTCTGTTACACACCAACTAACTTGTGTTTGTTTTTTTTTACCTGTCTGCAGAAGGTAGAGAGTAGAGTTTCATCTGATGAAGACTTAAAGCTCTCTGAACTGTTGAGATACTACATGCTCAATATAGAAGCTGCTAAGGTGAGAACAGTTTTCTTTTTGAAGCTTAGTTTTGTTATGGGCAGCATGACTCACTCATTCTTTGTGCTTTAAGAAGACAGGAAAGTGGACTCTTGTTTTGCCTAAGAAACCTAAGACTCTTAAACCACAGCAGAATATAGAAGCTAAATATTAGCTAGCTGGAGCCCAGCCACTTACAGAAGACCTTGGACCAATTTTTCTTTGGCATGTAAAGTGGAAGAGCTCTTTAAATTTCTGTAAGTTAGAGCAAACTGAATTTAAGTCTGCAGCAGTTTGTTTCCTGTCTGAGTAGTCATGGGCTTGCCAATAAAATCAGTAATGACTAATTAGTAGTTGGGATTGACTTCAGGTTTTTTGGAGTACCTTAGCACAAATATGCGGTAATTCAGGAAGGTTATTGGAGTCTGAACTTCCAAGAGGGCTTTAGTAGACTGATGTGACTGCAAAAGCCTTGCTGGCAACTTTTTTCTAATCAAAACTTGATTTGACGAGGGATGACTATGCTGCAAAGAGGTATCTAGGTACAACCTACTGGGCCTCTTCCTTTAGTATCTCTAACCATAATGTCAGGTACTCCAGAACATCCCCTACAGCCTGCCTCAGTGGGGTGTACTGCTGTTTAGACAGCACATTATACTCCTGCTACATTAGGAAGGGATTGGCTCAGAGACTTGTACTACTTCTGCTGTCTAGGTTAGTGCAGTGCTTCAGCCAAACTGTCAGCTCACCAACAAATTAAATGTCTGCTGGAAGTAGGCTGAGAGAATTCAGAAAGTGCTTTTCATTCTTAGTGGAGAGATCCACTTTACAGCAGGATAAACTGCTTTAAGGGAAGAAACTATTACTGTAGTAGTCCTTAGAATTCCTCCACTAAGGCATAGCTGGCTATCCTGGAAGTGTAGTGCTGCATTGTGAAAGGCTGCCAAGAGCAGGCTGTAATAGCTTGTTGGAAAAAGCAGAATCTGGTTCTGAAAGAACTGAAACCTCCTGCTGCTAAGGTGGTTGTAACCTCAGTTTGGGAAGTAGTCTTGCTAAGGCTCCGGTGTGCTATTTCTGTCTATTCAGGATCTTCTGTACAGACGAACCAGGGCTCTTGTTGACTATGAGAACTCGAACAAAGCTCTAGACAAAGCCAGACTAAAGAGCAAGGATGTCAGGCTGGCTGAGGCACATCAACAGGATTGCTGTCAGAAGTTTGAAAAGATTTCAGAATCTGCAAAACAAGGTAAAACAGGCTTTGCTGTACTGATGCTTAAAGGAGAGCTTAATGCAGTCGAGGTCTCCATCTGACCCTCAGTTACTGAAGGCTCCTGGACAAATAGTCTGGACATCCCAAGGACAGTAGAGATAGATGCAGTAAAACTAATGCAGCTAAACATTTTTTAAAACAATTCTCTGTAGCAGAGCTATGTCAGTACTACACTAACCTTATTTGTAAGCCCCTAGTATTTGCTTTCTGGGCTGAACTCAGCCTCCATGTAACTGTGACTACTAGAAAGTAACTAATTATCTCAGTCAGAGCTATGCAAACAGGCTTTTGCTCTGTCCCAGTACAGCAAAGTTCTAAACATTGGTTCTTAATAGAAGAATATACGTGTGTATACAAATATATATATATATATATATATATATATATATATATATATATTTGGACAACATAAAGCAAGGGAAATGCACTTACATGGTATACATGCTGTTCCTTCAGTGTATCTGGCTTTTATGTGTTCTGGGTTCTTACAGAGCTTGTGCAGCTCATTTCTGCTTTATTCCAGCTGTCTTCCAACAAAGCTTTTCTGTCTTAAGCTGTCTGTGTGTCATGTGATGACTGCATCTGTGTCTAAAAACGGCATGACTAATTCTTGAACCTTTTTTTGATCAAATACTGTAATCTGAGCTGCACAACAGAACTCCTGAAACATAAGGGGCATTACTGAAACTTGTCACACTTTGTATATCTCTCTTACCTTTGTTTTTTTCGTTCTCTACAGAACTGATGAGCTTCAAACAGAAGAGAATAGCAGCATTCCGCAAAAACTTAATTGAAATGGCAGAACTGGAAATAAAACATGCAAAGGTATGTTCTCTTTGGAATTTAAAAGGCATGGGTTGAGAGAAGTGACTATTGTGTAACTGGGAGGATTTGGTGGGTCAATTGACTTCCCATCAGGCAGCCTCATCTGTGGGGGGCTTGACCCCTACTGTGTCTAGAGGCAGCTGCTGCTTCCAGAGCTCCTGAGTGCTGGGATAGGAGCACATCCTGCAGCTTGTGATCAGGCTGTCAATCCTTGTCACTTGGATTGTCAGTGGAGGGGACACTGGCTTTATAGCAGTCTCTGCCAAGCTTTGCTAGGCAGGCTTGAAGGGTCTGTTAATTTAGTGTAGAGAGCAATCAGTAACTGTGCATCCTCAGCATCCTTTGAAGAAGGAAAGTCTGATGTCCCCCTCCTGAGAGTACTGGGCTTTACCATAGGCAGCTGCTTCAGTGCTGAACTGAAATGTGACACAAAGGCCTTGACAGCACTGCTCAGTTTGGCCCACTTTAAAAACTTCCTGTTGGCTGTTGCCTCTCTCCTTACCACACAGTCATGGCTGCAGGCCTGCAGGAAGAGGCATATTGCAGAATGTGTGATCTGGTTTTGGTTCTTTACTACTTGAATGCTTGTCTTTGCAGTAGGAGATCTTTAGCATCAAGATCCTGTGACAGACCCACAATTTGGGAAGCTGCTTCATTGTGAAAAGCAGGATTTGAACTATCAGTCATCCTCATCTGAAACTAATTCTCTTCCTTTGCAGAACAATGTGTCTCTCCTGCAGAGCTGTATTGACTTGTTCAAGAACTGAGGAGTCTTACTCTGAAAATGTGACAAAAGCATCAATTGCACTCAATAGCCAGGGGCAACTTATTGGCTTGAATTCATTAGCTTAAAATAAATATTGTCACTGAGATTGTTTCACTAATACTTAAGTATGATGATAGTGATGCATTGACCTTATTGGTATAAATGGGAGCTGAATTGTGTATGAATTGTCTGGATGTAGCTAACATCCTGTTGGCTGATAACTCAAAATGAGTCAAATGTAAGAAATTAATTTGCTGTTGACTGACTTCATCTAGCAGAAAAAGTTTATTGAGAACTCCTTTTTTGCAGGATCATAATCTGTCTCTTCATGGCCCTGATATATTTAAAACTTGCCAAGTGAGAGTGACTTAAGGGTAATAATTTTATAAAGTGAATATCTTAGCATTCCACTTCCCAGACAGATTTCTACTACAATATATTTTGAATTTCTATAACTACATTCACTATTTGTACACTTGGGCAACACAGCAAATAAACATGTCTGACACAACAAGCTGTTGTATGGCAAGAATTTGTGTGGGATGTAAAGTGACAAAGAGGCTTCAGACACAGAACTATCACAAATTACTCATCACCTGGATCTCTTCAGAGCACTAGAGAGAAATATTTGACTCAAGAGGATTGTTCTTGGAATGGGTGTTGAAATGAAATGTGTGGATTTCAAGTCACATTGCTGTTTGAGTGGCTGTCTGCAACTTTTACTTCTACTATGCTGCACGTACAGCATTGTAAAGTAATTTTACACATCTACTAGCAGCAAGAGACTGTTAAAATCTTCAGGGCTTCTGGAAGCATAGGCCTGGACAGTCTTCTGTGAGGTATAAACCTCTTGAAACAGCTGAGCTCACATTGCCATAGCTGAGGTGGCTCAGCCCATAAACCCCAGGGCTATCGTTGGACAGTTTACTATCAGTTGGCATATATGGATATAGGTCAGTGAGTCAGATCCTCCTAAAGGCAGATTTGGGTGAGATGAGTGTCTCAGCCTTGCTTAATTTCATGTGACTAAACTTCTAATCATGCTCAAAGTGGACTCTCTGGCTGTGCTCTGGGCAGACTGCCCAGAGCTGACTTGAAGCAGCTTCAACCAGAGAAGCTCTGAGAATGGGCAGCTCAGTGACAGTTTCCAAGGGTTTACTTTCCTGTGACCTACTGCTTTTTCTTCTTGATACTTCATGTAAACTGAGCAGCTTGTGCCAGCCACACCATCCTGGTGCAGAATAGCTGAAGAATGTGTGAACTCCTTTTTCCTTTGTTTGGCAGAAGTAGTTCCAACCTGAGGTTGTTTCTTATAAGCATGTTGTTTGTGCAAATGTGAACTCTATATAGCTGACAGATGACAGTGGTGCTTCCTATGACAGATGTCAGATAAGCTCCTAGCACTTTTCCTGGGGCCATTAGTGATCCCAAACTGCATGGTTTACGCTGGCAAAGCTTTGGTTTTTCCTAAAAAAGCATGCTCTTTATCTTAAAGTAGTTCAGCCTGGCTCAAAGGCTCTTCCTACTTTCTCCAGAGAAAGGGTGCAGTTCTTTTTGCCATGGTAAGCAACACTTTATGTCCCAATTCCAGAAGTGGCCCAGACGATGATGGGTTACATGTACTACCAGTAGCAGTGTTTGAAGCTAAGTGAGAGACCCTTTTTCTGTTTCAAATACCCTTTTGGAGCTTTTCCACAAGATCTTCATTCTTGAGTGGTTGGCACTCTAAATTCTTGACATACCTTAATCCAAGTCAAGATATTAATGTGAACATATTAAAAGTAAGTTAAACACTTTAAACGGCTGTAATTACGGCTTTATACTGATGTTGCAGTTATTGTAGTTACAGTTAATTTACAGTAACTGCAAGAAAGCTGTTAAGCAGATTCTGCCAAGGCCACTGTTGCTCTGGAAGAAACTGCTATGTGTCAGCTGCTGCCAGCAGAGTGCATTGCAGTCAGCTTTAGCGTGGTGACTTGGAAAATGAGCTCCAGCACAACTCACACCTCTTGAGGCCAGTGGGTGGCAGGCTGCAACAGCCACTGGTTATCTGCTCCCATGTCTCCCCTCAGGCTGAGTTGAGATGAAGTCCTGAAAAGTCTGCTGCATCCCCCAGTTTCTTACCTGGTAGCTGTACAGATGTTGATACATAAGAGAAATTAGCTGTGTATGTAGGCAGCCTGCTCATAAGAAAGGATAGAAATATTCCTTTAAGGCATGGAATATCACTAGATCTAATTTTTCTAATAGCAGGGCCTTGAAAAAAGCCTTAGTAGAATGAAGATCAGCTTGGGCAAATCAGTGTGATAAGGCAGGTTATCATCAATATGCAAATAAATTTTTTAGAAATATTGCTGAGAGTTAATTTAAAAGGCTGGTTGGGGATGAGAGCAGAGTCTCATAGATGTCCCAAACAAGGATTGACTAATGTATATTTACTGATCCCATCTGTAAAGGAGGTTAACTTTACAAGCTTGTTTCTCTAGTTTATGAGTTAAAAATTGGCTTTTGAGAGCAGGCACAGACCTTATCACTGTGATGGTAACTGCTGTGAAAAGCCACATGCTGCAGAAGTCAGTGCTTCTCCCCCTTCTCGTTTGAACGAGGGCAGAGGAAAATCTATTGTTTGGTCAAGTTTAATAAGGTGTTTTAAACATCCAGCTGTAGAAAAGCTGCTGATGGGAACCAAGCTAGTCCCATAAAAGAGGCTCAAACAAGTGTCCTCTTGTGCAAGGCTGTGCAAATGGGTTTGTAGCCACAGAAAGGGAATGATTAAGGATCAAATGTACTTCAGGAAAGACCTGGTTTGCCCTGATATATGCAAGTAGTCATGATTCTAGGAAGACACATCACTGATGCTGAGACTGGTAAACAGATCAGAGAGCATTTTGTGTGCCTTTGGGATACATAAAGCCTGGAAGAGCTGTAGGCATGTACTCTTTATGCTCTTTATCCCAATTTATCCTGTTTTTCTCTATTCCATCTTTTTTCTTCTGGATTGCATACTCTGTAGGGGAGCTCTGATCTGAGACTCTGCCTTGTGCTGCACTTATGGTAGCAAATATGAATTTCTCAAAACATGGAATTGGGAAGGTTTTCTCAGCAGGTATTAAGTTTCTGACTTGCCATCTCTTTCAACAGATTGGGAGAAGCTACTTGTTTGTTCTATGAAGCAGAGAGCTCTGCAGAGTTGCTGTTCTTAGATGGAGTTTTCAGTTCTTCCCAGTTCTCCCAGCACTTGCTGCTATGCTTGATAGCACAGTTAAGAGCGATTTCAGTTTGTCCTCCTAAACACCTGCATCACTGCTTGGTGACAGTGGAATATATGAAATGGGTTTGAAGTTGGCCCATTGGCAGATCACTCACCAGTGAATGAGTGCAGGCACTGGTGATTCATGTAATCCTTCTGACTTGGCTGGCTGCAGCTTTGGATCTGCAGCTCACTGTTTACCAAAAATTGTATTTCATCTACTGTCAAAATGCTGCCTGGTGGCTAAGCTCTGGTGTGGGCTCAGCTTTGCTTTTTGTTTGCTTTTAATATTACAAAGCCAATGAGAAGGCCCAGCTGAGATCAGAGTCCAGCTCTGATTTTATGCTTGCATGCTAAAAATAATCCCTGCTAGGAGTGCTTTGTAACTTAAACAGACCAGCAGGAATGGTGCCTGTTTTACATGACAGGGAATCCAGGTGGTGTGTGGAAAAGGAGACTTTCCTGTGGTTCCATGTGGAGTTTTTTTCAGATCCAGGAAATTAACTTGAATCTGAAATTCTACTCCAGGGCTCCTGCTATCTTGATCAGCTGCTCTTGAAAGCACTCAAATGAGTGCTGGTGGTTTTGAGTTTGGCTGTCCCTTGGCTATGATTTGCTGCTCTTCTGTGCAGATGTGGCAACTGTTCTGCCTCTGCTCCAATGCAGTGAAACATTTCAGTCAATTTAAGTGACTTTTGATGCTCTCTTCTGTGAGTCTATTTTACTTGGCAGTAGAATTGCAAGGTCACTTTCTGCAAGAGAGGCTGCTGGGGTCTTGGGTAGGTAGAAATGCATCGTGAAAGCTCCTGTGCTGGTGCTTTGGCTTCTTGTCAGCACTCAAAGCTAGAGAGCAGTGGCCTATGTGCACTTACTGCTTGCAGCACTTTAACCTCTTTTAGGTAAGGCTGTAGAAGTCTTCCTATCAGTTAAGGGATTCTCAGTCCCTTTTTGTTCCTTGTGTTTAATGTTGCTTTGCTGTTGCTCAAAAACCTTCCTGTTCCATGTGAGGAAAAGGCCCCTGAAAGTCTGACTCACTGAAATAAAGCAGGAGTAAAAGGTTCCTGTTTAATGCTAGTCTACTGCCTGCTTTGAAAACAATGTCCTGCTTTATTATGTCTGGTTTAGTTAGGATCAAGTTTGTTCTGCCCCCTTGCCAAGGAATTAAAAAAAAAAAGTAGAAAGAAGGAGGCCTGACTCTGAAACAGCACAGGTTGAATTGCACCTGTGGCTCAGCCCAAAAAATGTACCACAGTTTTAGTATAATTTAGTCAGGAGCTTCCAACTCTTTCTTGAACTGCTCCTTCTTGAAGGCCTTGCTAAACAAAACCTCTTTAAGCACAAAGGGTTAATGAGAGATGTTCTAGTACAGTAAAACTTGAGACAGCAATGGATGTAGTTTCATCATGAGCTGCTGCCACTGAAAGGGGATGGCCTCGCTTCCCCTCCTATTTTGTTTTTATTGCATTCATTGGGCTGGTCCTGATGTTCGTGTGGCCTCAGGCCAAGCTGATGTAACTCGCTAAAATAGCAGTGAGATGGGCCAAAACAAAACAAAGGCTTTTTGCCAAGTCACTGCACTGAATCTGTGTCCCTGGAGCTGAGACGCACGCAGACCTATGCAAGGGCAGCTCAGAGAGGATGGAGATGGACTTCTTGCTGGGGAGACTTAGTTTGGCTCAGCTGTGTTTTGGAACTGTTGGACCAGCATTGGTCCAGTGACTGCTTCTGTTCCAGGAAAGAGTGGCAAGATTACTTCTAAAGCTGTAACAGGAAGACCTGGCCCATCTAAGTCCAGGGCTGTCTTCAAACCGACAAACTGTGCCTTGTTGGAAAAAGCAAAAACCTTGTCCTGTGGAACGTGCACAGACAGCTCGTGTTGGGAGGTGCTGGTTGTTGGTGATTTCTTCAGAAAGATTTGTGTCACCAGTGCTTGAGAAACTCCCTCTTCATGGGCAGTGCAGCACTGGAGATTTGCCCCCACTGGCAAAACTTTTAAGGAGAGTAGAAAAATGGACTGGAACCATGAGCATGGAAACCATGAGCAAGTTAAAGCCAGGAGCGAACAGGCAGTGCCACTTTAAAATTTTTCATTCTGCTCTGGAGATTATTGGCACAGCCTCCTTCAGTAAATGCAAAGTGGTTGCCATGGAGGACAGGAAATCCCTCGTCTGCACAGAGAAAGAAAACATTGGAAACTGTCCTACTGTAAAGCACAGCTGCCTCTGTGCTGGGAGAGGGGTGCTTGCTTCTACAGAGTGTTTTCCAAAGGTCTCTGTTTTTGTCTGCAAATCTTTGCACATATTTGCTCTTAGTGGGCTGCTTGTGCATTTAAGAAGAGCTGGGCAAAGGAAATAGGAGCAGCTGGTTAGGACTAGTTTTAAGTGCCCTGATTAATGTGAGAAGCAGGAGGGATTTTCACTTGGAAGTAAGATACTTAGCAAACTTTTAGTGTATGCCTCTCCATTTAACTCTGCAGCTCCTCTCATTCCTGTTTCCTTCTGCCTTCTGTCTCTGCCTTTTCTTGCCTCGGAGCTCTTGGAGCTGCAGGCCTCTGTGCTGTGCTGGTTCTGTGTTCTCTACCTGGAATCTTTAACATATCCTGGCTGCTGCTGCTGCTGGAGATGGGAACACCAGTCTGGGCCACGTGTGCAGATTGAGCAGCTTGCCATCTGTTCCTGCAAATACCCAGATGCTTAGAGCTGGCTTGTCTTTCTGATATGGATGAGAGGTAAGACTCGAGACAGATCTTTCAGGACATGTTGGTGCCACCTTTCCACTGCAGGCTCTGTGGGAGGATCCAGTTCCCTCAGGAACTGAGGTTAGCCTGTGGTGGGCTAACTAAGTTTGTCAAGCCATCACTGTTAATTAACATCATCAAACTGTATAAAGGCTGTGATGCCTCACCTGTTACCTGGATTGTCATTCTTGCCTAGGACTACTTGAGAGGCCAGATAAGCAGGTTACCAGTGATGTACAGCAGTGATTATTGATCACCTGTAGATACTGATCACTATCGGATCAGGAATTTCCCTTCTTCCAGAGACGTGTTTGTCAGTTATGTAGTTCAGGTCTGGTTCTGTCCCATTGCTGTCCACACCATTGCAATTGTTTGGAACAGAACAAGAGAAGGCCATGTCTGACTTGGTGAGCTTTAACCTTTGCTTGGCAGTGTTTTCTGGGTCAAGTTTTTGAGCTGATGTTCATGAAACTGGACTTGTTTCAAGGCTCCAGAGGATATTCCTGCTAGTAGACTGTGGTGTTCTGGGAGGTGTTCTGGCTGGAGAGGAAAGGGAGCTGTGCTCAGCAGCTTCTCACTGTTCACTGGTCACTGTTTTCAACATGATGTGTTAAATCAGCAGCAAGGTCTCTGGGGATCCCTCTAGGAATTGTTCATAGAGACATTGTGGGTGAATTTAAGGTACCTTTGGCACCCAGTGTGATGGGAATGGTGTGAAAATCCCAGAACTCCTGTATCCTTCCTGAGGCTGCTCCAGGATTTCCCTTGCAGCTGTTCCCAGCCTTGCCACAGCCCAGCTTTGATGCAGTGCAGAATGTTCAAACAACCCTCTTGCTCTGCTTCTTCTCACATTGGGAGAGAGTCTTTTGACATCAGCTGGCACGGCTGTGTTGACTCAAGTCAACGCAAGATGGATTTGCACCAGCAGGGCTCCCTGGCCGTGTTTGCCCAGCCCTGAAAAAGGCAGGCTGTGACGTCTGTCTGGAGTCAACATGAGGCCACCTTGTGATCCATGTCTTCCTTTTATGACTGACCACAAAGTGCCACCTCCTCTTTTCTACTACCAGCCCTCCCTAGGTATATTTGCACAAGTCAAGTCCCACACTCTGTGCTGCTTTATTTTCCCTTCAATAGCTGGGAATCCTGTGTGTTCTAGGTGTCTTCACCTTGCTGGGATGTCTTCCCTGATATAAGGCTGGACTTTTTAAGCTTCATGTCCATCTGTTGCAGAATGCCTACTTAACCCTGGGCACAGCATTTTGGGGCTGGAGTGGCACCATTTGGCCCATTGATGTAGGGCCTGGCTGGGTTTCTTTAGGGCACCTAATTCTCAGAGTGTTTCTAGTCCTTTGGCCTGTAAAATGTGCAAGGTGACACTGAAACCACTCACTGATGTCAACAAGACCCCATGAAAAAGAAATCCCCTGCCTGTCCCTTAGGTGCATGCAAAAGGAGGAGTAAAAGGCAAGAAATGAAAACACAGATGGTCTTGTTCATCTTCAACTTGGTTGTCAATGACAACCATTCTGGAAACTGTGTTCTTTTAATTTTCTAGAGGACCAGGACATCCTTTTGTTAAAAGAAGGGGCTAAAGAACTTGCTTGGGGGTAAACAAATCTCTTGCATTAGACCTCATGACAGAATCTTCTTCCTTTGTAGCACAGATTGGTAAAAATGACATCAAGAGCTTGGTGTTCTGCAGGAGAAAGGCAGGAGGCAATGTTAATGGAACCAATGCTGGGTGGTTGTGTGCCCATCTTTTGCATTTTGGATATACACACCATCTCCTTATGTCAGACATTTCAAGGGGCTCTGGAGAGGATGACTTAGAAAATCCTTAGGGCTATAAACAACCAAGCACAAAATGTCATGTGGCACCTGGGTGCTGTGCATGGCTTGGCCTTCACTAGAGTAGAAGAGGGGAAAATGAACGATTTATTTGCTCTCCTTGGGACTGTGCACATAGTATTTGTGTGCTTGAGTGAAATGGCAAGCCAGAGGATGTGCTCTGGAGGGAAAAACATGACACTTGACTGAAAAGCTTTCCTCAGGCAGGATAATTTGGTCTACAGAAACTGGTTAATCATAAAAGCCATGTGGTGTGTGGGGACACAAGGATTAAACTGCCAGAGCTTCCTTGGTGCATAGAACAAGCAGGGAGAGGCACAATGCACACAGGGAGTTCCCTGTGGGAGACAGACATCCCTGTGTCTTCATGGGGAAATCTTTGCAAATAAACTGCCTGGCTCTGTTTGGTTACTGAGCAGCTAAAAAAGGAGCAAGGACACTGGGAGGACACTGCTGACTGATGGCTGGTGAGAGATAGATTGCTTTGGGGAAAGATGGAGGTGGTGACAACTTCCTGCCCTCTTTCCTTCCCCAACTTCAGCCACAGCAGGAAGGATGTAGGAATCGTGTTATTGCAAGTTGGCATTGTGCTGTTGAATATTCCTGCTTGGTGTTCAGTAACCTGCTCCAGAATGGGGGTGGTGCAGATAAGAAAAGAAGGGGCCTGTAAGTGTGGCTGGGGGAGCAGACTCAGCAGATAGCCCCAGATCATTCCTTGCTCCTGGAACAATGGATCTGGGGTCTTCTGTGGGCTGGACAGGGAGAGCACTTCTGGGGATGCTGCTGGAGGTATAAAAAGGGACCATTTATTTTAAAAACGCAACAGAGAGAAGGAAATGGGAGCTCTGAGTGTACCTCCTGTTCTCTGCCTGCCCCTCTATGCCAATGTGTGCATATCCTGTGCCTACCAAAGCCACAAGATAAGGCAGCCCTGGAAGGAGACTTGTTTTCTGGGTGAGTGACTGAGCTCTGGCCTGAAATTACACAAACCTTATTTAAGGGGCTGTCCTGCAGCTCTGCAAAGGCCTGACAAAGCAGGCAGGGGAGAGTGGGGAGGTGTCTGTCCCCCAGGGAGTTGCAAAGGGAGAGCCAGCATGGTGGGGTGCTGATTCCTCACTAATTTGGCCAGAGGTGTGGCAGTACCCCCAACTCCAGCACTCCCCAGCAGCACTCTTTGTGACCTTTCAGTGGTCAGAGATGGTTTCACTTGCTCTCCCAAGAAGGTGAGGAAGATGCTGTGTTGGATGGACACATGTTGGAGCTTCTTTGCCCATGGCATGCCGTGGAGAATCAGTCAGTGAGTCAATTGATGGGCTGCACAGTGGGTTTGGGAGCAGGTCAAATCCTGCTGAGCTCTATGAAAGAGGCATTTTCTGCCCCTATAATGTCAGCCTGGCTGCACTGGAGAGCGTGGATACATCATGAATACACTGGCTTCACAGAGCATTCTCAGCTGCAAAGCTGCTCGAGACAGGGCCTTTGGTAATGTTTGTGCAACACCTCATGTACAGGAGTCCCAATCCCAGTTCCAAGTGATCATCCCAGGAGCAGGTGCTTCCTGAGCCTTCTGAACCTTTGGGGCTCTTTGTTCTAAAGAGATGGAGCTGAAGCAGAGAAAACGGGTCCATCCCCTTAGCTTGGAAGTGTAGGAATGCTTAAAGGGAAGAATTGTAATGCTGCAGTGAACAAGTGCAGATTGAAGGGGGATAATGGAGGGGAGAGACAGTGTCACTCACAATGCTAGAATAAACCAAGGCTGCAGGAATAATGTGTCTTCAGTGTTCTCATCCAAGCACAGAGAGGTGTATCCCTCCACATCCATGGCTGTGTGTTTGCTGATGAGGAGTGTCCATGGGCCAGCCACTCGATTCCCAGATGGAGGACAAGCTGTTTGCCTGCTGGAAGGAGAGGGTAAAGAAGACCTTTGTTCTGCCTTGAACCTCCCTATGGGCTCCACCATTCCTTGTATCCTTGCCTGGCCACTCCATTAGGTCTCCTGTGCCTCCTGGCTGGGCTATGCAGGATGTGTTCCTGCCATATGGGTGCTTTTGCTGTGAATGATGGAGTCCAGGAATCTGATACGTGAATGCAATATCATGGCTGATTTCCTGGAGCCAGTCAGGACAGGGATTGGAAAAATAGCTTGGCATGTTTCAGTGAGGTACTTCTTGTAGCACTTCTTCTAGGCTGGGGAATGAACAGCAGAAAGCGGAGAGAGATGACCTGTGACAAGGACACCACAGCAGGCAGGAGGGGGGCTTCTTCATGTGTGTGTTTTCATACTACAGGGTCCTGCTGTAAATTTGGGAGCAATATATGCTCTTCCACTGAGGCAAGGCTGAGTGAAATTCTCCCTGATAAGCATCAAAGGCAGGCTGTGCTTCCCTGGCAAGTGCAACTTGCTTTCCAGCCTCAAGGAAAGGAGAAACCCCAGGAAAATGGCCTTGGATGGCTGCAAAGGTCAGATCTAAGAGGAATCCATAAATATCCTTGCAAAAACTGGAATGAGGGAGATTCCACCCACCCCAGGGTGCTTGTACTTAGGTCTCCAAATGGGGAAAGGAACATGCAGGGGGCTACACTGCTATAGAGAAGTTAAAGGTATGTAAGGGTGTTTTTTGGTCAGGTCTGGCCAAGTCTGTGTGTTACTGAATTACCTCCAGCCATGTCCCTGCTGCTGCTGGAAGTGCTGTCTGACCCATACTGTCTCCCAAATCATGGATATCTGCAGAATGAAGCTCCCTGGCATGGGCTGAAGACACACCAGGGACCATCCTAACAGTCCATGGTTCCTCCCAGCCAATCCAGAATCTGCCTCCTCTTCACTTTGATCCAGTGGGAGGCTGGTTTGTCCCAGCTGATCTGTGTGAGGACAGGGGAATATTCCAACTCAGGACTACCTGGACAAGAAAAAGACTGAACTAAAGGAGGGTCTTTTGAGGCATTTGTTGGAAGGTGGTGGTGGGATTCCTGTGGCTGCTCATCTTTCTTGCAATGGTGCCAGCCTTTCCTGCTGGGCAGCAGGCTCTTTGTGGCTCCAATGCCTCATGTGGGGTGTTGTGGTGAGGTTCCTGTGCTGGAGAGCCTTGTGTATCTCTGGGGCCTGTCATTGTTTGGCACGTTAATGGGATTGTTTTCCCACTTCAGCTGTATTTAGATCAGCATCCCAGCTTTAAACCAAATCCTCTGAAATCAATCCAAGAAAAGAATATTTGTTGCTGACTTTGGGGTTTGCCCAGGTCTGTCTGTGCAGCAGGCACAGGCCACAGGTGCTCTGACAGCTCTGTTTGCTGCCCAGCTGCAGCCACAAGCACAATGTGTGGCAGAGTTCCCACCCTCACCTTGTCTGTAAATATTTGTATCCTTCCCTGGTCAATCAACAGCCTGGTATTTGCACAGGGAGAAGGCAGCTGATATTTGAAGAATTAATTTTCTGTGCAGCCCATTCACAGGGACTGTGCAGGAAGGATTCTTGGTGGGACTGTGGGATAACAAAGCAGAGGGGGCTGCAATGATTCCTTCTGCTGTGTAATAATGCCAGGGGGCACGGTCTCAGCAATGTTCTTTTGCAGATTTATGGAGCACTGAGCTTATCACCTGCCTGCAAAACAGGAGGTACTTTAGGCTTGAAGCACTGGGGTTTGTAGGCAGCTGCAAAGAGCAGGACTCTTGCTAATGGCATGTCTAATCTCTCATCTCCTGGTGCTTTCCTGAGTCAGCCAGTCCCAGTGGTTACAGATTTACAGTTTATTTTTCTGAGCCTCACCACGAGTCTGTGGTAGCCTGGCTGCCCAGGGGCAGGACAAGGTGGGCAGGCAGCCCTTGCCAGCATTCCTGCAGAGCCATGCCCCTCTGGGACCAGCAACATTCTCAGTGCTATGGGCAGCTTTCTGCTGCCATCTGGAGCAAAGGAAGATGGTGGGGCTCTGATTTGAGACTCAGCAGGCTTAACTTTGTGGGAGCTTTACTTGGCAGTTCTTGGCTGATACCACCCTCTCTTCCATGTGCATGGAAAAATCAGCATTACTTTGGATCCACATCATGAGGGTTGTCACCCATGTGATTTTCTTCCCAGCCTTGCCCCATCAGTGGCTATATGGTGGATTGGATCAGGGATCTGCTCCAGTTTAAAACACTCTTTCCTCCTGATGGATCTTTCATCATCATCACAAAACCCAGACACACCGTGTTCCTTCATACCAAAAAAGTGTCTGGTAGTTTTCAAACTGCCATGGTGTCATGATCCCACTCAGAGGTGAAAGAAGGGAGAGGGATGAGGAGACAAGACAGGCACAATGAAAATCATTACCTGAATTCCTTCATCTCTAAACTGCTGCAACAACTGTAGAAGGTGTAACATGCACCTTTAGGGCACATCTCCATTGCAGCCTTTGGTCTGTGGATTGGTGTGTAGACTGCTAATGCCACCCATGCAGCAGCCTGGCACTGCACATCCAACAGGATGGCTGCTCCTGTGATGAAGCAAAGGGAAGCACCCCTGGCTGTTAATGCACTGATCACCTCTGCTGGGGTCAAGATTTCATTTTCAGCCTTTTTCCTGGTGCTGTTCAGGAATATCCACCCTCTCCATGCTCAAACAAAAGAAACTCTTTGGGAAAGATTTGCCAAATGTTTCTCTTTGCAGCAGCACAATCTTAACTCCTTCTTCTTGCCTCACTTTTTATCCACAACACCAGTTTGTGAGGCCAGGAGGAAAACAGTGCAGGGAAATGATCCAGGTTAAAAACAACCTGGTGAAACTGGTGGATTATGTGTCACTTCACTTGAGAGATTGTGGCCGTGGTCAGAGATGTTAGGTGGACTTCCTAAGAACTGCTCTAGGGTTTTGGGTACAGGCATATTTTGCCTGAAAAGCCACAAACCTGGTCTCAGAGAAGGGTTTGGAGAAATATACATCTGTCTCTATTTGCATGTCAGCTTTTGAAGGTAGTGACAGCATATCTCAGGGCAAAAAATCCCCAAACCTTTAATTACACCCAGAATTGGCCAAAATGAGTTTGAATGATGCACCAGATGGAATCTGACATTGTTCCACTTTCTGATTGTCTTGTTGGGCAGATGTTTGCCTTGGTTAGAGGGGTACAACACTGTCAGAGTCAAAAACTCTATTTTGTGACCTAGTAAAGGGGAAAGCAGCAGGAGAAGGGGTTGGCCTTATGAGCAGGCAAGGAGGCAGCTGGTGTTTTTACTGGTAAGTCTGCTTCCTCCACTTGCATGTTTTCACACAGTGTATTCCCACTCCCTCATTAAGTGCTCATTCTTTTGAGCATAGTAGAAGTTTTATTCGTGGCTGTTCTGGGTTGAAAGGAGGGATGCTGCTCTTTCAGAAATGGCTTGCCACCTTTTCTTGCTCAGTGCACAACAGATGATGGCCCCTTCTTGTTAAGTCCAGCCACGCTCTGCCCACATTTTTTGCCTGTCTCAGGGCACTCCCCATTTGTTACCTTCCTTCTGGGTTCACCTTGGGATGACCCATGTGAGGAGCTGGCTTTCTCTGTCTGAGTGTGAGCAGGGACAGCCTGGCCTGTGGGAGAAAGGTCAGGTCTGCATGTCCTGCTAAATGAGGCAAGGCCAGCCCTTCTCCAGCCTGGCTGCCCATGTGGCTTGATTTGTAGCCCAGTGAAGCCCAGCAGTGCTCTCCCAGACACAGCTGGGGTGTGGCTGGAGGTGCTGGCATGCAGCAGGCTGCTCAGGGAAGTGGCACATGTTTGACAGCCACAGGGTCACCACCGCCCCACACTAGGGCAAACACACCTGCTTGCAAGAAGGGCTGCAGCCTTTAGATGACTTGAGGAGTGGGTAATTAGGGCCACAGCAGCACAGTGGGGGGCTCAGGGCAATTCCTGCCTGCTGGAACATGGTGCAGCTACAGCCACATCTCTGCCTCTGCCAGAGATTGGTGTCCAGCCTCTCTTTATTTAGAACCTAAGGAAGTGTGGAAATCTCTGAGAAGAGCTGGAAGTGCTGCTGTTGTTCTCTAGCAGGTTTTTGTCTTCCAGAAGAGATTCCAGAGTATGCTGGAGGTAACATTTCCTTTTGTTCTCCTTGGTTGCTGGGTGTCCATCCTTGAAAAATCGTGGCAACTGGGGAGGTACAAATCTGTTGGGTACTTGGATCTCACATCACTGGTTCAGTGTTTATAGGGCACCTGCTTTATTCTTGAAAGGGAAAGTGTTGGGAAAGCCCCTTCCCTCAGCACTTCAATGTCCCTTCAGAGAAGGAGTCCTGGCCTTGGGCTGATGAGGCTGTTAAGGGAAACAGAATATTCTTGTCCTTTTGGCCACCTGCAGAAACCATCACAACTGCAGAAGTTTGGTCAGCTTAGAAGTGTTTTGCACAGCTGCTGTCCTGTCATCTTGGGTATCTCTAACCTTGTAGGTATTTTTTCCTGCTGGTTTTTTTTTTTTTTTACTGTTTTAAGTTTCTTGGGCTCTTCTGAGAGCATGTTGGAGGAGCTGAAATTTGGTTGTTCATCTCTGTGGTCCTCCCACAATTGTATTCCAAGGCTCTGCCCTCCAGAATTAAGCGAGGACAACAGTGCTGTTTTGTCACATGGTGAATCCTGTGCCACCTCCTGTCCTTTGCCATGCTCCTTCCCTGGGCTGCAGGCTGTGGTTTCAAGGCTCCTGGGAGCCACATCAGAAAATATCCCAGCCCCATGATGCAAGGCACTAATGATCCATGCAAACTCACTTTTATGGTTCAGATTTGTTAAATATTTTTGCCTGACTGGAAGGCCCTGTGCCACATCAGGAGCTGCCTGTCTCTATGTCCCACTGCACGTTGGTCCATGAACTGCCTGTTTTCCTGCACAGAGACAACATAAATTCCATCAACCATGGCTAATTGGGTAGAAATTAGATGTTCTGCTTATGCAAAACTGAGATGAAATGTATGCTGTTGAGTGGACTGGTGCACAGATGCTGTGTTCCTGATGGTGGACATTCAGCCCTGGCACTTGGATGCTCTCCCTGGGCCTTGGCACATGCTGGGATGGGATACTGGTTGAGACTGTCTCACAGCAGGCAGTTCTGCTCCATTCCTGGGTCTTCCCCACTGCTGGGAGTGCAGGTGCAGATGCTGATGTGGTGCAGCTGAGATGTGACAATTCTTTAAGTCCCTACACCTTGCAGCATCTGAAATCAATTATTTCTTTCACTGTAAAATTGTTGCTACACAATTTCACATCTCAGTCGTTCAAACAGGCACATCTGTCAGATTTTCATGTTGTCAGTGCTTTGTCACATGGGATTTTCTATTTATTAAGAGCAGGGCTTTTACCAAACAAGCATCTCAATCACCATCTCATTTAAAAAAGTACATTTCAGGGTCAGCTTACCCGAAGTCATCTTGGGGAATGCTTTAACTTAAGGATGGTGTAAACACCCCAGAATCTATGATTATAGAATGTGGCCAGCTTTTGTCACTCTTCAGGCTCTGGCAGAGATGTGATCTGCTTCATTTTCATCCTTAATTTTGCTTGTATGGATAATTTAACATCTACAAAAAAAAAAATAAAATAAAATATATATATAGGACATCTGCTGTGTATACATAAAATTGGAGTCCCACAACTAGTGCTCTGCCCTTCCCTGTGCTCTCCAGCCCAGAGATTTGGCATGGGAGGATGAGGAGGAAAAGATGGTGAAGTAATGCTGTGGTCATCAGAAAGTCAGTCCCTGCAGCCAAACTTACACTCAGGAGCTCGTTGCCAGCCATGTGGGCAAGCTTAAAGCCTGGGTCATGTGGTGTGGATGCAAATTTAGTGCTCTTGAAAACCGAGCTAAACCTGAGGGCTCTACAGTAAGCCCGTAGAGAGCAGCTGTTGTGGCAGCGCATAAATGAGTGGGAAGGGAAAAACATTCTTTCCTTGTTTCAGAGAGAGAAGAATCTCTCTTGCCTGGGGCCCTGCTGTGCAAGGAACTGCGGGGCTGCATGTCAGGCTGTGGTTTGAATGGTAGGATCAAGGTGGGGACAACTGTCCTGGCAACAGAACTGAAAGGATGGAAAACCCCACATCTTTGTTTCCCAGGTGTCCTGGGTTGGTGTTTTGTCTGCTCCTCTCCCGCTCCCACACCTCGCTGTCTGCATGGAGCTGCCGACGGTGCCCTTTCTTCCCCCCTGGGGGTGTGGTGCCCCGGGGCTGTGCTTGCTTGGCCTGCTGCTGCTGCTGCTGCTGCTGCTTGCTGCGCTAGCTACCCCGGCCGCTGCTTTTGCCCTATTGCTTCTGCCTGCTGCTGCCCCGGCTCTGTCCCGGCTGCTGCCTTCCCCTCCCCCTTCTCTCCTTCAGCTCCAAGATCTGTACCGGCTCCGGACGGGACCTGAGCATCAGAGACTGCCTCCGGAGCCTGCCCAAGAAGCTTCTCGCCCTTCCCAGCAGCGACCGTCTCTCACTTCGGTGAAAACAGTTTTTTTGTCATCTGGGATTGTACTTTCCTGTTGCTGGGAAGTGTTTTTTTCTTGTGTTTGTTAATAAACAAGTTTTTTCCACTTTTCCCCCCGAGTAAAATTCTCTCCGAGCCCAGTGGGGGGGAGGAATTGTGAGGGGGGTTTAGTCTGGGGGGCTCCTTTGGAGGCTTTTCCCCAGTTTTGTCCTAAACTTGGACACCAGGCTTTCAGACCAGGAGGCAAAGGGACAGCCAGGGCTCCAGTGCCATCAGAGCAGCATCTGAGGACTGCTAGGATATGGGAAGAGTTAAGCAGTCTGGACATGAGGAATGAGCTGTGGTGTTCCTTCTGTGATTTAAAGGGGGAAAAATGTGCCCTCCCTCTCAGATGCTTCCTTCTGTCCAAAAAAGGCTAAATCGGCTCAGTGAAAAAACAGCAGAGGCATTCCTCATATTCTCTGGAGTTACTGGATGTAAAAGCCTGGATTTAAAGGGGTAGCTTGCAGGAGATTAAATGCAACTCAGAAAGGAATTCACCTTCTGCAGGAAAGCTGGCTGTGGTTTCCATGGGGAAGGATGAGCTGGGTGCTAGTGAGAGAAAGATCAGTCTGTGCATGAGATGGGTCTTAACAAACATAGATGATTCATAAGTCACCACAGATTATTAAACACAGGTGGCCAGTTTGTCTTTTATTTTATTAGGGACAGCTTACATGCACAGTAATAACCCCAGGACTCAGCTGGGCTCATCAGCTACCAAACACCCTGGTTAATGGAATTAACCCTGGTCCAGACCCTGTTCATATCAATGGAGGGATGCTCTCCTGACTTTCAACAGGCTTTGGAGCATGACCAAAGTGAGTTTAATGAGCTCTTCCGATATATCCTGTCATCTTCCTGCAGACAAACAGGCTGTGCTATCCTCTCTGGGCCAGGACTGCAGGCACTTACTGCACTCTTTGCTGGTGGCTGTCAGCCACTTGCAAAACATGTGTGAGGGCTGGTTTGCAAAATTACTTCCATGCAGAAAAAAGCCACTTCTTGCTCCCAGCAATGAGTCACAGAGGAAATCTGGGGCCTCGAGGAGGGGGCAGGGAGGGGAATGAGAAAAAAATCTTTAAAAGTGAAAGGAAAATTTAGGTAAATAGGGGGAAAAGAGGCTGAAGATGATTGCCAATGTCAGTGTGAAGGGGAAGGGAAGGATCTCTGGCAGACAGACAGTGTGGTCCCTCCTCCCCATCTCCAGCCAGTAAGAGATGGGAGAACATGGGGTACGTGTTCATGGTGGGTGGATCATTGTCTCACCCTCTCGACTGGATCTGAGCTGGAGAGAGGTCCACCCTGCTCTGCTCATTTCACAAAAGCAGGATTTCAAGGAGGATTTCCTTGTCCTCGGGGATGAGCAGGAAGGTCTCTGTAGGCCAAGGAACTTCACCAGGTAACACATACAAGTTACTCTGAAAAACACTGAACTCTTGCCCCATCAGACTCCACAGCCCCGTGAGGGGCTTGTGGCTTCTTTTCAGATTCCTGTCCTGTTTGAGGGGGAGTTTCCCACTCCCATGAGAGTGGTTAGCCAGACCATCCCTAGTGAGCATGGTTGAGACTATGTGAAAAGCGAAGGTTAGGGGATAATGTGTGGGAAGAAGGAAAACAATTGATATGGAAGGTGGAGGAGGGGATCTGGAAGAATGTTTCAGTCACTTTGGGAGGCAGTTTCTTATCTCCCTTGGGCAGAATTTCTGGGACTTTCTGCAACTCTCTGAGTGAGTGAGATGCAGAAGACCAAGTTTCTTCATCCCTGAAGTCAG
Source organism: Oenanthe melanoleuca (assembly GCF_029582105.1). Lineage (NCBI taxonomy): Eukaryota > Metazoa > Chordata > Aves > Passeriformes > Muscicapidae > Oenanthe > Oenanthe melanoleuca. Next base: position 97,229,667 of record NC_079336.1, read on the forward strand.
GGCTGCCTTTGCTTGGGAAAGAGCTTCAGGAAAGTCTCTTGAAGAGAGACCAGGCAGGCAGGGGCTGGAGAACTGTCACTCCTTAGTTGATAGCTGCCTTTATAGGGGAAGGATTAAGCTTTTCACCTCAGTGCCTTCTGCAAGTGCCAAGCTGTCAGGAGCAGTTACTGATGCTTGGCAGTGGTTCCATGCACGTGCTGGATGAAGGCTCACAAAGGGGCTCAGCCAGGCAAGGACTCTCTGCACATCAGTGCATGGAGGTTCCTTGGGCAGGTTCCAGTCTGATCTCTGCATTTATTTTGTTTCTGAAATGGAATACATATTCAAGCTCTTTTCTAGGGAAAGGTGTTAAAAGTTATTGCTATGAGAAGCAGGGTTGGCTTCACTTTTTGTGCCTGGGGAAAGGAAAGGATTGCCACCAAAATCAAGTAGCTTTTAATGTAAACTTGATGACCAAGTGCTGACCTGCAGCAAGCTGGAACCAACTGAGAAACTACCCTCTGTCCCTCTCTTTCTCTCTCTTCCCTACCAAGTGTCTGATTAAGTAGCACAGACCATCCCACAAAATCTCACACATCTCCTGTTGGGTGAAGCATTGCCCAGAGGTGGGAATATCCACGTGGATTTTCTGTGGAGCACAGACAGCCCCAACAAGGTTATGAACAGGAGTGTGTTTAAAGGAAGGGAGAGGATATGGTTTGCCTGGGCTTTTCCTTGAAAGGAACCTCCCTTTGAGAGGAGGCCTGGGAGAGGTGGATGCCAGGGCTGGAGCAGGGTGCCGTGACTTCCAGAAGCTGCAGATGGGGAAGGACTGCAGTGAGGTTAATTTGGACCTCTGGCAAATTGAGGGTGGCAGGGAGTGACTCAGCTGATTGTTCTGCTGTGGACTGTCTGCAACACTTTGCACTGCTGTTGAAGGACGTCATTGAATGGGAAATCCAACTTTGGTCCACCTGAAATGATCCAGCTTGGATTTGCCAGATGTGTTTCAGGGGAGGCTGTTCCTGGCTGGCTGTGATGGAAGGGCTAAGGGATCTTCAGGCAGATTTGTTGGCATGGCTGCAGCTTGAGATTCCCAGCCATGGCCAGCATCCCCAGGGCTGTGAGCAGAGAGTGGAGCTGGGGGCTGGGAAGGGGCAGCTGAGCCAAGAGCTGCTGAATCCTGGATGGTCCAGCAGCTTCATAGCCCTCCCTCCCCACTGTGCCTCAGGGCTCCAGTGCATTGTGGGCTGCGTGGGCAGAGCATCCTCCTGGGAGGAGGGAATTGCTGACTTTGGGAAGCAAAGGAAAGCCTGGTTTAAAATAGCTTTGTTGGTGAGTCCTATTCCAGCCTCTCTCCCTGCAAAATTGGTTAAAAATCAGTTAATTCAGTTAAGAATACAGGAAAGGGGGTGTGCATGTGGGGGTCTGTGTGTTTGTGAAGGCTGATCTACCTCCTGTGACCAGGGAGGTTAACACTAAAATCTGTGATTCCTGTTAGAAGAACAGGACCTGTGCTTGAGTCCAGACAGGATCATGGCATCAGACAAACCCCCACTTCTCTGTTAGAGAACACCTGTGATATCTGTGAATCCAGAAACAGTGTGGATTTGGATGCAGCACGGGGCAGAGTGAGGGAAACTTTCATCAGCTCATGCAGCACTGATGACAATTTATGAATTGGTCCTTGATGCTTGCCTTGCCTTCAGATTTTCAGAAGGACATTGGGGTGATGTGGGCAGATGCTTTTCTGTCTTAAATAACTTTGAAGAGAAAGAGAGAAAAGACAGAATCAGGAAGACAAAACATAAATGGAGAGGATGAATCTCTTGCCTGGCATTGAGTCTCTTGTTTTGCTGTGCTGAAGTTACTTTCTCTCAGTTTGCAGACTTCTAAGCTGCTTGGCTTGTCTCTCCCCTCACCTTTTACTTTCAATTCTTTGATCTGAAAATGCAGTTATTCTGTGAAACCAGGCAGACTTTCTTAGGAGTATGACTCAGCCTTTGCAACAGAGTGCCCAAGGCTCCCAGCTGCTGAGTTTGCACAGCTGGGCACAGGTGAGGTGTTCAAGGAGTTTATTTTTATCTCTCCAAGTCTGTTATTTCCCTCAATTTAAACTGGCTGCTGCACTTTCCTGCTGTTTCTAACTGCTCTTTAAAGGAGTGTGTACCTGGACTGCAGGCATGGGAGGGTAAAGGAGTCAGGAGTTCATTTCTCCAACACACCTCAAATTGCTGGCCCTGAGCAGGACCCTTTTCCCAGCTTTATCCTGCCTTTTTTTAATATTTCTATGACTTACCAGCAGATTGAAATCACAGTGTATATCTCTAGCTCTGCTTCCTGTCTGCTCATGGTAGGTATCATATCCCTACAGAGGTCTCCATCTACCCTTAAGGAACCAGACTTTACTTTTTGAAAGAGCTAAAGAACCAGCATCTCGATTCCTTGGGCACCAGTAAAATCCCTGACCTGGGAGATTTCCTGCCAGCTCACAGTGTTATAAAAATGACAGAGTCAAGAAAATGCTTTAAAAACTTGAAAGAGTGCTGAGATCCACCTTTTAACAATTTTTTTCTCTATGGGGAGAAGATTGTAAGTTTCTTGTGCTGCTTTAGACAACATCAGAGATTTTTTGCAATGTTGGCTCTGGTCTTTGAGGAAGAAGCCCACACCACAAGAGCCATGAGTCTTACAAGTTAGAAGATATCTCCAACTTTTCCTCCCTGGAAAAGGGACACAGGTAGAAACCTTCATGTCTTTCCTTGTGTCAAAAAGAGCATTGAGAGTGATTTGTGGTGGAAAACACCTGAGGAAGGTTCCATGTGACCTCTTCACCACGGATGACCCCCCTTCCATATCACTGCTCCTTTCTCTGGGTCTTTTCCATAATATTTCCTATTTGCCCCTCTGGAAAGAAGCAGTATTTTGAGTCCCAGGTTTTGGCTGTTGCAGCAGTGAGTTGCTGCTCTCGGCCACCAGCCCTGGCCCTCTCTCCAGTGCTGGGCTGGCAGCACCATGGCAGGGCAATGACTCAGTGCCTGGCAGAGGCAGGGAGGGGAGGCAGCAGCCCCCAACCTGCAGCTGAACAGGCTCAGCTTTGTGCTGGACATCTTAAAAGGAGCTTTATGACTCCTCTCAGTGCAGCATGAGCCCCAGCTCCTGCACAGGCCCTTCTTTGTGGGTGGTGACGTGGGCCTGGCGTGGAGGCAAAGCCAAGCAGGAGGTGGGGAACAGCACTGCTGGCAGGGTCCCTCGAAAGGACTGGGACTGGGAGAGGGAAACAAGACCCCAGAGTGCCTAATCCTGATCTATCCAGAGGGGAGGTAAGTGCCCTAAGGGTGTGACTCAGCCCAGAGTTGATGGTGGTCCCTGGATGTCATTTAGAGTCACCAAAAGCATAGTTGGCTGCTGAAGGCTGCAACTCTTGCAAGCTGGTGTCAGAGGTCCCAGGAAAGACGAGGGAATACTTAGAGAGGCACACCTTGTATATTGCAATTTGTGTAAATATGCAAAATCTCACCTGTGCCAAGTTTTGATTCACACTTCCTTCACTTGGTTTCACGTAAAAAACCCCCCCAAACCCTCTGCAGCTGCCTCCTATCTCGGTCACAGGGACAACTGGATGAGCAATTGCTTTTACAATTTGTCTCTCAAAATATCAATTTTCATTTGGCTGGAGCTAAATGATTTCTCACCCTTTGCTCACACATTTCCATCAGTGGATAACAAGAGCAGGGGATGTTCCTGGCTCTCTGCTCCTGCCTCTGCCTGGGTGACAGGGTGCACATGTTCATGCAAGGTGTGTTGCTGGGAAACCCAGTGGCCAGAGTCCCCCTTGCTGCCTTCCCCTGGCCCTGAGCATGTTAATCTCTGCCTCAGACTCAGCAGACAGACATCCACTGCCGTTTTTCCAGACTTAGCTTCTACAGCTAAGCTGCCTCTTAAGACCACCTCAGACCTAAGCCCACCACCAGAGTGGGGTTACATAGGCAGAGGTTGAGACCTGGCTTGGAGTCACTCCACATTTCTGCTGCACTGTGTCAGGGTGATTCCTGCCTGTTGGGGGGTTTATTGCAGACTAGGGCTGGGAAATGTCCCTTCTGCAGCTGTTTAGTTTTGCTTGAATTCCACTAAGCTACACAAGAACTCCCAGGCAAGGAGCTAAAATACAAGAATGTTAAAACACTGTTTGCAGCCAGGCCAGTGCCCTTGATGTGCAATTTTAGTGCTCCATCACTTCTGTGGTGTCACCTCAGTAACTGCAGGGCATTCCCATGGCACAAATCCTGGAGTGATGCAGGATGAACTTGGCCTAAATGTGTAGAAACAGCTGAGAATGAATAATTTGTCTTCTAGGTGTGTCAGTGATGCTGAAGATGGGGCTGCCAAGTGCTATCACACAACTTTTGTGATGGCAATGCTTACAGCAGCTGTGCAGAGGCTGCTGGTGCTGAGCTGGTGTCTGGGTGGTTTTCTGCAGGCTGGGATACTCCTGCTCACAAATCCAGCCCTTGAGCCAGGTTTCACATGCTCCTTGTGCCCTGCAGTTGGGTTGAACGTTGGCTGGACTACCCAGCATAGGCAGGTTGTTACATAGAGGGAAACCTGGGAATTCCTTCTCTCTCAGTCAGTCCTGATGTTTTTGGACTGGCTGGGGTCCGTAAGGGAAAGGTTTGCCCAAACCCAGATGGGAGGCACCAGCCCCAGAGTGCTTGAGGCTGGCTGGTTGGGATCACACCCATTTGTCAGCCTGGAAATCCTGGTGCTGGGCTGCCCATGGTAATTTTTGAGAAGCTTTCAAGAAAAATAGTTATACACAGGCCTCTGCCCAGAAACCCATGCAACTGTATGGCTTGGAGAACCTGGATCACCTGAAACTGCTGCAGAAGAGCAGGATGCTTTTATAAATGGTCCCTCTATCACAGGTTACAAGCTAATACCAAAAGTGAAAAAATATACAAGAGAACATGCCTCTTCAGAATGGGAAATAGCTCCTTGCAGACATATGAGGATGTTAAAGCCAGGCAACAGGTGAATTAACACAACTACTGGCCACTTTTTCATTTCTTGAAAGTGCCAAGGTGTATTTTTAGCACCAGAACTTTTGGTGGTTTAGGTCTGAAACCACCTCAAAGGCTGAAAGTCAAGCCTGCTTTACTGAGCCCCACAGCTGTGCTTGGGCAGCCAGGCATTAAACAAGAAAAAGCCACGTAGCAAGAGAATTCAAACACAATCTGTTGCAAACCTGGTTTGCTGGGAAGATGAGGCAAGGCTAGGGGAAAAAATGGTCCAAGGGGCATTTTGTTGCTCTTGCATCTCCATGCTGAGGAGGGTTTGGGGGGATTTAGTGAGAATAAATGGCTAGGTCCTGCAGCAAGGGGTATTACAACTCAGCAGGGCACTATTACAGCACCAGGTTGCTGTCTGAGGCACAGATATCAGTTAAACTAATCCTCTAAAAATGCTCTACATCCTCTTAATTCCTTTTAAACTGGACTTTCCTCAGGGTAGCTGCAGCAGGACCCTGAGTTTGTGCTGTGGTTGCATGTGCTGTACTGAGGTTCTGGGTGGGGAGCTGGAGGAAGCTCGTGGGTCTCATTCTCTCCACACTGTGAGGGGACAGTAAATTTGGCTGGAGGGCCTGTGGGATGGTCAGGCTTATTTTTCTATATGAAAATTTACAAGGATCAGGGAGTAAAGAAATCCTAAAACTTCTCTCTCTCAGCTTTCCACAAAACTCCCAGCAGAGCAACCTTGCTTGAGGCACATCCACACTTGGGTTCACCCAAGTTTTTGGAGTCAAGAAACAAGTTACAAACTCCATCCCACCAAGTCTCCTTCTCCTTCTCCTTCTCCTTCTCCTTCTCCTTCTCCTTCTCCTTCTCCTTCTCCTTCTCCTTCTCCTTCTCCTTCTCCTTCTCCTTCTCCTTCTCCTTCTCCTTCTCCTTCTCCTTCTCCTTCTCCTTCTCCTTCTCCTTCTCCTTCTCCTTCTCCTTCTTCTCCTTCTCCTCTTTCTTCTTTCTTCTTTCTTCTTCTTTCTTCTTTTTTATGTCATCAAGGTTTCCCTCATGTGAGAACACTGTGACATACAATTTGTAGGCCTCCCATAACAAAATTTAGAGGGGAGGAAAACTTTCCCATTTTTCAGGTCCTGAGGGAGCAAAAGGCCTACACCCAAAGTGATGATGTTCCTGCAGCAGGACCCAAGGCTGCTGGTTTTCTCTGGAACTGGGCTGAAAGAAATTCCACTGAAATGGGAAGGCAACAAAGGAGGGAAGAGTCAAAGCAAAGATGGAGAGAGACAGAGTGCTGGATACAAGGAGAGACTGAGCTTACAGGTTACTGACCACATCAAAATCATGTTTCCTGGCATCTTGTACAAACTTCCACGGCTTTAGAGGGACAAAATCCATGCTTATCAGCAACAGTAGCTCAAGTACAACCCTGAGATTGCTCTGGATCCTCATGCATGCTGAGGGTAAAGTCACACGTGCACTAGCATTGCAGATCCATCAAAGCAGGGCTGCTGTGTTTTTCCCTTCAATGCCCTTCAGAGACTCTCAGGAGCTGGGCTGTGGAAGGAGTGTTGGGAAGAAGGGGGCCAGGGGGCTTTCTGGTGGCCAGAGTGGGTGAAATGTCGGTCAGATGATCCCAGGAGAAGGTGAGCTGAGAAGGGAAAGGTCACCTACACAAGCCCAGGAAGAAGGCAGCTCCTCCAGGTACAGAGAAGAGACATAATAGCAGTATTTGGGGACACTTTGTCTCCGGGTAATTCATGTTGCTGATTCCTGCCCACTGAGCCCAGACAGGCCTTCTGAGGGGGAAGTCTAAACATTAACAAAGTGGTGTGCACACAGCAGGGCAGCTCAAACACAGTGTGGGTGGTTTGCTGGAGGGCATTCACACTTAGCCGTGGTGCAGGGGGTCCTCCCGATGCTGGACATGCACTGGTCAAGGCTGCATTTTATCAACTCATCAAATATTTGTTTGCATCTGTGACCTTCAGAACTTCCCATCATGGGCATGGCTACAGGTTTGCTGGCAGCCCCTTGGATTTCCAGTATGGGCCAAGAGCAGGGCAGGATGGAAGAGCTCCTTGCTCACCCCTCTCCTGGGGGTGAGGCTTTTACCAGCACTCTCCTTTCAGATTTGTTTTGAGGAGAGGTGTTGCCAGGGGAACCTCTGAGTGATCCAGGCTTGGCCTCCCTCTTGCCAGCTGCAGAAATGACTGTCACTCTGAACACCAGTGGGGAGCAGTGATTTATCCCTGCTGGCAGCCCTCTTTCTGCAAGTAAGCAGAGACTGGACTCTCTTTACTGAAGCCAAGTCATCTTTGCCATTCCAGTGAAAGAAAAACACAAATGTCTTGGTGCTTTATGTGAACAGCTCTGTTCCCTTCAGACATCTTGCTTGTCCCTCAGGGAGAATTTGGGGTGAGCAGGGTGGAGCTGTCACAGTAAAGGTCCCTTTTCCTGAAAGGTGGCTGCCTTCAGACAGATTTCTGTGCTTTTAAAAGGGGTATTTGAGGCTTCCACACCTCAGGGATGTGGCCCCACTCTGCACAGGTCATGGTGAGGTACAGGACAGGCTTTTGTCAGCAGTGGCTTCTCATGGGGGCTGATTCTCAGTGGGAGTGTGTCTGTTTCCTTTCATCAAGTGTAACCTGCAATTCTTATTAATTATGGCAATACTCCCAGCTGCTGATGGCTATTTGGGCAGCACCATTTCCATGCATTTCACTGGCTAAATGCTGCACTGCTGACTGGGCTATTTCCTGATGATGTTTTTTTCAGTGTTTCAGAGGAAGCTTCCCCCTATCCCAGACCTCTCTTCTTCCTAGCTCAGGACTCCCTTTCCCAGCCTGACTTGCTCTTGTTCCTGGGCAGGGTGCCACAGTTCTGCTGCAGGCCTTGCTGATTTGGTGACCTGCTTGCTCACAGGCTTATCTGAATTTGGTCCTGGCTTTCTTGGCCACTCTGTTTGTGCATGTTCCTTTGAGGCAGAGAAAGAGAATGAGCTCTGCAGGTGCTGATGGCTGCAGCTACCAGCAGTGATGCAGTTCTTGTGTCAGCTCCTGTTTCCTCTTTCCAGAAAGGCAAATTGCTATCACTGATAGCAATGTGATATGGACAGAGACCAGGATTTGGGCTGTGTGATTATGTGAAGGCTCTTGCTTTATGTGCCAGTTGGGAAGTACCAGCAACAGTGGTAACACATTTCTGATGGTCAAGGCTTTTGACAGCACTGACAAGAATTCTGCTGGTTTTATGCTCTTCTGTTGAGGTGCTGCTTTCATACACCCTTCCCAACCTCAGAGAGTGCATCTTTTCCCTAGGATTTTTTAAAATATAGGAACTTGTCAGAGAAAGGGACAGCAATGCTCTGCAGTGTTTTCTGGTGCATCTGCATGAGCAGCTGGGCTCAGGCTGGACATGAGTGAGAAGAACCTACTACAGGACCTTTGGATGTGATTGGTTTCAGATAGTGGCTTAAATAATGTAATTTGACACAGCAATGTGAAGTTCACAGATGACTAATTCTCTGTATTTGAAAATACAGCTGCTTCTTCTCCTCTTCCCCATCTTAAGCTCTGTGCTGCAGCTTGACCTCAGTCAGTCCCTTGCTTTTGTATACTCTGGGTGGCCACTGATATATTTTTTTTAAACTCTGAACAGTGCCTGCTTGATGGATTGTAAGCTCAGCCTTTCAAAATACTTCTGTGCTCCAAAAGTCTCTTTCTACATGCTGGAAACACAAATGAAATGGAGCACCAGGGAGCAGCCATAACTGGTCTTTATTGCCAACTCCTCTTGGCTAGTTGGTGAGGAGGAAAGGATGTTTCTCTCAGACATTTTTTACGTCCCTGTCCTGATTTTTCCAGTAGGAAATGGTGAGCACATGAATTCAACAGAGAGCCCCAGGGAATGGGAGTCTCCATAGGGACATAAGGACAATAATAATCCAATATTATTAATGACAATCAGAACAGATACCACATAATTTAGCTCACAAGAGTTCTATAAAGGAATTACTCTTAGGTGTTTGGCTTCCCAAGGATGAGGGAAAAACATTATTTTGTGTAGAGAAAAAAATTCCTGATGCTTCAAAATCCTATAGGAAAGAGGAAATAACTGTGAGAAAACAGAGCAAACCAGATCTTCTTTGGTGATCTGGTACATGAGCAGAAGCACATCAGCTTACAGAGAGGCAGAGATGTAGCTGCAAGTGGTCTGGCCCAAGGATTTTTAGCCCCTACTGGTGTGGCTCTCTGAGAGGCTATAAGGAGCTGGAAACCTTTGTGTTCAAGCAGGAATGTGCTCAAAAAGCAAGAGTCAGCCCAGGACTCCATCAAGGAAGCATCAAAGCTGAACATCTGTAAATGTGAGCTGCCTCTGGAGGTGGTTACAACAGAAAATGTGAGCCTGGAAAGCTGGAGGAGATGGCATGCTCAGCTCTTCTGGCAAGGAATTGTAGTAACCTCCTTCAGGGATGGGGCCCTTTGGTCTTGGCCTTCAGAGAAGTTCTGGCAGGCACATGGTCTGAGCTGCTGCTGAGGCTGGAGACAAACAGCAGCCCTACTGATATCCAGGTGTTGTTGAGCTGTCTTTGACCAGGGAACACTGAAACAAGGCAGACCTGGCCAGAGCAAGTAAGATCTGATGTGCTGCCTCCGATTTGGTGAGGGGTGAACTGTGGTGGAGGAAGAACCGTAGGAAGGAGGCAGGTGAGTGTGCAGCAGGACTTGTCCCTTCAGAAGAGCCATAGCTCACATCCTCTTCATGCCCCCAGCCAGGGCAGAGCATCTGCCAGGGCTTTCCCTGCTGCCAGCCAAGGGATGCTTTCCATGATGGGCAAATATGAGCAAGCAGGGTGACAGAAAGTGTGATGGGTGGGAAGCATGTGGGTTGCAAACCACTGCCTGCCTCATTCACTGGGGACCTGACCTCCAGAGAGTCCATGGTAGTAATGGAAAACCTAAGGCACCTCTATCTTGAAGCAGGCTTAACTTTCCTTGATCACACACTAGCCTTCCGCTGGGTCTTGTGGTAGCCAAATTGTGCCATGCTGGATGCCCTCGAACCCAGCTGCCTCTCTGGGTGGAAGGGAAGGCTTTGCAGGAGCTCTTCTTCAGAGTCCTTCCCCCAGAAAACTCTACAACTCTTTAAAAAAATCTGTTTGAAAGGGATAAAATGTTAAAAGAGGGGGAATGCTGAGCAGATGCAGCTCTTGCTTTGATTTTAATGGCCTTTAGAAACCATACTAGGAAAAAATGGAGCTGTTTCCAGGAGAAGTTTTCCAATGTCACAACTTGATTTCCTTCCCAGTGTTATAGAAACTGTTCTTTGATAAAGACTATCATTAAAAGCAGTCTTATCTCTTCTCTGATTAATTTTAATGCTATAAATCCAGACGAGGAAGGGGGCACTTAAAAAGAACACGTCTGTATTTTCTCATATAAACATATAGTTGTCAGGAGGACACTTTCTTCTTTGACAAGGGTCTTTCTATTGGAAAACCATTGCTTAGCTTTGCCCTGACAGCCCAGGGACAGTAAAACTTGTCAGCATGGAGAAACTGAGAGGCCAGGCTGGAGCTGGGTAATGTTGGTATTAAGAGGGAATTGTCTTTCTAACTTGGCCGTGCCAAGCAATCCCCTCCCATTCTCCTGATCCCCCCCTTCAGAGCTCCAAGGCAGCTGCTAGCTTGTGGCACATTTCTTTTCCTAGATGTCACCTTGGGGCTTTTTTCCCCTGCCTTTCTTTATTACTAGGATGCTTGAACTCTTTTCTGACTGTGGTATTGCAGATGTGGATGGGCTGGGCTGCATTTTTAGGGTTCAAAGCTGCTGATTCAAAGTCCACTGAAGGCATCAGTTTGCTGTTGATATCAGTGGTCTCTGGAGCAGGCACTGTGTAACTGCTAATTTTTATTCCAGACAATTGCAGTCAAAAGGAGTGAAGTATAACCCCCATATTTTATTTTAAAAGTAAAGTGCTCAGCCAGGTCCACTGGCTGCTGAGCGGCCAAAAACAAGGATTACTTAAACCCTGGTGCAAAGTGTGCCTTCTTCAACCTGTCAACTCTCTGTCTGCTCCTGTCCTGTGTCCTCTCTGTGCTGTGGGATGCTGGTCCCATATGACCCATGGATCCCACACCCTGGTTTTGAGCACTGTGGAGTTACATGGAAATGTGCTGCTTTTGGGGCTGTTCAGGGGCTTTTTTCCTGCCTTTGGAAATCTTTTAATACTCTTGTAACTAGAGGAAGCTCAAAGAGAAGCACCAAATGTTTAGTTTTGCCACATAGTCACAGACAGCAGACAGCTGCCAGGGGAGCAGGACTCAGGAGCAGTTTGTGAGTAAAAAAAGTATGTATAGCTACATACATGAGTACAAATTCCCATTGTGGGGCCAAGCTGCAAGGGAGGAGCTGCCAGGGAAGGTGTATGAGATTTGGGTGGCTGTTTCATTGGGAAGAATTACAGACTCATGGGGACCAGGCCTATTATTTGACTTTCCTTGTGCTTCATCTAAAAGCTAACAGGATTTTCTTTTCCACCAACTTCCGTGGGCTTTGGATCAGGATCTTTGTGCCTGCAGGGTTATCTCAGTTTCCTGGAACTCTTTCACTGTTTGAATTTGCTAAGTATATTTACTGCCAGGCTGCTTTCTTAACTCCCACTGGCTGATTGCAAAAACTTTTTGTTCCTGGCAGCTGCTGGTGCAGGAGCAGCACAGCTCTCTCAAAATTGGCTCTGCACGTCCCTGGGTGTCCCCTTCTGCAGCTGGCCCCACGTAAATCTTCACAAGATCCACCATGGACTTGCCCCTTGCAAATTATTTGGTGCAGTTAGAGAAGGTTCAGGAGCATCAGGCAGCATTATTAATATTTTTCCTTTCTTTTTGAGCCTCAGATAGCCTTTCTTCTTCTGAAGAACGGAAGAATGTGGCCTGACATTAAACAATAGAGGAACCTAGAGTGAGGGATAGTTTGGAGAGCAGAGGCTGGTGCAGGGATAGGTCTGAGGCACTGTGGAGCCTGTGGATCCTCCTCCTTGGATCCCCATCAGATGATGGAGAACCACCACCAGAAACACCAGCCTTCCACCTAGCAGCACAGGTGCTGATGGTTGAGCAAGGCTTTGATGATCACCAGAGAGCCCTCAGTAATACCTACAAACTTAGGTACTGGAAAAAAGTCTGTGACTTTCTTTTCCATTTGAACTAGGGCAGGTTGACAAGTACCTGTTCTTGTTTTTTTTATGCATTTGATGGAAACATGACACTTTTAAGAAAATGCATCTCATCCAGAAGTCAAGATAGGTCTTTAAAATACAAATAGGAGTGGAGGCAGCAATGCAGACAAGCTTTACATTGTATGTCTCTCAAGTACACAGAGTCAAAGTACAGCTTGCAGTATAAATATACATGTGTGTGTCTAACCAGGATGGCTGAGAAAAAGCCTGAGAAGTGTAACTCCCTGCCATCTGTTAAGTTTTAAGCTTGTGCTGCTATGTCAGAGAGACCCCTAAACGTGTTATTTGGAAGGATTCACTGCAGAGGCTTTTAAAGATAATCTTGGCACCTATGGAACATCTAAATGTTTGGATTTTACAACATTGTTCTTTATAAGGTTAATTAGGTTCTATGGAGGGTTAATTAGGCTCTATGGAGAGATTTACAAGAGTCTCTGCCCCTGGCAGTGGAAATGGGAAGCACTTCTGCTGGCTGGGAGGGATCCATGCTCAGCTCCCAGGAGGAATGAGCTCGCCAAAGGCCATTGTCTATGGGACAGCTCTGCTGTGTCAGAGCGCTTCAAACTGACCAGAGTCATGGTGACCTGGTTCCCAGCTTTCCCATTCAACCTCCTTTGCTCCAGTTTTACTTTTAAGGCCCTTGTCAAATACCAAATAACACTGCCCCTTGCCAAGGTGACTGCTAGCCAAAAGTCCTCTTTCAATGGGAGCTGAAGGTTTTCCAGTGCTCAGGGACATGCTGGGAGAGCAGAGCCCAAGCTGAGTGGCTGGGGATGTGCCTTCCCCTCCAAGGCAGCTGCTGTTTCAGCACACCTGAAAAACAAGGAGATAGCAGTGTGGTGTCAGGCCAGGCTGGAGTCACTGGTGTGTGAGGTGGTGCAGGAGTATCCAGAGAACTTAAAATGTGAGAAGCAAATGAGCCAAGCACAGGGATGGCACAGGCAACCACCCTGGAGTGTCAATTCTCCTGTGCCATAGTGGGGGAAAACAGAGACACCTCTGGCAAACCTGAGGCTGGACTTTGAATTCCTCCCACAACTTCCAGCTTCTTCCTGCACACCCAGAGACCTTGCCCCAGTCCCAAATAGCATGGTTTGACACTCCACCATAAGCCTTCACATTATGTTGCTGCAGCAAGATTAGCAGCTTGCTTTGACCCACATTCAGCAACAGGTTCAAGCCCCTCACCTAGCCCAAATGTCAGCTTAGTACCTGGTGTAATTGTACATGTACATGGAGAGGAGTTGTTTTTTGGGAGTTGTTTTTTTGTTTTGTTTTGTTTTTTGTTTTTTTTTTTTTAATTTGCTAATATAAAAATCTGTTTTCTGCTCAGAGACAGGATTCTGAGCACAAAGCCTTGTGTGCAGCCAGAGAGCACAGCGTGTTCTTGGACAGCAATGTGCAGGTACACGACTCTGCTCTAAGGAGACTAATTCAGAGCTAGGGTTTACCTTGGCATTATTCAGTGGCACCTCACACACAGATTTTAACCCCAAGCCTGAGGTTTCCAGTTACATTTTTTGGAAGAGAAACTGCTTTTAAAATTACAATTTAAAATTTTTTTTCTTCTTTTGTTTCTTTTCTTCTTTTTTTTTTTTTTTCTTTTTCTCCTGCTTCTCTGCATAGATAACCATCCCTAGGTGTGTTTGTTTTAGAGACCTTCTAATACATGGCAGATCCCAAAACATTTAAAGTTGTTTTTTTTCCTGCAGAGACCGAGAGGGGTTGTTGGCCCTTTGCAAAGTCCTCTTTGCAACAGTGCATTGGATGCCTGTACCCAGCAAGAGAAATTCACTCTAAGATTCATGTGGAGCAGATGGGGCTTAAGGTGACATGGAAATAAAGAGGTTTAACAAAATGCACATGGAGGGCTTGGCTGCTTTTTGCTGGTGCACAGGAGCAGAGGAATGAGTGGTGGGGTGGGAGCTATGTTAGCCTAGGTAGTGTTGAGCTCTGAGAGTGGAGGTTTCTGTCCTCCCCACCAGACCAGAGGGATGGCTTCCCATCTCCCCTCCACTGCTCTCTCACAGATCAGTGCCACCTTCCATGGGTGTCTATTTGGTGTCTGCAGGCTGGAGAAATATTCAAACAGGACAAAGGGGGAAAAAAATTGCAAATTAATTATTTTTTCCCACATAAAATTTGGAGTGATTAAGGGAGAAGAAAATTCCATATTCTATGAAGGGGTTCTTCTCCTTTAGAAAAATATGACACTTATAGAGTGTATTTTTTCATGGAACAGAAGAAAAACCCCTTCAGCTCTTGGCTTTCCCTTCATGGCTCTTGTGCTGGTATTTTGCAGTCCCTCCAAGTGCACCCAAACCTCTGGACGTGGCTCACATTTTTTCCCTGCTGGCTTCTGGCTTCAGCCAGAGGAGAAAAGGCATTGCACAGGTTTCACTTGGAGGTGTGGGGCCAATAGGCAGAGGAGCCTTGGGAGTGTGGGAGAGCCTCAACCAGGAAAGCCTGTCCTCAGCTGAGGTGTGTTTCTTCTAAGCCAGAGGCACTTTGTGCCTTTGTATTGAATGCTGAAAGTGCACTGTTGTCCTCTACTCATGCTTTATAGTACTAGCATCCCCAAAACAACTCAAATTCTCTGTCTGGGGCCATGTCCTGGGATTTCTCAAAGCTGTGAGCTGTGCTTGTTCCTGGCTTGTTAGGAGAGCCTTCCTGGGCTGTTTTCAGTTGAATTACAGTTTCCAGATGTTGAGTCAGGCAATGAGCATGAACTCTGCTAAGATCATCCATGGGACATGGGAAGAGTTCCCTTGAAAGAGCCAGTGATTGCCCCATCCTGGTCTGCTGGCAGTGGAGCAAGACAGGCTGCACGTCCATGAACTGCTTCAACCCTTCTCAGCTGATTGTCCAAATTCTGATGAAGTTTCTTGCTAAGCTCCTGAGTCACGTAAGTTTGTGTCCAGCCAAACTTTCAAGAGAAGCATGAATTTTTCTGGACCTAAAGCCAGTTTGGGGATGAGAAGAGGAGGACTCTCCTCCCTCCAGTGTGGATGGAGATGGTCTGAAGGCAAGAGGTCCCAGGGTTTTTTCCTTGCCCAGATGGAAATGCCCTTTCTTCCAAGATGTGCATAGTCCCTGGTACTTCAGCCTGGGAACAGGGACACCACTCTGCACAGTGAAGGATTAGGTAATTTCCTTCCCTTCTCCTCTGGAAGGTGTTTTGATTAGCATAACCATTGTGTTCCCAAATTAGCTGGCTTCCCGCTTTGCCCTCAGGCTGGCTTTTCCTATTACAGCCTGCCCTGGCACAGGGATCCAGTTTTCCACTGCAGCATCACAACTCACATATGGACAAATCCAGCCACCCTCAGTCCACCAGCTGCCCTTTCTGAGTAACCTTAGGCTGATGCTGAGGCTACAGAGAGCTGGTCCTACAGCCCTGCAGGTCACCAGTGTATGGAAAACCCCAAAAAGGCCCAATATGTTCTTGTGAGGTTTGGGGGGAACCGTGGTATGTGCTGGATGGAGACTAGCAGCAGACAGGACACAGGTGCATCTGCTCACTGTCATCGTGGCAGGGGGAACGTAAACTTCTGGCACAGGCTGAGGTGCATATCCTGCACATCCCTGGTACCTCAAGCCATGCTAAATGGGGTCTGAGCCTGTCCAGCACATCCTCTGCCAGTCACTCACCTGCTTTCCTCCTGCCAGGAATTGCTCCAGCTGAAACAATGCAAAGTTATGGGAAATAATTAACAAGACAATGCAAAATATTTTTCAAGTGCCAGCAAGACAGACAGACACACACAGAGAAAATAATCAGGAGCCTCTGATTTAATGACTCTTGAGTGCCATAAAGAGCAGGAGCATGCAAGCATGCATGAAGCTACTGGTTGGCAGATATCTTTGGTGTCAAGCCTTATCCACAGAGGGTCATCTGGGGGTCTGGAATCAGATGGTTTTAACATTCCTTCACTGCTGGCTGAGCCACAGGGGGTGGTGCAGCTTTACAACCTTCCTTCTGTGGACATGAAGCTGTTTAAGTAAATCCTCTCACAAAATAAGTTTAAGTTCTGCTTAAAACATCTCCAGTGAGGGATGGAAGAACAGATAAAGCACATGGATATTTGACCTTGCTGCACTACAAATGGCATTTGTCATCATGCCTTTGAGATGAGCCAGAGCAATATTCCACTAGTTTTAGATGGGCTTCCACCTGAATGGGAGCTCAGTTATGGCCACGAGGGCAGAAGGAAGGATGCCATGATGATGCCAGTGGGCAACTCGGGAAGTAGGTGGGGAGAAAAGAAAGAGTTTCCATTCTCAAACCCTTCATCAGCTGATTTAACTCCAAGCTCCTTACCAATCTACTTCTCTAACAATACTTCGACTGTTGGTGGACCCAAAGACTAGCTCACTGAACTTTTGGCTTCTGGTGACTGCCTGACTTGTACTCCTCCTGCCAGCATTTGGGGCACCTCACAGAGCAGAGCTGTCAGGACAGGGGAAGAGCAGAACAGAGATCTAAGGCGTGAATACCAGGAGTGCTCCTGGAAAAAATGTTATTTTACAAACACCCAGGGCGAAGCCCAGCTGCTGAGACACAGGGATTTAGTGTCTGCTGGGAACTGGGCTCTGGCTGCTAGCCCACCGACGTGGAGTCATCCTGCAGGTCCTGGTTCATATTTCATATTCCAGTGGTATTTTCCATTCCCATGTGGAGTTAGGTGGAAAAACAAGGAGGCCATGAAGGTACACCCTGCTCCAGAAGCAAGGCCAGCTGTGGCATGGTGCATTTTCTAAGCCAGGTCTCAGCTGTACCATTGCAGAAACATGGGTGAGGAGAAGCTCTTGCCACCGTGTCCCTGCACTTTGCTCTGCTGCAGCATCCACCTCTAATTTCCATCCCTGGAGCAGAGCCACTGCTTATTAAACCCAGACCAGCAAGGGCTTGGCAAGGCACGCAGGCTGGGAGGAACCACCAGGGAGCTAAGGGGAGGCCAGGCAGACTGATTCCTTCTTTTATGAAAAAGGGGAGGCTGCTTCCAGAGTCTTCAAAAGGATCAAGTGTGGATGTAGTGCTGCTTGGAGGATCAGCCTGACTAGGAGACAATGCAGCATCATGTCCACAGAGCAGGCAGCAGCTGAGTCTGGAGCAAGGGGCTGCTCTGCTCTTGTTCCTCCCAGCTTTTTGGTGTATTTCTGCAGCAGGACTCCATGGTGGGAGTGAGGGGGGGCAAGCACCTCTACCCCTCCATGAGGACACCACCAAGGCCAGGCAGAGCTCCCTTCCCTCCTGTAAGAAAGCACGAGCTGTGCCTGCCCATGTGCTTGGCCACAGCCTGGATGTGGATCTCATGGGGATGGCACAAAGCACTTGGTCACAGTCCTGGGTGGCTCCCCAGGTGGGATTTCATGGTCGTCTCTGCACAACTGAGCCTGCAAATTCAAAAGCATCTGGGCTGGGGGGACCTCAGGGAGTCCTGCAGACCTTGTGGCAGTGTTTGTTTGATGACTGCTGTGCAGAGCTAAAAATACTCCAGCTATGGTTAGGAGCTCAGGATAACTAATACACCCAGTGGAAAGAGTTGGAGCCGTTCCAGGGCTAAACAACAGCTTCTTCACCAACAGCCAAAGACTTGTGGATGCAAAAATAACTAGAAACTGAAAAACTTGAGCTGGAGCAAGAAATTTTCAAACTGAACCCAAAAAAAACTTTCTACTAGTGAAGATGATCATGGAAAATTGTCAGACTTTGGTTGTTTTAACAACAGGGTACACAGACCTCTGGATTTAGGCCGGATTCTGCCTCTGGGCAGGAGCTGGGAGAATTTAAGGAGAATTTAGTATTTAAGGAGAATGCCTTCATTATGAAGGTGAAATCACTGATTATATGTTATCCCAGTGGTCTGGATGAACAGCATACGTGCAGAGGGAAACATCATGTGTTGGGGGTTGGGGCTTGTTCCCTTTCTTTTTTCTCTGATTCCAAAATTCCAAAATACTAATCAGGAGAGAGGGGGGTCTACATTCTCCATCTTGAGAGGATCTCCTGCCTTTGTTGGTAAATACCTGTCTGAATGCACTGGAAGACCCTTCAGGAAGGGATCCAGCAGCTGAGAGAAGTGGCAGTATTAGAAGTACTCCTTGGGGGGGATGGACAGCACGACAATGATCCTGACAAGGTCAGGTGCACAGGGCAGATGCTGTGGAATTTGGCAACCCTGGGGCCATCTCAATATACCACCTTCATTGCAATGATCAATGCTGATAACCACCGAGAGACAGTGGGTTCTGTTGCCAACAGACTCAGAAATTTTGAGAGTATGATGAATGGCCCAATGCAGGCCAATGTCTCTGCCGTGGCCAGGGACCTCCAAGAGGTCCAAGACAGGATGGAGGAGATGAGGGAGGAGATGAGGGAGGAGATGAGGGAGGAGATAAGAAAGATCAGTGCAGCACCAGTGCGAGTCACAGGCCCCAAATCTAGAACCCAACACCCCCCAGCTAGGGAGAGAGGGTACACCCCACAAACTGACCTGTGGTTCTTCCTGCAAGACCATGGGGAAGACATGGGAAAATGGGATGGGAAACCCACTTCTGTCCTGGCAGCACGGGTGTGTCAGCTCAGGGAGGGAAATGCTAACTGGGGGAACCGTGCTAAGATGAAGGTAGCCTCAACCTCCCGTGGTAAAGGTGCAGGGTATCACAGAAGGGAGGATGATCTGTCAGATCCCCTGGAAGGAACCTCCACTATGTATGCCCAGGAAAGAAATAATAACCAGGGCTAGAGGGGCCCTGCCTCTAGCCCGGGAGAGGCATGGGATGACAGGATCTATTGGACAGTGTGGGTGCGATGGCCTGGCACATCAAAGCCACAGGAACATAGAGTACTAGTTGATACTGGTTCACAATGCACCCTGATACCATCAGAACATGTGGGGAAGGTACCTGTTTCTATTGTTGGGGTGACGGGGGGATCACAGGAATACACTTTGCTGGAAGCTGAGATTAGCCTGGCAGGGAAGGGATGGCAGAAACATCCTATTGTAACTGGCCCAGGGGCTCCACGTATTCTAGGCATAGACTTCCTCAGGAATGGCTACTACAAAGACCCAAAGGGGTTCAGGTGGGCTTTTGGAATAGCTGCTGTAGCAACAGAGAGCATTAAGCAGTTGAACACCTTGCCTGGACTATCAGAAAACCCATCTGCAGTGGGGCTCCTGAAAGTGACAGAGCAACAGGTACCAATTGCCACCATGATAGTGCACCACCGGCAGTACCGGATAAATCGAGATGCTGTGATCCCCATCCACAAGATGATCCGTGAGCTGGAGAGCCAAGGGGTGGTGAGCAAAGCCCACTCACCCTTCAACAGCCCCATCTGGCCTGTGCGCAAATCTGACGGAGAATGGAGACTGACTGTGGACTATCGTGCATTGAATGAAGTCACCCCACCGTTGAGCGCTGCCGTGCTGGACATGCTGGAGCTGCAGTACGAGTTGGAGTCCAAGGCAGCAAGGTGGTGTGCCACCATTGACATCGCCAATGCGTTTTTCTCCATTCTTTTGGCAGCAGAATGCAGGCCGCAGTTTGCTTTCACCTGGAGGAGCGAGCAGTACACCTGGAACCGACTGCCCCAGGGGTGGAAACACAGCCCCACCATCTGCCACGGACTGATCCAGGCTGCACTGGAAAAGGGTGAGGCTCCAGAACATTTGCAGTACTTCGATGACATCATTTTGTGGGGGAACACGGCAGTGGAGGTATTTGAGAAGGGAGAGAAGATCATCCAGATTTTGCTGGGAGCTGGTTTCGCCATTAAAAAGAGCAAAGTCAAAGGACATTTAGCAAAGCTAAATGCTGCCGAGAGATCCAGTTCCTGGGAGTGAAGTGGCAAGATGGACGGCGCCAGATCCCCACTGAGGTCATCAATAAGATCACTGCAATGTCTCCACCAACAAGCAAGAAGGAAACACAAGCTTTCCTAGGTGCCATAGGCTTTTGGAGAATGCACATCCCTGAGTACAGCCAGATTGTGAGCCCTCTCTACCTGGTCACCCGCAAGAAGAATGATTTCCACTGGGGCCCTGAGCAGCAGCAAGCCTTCGCCCAGATCAAACAGGAGATCGCTCATGCAGTGGCCCTTGGCCCAGTCAGGACGGGACCAGAGGTAAAGAATGTGCTTTACTCTGCAGCCGGGAACCATGGTCTGTCCTGGAGCCTGTGGCAGAAGGTGCCTGGTGAGACCCGAGGCCGACCCCTGGGATTCTGGAGCAGAAGTTACAAAGGATCTGAAGCCAATTACACTCCCACAGAGAAGGAAATCCTGGCTGCCTATGAAGGAGTTCAAGCTGCCTCAGAGGTGATTGGCACGGAAGCACAGCTTCTCCTGGCACCCCGACTGCCAGTGCTGGGGTGGATGTTCAAAGGAAAGGTTCCCTCCACCCACCACGCCACCGACGCCACATGGAGCAAGTGGATTGCCCTCATCATGCAGCGCGCCCGTATTGGCAACCCGAATCGCCCTGGGATTTTGGAGATAATTACAAACTGGCCAGAAGGTGAAGATTTTGGTCTCGCTGACGAAGAGGAGCAGAAACAAGTGACCCGGGCTGAAGAAGCCCCACCATACAACCAACTGCCAGCAGATGAAAAATGCTACGCCCTTTTCACCGACGGTTCCTGTCGCATTGTGGAGATGAACCGGAAGTGGAAAACAGCCGTATGGAGCCCCACACGACAGGTTGCACAAGCTACCGAATGAGAAGGTGGATCAAGTCAACTTGCTGAGCTCAAAGCTGTTCAGCTGGCCTTGGACATTGCTGAGAGAGAGAAATGGCCAAAGCTCTACCTTTACACTGACTCCTGGATGGTAGCCAATGCTCTGTGGGGGTGGCTGGAGAGGTGGAAAAAGGCTGACTGGCAACGTAGAGGAAAACAAATCTGGGCTGCTGATGAGTGGAAAGACATTGCCACTCGGGTAGAGAAGCTACCTGTGAAAGTCCGTCATGTGGATGCCCATGTTCCCAAGAGTCAGGCTAATGAAGAACACCGGCATAACGAGCAGGTAGATCAGGCTGCACAGATAGAGGTCTCAAAGATAGACTTAGATTGGGAACACAAGGGAGAATTGTTCCTGGCTCAATGGGCCCACGATGCCTCAGGTCATCAGGGCAGAGATGCCACCTACAAGTGGGCACGAGACCGAGGGGTGGATCTAACCATGGACAGCATCTCCCAGGTTATCCACGACTGTGACCCGTGCGCTGCCATCAAGCAAGCCAAGCGGGTAAAGCCCCTCTGGTATGGGGGGCGGTGGTCCAAGTACAAGTACGGAGAGGCCTGGCAGATTGACTATATCACACTGCCTCAGACCCGCCAAGGCAAGCGCTATGTGCTGACCATGGTGGAAGCCACCACCGGGTGGTTGGAGACCTACCCTGTGCCTCATGCCACTGCTTGGAACACCATCCTGGGCCTGGAAAAACAAGTCCTCTGGAGGCATGGTACCCCTGAGAGAATTGAGTCAGACAACGGGACTCATTTCAAAAATAGCCTTATAAGCACCTGGGCTAGAGAACATGGCATTGAGTGGGTGTATCATATTCCCTACCATGCACCAGCAGCTGGGAAAGTCGAACGGTGCAATGGCCTGCTTAAAACCACCTTAAAGGCACTTGGTGGGGGGACTTTCAAAAACTGGGAGATCAATCTACCAAAGGCCACATGGTTAGTGAATACCCGAGGTTCCACTAACCTAGCAGGCCCTGCCCAATCTGAGCCCCTGGGAACACCAGATGGAGATAAGGTCCCAGTGGTACACCTGAGAGGCATGTTAGGAAAACCTGTTTGGGTGAACTCTCCCTCCAGCAAAGACAATCCTGTTCGTGGGGTGGCTTTTGCTCAAGGACCAGGTTGCACTTGGTGGGTGATGCAAAAGGATGGACAGACACGATGCATACCCCAAGGAGACCTTGTTCTAGGGTGAACTATCTATGATACTGTGCCTGTAACTGCATGTATGTATATGATTTAAAGGTTTTAATTTGCTGTAGCATGTTGGCATGGGAAAAATTTGGGGTGGATAATGTTGGGGGTTGGGGTTTGTTCCCTCTGTTTTTTTCTCTCTGTGGAATTTTCCCCATGATGATGCCAAGAAAACTTGTTGGGCTACAGCCTAGCTCATGTTGGCTAGTGACAAAAGCGATGGGGAGGGGTAGCTGGGTGGGCTCTGGCTCTCTCACTCACTGGTGGGGTCGGAGGAAGACGGCCGAAAAGGACTGGAACTGAGTTACTGTTCTGTTTGTTGTTAATTTTCATAGCTGCTGTTGTTTTTGTTTGTCTGGTTAGATATATTAGTAAAGAGCTGTTATTCCTATCCCCGTATCTCTGCCTGAAAGTCCCTGATTCCAAAATTACAATAATCAGGAGGGAGGGGGATCTACATTTTCCATCCTGGAAGGAGCTCCTGCCTTTACTGGCAAATACCTGTGTTTCAAACCAAGACACCATGATAGGAGGTATCCACTTGATGTCTTACAGAGTGAGGGGAAAGACCCAAGAACAAACCAGTGACTGTGGGGCTGGGTAGAAGGCTATGGAATGAGAGCTTCCAGCCACACAGGAGTTGGGGAACAGAGGCCGAGCAAGGGTTTCAGACATGTCTACAGACCCCAAACATAGCTGGGGAAGGAGCAGAGGGAGCACATCTGTGCCATGGTGGCAGAGGACACCCAGGCTCACATCTCTGCCTGGGGTTTACCCCACACTGTGCATTTCCCCGTTGCTCTGCCCTCATTATTGCTCCATGCTGAAGCAGACACTCAATTGTTCCTTTGGCTGGAGGTGGCGAGAGTAAGCCCAGCTCCCCATGGCCCGGGTGCTTGGCTGGGGCTGTGCATGCCCATCCCTGCCCCAGTGAAGTACTCAGCGCCTTGCTAAGACAGCTTGAGAGAGCCCAGCCTCAGGTCTCTCACACCCAGCAGGCATGAGAAAACACCCATGGTTCCTGAGGATGCTTATGGCAAGGCAGGGAGCTGGAAGGGGTGCCTGGCTGCATGCTCCACCACAAATGGGGAAATGGGGACTCACAGGGCTCAGGACATCGGTGCTGTTCAGTCCTTGCATTCCTGTATCCAAGTGCTTTGGTTTAGAGAGGATCCCTGGGGAGTCTAATGAGCTGATGATCCCAGGTAGACTGAGGCAGGGATGGATCCCAAACCTTTATGCCTTTGCCTGGAGGTGGCCATCACAGGTTTTCCTAGCCCAGGTCCTGCTCAAAGTGGGGAGCCCTGGTCTGCCCCCCAAAAAAACCCAAAAGAGCCTCCAAGTCCTCATGAGTGCCAAGAAGTGTTTGTGCCCATTGCAGGTCCCCTAGCAGAAGCTGTTATCATAATTAGCTGAAATGTTTCTCCATTAGGCATAGCTTTCCTCTTCTCCTACCACATCAGCCCTCATGAAACAGTCACTTATTCTCCCCTTGCTCTTGTGTCAAGATGTACCAGGCTGCAGGCAGGACCTGCTGCCCTCCCCAGCCTGGCCTCAATAGCACAGCTTGTTCTTCATGCCGGGGGTGACAATCCAGTGGCAGCTGATGTAAATCCCAGGAACAGCACTGAGAGCAGCCCCAATGGCCACCCCCCTGAGATCTGGCCACTAAAATACAATAACGTTGATGTGCAAAGCCAGGAGGCTGGAAGGTCCCAACAGCCTGTGGGACGTGATGGTGAATTATCACTCCCTCACAGACACATTTTTAATAGATTCCTCCACAGCCAGTGCAGAAGCTTGGTTGTGCACCACAGTGTGGCCAAGGAGAATGCAGGGTAAGGAAAGTGACGGCTCTGAGCTTGGCTGAAGGTATGGAGGCATGGGAGACATATTCCCTCACAAGACCAGACCTTTTGTCTGTTCTGGGATAAAAAGAGTAAATGCCAGTGTGTTACAGAGTAGGCAGCAAACCCCTGCTCAGTCAGACCAGCTCTTTTTGCCAACCCTCACACTCTTGCTTGGTTGGGTGTTGGGGTGTTGGTTGGTTTTGGATGCACAGTCCTGGGGAGATGGGGCTGAGATGGTTGTCATGTTTTTATAACAGGCTGGCAGGGTGCAGCATCTCCTGAAAATGCTCTGGCTCTTCTCCAGTGGTTCAGCCTAGCGGTTGGTTCTGACGTGACAGGAGTCCCTTCTGACCCACTTCCAGGCAGAAAACTCCCTCTGGTGTGAACAGGCACTTGACTGATAGATCTTGCCATGGGAGGTCACAACCAGGCCAGGAGACACACAGAAGGCAATGTGCCAAGAGGACAGCCACTATCCTGCGTGACCATGGCTTTCTCCCTGTGCTTGGACCCGCAAGCTGGAGCGGGACGGACCAGTCCCAGCGCTGTTTAACCACACAAAGTTTGCAAACCCTGAAGAAAGGCTCCCGCTGGGGCTAGGCATCTTTCGGTCCCATCTGCTCGCACCCAGCTCTTGAGGAGGGCCCCCCGCATGGAGCTGGCTGGCAGCTCCGTGGATCTCTCACCCTCTTCCAGCTGCGCCCCGGGGGTGACGCCGACACCCCGGGCAGGGCCAGCGGCCGGCACACACCCGTCAGGGGCCAAGGCTCCGCGGGGCTCTGCCTGGCCCGGCGGAGGGACCGTGAGGGCCCGCGGGACAGCCCGCTGCCCGCGGGGAGGGCCCGGCCGCCGCCCCGCCCGCCCGCCGGCCCGGCCCGGCCGCCGCGCTGAGTGGGCCCCGCGGCGCGGCGCGGAGCGGCGGGCGGGACGCCACGGGGCGGGGCGGGACGCGGCGGCCGAGCCCGGCCAGACAGCGGCGGAAAGTGCCACGACTCCACACAGCCGCGGCGGCGAGGAGGGACCGCGACCCGGCTCGGGTGGGTAGGGGCGGCGGCAGCCTTTCCTTTCCTTTTCTTTCCTTTTCTTTTATTTTCTTTCCTCTCCCCCGGCCCCTTTCCCGGCCAGCGCTTCCGCGATCCCCTGCGCCCACCCCGCGCTGCCGGCGGGACCCTCGCCCGGCGCTGCCCCGGACTCAGAGCACTCGGAGCGGGCTGGCACCTCCAGCCGCGGCCCGGCCGGAGCCCTGTCCCTCGGGGAGCGGCGCGGATCCCGGCCCGGCTCCGGTCCGTGCGGCGGGGCCGGGCGGATGAATGGCCCTGAGCGCGGAATGGCGGCGTGTGCGGGCAGGGCGAGGTCCGGGCCCCGCGCTGCCCGCGGCCCCGGGCGCTGTCCCGGCGCCGGTCGGATGACAATCACTAATCTCATTAACCGCGCTTACAGAAGGTCCCGGCGCTCGGGCCGCTGTCCCTTGTCCGTTTTCCTTCCTTGAGTAAGCTCCCCGGACAAAACTCCGCTGGCAGCCGGAGCCCCCCCGGCAGCGCGGCGCTTTCACACAGAGGCACCGGACCCACAAGCGGCCGCCCCGCCCCGTCCGCCGTGGGTCCTTTCAGCCCTGCCGGAGCTCTGCCCGCTGCCCGTGGGTCCGTGCAGCCCTGCCGCGGCTCTGCCCGCTCCCCGGGGGTCCTTTCAGCCCTGCCGGAGCTCTGCCCGCTCCCCCTGGGTCCGTGCCGCTCTGCCCGCTCCTCGCCCTGCCGGGAAGCGCTCCGGCGGAAGAGCGTGTGCTGCACACGTGGCTGAGCGGGATGGAGAAGTGTCCGCGCACGGAATGCCAGCTCTCACCTTTGTCGAAGCCCCGCAGCAGCGGGAAGTGGCTGTGAGGAGTCGGGGCTGCTTGGGATGTGAGCCCCGGAGAGGAGCTGATGGGACCGGCAGTGAAATGCCTCTTCGGGCCAGGGAGGGGAGAGAAAATTTCTAATACCCGCTGCAGAGTTTAGTCAAGCTGCAGCTGTGTTGTGGTGCTGTTACACTCTTCTATATATACATGTACTTTCTGCCTGCTTTCTGACTCCTGTGCTCAGGAAGGGAGCTGGCAGCACTGCTGGCAAGCACAAGCCAGCTGGCTGCTGCTGCCAGAGCTAATGGAGCACTAAGATATCTTCAATTAAGTCGAGCTTTAACTGTTGATGATGGGCTGATCTGGAGTTGCTGTGTGGAGTAGCACATGCTGCTGAGGGGCTGGAAGTGCATGGTCGCTTACACAGAAAATGTATTTGAACAGAGGCTGCTGGCAACGTGGGCAGGATCTGCTCATGGCATGCAGGCTTTTCTCGTTTGTTTTTAATTTTTGTCTCTCTCTATTGCCACAGGGTGGAGAGAAAAACTCCAGGAGTATCTGGTGATTGTTTTTTTTATCTGCTGGCAGGGTTGTTGCTTTTTCCTGCTGCTGGGCTGCCCTGCTGTTCGCAGGATCAAGCCTTCCCAGTTCCCTCGTCGTTGCCCTTTCCCTCCTTTTTTTTTAAGCTGCTGGGATATGTAGAGAAAGGGATGCTGCAGATGCTTCACAGGCAGGCATTTCTATGGGTTATGCAGAGCACATCTGTGTGAGCCAGTTCTCTCTCTGCCCTCTGACCCATCATCACCCCTCCTGCATTGCTCTAAACTGAGATGCCACCTTGACACCGTGGCAAAGTGGAAGCCTTGGGTTGCAGGGGGTACAATGTCCTGCTTGCAATGAACACCTTTCCTATCTGTAGCACTTGTCAACACCAGGAGGAGATAACATATATTTTCCTTTGGCTATGGGAAGAAATAAGGTTTCTGTAGTTACTGCACAACCTGACTCTCCATTGCTCCTGCCCACCTGTTGTGTGGCCTGAGTGATTTAAGCCAGAGTTGGTGGAGGGCTGGATTTTAAAGATACAGAATTCCCATGGATTTCATGTATGGTCATAGAGGGGAGGACAGACTGAACAGGTGGCACAGTTCCAGCCTGGTTTTTGACACAGCTGTCAGTGACAAATGTGACCACAAGACACTGAGCACGGCTGCAGTGCTGTCATGTCACGTGTCTGTGGACTGGTTCATCCTGGAAATTGTTTAGTGCTGAAAACCCAGCAAGGCTGAGTGCTTTTCTGGTTCTTCCTTAGGGTGAGTTGGACTCTTCCTCAGGTCAAACAGAGGTGGCTGCATGTGTAGAGGGGTGAGGGAGGTCAGGTCTCTTGGGCTGTTATCGAGGATTTTGGGAAGCTTGATGTATAGCAAGAAAAAGACATAGGAGTGGAAGAGTCAGAGCACAGCATTTCAGTCAGCTCCTTTACATGAAAAATACCAGCTGTCCATCTTATCCCTGTTCTGAAGCTGAGGAAAAGCTTTACCATGGACAAGCTGTTTTGGGGAAGGAGTTTGTGTATGGAGAGATTTGATGATTTCTGCTGTTTTGGCTGGGAGAGCAGTGGAGGGTGCTTCAGAAACTTCATGGAAATCAATGTACTCAGTATTGGATGTGAACTTGAGTTTTTGAGTATAGACTCTGACAACTGCTGGTGTCCACCCAGTTCTTGGGCACACAACCCTTCCCCAAGCAGATGCCATAGTAGCAGTGACCTCCCATAGAGGACCAGAAACTACAGAAGTGAGGATCCTGAAGTTTGTGAGCCTCTTCAATGTGTAGCTGTCAAGCTGAACATGAGAGACTACCTTTGGTGCCCTATTTTGCCATATCCTGGCTAAGGCTTTATCCAGCTGGGAAGCATGGAGGGCTCTCCTGCCAAAGGGCACACGTGTTTGTAAGGGAGATGGTGTCTTGTTGTGCATATCCAGGAGTAAACTTCCAGCCTTTTGAAGGGCAAAGGTGCCAAGGTCAGGAAATGTCAAAGCAGAGCTTCTCTCTTGGGTGCTAACACCATGGCTTAAATGCTTCTGGCATTCTGAACCAGGAAGTTCCTGTAGGAAGACTTTTCCTTGTCCCCCAGATGCCAAGGCCAGCCTGGCTTAACCATATGTGGCTGTCTGTGCACCATTGGAGAGATAGGCTCTTCCCTGAACAAGTTGTTGGGCTGGTTGTGCCAAGTCCCAGCCACAGGAGGAACCCTGCAGGTAGAACTTGCTCCTGGAGTCAGCACCGAGGCTGTGGAGCGCGAGCGCTGGGACATGACCAAGGTTTGCCATGAGTGCATCAGTGCTGGCAGTGATTGCTTCCTGGCTGGCACCTCTCATTCCTTCCTGCTGCCAGCACACCTGTCCTTGGGAACAGCTTGGGATTCCCCTGGTTGAGCAGTGGGGCCTTGGCATGGCCTCTCTGAACACCTCAGCTGCTTTCAGGAGCTCTGGCAGCTGCCATGGCCCCTCAGTGCTCTTGGCTGGTTTGTTCCTGTGCTGCTTTTGGTCTGGAGGGGGTTGTTGGAGTGTTTCTGTTTCCCTAAGAAGGACTTTAGTGCTCATTTACATCCTTATCTCACCCGGCTTTGAAGCAGGAGGCAAGGTACAGGCAGCTTTTACTGCAGCCTGTGGGGCTGGGTAAAGCTCTCTGAGAGGGCATGGGGCTCTGGAAGGGCTTCTGGTGGTCCTGTGGGGTGAGCTGTGGGGCAGGCACATGGCTCTGGTGCTGTGGTGTCACATCCAGCACTGCTGTCTCACCCACCTCACCATGCTATCTTTATCCTCTCATGCATCCTCTGTAGTGGAGATGGGCATTTCTTCCCCCATTCCCATCCCCTGTGGACTCCATCAAGCTGCTTTTGAGGTGGTGGGATCGGAGGACGTTTGTCAGCATTTGGGGATGCCCTTGCCTCAAGCTGGAGTGGATTTTTATCTGGATTTGAAATTGTGGTGCTGTGAGGTCAAGAAAGGCTTATTTTTACAAATATATTGGGGTTGCTGGGTGAGGAATGTAGGTCACCTTGTTCTGCCCCTGAAACAGCTGCTGGGTGCTTTGGTGTAGCCCTAGGCCGGGCACAAGGTCGTGGGTACGTGTTCTCCAGCCCTGCTTTTTATTTACTGACAGGGAGAGGAAATCCTGTCCTTTTCACCCTGTGGCTTAGGAATTGTCTGTCCTGGTTGGGACCATCCCAAAGCAGTGCCCCCTAGTCAGGAGGCAATGACTTGGCACCAGATGTGCTGGGATAGAGTGGGCTGAGGCCATTTAAGTGCAGAATGGCCAGGGTAGATGTGACACAGTAATAAGTGATGCCTGCAATATCAGCTGAGATCTCCAGCAGTGCCCTGGGGTAGAAAATTGGCCCTGACAGGGCTGGCTGGTTCCAGCTGGCATGGAGAGCCCTCCTGCCTGCCAGCTTCTCTCTCTGCTGCTTTACCTGGGGTGCTTGGAGAGGTGGGCAGGGAGAGCTGGGCTGCTGGTTAGAGCATCATCTCCCAGGCAGATTGGGTATCTTCAGTGGGAGATTTGCAGTTTTTCCCAGCTCTGCACCCCCTGCTTGGGTGCTGGAGATGAGTTTTCACTACACTGTCCCCACCTCAAGCAGCTTTGAGCTGCAGATTGAAGTTTTCTGCTCCAGCTCTTAGAAAGGAAGGGCCTCCAAGGTGTCGCCCTGCAAGCACTGAGGTTTTACAAGATTCTGATCTCTCCTTAGTGTTATTCTTATTGTTGCCTCCTCCCCTTCCAGCCCTTCTCTCCCTCCCTCCTCAACCCACAACCTCTTAAAGAGGAAATTCGATAATGTCAACAGTTAAGTGTGGGGATGAGAACTCCTGGTAGCTGAGGACTTTCTGCATTTTGCTCGTTCTGTTTTGGTTAACAATGATGAAGAACCACAGCCATGGCAACTCCTGGAACGTGTCCCTTCCCAAGTTAACTGCCTGACACCAGCATCCCAGCATCTGGGGGATTGTGAGCCACCTCAGAGCCCTGTGGAAGTGATGCCATGGTGGATGAAACATATGGTGAGCCAGCAAAAATTGGCTTTGGAACCAGGGCAGGTTCAAATTGTGGTTAAGAGGAGTGGAGATAGCAGCATCTTTCCCCAGGTGTGGCTGAACCCTGCTTGCCAGACCTCAGAGCAGGCAGTGTGGTCTCTGCTGCTGCTCAGCAGCAGTGTACAGTTGGCAAAGGGAAGAGGGAAGGGCTGCTGCAAAGCTTTCCCCTCCTGGGGGATATTTTCTTTCAAAGATGACACCTGGATATGCATCTGGGTACAGTGAAAAAGCCAGGTGCTCCAGGGAAAGCCCAGATTTTGGACAACCTGCTCCCAGAAGTCTGAAAGTGGGCTCTCTTAACTGCTGCAGGTATGGCTTAGGGTCATACACAACTACCCCGTTGGACATAGAATGAGGCTTGTGGCTGTCTCTGATTACATCCCTGTTTTTTAATTCCTTCTCTTTTGTTCTGCTGGAGATGAGATTTAGTCACTGAGGTGCAACTGGAGCCCTGTGCATGGGCAGTGTAGCAGAGGAACACAAATGTGGGGTATGCAGGCAGGTCAGCCTGAGCTGTATGAATCTGGAGTGTTCCTCTTCCCAGTGCATGGTGCCCTTGGAAGGCACAGATGCCCATGTGAAGATCCTTCTCAGAAAAGCCATTGCATTTCTTTCCTCCTCTCCCAGTCCTAACTGTTGTCCTGGTGTCTTGCAGGCACAGAAGAGTGAGGCAGGATGGATGTGTACGACCCTCAGACACTGGGTGTTATGGTCTTTGGAGGCTTCATGGTGATCTCAGCCATTGGCATCTTCCTGGTGTCCACCTTCTCCATGAAGGAGACATCCTACGAGGAAGCCTTGGCCAAGCAACGCAAGGAGCTTGAGAAGACCCAGCAGCAGAAATTAGAGAAAAAGAAGAAAGAGAAACCGGTTGAGAAAAAAGGAAAAGCAAAGAAAAAGGAAGAGAAACCGAATGGAAAGATCCCAGAGCAGCAGCTTACTCAGGAAGTGATGGACCCTCCCAAGGAGGTGGTTCTTGAAGCTGCTGTGGTGCCTGAGCCTGTAACAGTCGAAACTCCAATTGCAGCAGTGGCAGTTATCCCCCAGGAAAAGGAGAAACCTGTTCCCTCCCCCAAGGAGAAGAGGAAGAAGGAGAAGAAGGTGGCCAAGGTAGAGCCTGCTCCTAGCCCGGTGTTGGCCCCACGCCCTGTCAGCGTCCCCAAAAGCTCTCCTGTCCGGGAGGTGGCCCCTAAGGAGGTGCCTATTGTGGCAGTGCCCCCAGTTGGCACTCAGCAAAGTGCTCCAGTCATCAGCTCTGTTGCTGTCAGGAAGACTGAGGCTCTTCCTGCCCAGGAGGATAAGAAACACGATGGACCTGCCAAGAAAAAGGCTTCATCCAAGAAAAAGAGTGAGCCAGGTAAGGCCAGGTTCCTCTGCCTATATCCCTTTGGTCCAGCACACAGGCGGTGGAGAGTAACAGGTTCCTCTGGGATTTGCTGTTGTGTTGTGGGTTCTGCACATGGGAATGAATAAGAGGTGCATGTCCCTGTCCTGGGA
This sequence comes from Oenanthe melanoleuca, assembly GCF_029582105.1. Taxonomy (NCBI): domain Eukaryota; kingdom Metazoa; phylum Chordata; class Aves; order Passeriformes; family Muscicapidae; genus Oenanthe; species Oenanthe melanoleuca. Next base: position 97,261,126 of record NC_079336.1, read on the forward strand.
GAGGGCAGCTGCCAAGGTGCACATCTGGCTGGAAAGCCAGGATGAGGTGTTTTCCCCATAGAGCCCTGACTGTTAAAAGTACAGAGGGGCTCTCCCACACTTCTTCATGGAGCTGGGTCACTGCTAGTGTTTCTTCCTCCTTTGGTGGAGGTGAAGAAGGATTCTTCAAGCAGAGAGGATTGATGAAGTTTTATACCACAGGGGATTGATTGTAGAGTAAGCAGAGAGAAGTAACTTTGGGTCTCTCATAGTGAAGGGAAAGCTTGCCCATCATCAGTCATGCCTCACTTGATGACTCAGAGATGGAAAAGATCAGGTAGTCCCGAACTCTGCAGAGTACAAAAAGGTGTAGGGAGGGCAAAATCAGCTCTCTAGCTGGATTGTTGCCTCTCATTGTACCAGTGGGAACAGTTTGGGATTTATTTTTGGTTAAGTGATAATTACAGGCACTAAAAATGTGAGTGCTTTCAGACCTGTGGAAGGACTCCCATGTGGACACATAGGAGAAATCTCTCAGGTGTTTTCAAAGATATCATGTGATGTGCATAGGTTTCATTTCTTTCTTTACCAAAAAAATCCCCACCTCACCAAACTAAAAGACAACCCTTCTTGCTGCCCTTCTCCAGCACATCCAGATCTGCTATGCAGACTGGCAGTTTCCACACATACATTTTGGAAGAGGGCCTGCTACTCAGCAGGGCATTTGCAGCTGCTGGGTTTCAAAGGTGGGTTAAACCCCTTGAATCTGCTCTTCTGAGGGAAGGATTTTACTAAAGGCAATCTCCACATGGTGATGGGGTTTGGAAGGATTGGAGAAACTGCTCCTGGAGGGTATTGCAGAGGTGGTGGTGGGGAAACTGGAGGTGACTGTTTTGTTGCATTCACCCATGTGAAAAACACAGCCCTAACTCCAAGCTGTAACAGCAGAGGAAATGTGGCTGGGAGATGAGCTTTTAGCATGTGTTAAGTTGGGAGGATTTTGGGTGCTCCAAACTTAGATTCCCTTGGGTATGAAGTGCCAATCCTGCATGTCCTGGGAGCGAAGAGTGATGTCTTAGCTGTTCCTGTGGGATTTTGCAAAAGAAGTCTCTGGGTAGGATTTGTGCCGTGAAACCAACTGCAGTTTGACCAATGTTGTTTTGAGTAGCTATGGTCTCTCTTGAAATGCAAAGGAGCAAATTATCCAGTGGCAGATAAAAAAGGCCACATCCTCAGCACTGAAACAGATGGCAAAACTGACAGGAATGGCTTGGGATATTTTGTGCTTTTCTCCTGCCATTCCACCTGCAGAGGGACAGAATTCTGCTTGGTGTGTCCCTGCACGCAGCAGGACTGAGCCAGGGGATGCCACGTGCTGTCCTGCAGCCTTGCAGTTGCCAGCATGAGTAAAGTGTGAGCCAAGCCTCAGCCCTAGTTGCACAAGGGGGTGGAGCTGCCCCAGGTGGGAAGTGTCTGTGGCTGGGGACACAGACTTGGCTGCTCCATCCCAAATGGATCTAGCAGAGATCACTTAGCAGTTACTGTCACTGGCCAAACAGACTTGACTTGGGGAAAACTAATTTATTCCCCATTAAAATAGATGAGAAACTGAGATTTTATTTTATGTTATTTTTTTTTAGAAATTAAAACAATGCCTTCCCCGCTGCCCTTATTCCCAGACTCAACTTCACTCCTTCCCTCCTGACTCCTCTACCTCCCATCCCTGAGCAGTGCAGGAGGATGGGGACTTTTTACAGCCACTCTCTGCAGCTCTTTCCTCCTCACACTTCTCTCCTGCTCCAGTGTGGGGCCAGCCATGGGCTGCAGTCCTTTGGGAAGAACCTGTTCCAGGTCCATTCTCTAGAGGAGAATCTCTGCTCCAACACCTGCATCATCTCCTCGTTCTTCTTCTTCGAACCTTGCTGCTTGGGGCGTCCGAAGCTTTGTGTTCAAGAGACTCTGGTGTTAGTGACTTCAGGGTCTCTGGAGCTATTGGGCTCCAGAGTGCTTTCCCTTCTGTGGTTTTCTAGGAAAATGAGCCCCCTGGGCCATAGATACATGCAGGAGTCCCTAAACCGCTGCCTGTCATCCTCTGTGTATCGTGACCACGTGCACTGAGGTCCTACAACAGCATCATGGTCCCTGATCCTCTCTGGCTTTCCCAGGTTAGCAGGGGAAGGGTAGGAGTCATGTTGTTCTCTTAGCAAAGAGCTGGAAAAAACTTTGGCTGGTGAAAACTGGAAGATGACCTCGCTGTCAACGGCACCACTGTGTGGAGTGACATCCTTCAGCAAGGTTGTATTTTGGTGTGGTCCAGCTTCTGATGCCCAATATGTCTGAGCCCTCTGACATTGGCATGGCACTCACAGCTCCTGCTGAGAATCTCTCTTCGGTAGAGAGTGATGGGAGGTGCTGGGACCAGTTGTTGAGCTGGGCAGAGGTGGCAGCTGACTCAAGGAACATGTGTGTATTGTCATCTCCAGCACTTTTCCTACTGTTCTCACTCAGGTACCAAATGTGATTCTGGAAATCTGGGTGGATAATGGTTTGAGATGGCAGCTGTGGGGGGTTGAAGCCAGCTGAGATGATACAGTATTTCTGCTATTGTCCCCAGAAGTCCTAATCCCATCTCTCTCCTCCCTAGCACCTACGGATTCAGATGGGGCCCTGTACCTGCCCTACAAGACACTTGTGTCCACAGTCAGCAGCATGGTGTTCAGTGAAGGGGAGGCCCAGCAGCTCATCGAGATCCTGACAGAGAAAGCAGGAATCATCCAGGACACCTGGCACATGGTAGGGCTCTGCCAGGGCTCTGCTGAGCCTCAGCAAGTGCAAGGGGAGGGAAGGCACCCCGTTTTCAGGCAGGCTGGCCCTGAGGGTGTCTGGGAGAGTGGAGCCCAGCTTTGCCCTGGAGCACAGGGCAGGATGTCATGCAGGTGGGGTGGAGGGGATGGGTCTGAAGGTGGTGGTCGCCACTGATGTGCCACTCTGTGCTGGCAGGCCACACAGAAGGGTGACCCGGTTGCTGTCCTGAAACGGCAGCTGGAAGAGAAGGAGAAGCAGCTCTCTGCCGAGCAGGAGGATTCAGCTGCTGCCAGGAACAAACTGCGGGAGCTGAGCAAGGTAAGCCTTGTGTGGCTCTCCTGGCATCCCCGGTGTGGCCTCTGCTCGTGGTGGCTCACCATGTGCCTCCTGCTCCCCACATCCCCTGATGGGGCTCTTTGGACCCTTCACCTGTTGGCTGTTTTTGTCCCAAAAAGGGGAGGAGATCTCCCCCTGCCCTCCTCTCTTGGGCCTGCTCCAGTTTGGGGAGGTGCCAGCCCAAAGAACTGCAGAGTAGTGTCCATTGGCAGCCATGGGAAAAGCAGGGGAAAAAAACTTTCTGTAAGAGACTGCAGTTTTCTTCTCCTTCAGGGAGAAAAGCAAATCTTTTCTCATTTCAGCTCCTTTGAGCCTTTGTAAGGAACCAAATCGTATTTACAGTGCCCTTCCCTGACTCAGCCCCCTGCCCCCACCTCTTTTTGGGTGTTGGAGGCAGAAGAGATCCCTGCCGTGCTGAACTTGCGGCTGTCAAGTCCATCTGCTTAATTTTTCTGCTTTGCCGCAAATGTTGTGTGATGTTATTTGTCCTGGGGGAGGAAAATAAAATTCCAGGCTGTCTTACTCCTTTCTCTTAGCTGGCCCAACATGGAACAACAGTGGCATCCAGTGGCCACAGAGCCCAAAACAAAATGCAGGAGGAAATGTAAGTGCTAAATGTACCTGGGCATGGGGGCAGCAATGAAAGGGCTAAACTTTGTAGTCTGCTGAGCTAGGAGGCCACATCCTCTTAAAATGGGGAAACCTGTGCTCTGAGGACTAACTGGGAGCCTCCTTTCCTGGAAGGAGCTGGCAGCTGAGCGGGCCAAGGCAGTGGCTGTGGAGGGCAAGCTGAAGGAGCAGCTGCTGGCCCGCGAGCGGGAGATTGTGGCGGTGCAGGCACGGATGCAGGCCAGCTACCAGGACCATGTCAGTGAGACCCAGCAGCTCCAGGGCAAGGTGAGCCCCATGCTCTGCTCTGCACCTGCCTCCTTCCTGTGCCAGGTGGCTGCTGGTGGCAGATGTATGACCTTCTGGGGAAGGCTGAGCTGATGGAGGGGGCGAGAGCCTCAGGGAAGGGTGAGACCCTGCAGTGCTCCTGGACTGTGGTGCCCAAGTTCCCCCCAAACCCCTCTAAGGCCCCCCCCAAACACCCCTTAAACTCCCCCAAATCCCTTCCTGAGCCCCTTCAGTTCCCCCTACACCCCTCTAGGACCCTTTTAATACCCCCCAAGCTCCCCCAATAAACTCCCCAATCCCCTTAAGCCCCCTCCAAACCTTGTTGGAGAAGGGGCACGTTGAAGCACTTGCATGGATGTCACACCCCTGAGGGCTGTCAGCATCAGCAGACACTCCCCTGCACTGCCAGTCCTTCCTGTTCGTCTCCTGGGCTTTGACAGGGGCAGCAGAAGGGCTGGTGGTGGCATTAACCACTGTTGGGCTCCTCTAGATCCGGACCCTGCAGGAGCAGCTGGAGAATGGCCCCAACACGCAGCTGGCTCGCCTGCAGCAGGAGAACTCCATCCTGAGGGATGCCCTCAACCAGGCTACCAGCCAGATGGAAAGCAAGTAAGGCTGGGGGAAGGTGCAGAGCCTGGGACAGACCTTGGCTTGACCACCCCCTTTCCCAAAGGTACTTCTACAGACACCCCAACTAGCTGGAGGTAGAGGAGGCAATGAGAGAGGAAGAGCTTGCTAAATGGCTTTTGGGGATGCACCAGGAGAAACAAGGATGTTCTTCCCAAGTGAAAGGGCAGGGAATCCTTCTCTCCTTTGGGGTCACTTGTGCTGATGCCAGGACCAACAGGCAGTGGAGGGGGAGAGGGGATTAGAATGCACTGGTGTTTTTCCCCCATAGGGGAGCTCATACTCTCAAACTTGAGAAGAAATGCAGCTGGCTCTTTGACGGGAGTGATGCTGCAGAGAACAGACCCCAGCCCAGTGTATGCAGAACAAATAGGAGCTAGGTAGAAGAATTTCACACTTCTCTTTATAGACTGTTTGAAATGATTAACAGCAGACAAGTAACTACAGAGTGGACTCCAGCTGTAATGCTTCCTCTTGTGTCTGGGAACACAGATCCATGTATCCTCTACTTCATAAAAAAGGAATGTCTCCTGTGACTGAAACAGGACTTCTAAAAAATGATTTGTTGGCTCTTTCCACCCCCTCCCTGGAGGACCAGAGTGTCCTAGAAACAGGCAAACAAAGTTCACCATTTCAAGTCCTGTATAAGGCCCACAGGAGGATGTGTTTCCCCCAACCAGCACCAGAGAGGCTTGGCTGGCCTGTGGGCTGAAGCAACCCTGCTTCTGTTGCTGCAGGCAAAATGCTGAGCTGGCCAAGTTGAGGCAGGAGTGCAGCAAGCTGATGAAAGAGCTGTCTGAGAAGTCGGAGGTGCTGCAGCAAGAGGAGCAGCAGAGGAAGAGCTGGGAGATGAAAGCAGCGGCCTCGGAGAAGCGAATTGAGCAGCTGCAGGTCAGGCAGGCACTGGCAAACCCTCTCCCCTTGCAGAGATGGGTGGCTGAATGGCAGGGGATCCATGCACTTTGCCATGGAAGGGCTAGGAGGGAGATGAATGTCCATGGCTGGAAAAGAAGCTGCCTGGCAGGCTTCCTAATTGCTGTCTCCCCCACTAGCTTGTCACATTCTGTGTGCCCCTTGTGTAGCATCACCATCAGAGCCCAGGGAGCAGGATGCCCTGGTTGAAGCCATTCTTCTGCAGGTCCTCTCTCTTTCTCTCAAACTCAGATGGTTTTAAGCTTGTTGCTCTCTCTCCCTGGTATAGGAGATGAAGCTTGTGGCTTTTTTGGTTGCCAGCAGGGAGTGGCTGGGTTTGGGGTTGGGCAGATCATCTGAGCACACAGAGGTGTGTTGCTGTCAGGCAGGCTTTACTCACACAAGAAAGAGCATCTTCTTGGGATATTGACAGTGCTCCTGCTGGGATCCTGCTGGGATGTTCCTAACCTGTGTGCTGGGAGCATTAATCCCGGTGTGGCAGAGTGAGGGATGTCCCTCAGGAATGTGCTGTGGTCTCTGAATTGCTCTGGCCTCCTCAAGAAGGGGCTATTGTGGAGGAGACCTTTATCTGCACGTGCCAAAGTAGTTTTGTAGAGGAGTTCTTAGTGCAAGGGGCCTTCCATATCCTTGCTATTAATTTTTTGTGTGCCTGAGGATGTGGTTCTCCTTTTGGTGGGCTGCATTTGGCTCCTGCTGCTTTTGCAGGTGAGGAGCAAGGAGGGTGATGTGAGCACACAGCTGGTGTGAATGCAGGAGCTGCCTTCCTGGCTCAAAGTAGGAACTCCTAGACATACTTTTGGGAGAACTCCAGGGCTGTCAGCTCGCTGCACACCTTAATGCTAACTAAATAAATCACACTAGCTGGAAGACTCTAAAGTCAGGGATGTGCTTAAGGTGCTGGGGAGAATGTGTTCCACAGTAACACTTGGAGCTCTGAGCTGAGGATTTTGAGTCAAATCCTCCAAAAACAGAGCAGCTCCCCTTTCCTGGTGATGCTGAAAACATCCTTTGGACAAAGACAGGCCTGCTGGTTTACCTTTTCCTGTCCCCACCATGCAAAGCAATTTTTCTCCCTCTGCAAGAGTGCCACTTGTACCTATAAAGCTGCAACTCATCCTCCTCCTCCTTTGCTTTCCCCCTCAAAATGCCTGCCCTGGCCAGGCCTCTTCCTTGCTGCTTTCTATGGTGGAAAATAAAACGTGTTCTCTGGATGAAATGGCACAGAAAATTCCTCCACGTGTGGAAATGGGTGTCTCTGTCCTGCAAAGCCCCATGCCAGCACCTCTCCCTGCTGGGCTGGGGCAGTTTGAACCAGGGCTCTAAGAGATTTTTCAGAATTCTCCAGAGAGGAGGTTGGCCTTGGAATTGGCCCAGGACCAAGACATTTGGGTATTGTCTATTTCTCAGTGTGAGGGCTGGCACGGGATAAAATGTGAGCACAATGCAGGGTGCTTGGTGCACAGGGCGAGCTCGGTGGGAGGATGCCTTTAATCCCCCAAAACACAGCTTAAACATAAGATTGTGTGACTCATGCAGCTTTGCTTCAGACTGGCTGGGGTGTCTGTCAGGGCTCCAGGAAACCTTCTCTTCCTGCCATGCAGGCTTACCAACGGGAGGCAGAGGCAGTGCTGCAGAAGAGGCTGGATGAGGTCAGCGACGAGCTCCGCAAAACCCAGAGCAGCTACAAGAGCCTGTTGGCAGATGCAGAAAAGACCAAAGGGCAGCAGCAGAGCATTGCTGGTGAGGAACTGGCATCAGCATGGGGAGGGCTGTAGGGCAGACTGGAGACTGTGAGAGCTTGGAGGAGCCAGTTGGGGCAGGACAGGTAGGTCCAGGGATGAGTTAGGCTGCATGGTGTTGGTATGAGCAAGACATGGGCTGGTCCGTTGTTCTGTCCCAGGATGTTACTCCAGTGCCTCTCTCCTGTGCAGTCCTGCATCCCTGGCTGCCTTTCTGTGCCTCCTCAAAGTATCCATGGCCAAGGCTTCTTTGGCTAAGATCCTGCATGGACAGAGCGAGGTGGGGAGTCTCCAGGTCTGTTTGCACCTGCCCTACTGTGTTTGCCACCCTTCCCTCCAACAGACCTGCAGGCCAAGCTGCTGAGCTCCGAGGCAGAGGTTAAAAGTAAGCTGCTGGAGTTGGACAGTGTGAAAGGGCAGCTGCAGGATGCCAGCTCGGAGAACACAAAGCTTCGGGAGAGGATCAAGTCCATCGAAGCTCTGCTGGAGGCAGGGCAGATGCGGGAGGCAGAAAAAGACAGAGACCTGCAGGTTGTGTGCTCATTTCATTGGGGTGGGAGGAGGGGAGTGGGTGACACTGCTTACACAGTCCCTGCTTCATCTTTGCTCTGACCTGTATCACGTGCCTGGGGCAGATAATCAAAGTGCTTTCTCTCTTCCAGGCAGCCAATGAAACAGCAATGAAGCAGCTGCAGTCAAGGTGGGTCCAGGTGCACATCTTGAAGTGGCAGCTCCAGCTTGCTGTCCGTATGTCCCAGGCTTCCTCAAATATTGAGCTTCTGGCTGAGGGCTTCCTGCCTTCCAGGCAGGCTTGGGGCTGCCCAGCTGGGAAGTCAAAGTCAATCCTAGCCAACAATGCTGCTTAAAATGTTAATTAGCTCTGGTGCTGCCCCCATATAACAGCCAGTCCATTCTGAAGTAGAACTGAATTGCTGGCAGGCATGTGGAGTCTGACCACTCCTACAGAACAGGAGGTTCTGCTGGTGTTGGTGCTGGGTGGAGGTTGTCTCTGGTCCAAGTCCCTGCTCAAGGCTGGACCTACCAGAGGAAGGTTTTTTTAGATGTTTCCAGGTATGTCCAAAGATGGAGATTCACCACCACTCTGAGTCCCTATTCCAGTGTTTGATAACCTCTTCCCCCACCCCCCAGCACAGAAAGATTTCCTGGCATTTAAGTGGAGTTTCCTATGTCACAAGTCCTGCCTGTTGTTCCAAGTCCATGTGCTGGGCACCTCCAGGCTCTGCATGGGGAGAAGGTTTCTCAGATGCCCCCTTTGCCAGCAAGCATCCAGCATCCCTCTAAAGGAAGGCAGCTGTTGAGTTATCCTGTGACCCTAAGAGACTTGTGTAGTTCTTCTCAAAGACCTGAACCTTGGTTTGCTCAAATTGAGAGTCCCTTCAGGGCAGATGGGGGATCTGAGGGTGTGGAACCTGCAGCTTTCTGCTGTCTAGTTGGCAGCCCTGACTTAGGGTTACTCAAGGTGATGATACTTTGAAAATGCAGAGCTTGGGCTCTCTCAGCCTAATGAGCCATGGATAGGAGCAGTCCCAGCTGTTCAAGCTGGAATTCCTGGCCTTTGCATTGGGTTGCTCCTTCCTCTTTTTGTGTTGTGTACAGCCAGCCAGTTACTTGATTGCTTTTTATTGCTGCTAGGGGGGTAGAAAACCAGATCCCACTCGAGTATTGCCGTGGCTGTGGGTTTTTAGTCTTCCCTCCTGCTGTGTGTAGATCCCAGAGCAGACCAGGATAGGAAGGGCTGTGGTCTCCATCTCGGGAGCTTGCTGCCTGTGAGGGAGGTGACTGCTCAGGCTCACTCCTGCATCCTGCCCTTCCAGACTCCAGGAGAAGACAGACCAGCTCTCAGCCTTGGAAAGGGAGGCCACACAGCTGCGGGAGGCAGTGGAGCAGCAGAAGGTGAAAAACAACGTACGTGAGTGACAGACAGCCCATCATAGTCACCTGGCTGATGGCTCCAGGGTGTGGCCAGAGGCTCTTCCAGCCCCATGGAGGCTTGGAGGCAGTGCCTCATCTGCCAGACAGCAGGAATACCCCTGGCAGGCTGGAGCTGGTGGGCTGCCTGAGGTGACATGTTGACATGTCTGTCCCTTGTTCTCTTGGAAGGTTTAGGACCTGGTAAACCAGAGAGATCCTGGTAGGGCCAAAGTAATCTCTGAGAGGGATCCTTCACACCTTCCTGCTCCTCTGCTCCTTATCCCTCTGCTGCAAGGTGGTGTTGTTTGTGTGGGGGCCACCTGGCATCCCTGCACTTGGCCTGTGTCCCCTGCAGGCATCCTGAGCATATTTCTGGAGCTCCTGCCCCATTCAGGGCACTGCCAGAGCAATGGGGTGTGTGGAGCCACTGGAATGACTGTGGAGAAAGGAGTGCTGGTGGGCATGGGGTGGAAGACTCCTGACCAAACCCAGGTCCCTAAGCAGAGGCTTTGAAATCCCCTGCAGTGCCAGCAAGTAGCTTTGTGGCCCTTGGCATGGCGTGTGGCTTATTGCCCTCTCTGTGTGGTCTCCACAGGACCTTCGGGAAAAGAACTGGAAGGCAATGGAAGCGCTGACCACGGTGGAGAAAGCGTGTGAGGACAAACTGCTTGCTGCTACAAAAGCAAAGGTGAGCCTGTCATTTTCCTGATGGTGGAAGGGAAACATTCAACTTCCTCAAGCCACCAGAGAGGCCTGCTCTGGGTTGTCTGCCTGCTTAGGAACAGTGCTGGCCCAACTCTTCTACAAGCTTCTCCAAAATTTTTCTTGAGGGCAGTGCATCCCTGCCATGGTCATGGTTGGGGAACCAGGGAGATGGTTGAACTGGAAGTGATGTTTTTGTGGTTCCCAGCATCAGCAGTTTTCTGTGTTGGCTGGTTTCCCCAGCCCTGTAGGCACAGAAAAGCAGGACCAGTGTTGTCAGCCTGGCCAGCAAGTGCCCAAGACCTCCATCCATTGCAGTTTGTCCCTATTTCAGGAAGAGCTGGCCCAACAGCTGGACTCACTCCAGTCACAAACCAGGAAGACGCTGCTCTCCATCCTCCCAGGAGTAACCATGTCCTCACAGCAGGTGGGACAGGCTTCATCAGCCCCCCCAGAGCTTCCTCCACATGGGAGGGAGAGGTGTCTAAGCATCCTCCTTCTTCCTTGTTCTCTTTTTTCCCAACTCAGGATTATGACACGTGGCTACAGGAGTTTAAGGAGAAGGCTGTGGGTGTGCTAAAGCAGCAGATGATCACAACAGAGCCACCAGTAAGTGAAGGCTGGAAAGTGAAGGGGCGAGGATGTGCTGGAGGGTCACATGTTTCTTCTCATCTCTCTCTCCTTCCCTCCCCTCTCCCTTTAGGATTCAGCTCTTAAATTAAAAGAGGCAGAGGAAGCGCAAAGCACTTTACAAGCAGAATGTGAGCAGTACAGAACGATCCTCGCAGAGACAGTAAGTTCCTGCTTTGTTCACTGTCTTGGCTGCCCACTGGAAATCCCTCTGGAGAGGTCTCCTATCAGCCCAGGCTGTTCATGGGCTCAGGGTGGGGCATCCTTTGGTGTGTTGCCCTATATTGAGTATTTGTCAGTGAGGCAGAGGAACAGGATAAAGGTGAGTTTCTAGAGCTCTTCAGCCTAACTGTGTTGGAAATCTTGCTGGTAGTGATGGGATGAGGCACAGCAAGGGCTCTCAGAGTAGGGATTAGGAACCCCCAGCCCCACCTGATTTTGTCAGCTGTTGTTTGGCCCAAATCCTTGGAGAGGCTTTAAGTATGCCAAGGCTTCCAGCCCTTACACTGCTCAGCCTGGTGGGGGCTGGAGGAGGTTTGGGCTCAGCTGAGGCTTTGCCCCCAGGAAGGGATGCTGCGAAACCTGCAGAAGAGCGTGGAGGAGGAGGAGCAGGTGTGGAAGGCAAAGCTCACAGTGTCTGAAGAGGAGCTCCAAAAGGTGCGTGTTGATGACACACCTGGATTTGGTGGGATTTCCAGAGAAGGGGATCTGTTGGCTATAAATAGTTTGGTAGCCCTCAGTGTTCCTGCCAGCTGTGAACACCAAGACACAGGAACTTTCTTTTCTCCCCATATTTACCCCTTCTGTCACCAAGCCAGCTGACAAAAAGCCCACCTCATGTAGAATCTTAACTCTTGAATGCAGAACTGAGATTGAGCTATTTTCCATGGTCTGGCTTCTCCCCATCCATCATATTGGGTTTTGGGGTTAACTGGGACTGCAGGGAGGTGGGGGAAGCTCTTGTACAAGAGATGTTTGATTTCTCAGCCCACTGCTGGCTCCTGCAGCGCCAGCACTGTTGAGGGCTGGTGTAGGATTGCACACGGTGACGTGGCCAATGATGGTGTTTCTGATGGGAAGAACATCTGGTGCCTAGGGCAGCTCCCAGAGCAATCCTGCCTCTGGGTGGAGAGGAGGTGAACTCCTTTCCAAAATCTTCAGATTCTGTAGAGTTCTCTTCAAAAACCAGCTTGGCTTTAAGTGCTTTTTCTGGTAGCTTGGCCTCTCTTAATAATGAAGTCCATGCCACCTCATAGGAAAATTGCTGCTTCCAAACCAAAAAGTGCTTTCAGCAGGAAGCTTGTGCTGAGTCTGGTGCTGGTTTCTCATGTGTTGAAACCTGACTGCAGCCACCTGAAACACTGCAGGCAAGAACTGTTGCCTTGCTCCACCATTTATGGCCTGTGTGTGTTAGACTTGTTCTCCCTGGGAAGGAGAGCTCCTCTCTGAGTACAGGATGAAGTGGGAAAGGTGGGAGTCAAACAGCAGCCAGTTTTTGACTGAGGCAAAGATACTGAGTGTCCTCTGATCCTTTTTGCTTCAGTCACACCTGCAGCTGAAGTCCCTGGAAGGCATGGTGGAGAAGTTGAAAGCAGATCTGCAAAGCACAGATCAGGTGAGGTGTTTGGGGAAGGGAGGTCCCTGCACAGAGAGGCACATGCTGTGCTTGGGTTGGCCCCATCTCCTGACTTGGCTTGGGGAAGGCAAACCATAGGATATTTGGGATGTGTTGGGCTTCAATCAACCCACCCCCTCCTATTTTCCTCTCTTTTAATGCAGCTAAAGGAATACACCTCTCTTCTGGAAACACAACTGGAAAATCACTTGGAGACAGCCAGCTCTGAGCGCCAGAACTACACAAAAGAAGTTGGAGCTGTAAGTGTGGAGGCTGCTGCCTTCTTCACCTTCTTCTAACCCTGCCTGCCTGCCCATGCAGGTTTTGAGGAGTGCTCTGGGCATCTGGGAAGTGCCCCAGGGATCCACAACTTTGCAAAGAAGGAAAATGCAGATGGAGATGGTTGCTCCAGTCTGGGTTTCAGACTCCTAAAGCCAAGAGTCATGGACAAGGTGATGGGTCAGGGAGATCTCTGTGGAGGTGCTGTCTGCTGCTCCTGGGTGGCCCATGGTTTCTGTGGCTCAGGTGAGACAGACCTGTCCCATGGCTGTCTCTGCTTGAGCAGGCATCAGCAGGCAGGTCAGCATGTGATAACACCATGACCTCTTTGGAAGGATGTTGCATCATAAAAAAACTTCATTGGGCCAAAGAGTACAGAAACCAAGTGCATAAAAGGAGTTGGTTTTTTTTCCCTTCTTTTCCTCCTTGGCAGTTGAGGCAGCTCTTGTCAGAATCCCAGGAGCAGCTGGAGGCAGCAAAGACTGAAACGCAGAAGCAAAGCAAGGAGCTGGCCCTGGTAAGGTGGCACACTGGGAGATGCTCTGCTGGGTCCTTGGCAAAGCAGCTGTGGGGCCAGCACCCTTCCCTGAGGCTGAGGGAGGTCAGGAGGGCACAGCCATTGCATGGCAAACCTGATGCTGCTGGGGACCAGACCTTCAGAGGCGATTACTGGGACCCAGGAGGAGATTTCTGTTCGCCTGTCTTTCTTCCTGTGATGGGGGTGGGAAGGAAGGAAGAGCAGCAAGGCTTGCTCAACCTGGTGTGTAGCAGAAAAACCCAGCTGCCCCACCACTGGACACTTGTCACCTCAGCACCACCCTGGGGCAGGGGTTTGTGTGTCCATCCATCCATCCATGAGCAGGATGAGGTAGAAGCATTTGCTCTGCACCCCTGGGACCTGTTAAGCCTCCAGCTGCCCAGGTTAGATACCACTGTCCTGCTCTGGCAGAAACTGAGGTGGTTTTCCAAGCATTCCAGCTCGTGTGCAAGCCAAAAAGCTGGCAGGCTCTATTTGTAGGCCCCTGTAGGTCATGTGAAGGCTGTGGCACAGGAATATGTCACTGAGCCAGGATTGCTGCTCATCCCTCAGCTCAGGCAGCAGCTGAGTGAGGCAGAGAGCCATGTACAGGAGGGAGAAGTAGTGGGGTTACAAGCTGAGCCAAGTGAGCCTGCACCCCTCAAGGTTAGGGTGGTGAGACCACTCCTGGGGAGGCTCTGACCTGTGACCACGTCCCATGTCTGTGTCACCATCTCTCACCACATGGAGAACTGCACATGACTCTGCTCAGGGCTGTCACAGCAGTGTTGTGTCCCATCTTGTGTTGGGGGGAGCCAGCACAGCATCCCCCCATTAACCATGTATCCTGTTCCCATAGGGAACATGGCAGTCAGCTTTGGCCAGGCTGTTCCCCTTGGGAGCCCTCTGTCCTGGATCAGGCTGGCAAGCTTTGGGAGATGCAGGCAGGACATGCTGTGAGCCCTTGGGCCAGCACTGCCATGTGACAGTTCCCTGTGGGGTTCAGTCTCCTTAGAGGAAGGGGACAACACCCTGACAAAGCTGTGCTGGTATCCCTTCCCAGCCAGGGAGAATTAGGATTACAGAGGCTTCATAAATCTTGCTGGAGCTGGGCTGAGGGCATTAGCAGCAGCTGTTCCCTTCCAGGCTGACACCTCTCACCAGTGGCAGTGGTCTTTCTCCTTTAATCCTGTTAACTGTGGAGCCTTCTCCCAGTCATGGGATCATGCCAGGCACATCTTTCTCTACGGTATGCCTCTCATCCCACATCCCAGCTGGAGCTGCCTGAGGAGCAAGCAAAATTGGGCAGTGCTGAGCCAGGCCCCAGGCTCACCATCAGCAATCTCCCAGCAGAGAGGGGATGCTGCTACCTATTGCCCGTTGGTGCCATGGGGAAAGCTTCTGTTTCTATTTCTCCTGTCCAGCCCAGCCCTTTTGATGATGTCCCTGCTAGCTTATTTCTTGAGTCTTACTAAAATTTCATTTCTGGGTGTTTTCCCCTGTTCTCAACACAGTTGAAAACCCAGCTGGAGCAGAACGAAACGCTGGCAGAGAAGGAGCAAATGCTGCGGCAAAAGCTGGCACGGGAGCTGGAGGAGGTGGGTGTGGCTGAGGAGGATAGCAGAGTTTGCAAAGCCTTCCTGGATTCTTGGCTGCTAATGAAGCCCAGGAATCAATTTGAATTAATCTGAAGCCTTTTCCCCATCACTGTCCACACCTCAGACATCACTGTGAGACGTTCCCTCCCACATCTGAAGGACCTTTTTCTGCAGCTGTGCTAAAGCCATGGGGCATCACTGGCCTCTCAAACTCAGCTCTCCCAGTCCCCCCATGTCTTGTGCCAGCTTTTTCCTTTAAAGAGTTATGGCCCTTAGCTGGATTTCCTGCTGCTCCAAGTGAGAAATGCTGTCTCCCTGGTGAATGCTGGCTCAGCACAAGCAGTGTGTCTGTCCCACCCAGCTCTTCAGTGGGCACTCAGGGATGGCTGGAGCAGGATGTGTGGGAGATGTTGGCTTCTGTGCTCACTGTGTCCCTTTCCAGGCCCAGAGCTTAGCACGCAGCTTGCAAGCAGAGCTGGAAAAACTGAGACTGGCTGAACATGCAGCAGCTTCAGACCAGGAGGAGGCCCAGCATCTCAAGGTGAGTTGGCTGTGCCATGACAGCAAAAGTCACGTCCAAGCAAAGATTTATCATATCTGAGGATTGGGGAGCGAGACCCATGGTTACCCTGCAGGAGAGGGCTGAGAGCTTTACTGTGGCTAAAGGACAGCAAGGGCCACAGCCACTGCATCCCTGCAGGCTGAGGTCAGTGTGATATCCTGAGCAAACACTCACAGGCTGGGCTTCTCACACACTGGGAAACCATCCAGTCCTAGCCCATAGCATCTCCAGGGAGCCAGAGAGAGCTTTGGGAGCTGCTTGTTCTCCCTGTTGAGGTGGGAACTGGGTGTTCCCCTGGCCTGTGGTCATTGAGACAGCTTGATGCAGATCCAAGGTAGCCTGAGGTGTTTTGAAGGATTGGCTCAGGCAGGTGCCTTCTTTTAACTGCCATGTAGGAAAGACTTGAAAAAGAAAAAAAATTAACAAAGGACCTGGGCTAGGCAGCAACCAAACTACAGGAGCTACTGAAGGTTCCCCAGGACGAACTGGCCAAAGAGATGGTGAAGAAGTTGAAAGAACAGCCTCAGGAAATGGTACTGATGGTGGCCATGTCCCTCCCTTTGATGCTGGTGGAGGCGCTGGGGCAGTGTGCAGCAGGCAGGGCTTTCATAGTGGAGGCAAGGTGGTCCTTGCTGCCAGAAACCATTTGGGTGGCTTTTGAGAAAACCTAAGACTACATGAGATGGTGGTCAAGGTCCTCCCAGCCCCACAGGCAGGACCTGGCCCATCTGTGAAATTCTTTGAGCTGCCATGAGAATAAGGGTGAGGCCTGGCTGAGTAACCTACTTTTTTTTCATTTTCCAGGGGAAAGAGGACAGTTCAAAGGAAGGGACTTCAGTTTGATGAGTCTTCACCCTGGACCTTACATTTAACTTACCAAAATGCCTTACACATTCCTAAAAATAAAAATTTATGCTAAATTTACTGTAGATAAAAGATACAAGCCATTAGTGACCCAAAACATAGTTTTGAAACTTAAAACATTTAAAAAAAAAAAAAAAACAACCAAAAAATCAACCAGTAAACACTGCAGTTTGTAAGAAAATCTTCATACGGTTTTGTACAACTCTTCGTTTCCTGGGAAGCTGCTGTGGCCACATCGGGCACGTGCTGGGGCTTCACCCTCCTGTTCCAGCAGAACCCACCAATGTGTGAAAAGGGAAGACTGTGTTTCTACATCAACCAGTGCAATTATAATTATATATTTTTTTCCTTTTTTTCTTTTATTTTCTTTTATTTTTTTTTTGAGTGAAAGGAGTGTGAAAGTAAGACCCACCATGGAAGAATGCCCTCTTGGATAGGTGGCTCTTGGCACGTGTATTTCTGGGTGTTGATGCAATTAAAATGATGTAGTGAAGAGAGCTTATCCTTGCTTTATTTTTCTTGGAGGTTTTTGTTGGGTTTTTAAAGTTTGCAAGCCTGGTAGGGCTTTGGGATCGCTGGAGAAGGATTCTGCTTTGGCCAGGAGCACATTCTTTATTCCCCCTTTGCTGTCACAGAAATCATGCCCTGGTTTTGATCCACGGCAAGCAACAGAGAGACAAAATTCCTCCCCACTGTGTTTTCCCAGTGCTGGCCCAGGGCCTGGCCTCCCTGTGTGGGGTTTGGCAGAGAGACTGACACTTTTGTCATGGCAGTAGGGGCAGGGTGGGGACAGGGACCATTCCTCCTGCTTTAAACCTTGGTGCTCCCCTGTAATCTGTCCTTGTGGGTGCTGTGTGGTGATGGTTGCCTCTCTTTACTGTCAGGCTCTCCAGCCCTCTGCTCTCCCTTGCTGCTTTACTTTTTTTTCTTCCTTTTTTTTTTTTTTTTTATTGTTCTTTCATTGTTCTTGTTTTCTTTTCATTTCTTTTTTATTTTCAAGCTGGTTTCTGAGGAAATGGCAGAGGCCACGTGACAGCTTGGTGCCTGTCTCCCCACAATAAAGCTGCTGAGCCCAGTGCTAGTATCAGCAGGTTTTGACAGAGGGGAGGAAAAGGCCCCTCAGTCCGTCCAGTGTGTGCAAAGAACCAAGGCCAGGAAGGAGGATGAGGGGCAGGCCTGCTTCCATTTTGTTCCTGGGGAAGGCCAGTGCATGACCAACACCAGAGACTCCACAGGACTGGGACATCCTGTCCTCCCTCAGCACTGTGGCTTTTGGGGCCAGGATGAAGGGTGGGGGAGAACTGTGTATGACTCAGCTGGGACCAGGTAAGAAAAAGGGCCAAGGAAATGTGGAGCTGCCCCAGCATTGTGTGTCTCTCCACTCCCTGTCCCAGCCCAGGTGGCAGATGGGGCTGCTCTCCCCATCCCAGAGGGACAAACTCCTGAAGCAGACCTTTGCCCAACAGCCAGGATTAGCCTGTGGTTTATCTTCCTGGACTTTGTGGCACATGTGGAGGAACACATGAATCAAGGGCCACTGGTGCCCTCAGCCTGTCAGCACTACCCCTTGCCCCAGCCCAGCATGCCTGACCTGTTGGACTGAAGCTCTCCCAAGGTGAGGGAATGCCTGCATTGTATCAGGATTGCACAGAACCCCCACCCCACCCACGGGCTGGAGGGAGCTGTCAGGCTTGGCAGGGTGGCTCTGCCCACGGGGAGGAAGGGCCCCGCCGCCGCAGGTGCCGGGAAGTGATGCAGTTCCTTTGGTTTTGCAGTTTTTTGCTTTTGCAACAATTCTTTCCTTTATTGTGAACTCCTGTGCACAGAGAGCAGATAGCCAGGCCTGCCCACAGAAGCAGTAACAGACCCCAAACAGCCAGTGCAGGAAGGGCAGTCAGTGATCCAAATGCACCACAGAGCAGGTTGGCCCCAGGGGAGCTCCAAAGGCTGCCCCAGAGCAGGTGCAATGTCCCCAGCCCCAGGGCACATGATGCCCTTCTGGCACCACAACACCAAGCTGGCTGTTTTAGGAAGAAAGAGAAGGGCTGTCCTTGTGAAGCAAAGCTGAAATGAAGTAACTCATTTTGGGGAAAATAAATTTAGTGGATTTTTTTACACCTGGAATGGTACTGTTGCCATATTTTAATCCCCCTGGGGCCTTGATGGAAAGGGAAGGACATCCTGAGGGGCCAGGACAAAGACACACCTTGCCTAAGGGCACATGCGGCTGAGGCCAGCCCCTGCTCTTCCACAGCTTGGTGGCATTTTGCCACATGCTCACCCAGCATTAGAGAGCCACCCAGGCTTGGTGCTTGTCAGCCCACGGCTCATAGCAGCCCCAGCACTGCAGGCAGGTACCTTTATTCATAAAGATCAACAAGTTGCTCAGCTGGAGAGACTTGGAATAAGAACACTGGATGCTTCTCCTGATTCAGCCATGCCTGGAATTATCTTTCAGCCTGGGTACCTAGGCTTATCATGGCACAATTGAAGACATTCAATTTAACCTTTGGTGCCTACTGTTCACATTTAGGCCTGAATTATCAGTCTCCATTTGCTGTTCTCATCTTCTCACAGGCTGAATGGACAAAAATGGCTTTTGGGAAACCACTGCCTACATGTGGACTTCAAAATGTCTGCAGTACCTGGGCAAATCCTGATGAGCTTGTGTGACTGAGCTGCTTCCCTCACCTGAACTCTTTCACCTTTTTCTTCATGTAACTCGTTAGGAAGTGACTTCTCACCAGAAACCAGCCAAGTTATAAGAAGCAATCGCCATGTTGTCTCTCCTTGCTTGCCTTCTGCCTTTTTAGAAGGTCTGGATGATTTGGGAGAAAACTTAAAAAAACAGTCACAAGAGTTTCAACCCCTCAAAAAGGAGGACAAACAACCCTGAGAGAGGAAGCAAACCCCACAGCACCACAGCTCTGAGGATTAAGAGTTACTGTTAGTTCTGGAGCACAAAGATCGATCCCAAAAGCAGCAGGACTCACCAGGCAGCTGAAGCTATGGCACCACACCCAGCCAAGGCCCAAAGTGTCACCTCTTATCACTCAGTTCTGGAACTAGGCACTTTGAACCCAAGTCCCTGATCCAATGGCTTTCACATTGTGGGAAATGCTCTTCTGCCTTACAGGTTTGACATCCTTCCCCTTTTGTAGTGTCTCCTGCTCCATTTTGTGACCAATGAAGGAAATCTCAGGGAGAAGTGACAACAGCATCACCTGGGCTCGACAGAAGATGCCTGCAGCTGGAGGCACCAGCTATCAGCTGGATCTTGGCTAGGAGTTGCCTGTTTGTCAGGCAGCACCACTCCCAGCGTGTCACACTGGTTTCCTTATCTCCCCCCCGGACTTTGGACAGAGATCAGTACTGCAAACACCTGGGTGAGGAGCTGTTTATGAGGATCATTACACACTTGGGCAAGCCCCTAGTTGAATGAAAGGCAGGCTAGAAGCCCCAGCAGAAGCCAGGCCAGTTTGCTTTTGCTCAGAATCAGGAAGCTGCACTCCAATGGTTCCCTTTGCATCAGAAAACCTTGTGCTCCCAACCCTGTGACCCGCATGGGTGCCAAGTCAGAGCAATCAGTCCATGCCTGTCTTTAATGAAGGGTTTTAACCACAGAGCCTGGCCAGAGAGGGCACATTCTGAGTTAGGTAATGGCCTATTATCCATTACCACTGGTCACCAGACACAGCAGCACAGTGCTGGCACTGCTCTTCTAGGAGCTGAGGGGACACTGCAGCTTTCTGTCCCTGCACAGCTGGGAACAGCTCAGGAAGGAAGGGCCACCCTGTGACTGCCTGGGCTCCCTCAGTCCTCACAGGGTAGGCAGTACAGAACAACCAACACACAGCTGGGCTCTTGCTGCTCAGACTGCAAACAGGGAGATGGCTCCCAAGATAGCCCCCAGCCAGTGGGAATTTGGGGCCAAAGCCTCAAAGGCAGAGAGAGGTGCTGTCTGGGAGCTGGGGCCTGCAGCATGCAGGGGGATGCAGAGCCAAAGAGGGCAGCACACTGCAGAGACAAACCTGCTTTCCCCCCAGATCCCTCCAGCTTCACCAGCTCCTCCTTCCAGCCTGTTTCCCCCTACTCCTGCTCCCGAGAACAGAGCAGGGCAGTCACTGCAGAAGGCACAGCAGCTCCCTCAGTGTTTACCCAGATCCAGCAGTGCCAGCCCCACTGCAGGAGGGCTGATCCCGAGGCTGGAGAGAATCACTCACTGACCCAGGGGAGGGAAAGCCCATTTATTTAGGCTGTTCAAATTTGGCACACACAGAACATATCACAGCACTGGAGGCTAAGGGTTTTGTTGTTTTTTTTTTTTTTCTTTTTCTCTACAGACATACAAGAAAACTCTATGCAACTCCCATGTACACATTACACAAAGGAAACAGCTTTAATCAACCACTGATGAAACATGGAAGCTTTTAAGATCTCTGTAGCTGGCACAGGAATGTTCTCTACCCCCCATACAAAAGGCATTTCAGGTCAAACTTTCTAGTAGGTGATATTTCCATGCATTTCTACAGAATTAAAGAAGCTAACAGACAAAAAGCCCAGATCAAGCCGTATTAGTCAGGCTGATTGGTTCTACTAAGTTAAATCAATAGTAATTATGGACAAATGGACCAAGAGACCAAAGACTGGGGCTGAAAATGCCATTTTTTCAATTGTGGTTCCTTTTCATTTTACTGCCCATAACTGGAGAGCTCTGATATAAGAATCTGCGTTTATAAGAGCCTCAGAAGCAACTGATCCATTAGTAAGTATATATTAGAGAAAGGTAGGTCTAAATTAAACTATGTCAACAGAAAAAGCAATTTCTATAGAATTACTCAGGAGGAAAGAGATCTCAAGACACTTCATAACAAGAAAATTGAACCTACAGAACAAGTGAACCTTTAAATATTATTACTGCACCGTGAGTTTACAGGAGAGCGGATTAGGACTATTTCTCCAGAAAAAGTGTGTCTGTTTTATGTCTAGCTTCATAATTAGGCTTTTTTAATACAGCTCTGCAACTGCAAGCACTAAGAATTTAACCCAGTTTTGGGATAACAGGTTGCTTTAGCTGAAGTTAAACTACAGGTTTTAAGTTTTGTCTTAAATGGTTACAGGGGTAAGTTTTTGAATTTCGCTTGTTAGCATTTAGAAAAGCAAGAACAGGAACCAGATTGTTCTCACCTTTCATGATACACTTTCATGATACACTGCTCAAATTTTTGGAGACCTTTAGTGTTAATCCATTGGGGATAGTACTGGGCTGGACAATCAATGCAAATATTAATACACCAAGATAAATCCTTAATTTCATTTATTTAGGGTCATTTGTACATACAAGCTACATCTCCAAAATCTACTTTATTCTACAAGACAGCTTCCCTACTGTTAGTGAAACCCTTGCCTAGAATGTTTGCTTTATATAACTGATCTATTAAAACATGGAATGCTTGTAGAGTTGTGGCACTGTATGACATCTACACAGGACTTCCTTCAAAAGCTACGACTAGGGAGCCTCCTAGCTTCTCAGCAATGCAAGCTCGGTTCAGGTCCTCTGGCCCATTTGCTTGGCATTCATGCTTTATGCCTAAAAAAAGAGGCAAAACACTCAATAATGCAGTACTTCAACATGCTGGTAAGCAATCAAAGAAACATACCTGGTAGTAATATTAGAAGCAATCCAGTCACTCAAGCAGACAAGTCCTGCCTCATCTTAGGGAATTTGACGGTTTTTCCCTAACACATCCCAGGAGACATCTGGCTGCACACCAAATGTCATTGAAGTGACATGTAGGGAGAAATCTGTCACTAGCTCAGTGCTCAGACTGTTGGCCTTTCATGGCAGGCTTTTAGACTGGATCCCTCATTTCTTGTGCTGCCCTGGATACAGCAGGGGAGGGAGCTCCAGGCAAGCACACAGAGAGGGATCACTCAGCTCCTGCTGGCTCTGCAGAGGTGGCTGAAAGCATCACACTGTGAACCTGAGAGGCAGAGAGTGAGAGCTGGGCTATGCAGTCAACAGCGCTTTCTTTTCCTTTTTAGGGCTGGAGAGCCCAACCCATGTCTGCCTTATATGGTGAAAAGCAGAATTTCCTCATGATTTCTTTTGCTCAACTTCCACATGTGCAGCACACAACATTCGCCTCCCATGGCAGTTCCAGTCCCTGGCAAGCCACCCTGTGAAGGCTGGCACTGCTGCACAATGATCCTGTCAGACTTGCACACTGCAAGCCTTCAGCCCAGGGCAGCCTGAGTGGAAGAGTGCTACCTGGCTATCAGCCAGACAGACTTATTACAGCATAGTAAGTTTATGAGACTGCACTTCAACAGACACAGGTATGAAAGTGCTCTGCCACTGAGGCAGCTCTGCACAGAATCCAGCACTGTGTTATGAATCGAATAGCTTCTAGCCTGTATGCTGCAGATGGGCTGCTCCATATGGTCCATCACACACTGCAGTCCTAAGCACTGTTCTAGTGCCTCCATAATTTTGTCACATAATGTAAATTTGAGCCAGAGCTCACTTTTAGCTCTGTTATACGACACTTCTCACTGTTATCTCAAAAAAACAACAAAAAAGGCCCTAAATCCTAAACTAATTAAGCCTTGCTGTGTATTCAAAGGACACAGCAGTTAGGACTTTTTATTGTATTACATACCTTGAAACTTCTTTTTGATTGCATCCTTGGAGCTCGCATAGATCATCTTACTTTTGAGAGGTGCTTGTTCTGGTGCCCTAGTGGGAGACACCACAAAGAGTGAAATTATGACACTGATTATCCACAGCCCAGACAGAAGCAGTATCCTACCCACCATGGACAAGCAAAATATCTCATGCCTCCAGAATACAGGCATTAGGCTGCCCAGCTCACTTTAAGCCTGCCATTTTCCCAGCCTGGGCAATACAAACACTCAGAGACCTCACCCACAGAGCCTGGGCTGTATGTTAGGAATGAGAGAGCTGGGAAGGTGGCTTACCACAAGAAAAACATCAGCTCTTCTTTTTTGGATTCCTTGGTCTCAAAGCTTGCATCATACAAGGCATAGCGGCAATCCTTCTCCGGAAGCATCTGCACAAAGTGCTTGAAAGGGTCGGTGACTGTCACTCCAACATCTCCCACCAGAATCTCTTTGCCTTCCTCCACAATAATGCACTTTTTGTCTGGACTGAGGCAGAAGATGACAGCCTTCTTCCTCTTCTTGATTTCCTCCGGCGTGGAGCACTTCCGCACTTTCATGTCGTAGAAGATACGGCACACCTCATCGGCCACTTGTACTCCGGAGGCCTGCAAAGACACAGCAAACATCCTCAGGCCTGCCACCCCTCATTTTCCCAACTACATTATGGCACTGCCTTAAACACAAGGCTAAAAGACAATGGACTCCTGCAATAGTCACTTGTGGCATGTAAGTCTCGTCAGAAAAGGCTGCAGACCCTCTTTTCCAAAGCCAAGTAAAGAATCTGGAGTGTCACTGCAGCCCACAGCCGCCTTCCAAACCAAAAACCATTCCAAAGAAGGCACAGTCCCACTTACACATTGTTTTGGGGGAGTTTTACAGGCATACCAACCCCTTGTTCTCTGAGATTCAGTTGTGGCAGATCCTCTGGCATTACAGCAGCTTTATTTTCTCCCTGTTTCAGCCTGGCTGGACAAGCCCACAAGGATCTTCTGTTCAAAGTTTCCTAGCCATTTCCAGCATGCTTTAGGAAAAGAAGTAAAACTGGCCAAATTCCATACCTGTCACATGGACTTAGGGATCAAGGGAAATATAGTGGGGTACTGGAATTGCAGTGGTCGTTTTTAGCTGAACAAACCAACTTTGGGAAGTTGCTCTGAAATCAGTATTTCAAACAGAGAACTTGCAAGTCTTAACAGTTAAAGTCTCTACTTCTCATCATCTATTCTACCTGAACCTGCTTTTAAAGCAACCTCGACCCTTCCCACCATGTCTCCCCCATCTTGGAGTCAGCTGGAAAATTGTAGTGAGTGGTAATGTATTCCCCTGTGTAACATGGAACAAGAGGTGCACTTACAGCATTATCAATCTGACATTAAAGGCAGCTGCACAGAATAAAGAGGACAGGTTCTAGCAAGAATGACAAAAGGCTGAACTGCATTTTCAGTCTGATGCTTTTCTGGGAATGAGACATAAAAAAAAGTGGGAAGTAGAAGCATTTACATCTGAGTTTTGTTCTCAGACTGCACCAAGTTGGAGAGCTTAAAAGCAGCTGTGCAAGAGTGAGTACTGCAAATGTGGAAAGCCAGCAGGCACTGCTGGAAGGACATCATGGCCAGAGCAGTAAAGACCAAACTGAAGCCTGTCCAGTACTGAACACCTCTATCTGTTCAAAATGCTACATACAGTATAAAGAACGAGATACCTTTAGAATTCTGCTTCCTCCCTCACTGTTTTTCTGTCTTCCAAATTCAAATGCCATGACACATATCAATCTATCAGAAGGAAAACTGTCTTCCTCCCTCTGTGTAAACTGTGACACGTCACTGCTATGAGCAGTCAGCAGTACCAACAGTCGGGTACAGCAGCAGGTGAGATACACAACTGAAAAAGGTTAAAGGTTGTTCTTAATCTTTTTTTAACTTATTTTCAGCCCCAAAATGGGAGCTCAAGAGATTTCTTCTGCATTTTGAATAAACAGCAACTGCAAAACCAGGGGACAGAGATGCAGGGGAACTGCTCAGTGCTCAGGCTGTCCTCGAGGTTTGTTATGGACAGGATACCTACTTTAATGTGTGGGGTTTTTTAAAGCCTTGACCAGTGCCTACCATGGAGGACCTCAGTTGAGCCCAGATTCTCCTTTCTACCAACATCTCTCATCCTGTAACTCTGGGTGGCTAGCATAGCACTGCTAACCCAGTGAGGAGAGGTGGCACAGCTGAAAGAATCTATTACCATGGAGTTTGGTATCTAAAGCTCCTAAGTGCTGGTCGTGGAAAATCAGGGCAATCTCATACATCAGTAATCTGAGACAGCTTTTCTTCAGTGCTTTTTCAGGCTTTACCTAAATACAGGAGGACCTCTCTCAAAATTAACAATGCATAGTCAATTTGTAAGTGGTAATCTATGCAGAATTGCTTGCACTTACTTTGGGACAGGAGAAGAGCAATTCAGTCACAGTGCCTCAGCTGTGTGGCAGGCAGCCATCCTTCTGAATAACACCAATAAGGTAAGGAAAGTACATGGAGAAAGTGTGTTTCAGGATAAATTCAAGCAACAGTGCAAACATGGACTCAAGTGACTCACTGCTGTGTCACCTCCTCCATATAGAGACAGTGCACTTTGTCAGAGTGTGACTGAGAGCTAAGGAGGAATAAAGGTCTTTCTCCTCCTGTCCCTCTGTTTGGTGTGGGCAAGAACCTCTTTGGGAAGACTCTAAATAACACAAAGCTAACCTAATAAAGCAAGCAGTGCAGCAACTACAGCTATTTTGTCATTCACTAAGGACAAATCCACAGGGAATTCAAGAGAACTCTTTTCCTCCCCGAGGTTTATTTTCTAACCAATGGTACTTCAGTAGCTAGCAACGGGTGACAAGACTCAGGTTTTAGTTACAAACCCTCTCAAGATTCTTACAAAATGCACAGAAAGTCTGAACTAGCATGGAAATGATGCTATTTATCATGGAAAAGCAGTTCATGTCACCTATCTCTACCTTTGTCAATTCTTGAGCTTTGCTCAAACACTACAACAAATAATTCCCTTGCACCAAGTCATGTTAACTTGGAAAGCAGAGGTTAATGCCCAACTTAAGAGCCAGAAGCAGCAGCAACAGACCTGCAGGTTGATGCAAACTGTGCAGTCATGTGCATTTGCTTGTGCTACTACACAGCCAGAAACATGTCTCCAGATCAGGAGACAAGCTGTTTCTTTAAAAAGAATATAAGCACTACTGGCAAGTCAGTTTAGATTCCAAAAATGTTAAAAGTACTTAGTCTGGAAACTCAAAATTCACTGTAAAACTTCAGCTGGTAACTGGGACTGACCAAAAGCTGAAGGGACAATAGTGACAACTGGATTTTTTGGCTTTCCAAAGCAAAAGACTGTTAGTAGCCAGTGCTACTCCTTTTCACAGTTGCTGTACAAGCCCTGGATTCATCACGCAAGCTGACATTAGCAGCCATTGTGTTGCCAGGAACAATGCAGATTTGTTCCATCTGAGAACACCCTATAGCTGTGTTACAGTATGGGCTGAGACAAGACAGTGCAACAAACCAACTCCCTCTGAAAAGAGGATCTACTGTCATAACTGTAGGGCTCCCTCCTCAACTCTGGGCCTGTACCAGCCACAAATGCCTTCACAAACATACTTAAAAAGGAAAAAAACTCAAACACCAGGCAGCTTTTGTTTTAAGACAGTTGCAACCACTCTGTGTAGAACAGCAACAGGATGACTGCTAAGAGCACTGGAACAAGGAGAAATTCCAGACTCTAAATACATGTCCTCAAGCGACATTTTAACCTCATCTCTGCTGCCTTGTCCAGAAGAAGAGCTGGTGAGAAGCCTCCACCCTCCCAGTAATGACAGAGTAAACACTTGTTAGTCTGGATTTTTCCCTCTTTGGCCAGATATAGCTCTGCTCAGAGGATTCAATACAGCACATTGGTTATTATTTTATGCATTGTGGCTTGAACGATGTAGAGCTCCAGCAGCCAGCCTGGTCCTGTTCCTTTTCCAGGATGGAAGCAGTCATCCAGCTCTGGACTGGCACATGGGGGGTTGCTTCAGTGAGCAGCACATACTGCAGGCACTTGTGAGATCCATGACAAGGCACAGACCCTTAACTGCAACAAGGCAGCAGCAAGCAGGCAAACCACCAGATGGGAAAATGACTCCATGACAGCACATTCAGGGAGACATTGAAGAAAGAAGAGACAGAATGACTTTCTCTGAGGGAACCAGCATAACCGAGGTGTCCCCCAGCACACCCACGCAACTGCTGCACACACAGCACATGCAGGGGGCTGAGCCACTCACACATTATCCCCTGGCACTTACGGCAGTATCCCCACTGGATCTCAGAGCCTGCTGCAGGCACCTGAGGGAGGGATTGCATTGTGTGCTTTGTCAGCAGGCACTGCAGGAACACAGTGGCTCTTGTTCACAGAGCCTTGCTCTTGCCTGAAGTGCAAAGCTCTGCAGAAGCCTTGGGAGAGCACAGTGCTCTCCCTCCACCGGGCAGCCCAAAGAGGGAGCCTTCTGTCCAGCAGGCTTCCAACAGGTTCCTTCCGGCAGGAACCGGACCCAGCTGTCTCCAGTAAGAGCTCCCAACATTTTGACTCCAGTGCCAAGTAGCAATGAACTGAAATTTAATCTAAATTGGAGAAGACTGAAGAATAATCCAAAGGTTTCTCAATAAAATCTCCACATACAGAAAAGCTATTTCAGGAGGGAGAGACACGCCAGACACCTGACAAACTGGATTTGTAGGAAGCCGGCACTAAAACACAACTCTGACACCAAGAAATTCAACTTCTCTTTTGCTAGGAAGTGCTGTGAGCTCCAGTATTTTTCTTGAATACTTACAATATTTTACCTAAGAAGAATTTTTGTTTTCCTCAACTCTAAGACCTCAACTCTAAGCCAAAAAGACCTTAAACTAATGACTTAGTTTGCCTCAAGAAGAGTTTGAAGGACTAAATTTAGGTTTAAGTCTTGAGAATTTCAGACTGTTGGTTTTCCCTCCTGTGCTTAGAGCCCAAGAATTGTCCACAGTGGTGCCTGGGCATGCATGATCTCCAGAGACATTCCAAGATACAGTCTTGACTTGTTTTGTCTGGGAACCACGCACACACATTGTACACTGTGAACTACCCACAGCTACTCAAGTGGAAACTTCTGCTTCTTGGGAAAGCATAATCAATTTTTTCCAGAATCTGACACTGAGAATGTATTAAAGCACACCTTGTTTAATTGCAAGGGCAGATTTGAGAACACTGTGTTTGCTGGTCACATTATTGGCATGTACTTGATTCTCAGTTTCTCCAGCAAACCCTGTTCTCCCCATGCCTGCTTACCCTCCCTCCTATCCACTTCCAGAATTCCGTGCCACTGCCAGAGCTGCCTGTGGAGCCATGAGGAATTTCCCTCTGACTCACTAATGTGTCATAGTACATCTCTGCAATAAATACTTTTTCAATTAAACCTATTTCCACCTGATTGGTCCAGGACAGCACCCCTCATGGACAGAGCTGTCCCTTGCACCCAATGGCATGTCCTGGGCAATCACAGCAACTTGAGGTGAAAATTAAGCCAAGGTAGTTGTGGGAGACTTACCAAAAAGGCAAGGTAACAGCCTGGCTGAAAGAAAGTTTTGCCAAATCAGGCCTCTAGAAAGGTGTCACCTAAGGCCAACAAGCAAACTGAAAATGTAGGTGGTCAAAACCATAAAGAGAGTAAATACTGCTTGTCTATCTGTTATTTAAGCACTCAAGAAAACACATCTGATACTAACATCCCCACTTTACTGAGCAGAAAAGGCAGCAATGCAAGGAGGAAATGCAAAGAGTAGCAACTTTAACTTCATCCCAGAGACTAGCAACAGTGTGGGAACACCACTGACTCCAGGAATCTGGAAAAGCCCACATTCCCTGCTTACCTATAGCTGGACAGAAAGACACCTCCATTTAAAGGGGAAAGCCTGTACATCTGAAAGGCCAATACTTCAACTCAGATCTGAAGCCTGAGAGGCAACAGAACTAACAGCCTTTTACTGCTGTTGTATAAGAGGCCATTATTTGCACACCATAAACCAGCAAAAAGTACAGAGTCATCTACATATCACTTATAGACAGATCCTGCCAGCTAGACTCAAGTTTTTATTTTGCGTTATTTGGTCTCTTTTGGCAGGGAGAAGGTGTGAGGGAAGAAATTGAAACTCTATCCAGCTTTTATTCCCTCCCCACCACCCCTTCGTAAGAAGAAAGATTATTGACAAAAAAGGAGAGGTAAGTAGGAAAACAATTATTAAAACAAACAAAAAACTATCCTTCAAATTCCTGAAGGTCATTACTTCAGTGTTTAGCCAAAGAGGAAATTATCTCCTTCTCTGAGCCACCAAGAAGTTCACTCCTGACTTAATTATCGAGGTAGGCAGAACAAGCAATACCCACAAAAGGCAATCCCAGCAACAGTACTGAAAAACAGGAACTGCAGTGGCCAGTAGTAGCAGGGCAGTAGTTT
Source organism: Oenanthe melanoleuca (assembly GCF_029582105.1). Lineage (NCBI taxonomy): Eukaryota > Metazoa > Chordata > Aves > Passeriformes > Muscicapidae > Oenanthe > Oenanthe melanoleuca. The sequence goes on from NC_079336.1 coordinate 97,290,345, forward strand.
GGAGCAGCACTCATCCCTATGTGGAAATACACGTTTTTTAGGTAATGTAGGCGGAAGCTGGTGTGTAACAGGACTCTTGCAGAAAATCAAAGCTTCTCAGAAACATATCCAGCACAAAATCAGCTATTATGAACCTAAATGCCTATAAGAATTTTCCTGTGGCCCTCCAGGCACCTACAGCAACCTAAAGGTTAAATGTCACCTTCAAAACCAGGCTTTGAAGGCCAGCTCTGGGCATCCCTGATACTAGTTACTGAGGGATCTTCCTCTCCTGAGAAGACTGCTGTGAATATTGAACAATCAGGTGAGGAAAAGGCCAAGAACAACTCCACCAGCAAGCCCTGGTTGAATTCAGGCTCTCTCACACGGGATTGCTTAGGTCAGCCCAGCAGGAGCCTCTTGATAGCGACTCTGACAAGGCGAGTAGGAACATGCCAGACACCGACAGCATCAATTGTCAGGAGGCTGTTATCTTGTACATGAGGCATATGTACCTTGTAATTACACAGATCTGGGAACAGCACTGACTAACAACCAAGAAACATAATTTGCACGGTCCTCCAAAGACCTTGGACTCATTTAATCCAGTAGCAAAGAAAACTGAACATTGTGGCAAGACACAAAAGCTGAAAATCCAAGCTCTTTTGATACCAAAGGATGCCCTCCTGCTGGCACTGTTGTACTTTGCCAGAAGGTCTCCACTCTGCCCAAAACTGAGTTCATTTGCAGCCTCTCAAAAAAGTAACCTAAAGCCTGTTGCAAAAAGGAGCTCACTATGAAAAATAGTAGTTTTGACTGACTTGGGAATTCCCTGGGTCTGAAGCAAGATAAAGCCTGACACACTGAGTAGTCACATTTAACCAGGTTTGCATACTGCAGAGGTGGTAGCTGGCTTGTTGAGACAAGCCTCTTTTAAACAAGAGCTGGAGTCTCATCAGACTTTTCAGCAGCTTTATTTGCAACTCCCATCAGCTCTGCTCCACACTGCAGACCAGCCATAGATGCTCCAGCTTGAGTGTTAGAGAAAGCAGGGACATCAGTAGTACATCCTGTCTGCCAGTCCTATGGACCAAAAATTAATTTCCTGGATATACCACATGTTCAATGAGCTACTGGTAAATACCAAGGGAACACCTCAGTATTTAACACCTCTAATACAAGTAAATAACCCAGGCAAGTGTGTGTTGCTGGACAAGTGCTTGTGCATGACTCAAACAAAAACAGGGCAGTAGTTAAAACTACACGAGCTAATAATTGAGAACAATTTGCCAACTTTGAGCATGGGCAAAGCAAACAGAACGAGCCACCATGAAACCGAGCACGTGTTTGGTCTCTTCTTCCCCATTTATGCAAGGAACGCCCAGACACTTTTCTTTTTTCTGAAAGCCGGGAAACACAAGCAAGTCAGTGCGGATATAAAAAATACTTGTTTCTTTGTTTCCGACGTTACGCCTCGGATAAATGTTTCCAGCACTGTGCGGAGAAGCAAAACAGGCAAAAAAACCCCAAATCCTTGCAGCAGCTACCTGAGAATTTCAGCTTCCCCGAGCGGCTGCTGCGACACTTTTATTTTTCACGCACAGCGATTCCTCTGCGCGGGTTCCGCTTCCCCCTTTTGTCCGCCACCAGCGCTGCGGGCTGCGGCGGGGCCCGGCGGAGGGGGGCCCGGGCCGGCCCCGGGAGGGCCCGCGCTGGCCCCGGCTGCCCGCGGAGCCGCCGCCGGTTCCAGGCAGGCCCGAGCCCCTCGGCTGTGGGAAGATGGCTCCCGCCGGGACCGAGGCAGCGGCCGCGCTTCCTCCCAAGCAGGGCATCCCCCGGCCTCGGGGGAAGAGCAGGCTCCTCCCAGCACCTCCCGGTGCCTTCCTGCGAGGAGGCGACCCCCTCGCACCCAGCCCCCGGTGGGGAGCGGCGGGGGCGCCGCCTGCCCGTCCCTTCCGGCCGCGCCCTGCGGCGCGGGGAGGCGCCGCGCTCACCCCCCCACGTACGGCCTTTTCCCGCCGCGCCCTCGCTCCTCACCAACCCCCCCCGCCCCCCCGGGGCCGAATGGACGCGCCCGCGCCTGTGTGCGGCGCGGAGCGTACCATCACCTTATGGCGGGGGTGAGGAAAAGGAGGGAGGACAGTTCCATCGCTTCAAAGCGGGGTGGGAGTAACCTTCTGTCGCCTCATGGCGGGATGGGGGCGGGGGGGAAGGGAGGAGAACGGATCCGCCGCGTCAAGTTCAAAGGCGAACGGGAAGGACCGGGAGAAAGGGAAGGAGAAGGAAAAGGGGGAACGAAAGAGCAGCGGCGCCGCCAGCCAGAGCGGCGGCCAGGATGCGGCGGGCGGTACCGCCGCCCCCCTCCCCCCTTTTTCCCCCAGGGATGACGGCGGAGGCGGGAGACGGCGGAGCCGAACGCCTCCCCCGGCGGCGCGTGGTGCTTACCATGGCGTCGGCGGGGCGCGGCGGGCGGGCGGCGGAGCGCGGTGCGGCAGCGGCGGCTCGCTCGGCTGTCTGGGCGCGGCGCGGGCTCGGCCGGCAGGAAGAGAAGCTGCGAGGGCGCGAGCCGGGCGGAAGCGCTGCCGACGTCACGGCCGCCGTGCCCGGAGGAGGAGGAAGCGGTTGCTATGGCGGGAGCCCCGCGTGGCGACGCCCAAGCCCCGTGCGCACGCGCGAGCGCGGCTGGGGGCGGGAACCCCGGGCGCCATGCACAGCCCCTTCCCTGAGGAGTTAACCAGTCACAGGGAGACTCCAGCTGATTGACGTGCCCGCCGGCCAATGGCGCACGCCCCGGCCCGGGTGGGCGGGGTTACCTGCTCCAAGGTGCGCCGCGGTGGGCGCTGGGGAAGGTACCGAGGGCAGAGCTGAGGGGCTGGGGCCGCCGTGAGGGAGAGCGCGGAGGGCACGAGAAGGGTTTGAGCTGTTGTCAGCGCGGCTGGAAGGGGCTGGGGCAGGCGTGAGGGGGTCGGGGAGCGGCCCAGGGGGCGGCCGTGGCCATGGGGCGGGCGGGGAGCCTGCGGGAGGAGGCGGCCGCAGCAGCAGGAGCGGCTAGGGGCGGGCGGCTGGGCGGAAGTGTGGGAGTGTTTTTTTGTTTTTGGTTGGTGCTTTTTTTTTTTCTATTTTTTTTTTTTTCTATTTTTTTTTTTTTTTTCCTCCGAGGGCTTTTCACTACCTACTTTGGTGCGATCTCAGGCAGGCGGCGCTGATTGGCTCGGGCTGCTGCGGCAGGAGCCGAGTGCTTCCCGCCGGCACCCGCGGGTTCCGGATCCCAGCGCCGCTTCACCCCGGCGGCCCAAACAACGAGCGGCTTGTCCTCGGAGACAAAGGCTGCCCTGAGAAAACGCTGCTGCCGAGCCCGGGGCGCTCCGAGAAGCTGCTGCTTCGTGTTCATGGCAGTCCTGCTTGCCCTGACGAAAATACTCGTTCCTTAATGTTTCTGGGCAGGGAGGCTCAGGCTGCTTGTAATCAGAGTAAAAAAGCATCTGCTGATGGTACAAAATGTATAGAAAGTTAGGTTTTAATTACCGAATCCTGACTGCAGTGATGTTTCAGGCTTGAGTCGATGAGCAAAAAGTCCCCAGCATCCAAAGCTTATTTGTTGAGTCTTTGCCTCCCTGTAAGCAGGAAACAAAAACAAGACTCGACAGCGACGTTTTCAGAGCTGGGGTATGAGGCAATAATATTACAAACATCATGAAGCTTCACTATTAAAGGTGTGAGCAATGCTTACCTTACAATTTTCATCCACGTTGCTGTTCTAGTTAAAGGGGTTTAATTTTTATTTGATTTTTTCCCCTCTTTGCAGGCTAACCCAGTAGATGCTCTTTGTAGATGTTTTTAGGCCTGTTCACATGAGAAAGAAGTTGCTGAAAGCCCTCACGCTGAAGATGGGTGCATTGAAAAAGCCATCCTGTTTCATTAGGCTCTTGTGCTGTGTGACTTACTCCTGCCAGGGACTCCTTTTTGCAAAAGCTCTTGCATCAGATTTGTAATGAAACTAGCAAAAAACCTACCAGCGTGACTCAGACTTTAATCAGCCTGAGTGGATAGTTTTCTAGGCCCGTTTCTGATACATTTAATCAAGGAATGCTTAAATTTGACCCCAAATCTTGACTTACTTTGGAAGTATTAACAAGAATGAACAAGGTCGTGTTTGATTTTCTTTTTTTTTCTTTTTTCCCTTTTGAAACGTAGTTCTAAAACATGCCAGATAAAGTGCCTGTATAGTAGGGAGCTGCAGTCCTGTGAGTAAGTTTCTCTGGACAACTTCTGGCCCTGCCTCCCTGCTGTGATTGTGGCTTGGAGAGGAAATCAAGGCAGTGGTGGTCAGTGCTGTGTGGCAGTGCCACAACAGATCTCCATCTCTGGTGGGGTGAAGCAGAAACCTGGGGCAGCTGTGCTTTCTAGTTGTAATTGATGTGGGTAATTTGTCTGTTACTGCTCCAGGCTTGCTTTTCAGAGATGGGTTTCACTCTGACAGGAGTACAGAAGTGAGACATCCTGGGGAGGAGATGATGCAAGGCATGGTAACAGAGCTGGGACTATTTAATTCTGTGTACTTATAAGGGCAAATGAGGTGGAACTTGCTTCTTGGCCAGTCTGTTCTGAGAGGTGGTTTTAGAAAGGTCGCAGTAGGTTGAGAAAGTATCTAACTGGTTAAAGGAAATTCAGCAGGGACAAGAACTCCTTCATCAGCAGAGTGAGGGAAAATTCTCATTTTTTCCTGCCTCCTGAGAGATGTGCCTGCTCTGGGAAGGGCACTTACTCAGCAACAGCTACAACGGCTTTTTGAAATTTTCATTCCCCAGAAGACAAAACAGCACAGCCCAGTGAGGCTAAATACAGCAGATGTGCTGCTTTGAGGCAGGAACTGTGCACCAAGAGACATGGACAAATGTGTGGTTGTGGTAGTACCAGCCTGCCTTAGCACAGGGCTCCACTGCCCCTGCACTGCTGTTCCAGCACAAGCACTGCAAGCTCCAGCCCTGCCCCAGAGCTGCCTGCTGGGGATTAACAGTGTATGTGGCAGGTTGGGAACCCCTGCTGCATGCCAGTCCTGTGCTGCTGGCTGTGTAGGGAAAGCCAGCCTGTTTCTCCAGCCCTGTGCTGCTCCCTGACCTGACAGCCCTCTCCTCATGTGCCTAGCACGTTAAGCATCAGCCCAACCCTTTGTAGTGCTGGGGCCCCCTCAGCCCCAACTTGCAGCAGGGTCCTGTCAAAGCTGTTCTGTAGCTCTTGCCTTGGTGCCTGAACCCAGGGTTTGGGGAGGGCAGGAGGAAATTTTGTTTCTGTTTCTGAGTTCCCTCTCTGTCAGTGTCAGCCTTTGGATGGGACAAGGACCTGGGCAGAGATGAGGAAGTTACTGCCACTCTGACACCAACACCTCCGGCTTAGTTTGTTGCACACCCTGTTTCAGTTATTCTGGTGTGTAGTGAGTGAGGCTAAAGCCTTCTTGGAGTGAGACCCCTTTGTCCCCAGCCTCTCAGTGCAGTACGAGGTTGTCACAATGACAGACATGATTGCTGTGAATTGCACTGTGGAGAAGAGAGGGTTTTTTACTAGCTCTTCTGCTTTTCAACACTGAACCAGCTTTGCCCTTTTTTTCCCCATAGTGTTAGTGCTATAAATAAGCTAGGCTGGAAGCACATACTGTACATTTGGATGAGCCATCATGAAAGGTGAGTCTCTTAAGGCAAATGGTATTTGCAATCAGCCTGAAACTACCCCCCCCCTTCTTCCTACCGCCCCCCCAAAAAAATCCATCCTTCAGCCAAGGGGGACCCTGAGAGATTCCAGCAATCCTGGTGGGGACCACTTTAGGTCCAGTTAGAAACACTGGTGTGAGCTGCAGCTGGCAAATGTCTGCCCAGTGAAAGATCACTTCAAAATCCAGCCTGGTCAATATAAAAAATCACCCGTGGACTCCATTTTTGAATGAGAACCTACATCAACAAAAACCTGAGATCAATACATCCAATTCGCTGACTTTGTAGCTTTTGAGATGGTGACTACTTGCTTACTTTATATGCCTCGGCTATTTTAACTCTCCCTCCCGTCCTCCAAGCTACTGACTCATTTCCTCCTCTAAAACCTTCCTTTTTTAGCCTTTCGCTCTGAAGTATTTGGTGTCTGTTTTGAGCTGCGTGCTCTATGCCTTACTTAGGCAAACTCCTACACAGTCCTGCAAGCCATGCTTTTGTACCATGGAAATCGTTTGTTTTCCTTGATGCTTTCAGTCCTGAGGAGCAGCCTTGGCTACTGACTGTGCTCAGTCGGCAAATTGCTGCTTTGCTGTTGGAAATTGGGGAAGCAGACAATCGGCAAAGCAGCTGGTGAGCTGAGGCTGCCGCTGCTTATGCTAATTGCTGTTGTCTCCCTCTTAGCCCCGCTTCCCCCATCTGCTTGTATCCACCTGCTGTCTTTTCATCCACTTTTGTCCTGATCTCGCAGTTGGAGCAGGGAGCACAGAGGCTCCAGATTGGCTGAACAACCACAGAGCACCCTGACTCTCTGTGCTGTCTGATGCAGCAAAGGAATAGGCAGTGTTCCCTTGTGCATGGTGGTGACCCAGAGCTTTGCTCGTGGCTGATGGATGCTGCTGTAACAACATTAGCTGAGTATGCCTGAAATACCGTGCCTTTTTCTCAGGCTTTGTGGAATATTTGCTCTGTGGTCTTGGCGTCGCAAGGATCAGCAAAGATAATTTTAGACAAGAACAGAAAGTCTCTGTAAACCTTACAGTCATAGCTATTTCACTGGCAGAAAAATCCCCACAAGGAGACTATGGCTGTGCATTGCTGAAACATTCTGCTTAGCAAGTGCACTGGAGTAAAAACTTAAAGGGAAATTTGGGGATAGGAGAATCCAAGGGTGATTTCCGGAAACTGGTGTGGTACTCCATCCCTTTTCTGAGGAGGTGGTGCAGCAGACAGGATTCAGGAACCAGAGCCTGGTGTCTGGTTCAAAGCCCTATCCTAGTCCATGGCGTGAGTCTGGACAAGCTGCTTTTCCCCTTTACATTAGTTTCCTGTTTTTGAGGTGTTACCGTTGTTCCTGCTTTTTTTGTATTGCAGTTGGAGATTTAGTGCAGATCAGAGCTAGATATTGCTTATCAATACTTGATATTTTTACATTAATGAAAAGGCTGTTCTTAAATTGCTACACATGAATGCCAGAACTCATATTCCCTTTAATTTGTTATCAACTTCCAGAATTTCTGCAGGTTGCAATCCTTCTGACTTCCGCATGGTAAAAACTGCAGGCTATAAGCAAACAGACTAAAATTTGACCTTGCTTGCTGCTGTAAAACTGGGTGAATTTTATGAGCCTCATCAGAATTGGTCTGGATTGAGTGGGATGGGAAAGTTAGCTCAGTGCTTCATTACCTCCGGGGTATTTTCTCCACTAGAAAGACAAAGGAGGAGATAACACAAGAAGGCAGCTCAGCAGTGGAACAGCTTCATGTTAATTTAAGTAAGCAAGAATGTCATCAAGCTACTCTCCTACCTGGCTTTTTAAATTTCCCTTTGATTTTGTTGCCACTTACCCTGTCTGAAGTACTTTTTATGGTGAAAATGAAATGCATCTTGCTCCAGAATCAGCTTAAGGGCTGGCCACTGCTCAGCTCTCACTTAAATCCTCAAAACAGGGCAATGTACAAAACTTAAAATGATGTGTTTTCTCCACATCCACGGGAATTGGATCTCAAATCCCTGTCAGTCTGAGAAGGGAGACTCATGTTGAGTACAGTGAGGCCTTGAACCAGTGGGTAAAGCTTTAAGCAACATCTCTGCCTGCACTACCCAAATGCTTTGCAGCGTTCCCTGGGATTGTGCTCCAGAGCTTTTGCTGTGAGACAGGGCTGTGTGTGCAGCCCCTTTTATAGAGGGAGAGGGCTGAGCCCAGAGAGGCTGCAGGGCTCTCCCAGCCTCGGACAGGAAATTTGTGTCGGTGTGAGGAATTCTTCACTGCCTTTACAGGGTAACACCCGACCCCTCGGGCCATCTCTGCTCTGCGCATGTAAGATGATAGTGCTGCTACAATGAATGCGGCACGACTGCAGGGATTTCTTGGAGGATAAGCACGTGTGTCTTATGTGGGCTTTGTTCCAGGTGTGGAGGTGGTTACTGCTGATGCCATTAGTAATTGCTATCTGCAATGCCATTAATAATTATTTCCTGAGTTAGTGAACCTCCACTCCTCACCCTCTGTAACCCAGACAGAAGGTAGTTGTAGCAGTTTTCTTATGACAGGGTTTGTGCTCAGCTGCATCAGAATAATGAAACCTTTGGGAGGTGTGTTGCTCATGCAGGATGGCACTTTGTTTTGGCTTGGGAACTGCAGGCCTGTCTGTATTTTTTAGGGCTGTGGCCACTTATTGAACCTGTCTGAGTTGGGCTCAGACAGCCAATGGGGGGAGCTTGGCTCTTGTTAAAATTGGGAGTTCATTTTTTGGAGGGCTTCTGTGGGTAAGATTAGGTGGGAGGTAAATTAGCACTATCCCATGTATAGGGCAAGGTGATGTACAGGCATAGACTGGAAAATCCCCCTCCTTAATATGCTTTTTATTTAGCCATAAGAAATGCATGGGGTAATGAAAAAGGAAGCAATGAGACATATTAGTCAGCATGATGGATGGTCATCAACAGCAGGCTTATAGCTGTGAAGGATTTGCTAGAGGGTAGTGAAAGGCCCTTCAAAATTGTAAAAAGATAATTAAGTAGCATTGACTGATTTCTGGGGAATGCTCTGAGAATTTAGGGTGGTTACTGGAGGCCTGACTTGCAGAGGTGGGTATGGAGAGGTAAGCACTCATTTCCCAACAAGAGCCATGGCTGCTGTAACACTGGAGAGAAGCTACAGCACTGGCAGTGCCTGTGGAGCACAACTTGCATGGGCTGCAGGACAAATCTGCCCACAGCCTGGATCTGGGTGAGTCTGAGTGCTATGGGAGCTGGCTGTACCAGTGGTGATATGGGTGGTACTGGGAGCAATCATATCAGTGTTTTTGCCTTCCAATGTGTCAGAGAGTCTCAAAAAAGGCTTTGCTTTCCTGGTGAACCTGAGCCTCACACATGGATGGATAACACTCCTACTACTACTGCCACTTGGGCTCTGCCAGGTGAGGCGGAAGAGTAGGAGGACATTGCAGAGAGACACACTGGGAAAGAAGAGGGTCTTGCTGTGTTTCCTGTGAGTGTGCAGTGGATGGGAATCTCTGACAGTTTCCTTTACCTCTCTCCTATCTGTGTTGTGGGCTTGCAGGATGTGGACAGATTATGAATGGAGTAAAGAGTGGCTTGATAGCTGTATCTCTGCTCTAGCTATATTTATAGCTCTGGGTTGATAGCTGGGTCGTGGTGAGCTATATATACCTGCTGTGGTTGGTCTTGTCCAGGAAAGTGGCTGTGGGAAGTCTCCACTGAAAAACAGGGTAGTGTCAGTGGAGCATTTTTTTCCCACCAGCCTCTTTAGGTCTGTTCTGTGTGCCTGAATCTGTACTGGTGGCCTGTGCTTGGTGTGCTGGCTCTCTTCTGGCACACGGAGTGTAAAAAGGCTGCTGGTGTGGGGGCATGGACCACCTGGGTGAGCCTGTGTATTCCCAGCTTCAGCAAGCAGTGGTCTCCTTCTGAGCCTTTGCATTCCCTGAGTGGCACAGCCCACACCTCTGCATGGGTGGCCACCCAACAAGCTGCATGTGGGTGCTGGGAAGGAGCATGGTTACAGCTGCATTTCTGAAGAGGGCCAGGAAGCACAGCTTGCCAGTCGATGGTGTATGAGCTGAATCTGGCCAGCCAGAGCAACTTCTTCCCTGAGCAGGCTACCCTGTCATCCTTCCCTAGGGCTCTGACACTTCTGCTGGTTCAAAAACACTTGAATGTAACCAAAACACAACCCCTGCCAGATTGCCCATCTTAGAAGTCTTTCTCCCAACATATGATGCTTTGCTCTTGCAATGCTCAAAAAGGTAGTCCTTATCTTCCCTCCAGCTTCATGAGCTTCCCGGCTCATTTCCCCTCCTCTCCCGAATCCCGACTGTCTGAGGCCCAGATGCAGCGTCAGCCTCGCCCCGGCTCAAGGTGGAAGTGTCCGTGCAGCTGGAAGATGTCCCGCTGGGGAGCCAGGCCCTGGGGCAGAGCGAGACTGTCCCTTCCTTTCTCCCGGCAGTTTGAGGGCAGTGCCCATCGGACGCGGAGGGAGGGCTGTTGTCTCAGATCAGCTGCCTGCTGGTGACTGAAGGCACAGCACCATCTGGTGGCGTGAAAGGAATTTGTAAATCTGTCAGAGAGCAGTCCTGACTTTCTCAGTCAGATGCAAACTAGCAGTTTCCAACTATTTTGTGTTTACTTTTTATTTTCTCCTCTTCCCCCCCGAGGTTTTGGGCCCCACCTGTCTGATGTTCTTGTTTATCCCTAGCTGCTGTGACTATTTTTACAGAGACTAACTTGTCCAAGTCTGGGTCTTTCTTGGAGCATGGTGCAATTTCTCAGTCTGGAAAGAAGCGTTAGAGAGCTGCAGAGGGCACTGCTCAAGGGCAGGCTGCTACAGCCCAAGATGTGACAGGTCTGCTCCCGTGAGAGCTGTCCTGGGTCAGATCAGAGGTCTGTCTAGCTTGGTGTCCTCCTCCTGGCAGGAGATACCTGGGAGGATAGACAGCTGCTGGCAGCAGGAAATCATCTTGGTGCCAGCTGCCCATGTGCAGGCAGGAATGCCCTGAGTCTGGCATTGTGCCTCTACTTTTAATAACCTTCTGTGGATTTCATCCTTTCTGGTTTTGGCTCATCACCACCTGAACTCATGAAGACTCCTGGCATTTGCCACAGCTGCTGGAGGTGCAGCTGGGCAGGAGACCTCTGCCTTGGGCTGGGGGTATAACGAGCTGTCCAAGGTTGCACAAACATCATTCACCTGTGTACTGGGGCTGCAAGGCAGAGAATAAGCCAGAAAGGACTGGTGATATGTCACTGTTGTCTTTCTTTTCCACGTCCCTTGAAGGCACTAGATATGGCAGGAGTGTCCAGATTGTGGGCCTGCTGATCTTCAGGCAGAGAGGAGTGGCACACAGCTCAAAACCAGATGCCAAGGTGGGCCTTAAGGAGCAAATGTATATGTGAGAGAGAGTGTCTGTGTGAGATGGAGTGGTTTGGTTCCTCCAGATCCCCTGAGACCCTGTTTAAGAGTTGCTTGGCACTTAATTGAGACTGTTGCCTAAGAAGGCAGTGCTACAAATCTGGTAGGAAAAAGTGGAGGTCTCTTGTTTTGTGAAAATCATGGCAGTCCAAGCTCTTTTTTATCCAAATTCTGTTGCATTTTGGCTGGTACCTCCTGGCCTGTGAATGTGTGTCCCAGCACAGCTTGCATGCCTGGGCAGGAGAAAGGGATGCCAGGTTTGTGAGGAGGAGCTGGGAGTTGTGCTGGGCTCTGGAAAAGGCACCTCTGCAGTAGACACCATCGTGTTCAATGTTCAGGTCTGACTGGTCTCAGTGCTCTGGGAGAGAGCAGCACAGGACTGTGTTCCTGTAGTGCTAAGACTTCCATGAGAGCAGGAAAAAGCACGGGGCCACTGAAAGTCCATCTTTGCAAATTCACATTTTGCCACCAGGGAGCTCCCATTCCTCATACCAGTCCAATGGTGAGAAAACAGGCCAACATGGCAAAAAAATTCCTCAGTCTCCATCGAATCCCAACTCTTGTGTAAGGGCTGGATTCTGTGGTGCTTGCTCTGGGGCCCAACTCTTGTGTAAGGGCTGGATTCTGTGGTGCTAGCTCTGGCTTTAAAAAAATATTATTTTAGTGCTTGTATGAGTTTTGCTCTTTCATTGGATGTTTCTTAGGAAGGGGAGAACATTGAATGGGAATATTGAGGCTGGCTAATGAGAGAAAACACAGTAAGCAGGTGGAAATGTGGTGACAGCAATGCATTTTCCCTCACTCTGGTGGTTTTGGGCAGTTTTGTCTATCTTGCTGATAGAACAGCAGGGTCTGCCTGCAGCCATACCCTTGCTGCTAGTTGACCTACAGAGAAGAACGTGGCACTTGTGCTTCTAGAAAGAGTGTTGGCACATGCAGTATATTTAGTTTGGTAATGATTTGAGTTTTTAATCAACAGTGATATGACTCTCTCTGTTTGATTACAGGGCTGAAGCATTTACTCCCACAGACAATGTAATTCTGACCTTTTCCATCTACTCTCCTGCCTTCCAAAGCCTGACTTCTTTTCTGTTCTTACCTGGCACTTTCACAAACACATATTTCAACCTCCCACATTCCTACTTTGCTGAGGAGACAAGTCTGTCACACTTGGAGGAAAAGATAACTGGTATAGTTGAAATACAATAGGTATAATTGAATAATGATTAATTAATTAATAATTGGTGGAAGATTAGTAGTCGGAACACTACAATGAGTTTGGAAAAATGACTGTGCTCTCTTTTTGGGGAATGGTGTGACTGATGTGAGGTTAGCTATGGCAAAGTAATGTGTTCTCTGTGTTCCTGATAGCTGTATTAGTATTAGATCACAGCAAGAGACATCAGAGTTTGGAACCAGCAAAATGTTTCTGAGGATAGCAAAGCAGTAGACCAAATTACTTGGGCAAGAAATTAATGTCCTTTCTTGGAGGTTCCTAAAAAGCAGCATAAAAAATGGTGTAATTCCTGTCCCTGTCCTCAGATAGTCTGTCAAAGGACATCCTCAGAAAAGGTTTCTGTAGCACTCAGACAGAAGGGTGGAAAGACATCTCTAGATGTCAAGTCTTCTCATCTTAGGCCTAGACTCTTTCTGTCACAAATACACAATGGTTGTGTGCGCTGTCTGTTGGAAACTGAGTCACATCATGCCAGGAAAGAGAAAAAAAGTCCTTCAAAATCCAGGTAGTTCCCAGGAGAACAATTTTTCTCCTGGAAACCAAGGACACAGGTCTGGCACTTTTCAGTCCAATGTGGCTTCCTTCTGACTCTGTGCAGAGGAGACAAGTGGAAATGTTTCAAGTTAGGGTGAGTTTAGGGACATATGTTAGAAGACCAGCATATGCTGGCATGTATCTGTATGGGAATATCCATGGACAAGAAAAGCCAAAGCTCTCCTAAAGTGGGAGAACTTGCTTCATCATTTATTTCCATGCTTCAACACTTGCACTTTCATGAGGGCTTAGATATTTCGTGTATTAGCCAGAACAAACACAGCAGAGGGCTCTTTTAAACTGTTGATGAAATAATTGAGAGGCTTTGTGTCTGCTTGTGATTTTCCACTTATTTGAGTTTCCCTTGAGAAGTGCACTTAAAATCTGGCACTCATGGGCTCCGTGTGACTTTATGGTGGTCTTGGGAGCATTTCTTCTTCATAAAACAATGTCTTGATCCCATCCAAGCACAGATGTTTGTTTGTTTGTTTGCCTATGATAGGTATAGGATCAATGATATTTGCTTGCTGAGTCTTGGGGGTTGGGGTTTGTTCCCTTACTTTTTTTTCCCTTTCTGGAGAATTTTTCCCATTATTATTCATTGTAGTACACTGGTTCAGCAAATACTGCAGTAAAACCTTTAGAATAGAGACTGATTTACAGAAATAAATGAGTTATGTGTAGAGGGGAAATGGAAAGCATTTTTTATGGCATATTGCAGTGGTTACCAAGCCTTATGGCTTTCTCAGCAGTCTCAGGATGTTGTATTTTTTTTTTTTCCTTAAAGGCTTCTGGAAGAAAGACATTGCATAAGAAACTCAATTTTCTAATTAAAAAAAAATTCTAACCCTCATGGTTGCTTAGAAAAACATGAAAACATGAGCTGAATGTTCCAGATAGGATGTTGAAATCAAAACCAAACAGGATGGAAAACTTGGTTCATAGCTTTAGACTGCAAACAAACAGCCTTAGATTGGCTTAGAAATTCTGCAGTTTGGAAATGTATCAATGTCTGACTTTTGGGACCTGACTGCAAGCATGAGGGCACATGTGATTTTGGAATCAGAGTTTAGTCTCTTATTTGTTAGACAATATTGATTTCATAACAAGTAAATACTTCTGTAAAAGAAAATAATTTTTTAAAAATATATATTTCTCTGTTGAGAATACTTCTTCCAAACTTTCTTTAGCATTACATGAGTCCCTTTTTGTCTCTTGTTTTGTTCCTCAACTAATTTTATTCTGTTCTGAGTCGAGAATTTAATCCTGAAACTTTTTTGGTTCATTCTTCTTTCCTTCTGGACTTTAATGTTTCTGCCTGGTGATTTTCATTTGATTAGGTTTTGATGTTTACATCAGATTTGGTGTTTTCTTCCATCCCTCATTTAGGCTTTGTCACCCTGTTCTTTGCTTTCCAGCTTTATATTGAGCATAAAAATATATGCTATAAAATTCCACCTTGGGTTGTGGATGATGTTCCACCTGGATGTTGCCTTTTACCAGCTGAGCATGGGATGTTTCCAAGTGACTCAGTGCAGCCACCCAAAGTCACATTTGAGCTCATCTTCTCATGACTGGGAAAGCTGTTGCATTTTTTTGTTTTCCCAGAGGAGATGACTGAATTTTTGTGAAAGACATGCACAGTGCAGGAATTCACAGAGAAGAAATTACAGTTCTCCAAGCAGAACTGTCCCTGAGGATCTGTAGTGGCAAACTTTGTGGCCATACTCCTGGTGATGCAGTAGAGTGGTGTGAAAGTAGTTGGAGGATGAAAAACATTCTCTCTATCACCCACTGTTTAGACCTGGATTATCCATTGCTTAAGATATACAAAGTACTAACACTAGTGTGATTTTCTTTCCCAGATGTTTTTTGTTACTTTTTTAAGGTAAGATCTGCAGGCAGATCTTATACATCTGACATTCTATACATGAGATACAAATATCTTAACCATAGGCTAGTTTGATCTTATTTGTCAGAGTCCTGCTTAGGATTTTGGGAAAGCAGAATGACAGGCTTCCAATCAGTGGGATGCTTGGGCAGTGGAGTTCCAAGGAGTGCTCCCTTGTCATGCAGTCAGAGAAATGAACTGGGAGCTTGGCCAGAGTTTTCATGGCTTGGGAAAGAGAGGGAAAGGAGGCACTTGTCAGCTTGTGTGGAATATGTCTACCTTCAAGAAAATGTGAGGTAACTTCAGTGTTTTATAGGACTGGTCTGGTCCTAGAGGTCTCACAGAGAAGCCAAAGAGTAAAAGGGACAAAATATATGTGGTTCTTGAAGGGCCTTGTCAACCTTTGCATGGTAACTCTTCAGAACACCTTATGCTCCTTTGGAAGCACTGCTGGTGCTTTTTGATATTATTTTGCTGGATAATCACTGGCATTGTCTGCTTAGTGTTTTATACAGCTACAATTTAATTTTTCCCTCTGAAAACTCCTGCTGAGAGAATTGGTGTGCTTGGGCAGGTATTCAGCTGTGTCAGTCTTCGCGGGATGCCTTCTCTACAAAAAAGGCAAAACCATAACTACAGCAAAGCCTCTTATTTCTTCTGTTTAATGGTGTATGGCTGGCAGCAGGGATGGCAATGGAAAAGCAGCAAGGTTCTTTTAAAATTGGTATTAATGGGAACAGACACATGGGGAGAGATAGATGAGATGAGCCCCAAAGCAGCAGCTGCAGAAACAAGAGTTACTTGTTTACCAAGATCACTGGGATTGAGCCTTTGGGTCTCAGCCCTGCTAATGATTGTTGGGAACCCTGTGTAAATCATTCAATTTCTTTCTTCCTGGCCTAGAACTCAGTTGAGAACAACTGTTGGTTTACTTCTATTTTTCTTTTTTTCTTTCCAGAGTCTCTAATCTCAGCTGTTTGGTGACTGCGTGACTCCTACAGTGCAGGACACTTCCACCATCTAAATCCAAGAGTGTGGACTTCACAACAGAGGATGGGGAGACTAATTGTGCTGTTCTCTTGAGCATGGGTGAGAGGTTTTTGGAAAAATGGCTTTGATGTGGGGTCAGAGAGTTGTGCAGAGGCTTCTGTCTTCAGTGGGATCTCCCTTTTGCCACAGGCTTCAACTCACCCCAGCACTGAGTCTCACACAGTGGCTGAGCTGGTAGGGCCTGGGTAGAGAAGGGAGAACAGCAAGGGGTGAGAGCTGGAAGCATCTCTGGACCCTGCCAGATGTCTGGATTCAGAAAGGGAGCAAAACTGGGGCAGCTTAGAGGTCTGTCATTATTCTTTGGCTGCTCTCTCAGCTTCCTCTGTTCTGTGGATTCCCAGCAAACCTCAGCTTCTGCTTCATGCAAAGGGCTGTGCTTCCCCTGGTATTGCTTCTCTCACAGTGAGAATCCTTATGCTCTTTCTTCCCCAAATCTTCTGCTTTGGAATCTTCAGTTACACAGGCATTGTGTCTTAATGGAGACTGATCCACTGACCACCCATTCCACCTGCCCTTGGCTGATGTTCACTTGGCTATAGAAACCCCCTTAGAAGGGCCCCAGTGTTGCTCAGGATGGAGGAGATGGAGTTTCTAAGTTGTCTCTTTAAGGACTTGTTGGAGTCCCTGAGTTTCAGGCAGGTGAGGTACTGTGTAGATGTTTTCTGCATTTTTTCTGCAATTATCTCTATGATCGTAAGATGTCTGCAACCTTTTTTTTTTTTTTTTTTTTTTTCTCTTCTAAAGCAGCCTGCAGGCCAGCATTCATAATAGGACAGTGTTTTAGTTGCTCTTGTGATTCTGGAAACTGAGGCCCTAGCAACTGCCTTCACCTCACTGAGGAGAGGGTAGTCTGGTTTTCAGCTGAATTAAAGCACCCCTTAACCTTGTGCAAGGCTGTGCCAACAAAG
Source organism: Oenanthe melanoleuca (assembly GCF_029582105.1). Lineage (NCBI taxonomy): Eukaryota > Metazoa > Chordata > Aves > Passeriformes > Muscicapidae > Oenanthe > Oenanthe melanoleuca. Next base: position 97,307,074 of record NC_079336.1, read on the forward strand.
AAGTGAATTACATCCAAACTTTAGACTGTTGAGGTGACCTTGAAGTACTGGACCCTTTCACTGCCAAAATTCTTCGAGGTGAGGGGAAGAGAGCCTGCATTCCTGACCATTATTAAAGTGGACATTGTTAATTACATGTGAGGTTGGATTATTGCATGCATGGAGCAAGTCCTTGATGTTGATCAGTCAGAAATACATGAAATACACATTTCAGCTTTTTAACAATGACCTCCTGGAGGGACTCTCCCCCTGTGGCTGAGAGAAAATATGCTTAGGGAAGGAAATATAAACAATAATGCGATTAAATGAGAGGTATTACGCATATTTTCAATCTCTTTCTCCTAATTCTGGGCCTTGAGTCAAATCTGGTTCAATGTATTCAGCTGTTTTGTGTGTTGGACAATAACCTTGCTTGTACTGGCTTTACAGGCCATCAGTAGAAGTTCAATTAATCACCATATTGACAGCTCCCCAAATTCACAGCTTACTTCTCCAGGAAGGACTGGATCTTCAAGAACAATGTAGAAAGATCCTACAGGACAGTCCTCGTCCAGCATGAGCTGACTTCAGTCTCATGAACTCCAAATGATGTTTGGGGCTGTGGCATGTAAACACTGAACTCCTTGTCAGTGTCTGCAAATGCACCAGCCTAGGAGGAGGAAGCAGCTCTTTTAACAGCTCTGCCTTTCAACTCATTGTAGAGCAGGAACAGCAAGATCCAGGCAGAAGGACAGAGGGGCAAGCAGCAGAAAGATATGGATTTTGTGCACTGCCTTCCTGTCCACTGCATTAGGTTTTCATCCAAGCAAAATTTTATCCTGGAATTTGAAGGAAAAAGACAAGACGTCTTTGTGAGTAGCTTAGATGAGTATTTTGGGGGAGAATTAAATTTTTTCTGGGAAGCCAACAAAGGATTCAAGAGATATGTTCTCATTGTTGAAAGTTAAGGATAGCTAAGGTGTTACTCCTGCTGTTTGCATCAAGAAAGCATTACCACACTGGAGAAAATGGCATTATGTGGCTGCCTGTGTGTTTTTGAGCCCAGAACTGAAGTGCTGGGCTGCAAACCCTCCAGTCTTCTTCCTTTGTACCAACTGTAGGTGGATAATGCTGCTTGGTATTGAAGTCACTGTGATGTCCTTGTAATGACTGCCTCAAGGCATGCCCAGCTGCTTTATTTTCCTAAGTGAAGTGCAGCAATGTTAATCAGGCCTTTTTGTTGTTGAGTAATTTCCTACTACTTAAAAAACTGATCAAGTGGAGTCCTGAAGCTTAACAGCCAGTATCCAAGTATCCTATGGAATACTTGAGCCTGACACCAAATGATTCAGAATAAATGGAAAGAAAATACCAAGTGCCAGTGTGGTTACTTAATTCCACATCCAGCTGCCGAACTTCATTCTGTCCTCTCTGATTTTGGAGGTCCCCCAGCACTACAAAAGAGGAAGGGCTGAATGCATAATGTCAGTGCATTATCCAAATGAGACTGCCTACTTAATCAGAAAGTAACAGACAGTTGAGTGGCTCTTGGGCTTTTAGAAATCTCTCAAGGATAAAGGACCACACATAATTTTTATTCCCCTTCCTGCTCTCACTCAGGTAGGATTTTGTTTATTTGATAGGTGTCTATGTGTGTTTGTATGTTTTATTAGTTTACTCTTAGTCAAATAAGAAACCTATTTTGCACAATAAGCATCTTTGCATATGATGTGCTGCTGCTGGGCTGGTGCAGTGATGTATCATCACAGCCTTCTGGATTTTGTTTCCCCTCAGACATCTCACAATAAGTTGCAGGGTCTTTTCAGGCGCCAGTCCATTATGTGAACATATGCAAACTTTGCTATTCATTATACTATCTTATGATATGACTGCCAGTTTGACAGAGGAAAACTGGGAAATCTAACCTAGATTTATGATTGATGTCTTTTAAAAAGGAGTCAAAAAGCAGATTAAAAAGGCATTTAGAGTGTATTTGGTTTGAGATATTTCAAAGGTAATCTATGTAGAGAGCACGATTATTTTTCAGTATCTGAGGTTTGCTATTTCATTACTGAGTGACGACAAAAGCTGTTGTTCCTCCTGCAGGCCCCATTTCCGTGGGAGAGCCATGCAGAGATTAGAGCTCTGCAGGCTGTGCTTTCCAGCCCTGCAGGAGCCAGCCAAAGGCTATTGTCTTTAGACAAATGCAGATAGCAGGCCTGGAGGGGAGGCACTCAGGTAATGTGTGAGGGGCTGCCATAATGGAGATTTTTCTGGGAAGTTTAAACAAACTCTGGAAGTATGTTCAGAAAATAGCCCTGTGTACACATTAGGAATTGCCAAAGGGAGAGTAGGTGCCAAGGGTTGTGGAGTCTCCCTCACAGGTGATACTCAAGAACAGCCTGGACACAGTCCTGTGCCATGTGCTCTGGATGACCCTGCTTGAGCGGGGTTCTTGGACCACATGACCCACTGGTTCCTTCCAAGCTGACCTGTCCTGGGATTCTGAACTGTGGCTCATCAACACCACAGCACTGTAGCTGAGCTCTTAACAATGAAACACCTGATCCATGTTGCTTTTCCTACAGGAGCTGGACACAACTCTCCCATAATCTGCAGTGAAACAAAAGCTTCCTTGTCCTTGCCCTGTTGTCAGGTTAATCAAAGCCTAATTATTAGCCAGCTGGGAATCTGAGAAGGAATTTTGTTTTTTCAATATTCACAATTTTTTCTCCTCATGCTTACACATTTTAATTATTTCTGTTCCAGTTAATCTAGTGCATTAGGTCTGTTTTTTACAGACATGTCTTACATAAGATTGCTGGGAGAATGTTGTGCAAGTCTTTGTGTGTTGCAGTCAGGTCGATAAATGATAAAAGAAATGCCTCATAAAATCAGGTCTTGCTCTCTGCTAAATTAATAGCTAGCTTGTCACTTCTTCAATGTGCAGCTAAGTGGCTTGCAAGTTCCCATGTGAAAACAATCTTAAGCATGAAAACAACAAAACAAGCTATTCTGGTAAGAGAACTGTTTGCCCCTGCAATAAAACAAAAACTCTATCTCATGGGAATCAGTGAACAAAATATGTAAACTAACCAAGAATAGAGAAATTTGATAGACAAGTAAAATACCTTTTACTAACCAATGGAGTAATCGGCAAGAAAACCATGAACCAATTAGAGTTGCACACGATGTCTGTAAAAACTGTATAAAACTATAAATGTGGGCTGTAGCATGGCTTGTAGGTAAACTGTATATCAATTAAATAATGATTATTTATGCAGTAATCTTATCTATGTGTGACAATACATACTCTTCTGAAAGGCCCTTTCATGTTTTGGAGTGGGTTGGTCTTTTAGCTAGATGTGCATGTGTAGAGCAGTGAGTGAGCAACTGGTGGGGTGCATTTTGAGGTTATTCACAATTTCATTTCCTTTTTGAGGGAAAAATCTTAGTGGCCAAGTATCCCAGTTTGTCTGGTACAGGCGACTGGTTTTGTTTGCAAGCTACCTTGATGAATCCTCTTTTGAAATTGTTAAACACAATAGGTGTCCCTGCCCCTTCCCATGCATCAAATCCAACAGGCACAATGCAGAAAAGAGTTTAAGTCCTTCATAATAAGAAGCAGTGAGACTTGCTGGCAAGTCAGCCCCTTGAGAAAGAGGCTGTTTTCTGCACTCAGATGTTTCATAGATCCAAGTCTTGCTTCCCCATTCCCTGCAATAAAGCCTTAACCAGGCAGAGTTTTCTGCTCTGAAATGCTGGGCAGACAGGAACTGTAACCACTTCAAAACTTACAACAGAGGTTGTACCTCTGGTTGTGTATGGGGATTGTGAAAATATCCAGGCTATGCACCACTGTTTTGTCTTGCAATGAGAAATCTTTTATTTGAGAGCACAACAGTTGTCTCTTTAAAATGAAACAACAAAACCAAACAAAAAATCAAACACACCTCTCCAACCTCATAATGAAAAAACCAAAGCAGTTGTGTCTGTCTGTGCTGTGCCATGCAATCCAAAGCAGTACTTGGCTTGCTTTGCTGGGATCATAGCAGAGGAGCTGACTTGGGCCAATGAAAAACTTGAGGTCTTGGATGGCCTTTTAATTGTGTGCTCTTGCAAGGATTGGGGATTTATAGTCTTGTCCTTGAAAAAGGGCCTTCATCATAAATATGTGTAGTTAAATCGTGATACTATGCTGAGTGAACATTCAAATTTGTGCTATGCCCTGAAGCCCTTGAACTTCAAACCAGTGAAGTTACACTACAAGCTATTGCTAAGGGAGGAGAGAAATTATTTGATTAATAGAGAGATCAAGTGTGGTGTGACTGTGAACCAACTCCTGGAGAGCCTGGGGGAGCTCTGCAAGGACACAGTGCTACTGCAGAGGAACTGCTTTCCCCTCTGGGCTTCCAAGGATCTTCAAAGCCTCGGAGCTCTACTCTTTGTGTCCCAGTCTAGTATAACAGCAGGCTGCTGCAGGGCCCCTTTCTGCACAGCACACAAGCATACACTTCATTTTAGGCTTCTTAGTCATGTGAAGTCACTGGTAGTCCTCAAGCTATGCTTAAACACACACTCCATGCTTTGGATTGGATTGGAGACCAAGAACAAAACTCATTTTCTTTTCAGCTCTGAACCAAATAATTCATGGGGAAGAATAAAACATCTAGTAAGAACTAATGAACACAAATCTTACACAGCAAAGCTATTTCTCCTGCAGGCTGAGGCAAACAAATACATAAGAATACAGGGGGAAAGAGAATGGCCAAATTATTCATAGGATATACAAGCTAATGTAGCCATCAAAGGCACCAGATTGCAAAAAATCTCTGGTGATAATTTTGAATATATGCTATTGCTGTGCTGGTATTTGTATTTCTCAGAGTAAAAAAAGGATACTGCTGCAGAGGGATTTTTTTCTAAAATCCCAAGTGCGCCAGTGCTTCACTTAAACCAGCACCCACTTTCAGTACTGTGGCTTCACTGTTTCAGTTGCACAATCTGAGCATAACTGATTGCATGCAGTTATTTGAAATGCAGCTTTTCCTGCTGCCAATTACTTTGTTTACTGCTTGTATGTAAACAATAATGCCTCCACTCATGGGCATAAGGGCAGATTAACAGCAGTAACTACTAATCAGATGCCTGCAAGTGAATACCCATTTCTTAGAGGCAGATTATCTTCTCTACTGGCATAAAGGAAAGGGATTCAAAGTAGGTGCTGCTGTCACCCCAAGTGATATGAGCAACCTAGGACTCAGCAGAGGGCTGTGTAGGTCCCAAATCACCGTCTGCAAGGTGATAATCATTGACCTACTTGAGATCAGTACTGAGAGATGTTTGGCACTTAATTCCTAGAAGTGACCACCAGTGACTAAACAGCCCTCGGTACTACCTGCACTTCTTTTCTGTTAATTGTTTTTTCTGCTCCCAAGAAATCTAAGGCTGTGCTTTCAAGAGAGCTCAATACTCAGCCTGTGTTTCTCAATAGCTCTCTTCCCACTGAATTGCCCAAAAGGTGCACTCAGCACTAAGTGCTAGGCTTATTTAGGAAGTCTTTGAACTTGAGAGGGGGGGTCTTTATAATCCAGTTGTACTGCCAGCACAGAAATATGTTCAGAGCAGCCCTTTGGTGCCCTTGAAGCCTCTCCTGGTACATACTGTTTTTCAGCTGAGCAATCACCTCTCAGCCTATCCAGAAAAGCCACTACTGGCTTTTGGCTTGTGGCAAGAGCTTGCCAGTATGTGAGGGTATGTGTACATGCAGAAGAGATGTGGCTGTGTCCTGTTTCATCGTCTAGATTTCAAAGGCTACCGTTCTGAAGCTGAGAGACAAGACAGAGACCTGGTTTTCTTTGCGTGGACAAGTCATGGCATTGCCTCCATTCCTCTCCTGAAAAAGAATGCCTCTGCGTGCCAGAGCAGGGAGTGGTGACCACAAGTCTCAAAGGCAGGCAGACTCTCTCTGTTTCTCCCACCATCACTGAATAAGGTGATATGGGATGGGTTCGTTTCCATAATCAGAGGAAACTCTTCTACTGCAGTGAAATAATTTTGCGCTTGGTATTGAATCACTCTCAGACCCATCTCATAAACTGCTGACTGTCTTGTTCAAGAGGCCTTCTTTTTATGAGCCCCTGGGATTCATGTGAACTTATACAAATCCTGCATTTGGTTATGGCTGCCAGTTTGACAGAGGAAAACTGGCAAATCTAACCTGGATTTATGATTGATGTCTTTTAAAAAGGAGTCAAAAAGCAGATTAAAAAGGCATTTAGAGTGTATTGGGTTTGAGATATTTCAAAGGTAATCTCCTACCTGTAGAGAGCACGATTATTTTTCAGTATCTGAGGATTGCTATTTCATTACTGAGTGACGACAAAAGCTGTTGTTCCTCCTGCAGGCCCCATTTCCGTGGGAGAGCCATGCAGAGATTAGAGCTCTGCAGGCTGTGCTTTCCAGCCCTGCAGGAGCCAGCCAACCAGCCAAAGCCTGTTATCTTTAGACAAATGCAGATAGCAGGCCTGGAGGGGAGGCACTCAGATAATGTGTGAGGGGCTGCCATAATGGAGATTTTTCTGGGAAGTTTAACCAAACTCTGGAATTGTGTTCAGAAAATAGCCCTGTGTACACATTAGGAGTTGCAAAGTGGAGAAATCTCCAAATTTAAAGATACTCTTTCCATTACGAACACAAGCCCCTGAGTTAATTTTTGTGCCCTGAAAACTACCTTGGGGACGTGGCCCAGAACAATACTACCCACTGATGTGGGCCATCCAACTTCCATCTGCCATTTCTGTTGTCCATGTCTTTATAGGCTTGATCCTACAAATCTTACCAATTAATTCAAAGGGGCATTTTATCTTTCAGATGAAACACAGAGCTGTCCATATAACTCTCCAACTGGACAGTGGTCCTGCTGACTGTACTTTATAGTATCTCTGTGCCCATATAGGTGGTAAGAAGCTTTGGCTGGAGGCTACAGAACATTTATTTGAAGTATTTTCTGCACATATGCACATATTGTAATGGCTAGAGTTGTAGAAGTGAAGCTTTCATGTTTGACAACTATATTTTTGAATGGTGAAATAGAGATGAGGAACGTCAAGAGAAAGGACAAGGCATGAATGGCAAGGCAAGAGGTTATCTGGAGAAATTAGTAAGCCTGGTATCATAAAAAGCTCACCAACCCTGAGTGAAATGGAGACATGGACAAAAAAGCAGACAAAAATATGTTGGATATTGTTCAAATATCAAGCACAAAAGAAGACGCTAAACCACTATTTTTCTGGTTATACTGATGGCATACAATATTACAAACTTTTGCAATGTTATCATGAGTCTTCTGTTGCTTGGTAAGTTCTTTAATTACCAGCTTCTTTGTTTATGTGGTTATTAGTGAATTTCTGTTTTATAAAAAAGCACCTCTGATAGAGCAGTGGGGTTAGGACTGGCAATAGCCAACAAATGCCGCTTGTTTCTGTTTGGGTGTCTGCAGGTGATTTTGGTGATGTTCATTCTGGGGCTTTGAGAAGCCTGGTCTAGAGGAAGGAATCGCTGTCCATGCCAGGGGGGTTGGAGTGATATGATCTTCGGAGGTCCCTTCTAGCCCAAGCCATTCTACGATTATTTCTCTTGCTACAAGAACAACTCCAGTGTCCTGTCAGTGTTAGCTCAGTTTGTTGCCAATTGCAGGGATTTTTCCATGCTGGATATTGCCGGCATGCAGGCAGCTTTTCCCGTCAGCAGACAAGCCTTTTCCATTACAAGGCAAGCTGTGGATATTCAGGTGCAAAACCTCCTCCTCTCTCAGCCTAACAACTCCGTGTGGCCTTAATTTCACCGGAGTGGGCTCCCTCATGCTATATTAAGTCCTGTCTTTCCAAACTTGAGGTTCCTGATGGGAACGACATAATGTTGTTTATGGGAGCAGACGTGAAGCAAAGCCATCCCTCTGGGAAGCCGCCTCGGCCCCTCGAAGAGCAGATGAGGCAACACCAGCGCCGCGGAGGCAGAGGTAGGAAATTACTCAAGGTGTTTTGTGCTACACCGGTAGCTTAAAATGCTCTGTGGCTTTTGTTTTCCCTTCACAATAGAGGAAAATAAGCACAAGAATAACCCACGAGGAGGATGAGTCTGGGAAAAGCCTCCAACTTCCCGTGCGGGAAAGCATCCTCCCCCTTCTCCTCCGCTTTATCGCTTCCCCGTCCCGCCCCGACCCTGCGGGAGACTCGGCCAACGCACCGGGGCTGCAGGGTTCCGGCCGGGGCGGGCTGGTCCGGGCTCGGCCCAAAACACCGCCCGGCCCGCCCCGCCCCGCGGCTTTAAAATGGCTGCGGCCGTGAGGGGGAGCCGGCAGAGCGGAGTCATGGCGGCAGGGAGAGCGTCGGTGCTGGTGCTGCTGGTGGCGGCCCTGCTCTTCTTCGCCGGCGCCGTGCGAGCTGCCGAGCTCCGCCCGCGGCTGCTGGGCGGCCCGCAGACTATCGACGACCCTGAGAACGATGAAGGGCTGGAGCGGGCTCTGCAGTTCGCCATGACGGCGTACAACAGGGCCAGCAACGACATGTACTCCAGCCGGGTGGTGCGGATCCTCAGCGCCAAGAAGCAGGTGAGCGGCCGGGGGCGGCACTCGCTGAGGGGCTGGGAATGAGGCCGGCCGGATCCCTTTGGAGAAAGGGCAGACCGCCAGCCTCAGGGCCTCTGCAAGCTGTCGTTTTCCTCCTCATAGAAAGTGAATAAAAGCCCCTGTCTCGTATCTTGACTTCTCTCAGTATGAGTGACCTTGAGTGCTGCGCGCTATGGAAGGAGCCAGTGGCTTCTCTGCGCTGCTCATGAGTTAACACGTGTCTCTGCTTATTGCTAAGGAGGCTGCTTTGTGGGACATGTTTACTTGGATTTGGCTCCTGTTTCCAAGGGGGTGCCAAGTGCTTCTTTCGTGGAGGTTGCCACATACCATTCCGTCTGTACTTTCTCAATCTGTTTTCCATCATGCAACAGTGCCTGCCTCTGTCAGGCTTTTCTCGGCAGAGAGCCTTTTTCCGTGTTCTGTGAGTAAGGTTGCCTCTACTGACTTGTCTTGTTCCAGATCGTGGCTGGAGTCAAGTACATAATGGAAGTGGAGATTGCCCGGACAACCTGCACAAAGCCAGCAACTGATATCCAGCACTGTGCGTTCCATGAGGAGCCCCAGATGGCCAAGGTAGGCTCCAGGGCACAGCCTGCTAACACCCACCCCTCTCTGTTTCCAGCCCCATCCCACTAGCTGGCTGTGGTCAGTGTCCCCTGTCTGTCTCAGCTGACATCAGAGACCTTATGCCTTTATTCTTAACGAGGCAAAGCAAGTTGTGCCCTTGCAGAACTTGTCTTGCCAGTTGACGCCAGAGAATGGCTGTTTAAGTGGGGCTCAGGCTAGAGCAGTGCATGTGTCTCAGTCCTCTTAAGAAGTAGTCGTGATCTGGGATCAGAAGGGTATGAGAGGAAAGTCTGCCAAGGCTACAGCCTCCTGGCTCTCAGCCTGAGGTCCCCACAGAATTCTCATCTCTTCTTTGCCATGGTGATGTAAACATGGTGTAAACATACTTGGCATGCTTTCCTGTGGGATTTGTGTTGCTGTGAACAGACCTTTGGGCAAAGCACTGCCCAAAAGAAGTAGATCACCCCATCTCTCTGCACCCACCAAGCAGTTAGACAGGCATTTGAGCTTTGTGGGTGGGAGCACCAAACACTCTGCCTTCATCTGGCCTGAGTTTTTTCATTCCTTCGGTTGATGGCAGCAAAAGGATGTATGTTCCTGCATGTGTGACAGGTGTAGCTGCATGTAAGAGAAACACAAAACTGGTGTGTACTGTTAAGGTAACTGCAGTGGTTTGACACAGGTACACGTGGCTTAGCTGTGCCTGTGAGCTTATGTTTGAGTATTATCCATGCTGAAAGCTTTCCTCTCCGAGTGGATAAAGGAGATAACCTGATCCTCAGCAGTGCTGACTGCTCAGCTTAATTTCTTAGGGTTTATTTAAGAGATGTGACTTGCTCTGAGCACAAGAGTGCTATTCCAGAATACTTGTCTGGAGAGCCACAGCAATGAAGAACAGTGGTAAATGACACTGTTTTGTGCTCTTATTTTCCTAACTACTTTTTTCTTTCTCTCCTTAGCACACCATTTGCAACTTCGTAGTGTTGACTGTTCCTTGGCGAAACCAGGTGGAGCTGCTGGACAGCAAGTGCCAGTAAGCCTATGTAGATTCCAGCAGAGACCTGCAACCAGTTGTTCAGATTTAGAAGAAAAAGGCAATAACAGAAACTGAGATGGGCTTTATCAATGCCTGTAACTTGGCTACTGACGTATGCTTGTGCTATGCAAATTAAACCATGTAATTTCACTTTTAAAGCACAGTATGATCTCAACTTTTTCTTCTTTGGAATTATTATTTTAGAGCAGCTGTTTTGGTCTTATAAAGCTTTCCCAATAAATGCACTCCAGCATCAGAATTCTTATTAAAACCCCTTGGTTATGGGTTAAGTGACTACTGTAAACATAAAAACTTAATTAATAATTGCCATGATGTGTGGTTTTCTTTGATCTTCTGCTGTCTTGGAGAGAGGGTTTGCTTTTAGTTGTCACCATGCTATCCTTCCTCAAGAATGGGATGAGAAGGAATATTGTCCTGATCACAGAGGAGACAAACCATGCCTGCTTGTCCCTTAGCCTGGCCTGTGGTTTTGAGTAAAAGATGCAAGCCTTACCTGTTTTCGCTGAAGGAACTCTGCTTTGGAAGTCTCTTGATCTTGGGGTGATTAGTTGAAGCTGGTCGTGAGACTACAATGGTTTTGGGTCCTGGCTGCTGTACTGTTCTGTTCTAAGGCTGTAAGGAAGGAGGCTGCTCCCCTTGAAAAAAATTACATTTTCAGGTAGTAGGGAAAGGTGCCAAGTCAAGAGAGAGTTTTGGGAGTGGGTGAAGGCACTGTGGTGAACAATGGGGGTGCTTCTTGTTTTTTCACAGTCCTGATAAAGTAGGAAATTACCTTGTTTCTGTTTTTCTGTATTTTGAATTAAGCCTTTTCCTTTTGGTGTAAATCTCACCCATGAATACGGTGAGTCCAGCTCCTTGAGAGTGCATCTTCTGTGGTTTATTCTTCCTCCCAAGGGAAATGCCACTTCCCATCATTGCCAGGGTTTGCCAAGCTTGTGGTGAATGTTAGGCAACACCTTGATTCATGTTGTTGGGAGGATGAGCTGTTTGCCTGGCGCCAAAGATCTGCTTCTGAGTTGTGCTCAGATCCAACAGGAATAAAATCCCTGTTTCCCCTCCTTGTCATTCCATTCTTAGTGCTCTGCATGAAGGTGGCCTATTTTTTCTTGCCAGCCAGGTCAGTGATTGCATGTTTCCATCAGCTGACCCTGGAAATCTTGGGTCAGGCTGTTCAGGTGCCCTCAGCTGTCCTTCTCTAACTCCTCAGTTCATACATGCTTATTCCCTGGCTTCCATCTGCACAAGGCAGTGATGAAGGGATTCCCTCACACTTTAGGTGAGTTTGCTCTGTTAATTTTTTATCCTCTTGGCTTGAGGATGGTTGATTGCACTGGTCTCCTTCAAAAAGAGTCTAGGCAAGAAATGAAGGTGCAGATAGACATAGAGGCATTTCCAGCACTTTGTTATATTTATTAACCAGCAGCTCAGAAAAGCATGGGGGAAAAAGAGTGGCTGTGCCAGAGAAGATGAAAGTTTGAGTGTTAGGAGCTCCTGAATCTGGAGGTGTTGCATTTTCCTGTTGAAATGCCAGTGACTAAGGGAATAAATGAATGGCACAAACCTACCCCATGCTCACAAGCTGCTGAGTGTCAGCCTTAGTGATTATCCCACCTGGAGAAGTGCCAAAAAAAGCCTGACCTAATTTAAACACCTTCCGCTGTGGGCTGTGTTACTTTGCATTTGCAATAGGCTAAGAGCATTAGTGGCAGTTCCTCTGCCAAGTGCATTTTTCTTCTCAGGTCTTTCTGCTTAGCTGGCTGGCAGTGCACTGGGCCAGCTGAACACCAAGCCCTCATTTTTAGCTGCATTCTCTGCCTGGCTTTTTCAAATGTTGGTGTCAGATGTTAACAGGTGATGAGAGAAGTGCTTGTTTCTTGTAGTCTCTCCCTTTGCTTGCATCTGCTGTATCAGTTCTGGGGACATTCTTTCTGAAACTTAGTAGTGTCAGAGCTTTGCTGCTGCTGCAGCTCAAACTTAGGGCTTTTTCCTGGTTCTGGTTCTCAGGGACAGATTTAGGGCCAACTGTGTGAGAAGTTGCTGTCCTTAGCAATACCTGCACTTGCAGGCCTGTGCTCACAGGGACCAGTGGCTCCCAGCACCTGCTGATGCTGCTCCCTGGGTCATACCCCTGCAGGTTTTTTTTGAGATTCTTGAAGCTCTATCAGCACTCCTGCCAGGTATGGACACTTCCTTGTGCACACAGCTGAAATGGCAATTTCCTGCAATTATGGAAGGAAATAGCCATGTAAGGATTTGAGTCACTCTGCAGCCCTCTGTCTGGGCCACCAAGTGGTGTTGCTGACATGAATGCACTCAGGATGTATTCCTTAGTGAGTGTTTAAAGATGCCTGGTGGTTTGTATTCATTGTTAACATGCAGTGCCTTAGAATCCCTAGTATGGTTCCCTCAGAAGGTCAAATTTACCCATCAAACACCCATTCAATTTTGACTCTTGGTGCTCTCTCTTGACATGGGAGAAGGAAGACTTCATGTTCCTTTCCTTGTGGGATGCAATGGTCACCTGGACATTATTTCTGCAGGGTTGAGTAAGAAGGTGTCCTAAATTGGATCACTGCTGGCAATGCTGAGCCTTTCCATGACTCTTGTCACTCAGCTTTGGTGGTGGCCTGCAGGTGGGAAGGTGGGAGGGCAGCTGCCTGTTTCTCCTCTCTGCACAGCATTGTCCCAGCTGGGTGAGGAAGGGTGAGGAGGACTCTTCTTGAGTAAGAAGAGCAGCAAACCTGCAGGCTGCACAGTACAAATCCCTTCTGCTGTCTCCCTGCTGACTTTCTGGCATGAGTCATGGCTCACTGGGACAGCAGATCCTGGGGCAGGACCCAGGGCTTGAGGTGACACATGCTAAAGCCTCCCTTGTGTGTCATTGCTCGCTCACAGGGCATTGCCCAGCCTCCATGAGCTGGAGGGCTCCTGCTGGTAGCATTTTGCAGCAGGGAAGAAAAGGAGAAGCTTAGCTGCTCATCCCCATGATAAGCTGGTGGATGGGCATTGGGGTGTGTGCTGGATGCTATTTTTAAGGTTTCTGGAGGCAGATGTGGGTGTGTGTGAGCATAGGGATGATGATGGGGAAAACCTTTCCCTGTTTCCAGCTGGAGAAGATCCCCAATGGCTCATGATGCCCTCACTGTCTCATGCCTTGCTGGGAGGCACTGTCTTTTCTTCTCCATGAGCTGAGAAACTTCATATCTTGTGCCCTGCCAACTCCACCTCTTTTCAGCATCCAGCTGCAGAAGAAATTTGGACTTAGGCCAGGTCAGGGAATGAATTTTATATCTTGAGTATAAAAGCTAGCAAAAGAAGAGTTTCAGTGAAATAGTGATGCTTACACTAAGCATGCCCCTCTCCCTTGTCCTAGGTGGTCTCTCCATCTGTACTGGTGAGTAGTGGGGTTTTTCCCCTTCTTATGGGGCCAAGAAGGGAAACCCTGACATCCCTGGAGAAAAATTACTATCTCCAGGTGCCAGAACTGGCTAAAAGCAGGAGGAGGCTGGAGAAGAAAATGGCTGGGCTTTGAGGGTGACGTTGGTTTGCAAATGCAGCTGTGCAGTTCTGAGCATGTCCAGAGCCAGTGGGACAGATGCTCTTCAGATACCATGGTGCAGCTCACCTGGGTGACATTGGATGTCCCAAGCTCTATTTGTGCAGAATCACAGTCTGGTGAGCTTGGGGGGGTGTCAGAGATCGTTCCAGAAGAGATATGTGGGAACTTTTCAGGAAGAGGCTTCTCTCAAGACAAGCCATAACCTATAAAATGAAATTAGTTTTGGGCCTCTCAGCATGGCTGGGCTGGGCAGGTTGGCTAATTACACTGACCTCCCCTTGATAAAATCCACACAACTGGTTAAGATGGCGACAGATTTTTTTAATTACTTGCTTTTTCTTGCTGAACAGCAGGTCTTTTCACTGCTTTCTGTGATAGCCAGATAACATAGATGGAAATGTTTATCCTATTTAATCTAACATTTGCAGTGTCTGCTGCACACTCCAGATGGTTCAGTGGAAATGATTCCTTCTGTGAGATGCTGAGAGAATAATGAAACATGATGTTTCTACAGCTCTGACACACTTTTTGCCCAGCTGCTTGCATGAGCAAAACTGTCTGGGATCTCAGTTTGGTAGGAAATTGGAGAACTGACAAGAAACTTACTTGTTCTGTGCTCTTGTAAACTGCTTTCCAAATGTAGGAAACATTTCTTGCAGTTTCTTATGCTAGGAAGGCAAGGAATTCAGATACTAGGGACAAGTGATCTGTAAGGGTCAGATCCATCAGGGAAGAGACCTGCTGTAAACCAAATTTTTCTCTGTCAGCTTAGTGCTAACTGCAGAGTTTCTCAGCTGATGATGAGAGGGGAGAGGTGGGAGAAAAAATGCCTAACAGGCTTTCAGATGCTCCACTGAGCATCCTCCATCTATTAACAGAGCCAGTTCGATTGGCAAATAGTGACAGTGAGCAGTGAGTGTGAAATTAAACATTGACCTCAGACTGATGTGTTTTGGTTGCGTTCTGCTGGACCTTGCTCTGATATACTGACAGAGGCAAGTAAGGTTTATATATTTAGTTTTATTTTTACAGGAAATGTTGAGGGAGCCCCTACCTTTGGGGAAGATGCTGTGTGATGGCATCTGAAACCAGCACTTTAGCTGCAGATGTTGTCAGATGTCCCTCTGGGCTGCTCTTCCCTGGACTTAATCAGTAGTATTTGCATTTTACTGAGGCATTTGTATTATCTTGTGGAAGATACAGTTTCACAAGTCTTCCTGGTACATAGGTGTCTGACCATTCCATCCCAGGACTGGAAGAGAGAAAAAGACACTCCTGCTGCACATGGTGTGGTTAGTAGGGAGGAGCAGGGCAAGTAACAGTCTTGGTTGAATTTCCAGCATGGAAAAATGGTCCCTGGGTCCCCCAGATATGTGGGACTAAGTAAAGCCTTCCTTTCTCAGCTCCTGTAGCCTTGTACATGTAATATAAAAATCTTTCCACAGGGGGTCAGCATCTTAGAGGAGATGCACAGGAATGGAAGACAAGCCAGTTTTGCACCCTCAGCAAAAGGAAGGCAGGGCCAAGCATCTGCCACAGCCCTGCTCCTTATCCCAGAAATTAATCATCCATCTACTTCCAGGTGCCTGCTGGAGGAAGGTCTAATCCAGCCTGCCTGGAGCCTGCTTTGCTCACCTGGGCAGAAGGACACTAGAGCAGTGTCCCCTGGTCAGTCAGGGGGCTGAGGGGAGGGACTACATCAATCATCCCCTCACAATCCTGGATGCCTACAACAGGTACTTTCTTGCAGGATCAGCACCCATTTTTTAAGCTCTTTGCTTGGGTATTTCCACTGCCAACAGACACCTCTCAGTTGTGTCTAGGTGTTATGCAAACTGAAGGAAGTTACTCTTAATTTTCCCCCATCTTCTTGTCCTGCTTCTGAAGAGAATTGTTTATGTAAGTCCAATGAGCAACCCCAAATGCATCTGCCCCTAGGTGGAGGAGTGTTTACAATGTTCACTGAGATCGTGATAAAGGTTGGTTTTGTTGCTATGGGATTTCTATTCACTCTGTAATAGCAAATGTGTTTTTCTCAGTAGATCAGATGTGATGGGAACAGTTGGAGAGCTTCTGTCAGTTGTGTCCCTTCAAACAGAAATCCTGAGGCTGTGTAAGCAGGTGTGGGAATTGGGATATTGAAATATGAGCATCCTTGGCCACTGATCCTCCACTACCTTTGTACTTGGCATGTGCCTGGAGAAGCAGTCTAACCCAGCAACTAACAAATTGTATTTGGGGCTTCTGCAGATTTCTGCTGAAAATGTTACACTGAAGATAATCTCCTTAAATTTTAGCTCTTCAGGATCAGATAGGAAAATATTAACTTTAATCAGCTGTTTTTCAGTATGCTGCCATAAGAAAAGATGCAAAAACTGGATGTTATAATAGATTAAGGACAGATTAATTTAGTGACTCTTCAGACCTCTGGTCTAATTGAAATGCAACTTATTGTGTTTTTGTAGGGCATGGCCTTCCCAAAAACAGCTGCTGACACGTGCCCTGCTTGTAAATATTGGAGCTCCTGAACACAGGCACACCCTACAATGGGCAGGTAAACCAGTGCCTGCAGACACTGAAACTCCTGTCTTTTGATCTCAGTGGCATTTAATACTGGCAAACTAGCACCAAGTGGGAAACTGACTTTATGCTGCCCCAAACATGTTTCAGGGCCATGTGCAAAGCCAGCAAAAGTTGTATGTGCACTTCTGAAATCAGTGGTAAATATCCTCCAAACCCTAGGAAATTAGATGAGATTTAGAGAGTCCAGTTTATGTAAATTCCTGGGACTGTCCCATGGATTATCAATATGGAGCAAGAGCCAGTTGGCTTCTGGACCCCTCAATCTATTGACTTGCATAAATCTTGTTTGCTTTGGAATTAGCTCCCTTAACTGCATCAGCATAAAGAAAGCATCTCATTTTCTGTAAGTCTTTTTTTTTAAAGGTGGACTGATATTAAATAGCTGGCAGATATAAGAGGCTGTGTTGTGGCAATGTAAATTGTGTGATATATGGCATAATTGGGATCCTTGTGCAGAAGAAATGAAAATCAGGTTGGGTTTTTGGTTTTTTTTTTTTGTGCTTGCTGCTTGCTTGCTCACTTCTAGAATGCTGTGCCATCAATTAAGAGCTCATTCCCTGTGAAGGTGAAAGTCCCCACTTTGATGCAAGGCTGGGAAAACTGCAAATTGTCTCTTATCAAATTATGAAGATTGGGAAGGTGCAAATATTAATTGGGAGTGCTTGGCTGGGGATAGTCCTGCCTGTGCCCAGGTCAGGCATGGCTAAATTTCTTGTTTTCTGCTAACAGCCAGAGTTTAATGAGGTGGATGTGAGTGAAAACAAAGTGTTGAGTAAAGGATGGGGGCTCTTAATAGCATGATGCAGTGCTAGCTGTGGTGTTATGAGGACAGTGTCTGGGGAAGCCAGGATGTCCCTTCCAAGCCTTCCTGTGGGCTGTTCAGAAAACCTTTTTCCTTTTTGGAGTCCCCAGAGAGCTCTGCTCAAGATCCCTTCTCTTCAATGCTTGCTTGGGGTGGTGGAAGGCTAAATCTCTTCCTTCTCTGGAGGCAAAAAGCTACTGGAGAGCTGCTGAGCAGCTGCTGAATAGCAGAAAGTTTGTAGTGATGCCTGTCTTCAGCTGCATCTCAGTCCTCAGTTACTGGGTTTGGAAAAAAAATCTTCAGTAAGAGCACAGACAAACTCATGATTATTAATTCCTACTCTTCAATTTAAGGAGAAAATAACAGTGAGATTGAAGGATGCCTTTTGGTTTCTGTGCTTAGTACAGAATGGTTCAATCCTTGGTCAGAGCTAACTCTGGAAAAGTTTCTTCACACTCAGGTGTGAGGTTTTTGTCCTTTTTATCTGGATTTGTTTACCAGCTACCATTTTCTGAGGATTTTGAGATCTCAGAGAACACTTACCTCACTAATTTTAGTTAATCTCAGGAGTAAATTGACTTTTATCATTATGTCTTACTTTTGATGAGTTTAGGGCTATTTTTATAGGTCAGTTTTGCTGGTATGCTCAGTTTTTATTTTTATGGAGTAACATAAAAAGTGGATAACACCTTCAGACTATACCAAAACCTAACAGTTTTGAAAATGAAAGATGTCTAAGGATGGTGTCTGGTTACTTGATTTTCCTAAGCCACTCTTTCCTTTGCAAGGCAGAGCTCAGCGCAGGTACCAGTAGCTCCCAAGACAGAAGCCATCTGTGTATCAAAATAACACCTTGTTTGAAGGGACATCTCAGGCTGTGAGGGATGGAAAATGAGGTTTTGGGGATGTTTACACAAATTTGGTGGTGTTTAGAGCAAGGGTGGCAGTGACACTTTTTCTCCCTGATTGCCTGCCACCACTCTTGCAAGGTTGCACAAACTGCTGCCTGAACTGTGTTTAGTTATAGCCCTTCATAAAACCAATTACCCAAATGTCACAAAATGGTGGTATTTTTAGTGCATTTCCTCCTGTATTAGCATGCCCTGAGCTCTTGCACTGTCAGGGCAGTAGAAAGCTCATGGCCTTTTACCAGCAATGGCACAAATCACATTTACTGGGCTGTGCTGGAGCTGAAGTAACATTTCTTCAAACTCTCAGCCCTGCAGGCCTGAACAAAGTGTTTTTGCAGGAGCTGAGAGGCTGCCAAGGAGAGATGAATTGCTCATCCTGGAGGGAAACATGCTTCACACTAATCTGGCTGCTGCATAGTAACTGGGATGGTGGGGTGGTGGATGGATCTGGAGAAAATGGATTGCATGCACAGAGATGTTTGTGGGCCAGGACAAATCAGGGCTCTTCCCTTTTGTGTTGGGGAACAACCATGTCTTCTTCATGTTTCTGAAGTGCCCCAGGCCTTGAAATGGGAGAGGTGATTGGGCTGGGGCATTCCCCTGAGAGGCTCAGCCTGGAGAATGGGTGGCACAAGAAGATCTAAGAGCAGATTCCCAATCCAATCATTCTGCATCAATCTGTGACTCTTCCAGGAATGTGACAGTGGGTTCTCCTGTTGCAGGCTTCAGGCTATTGTGTGACTGCTACTGCTGCCCTGAGTCCTAGTGGGTGTTCAGAGTTTGTGATCTTCAGGGTGAAATTCTGGACACCCATGTCCAACTTCTCCTCGTTCACCCAGCAGGCAAACATGCAGGTCCATGAATCTCCATCTGCTGCAGGTGGTCTACTGCAGGTTTTGGAAGGTCCTTTGTTGGTGCTGAGGTTTACACCTTGGCAAGGCTGGCCTGTGAGTGTTCTCAGCGTGGCAGAGAGCCTTGTTGGAGGCAACAGGAAGCCAAACTGCTTCCCAGAGGGAACACTGTCCCAGAAAACGGGTTTCTAAGAGACTTGTTTTCTGGCTGTGCTACTGGCCTTGGGTGATTTTGGGCAAGTTCCTTCATCTTGTCGTGCTTCAGTTTCCTTAGCTTTTAAAATGGTGATAATAATTCAAAGTCAGGCTGGATTAGGGCTTTGAGCAACCTGATCTAGTGGGAAATGTCCCTGCACGGGGTTGGACTAGATGGCCTTCAAAGTCCCTTCCAAACCAAAAACCCATTCTGTGATAATGTGGTGTTCTTCTGTTACCCAAAATAATAACCCCAGACTCATCTGGGACCTGCTGGTAGATGTAAATACTCACTGCTGTGATTACACAGGAGCTGAGCTCTTATTTGTCAGGGCAGTTTTATCAATGCATAACTTTCAATTTGTTCTGGCAACCACAGAATAAACTGCCTCATCATAATACAATTTTCAGGGTTTGCAGAGCGACATTTCCTAACTTTTTCAATCTGACCCTTATGAAACATGGGTCATTTTACTGCTTGGAGAAATTAATTGTGCTGTACAGTATCTGCATCTTTCCACCTACACACTTTCATGAAATGTTAGGATTGTTTTTGTTAGGTAGTGCTGCTGATGCCTCAGCAATTTCCAATGAATTTCTGAATATAAATTGCTGAGATGCTTTCCCAGGGAGTTAAAAAAATGATTTAGGATTGGCTTTATTCATTCCCCTTAAAGAAAAATAATATTTTCAGGCAGGTTAGGTTCTTTTCCATAAACAGATGCAGGACTTTTTTTTTTTTTTTTTTTTTTTTTTTTTTTAGTGTTGCCGTTTTGTTTTACACTGAACAAATTACTAGCATCTGCTGTGCACATGAGAATGTGCAATTAATTATCTCTTCTGTGGTTTTGCCAACTTGCTCTAAGGATGTTTGAGTAGTGAGGAAGCAAGAAGAGCCAGTGAGGATTCACATTCCTCTTGATCTGGTTTAGATGTTTTCAGAAGGTTCCTTCAGTCAGGAGATGCTGATGGAGGGGAGAACAAAGCAACACCCAGATGTCTTAGAGGGGCAGACAAATAGAATCACAGAATGGGACAGGTTGGAAGGGACCACAGTGGGTCATCTGGTCCAACCTCCCTGCTCGAGCAGGTTCATCCTCTTACACATTGAACAGCATTGCCTCCAGACAGTTCTTAAATATTTTTTTAATATTTCAGTGAGGGAGACTTCATGACCTCTCTGGGCAACCTGTTCTTCCTCATGTTCAGGTGGAACTTCCTGCATTTCAATTACTGCCTTTTGCTTCTCATCCTGTTGCTCAGCATCACCAAGCAGAGCCTGGCTCCATCCTCCTGGCACCTGTAGAAGATGTATGCAAAACAAATCATGCAAATCTTCCAGGGAAGAGCCATGTGAGGGTAACACCAGGATGGTGCAAGGTGGTGCAAGACCTTGGCTGGGGATTCAGATCTGTTTTTTGCTGCACAGCTGAGTCTCAGACAGGGACTGGCAGCTGAGGGCTCAGGGCTTCAGGCTGCAGCCCAGTAAAGGGCCTGGCCACACTGGGGATGAAAGCAGGAGTGAAAACTGGGGCAAGCCAAGAGCTGTCATCTCCTGCCACACCCACTGCTGCTCATGGGGCTGAAAATCCCTTTCCAGTATAGCCAGTGTCAATCCCCATTTTTTTGCAGCCCTGTGCAGACAGGTAGAGAGGACAGATTGCTGCTGTTTCCTGTCTGTATCTTCCTGGCTTCTTCCCCATCTATCTTTTTCTGCTTTGCTTTTCAAAGACTGCATTTTTCATTCCTTTTGTTGGCTACAAATGCTGGTAACTGAGGCTAGCTGGGAGTGACGCCTCCCTGACACACTGCAGAAGCATCAGATGTTTAATTGGTTCCTCCACCCTAGGATAAATAAACCCTCAGAGCCTCAGCCTTGAGTGCTTAATCAGAGGAGTTAAACATTCAGGGAATTGGATCACTTGATCTCTTTGCTTAAAAGTTTTTCTGCTTCTCCTTGATGAGACAGACATGCTGACAGTTGTCAGAAGTCTTAGAGACCTTTGTGCAGAGAAGCTGGAGCTGAAATGTTGTTTTTTTGGGGTTTTTTTTTGCTTTTTTTTTTCTTTTTCCTGATTGATTCTGGAGACTATCAGATGAAGAAGTTATTGAAAAATGGAAGTGTGGTTCAAGCTCTCTGACTTGAAATTCTGAACACATCCTTCTCAGCACAATTGCGCCTCCAATTTATGGAGAGAAGTTACTTTTCAATCAGGACTGCTGGAAAACACAACCCAACAGGAATTCACAGCCTTTCTACCTCTTGCTTTCCCCTCCCTGCTCCTTTTTGGCTGCATGTCATTCCTAAGCAGCTGCAGCAGGAGAGATGGGATCATGAATCACTGACTTGGGAAAAACATAGATGTGCCTCTCATGTTGTTCAGGAAGGAAGTTGAGTAATGCCACTTGCAGGTGTTTAGTGCACGTGTTTGGAGAGTGAACCCCTGGCCAGCTGTAGGTTAGACCTGGCAGGAATCTTCTTGGAGGCAGAAGTTTGACAGTGTGGTATTGATTTCACATTATTTAATTCTCATCTTGATGAAAACATTTGGCCTTTGGACAATGGTATTCTTAATTCTGCCCATGCAGAATGTGTCAGGGTGTCAGCTGAGATGGGATTGAAAGCATTGTTCCTCTCAGGCCTAGGGGAGTTTTTCCCAAGAGCTTCAAGTGGAAGGCAGATGGTTTGCAACTGCTTTTTGTTCTGAAGTAAAACACTGAACTGAAAAACATCTTTGATGTATTAATTGCAAATAAATTATTAGCAATAATAATAGTTTCCTGCTTAATTTGATTTTAAAATGAAAACTATGAAGAGATGATCACAAGTCTAAAGTGCCACTTTTGTTACAGACAGACATCCCATAATTCATAAACTTCTTTACTTTGTGAAGGGGAAGAAGAGGAAGCTTTTCTGTCCCTCCCACCACCTTTGATTATTACCTGAACCAGCATTAGCTCATAGAAAATAGACCCACAGTGATGAATAGGGAATGAGGTTTTGTTCTGTCTCTGGCTGTCATGCAGGATTCATCCTTTTGAGGGATTTTTGCTCCATCTCTACAAGCTTCATACACTAATGTGCTCATTTTATCAGCACAAACCAGGACATTTTCTGCAGGACAGAGTCCTTCAGGGCTCTGACCCATGTTGCTCTGGGGAACCTGGTGTGTTTGGGTCACTTCTGAGGTAAAATAAGTGCTTTTTGCTGTTATTCAAGTGCTCATTATACCTTGGACCCCTTGGATTTCTCTTGATAAAACAGTTCATATAACTTTCAGGTTATTTAGCTCTTTCTATTATTCCTTTAAAATATGAAATAAAAGTCTCCTTTCAAAGAGAAGAATGGATGCACTTGCATAAGGAAAAGGTGAAATGAAACATCTGAATCACTCTGACCTACCCAGCTCTACTGAACAAATTTCATGCAATTTGTGATTCATGTCAGCACCCTCAAAACCATATTATTTCCATCAAATTGATGATGCGTCCTTTTTCCTTCCTGCTTCTAATGAATTACATTCTCACTGCAAATTGGATCATCCAGCCTTCCACTGGACAGTCAGGGTTGTTTGTGTTGGTGGGGACCTCCCACAGCTAAAAGAAGGCATGGGTTGTTCTGTTCTTGCAGCTCCTCATGTAGTCCTGAATTCCCTCTGGCTTTCCTCCCACGGCTGAGTGACTGCTCCACATTCTTGCACCTTCCCTTGGCCCTCTTGCTGATGTCTCATCCCTTGTGGGATCCCTCCAGCCCTGTGGTTTCTGTCCCTGTGCAGTATTTCCAGCTGAGTGCTGCTTCAGCTTTTTGCCCCACTCACTTTCAAAGCTGCCCCTGTGGTGCATCCTACCTGATAAGCAGAGAACAACATGACTTCTCCTGAGCTTACCATAAAGAAAAGTCCAAAAGCCCAGCCATGGATGTGCATTTTGATCTGCCCCACAGGGGAAGATAGGGCAGTAACAATAATGCTCAAAAGGGAGCTTTTCTTCCTGCAGAGCTAATCAGGAAAGGCCCAAGGCTGGAGAAGAAAGGGGAAGATAAAAAAGCTGGTCATCTTTCTGTTTTTCAGCACCCAACTCATCTTTGTAGGAGCCCCTTTGCTGTGCAGCCATCTTCTGCAAAGGTATAAAAGGCTTTTCTCCATTTTGTATTAGATATGGGCCTTCAGTTTAAAAAAAACAACCAAATCCTGGGTATTTTATAGCTTAAGCTACCCAGGGTTTTGAGTCATAAACTCACCTCCTACAGCTGGCTGTGCAACGTGCTCCTGACATGTTCCTGCCTTCGTGCACATGGCATTACCCACCCTCACACTAATGTGTGTGTGGCACCAAAACAGCAGCTGTAACACAATGTGCTACTTCCCATCTGTGGAGATTGAAATTTTAGCAGCTCCACATGCCAAGGGTTGGGATATGGTTGATATTCCCTGTGGATGGGGATCAGAGTCCCTGATCTGTGCCATTATAGTTACTGCCAAAGCTGAAGTTATGTAGATCTACTTTGCCCCATCTCTGATGCCCTCCAGGGAGCTGTGGGTTCTTCCAACTCTGGACTGCAGGGGCTGGATTCAAGTGTGCCAAAGTGCTCCTGAGCAGCTCAGCCATCTCTGATTTCTTCCTGCAAATGTTCAAAAGCTGGATTTCATTTCAACATGCCAGGCATTGATTTTTGACTCATTTCCTGCAAAAGCCACCAGCATGCTGGCTGAACACTCAGGGAAAGCCAATTTAAGCATGACTACTCCACAGAAAGCCAGTTGTGAGAGATCTGTTTAATTTCAGGATTCACAGTGCATGCTGGCCTGGGAAGTGGCACAGATCAGGGAGAAGAAGCCAGGCTCTGAGCTGCATGTGAGTAGGGTGTTTATAGCAAACTGTGCTGAAGGAGCTGACTGCAGAAGGATGCAGCTGTGAAGGTGTTTGAAAATAATTTGGGATGGTGATGCCTTCCCAGTGCTATTTCACTCTTGCAAGGGATAAATCCTCTTGAGAGAGAGGGTTTTTATCAAGGGAAGAGTTTCTGGCAAGTGACTTCATTATAGGATTGCAGAACAGTCTGGGTTGGAAGGGACCTTTAAGGACCACCTATGTAAACACCCCTGCAATAAGCAGGGACATCTTCACTGAGACCAGCTTGCTCAGAGCCCTGTCCTGCTTGACCTTGAATGTTTCCAGAGACAGGGCAGCTACAACCTCTACCTGTTCTAGTGTTTCACCATCCTCATTATAAAAAACTTAATTTTTCTAGTCCAAGTTGTCCCTGGTTCAGTTTAATGCCATTGTGTGCCCTGTGACCTTACCAGCCTCAGGAGGCTTCCTCTGTGCCCTGTGAGGGGCAATGAGCACCAGGAGCTCTGAGACTGTGTTTTGCCACTGTGGGTGGTGTCAGCTCTTCCATACTGTGGTGCAGAGGTACAGTGTGGGCAACTTCTCCAGCTCCTCTTCTCTGTGGTTTTGTTCCAGTAGAATGAGCATTATTTTCCTACTTTCCTGGTTTCCTGGCTTCATGCAAGTCTAGCCTTTTTTCTGAGCAGTGGTGTACATCTTACCTTTGCTGCTGGTTGTAACACTTTATACAGTGCAGAAGATGATGATGTGCCTGTGATGTGCTTGCAGAAGCTGTCTCAATTTTATGAGCAGAATTCATTCAACTCATCAATCACAACCATAATTACAACAGTACAAATCCATTTGACAGCAGTGTTTTCACCAACTTACTAGCTTTGTTTACCTGGTGCATTGATAATTATCAATGAAAGGGGAACTGTGTTATTATGTGGTTTCAGCTGCAGCAGAAATAAGCAAATATTTCTTCCTATTTCTGCACAGAACTGTTGGCTCAGCTCTTGACCTGTATTGATCACCATCTGGGAACCCAAGCACAGGCAGAGAGAAGAGCACAAACACAAAAACAATGAGGGGAAAAAACCAGGAGAGCAGTGAGGTTCACATGCTGCACCAGAGCAGAGGCTCATTTAGTTTGGTGGAAACATCTAGAGCAGAATGGGTCAACTGTGAATTCAAACCAGGGTGCTTTGGACTTTGTCCTGTTGGGACTTGAAGTTCTCCATGAACAGAATTTTACCAGCTCTTTAGACAACCCATTCCAGTGCTTGAATATCTTTACAATAATGTATTTTCCCATAAATCCAGCTAGAATCTATAATTTCAGCTAATTTGTGTTGTTTCTATGGACCAGGATGAAGTGGGGCTCTGCCTCCTCAGCAGCCTTCTGGTGGGTACTGGGGTGTGCTGTTTGCCTTAGGGCTGGGGTCACTATTTTGCCACTGAATTTTGCTGTACTCCTGGTCACATCACCTCCCTGTGTTGACATTTCTCACCTCTAATGATGGTTCTGTGCACAGTTTACCTGAAAGGTTTTCAGAGCAGGAAAAGTCTCTTGTAGCTTCACAACAACCACCAGCCACTTCACACTCTGGACCAGCATCCACAGCAAACTGTGCCTCTAAATTTTTAGCTTTCCTTTGTTTTAAGTAAATCCCACCAAGAGAGATAATTTCAAGATTGTTATATGTATATCCACATGTTGTTCTTTTACAACACACACACTTTAAAATCTGTCTATTGTAAAATGTTGCCCTACTTAATAGATCATTGTAAGCTGAAAAATTTATGTGGCCACAGGGGCCAGTTTCTCCCAGAGGTATAATATCTCCTTTTGACTTAAAACAGCAGGAAGGTGGTAACCACCTAACTGGAGGGCCAGGGAGCTGACAGTAATTCCTGCCTGTCACAAGAAAGTTTCACATTACTTTATTGCACATCAGCTGCCTTGCCCCAAAGTTGCTTGAAAATTTCTTGCTTGCCTTGCCCACAGAAAGTGTCTGGTTTTTTCTTCCTATTGGAAACTGTCCTAATGAAAATTGCCCCCAAATGGAGAATGTTGGTGAAATTAAAGTCTTTATTTGATTTTTGTACAAGTATATGGAAATACAGTTATTTGGTGAAATTGCCAGAGTCGCATGGGAGCTATTCTTCAGAGAATACATCTAATTTCCCTCATGAGTCAGACTTCCTTGTCATATCATTTCTATTGGGAAACCGTTGGCAAAAAATATTTATTTTGAAGTCCTAATTAGTGCAGTTCTCCCCCACCAACAACAAACCCCTTCAACAGAACAGAGTAAACAAATAACATTTCTTCAGAAAAGTGGATCTTGACAAAAGTCCTGAATTATTTAATGAGAAATTCAAGTCTTGAAAGACAGTCTAGATGAAAAAATAGATGAAAAAACCCACTCTGCTAAGTTATGTTCTGAACATTTTGTGTCAATTTGCTGAAACTTTAGAGTGAAGGCTCTCAAGAGGGGCAGTTCTGAAGGAAAAAAAAAATCTGTTTCAGTGTGAGTATTGAGAAATACTCTGCAATCTGCTCAAATGACTGAGTTTCAGAACTATCAAATATTTGTATCAAATCAATTATGAACAATGTAGAGATCCCAGCTTATTTCCCATGTCATTTCACTTCATTTGAACCAAGAAATGAGTTTATGAAAAGAATGATCAGAGCACCACCAGGGAAGAGGACAAGAAACAAAGCCTCACTCACTGCATGAAGCCTTTGGAACAAATTGCTTAAACAATCTAAAAGGTTTATAAAAAAAAGAGCATCTTTTACCCTCGGGGTAACAAGCACCTAATACAGTTGTATGAGGAAGAAGTTTCAAGTTTCAAGCACAGAAACTTGAAAATGCTAAAGAAAAGAAAATAAAAGGTTGGAGGGAGAGGAGGATTTGCTTTGTTTGTATTCCACTGAAATCTTTCGGGTAAGTTAAAAAACTTTCCAAGACAGCAGCATAATTTAACATTCACTGGACAGCTTGAGGAGAGAAACTCTTTCTGCCAGAGAGGCTGGACATCCTCAGGGAGTGTATCCCATCTTCCCTTAGGGGAATGATTTCCATTGGAGATCCTGTGCAGGATTTGTTGCGGAAGGTGCAAGTGCTGGAGAACCAGACCAAGGGAAGGGGAGAAATGTGAGGGATGGGAAGGGTGTGATGACAGTTTTCCCTCTTCTCACAGTGCTTTGTGGAAATACCAGACTAGATTCCGTTTGGCACTGTGCCCTGATGTATAAGGAGCCCTTCAGTTTAATCCAGGTGGAAGGTGGTACAGAGAACCATCTCCCTTGGCAGCCCAAGTCCCTGGAGGTGGAAACTGCCACCAGGGACAGCTGACCCTGACCTGGGACTGCTGCTGCAGCTCCCAGCTGTTCTGCTTCCTGTGTACTGGACACATGGAAAGAGAGAGTAAATGAATGTTGTTGCTGAATTGAAGGGCTCCCTGATTCAATGAGGAGACATACCTCAGGTAATAGAGAAGAGATTTATGCCTTGTCAAAGCAGGCAGGAAGGAAATAATTCTGCTAGGCACAGATTGCACCTTCCATCTACTACCACTGATGCAAGGCACCTTGGGAGAAATTCAGGCGTCCCTGAAAGAAGCAAGGCTCCTTTCCACTGCCAGGGTTACTTTAGCAGCGGGTAGAATTGCTTCCTTTGCAACATTTATTTTCTTGGGTAATTTTCCTACACATCCCCGAGGCCACACTAATTTTCTCTTTTATGCTCAGCTAAGCAGCTGATTGATCCTTGCTGGATCTCTACCTGTATGCATGGGGGTCAGAGCATCACCCAATAACAGAAAAATCAGTTCTATGAGACACTCAGCTCCCTACAGCCAGGAAATTTATTTTCCCATCTATTCTGTCTGAAACCCCATCACTCTGACAGCAGAAGGATGGTGCCTTTGTTCCCTCTGAATTAGGAGCCGTGAAAGGAGATTTGGCATCTCTCCTTGTCTTGGCTTGCAAAGCAAGGTGTAACCAAAAGTATGTATTCTATCACCATCTTTGAAACCAGGTGGGGAAGTGATCCTTACCTCCAGGGGTGATATCCTCTGCTAATGGGCCATCTGTTAAAACCAGGTGGGACTATGTTCTTCCTCTTTTCCACAACCCATCCTTCCTCCAGGGGGGTGTCTTCTGTTAATGGCCACTGATTCCCAATGCATGACTGATAAAATTACATCATCCTATTGTGAGATGCTCCACCCAGGGGGAGGAGCCAAGCATTTCCTACCTAGATAAAATCTAAAGACCTGGAACATCAGAGCAGTCTCTTTTCTGCTGGAATCCAGAGGAAAAACAGACCCTTCTACATAGTCATGGGGCCTCTGGAGGACCACTGCACCCTTCTACAGGAGCACTGCTTCAACAGAACCACATCTGTCACTGCAGGAGGGCTGCAGCCACCATTTAATCAGAGTGTTACCAACCACCTGACGGGGTGTCAGGTTGTTTTCTGACTCTGTCTGTGGTTTTTTTGTTGTTTTGTATTTTTATTTAATTTTCATAGTAAAGAACTGTTATTCCTATTCCCATATCTTTGCCTGAGATCTCCTTAATTTCAAAATTATAATAATTTGGAGGGAGGGGGTTTACATTCTCCATTTCAAGAGAGGCTCCTGCCTTCCTTAACAAACACCTTTCAAATCAGGACACTCCTTAAGCGCCCTTGTTCTTCTCTCTGTGCTCTGGATGGTCAGAGCAAAGTGTGTCCATCATCCCCTGACTCCCAGTGGGTGATGATGGGATGTCACTCATTTCAACACGGCTGCATGTTCATAAGTCAGAAAACATCCCCTGACCAATTGCAGCATTTGTGGCCATTCCTAGCATTTATGTGCACATCACCATGTTTATGGAGTAATGCACAGTTGTGAAAGCAGATGGTTTGTTTAAAAAAATAGGAATGCTCCATTCATGTGGTCAGAGAGAAGTGACTCAACAGCACAAGTGAATAGCATTTGGGAATGCACAGTTTTAAAAAAGATTTCCTTCATGGGACACAGCAGAACTGCCCTGTCTGGGGCAGTGGACTTAATAATCTTCAGTGGGATGTTTCAGAAGTGCCTCAGGTTTTCCAGAAGGAAATTTCTTATCCTTAATGGCCTGTGCTGCTAAATTATTTAGTTGTCTTTGGCAGTTTTCCTACTAATCCTTATGAAGACCTAGTCAAGCTCTTTAATAAGCATAGTGATGCAGCCTGCACCATTTGGATCCTTGGAAGAAGCTGTGCTGCTTAGATGATGGGAGCTGATTAAATCTGTATAGCTCCACTATGCAGAGATAACAGTCCTGAATATACCCATTTTTCCTTCTGTCAAAAAAAAAAAAAAAAAAAAAAAACCAATTTAATGACTGTCCATCAAGGAAGGACTAAATTTGGATGTCTGACCATAAGAAGGCAATTTTTACAGCAAATCCCACTGGTTTAGTGATATTTTGTACCAACATGAGTTAGGGGCAATGTTTATCAGCAGAGACTGCAAGTTTAGCATTTCAGATTGCATCCCTTAATGCCCTTTAATTATTGTCCCTTAAGGTCCAGCACACACCTTTATTATTCACCCACAGTGTTTGCACCTGTAGGAAAATCAAACTGGGATGTAGGGAATACAAATTTTGGGTTCAAGCACAAGGGGAAATTACATGTTCTCTGAAGAATGGAGCACTTCTGCCCCTCGGTTCTGAGCAGAGAACATTCTAGGAAATGGAAAGCAGCCTCCATCAGCCTCTCCTGCAAAACACTGACTCTGCAACCTAGATGTTGTTATGCCTGCTAAAACTGCTCAGTGGTGTTGACTCTGTTATCACCTACGCCTTCTATTGCCCCTGAAGGAATAGCTGAGTTCCTTAGTTGGCAAAATCAATGAAAAGAATCATCATGGGAATCTGTGCAATTCTCTCCTAAATGATCCCACAGTTCCTGAAAGAGGTCAAGTGCAGAACAGCAAGTTGTATGTATGGGAGGAAGAGAGCAGAAACCAGGTTATTTTCTGTCAGCACTTCTAAAATGCAGCATCTCACAGTGCATTCCATCTGTAGCTAAATGGGAAACTTTCCAGACAGCAGATTTTGCCATCAGAAATTGCCATGTTTTTTTGAAAGCAAATTCTTTTATGAGAACATGGTGGCTTTGATCTATTTTTTTAATGGGGGAAAAAATGCAGTGAATTATTTTGGATCTGTCATTTTTTAAAAACAATGCAGTGTGTGAATGCTGCACTTTCTGACCTTAAATGTCCCCCAATTGTTCTGAGAAGGACAAACTTCATTTTCATGGTGATATATTTTAATCATGCTTGATCTTCCACACATTGTTTTATTTTGACATCTGTGGAGAACTCAACAATTAGCTGAAATGAGAAATTTATTCAGAGCTCTCTGTGTCGAGCAATGTGGAAGATGAAAAGTGAATTGTGGGCTATTAAACATAGAGATGCTCTTCTCCAGGAGCCAAACTCCCTGAAGCTGTCAGGAGAGTGGCTTGGGATCAGGGAGTCTGGCTTGGAAGGGGGTTCCTCTACAGGTGGAGGGCCTAGGGGACCTTCCAGGGTCTCTCAAGCCCCTCTCAAGCCTCCTAGGAAAGGACTTTCTAAAACAGGGGTAGAAGGAGACAAAATGGTAGGAGAAAAGTGGGATCTGCAGAAGAGACAGCTGGCTAAATTTTGTGTTGCCACTTGAAATTCTAGTCACTGTTGCTGATTCTTCTGTCCATCACCAAAGTGGAATGAGAGCAGAGAACCGTGAAGAGTAAATTTATTGTATTGATCTTTCTCTTTTTTTCATTTTTCTAATCCCATATGACCTGCAACAGAGAAGCTGTCAGGCACCTGCTCTGACTCCCTGTGGTAGCTGAGATCAGTTTTGTTCCAGTTATATGGATGCTGTTTGGATTGCTCCATGCTGAGATGGCCCTGTGCAAGCTAGGACAGCAGAATGCCTGTTCCTTCCCTAAGGTGTCCATTTGGAGACCTGAACCTCGGCTGGATGTGTGTGATCTTAATGAAACTCTGCCCAGGTTCTGTCTTCCAAGGCCAGAACTCAGCTCTAGGATTTTAGTGAGAAAATTTGGTTGGTTTGCTATGCAATGAGAGCTGGCTCATGATGATGTGTTTGTGTACTGGCACAAGCAGAGCCATGTGTCTCAGACCTGTGACTCTGAGCCGCACTTCAGCAGAATTTGTCAGAACACTAGGGAGTTCCAAGGTGTTAGGATAAAGAAGAGAAAAAACAAACAAACAAACAAATAAAGAAACAAAAAGCCAACTACTGTGAGAGTAGTGCAACAGGTTGTCCAGACAACTTATGGAAGCCCTATCCCTGGAAGTGTTCAAGGTGGATAGAGATCTTAGCAACCTGATCTAGTACAAGGTGACCCTCTCCATAGTGATGATCTTTGAGGTCCCTTCTAGTCCAGGAATTCTGTGATTTCATGAGCCATCAGTGATAAAAAATTACTCGTCTCTCAGATGCAGAAATAGATTTTCTAGGTGTTTACAGTCAGGGGAGATTTTGAGAAAGAGATGGATTGCCTTTCTGGTCTTTGGTGCTCAGCTCTAGTTTGCTGCAGGTATGATGTCCTGCCTTCCTTTGGAGCAGGATGTTGGGGAGGACGAGCAGGGAAGAGCCAAGCAGTAGCATTACTGAGTGGCAACACATAAACGGTGCACAAGGAGGTTATTTGGTGGCTTGATTGCATTGTGTAATTACCTCCAGGAGGGACAGTGTCAGCTGCTAAGAGACTATTAAATTCAGCTGAGAAAGATGTGCTAATGCATTTTTTTAGGGTCTTTTTCCATCTGTTAAAGTTTATTTCCTCCCTTCATTGGTTTTAAAACATCCATCAGTAGTCTGTTCAAATGCTGGACTTGGCCCTGCGGTGCAGGACTCAGCAGGTACCAGCTGGAAAGTAAAATGTTATTGATGGACAGGGAAGGGAATTGCAGCATGAAGTCTGTTTCCATTGCCGCCTGGGTACAGGAGCACATCTCTGTGCAGGGAGGGAATCAAGGGTAAACCTTGTGGATGTGTTCATGGGCTGGTGTCTGCTCTATTCCCAATAGTCTAAGGTGGACTCAAGACTCAGGAACAACAGAAGTGAACTAAAAGACTAAATATACCTAAAATTTGTGGAAAAGATATCAGATTATGTGTTATGTGTTCTCTGGGTGATTATTTTCTCTGGATGATTATTACTCAAACTAGTAGTAGAGCAATGTTTGGAATACAAATCTATTGGTCTATTGATGCCACTACACTCTTGATCAAATTAAAACTCAGTGACAAGTCCTTACTTATTTTTTTTTGCAAAAAAGGTTCTGTCACGCCCTCATTCCTCCCAGTGTCTGCTTCCCAAATTTAGCAACATCACTTGAATTATTGAAAACCAAATTATTTCATGTCTCCCACTTCTCTGACAGGAGCATGATGGCTATTGACAACGGGCCATCAGTCATGTTTTAAAAAGAGCTGTCAGTATGAGTCAGGAGAAAGAATGATTCAAGGACTTCCAGCAAAAGATGAAAAAGAAGGGCCAAGTGAAATCTTTCCCTAATGAAAGCCTCAAGTTGTAACCAAAAACTGTGTGCTTTCAGAATCCTTCACCAGGCATTGTTCTGGTTGTTTCCAGATAAAAGAAGTTGCTACATCTTGGATTCAAGTTGTAATTTAATTTGTGCCCAGATGGATTTGAGAACAGTGTTTTAGAGCCTGCATTTGAATAAGCATTTTCATCTCACCTGCAAGTGCTTCAGACAAAGTGCAAATGCAATGAATAATAATAACAGTGGCTTCTGATCTGATCACCCTATGCCATGGAAACTCATGAATTAAGTGTTCAGTGGAGGTCAGAACAGATGAAGGGCTTCTTCATCTGGCTTCTGCCAGGGCTTCCTCTGGAGTGTAGGGATTTTTAGGTGTTTAAAACATATTAAAATAAAACCACCATTGTATTTCTAGTACTGATTTTTATAAAGAAAAGTAGCCAGAATGGGGAGAGGAGACAACATGTTGGTGTCAGAAAAACAGGAAAGAATGCTTGGGAGACCTAGGACTGCAAACTGGATTTCTGAGGGAAGAAGTGCTGCCACCAGAGCCCCTGCCAGGTCTTCAGCAGCTCCTCAGGGGTTTTGCTGCACCCTTTGACCCACAGGGCTTACCAGGCTCATTTTTTCCCTTTCAAATCTGGCTGCACACTTGGCTTGAAGGGATATATCATGGTACCTGCTGTGCAAACACCTGCCTCTGCTTGCAAGTGAGGCATCCATGAAGAAAAAGAAAAAATGAAGTATGGAAAGCTCTGATTTCAAAGGCAGACCAGATTTGAGGTTTGAAAGTTTTGAGCAGGGTAGAGGTGGGGAAGCAGCTCTGGTTCCTAACCTGTCCCACAGAGCATGGGAACAATGGTCAGACAGCAAAAGCAGGAGATGCCAGATAGCAAATTAAGGAATCCTGGTTTAGTTTTCTTCTCCTTAAAAATGTCAGCGAAATTCATTGCTACAGGATCTCAAAAAAACCACATATTTTTCTAGCTCCTACCATGTTTTTGACATATTTAAGAATCAAAGCTAGACAGATGAGGAGCCTGGGTATTGGGAAGCCCAAGGCCAGATTCAGGTCTGGAAGAAACTTTATCTGAAGGCAGATTGTGAAACAGCTGCTTCCTAGATTTGCTGCTGTTGGCTTTCTTCTTCTGCAAAGCCTTGATGGCAGCCACTGTTTGAAGTCTGCTTGCCAAAACAGACAGACACACACACACACACAAATATGCATATGTGAAAGCACCACATCTCCTTGCCCTTGGCTCATTTTTTGTACCTTCATTGCAGGACTGTTCCCAAAAGCATCAGTTAATTACCTTTCCTCCTTCCCAAGAAGCTGCCTTTAGACAAGGCTCATTGAAACAGAGCTGGGGTGAATTGAAGTCAATCTGCACACAAGGGAAAGGTCCCACTTCACTAATCCATGTAGTACAACTCCAGCAGAGACATTCATCTAGGTTTCTTATTTCTCTGGGGAAAGCGTGACTGACAGATTCTGGAAAGAGCCTGGACCACTGAATTTTTAAAATCTACTTGCTTTTACTGTACCACTGTCAAGCTTGTGAGTTCAAGAGTAGGAGACAATTCCCCAAACTTGTAAAATGGGTACAAAGCTTGTTGTCTTGTAGAAGGTGATAAATAGGTGTTCCTCTTATTCTGAGGCTGAAAATGCAGGATTACCAGCTCTGTCCCCAGCACAGATCAGCCAGCAGGAACAGAAAAGGGATCACTGCTGCAAAATGAATTGATGCTTAGGAAGGATTTTGGGCATATACAGATGTGATTTATGCTTACTGTGATGTCTGGGTACTATGAGTTAGAGAGCAAACACCCTCTAACAATGAAATCCTGTAGGTGTAGAAGGGATTACAGCTGCCCTTGCCCCTAATAAGTCACAGTTGTACTAATTACCAAAGAAGAGGAACAGCCTTGCCCTTAATGGGTTACAGCTGTGACTAATAAATGTGATAAAAGGGGTGGGCTGGCTGGTTGGGAGGGGCCTGGAAAAAGAGGACCTTGAGGAGCCTTGAGGAAGAAGGAAGCATCCAGAGAGACACAAGGGAGAGAGCTGCTGCAGTAAAAGATCTGATATGAAGTCAGTCTGGGTTTGATGGAGTCAGAGTCTGCAGTTGGACCCTACAGTATGAGCTTGCTCTAGTCAGAGTCAGGATGGCTACTCTGTAAAGAATAATCCAGTGTCCTTTTTATGTTGTTGAGTGAGAGTCTGTGTCTTGACTCATTTCTACCCCTAGTAAGAGATCTTCTGCGACAAACTCTTTCCGCAGGAACCCTGGTAGAACTCTCAACATGCCCCATTGCAATGCCCAGTCCAGTGTGGGATGAGGGTAGGAAGGGTTTTCCAAATGCTAGTCCCCTGTAATGTAATGTGTTCCTTCTCTCATCTGTCTGTGGCTGAAGATATGTCATGAAAGGACAGAAGTGGAGGAAGTTTGAGCCACTGAATCAGAGAGGGACAGCAATGGAGAAATGGGTGTTGACAGAATCTTTCTCTGACTCAGAAAGCTCTGGGCTTGAACACCAGCTGCACTGGGCTGATACTGTTGTAGGTGTAACCAGGACATGCTTGTGCTTTGTAAAAACCTCATAAGAGCATCCAAGGGAGGTGCATGTAGAGATGTGACCCTCAACATTTCTTTACAGTAATCCTAAACCCCAGGTGATTCTCAGTGTTGAAGTGTGTTGGGAATTGTGCACAAGGTAGTGATGGTCAGTGGTCAGTCTTGCTCTGGCCAATCAGGTTATTAGAGATCCAAAGCACCACAGTAGCTCCTGTATTCGTTGGAAGTGTCTCAGTCCTACCTGTAGCATGTTCACCTGCCATGTGGCGGCCACCAGTGGGACTTGTGCTGGCCAGACTCTGGCCAATGAGTGGCAGGTCACCCTGCACAAAATATCAGGGCAT
The DNA here is from genome assembly GCF_029582105.1 of Oenanthe melanoleuca. NCBI lineage: Eukaryota > Metazoa > Chordata > Aves > Passeriformes > Muscicapidae > Oenanthe > Oenanthe melanoleuca. Next base: position 97,342,540 of record NC_079336.1, read on the forward strand.
TCAGCAAGTGCCAGGTGTGGAGCCTGTCAGGAGATGCACTTTCCAGGCTAACCTTATGTTTAATCAAACACTGTTTTCTGTGAGATAACCTGTATTTTGAGTATGGAGAGCAGGGCTGGAATTAAATACTGCTCATTTGTTTTTTCAGTGCTGAGACCTTGCTCTTTCCTCCCTGCCTTTTTTTGCCCATTTACCTGTGGTTCTATGCCTTACATTCCCAGCTGTCAGCCTGACCCTCTTTGTCCCTGGCTGGATTGATGCTGACTGCAGTGAGGTTTTGCTTCTCTCTTGAACTGACCTGAGTCCAAGCTCTTTGTTTCATTGGGGTGTTGGATGCTGAGGGTCAGGGCCTCTCTGATCCTGATGATACAGAGGGACAGGGCTGTAAATCTGTCACTGCCTGGTGCTGATAGCAGTGACACACCAGGAGCAGGGAAAGTGAGTGATGCCCAACTTGACCTCTCATCCTTTGTGTCCCAAGGCCTTGAGCTGGTGAATTCAAAAGGTGGAGGGAGATGGTGTTGTTGTAGGCAGCCATACTAACAGGTTGAGTGACCATGTGAAGACAGAGTCCTCCACCCCTCCCTTCCTTTTAGGAAGTCAGCAGAATTTGCAGCTGTTGAGCAGGAGAATTTTGATTTTTGTTTTATTCCTTCTGTGGTATTTCAAGTTGATGATCCATATGGACAGATGGGTAGATACTAGGAAATTCTGGCATGCTGACACCTGCCAGATGGGAATGTGGTCCAGCACAACAAAAATTGCATCTTTTCATATCCAGTCTGAATGCAGCTTTCTTTGTTGCAAAAGCGCTGTCCTCCTCTGGGACATCTGAGGGGAGTGAGTTGCAGTCAACTTGGCAAAGGAAATGCAGAGTTTCCAGGGACTGTGTGGTGTTTTTCCACCTGTTACTGCTGGATTTTAACTCAAGGCCATGCCCAGTGCCAAGGCCCAGAGCCATCAGAGCCTGCAGCAGGAGCATGAAACACGTGTGTTCCACAGGAGGAGACAGAAAGGGACAGTGCAAAGCTTGCCAAAGTCTCCTGCTACAAATTTTTTTGCAAGATTGGTTGAAGCAGGGTGAGTGTGCAGAATTTGTCCTCTAGCTGGAGTGGGTTTGAAATTAGGAACTGACTTAATGGTTTGGTGCAACTTTTTGTGCCTCATGTTTTCTGAAGGCTAATGCCTGTTGTGGCAAGAGGTTGGAGAGTGACAAGGTGCAGACAGCTTGTGACAGAACAGCCTGACTGGGTTGAATAATCCTTTATATCAGCTAAGATTTCTGAGTTTCAGCACTTGTATTTCCTGGCCCTGTGACTGTCCCACAGTCTTGGGTTGCAATGCAGGATGTGACCAAAGGTGTGTATTCTATCACCATCTGCTGAAACCAGGTGGGGCAGTGACCCTTGTATCTGTGTGAGATATCCTCTGCTAATGGGCCATCTTTAAAACCAGCTGGGGCAATCACCTTTATCTTTTCCACAACCCATCCTCCCTCCAGGAAGATATCATCTGCTGCTGGCCCATTCAGTCCCACTGTGTGACTGATAAAATTACATCATCCCACTGGGAGATGCTCCAGCCAGGGGGAGCAGCCAAGCCTTTCCTACCTGGATAAAAACTGAGATTTGAAACACCAGGGCAGCCCTTACCCACTGGTTTCCAGAGGACAAGAGCTACCAGACCTTTCTACAGGATCACTACTTCCACAAGCCCACTTCATCTGGACTACTGCCACCACCCTAACTAGCAGGATGTCAGGTTGTGTTCTGACTCTGTCATTGGTTTTTCTTTTGTACTATTGCATGTATTTTATTTTTCTCTTTTTTTTCCCATTAAATTTTATTTCTGACTTGGAGTATCTCACTTGTTTTGCTTTCAAACCAGCACACCCACCATTCTCTCTGACTTTACCATTCTGCTGTAAGGTTGTCTTCTCTTGCATCCAGGGAATAAGTGACCTCAGAGGAGTCTCTGGAAAAAGTGATGCAAAGAACAAATTATGTCAAGATAGGCACAGAGAACATTTGTGGCAGGTTTTGTGGGAAGGGACTGTCTGCACATACAGGAAAGTGAGCATGTGTCCAGGTTGTTTCTCTAAGCCCAGAAGCTGCTGATGCTGGTGGACCAACATCAAACCTCTGCAAACAGGATGAAAGAGTGAGCAAATTGTTTCTTTGTTGCTGCCCTTGTAGGAAAATGAGCCAGCTCTGCCTTCTTTTTGTTTTGCCTGGCAACTATTAGGCAATTACTGGAAACGAGGAAGAAAACCCTTTTCTCTCTTAAAAACAGATCAAATTGCATTCTTACAGATATGGAAGAAAGCAATTTTTCTTAGAAGCTTATCTTGTCCTGAATGGAATGTTAAACTCCTGTGCAGCCTGGGAAACAGAATGTTCTCCAAACTCAGCCTCTCATTTTCTCTTCCCCTCCCCAGACTGAAAAGGTGCTGCTGCAAACTTCCCTGGTTTTGTACACTGTCCATAACTGAACTCTATGTTGTGTCAAAAGCCAGATGTTTGCCATCACCACACAGATATGAAAAACCTCTCCTAGCCCATGTACCCTCCTAGGTACTAGACAGCTGCTACATCCAGATGTTTGGCTTTGTTGATTAATTGAATTTGCTTCTAACTCTTTTTTCAGGATTGTCTGCACAGCCACTACAGCTGAGTGGGAAGGGATGTGCACACTCAGCAGGAAAGTCTCCCTGATCTCTGAAATCAGTGTGCAGGGTAAGAAGAGGTCACTCCACTCGTTGCCATAGTAATGAGCCACCCTGCAAAAATCTCAGTTCTTTTGTCTGCCTTGTGAAAAACATTTCACCCACCAGAAATGTCTGAGTGAGGTGGCATTACACTGCAGTGTTTAAAATCCCTGGTGCTGACCCTTCCCTGGGCTCCTCAGCTGAAGGAATGGGAACACTCCAAGCTCAGTTCAGGAAAGAGAATGCTTGAACAAGCACAGGTACCTAAATGCCCTGCAACCCGGGGCCTTTGGAACAATTTCTTCACACTTGGGTCCTAACAAGAGTTGAGGAGCAGTAAATTCTGGGCTTCTCATCTGTATTCCTACTTCAGATGGGCTTTTTTTCCCTTGAGGGCAAAGGGAAGGAAGGGAAACATGGAAATAGAGCAAGGCAGTTTCTTGGCTGGAGTGTCTTTGAGCTGCTCCAGAAGAAACAGTTCTCTGACATCAATTAACACCAGCAGGGAATCTGTTGATTTTAAGTGGAACATCAAATCTCATTGAGATAGAAATAACTCTTTTATGCTTACCTCTGTTCTCAACACTATCAAATTCTGGGCCTGGGCTCTTGCCAGGTCTTTTCAGAAATAATGAAATGATTGTTCTTACCTGCAAGCTAGAAAGACTTTCAACTGAAAAAAATCCCATACCCTGCATTTGTTACAATTTTATCCTTCATTTTCATTAACAACTCATTCCTGGTCTAGCCTGGCAAATATGCTTATGATTGTACAGTCCATTGAATTCTTTTCACTCAGTGTTTTTTTTCCTTGTCTCCTACAGGACTGAAAATTGGACTGTGATGAAGGAAAATTTACTTGAAGGCGAGCCAAGGAGGAGCAGAGAAATATGGCAAGCATGGTGATGGAGAGACCCCCTGGAGCAGGGAATGCCAAGGAGAAGGTAAAGAAGCAGTGGGTATGACCACCTGGTGAGAAGACAGAAGGAAGATGGTCTGGGAAGCTTTTGTAGGAGTGTCCTGTGGACTAGAAATGAAGTAGAGGGATGCAGGGGAAGTAGGAGCAAAGCAAAGGCAACAGAAGCCACTGGGGACTTTTTGGAGTAAAGCTCTGCCACAGCTTTGCAGCTGGAGCTTTTTTCCTCCAGGGTGAAAATTAAATTCCTCAATGCTGCCATACTTGAGGAACTCCTTTTGCTTCTGCCAAGTTAACCATATCAGAAGCAAAACAAGCAAGATAAGAAGATAGTTTCTCTCTTGGTATTTGGAAATGAAAGATTCATTGCAAACATTGTTCCTTTTTTATAAAAAATGTGGAAAAAATGATTTGGAAAATAAATAATCTGTTCCCCATTTCTTCAGTGTTTCACTTAACTTAGAGAAACATTTTGGTGTTTGTTGGAAATATTAAGACTATTCTGAATAAGGAGGGGTCTGAATATGCTTCTAAATTTCAAGTGCCAGCAATACAAGGATAAATATGGCATTATTAGTTATTTGTTACTTCTCTGGAAATCCCTCTCAAACCTGAGACTGGGCCTGAAAGCAAAACTTCAGGGATGGCTAATTTATGGAGTGAGTGAGGCTGGTGAGAAAATGAGAATGGTTAAATTAGAATTAATTAAATTTTCTGAAGTGATTTTCAACACCCACATAAGCACACCAAGGGTGAAATGAAGAGGAAGAAATCCTGAAGGTCTGTATTGTGTGTGAGAGGAAGTTTTGAGAGACATCATTAAGGCACTGACTACAGGCCTTCTCAGACAGCATGTATTTAATATGTGACATAAGCAATAAGCAAAACTTAGTAATTCAGACTGGTGAGGATCTCTGGAGGACTCTGGTCATTCCCTCTGCTCAGAGCAAGGCCAGGAGGAGCAGACTGCTCACAGCTGAATCTGTTCAAGTTTTTAATATTTCAAAGGATGAAATTATCTCATGTCTCTAAACTTCTGTTTTCAACTTTAACCACTGACTGAATGAAAAAACTCAGCCTAACAGAGGAAGAAAATGAGATGCAAACAAGATTTTGGTCCCGTGGTGTGAAGCATCTGGCATTGGGAACTTCAGCTCCTTGACAGAATGATGCTCCCTTAGTCACCATGGGTTACATTCCTGGAGCACATCTTCTGTCCATGAAAAACATCTCTCTTGCAGGCTCCAAATGTGGCCCAAAGCTTGGTGAGGGGGACAGCAGGGGCATTTTATCAGATGCAGAGTCCTACTTTGGATTGTAATCCTGTGTGCACGTTCAGAATCAGCTGTGCTATTTCCTCAGAAAGTGTTCAAGGCAGGATGGATGGGGCCCTCAGCAGCCTGACCTGGTGAGTGCCATTTCTGCCCATCCATTCTTTCAGCCTTTTCCAACCCAAACAATTCCAGGATTCTGTGATTCTTTGATCCTGTGCTTTATCACCGAGCAAATTCCTGAGTGCTTTTCAGGAGTTTGTAAAATCTGATCTGGGGCTCTCCCAAGTCCTTTCTTCTCTGCACTTGCTTTACTTCCACAGAGGCTGTGACAAGAAGACAGCAAGGACATTTCACAAATGCTTCAAAATAAATACTGACTGCAAGGAAAGAAGTGGGACTCCCAAGACATCCCACTGTTTTATCCTTTTGAATCTAGTTAGGCTGGATTTTTACCATCCTCAGCACTGAGTTTTCAGAGGGAAAATCTCTGTTGCAGTACAGACTGGAGGGGGTCTGGCTTAATCTCCCATCATCTTCAGCAACACAGGAATACTTCATCATCTTAGTGGATGAAAGGCATGAAACATCTATTCACATGGTTTCCTATAGGAACAAGAGTACTGTGATTATTTCTTTTAATCAGTATCTGTCTCCCTTATTCTTCCCTCCATCCCTTTTTGCTGTTTTTGGTAGTTTCCAGCAGACTTACCAGTAGCTGAGAGATTGCAAAGATTATATGTTCATATGGGTTTTCCCCCCTCCTCAAAGAGGTGGTCACATAGGGGAGGCATTGCCAGAATGTTCATGTTTCATGTGAGTGAAACAACAGAAATGTGAACTTAAGCCTTATTAGACAACAGAAAATCTTCAGATGAGAGAGAAACCTCTTAGCAAGGTGCTCAGACTCCCACACAAGTGTAGTTAGGTTTTTTTTACATTTCTTTACACTGCCTCATTTAGCTGAGAAGAGGAACCTCAGGGATCTCAGTGCTTTGGGATCAGCCTTAGTAACTGGATTTTCCTGTGCATTGCTCACTAGGTGGAATGGCAAAGCACAAAAAACCAGCACACATAAATAATATTTGGAAATTAATCATTCAATTTCCTGCAAGTGATAAGAAAATGCTCCCTGTGTGCAAGTAATTTGCAGTCATTTATGGCAATTTGTAATATTTAAACAGTAAGTAAATTAATTATTTGACATTATTTTTAGTTAGCTGATTTACTGTAATTGCAATGACTAGATCAATCAATTACTTAAAAAAAAAAAAAGCCCTCAGACAAATATGGCAAATCATTTGCTTAATATTTAATGGGAATTACTTGCTGTTACAGAAAACAACAAAGAAACAAATCCTCTAATAAGCAAAATTCAGTCACTGGGGAAGTCTGGGGAAAGGGGTTTCTGTACAACATTACCTTTATATAACTCACAAGATAATGCAATGAAATAGTGGGAATGCATGGGAATAGTGAGCCCATATGAACTACTGGGCACCAGAAGAAAACAGCTGGGACCTGATTTTCTGCACCATCCCAGCAGGAGGAAACAGCTTACCCACTGAACAGCACCTGTGCCAGGGAAGTTGTGAAAACAGATGGTGGGTGCCTGGATAAATACTACCTGTGCTGGAAAAGCAAATCTGTTGTTTGGAGTCATTAGAGAAAGGTTGGAGAAGATCATTGCCGTGGCTGTGGGAGGAGGCTGCTGTCAGCCCACACCTTAGATAGGGTGGGACAGATCTCTCCTCTCTGCTCACCTCAGGAGGGTCTTTAGGAGATGCTACAACAAATTCCAGTGGGGACAGTGGGAGCCTGTCACAGTTTTTGGACAATGAAACCATGGATGAAGAGATTAGGACTGATCAGCCTGGAAATACAGTGATGGAGAAAATTTAGGAGTTAAGGGGGGGCTGGAGAAGAGAGGCTCACATGAATGCACAAGGTGAACTGTGGCAAGGATACACCAGGAGAAAACAGCTGGAGATGGGGCAGCACCCTGGAAATTAAATTATCTTTCAGAACTCAAGTTGAGTCTGATGAGGTTTAAATTTGACAGCAGCTTCAGTATTAGTCATCAAAAGACAGAGAGAAAGATGAATGGGCACTGCTGGGCAGTGTTAGGAATAACCCTCATTAGGAAACTGGGATTAGAGCCCACCAGAACTTGGTGAAACTATTATTTCTCATCTCCTGTCCACTCTTTTAATCCAATGTTATGGTAAGAGTGTATATAAATGACTGTATCTTAAAATACAGCTGGTTATGCCACAAGCAGATTTGGCATCAGCTTGTTCCACCACTGGTGGTGGCAAGTCTCAGCTTTCAGGTTCCTTGGAGCTCTTTCTGTTCCTGAAAACCACTGCTGCTGAAGAGACAGTGCTGATGGAAGGAGTTCATCTCCTGTCTCACCTGCTGAAAGCCTTTGGAATGCCTCATTACCATGCAAATGGAGATTGCTCACAGGCTAAGAAAAATGCATCTGCCAGGCTGCACATATTGATAACAGCAAATGTGAGCATAGCTGGGATTTATAGAGAGAAGGGATTTCACCTGGGGCTGCTTAGGCTTGTCCTGCTGCTGAAAACAATAAAGGTTAATTGTGCTTCAGCAATTCTGTCATCTTTCTGATCAACAATTCATCTCTAATTGTTCCAAAAATCATCCAAAAAACCTGCCACAGTGCTGGGAAACTTTTGACCTCGAAATGGGTAGAGGAGAATTTTGACAAAGAAATTGCAAAACTGAGAAATGGGAATGAGCAATGAATGTGGCTGTGAAAGGGGAAAATGAGGACCTAACTCAGCCATAATTTTGCAATGGATCAAGTTATCCTCTGACTTACACTGCAGTGAGCCATTGGAGTGATGATGCAGGCATTGAGAAAGACTCCAAGGATGCTGCTGCTCTAACCTGCCATGGGGAAGCAGCTGGAGACCCCAGGACACTCCTGACAGGGTGTGGAGTGGGATGATAGGGACACCCAGCTGGAAGCCCAGGAACAAGTGTCTGTGCACCTTGGGCTGTACAGTGGAATTTCTGACTGGGAGAGTCAGGGCACCTCAACACCCAGAGGAAAAAACTGCACCAAGCTTATGATGCTGTGCTTTCCTTCCTCCATCTGGAAGTCCCACCTCTAGGCACAACTAGACATGCCTTGGGCAGAGTTCCTGAGGAAAGGAGTCATCCAGGTTTGCTAGAAACACACAATACAGAAATCTATCCAGCTAAAAGTATTTTTACATATTTCTGAATATTTTAATATGCTTATACATGTGGTGGTACACAAGCATTTCCACAGAGTGATATTCTCTCTGCAAACTCTGTAGAACATATCTTAGATTGGAGATTTCAGGAAAACAATTTATAGATCTATTGAAATTGACATGTGCACAGTGCAAGGCATTTGCCAATGCAGAGACATTGTATTTGCTGAGGTAATATTGGCAAGGAGTCAGGAACAATTAACTTTGCAAAGGCACTCAAGGGAAAAAGACAAAAGCAAGTTTATAATTTATACTAGAAATAACAGGAAAAGTCTGTGTGTGTTTAACTGAACTCCAAGAAACACATTTCTTGGAAATGCATAAATATACCCCCAGGTTTTATATCTAAACACACTTTCTTGAAACACAACCTGATTTTCATGCTTTCAAGACTGTTTGTGTTTTGTTTCATATTGTCTGCTAGTTAGAATATGTTTCAAATTTGAGCCCAGTACCAAGTTGTTTAATAGAAATTTTTGAGATGAAAAAATTCTTCTGGCACTGACAACATTCTTTACATGAGAAATAAAGAATGCTTTTATGAGAAGCTGCTGTGTGGTTTTGATAACAATGGAAACGATTGTCTTGCAGCCTTTCCCCACCCTCACATTGCTACATGGTAACTAATAAACTCAATAATTAATCCCTTTTCCTGCCAAGGAGAGAGGCTCTGCATGCACAGCTGAAGGAACCATAGCACTGCAGTGGGGTTGAGCATGGACTTACTTTCATGGACCACTCACCACCAACCTAGAGTTTCCTCTCCTCTCATATATTAACTTATTAACTCATATATTAACATATATTAACCACCAGCTGTTTGATTGTTTGTGATGTTTTTGTTTTATTTGCTTTATTTTTCAGGCTGAACATGAAAGCTGGGAGTACTGGAGAAGTCAGGCTGAAAAGTGACATTTCTGGTTCAGTTACTGACCACCCAAACCATGTCACTATCTCTCAATTCTGATGAAATGGCTCTTAGGAAAGACAAGAATTGTGGTGGATACCTCTCCACAAGGCTGGAGATGGATTCAAATACTGCATCAGGACACCAAGTTTTGTCTCTAGACCTGACATCTTTGTGTGCATGATGCCCAGCCCATGGTGCTATTCTAAAACTAAAAGTTTGTTCTTCTCACTATCTCCAAAGATATCTGCAAAGGCAGGATGAATATTCCCTAGGGGATTTTTAATAGCAGAAGAGATTAAAAAAATCCAACATTTTACAAGGTAGATACATTTACAGGCCAGTTAACTCCAAACATGTGGGAATTACCAGTTATTTGCTCATAGGCCTTTAAAATCTACAGAAGAGACCTGAATATGTTTCTCCTTAGAACCCAAATCTTGACTCTTTTTTACCAAACACACAGGCTTCACTTGAGTTCAGATAACTGTTTTTGCTGATTGGAAAAATATTCTTGTGTTCACATTTGAGACAAGGCAAACTTAATACTATTTTTTGCATTTTGGGGTTGACTGGGCTTTCCTGGAAACCCTTAGGTTTTATCACCCACTTCACATTTGAACTGCTTTCTATGATTTCACACCAAATAACTGTATAACCCCAATTCCATTGCTCTGCACCCCCTCTCCCAAGGGTTTGGGATGTACACAGATACCCTGTCACTGCACAGCATTGCTCTTTGATCTGCCAAAGATCTAAGTTTGCAGCAGCAGAGAATTGCACTCAGCTCTCTCAAGTCCCAGCCCTCCACCTATTATTTCAAGAAAGCTGTCCCTGGAGGTATTAAATGACCATGAGATGCTGCTGCAGCACAGCTAAATATTTACTAATAAACTAATACATGGTTTGTTTGGTTTTTGGTTTTTTGGTGGTTTTTTTTTTTTTTTTTTTTTTTGTTTATTTTTTTTTTTTTTTGTGAGGCAACATTGGCATAGAGCTCTTCTTTGAGCCATAAGTACATCTCAAGATCTCATAAAAGCAAGGCTGGAGAATTCCGGGTGCCAGACCGAGCTGTGAATAGCCAGAGCCTGTTGATGCCAATGGGGACATAATGCTTAACAGACTGAGAATTTGCCTCCTCTTGCCTGGTGTTTCTAAAACCTTTTTGGAGCTCCTCAGATGCTCCAGTGGATCTCTCAGGCTGAGGAAGAAGGAGGTTTTTCAGTAGCTCCTGGAGGTAGGTCCAGCTTGTAGAAAACGTCCAAGTGGAAATTCATGTACATAGTGTGTGGGAAGAGAGGTTGAAAGGATAGTACCCTGGAGGGGTGCAGATTGGTGAGGATTTTCCCTGCTGACCATCCAGCTGCTCTCCACAGAAAATACTTTCATTTCTGGGAAGAGGACAGAGTTTTTCACCTGTGATTTGTAAATGAAGGCAAAATGTTTGGTGATCCATGTAATACTGAATCCCCCAGCATAAAGCAATGCAGAAGAAAGGGAATGCAACATTGAGGAGATAAATAATGAGAGAATGCAAATAAGGTTTAATGATAGCCACTATGGTTTTATGGAAAATAGGTCTTGTCATAGAAATACTGGGTTTTTGCCTCATATGGGCTTCTGAGTAAAGCACAACAAAGGAACCACACAGACAAAAAAGTACACTCTAAGCTGAAGTGGAAATCTTAGAGGAATGTGGTGTTGGATGTCATAAAATAGGAGCTTTTAAAGTAAATATGAAATCATGGCTAATAATGTTTGCCATGTTGTTGTATTTTCTCCTCTCTATCCATCTGCCTATATTCATGGTGCTTGACAGAAATCAACATTTTCTTATATCTCATATCAAACCAGCTTGAGACACAACACTGGAAAAATGTTAAAGAAGGGAAAATGGCACAACAGTGGCTGCTGAGAGACACAAAAGTGTTTTCTTGGGAAAACTGAGCAAAAGTCCACCCTCAAGCATTCTAATACATTCTTGATATACACTGTAAAATACAGGGAGCTTTTCAGTCTGATTAGTTTTTTATCCATGTTAATGAGATCCTGTCAGTAGTAAGCAAAGCAATTAAGAATAATTAAGCTCGTGATAAACACTGTAGTTTGACATGTTTGCAGGTGTAGCTTTTAAAGGTTTGCCTGTTTATATTAGGAATTTAAAGTGGAGCCAAGTTCCAGACAGGAGGGCAAGGAGGGGCCATGACCTGGCAGGGATTAGGAGGGAGGTGGTGATGGATACAGACTCCTGCAGTAAGGTGGCAGGTCTGTGAATCATTTCAAGCAGTGCTCCAAGGCTGTCTTCCATTCTAGAACACCTGCTAGCCACTTCTCCTGCCTCAGCTTTGTGCTGCCAAAGCCTTTCCAGCCCTTCCCAGCCACACCTCCTGTTGCAGTCTGTCTGGGACTGCTGCAGCCAAGTGTTTCATGGCTTTACTTAGCTTTCACTAAGTTACTGCCTGCAACATTGCCAAAGAGGCAGGGACAGTAAAAAAAAAAAAAATTAATTTTCAATCAAGATGAGTTTTTAGTGCCTACAGTTGCCTATACACTTTCCAAAGGCACAGGCAGACTGTGGTTGCAGGTGTTGTCATTTCCTTGGAGAGCTGTTGGAAGTTTCCACACAGTTCACTTGCTACTTTGCTTCTGAAGATAAGGAAATGCTCCAAATCAAAAGCGGGACTTTTACAGTCAAATTGTACAAAAATTAAATCCCCACATCTCTTCTTGCTCAATTTTGGTACATTGACCATGGCATTTAGCCCAGTGTGCTACTAAAGAGCCATTTCTCAGTCATCTTGAGGGCAGAAAGCAAAGTCTAGTGCTGTTTAAAGCCTTCCACATCCTTAAATTTCAGCACTCATCAAGCATTTTTGTGTTTGTTTGTCAGCAAAACACTGTGGCAGATGTCTTGTTTTTCAACAAGGCTGTGGTAGGCCTTGCAAATTCTACTCTGAATGACACTCACTGTGAAGAGTGGGACTGTGAGAGGGAGAGTCACATCCTAGGAGATGGGCATAACTTACATTAAACAGGAGATTCTGGTGTGTCCTATGCAAGGCAAGATGGATAGCCAGGGGAGAGGGTTGGAGAATTTCCACAGTGGACCCTTCTTTAGTGCCCAAGATGTAGATGACACCCCTTTCTCTACCTTCTCTTCAAGGAGAGAAAGCAAAACTTCTCCAGCTGCTCTTTCTCTGAGTGTGGAGGCTGAGCCTATTTCCACAGCAGCTGTTCCAGATGATGTGTCAGTCCTGGAGCAGAGAGGGGCCCTAAAGGAAAGAACATAGCCACCTGACTCCCATGGGATACTTGTCCCACGAGTCAGTGTGCTGGGGACAGAGGAGGGAAGGTATTCACTTGAGGGCGGACGTGCCAACCTGGGATTGCTGCCCTAAGGTGCCTGGTAATGTAAAGATAGAGTGAAGCCTCAGGAAATGCAGAGTAACAGAGTTTGAGTGAAGGAGATAAAAGCTACAAGCCCTTGACTAAGCCATCTTTGTCCAAGATGTTTCAGCAGCTGTTTCCTGGCTGTAAAGGGCATTGTGTCAGCTGTCACCATTGCTTCGCTCTTCTCCTTGCCTTAAGTGAGATCTGAATGTGCTGCCAGCTCAGGAAGGAAATAAGAGCCTGGTTTACTTCTTCCACACTTGCCAGGCTCTGAAGCCCTCTCTGAGTAACAAGATGAGCAGTTTCAGGTCACTGCCACCATCACAAGCATCTGCTCTTACTGATGGCATAATGGTGTGGTGGTTTTGGCTGTGGGTTTGCTCGAGGCTTGCAGCATTTTTTGTATTCAGTCTGTCACCAGTCCAATCATTTGCAGCATCTCTCAGAGGAAATGATGCTGAGACATTTCCCTCCCCAGCTTCACAGTGTGAAGTCTGTGCTCTCACATGGTGAGGGGCTTTAATTTGAAGTTTTCATCATGTAGTAACAAGTATGGGACAAGATGGAGGACTTTGGGTAGTGTCTCTTTTGGTACTCATCTTCTCTCTTCTTCATGGTTTCAGGTGGTAGTTTCTGGTTGGACAGTTAGTGCCACACTGAGGGCCATGGAAGGTTACTTATGGGGTTAAAAAGACAAATAATATAGGTGTTATTTCTCCATTGGACTGTTCAGCTTTAAGAGACTTTGTAGCTAGCTGGATCTGTCTCCATTTTGCTCGCTTCAAGCTGGTGGCTAGAGGTGTTATTGAATGTTCTGTACTTTTTGATAAGATTTAATAAACAAGCCTGAACACGAGAAAATCCATTTCCTTTATGTATTTTTTAATCCTAGCTCTAAGTGAAAGCAGAAGAAACTGCAGACAAACCATTAATTAACTGGAGCAAAAGCCACTCACCACTGTAACAGACACTGTAACTTGGCAAAGACCAGATTGGTATTTCCCCATCTCCCCAAGAGGCAAGAAAAAATAGAAATTGTGGGGCATCTGTCTCCCTGTTGTGCCTCTTAAAAGGACTTTAAAAACAGAGCTGCCTGTCTGACAGCACTGTCAAAGCCACAGAAGGAACTTGCCATAAGATAAGCCACCACAGAGGCACCTTGAGCCAAGCACAGATGGCAGAAATTCGCAGCAGGAAGGTGCTGATTGCAGGCTGAGCTGGGATCTGGTGAGCACATCCAGCCTGATGCACCCAGACAAAAACCACCCCTGTGTCAGGCTGTGGGAAAGGAAAACTGCCAACTGCATCCAGAGGTAGATCCTCACTGATCTTTCCTTCTCTCTCCACCCCCACCCCATCTTTTCTATCTCTCTAACTCACATCTAGTGATAAATAAAATCCATGCAATTGAGTTTGGCCTATGGTGTGATTTACCCCTGAATTTGGGCATCTTGCATGGATCCTAACAGCCTCACACTGGGCTGCTCTGCACCTGGGCACTGTTGTTCACCCAGTGCAGCATTACTTTGGGAAAAGAGCCCTCTTTCTCAGGTTAATTTTGCAGATTAATCTTGCAGTAGCAAACACCAGGCCAAGCCAAGCCCATTTCTCCCGAGATTTGCATCTCAAATCAGATTTGTCTACTAGAAGACAAGAACTTCAAGTGTTTTTTTGCTGTAGCTGCACTATAAAATGTCTCTCCTACTTGGCTTCTTTCCCAAATGATTTTTTAAAAATTTACTTAGGATTTCAGTTCTTGTACAGCTGTCTCAAGCACTTTGCTCTGCATGGTTTCCTATTTGCACAAAGCACAGGAGGAGTGTAATGACCTCAGAGACATCATCTACTGTTGCTTGGGCTGCAAGGTGATAGGGAGTAGAGACTCAGTTAAATAGTGGCAATGCAATAAAATATTCTTCTTTTATCAGGAAAGCAGGTTGAAAGGAGGTGTTACAAATTGCCAAGTCTTTTAGACACCCAACTGAGATATCCTGAGAAAACCTGATTTATAAGAAAAGCTGAAAATTCAATGCCTGAAAATCAGAACCTTTAAAGCACATCAAAATTCAAAACCCCAAGACTTATGTGGATCATAAAACATTCTGGAAATTCTCATCTGAGAACCTTCTTCATAGGACCTCCTACAGGAGCTAGGGCAGCTCTTGGCATTCTAAAAAAGGCTGAGGAACAAAGGATAATTTCAAACACAAGAGCTTGATGAATTTCTCAACTGGCAGCAGTGACAAATTCTTGTTAAACTAATAGTCCAAGTAGTTTCTTGTCAAGTAAGTTCAGTCTAACTTACTAATTATGATTTTATTAATTTGCTGCATGACTCTGGCTGGTCACTAGATGTCACTAATAAAGAATAAGAAAGGAGAACCTTGGGGGAACTTTTTGGGGAAGCAAAATTATTTAATTGACAATAGTTCCTGGGAGTGCCTGAGCCCAAACTTCTGTTAGCAAAGGAGTGATGCTCAAGCACCAGGATGTTGTAGGATTTGCAAAATGCCACACTTATCACTTATCAGTTTTTCCCAGTGTGTGGAAACCTTCCTACCCTGTTTCCCACCACTGGAAGAAAAGGAGTGGGCTTCAGCAGGCCAGTTTAAAATGCTGCTGCATCAACAGTCCTACAGCTTATGGTGTCTCCTGAGGAGCAAGGAGCCATCACATCTGAGACTTTGGCGTGTATTTAGTCAGGCATGGCCAGCATTAGTAAACTTTTGATCTGCCTTCTTTCCAAAATGTTAAAAACTCTTAAATACACTCTATGGTGCATCTTCTGACACGGGGTCCATTGCTTTTAGATGAGCAACCAGCCCACATCACACACTTCAAGGACTTTGAGGAGCTTGCTTCTTGTTAGCATAAGCCCATGGCTCAGTGAGGATTTAATCCAATAAGCACAACTACCATCACACCATTAGTTTGATGAATAGATGCAGCCAGAGCCTTAGATGTGTTTAGCTCAGGAGAGAGTCCATCAGGGAGTTTAGGCCATCCAGCTCCCCTCATCCAGATGTTAATTGCACTCAGCTTTCCTGTTTAAGCACTTTTAAGTTACATTTCTTTTGGGTTGTGTCTTCACTGGGCATATATAAGTGAGTTGTGCCAGAAAGACAGACAACACAGTGTCCTGGTTTGAAGGACAGGTATCTGCCAATAAAGGCAGAAGCTTCTCTTTGAAATGGAGAATGTAAACCCCCTTCCTCCAAATTATTATTATAATTTTTGAAATTAAGGGGCTCTCAGGCAAAGATATGGGAATTAGGAGTAACAGTTCTTTACTAGGAAAATTAAAATTGAAATGCAGGATTACAAAGAACAATCCCAACCCTGACAGAGTCAGAATACAACCTGACACCCTGTCAGTCAGTCAGGGTGTTGGTAGCAGTCCCATTAAATGGTGGCTGCATCCTCCTGCAGTGGCAGATGTGGTTCAGCTGGAGCAGTGCTCCTGTAGAAGGTGCAGTTTTCCTCTGAAGATCCAGGGATGATGTAGAAAGGTCTGGTTTTCCTCTGGAATCCAGTGGAAAGAAGGTAACTTGCTGTCCAAATCTCAGTTTTTATCTAGGTAGGAAAGGCTTGGCTGCTCCCCCTGGCTGGAGCATCTCCCAGTGGGATGATGCAATTTTATCAGTCACACAGTGGGACTGAATGGGCCAGCAGCAGATGATATCTTCCTGGAGGGAGGATGGGTTGTGGAAAAGATAAAGATGATTGTCCCACCTGGTTTTAAAGCTGGCCCATTAGCAGATGGTATGTGCCATGGAGATAAGGGTCACTGCCCCACCCAGCTTCAACAGATGGGGATAGAATACACATTTCTGGCCACATCAATCCAACACACACAGGAATTAACTTTCTCTGGTAGGTAACTTGTCAAGCATAGCCTTAGGTCAGACTGCCTTGGGTTAGATATTTACAGGACTCCATGAAGCACCTCAGGCCTGCTCAGTTCCAGCCTGAAATCTCAGCCCTGCATGCCCAGTGAATTTGGCTGTTTATGGGGACACAAGGATGGGCTGGACAATCCTGTCCTTCACCTCGACTTGCTCAGCAGTGTGCAAAGTGTTGGAAAGCCTTATAGCAAGCATGAAGGAGAGGACATTCTCCCAGTCTCTCTCTCGGGGCAGCAAGAATAAGTCAAGCAATGCCATGGGCACAGGGAGGGACAAAATAATGGCAATAAGATGTTGAGAGAGAAGCTGAGATTTGTAGAGCTGAGTACCCTTATTTTCTGACATGCTTCATCTATTGACCAGCAAGGAAATCTCTGCAGCCCCCAGAAAGGACCATCAGCAACCTACCTTTCCTTGCTCATTTTGTGCCTAATTCTGTCAGATTCTTTTTTTCTTGGCAGAAATACCTGCAAAATACCAGCATTTTTAGCCAGTGATAAAATCCCAACATTTCAGAAGTCAGGTTTTTTAAAATCAAATTTCAACATAAAATGCTCTTCCCTCTCCCTCCTCCAGAAATGACTAATAAGAATAATCAAATTGAATGGTTCTGAAAACATCAAATAGTTTTGTTTCAACAATATCTAAATGCTCCATTTCCATAAGGCACACACATTGTTATTCTGTAATAACAAAGCATTATACCAGCAAATATCTGAAACACATCTGAAATAGAATATAAATGTTTGATATTATCCTAAAAGCTCAAGTGAAATTAATGGAAATAAGTGAATTGAAATAGGAATTTATTTACTTTTACCAGAATGAGACCATTTGGTATCAAAAGAAACTTACCAAGAGCTTTTTCCTGGGCTTTCCTTGTTCTATAACCTCCACTGAGGAGAATAATATTGAATTTCAGTTAATTAATAAGTTATTTAAGGAAAAAACCCATGACTCTAAAACATAAAAAGACACTCACTAGGCTTCTCACTAATCTGTGGGCCAGTGAGGGGCTGACAAGCAATGCATCACTCTTTCTACCTGGAATGAATTGATTCTGTCACTAGCAAACTAAATGCAATCAAGCTCTTGACTTGAATCATAAATCCTACATAAGTCACAATTAGCAGTAAAGTGAACTGAAGCAGATAAAAGAGTCTGACAGCAGGCTGGTCCAGCAAACAGTCTCCAATAAGGAAGGGGAATGTAAATATTTTATTTCATTATCTGAAATACTTTCTAGTTTTCAGAACTCCATGTAGTGAGAATGTAGAGTATTGTAGCATGTCAATATGACAGATCCTATCATCCTTGGCTTTTCCCATAAAACCAGAGTGCCTGACCAGGTGATTATCAAGATGTTCAGGTCCTGGGGGCCTGTTTGGCTGAAACTGCTAAGAAATTATTTTGGGTTTTTTTTAGTAGACCAATATTGAAGGTAGACAGACACTGAGACAAAGGAAGCCAATGGATGTGATCTTTTTGAATTTCAGTAATGCTTTCCATACTGTCTGTCACAGAATCCTTCTGGGCAAAATGTCCATCTCCCAGATGAATAAACACATCCTGTGATGGGTGTTTAGGTTGACTATCTGGAGAAGGTTTTTCACTCAGAGGATGGTTGGGCACTGAACAGGCTCCCCAGGGCAGTGGTCACAGCACCAAGCCTAACAGAGTTCAAGAAGCATTTGTACAACACTCTCAGGCACATGGTGTGATCCTTGGGGTGTTCTGTGCAAGGCCAGGAGCTGGACTCCATGATCCTGATAGGCTCCTTCCAACTCCCCATATTCTACAGTTCTGTGATTCTAAGAACTCATGGGCTGCAGGAGTGCAGAAATAGGGAAGAAGAGGAAAGAAATGAGGTAGATTGGAGAATCCAGTCACTGAGTTGACAGAAGATGCAGGATACAGCCCCCTTCCCTCCCACCATTCCAATTCTTCCTGTCATCCCTTCCCCCACCTGCACACTAGAATGTGAAGAATATCACTGAAAGAAGAAGAACCTACTGGACTCCACTGTCCAGGAGAGCAGTCATTGCTCGTGCAGGAGTCACATTCTCCACCATGATCCCCAGGGTCTGACTGGCTGCTTTCTGAACAAACTCTGGGGACTTCCACACCATGCGGAGAAGGACCCGAGCCACCTCATCCACCTCAGGGTCCATGTCCTTTTTCAAGGTGGCAAAAAGCTCTCCCAGAGCTCATGGTGTGACTCTTGGGGATGGTCCTGTGCAGGGCCAGGAGTTAAGGTCAATGTTCCTTGGGAGTCCCTTCTGTGATTCTTTGAAAAGTCCTTGCCAAAACCTGTCCACATGGGAAGACTTTACAGAGTGAGGTACCTCCTGTGCAGGAAGCAGTTTATACAACTTCATACAGCAGCTCACCTAACACAGATCTGTTTCTTTTCCTGGAAACTGTGTCTGAGGAGGTGTGACCAGGGACCTTGTCCTAGAAAGCTGTGCAGAGGAGCTTCAGTGAGAGAAAGGATCCCTTCTACACCACCAGCAGCCAGACTGCAGTGCCATCCTCCATCTGGAAGCTCTGTGTCTCTGTGAAATGGCACTGATGGTGTTTGCAATGGGCCCAAAGGATGGGAAACTCTGGGCTGCAGCACAAGGAGTTGGGAAAGAGAGACAGACACACTCACATCCATTGAACAACTTTGCCAAGGCTCTTCCTCTGCTGGGAAGCCAGGCAGAAGGATGGGCTTTCCCCACCTTTGCTAACTATGGATGTGTGCACTGACACTGAGTCTGCTCTTCGTGGCTTGGCAGGCGCAGCCCCAGTGCTTTGGCAGTATAAAAACTGACAGGGTAAGAAGAAATTTTTGTAGAAATTGACACAGTCATGGAGTGTGGGCAGGCAACAGTTCCCTGAAGATCTGGTTAATCACCCAGAGATCACCAGCACAAAAGCAAACACCAGCCAGATATGTTGATTAACACAACCTGAGCATTGACCTAGAGGCTGCCATTTAACAAGAACTTTTACATTAAACCCTTGGAAGGAGATGGCACAGCTGAGGCTTTCTGTGCTGATCATGTATTCAGATTTTATCACCAAGTACTGAAAGGCTTTGGATTCCCTTGATTTATGACAAGTTCAAACATTTTCTAGTCTAACTGCTCTGAGCAAAGACAATGATGAAATCACCTTTGCATTTAGCTCTACCCAAGATTAGTTAAGGTTCCTATGTTTAGTATTTTAAAATCTATTGAGACAAACTCCTTCGCAGAGAGAGAACAGAACTTCATCAACAAACCAGACAGCATGATTAGGGGAAATACAAGCAATCTTCTTCACCTCAGATTTACCAAACAAAACAAAATGAAAAATATTTCATTATTCCTCAAATGAGTTAGGGAGAGAGCTGATTAAAAAATGTGTGGCAGAACATAATTCTCCTTGAAGATGGTATTTCATCAAAATACATGAATTCTAAATGCAGTAATATAAAAGAAAAATTGTTCTTTGAAACGAGGCTGGAAGAAAAATGGTTCAAATGTTCCTTTCTAAACTTGTTATCTCGGAGATATCCTGGGGCATGGCTGCAAGCCCACAGAACTGGAGATGGTGCTTTTTTTTTTTAAAGGAAGGAGGTAGACACTCATAAACTCATCAGTCTAGTTGTGATACCCAGAATGACACTGACATCCACTCATTTCTCTCACAAGTCCTTAACAAAGACTAATTGGAGGGTTAGAAGCAGTCAACTCATATTTATCAAGTCATGCCAGAGCAATGGCAGTGCCAGTGATGGCATTTGTTTTCCTGGGTGGCCTGCTTGAAGGGGAAGGGGACAGTGGTGGGTATCATTGAGTGTACCAGCTAACATCAGTGATGTCTTCTGATGCTGCCTCCAGCAAAGTAAGTTAACACACAGAGTGGGTGAAGCCACCAGGAGGTGCAAACAATGCCTGATTCTAATAAATAGGTTTATTAAATACAGAAATGTTTCACTGACATGTCCCAGACAAAGCCTGAGAGATTTGGGGTGACTCTGAGACAGGATTTGGCCAGACTTGCCAGGGTGGAGTAGGAAAATGGTCTGCAGCCTCTCAGGTGGCATTGGCCAAAGACACACTCGGTGTGACACACAGGGCAGGAGAATTCAGCAGTCTGAGAGGAGGGCATGGATTATGACACTGAGAAGTGAGATGCAGGATGCTCTAGCAAAAAGGCAGAGCTGGTTTGGAACAGTGAAAATGGGAGTGCAGCTGGAAAGACAGTGCTTTTGCTCTGGTCACCTCAAGGATGGGAGGGTCTTGAATCAAGTTGCCTGATGGTGAAGCTGTGATACAAGAATGATGTAGGGGCACTGCCAAAATGCCAGTGAGGAGAAAGGAGCAGGAGCAAGACAGATGGGCCATCTGTAGCACACAGTATGAGAGGAAAGAACGAGTTATGCAAGAAAATAAGAGACTGAGCAGAAGCTTTCAATAATTTTTTAGTAGGTAAAAGGTGGTAGTGAAGAGGTAAGAGACTAATTGCTCTCTTTGTTGGGCCTAGGAGAGGTAAAATGGAAAAGCCAGCAGAAACTTCTCATTTTCACATGAACTTGCACTTCTCTCATCCTAACCAGCTGACCTCAAAGAGGGGTATTGATCCCACCAGAGAGGGTTCCCATCATTAATCTGCAGCAGTGCAGTTCTGGTTTCTTTCCAGGGCACATTCCTGTCTGGATGGTGTCAGAGCTGAGTGTGTTTCAGTGCCAGATGACCTGGAGGTGACAAGTTTGGCCTGGCCTGCCAGGAGTTTCTTTAAAGGTGTTCACCAGCCCTCTCCTGAATCAGGAGGTGCTGTAATGTGTGAGGGTGGTAAGGATGCCTCAGGGGTCTCAGTCTTTGTGGAACTCTGTGTTTGCTATTGCAAGAAGTGGTAGAACAGCCTTGAAGAGAAGCTGCCTGCACAGCTCCCAGAGTGGGCACTCTTTTCTCAATGCCAGATGTAAATACATCTCACTGTGACACTGCTGGGAGCCTTCATTTGTCCTTGGTGCTTGAGAAAGGGGATGATCTGAACTGGCACAGTCTTGTCTGGCATTTCTCGGTGCAACCCCAATTAGTTTTCAATTAGAAGATTTATTCCAACTTTCATGGCATGCTTTGGTGGGAGCAGGGTTTTGATTGTCATTTCCTAATGCATCCATGCTAACTCATCTGTGTGAAACCCAGATCCACCACCATTCAGACAAGCTGACAACTCCCCACAGTCAAAGGCAAATTTTCCAAAATACATAACTGTGAGAGGCATTTTTAACATGGAACATTGCATCAGTTCCAGATATGCAGAAGCATATCGGTTTCTCTTGTCTGACACACTTCCCTTTGAGATGAGCATCTAATGAATTGTCCACAGCTTCAATCTTCCCTCAAATTATCTGCTTTTTTAGAGAGGAACAATGAATACAAATTTCATTATAGCTCTGATGCCTCTAACCAGTCACTCAGCTAATGCATAGTGGCAGTCCAGGTAGAGCCTGCCAGTCCTTCTCCTGCAGGAGGAGATAGAGAAATGAAGAAGTGAGAAAAAGAAAACCCCAAAAGTAGGAAGAAGATAATTCACAGGTGTCGAAAGGTTGCTTTGAATTGCAGCAGCACCACTGATTCACCAGGACAGTGGGAGAAAGGATAGTTTCTGGCTTTCAGCTGGAGTTCAACACCTGAAGAATTTTTCCATTTCCAAAGATGCTTTTTGGATGGGGTGACAAAAAAAATGAAGGGACACCAAGAAACTCTGCTTCTGCTGCCTCCTCACAGAGCATGTGGCTGCACTGTGGAGCTCTGTGCCACTGCCAGCTGTGGCTGCTGAAAACATCAGGGCATTACAGAGAGAAAGCTGACAATTAGAATATTTACAATATTTATTAATATTGTAATCCACATTGCTGAAGAAAGGTTGGTGTACTCACATTAGACACTGTTTCTTTCCAGCTAAAATTAATTTTTCCCTCCAAGTTAAAACACTTTTTCTGCCAGACATAATGTGTGATGTACAGCCCTGTGAATTAATGAAGCACTGCCTCCCTCCAGCTTAGCTTTTCCTGTTGAGTCTGATAATGAAATTTAGTTTTCTTTTATGTACTCAATTAAAGTAAGTTAAGAACTGAGAGTGTGACTTCATTTATTCTTTGGACAGCATGTGTTTTCTTTGTGCTTCATCAGTGGTGAAGTGCATAACCCTGTTTCACTGTGATCTTTTGAACCTCTCTTATTTTCTGAGAATAGGGAGAAGAAATGAATCAGCACGAGCCAAAGCTTGCTGAAAACAGCAAGGACCTTCCCATGGGAGTCAACATATTTCATTCCCCTCTTTTCACAGTAGGTTTTCTGAAAGAGCTGAGTTCCCCTGCAGAGGCCAGACTTACAAAAGAACTGAGCAGGTGGGACACACCTGGGAAAATCTGCTGGTAAACATGGCAGCAGGAAGCAGAGGGGTCTGGAAGGGCTGAGAGGAGATTTTTCTGAGATCCTCTTTCAGGGATCCCACCTGTTTTCCTGCTGCCAAGCTGCAGTGGCCCCTGAGAGATACTCTGCAGACTTATTTTGGAGGAGGAGTCCAACACAAATTTGTCTACCCTCAGCTCTGCTTGAAAGACTGAAGCTGCATTCTCACTTTATTAATTATTTTGTCTCTAAACAAGGTCTACATTTACCTTCTGGCTTTACTTATTGCTCATGCCTAGTCCATAGCTCATGGTAAAAGTCCAAAAGTGTTGGATTCTGAGGGTGACTGACACAAAATTCCTTTTCTGTTCTTCACCACTGTTGTGATGATGTGGTCCTGACTTTCTCCAGGGTGATTTATCCACAGCTCCAAGGAGGTGCAAGCCCTGAGACACAGGACTTATGGTGCACCTTCCTCCAGAGGAGGGTCAGTTTATCACCTGCACATCCCAGACCAATTACAACACCCTCGTTCACTCCTCACCATGCTGTCACTGAGCCAGGCTGAAAAACTCATCAACCTGAAGATTTGCTGCTAATTGCCTGCTTGGAGGATATGTATTTCATCATCTGTCCAGGCTCACCTCCAGGATTTTTTCTCTGCCCTTCTCTAGGATGCTTCACTCCTGTTCATTTCCACACTTCTCCCTGATCTCTGGTTGCCCTTTTTTTCCACTTTGCCATGTCTGAGGGCAGGGACGTGGTGGCATCTGACACAGCCCATAGTTTAGGATGTGAGCTGCCTCACACAGGTCACCAGTGAACACTGCTCTCCCAGGAGAAGGAAAAGCACATTTATCCAGCAGTGGCCTGCTGGCAGACACCAGGTTTGGACTCACCTGTTCCTGCTCTGGGTGCAGCACCTCAATTTGTGCAGAACTATACATGACAGGGCTGCTAACCACCTGTCTCTGCAGCAGCCCAGCCCAACACTGTAATTATCAAAGTTATTAACAATTAGGGAATACCCCAGAGGATGGAAAACCACACATACCATTGCTGGGAAATTCACCTTCCATGGAAAAAGCTGGAATGTTCTGAGGAAGGAGCCACTTACCTGCTTTTAATAATGTATTTCTTTGTCTGCAGCAGCATCTTGGATTTCTTCTGGCCCATGAAAACTCCTAAACCAGATAATTTAAGGGAGGAAAAAAACCCCAAAACCCAAGCTGAAACCAACAATGCTTATAATTGAATGGAAAGAATTAGCAATAATAATAGTGTTGCTGACAGTGACAGTGGAGTAGGGAAGGTTCAGCAGCTCTAGTGCCCTTCACTGGTCTTTCCTGCTGGCTCATTAGGTAGAACTCTCACAAAATAGTCAAAAATGGTTTCCCCTTAGAAAATCCATTTAGCAAAATTATCCATCCACAAATAAATGTCAGGACAGATCTTTTCACCTTGTCCAGATCTTTATGATAATGTCAAGCCAATGCATTTCAGTCCTCCTGATGATTTGTTCCAGTGACAAAATATCCTGCTTCACAGCTTTCTCTGTTAAATTCCATTTTGGCTTTAC
This sequence comes from Oenanthe melanoleuca, assembly GCF_029582105.1. Classification (NCBI taxonomy): domain Eukaryota; kingdom Metazoa; phylum Chordata; class Aves; order Passeriformes; family Muscicapidae; genus Oenanthe; species Oenanthe melanoleuca. The sequence goes on from NC_079336.1 coordinate 97,366,876, forward strand.
ACAAACATATTAACATTCATTTTCATTTAAATGGACCTTGCAATTTGCAGCATTAGTGTTGTGGCTTCAGCATTTTTAAAGCCAAATGTGTGCTGCCTACTTTGCTGCAGGTTGCTTTGGCATTAATGGATGCAAACAACCATCAGTATTGTCACCAAGTTTGTGAAACGTGTTTGTCCAGCACTAGGTTGTACTGAGAGATTGTAAAAGAGGGATTTTGCAATAAACTCTCAATCTTTTTGACTGTTTGTTCCATTTATGAATCAAAGAGAGCTTGGAAACAATAGAACATGCAGGGTGATGAAAGATCCTTCTTTCATGTCTCTTCAGCTGCAAAGACCAAAACGTGTTTTGGCATTCAGAAGTCTTCAACAAATTAGCATATTGGTGCTAACTCAGCAAAGGTTTTAGCATGACCCAGTTCTGCTGTCCAAGCCTTCCTCTGCCTCCTTCAGCCTGATCCCCTCTGGAGCTCACTGCTGAGTGCTACTCCCACAGCCATGGTTCTTTCCTCAGCTCCTCCAGTCTCTCTTCCTCACAGCTCCCTGGATCCTGCCTTTCTTCCATCTGTCTCCTGCCCAGCTGCAAAGTGGCACATGGGAGATAGCTCATCTTCTCCATGTCCTGGGTGGCAGGCAGTACCAGGCATCCAGCTCAGTGAGTTGTTTAGGGGAGAGCGTTTTCCCTTTCTTTCTTTTCTTCACCTTGCCCTGACCTGCACTGAGTCACCAGCTCAACACTGTAAGAAAGGTCCCTCACAACCAAAGCATCAAATGCAAAACTCTTCTGAAACACCAGCTAGGGAGGTGTCACACTGTGGGTACAGAAGGAAATTTGCAATCCCACCCTTGGCCTTTTTAAGTCTCTGCACTGGAAAGCATCTCTGGTCCTTGTGGACTAAGTGGACAAGAGGATTTCATCCCATGTTAGGCATTAGTTAAATGTCTTGGAAAAAGACCCCTATCTTCCCTTTCCTGCACTCCCATGAAATCCTCACTCTCAGATGGGGAGGGGGGGACACAAGTCAGAATGCCTACAAATAACACTGGAGGGGTTTTCTTCCAAAACTGAGGTCTACAGAGGCACAGCCCTTCACACTAATAAAAGGCCCTTTCCCCAGAACCAATGCTCTGGGGAAGCAGAGGAGGTTAATGCCTAATGAGGCTGAGACATCCATTTCTGGTAAACACATGTGGGAAATATTAGATATCAATGCAAATTCTTTCTAGCAAGCAGCCATGTGGTCTTAATTAGCAAGATTTAACTCTGTAAAAATGAAGAAATTTATCTTCCCTGCTCAGTGCTTACTGCACAGCTGGCTGTGATAAGTTGTCTGCATTTTAAGACCAGCAAATTAACTTTTTTTATGTAAGGCTCCCTTGTAAAATGCCTGTGCTGATGGCAGTGAAATACTTATTTCTCATGAAAGCACCTGCTCCACTCCTTCTAAGGGATAGGTGCAGAGTTCCAAACAATTAAGTTATCTTTGCACTTTTCTGTGCACAGAAAATGGGTATTTTTGAACTTGAAGAGGTTCTCAGAAGGCAAAACTGTCTTTTGCCAATCCAAAACCCAGAGGCATATGCTGAAAATGTAACCTTGAACTGTCTGGACTCTTGGTCAGCCCATTGGACTGGATTTGCCTCCCCTCTGGCCAGAGCAGGTACAAATTCTTTTGCTTCTTGGCCATCTGGGACAGTAATAGAGAGAGGAAATATTTTGGCAGTCACCCAGGTGCAAGGTGTGGGGTGAGGAGAAGTGCCACATGAATCACATCCTTCCAGGAGCAGCAAAATTTCCTCCTGGCCCCTTAAAAAATGAGGGAAAGTAGAGATTGAGTTTATATCAAAACTTATCCCTGTGACCTGCAGCTTGGTGGGGTGAGTCAGCTCCTGATTTGCACCAGGCTATGATGAAAATTGCTCTGCAAGCTCCAGGGTTTCCAGCTGTTTCATCTTCCTCCCTGGAGAGTGCTGCTGGATTTCTCTATGGAACACATCAGGGTTTATCTCACACAAACCTTTCCTGCAGAGGTTAATGCAGAATGGGGCTGACTTGGTAATGCTGGTTCTGATCTGATGCTTTGGTAAGGCTTTCCTGAAGGTAAAGGGTTAGGTTAGTGGATATTTGAATATGTAAACTGGGAGGTTTTAATTGAGAAACAATTTTTTCCTCTATTCACATAAATAAATGTTTTCCCACGTGGGTTCCTATTCATGTACCAATGCATTTCCCTTTGGGAAAAGCCAGTACTGGCTTTATGAGACACATCCTTTTGCTAAGCAAGCTAATTTTCCTCAGTATTAACTGGGTGGGCTTTTTGATGCAGATGCCCACTTAGAGTTTTAAGCCTCCTCTGTGTATTTGTTTTAAGAAGTCTCAAATGAACAAATTTGTTGTGACATTCCCTATGCTCACAACAAACAGCACACCCACTGAACCACAACTAAGTGAGCTGGCAGAGAAGTGGCAGAGGAGTTTCTGTTTCATTTAAAAAAAAAATTGAACCAAACAATGGAGGTTTGAGGGGACAAAAAAAATCTGCTTATGAATTTACTACAGCAGAAAATGTGGGAAAATATTTTAAATCACAAAACCTCTTTCATTTCACAGTATAATTTCAGTTACATCAAATGCTGATCATTTCTGCATCGCATTTGTAGTTTAGAATTGTCTTTGAGGAAGGAAGAAAAAAGAATAGAGGAGAAATGAGCTGGGCCAAAAAGCTGTTAAATAAGCCCTTCCACCTGAGGTCAAGCAAAATAAATTCAAGATAAGCTAAATTATGTTGTGCATCTTTTGTTTCAGCCACTAAGCTCAATCTCTCTTATTCTTACAGGACAGCTTCTTTCTTCAACTAATGATAAGAAATAGGCCAGTACACAAGTCAGGGAATTTTTACTTGGCTTTCATCTTGGATGTTCCCTGCAGGTGTGTGTTGGAGTTGGACAGCAAGAGCGAGACACAGATGTACAGGAATCATAAAAATCAGCTCTGAGCAAGGGCACAAGAGTCTCCTGTCACCCTCAGGCAGGGTGAACTCTGTGCTGTGTCCAGCTGAGTACAGGGGGGTTTCAGGCCATCTGCTGATGCTGCCCTGCTCTGTCTCTGCAGGCCTGGTGGAGCTGCTGGTGGAGCAGCCTCACATCCCAAACCCTCCCCAAATATATCTATGTGTGCTATCCCACATGGGGCCAGCAGTGCCAGAAGAGGGAGGGCTGTAATGCAAGGATGTGTTTGATGCATATTTTGTGATGTGACACTGTCTTGGGTTGCAATATAGGATGTGGCCAGAAATGTGTATTCTATCCCCATCTGTTGAAGCTGGGTGGGGCAGTGACCCTTATCTCCATGGCACACACCATCTGCTAATGGGCCAGCTTTAAAACCAGGTGGGACAATCATCTTTATCTTTTCCACAACCCATCCTCCCTCCAGGAAGATATCATCTGCTGCTGGCCCATTCAGTCCCACTGTGTGACTGATAAAATTACATCATCCCACTGGGAGATGCTCCAGCCAGGGGGAGCAGCCAAGTCTTTCCTACCTAGATAAAAACTGAGATTTGGACAGCAAGATACCTTCTTTCCACTGGATTCCAGAGGAAAACAGGACCTTTCCACATCATCCCTGGACCTTCAGAATAAAACTGCACCTTCTACAGGAGCACTGCTTCAGCTGAACCACATCTGCCACTGCAGGAGGATGCAGCCACCATTTAATGGGATTGCTACCAACACCCTGACTGACTGACAGGGTGTCAGGTTGTATTCTGACTCTGTCAGGGTTGGGATTGTTCTTTGTAATATTGTATTTCTATTTTAATTTTCCTAGTAAAGAACTGTTACTCCTAATTCCCACATCTTTGCCTGAATGCCCCTTAATTTCAAATTCAAATTCAAATAATAATTTGGAGGAAGGGAGTTTATATTCTCCATTTCAAAGAGAAGCTTCTGCCTTTATTGGCAGACACCTGTCCTTCAAACCAGGACAGACACGAAGAGCTCTGATTCTATCAGAGCTCCATCTATGGAGCCATATCCCAGAAATGCCTAAGAGACTCAGGCAGGGGGAAAAGCAGCAGAAGGAGGCCATGCAGTGTGCCAAACCTTCCCTGTGGATTATGATTCTGGGTGCTTCTGTTTCTCCAGCTCTGGTAGCTCTCTGTGAACTCAATGAGAATGGGAAGACTGGCGAGGGCAGATCCATGGGATGCAGAATGGCATCCCTCAGAAGTTTCTGGGAATGCAGGGAGAGCTTAGTGCTGGACCTAGGAGGTGAAGAAATGGCTGCCACAGTGCCAGGGCTGTCTTACTGCATGGACATCGAGGTGAGAGGTGATTCACAGTGAAAATTATGCAGAGGGATGCAGGGTACAGACCTCTATCAAGAGCTGTTCTTGTCTCCATAGTCACACCTTCCAGAAAAAAGACTTTTCCTGATGGATGCAACCACATTTGGGAATAAATGCTTGGGTCTTCCAGTAAGGTTTCCCCAAGTTTCACCCCCTTCTGAGCAGGGATTTCCCTGTGCAGGTGTATCCCTCAGGTACAATGCCTTTGATCCCACACCTTCTGGCCTCTGCTTTGTCTCTCTCTGATTATTGCTTCCCTCATGCATATATTTGATGTAAGACATGCTGGGGGGACAGTGGCAGCAGGATACATAGGGATTTGAAGAATCCATTAACACTGATAACATTAATTACACTGCAAAACAAAGCATCCATGAAAACATATCCCACGGGATCTAAAACAAAGATTTGTTAGTTCAAGCCAAATAACTCTTCTCCAAGCTACCTGCCAGGGAGAGCGCTCTGTGAATGGCAGCTGAAGAAAAATGAATTTATCCTGGCCATGAGGAGCCACTGCTCCTCTCAGAATTTGTCACCAAAGAGGAACAGAAAGACTGGAACTGCTCAAGTCATCAGCACCACTGAAAATGTTAGGAAAGGTCCTGGAAACAGAAATTATTTTTGATTTTGTGTAAGGTACCTGTTTGATCAAATAGGAGCTTTAGCATAGTACCAGGTGATTAAGCAGCATGAGTCCCCAGGACACAGGTGATTGCAGCTGGAAATCAATGCAGAGCATGAAATGCTAATGAAAGCAGAATTGAATAACTGCTCATAACCATTTTGCTGCTGGGAAGGCATAAAACCCCCCTAGGAAACAGCAATTTGTCCAAAACAAAATTATTTCCTGACTTTCACCAGCTAGTAGATACCGTAAGGCTGGGAGCTGTGGATTCCTAACCTTTCCAAAGAGTTATCTAAATTTTCTTTGATGAAAAAGAACTTTCTCCTTAGCTATAAAAGCAGCTAATGTGGTCTTGTTTCCTATTACATTCTTGGCATTGATAGTATCTCTTAATGGCCAGTTTCAAAGGCTTTTTGAATGGGGAAGGGAGAGGGGTAAGGATGAAATTTCCAGGTTTTGTAAATTTGGTGTTGTTCTGCTCTGTCTCAGATTGTCCAGTGAGCAAAAAGCTGAAAGTCTGCCTTGAGCTTTTATAAAAGGCTCTCCTTGAGCTCCAGAAAAGAACCAACTCTGAACTCTCCTGGCATTGAGGAGGTGTCTGCAGGAATCAGTCCCACAGGCAGGAGAAGCACCTCTGGGCCATACACCAGGAACACCTGGGTCACGATTCAGCTGTAGGGGGAGCATGCAGGGAAGAAGAAATCCAGGCTGCAGATGTTTTCTTTGAGAGAAAAGCAAAAATCTCTGTTGCAAAGTCCAGTGTCATTAAAGACAGAGCTCAGCCTGGGGCTCGAGTGAACGATTCTGGACATTTTTTTCCTATGGTGCTCAGGATTAGGTAGTTGGTTGGAAAAGTTAGGTTCTTTCCATGGCTCTGTGGGTGACAGAACCAATGCAGGAACTTTGTTTTTCCAAAGAAAGGAAGACCTTTCTTCTCCCAAAAGAAGCTCGGCATTAGATAATGCAGGTTTTATTTAACCCGGATACAGAAGGGAGCAAAGCTGAAGGTGAAAAATGAACTAAAGCTTGGGTGGTATGGAGTGGGCAGGAAGAGCTCTTCCAAGGCTATTTTTACCCTTTTGGCACCCACCTTTTCTTGCTATGAGTGTGGTTCTCTGTTCTTCCTTAGAGAAGGAAGCAGCACGAGGATGCTGGACATTCACAAAGAGCTTGGAACAGCATCTCACAGCAAAAATACCCAAGAAGGGCCAGCTGAACAGCAGCCAGAGTGACAAATTCCTTGGAAAGTGAGGTAATGGGGAGGAAAATTGTTTGATAATCCCATTTCTTTTTAAACAATTCTGTCTATTTTCCAGTCACCTGCTGGAATGGCTGAGGCTGAGGATCCTCAGATATGTGAAAAATACGTTATAACAGAAAAAGGGGATAAGTGAGCAGGTGGATGGATAGGGGAATAGGCAAAGCCATGTTAATCTCAAACTAGTGCAGGTGTTTTATCCATGGAAACTTGTCCTCAGAGCGCCCCAAAAGCACAGGGTGGAATGCAAAGTGCATAAATAGAGATGAACCACAGAACAGGATGTGGACAGATCAGAGACATTTCTTCATCACAACTGAGTGGGTTTAGTGGATAAGAAGTAGCTTTAATCTACAACTCCAAACAGCAGCAAACTCAGAGTATGCTGTACCTCCAGCTGGGCAAAGCAGGAGGTCAGAATTTCCTGTTCTTGCAGGGAGAGAGGTGCCAGGCTGAGGATGGAGAAGGTCTGCCTGCCCCTGCAGTTCATCTTGCTGTTGAAATGGATGGCAGCTGGCAATCCTCCATCTTCCACTGAATGTCAATTCAATTCCTTGCTCTGCCACTTGTGCAGGAGAGGCTGAGAGGTCAGCCTGGCAGCCTGGACATGAAGGGTTTATAAACCCTGGGGATGGGATGGGATGGGATGGGATGGGATGGGATGGGATGGGATGGGATGGGATGGGATGGGATGGGATGGGATGGGCCACGATTAAGGGCTTAAGGGACCACACAACCTAAAATCCACCCAAACCCTTGTGCTTCTCATTACCTTGTGGTGTCCTGAAAACAGCAGGAGGAAACAAAACTTCTGCCATACTGATGGAAATTTGATAGCCTATAAGTCAAAGCTACTTATGCTACTCCTTGAAAGGATTTCTGAAAGGAGATTTGTAGGAAGTTGGGAGATTCTCTGGCACTTGGGGAAGATGTATAAATGCATGAGATTGCCAAAAATACCCCAGAGGCTTTCCAAAACAAAAAGAAGCAGACTTTGCTCAAGCTCACCAGGAATGCAGAATGGATTTTTCTGCAGATGGGTTTGCAGTTTGTGAACTCGTTGGAAAGACAATGACTGCTGGCCCATCCACCCAGGTCAGAGCCCCTCAGTACAGCTGAATACTCACACAAACTGGCTTATTTCCAGAGGCATTCACAGGGAAAGAGGGCCTGCCTTCTCTCAGCTAAGAGTCAATTGCCTTGCAGTCTGGGTCTTGAGACTTGGGGAAATTTACTGAGATGCTGGGAATGATCCCGTGGATAAGTGCTGATAGGATCAGTAGATGATCTGGGGAAATAGCAAACTGAGCCTCAGTTTCCCTGCTCTGAAGAGATTCAAGCCTTGTTGGAAGCACTGCAGGAAGCAAAGTTGCATCTGTCCTTTGTGTCAGCAATTTACCATGTCTGAATAAAGCTGCAGAGAAACTTGTCTGTCCAGAAAGCCTGAGGTGCTGTGACAAACAACTTACACAAACCAAATTCTCTGACACAATTTTGAACAAGCACTTGGGGTAGATTATTCCAGCTTCCCTTACTCTGCAACAATGACTAATGCAAGGTTTAGGTGATCCTTAAAACAAGGCTTTCATACTGCTGTCCATGGCACTGAAACCACTGAGATTGATTGCAGATGCAGCAAGCAGCCTTGACAAATGAATGTTCCAAGTATAAACATTTGGAAAGTCAACAAAGGTAATAAATCTGTGCAGCGTATAGAGAAAAAAAATAGCTGAATAAAGGTTTTTTGGGGATGTTTGGCCTGGGCACCACAGAGCTCTGACAGCTCTGGAAGCAGCTATCATTATTATACATTGCTTTTGATTGTTTTATTTCATCACACACACCCACAGGCAAAGCACGTTGTGCTGCAGTGTGCATTTAACCAGGAGATGGAAAAAAATGTGAAAAAATGTGTGGGATTTTTTTTGCTCTTCTCCTGCCTGGTTTGTCTAGGAGAGCCTGCAAGATTTTTGAAACAGGATATTAGTGTCCAAGTCCCATTTTTTAACTGATCTATGAACAAAGCTGAAAATATTTTGTAAATGGCCAAAGGTGCAGGTAGATCGGCATTTTGCCCAGAAGGATCAGATGAACCAATTGGTTTTGAATCTATGGGTGCCTTTTGGATACCTCAAAAGCTTTTCTGCATCTTACAGCATTCTTAATGATCCAAACTCCAGCTGACTACAGCTGACTACAGCCTCAGCTAATTCCTGAAATAGAGGTTTGGCCATCTTCAGACCTGATGATAAAGCTGCTCTGCAAACCAGGATGTTTATGCAAGATGCAGAGGTTCAAAAATGCATATTTACAATTCCAGATCCTTGCATCATTTCTCAGAAGTGCTCAGCTACCCAGATCTCCCTAGCAGAGCCAAAGAAAAGTGAACTTGCACTTGGTAGCAGTCTCCATCCCAGAAATTTAATAACATTTATTCTTATGGGCATGTCAGAAATTATAGGCTCCAATCTGATGCTCCTGAAGTCACTGGAGAGATGACAATTAGCACTAAGCTGTCTCTGTGAGTCCAGTATTGCATTATTAAAGTCTCCTTTGCCTCTGGATTTAGGGACACTATCTTGCAGTCATCTCAGTGGTACAAAACTCTTCAATGACAAAAGTCAACAAATGGCACAGAATCAGAGTACTTTGTTAGCGACTTGTTCTAGTTTTTATTTTGCTTCTCCCTGTTCCTCCCTTGCCATCTTGCAGCCCCTACCCCCTGTATGAGTTTCCATAGAAACAGGATGAATGAGTTCCTCTGCATCCTCCAGTGGGATTCAGGCAGCAGCAAAGATTCTCTGAGCAGAGCCATTGTTGTAAACAGAAAGAACACTTTTTGTCAAAATCACCTGAGAAAAACATGAGCAAGCTGCCACCCCGTTCATGAAGGAGTTTGTGTTTTCTGCTCCAGCTCAAGGGGTGCTTTCTCCTGTAAAAACAGGGTATGTGGGTGCCCACAGTTACTGACTTGCTGTGGTCTGGTACTGAGCACAGACATTCCCTGCAGAAGCCAGGAGCCAGCTTGGACAAGACAAACCCTTTTTTTCTGTAAGAACTCACCAGAGCTGAAGCAGTCCCATTTCCCTACAAATCCATGAAGGGACACAATGGGTGTTGCAGTGCCTTCAAGATTTCACCTCCCATCTCTTCATACAGCTCTTAACAGGCACATTTCTGGGTGTTTTGAGAAAAAACCTCAACTTGTATTTTTAATAAATTATTATAATTGCATCTGAGCTGGCATCTTAACTGAGGAACAAACCTGTATTGTTTTGAGGTTTTGTGTAGCACTTAAAAACCCCATTTTATCATAAGATCTTTTTAATATATGGATGACTCTTGTCAAGAAACAAGCTTTACATTTAGTGTCTACACAGCCAAAGATCTGAGGTCAATAGCTACTTTCACAAAGTGTTTGCTGCCACTTTTCAAAGCCAACAGGACCTATACAGTGATTTTTAAAAGAAGTCTTGATCAAGTTCAGTTAATTCTGCTGTTTTATGATAAGTATTCTAAGTAACTCACACTTGGACTTCCTCCACTTCCATTTACTTTAAATGGAAGTTTCTGTCTTTTAAAAACATCTCTTAATTGCAGTGCACTATGACATCAACCTCTGCAGACTTGAAGGCACCAATTCACACCCTGCAATACCTACAAAGCACAAAGAATTCCACTAAACAAGATTAATCACTATATTCTGCCAATTATAGTCCCTCCAAAGCTAAAAACTCCAGTTTTCTGGGCAATGCCAGGAATGTTTACAGGGATTGGACTCTTCACGACTTATCAGCTGCTACAATTTTCATATTTTTCGCTGGGTGCAGAAATAAGCCTTGTCTCTTAACAGAAGATTTACATACATGATAAATGGAAAGGGAAGGAGGAAATGAATTAATTCTGATTTGTGACTCTACCTGGAGGTCATGAGCTTGCCAAAGACATCTAACAGCATCCCAGAAAAAATAACCAGCACTTAAATGCAGTCTGCCCAGAGTCCTGACCCTACCTTTTGATTTTATTTTTTGAAGTCAAATGTATCCATTTCCTATTGACAGTCATTCCCTCAGAGAGTGACCTTGTTACTTCAGGGAAGCCCCAGACATCAGAAATTATAGCAGACAGAGCCAGGTTACTCACTGGAGCCCTATGGTTTCTTGCTAAAGGATGAACAGTTCTCTCACAGGGCTACATATCCTACTGTCTCTCTCTGCTGGTATTTCCAGCTGCCTCCAGCTACCTCCAAGTTTCTCCACAGCACACTCCCAGACCTAACAAAGCAACCTAGCTGTAAAAATCTGATGGAATACTGCAACTGCCTTCAGCCATGGCTCCATGAGGGCAGCAAACTCAGAATCCAGGCATGGCTGCTGCTCAGAATGTTTTTTTCTGTTTTCCCCCAGTTCTGTGCCTGGATGCAGACTGCTGCTCCTTCCCTGGACAATCTGCTATGTGGAGATTTCAGTTCTGTCAGCTACTTGTGCTGTGCTTGTAAACTGCAGGTAATTTCTGTTCCTCTCTCCGTGAAGGTTTTCATATTAAAATGCCAACATTTTGGTCTGGATTGACTGCTAAAAACCATTTTGATCTGTTTTGCTAAAAAATCATCCACAGATGAGAGAACTGTTCTGCATTTCCATCTTCGGTGTGCCTGCCAGGTGACCTCCTTTGTTTGACAAATGGTTATCATAGCTCCAAGAAATGCATAACATCCCTTTTGCTCACAGATCCCATTCTGTCTGTGAACCTTCAGCCACTGGGCCTTGCTTTCCTCAATTCTTTCACTTGTTAAGGCTTTGTCTCTTGATTATCCAGTCTAATTTCAAATTTAATCTGCTGCAAATTTTCCAGGACAGCTCATCCTCTTATAACATAATGATCTGGTAAAGCTGTGACAGGTATATTTATCCAGAAGAAGCATCTGATTCCCAGGAAAGTTAATGAGCACTTCCACTTTTTCCACAACAGCGTAATGAAAAGTACATAACCCACTGTCAGCTGAAATATCACCATCCTGATAATAGAACACCACAGTGGTGTTCAGCTTTCCTCAGTAATATCATAGCTAATGATCCAGTTCTTTATAAGGCTGCATTGTTATGGGAACATCCAAGACACCACCATATTTATTTATTGGAACCTGGATTTCCCTCCATCCTTTGCCATGGGGTTTGCATCTCAGTGACAGCTCTAAGGTCATGCGTATCCTTTATTCCCTATATGCCCCTATATGCCTATATGCCCCTGTGGGCCAGTGAATACCATGATTAAATTCCAAAAATTCCTTGTTATAGTGCTTTGTGGATGAAAAGACATAAGCTTTTATTTTAAAAACAGAAATGCCAAGCTTTTTTCCCAACTAAGTTACCTACTCTCATTTCCTGTTGAAATGACTGTGTTGTGTTGATGTGGCCAGAAATGTGTATTCTATCACCATCTGTTGAAGCTGGGTGGGGCAGTGACCCTTATCTCCATGGCACATACCATCTGCTAATGGGCCAGCTTTAAAACCAGGTGGGGCAATCACCTTTATCTTTCCCACAGCCCATCCTCCCTCCAGGAAGATATCATCTGCTGCTGGCCCATTCAGTCCCACTGTGTGACTGATAAAATTACATCATCCCACTGGGAGATGCTCCAGCCAGGGGGAGCAGCCAAGTCTTTCCTACCATAGATAAAAACTGAGATTTGGACAGCAAGTTATCCTTCTTTCCACTGGATTCCAGAAGAAAGCTGGACCTTTCCACATCATCCCTGGACCTTCAGAATAAAACTGCACCTTCTACAGGAGCACTGCTTCAGCTGAACCACATCTGCCACTGCAGGAGGATGCAGCCACCATTTAATGGGACAGCTACCAACACCCTGACTGACTGACAGGGTGTCAGGTTGTATTCTGACTCTGTCAGGGTTGGGATTGTTCTTTGTAATATTGTATTTCTATTTTAATTTTCCTAGTACAGAACTGTTATTCCTAATTCCCACATATCTTTGCCTGAATGCCCCTTAATTTCAAATTCAAATTCAAATAATAATTTGGAGGAAGGGGGTTTATATTCTCCATTTCAATGAGAAGCTTCTGCCTTTATTGGCAGATACCTGTCCTTCAAACCAGGACAATGACAAAATCCAGCACAGCATTTGCAGAGCTCCCAGCTTTCCCTTTTCCTTCTCCACGCTGGAGGGACTGCTGTGATCCTCCCAAGGTCATATGCACACATGCCACCATCACCAGACCTCATGCACATTTCACTCTCTGTTCTCTGTGGTTGCCCCATCCCAGGTGCCTCACATGGTTATCACTGCCCTGGATACCTGTGTGGTCTTAGCATGCTTCCAACGTGCCAAGTCATGATTATACACCTGTAATTGCACCAGAGTTGGATTGCCTTTTGTTCCCACGACTCCTGGAGAGGCTGACCTGGAACAGAGTCTAGACAGAGTTAAAGGAATAAAGTAGGTATTTATTAAAAGGCCTTTAAAGGATACACCTCGGGCAGTACAAGAGCCTGGCTGGGACTCAGCCCAAGATGGACAGCTGCTCACCAGTTTTCACACTTTTATAAGTTTTGGTCCATTTGCATATTGAGGTCAATTGTCCAATAACAGCTTTGGGTTATCAAGTCCCATCCTCCCAGTTTTCTCTCCTCAATTTGCTGTTGTTTATACTTCTTTGGGCCTGAAGTTGCAACAGTGTCCTTGGTGCTCAGGCTGGAAAAGGATTGTTTTGTCTAACTAAACTGTGAAGAGAACTTGCTAACACTTTATATGTAGCTCAGAGTTGTACAGTAAAGCAGTACACAATCTGAAAAATATGAAAGCTAAAACTTAAGGCATCATCCATGACATCTCTTTCACTGGATTTCCCTTTATGATGATTGTTTTGCAAGAAAATTTAGCATCATCATCCAGTATTTCCTCCCCATACAGAGATTGTTCCTACATCTAATCAATAACAGATAATTTTTTTCCTTTTTTTTTTTTTTTTTTTTTTTTTTTTAGCGAATATTGTGGTCAGATTCTGCTTTATTTATTTATTTTTTAAAAGTAGGTACAACTTTCTGGCCCAAATCAAGAACTTTGGGTGGGAAACTGGTCTTGCACTCTTCTGGAGAACAGATGCCAGCATTTGGCTGTGTGTTTTGTGAAACAAAGATCTCAAGATGGATCTTGGCATCAGCAAATCCATATCAGTTTTCCCTCTTTAAGTAATGCCCAAGATTCAGTCTAAAATACACTGCTGGATTACAACTTGCAGAAGGCCTTTAGTCTGAAGCATCCTGTCACACTCACTCATCACTTTTAAAACAAAACTCTTCTGCTTCCCAGGCTAGCACAACAGCTTGCTAACAGCACTTTGGGGTTTAATTTCAATCAAGATGCCTTGAAATTAATTCAAGCAAATTTCATTATTCATGCTGCTCTTTGGATTGTCACTACTGATAGTTTAGACTCTGTTTATGAGCAATAAAATGTAGCTTTCTAGCTCCAGCAGTTTAGGCAGTCCCCACTCCTATCTATTTACTCTATACCATGATTACCATTTCTTGTAATTTCATTCAAGCACAGGAGGTTTGTGGGGGTGCTTTATTTTCTGTTATGATGCTGTTAAAATCTGATATGGAAACAGAGTTTCAGAAAAGTGGTGGTTTCTTTCTGGTGATTTAGTTGATGGATTTTTTTGCTTGCTTTTTAAAAAAAATCTCTTTATCTTTAATCTGCTATAGAAGTTCTCCCAGCTCCAGGTGAAGCTTCTTTACTGTCTACCAGCAGTGCTCCTGGCACACAGTTAAATCTTCTTTAGCCAATGTACTTCAGGACTTTTAGAGGTCAGACATAAAAAAGATCTTCTGTCATTCTCTTCTAAACTGATTGCATTCCCTCTCTCAGATAACAGAGAACTTTTTTTTAAGACAAAATCCCTATTTGCTTTCATTGTTTGCTGACAGCTTTCCTGGAACTGTAGTGTCTATGCTAAGTGAATTTCTTGAACAGCTGAAATAAGAGAAGCTCACTCTTTCCCCCACTACTCTATTACACTGTAAAATTTTTGCTATGGCCTAACAGCCACAAAAGGTTTGTCTGGAGCCAGTGCTGGAATATCTTCCAGGAACCACCCATTTTCCTGCAAACTCTTTCCCTTTCCAGGGAGGAGAGCCTGGTACCAGCAGACAATACACAAAGATTTCATTATACTCCAAACTGCTGTAGTTTAATGTCTCAGGCCCCCTTATACCTGGCTCCTGGCCCATACAAAAATGGCTTCTGCATATTTAGTTGCCCTGACAGGATTTCTCCTCCATCCATTCCCTTCTTCCCTTCAAAATCTTGCAAACACATGGCTTTCACAACATCCTGAAACTTGAGCTTCACCACCCATGCTGGATGGGATTTACATCCTGATAGTTTTTGCATCTACCTCCCTTTGGCTTCATGTGTTGCTTCTTTTGCAATTTGAAAATTAAGGGAAATTCAGGCAATCCTTACCCACACTTCCATGACCTGCCAGATGTCTCTCACTCTTCCCTCTTCCCAAAACACCAAATCTCACACTCTGCTCCAAAACCTCCAGAGCCTGTAGCATTATTGCTATTTCAGGAGAAAAAGTGGAGGAGCAAGCCCCTGATGCACAGATAAATACCCCTTCAATGGATGAGCCAGTGAAAATCATTAGTGTGTGTCCTGTTTAATACAGATGGGAGATGCCAAGTGTTGTGCACAAATAAAAGGTGAGGCCAGATGTGACTTACAGTGGGTTGGCCCACTTATGAGGAGAAAGTTATGCCTAGGGGCCAGGGAGAAGGATGAGGGAACACGGATGAGCAGAAAAAGGTCTGTGAGGACAGAGAAAGAGAAGGAACAAACAGCAGACAAAACAGCACATATAATGGAAAGCTAGAGAATTGGAGGAAATTCCTGGTGCAAGCACCACTTTCTCTCTTACAAAAGAGCCTGAACAAAAGAGAAAAAGAACTTTTACCTTGAACTGACTTCCATCATTTGTGGTACTTAATGGACTGCAGGTGGACTTAGTGCTTCAATTGTACCAAATACCTTCAAGTCAGCCTGCCAATTCTCAAAGCTATCAAGTTGTCCTCTTGTCCTCGTTTAATTTAGGTTTGCTAATTTCACTAAATTTTTCTTTGAGATAGGATTTTGGAGCAAAAACAAGGCAGCCCTAAAACTTAAAAGGATATAAAGAAGAAATGTATTAATAACACAGAGAAAAAAAAGAAATTTGGAATAAGATTTCTAGATTACTCCCTCTCCCCCCCCCAACTTTCTATATTTCTTAACAACAACACACAAAGACACTTCAGTCAGTCTTTTACTTACATACTTATTTCAGTTTACTTTAGAGAGAAAAGGGGTTTTTTTTGTTTTGGCTATTGTTTTTTTTTTTTTTAAGAGAAGAATAAAGTTTTCTCATGCATTTTTACTTTCACAATTTGCATCTGCTCGGGAAAATTTGCAAATTGTGAAACTCTTCTCATCTTCAGTCTTTTCAGAGCTGTTAATGGGTTATGTCAAAAACTCAGAGTATTACTTTTAAGGACAAGCTGTTCAAAGGCAAAAATTCTCTTCATTTCTTTTTTCCATCAAATGTCTCTGTTTATTTTTCTCTTTTCCAGAACAGAAACCCCCATTCCCTCAGGGCAAAAGATCCTTTTCTCAAACACTGCAATCCCCCCACGAGTTTCTTAATAATTTAAAGGAATTTCAGTGTAGTCCAGTCTACCCTCATAGGTTACAAAAAAAGTTTTTCAGCTAAATTATTCATGGTGTCTCTTCAATCTCTTCCCATCTGGAAACTTGGCTCTTACTTACTTGAGCAGTTGTTACCTGCTCAACAGCCAGAAGTAAAAGAAAGAGTTTTTTACTTTTACCAATGTGATTCATGGAGGCAAAGTAACTTTTAATTGGTTTCCCAGGCTGTCAATTGTTAAATCAGTTTTCCAGTTAGTCCCTGCAACCCACAGAAGAAATTTTCATAAAGAAAAAACCCGGTGTGTGTATGTCTGTGCTCCTCATCATTCCTCCTTTCATGCAAAACCAGCACACCTCTTCAGGACTATATAAGTACAGAGATTTCCACTCCTCTGGGAAAAAGCTATTAGATACTCTTTATTGTGGAGGATTTGACAGCTGGAGTAAAACCATTTCAGTGATCACCTTTCCCATCCAACTCCTCCTGGGATTTTCTTTTTGAACTTTCCCCTGCCCTGCCCCCTCACATCAGTAACACACCAGTGCCATACTGCCAGGCAGGGTCTCATCCTGCTAAAGAATTGCCAGAATCCTCAGCCAAGGACAGAGCAGCTTTCTGACTTTGTATTCATGGTCCCTCCTGCATGTTTACTCAGGGCACAAAGATAAACTCTTCATCCAAACTGTGCAAACCCAATAGTACTTTGTCAGGGAAGGTGTGTTTGTGGAGTGTCCTCCCATCTTCTGCAGCATCACAGAACCCAGGGGTGTGCAAGGAAGGACAGTGTGACTTGGAAAAATCATCAGATTGCATTTATCTGCTGACAGGGAACCAGAGCGGTGGCATCATTCACATTTACGCCAAGTCTATTTCTCATTCTGGGAAGCAGAGCAAACAAATTAATTGATTTCACTGCATCACTGGCATGTGATAAGCTCATTTGATTGTTAGTCTCTCTTGTAAAGACCCAGTCCCTAGAGTCAAGATAGGACAGTGATATGCCTTGGGAATCAGGCAGGAAAAGGAGGATCCCACAAATCCAGAAGATACATAAGAGACCTAACCTTTTCTAGATACTTATTTTTCAACTCATAACTGGTTAAATTAGTCTCTTAATTAATAAATGATTAAAATAACTCTTGAATCAAGACCTTCTGAGTCAGGATCTCAGGAAATATCCCAGAAACTACTGTGTACTTCAACTCTGTCTTGCTCATTATTCTCTCTCCCAAAAGAGAGACTGATATGCAGGGAATTCCTCACAGAAAAAAAAAAAAAAAAAAAAAAAAAAAAAAAAAAAAAAAAAGAAGGAAGGAAGAAGGAAGGGGCATGAGGTCAAATTGCGGTGTGCAGTGGTCACCACAGATCCCACAGTCCTAGGCCAAAATAATCTGGGTTGTTTTTTTTTTTGTTTATGTAATGAAATGCTTTTCACTAGTTATTTTAAAAGAGAACACATCTTTAAGAAAACAGAAAAGAAAAAAGAATAGGGCAATAGGAGCAGATCACAGCTCCTGGGAGGCTGTTGGGACTTCTCAGTCATAAAGTGTCCTGAGCAAAGCTCTGAGGGACAAGGAGGCAGATTCAGATCTGGGACTTTACATCTAGGACTGTAAAGATGGGCTTGGGCTGGAGCAAGAGTCAGCGATTTTTTCCCCAGCACCAAAGGGAGGAGAGTAGTAAAAAAAACCCCAGAAAGAAACTCCAAAATAGGAAACTGAATCTGAGGTCTCAAATTATTAGCATCACCATGTTTGGGTGTTAAATAAAAGACGGAATTGCTGCAAGAATGTAATTTTATTGTTTCAAAGCATCCTTAAATGAAAGCCAGAAGTAATAGAGGAGATGTGGTTCCATTTTCAACCAGACCTTTCAAAAAACTAACAGTTCAGAAATAAAGATAGTAATTCTCAGCATGGTTGATTTACATTAGTACAAGATGGGACAAAGTTTGGTTTTTAAAATCAAATTGACAGCTTGTTGCCCGATGCCCCAAACAGAACACAAACTAACAGAGTTAGTTTATGCGGTGCTTTATTCAGGGCTCGGGGAAACCTGCGGACTAGCGTCCAAAGTCAGGATCCCACAGTTCCCTTTTTCGTCAGGTTTTTATACCTTTTTACAAAGTAGTCTACGTGCAGAAGTACACATTCTTCAAGACAATACAGATACATAAATCTTGTAGATATCATTCCTAAAAGTTATAAATTCTGCATGCTTGTCTACGCAAAACTATAGGCTACCCCCCTTTAATCCCCCTTGCATGTTTTCCCATCACCAGAACCCTTTATTTATTATTATACTTTAGCCTTACCTTGAAAGTTTCTAAATGTTTTATATGCTCTATTAAATTCTTTAATTATTGTTTTCACAGTCCCCAGCTCATTCCCAGGAGTGGTTCCCAGGGCCTGTCTGAGAACCACAGTTTTCTAAGCCTTAGCATGACTACTACTATATCTACATTAGTCCTTTTTTCATTATTTCGGTATCAAGCTGAAGTTGTAACCCACTTCAGCAAAGGGAGGGGGTGAAGAGCAGGATCTGGTCACATCCAAAATCTAAATTTGGAACGATGTGAGAGTTCACAGCAGGACCTGAATTGTTCCTCTGTTTGCTTATCCCCTGGCCTTCTAGAGGGACTGGGCCAGAAAGTGAATCTATTTTTTTACTCAGGGGTGTCAGCAGAGAAACTCAAATTATTTATCAAGCTGCCTGGCTTATAGAGGTCTGCAGGGATCAGTGCTGAACCTGAAATTGTCTGTCAGCCCACCTATGCCTCACCAGCACAAAGATCCAGAGGGATCAGTACCAACTTCAGAATTATTTGTCTGTTCACTCTTCAGCCCATTTACTTTCCCAGCTCTGAGACAGGAAGCAGACCAGCAGAAACATGAAGTACATCTCAGGCTGGCTCAGCAGCTCTGGAGTGGTGTAAAAGGCTACCAATTGTCAGAGTCGCAGTTGATGAAGCCTTCAAAATTTACAGTGGAATTGCTAAAATATACTGGTTTAATGCTGTTCTGGACCCCTATGCATTAAAAAAAAGGTACCACACGGGCCCATTTCCTCAACTGTTTAAATTATTTGTCCATTTCTATCCAGCCACTCACTCCACTTGATCCCATCACCATTTCCTCATGCGTCTCCCTGCACTGAGGGAATGGAAAGGAAAGGGTATGGGGTCTAGAGGTGAGTTTTTTATTGTGAGTAAGAGATCCTCTTTCCCTATGTGATATTAATGGCCTGTTTCTTTGGCTTCTCAAATAAAACCACAGCATCTCAGGTTGTTTTTTCTGGAAAGGAAGACAAGAGTGTGGGACCAAATCCTTGCAAGGGATGCAATGAACCACTGTAAGTCTGTGGTTTACTCATCACCTCTTGTGTGAGAGGGGGGCTACAGGTGTTCAGTGTCAAAAAATGTCATATTTGCCTGGTGCCTGACAATTGCAATTTGCCTGGCAAGTGAAAAGGATGGATTAGGAGGATTTGTGAGCTGCTCATACAGGATGTCCACCTCTGTCTTTCATTTTGTTACCTGTTTCTTTGCATTTCTGTTGCGGAGGGACATCTCTCTTTGAGGAGAACCAAAGCTTATTGTAGTCACACTCAATCAATCATGTCCAGAAAGTAAAGTGCCATTTTTCTTGCCAAGTGCTTATCATTGCCTATTTTCAACCATCTCAAGGAAAATTATGCAATTCCTGTCTTGTAAGTGTTAAAGCAGCAGAACTGCTTGACAGTAAGCAGGGAATTTGCTCTGCTGAAAAGGTTCAACAGGCTCTGAGGGATGTAAGCAGATGGTGATGCCCTTCTGCCACCCAAAAAGTTTTCGCTAGTCAATGCTGAAAGCAAAAGCCATAATAATGTGCTTCTTTCCATGACAGCTCTCTGCTCTCTCTTGGATACCTGTGACAACAGCCTAATCCTCTGGATCCAGTCACTAAAAATGTAGAATTGTGTACATGCAGGAATATCACCGAGATTGGGGCCAGAGGGAGTTTAGGGCTTTAAGACACTTTTCTGTGCAAAAAAAACCTCTTATTGTGAGAAATGGTCAAGCATCGAGCAGCTGCTTCAGGGGAAATTCAAATGCTGTACAAGGAGAACAGAAATGTCTTCAGAACGGTTCAGCTTTTTTAAGAGTCACAGTGAATCACATCTTTGACAGGAGACAGCTGCAAAATCTATTGATCAGTGATCAATTGAGCAAAAAGAAAGATAGAAAGCCATACCTGTATCGATTTGCCATTTGTCATTTGAGATGTGTTTTGAAGAAAGTGGAAGCAAGCAGAGCTTTAGCATTCTTGCATGAGAGATGGACTTGTTTCCCTGACGAGCCCCAGTGCCTGCAGACAAAATGATGGGAGCACAGCCAGCTTGCCAACAGCTGGGCAGAGCTCTTCCATCTAAATTTCTTGAATTTTGATTCCTCCTGCCTCCCTCAAAAAGCTTCCAAAAACTTTCCTGATCTAGGCACCCCTGCTCCCATCTCCCCATCCCATGTGTGCTGCACATCTCGGAGAGATTATCTCCTGCCCTTCGGCAGAGGGGAAAGGAAGGTGCAGCAAAGGACCCACGACCATGGCAGGGGAAGGAGAAGCATGGGGCACATTTCCAAGTAGAATCACTTTTGTTATTAACCAAAACATTGCAATTTTCAGCTAAACTGTTATTAGTATTCAAATCCACACCCTTTATTTTCCCTCTGTCTTTTTCCAGATTCCCAGGCAGGCCACCACCAATGAAACATTTAGGAATGAGGGCAAGAGGTGTGGAAAACCACAGGGTAAGTGTGGAAAAGCAGTGCAATTAATTACTTTTGTTTAATATTAATATACTACTGAAACTTGGCTAGTAGGCATGGGACAGAGAAAATGTAAATTTCTTTTATGTCACGAAGCAGCTCCCAACAGCATGCAGAAGCCTTATCCTAGTGGAAGGGAATACGTGCATATTCAAAGCCTTTTACCAAAGTGGTGAAGAAAAGAGAAGCAATACTGTGGAGACACAGGGCCCGATGGAGGCCATGATCCTTCCCTGGAGGGAAAGCCCTGAAGACAAGAAGCTTACAACAACATAATTAATCAAAGTAGTTAAATAAGTTTCTTTCTGCCTTAATCAGAGCTGTGCAAATAAATAATTTTTCCAGTTCAGTAGATAAACCAAAATAATAATTGTAGAAATATTTTTAAGATTTCTGAATTGAAACTTTGGTCTCCCTCAAGTATTTTCAGTGAGCAGAGATACTTGATTTAACTGGAATAAGGTGGTGACTTCTCAAGTTAAGTGCTCCTTGTTTATTTTAAACACATGGAGCTGAATTTGTCCCTAAAATGTTGTTCTGAATGACAAAAAAAAAAAAAAAAAAAAAAAAAAAAAAAAAGAAAAAAAAAGAAAAAAAGAAAAATCAAAACAGATTTCTTGAAGAAAGTATCCAAATTAACAGTTCTGGCGTAATGAAGAGAAACAGATCCTTCCAGACAGGCTGGCTCAAACCTGAGCCTCCCCCTGCCATTCCCAGTCTCATCTGTGGGAAGATCCAAGGGATGCTCTGCACTTCATTCACCTGTGCCCAGTGAAGAAGCCTCTCAAGAGACAGTGGGATGGATCCAAGGCAAGTATCTTATTTGTGGTAAGAAGTGACCACATTTGGAAATGAGACCTTCTGCACGTGTTGTTAGCAGTGCAGGACTAATCCCCAGATCCCAGAAAAAGTTCCAAGTGTGGCTGCCAGCTCTCCATAACCATGGGAATTCTGCCTGCTTTATTTGGGTGGCACAAAGTCAATTTAAGCATAGTACATTTTATTAAAATAATTGATGTAGTCAGTGTGAAACAAGCTGATTTTCAGGCACACACACCTCCCTGTGTTTTGGTCTAGGTTATAAATGCAAGCTGCAGCACTAAGGACAAACAGAATAACTGCCCAATTTAATTTTAGGCTTTAATTTGATTCATTAACTTATTGACACCTTGGGTGAGGAAAGGTATTTGGTACCCAGGAAGTAGAGGAGGAACATTTTTAGCATGAAGGAAAGTA
Organism: Oenanthe melanoleuca; assembly: GCF_029582105.1. Lineage (NCBI taxonomy): Eukaryota > Metazoa > Chordata > Aves > Passeriformes > Muscicapidae > Oenanthe > Oenanthe melanoleuca. The sequence goes on from NC_079336.1 coordinate 97,388,865, forward strand.
AAGAAGTCGTTTAGTCCTCTGGGAAAGAGAAGAGGAAAAAAAATGAGAGCAGCAGGTAATTTATTGCTGTTTTAATGAGAAGCTGTAAGCTGAGAGGAGGGGATAAGAATTATAAAGTGCTGTAAAAACAGTATCTCTACTGAGGCCCTGATGTTCAGTGTCCAGAGTTATGAGCTGCAGTTCCCTGACTTGTTTCTTGCTGCTCCTATTTCAGACATGAAGAAGGAAGCTGGGAGCTCTAAAACTTGTCCCTTTTATTCACCTCTGTGAATTGCTCCCATATAAAATATTACCTTTCCTGACAAGGTAAGGTCTTGCCTCCAGAACATCCTCTGAGCCCTGCTACTCCCATCAGAGCAGAGCTCAGGGCTTGGTCCTACAGTCACTGGAGCCTGTCACAGGTAGGGTTGGGGAGGTGATGGCCTGTGGGGTTTGCACACATATTTAGAAAGGAAGTGGCAAATCCCATGGAGATGTTGCTTTACATTGCACAAAACTTCATTTTTTCCTGGAAGCTGCAACTTCCCACAGACCTTGTCTTAGGGATCCATTAGCTGGGCATGGGGCAGGGATCCTGGAGAAAAGTCACTGCCTCCTATTCCCTGACAGAGCCTTAGGACTCCAGATACCCCCACTCATCTTCCCAGTCACTGATTTGAAGTGTTATGGGGCTCTTTCATCCAACTTCAGATTTGACAAGAACACCCCCACACATCCTTAAGAAAATGAAGAAATTAGTGAATTAAATTCTTAGCTCTCACAATTGTCCTTTGATACCTTTGGCAACTCAGTGGTCCTGATTCTCATTCACATGTTTATGCTGCTGCACTAAAAAAAATCCTATCTAGGCTTTGCTGTAAATCCAAATTAGACCCCAAATGCTGCTGCTGGGGAGAGGATTAAATTTATCACAAGCAATTGGTATGTAATATTTTGCATTCCCCAAGCAAATCCTTCCAGAGCAGAATGAGAGACCATACATTGTGTATGTAATCCAAATAGAAGGATTCTTTGTCTTCATGTTAGACAAAATACTAAAAAAAAAAATAAAATTGACTCCTTTACAACTTTCCTGTATTGACAGATGTTTTATAATTTTTTTCATGCCAAAAAGATGCCAAAAAAAAAAAAAAAAAAAAAAAGAGAAAACTAGTAAAAATAATTACCAAGGCTTCCCATGGATTCAGAGCCTGATTTATTCATTAGAGTGACAAATGACCCTGAGATTGGCTCAGCTGTTCAGAGCAGGGTGCTAATAACCAAGGTCTTGGGTTCAATCCCATATGGGCCATTCACTGAAGAGTTGGACCTGAAGATCATTCTGTGCCCCTTCCAATATACTCTTCTTCAAGCCATCAGCCCCTCTGTCCCTGTACAGAGCTCACAGCCCAGCCTGGCTCCCTGGCTCCCTGCCTCCCTTCCTTCTTCTCTCCCTCCTCTTGCAAGTCAAAATAACTTGTCAACAGTCCAACTGCATTCCACTGCTTCATATTTATTCAACCTGACTTCTGAGCCAGACACAATAAATATGCCCACCTTAGGCTCTGAATACCCCCTCCTAGGATGTGCAGCTCAAGGTAATCAATAAATATGCAGAACCTGCTGCTTCAATTGCCAGAGACTTGGAAAATCCACATTCACTTCCTCCAATTCCTACTTCAGTTCTACTTCGGTTCTACCTCTACTTTACAACACCCAGGCTATTAGGGGGAGGTATTCTAGAAGGCTCTACTTCCCAAAAGATAGTCTTAATCTTCTTCATCTTGCTTCTGGATTTCACCCTGAACATATCAAAGTCAAAGCAAACACTGTGAGAGGTAGTTAAGAGCAGCTTTGAGGGTCAAGGGTGAAAACCAACTCCAGAACCTAGTCCATGCTTCAGTTTTGGAAAGCCATATTGAGAGCAGCAGTTCAAAGAATTCCTTAGCTATCTTAATAGAAAAAAAATCAGAAAACAAAGCAAAACCCAAAGAAACAGCAAACAAAACACATAGGCAGAAATGGGAAAACCCACCAGAAGGATTTCTTCTCCTCAAAAACTAACACTGCAATTGTAGAGGAGTTCCCAACCACATTGCTGGATTTATGCTCTGGAAATACTGAGCAGTTTAGCTGGTTTCACCTCCAAGCTGAGGAAAAAATCAGACTGAAGCCTAGTACTGGGAGTCACACAGCTAAAGGCACTGAGAGAAGCACTGTTACTTGTCTCTGAAGAGTTAGGAGCTGAGAAATTCTCCGTTTCAGGTAGACTGCACCCAGCTTCTGTTGGAGCTTCATCGGGTATCAGAGCCACATGTGTGCTAGAATCTAATTTTTATCATCACTGTAAGAGGCACCAGTGCTTGGACAAACACTTCATCTTCTGCTCAAAATCAGCAGAAGCTGATTTTGGGATAAGGCAAAAGTATTTATATCTAGTCCAAGAGGTTTTTAGGTTTAAAGCTCTGGACACTGGAGAGATCTAAAGATCTGCAGGGTTTCATTCATTAGCGTAGTTGTGGTTGCCTCTAAAAGCCAAGGAATAGAGCAAACTTTTGGTGTGGGAGCTTTCAGAAATGTCAAAGGAGGTTTCATTTTCAGAAAGAATTATCTTTACAAATGTCTAGCAGAGAACAAAGTGAGCAAAATGAGAACCCTGGTTCAAACGTGAGTTACAGATTCCTTGATCATTTTTATCTGCCCATTCATCCATTCCCTGCCCAGGGAGTTTTGTACTACAATATGAAAAGAAAATAAAGGGAAGGCACATCACATCCCCAAAACCTCCTTTATCTCAGGTCTTTCTCAAAGCTGTTTGGTACTTCCAAGTCAACAAGTTTGCTGCAACAAACTGTGAGAGATTGTATCAAATGCTGAAATAAAGGCTTTCTTCTGAGTCTCACCATCTTTATGCTCCTGGCAGCCCCTAGCACCCTGTGGGGCCATGCCCAAAGGGCAAATGGCAGTGCCCTGGCTCCACTAAACTCTCTTTTCATTCCTCCTGCTGCTGTTTGGGAATATGAGCCATAATAGGGGGAAGTGTTAATGCTGATATCTAGTGTATAGAGCTTGAGCTTCCCTCCCAGCGTTACTTACTTAAATTTAACAGGTAACTCCATCCATCAGGCTGGACTTCCCCTCCCAGCCAGAGGAGGGGAGCCAAGCCATGTGTTCCACCTCATAAATGTCAAGCCTGTTACCTTCTGAATCTGCTAGTGATAGAGGCAGTATTAGCAAGGTACCAGGTGTGCCCCACACTTGCAGCCCATCTGATGAGAGGGAACATTTTGGTTCCTCGTCTTCCTCCCATTCATTATTTTGCTGTCTTCTTCTCCAGTTCTGTTCCCCAAATACCTCCTATGCCACTGAAACCTTCACAGATGTTCAGAAATTTTTTATGTAAAATTCATATAATATTGTAAAAATACGATAAAATTTATTTATACAATTTTGACATGAACTATACAAATTGAGATATAATTTTATATAAAATTTACATACTTAAAAAAACGTGGGAGGCAGGATGGAGAGCTTGATGTTTTCTGTCTACCCTCTAGAGCTGGTCATTCTTGTGCACCTGGAGGTTGAATTTCCTTAGTCAGCTTCTTCCCTTCCTCCATACAGTCTCTCTGCTAGGCTCACTAATGGGAACCTACGGAAATGGGCAGTCAGCACCTTGGGGGCACTGACCTAAGGACACTTCTTCTACCCCAGGATTACTTCAATAGAAAACCAACACAGTCCAAGGGCTTTTGTCCAAATTGATAGCATTAAAAAGTGGTGAAAGAAAAGCCTCAGAAAAACCTCAGAAAGCCTTTGCCTTTCTTTATGATGGTTGGGATCCTAGAGCTCTGCTTTGCCATGAAAAGTTTTCTAATTCCCTGCCTCCATCCAAAGCAGGATCTGTTCCATCCATACCTGCAGTGCTCCCTGCACAAAGAAGCCTTCATCTCATGTGGGGACTGAACAATTAGTGGCTGCCTACAGAGCACCAAAACCTGGCCTCGGTAATGAAATGAAAGTGAAAATGGTAATTAAGCTTTCCTAACGAGAAAAAAAGACAGACTCAAAGGAACTGAACATAAAAAGAAAATAACAAAAGCTCTGTCAAAATGTACTATGCTATTTTTAGCTTTTCTTTATTTTCTGGGGACAATAACTTTGCATTAATGTAGTGTCTTCCATATATTCATCAATTAAGGGTTCCACTAGGAGCCAGAAATATTATTGTCATCCTGAAGATGTGAACAGTGCTGTCTTGGCCAGAGAATACCTCCTAAACCAGGGACAGAGCCCAGTTTTTGAAAATGCCACATCCTGAAGCTCCCTCACCATGATCTCCCTCCCTTTCTTCCATCTTTATCCAAGGAAATATTATATTGCAAGACAATAAACTCAAACAGTTTTAATGCAATAACCTCCTGGAATTATTTCCAGTGGAAAGGAGAGACTGGGGACCTTCATGGATATCCATTATCATACAATCACAGAATCATACAATCGTTTAGGGTGGAAAAGACTGAAGAATTCTTTGGCCTGCTCTGTAGGTGGGTGATGTGTTGTGGAATGAGGATGAAGAAGGGATGTGAAGAGGCATTGAGGGAGCAAATTCGCGCTGTGGGAGACCAGGAGAGCCTGCTCTGGTGTCTGCACCTCTGAGAGCCAGGGAGGTCTCCCTGCTCCTCCACTTCTGTCCTCCAGCTCCTACACTGAGAAATCAGAGAATGATTGTAAAACGTGGTCTGGGCTGGAAGGGATCTAAAAGAGCATCTGGCTCCACCCCCCTGCTATGCTTCCTCCTATTTCATGATTTATTACTGATCCTGTAGGTCTGTCTGGGGTGCCAGCCCAATGTTATGCTACCATCCAAGGCCCCAATTCTTGCTACTCTGTGCCACAGTGGTCAATCCAATCTTCTATAAAAAGGCTTAATATGGACAATCCCCAAAATGAATTAAGGAGAAAGTGAAAGGGAAGTGTTGGGGGGGGGGTTCACCTGCAGTGGCTCCAATGCCATTACTAAAAGTAGATGGAAAATGAGGTGTTGAGTAAGGAATAGTGCACAACAGTCAGCTCTGTGAGCTGGTTTAAAACCCAGCTGAGAAACTAGTTCCTCTCAAGGCTGCTTCCCTTTCCTCCTGCACCTCTTCTGATAATGGAGGAACACTGGGAGAAATTATAGGTTGGAACCCAAATTTACTGAAACATCACAATAAACACCACAATATTAATAAAAGAGTGTAGAAAAGAGAGAGAGCTTTTTACCCATGAAAGGTGGGTATTCACCACCAAACAAAAATACTTCCTGAAGAGGATGTGTGGTATAGAATAGATAGGGCTAAAAACTTTACCCCCTTGTCTCTGTACCCAGGACAATGTCAAAAAACCAGAAGGGTAACACATTGCATTTAATAGTAGCTGTCCTATGGCTAGAAATGAATATTTTAAAGGAAGAGTGAGGATACTCACAGGAATGATTTTATGATTATTTTGAGCAACAGTAGAGCTTTCTCTTTTTGTCAGGGACTGTTTTTTATTTGCACAGTGCCTAAAGCTGCTTCTCTCCTCTGGCCTGAGCCATTATGGTAATAATGAGAACAACAGCTGCCGCTGTGCTCTGTATGTTAATGGCTGTGTGCTGAGGTGAGAGAGGGTTACAGAGTACTGGCAAAGATGAAGAGAAAAAAAAAACAAGACTTGGATATGACAGGAATGTTTAATGATAACTGTATAAACAGTGGGGAACTGACAGGCCAAAACTTTGGTGAAGAAGCATAATCCTGCTGCAGAGACCCATTAGAGAGAACAAATGCAGCACAGTGATGGAACTGCTGGAGAAAGAGAATGTCATAAGGAGAATTTGTATTTTCCCCCCCTTTTTAATTCTTAAGAAGAAGACATCCTTTCTCAAAGAAAAGGTGAAGAGAGTTTTTTATTATTACCACAAGAAATAGGCTGTGAACATGGAATTCTTTAGGACAAAGATGATCAGAAGACTGTGGGATTATGTGAGCATGCCATACTAATAAAACTGATGTATTCAGGACACACTGCACAGGAAATAAAAGGGAAGCTGTGGGATCAGAAGTAAATTAAATGAAAATTAAAGCCAACCTGTAAGATGGGATGTATAATTCTGTACTGTTCAGGAGGTATATACAAGAATCCCACATAAAAGAAAGGTTTTGATAAAAGGCAGCATGCTGCTTACCCCTGGTCTTTGCCTTTTGAAGAACCTATCCCATGGGGCACACAGGATTGTAAGAAAAAATGGGCAAATCTGAACATTTTAGCAGATGCAAAGACGCTCATAAAGGCAAGAGGACATTAACTAAGCAGGGGCCATACCCAGAGGGTAAATGTCAGTGCCTTGGCCCTGCTAAATTCTCTTTTCATCCCTTACACTGCTGCTTGGGAATATGTCAAAGCCATGATAGGGGGAAGTCTCTGGAACTTTGTGCTAGGAAGTAAAAACATTTTTTGATTTTATGAGGAATATTTTTAGAGGGACCTAGTTTACTATATTTCCAAAAAAACCACAGACCAAGTAAAACTCCCAGTTACCCAGAATCCTCCCTAGAACATTATTTTATGATGTTCTGTTGATTTTTTTCTCTGACGTATCCCACTTATCCTTATGATTACTACTTCCACCCCACAATACAGCAAACCTCTTTTGCCCCTTCCATTCCTCTGGGATGAGTGCAGGTCATGCAATCAGGCTACTTTTCCTGGCAAATCTATTGCCTAAAGTATGAAAAGAAAATTAAAAGCAAGTTACCTCTTCATACTCAATGGAAAAAGCTAATCTATAATTAACTAATACTAACCAAACAGACTATTAATCAAATTTGAGTATTTATCTATTTGACCCCTCTATGAGGTGACTCTCATCAGCCCCACCCAGCAGCTCTGCAGTCACATCACCCTCTCCAACTCTCCTGGCTGCTCCTGTCAGTCAGCAGCTCTTGCTCCAGGCACCTGCCTAGGGCAGAGGCTGCTGGAGGCAATGCCAGCAGGTCCTGCTGCTAAGTACAAACCCTACTGTCTTAGTGGAAATCATGCAAAATACATTATTTGGAGATGCTTTTATTCCAGATTCTTTCTTTTGTGTGCATAGCTTTTCAAACCCCCTGAACACAGAAATCCAACAGTGTATGTCTGAAAAAAATGAATGTGAAGGGAACAGCTTTATGAAGCTAATAGCTTTCCATCATTTCTCCTCCAAGTCACTCCAGAGGGTAGGAGGACCAGTTGGAAAAAAGCTGGAAGAACCCTCCTAGGCTAGTACTGAGGGACCCAAGCCAAACCCACCTTGGTGCACTTGGAAGATAATTCAGAGCAAGCTTTGTGCTGACAGCAGTTGCCATCCCCATGCCTGCAGGCCCAAACAGACATCCTGGGTTCTGTTCACTGGATTGCCACACAGAGATGGGTATGGTCAGATCTCTGATGTGGCCCCTGGGGAGCACAAGGCATCACCCAACCATCCAGTCAGTACAACTCTGATGTTTAAATATCAATTCTTTTTCTGCTGGGGTCTCTCTTGCTTTTAAGCATGGGGTTAATCATCTCCCAGAGAAGTGCTGAAGACTCTGCTACCCCTTGACCCTCAGCCATGAGCTGGGGACCAAGAGAGCTGAAAGACTGAGCCCTCCAAAGAGCAAATATTAGAAAGAACTGATTTGGAAATAAATTAACTGAAAATTTTTATTGCTAAATTCAGCATATGAACAAAAAACAAAACAAACAAACAAACAAACAAAACAAAACAAAACAAAAAAAAAAAAAAAAAAGAGGAACACAAATGGGGTAGGAAAATTTTCATCATGTCAAAAAAATTACTTTTCTGCCTACTGAAATGTTTCAACAGATACATCTAGCCCAGCCTTTCTTTGCTTACTGAGACAACTCAAAAAATACTTCCTGACATGGATAAGACTCCCCCCAATGCTCTGTATTTAGTTTCTTCTTTATAACAGCAGCCCCATGAAGATAACCTTTAATATGATGATTAGGGCAGATTTATTATTCCAGCCTAGTCCATCTTCTCCCCTTTTGCCAGTAATTTGGTGGCATGCAGAGCTGAGACGGATGGTCTGCTTAAGCATGCAGTTAGCACCAGTCTCAATTACTGAAATGAACTATTGAGAAAAGTTTAAGAAGCCTCCCCATGCTCCTCATCATCTTCTAAACAGTTAAAGCTCCCTCACCAAGAGAAAAAGTTAGCCCTTCCTTGACTCTCTTTAGGGTAGTGCCATCAGATTGCAGCTGCCCAGTCAGGTTCCCCTTAGACATAACAGCCAATTACAAATTTACAGTGTGCCAGGGAGCTTCAAACTCCAGCCTGGCACAAATTAATGACATCTCACATCACCAGCAGGAAACAGTTGTTCTTTGGAATTCTTCTTCCCAGGGTGCAAGCAGACCAGTAATGGCAAAAGGCAGATGGGCAAATCAAGAGCCAAACTTCCACTGCCTGCAGCAGCTCCAGGTCTCTCCATAGCTCTGATGAGATTGTGGCTAGAAACCTAAAAGAAATGCACAGAGGGTGCTGCAGGCTGCTGCAAGGGCTGGGAAAGCTCTGTTGTTTCCTCCTTGCAGCTGTGCAAAGGTCTGAGGGCTGCCAACACATCTCTGTCTGGCCAGGGCAATTCTGGCAGAATGCTGGGAAAAGCAAGCAGCTGTACCCCGAGGACTGATTGACAAACTCTGCCCTCCATTGCAGCTGAGATGCTGGCCCACGCTGCTGGCTGTAATGGTTGGTCCTTCATCTTTTGAATGGACTGTGAAAAAGTGCAGTAAAATTACATTGCTTCCCCCCCAAAAATAAGCTTTTCCCATCTCACACATCAAAGCTGCTGTTTTGCAACTCAGCTATGTTTGCTATGCTATGCTATGCTTTCTCTTTTCTGAGACAAATCTGATCTCACCAAGGTTGTGCAGTTTGTCTCTCTCTCTAATTATTGTAGATAATTAGGGAAAAATTAAAACAATGAAGTTGTGTGGTATTGACACGGGACCTTCAGAGATTTTTTCTCCACCTGGCCTTTTTTTCCCAACTGAACATCATTTTGAATACAAACAGGCTTGAAACACTCCTCATCACATGCAGAGGTGATTTTAAAGATTCCTGCAACAGCAGGTCTCTGCAATCCCAAGAGGAGTCCTGCAATGCTTTTTCTCACCCAGTCCTAGTGGAGTGGAGTACCTGCCATTTGAAAAGCAAGCAAGCATCAGCTCCCTGAAGTGGGGAAACACCCAAGAAGACATTGAAAGGCTACAAACACAAATATGGACACACAGATGTCCCTTATTGAGCCAGCCTTGGGGGGGAAGGACAGCAGCTGAGCAGTTGAGACATGGCCACTGTGCACCGCAGTACCTCACTGCTGGTGACAGTGACACTGCCATCCCACCATGGGCCCTGATGGTGGAGAGCAGAGCTTGCACTGTGAGCCAAGCAGTGCTGCAGCTCCAGTTTTAAATGCAGGCTCTTGTGGTGTTAGCAGCACATGAGGGGTTTAGCAGCCCCAGTGCTGCATTAGGAACAAACACATCCAATCATACATAACCGGTCCTGAGGGGTGTTGCCAAGCAAGCACAGTTTAAAATCAATCAGGCAACAGCATAAAACACTTAGCACTTGGCTGAGAGTTTCCACTTGTCCCTGCTCAGCATCCATCCTGGGACAGACACAGGCCCTATGGGAAAGGCAAGGAAGAGAAAGCACCTGCTCTGGCACAGCCTCCCATTCTTGGCCAGGCCTGTCCTGACTCCAGGGAAAAGCTGGACCCTCAACCTCAGCTTTCAGCTCAACTTCACCCAGCAGTGAGGACAAGTCTGTACCTCTGACAAACTGCTGTGACAAACTGGTTACAGTGCTCTAGCTGCTGGTTCTCTGAGGCCCTGTATTTCTTGCTGGGTCCAAATAGAGGGTCAACTGGGAGCTACAACTCCCAGCCTGGGGCAGGTTGGTACCAACATCCTACAGTCTGCTCAGGGGCCAAATTAATTCCTGGAGTAATGCCTTTACCTCTGATCTCCATTGACAGCATCTCAGCTGGACATGAGGCTCCTCTGAAACCTCTCCACACACCTCAAGCCTGTGCTGTCACTGAGGTGATTTTTATTCTCCCGTAGGAAATAAAAAGCTCTGAAGAAATCTGCCCTAGAAGAATAGATTCGGATTAGTTATAAGGGAGAAATTTTTTACAGTGAGGATGTTGAACCACTGAAACAGGTTGCTCAGAGTGGTGGTAAATGCCCCATCCCTGAAAACTTTTGAGGTCAGGTTGGATGGGGCTCTGAACAACTTGGTCTAGTGGAATGTGTTTCTGCTTACTGAAGGGCTTGGGCTAGATGGCCTTTATGGGTCCCTTCAGAGACCAGCTATTCTGTGATTCTATGATTCTTTGAAATTCTAACTTCAGCCAAGAGCTGGAAATACTGAAATATACAGTTGAAAACCAACTTACCTCCCTTGGTGAAGTTTGCTTTAACACTGAAATACTGGAGAACCAACTGGATTAGGCTGGAGATAAACACAACAGTCTTCCCCAACTACTACATTTGGACCAGAACTATGCTCAAGAATCATTGTGAAGCAAACTGCAGACCCCCAGGTCCAAGGGAATTAGAGAAATTCATGATTCTTCAATGGGAGAAGTATTGTGTCCTACCCAGGACAGGAGTACTAGAGAGTGATTTTAGGAGAAGACTCCAGGCGATACTTGAGACACTTGAAAAGTACTGTTTGAAAAAGCCAAGGCATAACATTGTCTAGCAGCAAAGCAGTGGTGGGATGAGAAAGGCCAAGACGCACACTCCATCAGAGAACCTCAGCATTCTTTAAATTTGCTTTGCAGTGAACATTTTCCTTAAAGGTTCAGATTTCAGATATCAAAGACAATCTCCTCAGGAATTGGAAAGAGCTGTGAAATATGGAGTGGTTCTTAATCAGAAGTTGTGATATTTCTTCCAAAAATATGTCCCAAAACAAAACATGTTCTTAAACACTGCAGTTTTCCATACATGAAAAAGTGAGGAGTTGGAATACCTAAATATTGTGGAGAAGGGTTAAATTTTGGAAGCTGCCAAAGTTCTCAATGACAACAAACACCTGCTGAAAAGAAAGAAAGAGAGAACCACCAAACCCCCAAAACTTCAAAGAATTTCTGTTGAAAAGCAATTTTAATGGAGAAAATCAGAGTCAGATGGTACCTGCAAAACTTAGCCTTGACTCTCCTAAAGAAGAGTATAAAACTCTACCTAAGAAATGAAAAAAAAAATTTTTAAAAAGCCAAAACAATTCACCTGGAAGAGGTAGCTGTTGAACATGTACACATTTTGTGCAACCATACAATAAAATGATGTATGTCTGGTACCTCTGACAGTTCAGGATGGCACAGGAGCTTAAGAATTTGGATCAGACTGAAGGAATGTCTCCAAATGTGGCCAGGAAAATAGACAGAAAGCTAGAGGGCTTGAAAGGGGAGGACAGGGTGATGAACTCTAAATCAGCTTTTTTCCTGCCTACATAATAGAGCATTTCTGCCATAACAGATCTGTGAGTATTTCTGGTAGGTTTGGGCATAAAAGGAATAGGATACAGTGTGCCCATTTGGAAGAAATCGCTAGCATGTTATTAAATATTTAACCTTCTGAATTTAATTTGTTAAATCCACTGGGAGCCGTTTCCAGATTGTTTGCAGTGTGCTCTGGGAGCAGTTCCAGGTAAGCAGCGACTTTAGCCCTGCTTGCTTACCCTCACTCTGGGGCAGAAGGGACAACATGGAGTGATGAAGAGTTTGAGTTCTTTTTCAGCTCTCCCTTTGCAGAATAAATGGCTATGTTTCCCAACTGGTTGTAAAACCAAGTCACTGCAGTGTAGCTGTTCTGATTTACACCAGCTAAAGGTCTGGCCTCCAGTTAGGAGGAAATGGGCTGCCAGTTTAATTACTTCATCCCTGGCATGGTATTAATAATCTGGGAATAAATTTTATGATGCTAAGTAACAGCAGCACTGAAGCTTTTGTCACATGCATGACAATTAATGTATGGTGCATGGTATTTCTGCTCCTCCTGCACTCCCTTTTAAATGATGCCCCTCGTGATTTGAATTTCAAAGAGTACTCTCTGATGGTGACTGCTCTCAGGAGCAGCTCAGTGCTGCTTTGTTGGCTCATCAGTTTTGATTCTGTGCCCAGATGCTAAGGACAGAAGCATGCAATTAATTTGGAAGCACAACCCTTGACTGATTTCAGTTGGGAGATTTTTCTTGAACACCAAAGCCCCGATATGTCCCTGTCTACCTTTAATATTGTCTCTATATGGAAAACATCTTTCTTTTCTGCTACAGATCTCTTTTCTGAGAAGGTATCTCAAGATTTTGCTATATATACAAATATATATTGTAATATACAAAGAGACCAGCAGAGAACCACAAACTGTAGGTGATTCCTTCGTTGTAGGGAAAAGGAGATCTGAATTTTTGGGACACTGATGAGTAAGGTGAAAAAGAAAATAAGCTTGGGATTCAAACCTCTTCCCATGAACAGGAAGGACAAAAGACAAAAAAACTGCCTTTTTTCAATACCATGCTTTTTTAAAAAAAAATTATTTCCCTAGAATGATAAAGTCTTTAAGGCTCCAGACTTCCTGAGGAGCTTTCCCATACACATCTCAACCCATGCCATGGTGCTCTGAGCCTGGAAGTTCTGGTTAGGTTAGGACAAGAGGAGTATGCCTGCTTCAAACCATATCCATAGTCAGAGCAGGATGCCATCTTGGGAGCTAGGGAACTAGGAACACAAACTCCTAGGCTTTCTGTATCACACAGGATAAGCAGAGAATCTCCAGAGGACCTCTAGGGTATTTGTTAGGACATTTCCTTTGGGAGAAACCTGTCCTCTCTTAAGAAGTTACTCCATGTGAAAAAAACCCCATTCATCATATATAAAAGACAGGAAAGCACAGGGAAATCAATAAGAAAGATACATTTATCTTTATAAATTTATACGCAATTCAATCAGTTAATTCAATGAGCATTCCTGGCAGCTAGGTATTTTTCAGCCAGATGGATTAATTCTTTTAGTGGATCTAGTGAAATGTTGTTGGGCCACTGAGGAGTATTCAAGCCATTTCTCCTTGGCTCCAGTACTTACAAGCCATGATGTCCTATTCTTCTGGCCTGTCTCTTCACCTTTTCCCTTCCACAGGATTTCTTTACCAGTATCTTTTTCCTCCCCACCTGTGAAATCTGACTGTCTCTCATGGAGCTGTCTGTAACTTTCATCAGCTTCTCACTCTTGTTCTCTCTCAGGTTCAGAACCTTCTCTTGTGCCCAGCGGTTTTCCATGGTCTGTCCATGCAGACAACACTGAGGCCAGGCCCTGTCACTGCCTCCACGGCTTAACAGGTCTGCAGGCTCTTGTCAGGCACCCTGAGGAGCAGTGGGACTGTGTCCTTACCAGGGGAGATGAAGCAGGAGACTGGAAGTAGAAATCTGAAGTCCTCTTTATTTTCACAGCCTGTTAGTGCAGAAAGAAAAAGGCATTTCCTTTCGTTTTTGCCAACACCAAAGCATTTTTCTAATGTTACAGGACAGGCACTGTCTAGTTTAAATCTGAAGGATGATGGAGAATTTAGAACCCATCATGTCCTTTTGTGTGCAGCTGCTGTTGAGGCTTCCAAGCTATGGGGCTTCACCCACGCTGTGTAGGCTGCAGGCAGCAGGAAAAGAGCCTGGCATTCTCTTTAAATCACAACTGTCAAGGTGGGAATCACACACAGAAGGCTCAGCTTGGCATCCTGCTTTTCCAGCTGCTGCCCCACGAGTGTTGTATCTCCCCCAGATAACTTGTGTTGAGTCCCTTGGTACTGCCAGGATGATCCAGGGTTTCTCCACATGCCCAATGATCCTTAAGGGGGTGAACCAACTCAACGTGACAATCTGAAATACATTCAATTTAACTTTACCCATCAGCAATCAATTTAACCCATCAGCATGCCCAGATATAAATCCAGGTCTGAGATCCCCTACAGGACTAGGTGCCCCTAACCTCTGCTTTTACCGTCCTGGCTACCTAAAATATCAGATTTTTGGGGAAAGTACTGTCTCTTACCATGTTTATACACAGGTCCCTACATAGTGGGTGCCTGAGCAATCCATAATGGGTCAAATTTCGTGCCACTCAGCTCCAAAGGAGTAATTTCAACAGAGCAGTTTCACTGTGGATGAAAAGGCATTTAAGGTGAGATGCTAGATAACTCAGGAGATCCTCAATCACATCCAAGAAGAGCTTTATCATCTCAGATATTTAGCTGACTCTGTTCAATGTCTGTAGCACCTAAATATTTCACCAGTGGCTGGTTCCTTCCTTTATAAAAAAGTCACAAGGTGGCCTTGGCATGTTTTCTGCCTGACAGATGGCCACATCTCAATTAGCACAAACCTGTGCCTTTCCTGTCTACCTTCAAAGGCCAGTGCAAACATGACACAGTTCCTCTCCCTTGGAGGTGCCATACTGGTCAAAGAGCCACCTTTTGGATAGGAAAGCATTGGTGCCAGAACTTGCTGCATGGCTTCCTGGAAGAATCCCAAAAAGTTCAAACATGTGAGCTGTATGCAGTGAGGCAAAGCACAGATGGCAAAATAAAAGCAGTGCAGGTTTTTTTCTGAGCCTCTGAGTCTCTCAGTTCCTGGACATATGAGAAACTGGGCTTCTTTGTATGAATTCAAGAAACCTGCCTAAGGGAAAGGAGGTACAGAAAACCCCTTCTAGAGACTGGAATATATAAAAGGTGAGTGCTGTCACACTTTTCCTTACAGGTCCCTCCAAATTAGTTTAGCACCAGATGCAAAGACCTCCTTCATCCTCCTGGCAGATGATACCTAGCCACCACTTCTGGTTTAATTAGGCAGACAGTGACTGTGCTTAGATTTTTCCTCTGTTGCAAGTAAGTACGCATATCCAGTTTATAAAGAAGAGTTCAAAGCAATGAAACATCTGATCTTGGGCTAAGCTACATCATTCACTCAGCCAAAAAATTTTATCTTTTGCTTGTCAATTTGCTGTGAATACAGAATAAGAAAAAAATATGTTCAGCTTGGCTTAATCCAAATTCTCATGTTTATTCTCGTCTCAGAACTACCAGCAAACAAATCAACATGAACCTCAGCATCCACACAGCTCAGCCATTCCAGCTAACCAACTTTTCTTTCTAAGAAAGTTAAAAGCACTCCTGGCTATGCCTTTGGAGTTGGATCCAATTACATGGAAAGATTCTTTTTGCCTTTGGCAAGAAAAAATTACAGATTTTGGGCTACTTCCTGATTGCTTTGTTCCATTACTCTGAATTATAATCAAACATATGGTTCAGATCATACCAATAATTCTGCCATGATTTTTGACTGACAGAACCCACAAGACAAAAGCCCTGCACAACTTGGAGCACAGGGTCCTAGGGCCTAGCTGCGCCCTCTGAGTGATGAGCAATTCTTTGGGTATTGTAGACCTGAAGGTTATTATTTTTATTCTGGTTCATTACCACTGTAAATTCCAGCTCTCAGCCCTTCTCCAAACCCTTCACCTTTCCATCCCCTCCATATCTTCTGCTAGCTGTGCACCACAGGAAGATTTAGCAGGAGTGCAGCCAAAGATTTAAGCTGTGTTCTTCTGCTAAAAGAAGCAAATTTCTCTGTGCTGATTTGGAAAATCTGGGCTCCAGTCTTGTACTGAGAAGAAGCAGGAGGAGCAGCACTTGGTCTAGCCTCTCTCCTTCCCTCTCTGGTGATAGGTGGTGCTGCTGCTCTTCCTACAGACCACCAAGGCACTTGCAGGACACTGCCTTTCCACTTTTTTACTGGTGGTGTCCTGAGCATGCATCGTATCCTAGATTCTGACTTTGGACAGCTGAGGACCACAGTGTAATGTGACACTCCCATGAGCATTTTAGCACATCAGCAGCACCAGTTAATGATTCTCCTGAAATCCTCCTGGCTACCACAAAGCTCTGTTCCTGCATGACTGGATGTGTGGCTTCCAGACCAGGACTCTCTCCTGCTCTCACGCTGTGCTGGTTCCCACATGGTTTGGTCCTAAGGCTTTCAGAGCAGCTCTGTCTCTAAGGACTCTCCCAGACTGTGCAGAGCACCCAGGGGAGCATTGATCAGGACTGTGGGACTCCCCAGCCAGCTGCTGTTCCTTAGGGTGCTTCCACTGAAGGCAGTGGCCAATTGTTGGGTCAGCACTAGCCCTGTAACAGCCCTGCTCAGAGCAACTCATGGTGAAATTATTTCCCTGAAGCTATAGTGAGATGTGCCTGCAAAATCTCATCCCTTCCTTGACTCCTACAAACCTCCATTCTGTAAGAAAAGCTGTTTGTACATCTCAAATTTCTGCTTCCAGGTGGCATTTCCTTTTTGACATCCTGCTTCGATGGCTCCCAAATCCTTAGCTCCTCACAGACAGAAACTGAAGGAGGCTCACAAGCCGTCATGGGCTGCCCTGCTCCAAAAGCTGTCAGACCCAGGGAGGTGGACTGTCTTCCTCCCCACCTTTGTCCCTCTCAAATACTTTTTTGTGTTGCACCCTGTCAGTGCAGTGCTTTGTGCTTCTGTCTGCATCAGCTGTGGAGGAAAGTACCTTTAGAAACAAAAAGAAAGGGTAAGTTACCATTGCTAGACACACAGTGTGAACCCCCCAGCACAACCTGTTATTGAAGAGGACTCTTAGTGATGCTACTGCACCTGAAGAGAAACAACCAAATCACAAAAGAGCCTGCTGCAGTTCACCTGCTCCACCACAAGCCCATTTCTGTTGCTATTTCAAGAACTTCCTCCAAAAATCAGCAGGGCACCAGTGAATGCAAATATCAAAATCAAATCAGCTTTCCAGCAAAAGGAATAGGACAATTTATGGCAAATGTAGTGCCATAGGATAGTGGCATAATTAACACTTGTTAATTATGAGTTAATTAGTGTATTGGTAAATCTTTGATGGTTTTGGGCAAGAGAAGAGGCTGACTAGAAAAAAGATAAGTATACCTTGGTTTGTAGCAATGGTTACAACCCCTGTTATTGTTGGATTGTGATTGCTTCTCTACTTCAATTTTCTTGGTTCTGCTGCAAAATTCAAGTAAAGGAAATGAGGCTAGATTTCCTCATGGACACAAAGTCCCATGGTCCTCCCAATCTGGAGGAAGAATGTGCTTAGTTTGGTTCAGGGAGAATGGTAAAGGAAGAGAAACAGTGTTAGAGGAAATTATTACTTCCCTGATGTCACTGAATCTCAGTTTGATAACATCATGGAAAAAAAGCCAAATCATACTTTGGAAGTGTCAGAAGGAAACAAACTGCCTGGAACTAAGAAAATATGACTTGATGATCCAGAAATCTCTTCCCCAGTCCATTCTGCATAAACGAATTTTTTTTCTGTCAAAAAAATATCCCAACAAATCTGTTTGGTTTTCCCCTATTTCACAAATACATCTGGTCACTAAAAAATGTATTTCAGCAGGAATTCACCATCCATCCAAACCAGCTGGTATCTCCTAGCAGTTGCACTGATGACTGATGAATTTGCACCTTTGTCTGCAAGCTAAGCCCCCTTAAAGTTATGTCCCTGTACAAGCAGAATAGAAAGGCCTAAAAGTGTTATGTGGTAAAGACATGATGATGGTGCTTTAGAGACTTCTGTTCTCAAGAAAGTAAAGGTGAAAAACATTCTGGAGAATCAGGGTGATCATAATTTTGGGCTATTTCTTCCTGCTGATTATGCATGAATTGTCTCCCAGTGCCTATTACATTAAAGAAGAAATTTTTTCTCTAAGATGCAAAATCTCCCTGGCAGTCTGGATCAACTCAGGAAGGAGCAAAGGACCAGATATTTAGAAGGAGAGAAAAATCTTTTGTGAATACCACTAGGATATGCTAAACACAACATGAGTTTGGAACACCAATAAAATTTTCTGGAAGAGCAGAAAACAGGGCTGGGGAAAAACCCTAAGATGGGCTCAAGTTAGTTATTCTCCTTCAGCAAAGATTTTGGGAGTATGAGTAACAAATGATAAGCAAGAAGTGAGAGCAAAAAGCCGTAACCCGGAGATTTGGAGGCAACAAAAATGCACCAAGGTTTTACATCTTTGTGTCTCTCTCCCGGTAGAGGCAAAAGGAAGCAGCGATCTAAGCAGGATATATGATTTCCCAACAGCATTTCGAGCTGTGGATGTTGAAAAGCATCTTAGAAAGAAGTGGTGACAGAGAAGCTTTCAGGGAAATGCCTTGGCTAGCAGGCCTGTTGGGAACGATAAGAGAAATGAACGAACACTGCTTACCCCTATTACGCAGGATTATTAGGAAAGCGGGGAACACCCCTGAACGCCGTGGGATGCAGCCCGGTGCTCTCGTCATTAAGCTAAAAAATAAAACACGAATATTTAAAGCTCTCCAGACCTGCTGGAGCTTCCCTATCTTCTTGGGGAGCTGTCCCTGGGTGCTGGGTAGTAGTGCCAGAGTCCCGCCGCTGCAGGGCAAGGCGTGACGGCAGCCGGGCCGGGAGCGGTGAGAGGAGCGGGGCCGCGAAGATTCGCTCAGTGTGGGGAACACAGGAGACATGGCTGGAAGAAGGCCTAGAGAGGAGGAGGAGAATGAGGAGAGGGAGGTCAGAGAGGGCAGGTTTTGCCATACTCACCCGGGGCGGGGGTCGCACACCGAGGGATGAGAGGCCGCCCTGCTCTGCTGCGCTGCAGAAGGAAAGTTGGCCGCGCTGCCGGCAGGGCTCGTTCTCCCGCCTCCCTCCCCTGCTTCTGCCTCTCTCTCTCTCTCCCTCCCTCCCTCCCTCCCTCCTCCTCCTTTCCCTCCTCCTCCCGAGCCCACAGTGCCGCCGAGGCGGTGCAGGCGGCGCAGCCCGGTCTGTGCTGGCGCTGTGCAGTGCCCGGGCCCGGGCCCCGCCGCCACCCCAGCCGCGGGCATGCTGCCGGGCGGAGCGCCCGGGCGCTGAGCCGCCCCTCCGGCGGGAGCACCGCGCTGCGGGTCACCTTGCGGGGAGGTGAGTGACCCCACCAGCCCACCGTGTCCGATGCACCAAACACCCGCTCCGCAGCATCCTCCGGAGCATCCTCCGGAGCGCGGAGCGGAGGCGGGGGCGCCGCGGCGGAGGGGCTCCGGGGGAGCGCGGCGGCTGAGGGGGCCGCCCGCAGAGGTGCTTCCCCTGCGGAGAGCCCAAATCACCTTACCCGGTCTGGGGGGAGAAGAGGCTTTTCCAGCGCCGCGGCGAGATTGGGAGCATTGGAAGGGAAAGTGCGCGCGAGGCTCTTTTCCCTCCCCTCCTCGCCCCGTGAGGAATCCCATCCAGCGCGCTGTGGCAGAACAGCTTTCCCTCCCAGCTCCCGGGAAGGGAAGAGGGGCTGTGCAGGGGTATGCGGCGGCAGAGCCCCAGCCGGGGGCAGGCGGCGGGGATGTTGAGCTCCTGGCAGCCGCAGCTGCCCTTTCCCCTCGCTATCCTGCTCCGGAGAAGCACTGGGCTGGATTCATTTCCTTTCCCATCCTCTAGTTTGAGAGCAGGGACAGCTAAGTTGGAGAAAGGGATGGTTGAGGCATGGAGATAGTGGTGGTCCCTGCTGTCGGTGGCAGTGGGGTGGCATTGGGTAGGTCCCTTGTACCTGCCACGTCCTTCTGGATGGGGCATCCCGGTGTCATTAAGGAATTCTGCAAGGGGGTCAGTCGTTCAGTAGGCAGAGGCTGGCAGTGCACTGAAACCTTTCTGGAACTGACACTCCAGGAGCACAGGCCTTCCTGGAACAGGGTTGGTAGCGCTCCCAGTCCAGAGTGTGCTGCAGGGAGTGAGGTGCAAGGGTCTGTGTGGCACTGGTGGTGGTGGGATGTTACCCCCCCGCTCTGATAGAACATGGAGCAGGAGTTGCTCCAGAGAGCAATCTGTTGAGCTGTGCCTTCAAAATCTCTGGAGGGGAGCTGTAGCCTCCATGAAAGAGAAAGAAATAAAGAAACAAAGAAAAAAATCTAAACTTTCCAGATAGATTAAACATCCAAATTGTAATTAAGTAGATATTAATCTGGTGTAAACAGAGCATTAGCACCAATTAAAAGATGCTTTGATGGTCTTAAACTCAAGATGAAACATTAACTGGCACGTAGAAGGGGATTTTTGTGTGTTCTAAAAGGCAGAACAGAGAATACACTTTTCTACATTCATGTATTGAAATTACTTAGTTTTAATTATAATTAATTAACTGCCATCTCTAAAGTAGCTGCAAGTAGATGTTCTGTATTAATTTCAAATTACCTCACTTCTAAGGCAAACACTGATTTTACTGGACAAGGTGACGTTTTCTTGGCAGTTTTGGTAACTACAGGTCATACCAGGGTGTGTGTGGAATAAACTCATTTGTAGGATTTAAATGAAGTCTCCTCTCATTAAGTGGGCAGTCAGATGTCTCACACCACTGGTGCCACACACTCTGGAATAAATCTCACACACAGAGGAGGGCTCTTCCTAATACAAATGCAGATGTAATGCAGTACTGGTGTACACAGGCAGGCACCACCACAATACATTTAACTTGAGAAAGGATGCTGTCAGGATTTAAAATGCTTTTGCTTCTGAGGACAGTATTAGAGAAAATGTGCAATGTGTTTGGATAAGGTTTTTTTGGTCTTTCTTTCTTTTTTCTACAGCAAATTTATATTTGCAGACAGCTGTAAAATGCTTCCAGTAGAGTTTTTAAATTCTGTCTATGTGTTTATTAGGATTGCACATTACATATGTGGTTATTAAGAGTCCAAATTTTGTTGTCTTCACTTTGAAGAATTTTTACAGGTTATGGTTTATATGGTGCAGTTGGGAAAAAAAAAAGGAAAATAATTGCAGAGGTGCACACAGGAGAAAAATACTCTGCGTGTTCATTGGCTTTGCTTTGACAAACATGAATAGTGGCTGTGTGTAAGTTCTGAATACACATCCTCCAGCTATCATGTCAATTGTTTCTGACTACACTTTCTTGGCAAAAAGCTAGGAACTACTTTGAGTAATGGGGTCACAGCAGAATGCTCCTCTTCAGGTGTAGATGAGATTCTGTGATTTGACTTTGGTGCTGTAAAATCAGAAAACTGGTTGTTTTCCCTGCACAGGAAAAGACTGCATTTCGAAGCAGTGGTGCAGTGCATGAGTGGAGTGAGTCCATGCATGCCTTTAGCGGCGCCAGTTTTATACCTGCCATTCTTATGGATGTGCATTTGTATGTGTCTCTATAAAACCTGAATGTGCAAAGTTCCCTCTTATACCAATAACTCTCCAAATCTGTGCCATATTTTTGTCCTTATGCTTTGAGGCTTCACCGAGGCACAAGAAGAATGGACTAACTGTTCATACCAAGTTGGCATGATTCTAGCACAATTTTGATGGGGTTTGTGTGCTTTGTTTAACTGTTCAGATACCTTGAAAATCCCCAGGGAGAACAAAGAACTCTGAAATGGTATTTGCTAAAGGACAGAATCATAAAATTGTTTGGGTTGCAAGGGATATTAAGATCATGTAGTTCCAAACCCCTGCCATGGGCAGGGATACATTCCACTAGCTCATGTTTCTCAGGGCCCATCCGACCTGAAAACTTCCAGGGATGGGGCATAATCAAATAGTTCAGCTTCTAGAGAAAGAACCTAGCAACGGTATCCAGTCTGGTGTCTGGTCCTGCAGGCAGCTGTGCTCAGTGTGCTGCTTCAGTGCATGTCCCACAGCAGCTGCACGCTACATGCAGTGACTTATCCAGTCCTCTGCCAGCGGGTGGTGTCCCCATGTCACCCACCCAGCTTCCAGCTCCCATCCTTGTGCTCTTTGCAACAGAATGATCTCCCTTCTTCCAGCTGCCTGTGGCTCATAAGATCATGGAGGCAAGGTTGTGTTGTGGATATGCTGCCAGCCCAAAGCCTGTGTGTCCCTGAGGTCCCATATCCCTTCTCCCAGAGAACAGAGAGGATGGGATTTTTTTTTTAAATTCGGTTTAATAGGCGTCAGCAATACTCATTTCCATTTTTGTTTCTGCAGGGAGGGTTGAGTGTAGGGTTAAGAAAGGTCTGCCCCAGTGATGATACTGCTTCATTTTCCCCTGCCTGCCCTGTCTGCCTCCAGCCACACTCTCTCCATGGCTAAATCACTTACTCTATAAAGCTTTTGTCCCATGATGTAGTCCTGCCTCTGCAATTTTTCTAATCTGTATGGAGCACAGCTGATTTTATGGCCCCAGAAGTGTCTGTTTACTCTAATCATCCTTGCCCAGATGAACTGACCTAAGTGATTTTACAGTTTTTCTAGCAGTGACTTACAGCCCTGGGGTGCTTCGCTTGGGGCAGGAGATACAGAAGCTTCCATTTTGCACCAAGTCTGCACCACCACACTGTCTTCTGTTATCTCTTTATTTTCCATCAGTGCTTCAGGAATACCTCAAGTCCAGCCTGGAGCACAGCACTGGGGGCTTACAATGCAGAGTGAGTGTGAGGCAGTGTCTTGTCCTGCTTTGCTTCCTGCATGCAGTGTGGGAAAGCAAGCAGAGCCAGATGAGCTGGGTCTGTGCAAGAAATGGGCTCTCTGGGGGCTTGGCTGCCCATCAGGAATAAAACTGGAGTGAGTTAGTAGGACCAGTCCTGGATCCACATTTGGGTGTTCCTCTCTGTGGGCCAGCCTGGTCACAAACACAGTTAACAGGGATTTTAGGACCAAAGGGAGGTACAGGATTCAACCAGTAGGCAGACCAAGAGGGCCAGAGGATGCTGTGATGTTGGAATTCATGGGAGAGACTCTCAGGGTTCTTTTGAAAGCTCTTAGAGTAAGAATCACTCCTCATGGCTCAATTTCCCCTGTTTGAAATGAGCGTGGGGAGCTCAGGTTGTATGGTGTATGGGGTTGTATGATGCTCCTGGTCTGCAGTACTGGGGAGCCTCTTGAAACCACAGCAGAAAAAACACAGTCAGACTTTCTGACTGCTTTCACTCTGCAAAGTAATTGACAAGGTGTTACAGGTTTCAAGGTGTTTTTACACTGCACCTCCCACAGCCAGGGTTATTTACACCTTAGCAAGATGCTGTTAGTCATGCCAGTTATTTATTACCTGGAAAGCAGAGTGAATGGAAAAAGTTGTGAGTTCAGACTGAGCCCCACTAAGAATTAAGGCTGAAAAATTTAAGTCGTGAAGGAGAATTGCTACAAAAGTCTGAATGTGTCATTGTTTTGTTTTGTTTTGTTTTGTTTTTAATTTGAAGCAACTTGAGGCATAGTGAATTAAAAGCCCACTTGTTCAATTAAAAATAAATAAATGAAATGTTGCATTTCATTTTAGCTCAGGCAAAATGCTTCCATCTGCTCAAAATGAAATACTTTGCTGCAGGAATAACATTATTGTATGCTAGATCTATGCAAGGGAATTCCTCCTTTCTTTCCCACTCCATTCTTTAATTCAGATACTGAATTAAGCAATCAATTGCTCAGGCAGATGTACAGATGGTAATTGTTTTTAACATATATCTCTGCACAGGCAATCAAGAGACCTGGATTTTATTTCCAGCTCTATCTTGACATGACCTTGGGCATGTCACCATTCTCCAAGTTCCTAGTTTTTAGGACAGGTCACACCTCAAAACAGATTTGCTGCATATTGGTAATACCAAAATAGTGTGGAGGTTTTTTAATTCCAGTGTTAGCAATGAAACATTTAGCTATCACTAGTGCATGCATTCCTAATTTTCCCACTGTGAGTTAGTTGCACTGCCTTACGAAACTCCCCATAGTTTACTTTATAGAGTAAAAGGAATTCCAGCTGCTGAAATGGAACACATTCCCTTAAAACAAAACCTACTTTAATAAGCCCAACAAAATAAAAGAAGAAAAATACAAGTGGGAAAGGTTTTTTTTCCCTATTTTTTAAAAATATTTCACTTTGTAATCAGCACTCCAGATCCATATACTGCTTGTGATTTCTCTCACACATAAGGTCTGTATTTGTTGTTGCAGTTTCTAAATGTCTGGAATGCCTCAAACCATGCTGAAGCCTATTGCACTGTGCTTTAGAAACTCTCTCACCTGAGAGCTCATGCCAGGAAATCTGCAACTTCCTTTCATGATATGGGGCTGGACTGTTCTTCAAGAGAGCTTTCTCCTCTCTGCTTTCTCTGCGGTGGCAGAGGGGAAACCAGCTTCAAACACAGGGACATCTTGTTGAATTTGATAATCCTGGGGCTGAATCAGCTTCTGTTGATGGCACAAAGGGTCACTATTGCCACTTCTTGCCATTTTGGTGATTTAGAATGACTGAGGGGTTTGGGAGCAGTGCATGTCTTTGGGGAAGCATGGGAGGCAGGTGGAAATCTGTAAGGGTCAGAGGGATTTGAATTATGGGATAATCAGGGTGAAGGAATCACAGGAGGTCTGCAGTTCTGTTTCTTGCTCAAAGACAGGTCAACTCTAGGATCACACCAGGATTGTCAGAGCTTCATACAGTTGGGTCTTCAAAACCTCAAAGGATGGAAACTGCAAAACTTTATTGGGCAGCTTTTTCCTGTGCTTGACTGTCTTCATGGGGAAAAGTTTTCTGCTGATATCCAATACCCCCATGCAGAAGCACACAAGTTTTGATGACCTGCCAGATCTGCAGGGAATGGCAGAGGTTGCAGCCTCAGGCTTTGACAGCAGATGGGGACTCTGCCTTCAGCCTCACTTGCCTTAATGTTCCAGTTTTCTTGCCAATAAATCAGTCTGCTGGGCCAGTGATGCTTGATCCGTGTAGACGAATGTCCTTCTGGTCTGCTGTGAGAAGATGGCTGGGGCTTTTTAGCCATAGCCCAATGTTTCAACTGTGGCTTGCTCACTATTCAGGGGTTGAGTATTCAGAGTTTTCCAACTGCTTATTCACACAGGACATTGGGTGCCTGGCAAGGGTCTCCAGAAGGCTGAAGAGCCCTTAAGCTGTGCAAAGTCCCATGGAGAGAGGAGGAAAACAGCATTCTGCCAGGTCCCGGGAGACCAAAGGTGGGCAGTAACAGAGCTGGCTTCTGTTCCTGGTCTGCTAGAGCCTGGGGCACAGCATTTAGCTGTTCTCTCCTTGCCCTCCCTACAGCTGGTGTTTCTCTGTCTCACACCCTCTGCTTAATTAGTTTGTCAGGCACAGTCATCATAGCAGGACGCTGCAAGAACACCCAGCAGAGCGTGGCTTCAGTGCAGCTCCTCATTGTAGCTGGTCTCTGCTGTAGCACGAGTGATAGCTTAATAAACCACAGCATTGCAGACTAAAGATCTTGGCACTGCTTCCAGCTTCTTATTAAAATGAGAAAGGGGGAGGGGGAATCCAAGAAATTGGAAAGAATGAAGGTTAAAATAATTAATGGATTCACTTTTTATAGTAGACTGGGGTAAAAATATCTAACCCCAAGATAAACATTAAATTGAAGGTTGATATATTGATTATATATATCTGCCCGTTAATAACTTGAATTTGGCTTTTCCTTCCAGTTCTAGACTCAAGTGTGAAAATGCAGAATTATTTCTGGTTGGCCTCAGTGCCAGTGAGTGATTTGTGGGACAATTAAAACCATGCAAAGACAGAAGAAACCTGAATCTAACCAATTAAAATTAACTCTGCATCTTGGAGCAGACTGAAAAGCTTTCTTATTTCAAGAGCTCTGATGAATTTCACTTTCCTTTCACCATCACTCTGAAACCTCACTGTGGTCATAGGGCTCTTTTCTGCTTTGAATGTTGGCTCTCTGCAGAGAAGGCACCCTCTGGTTTCCTCAGGTGGTCTCTCAGAGGTTACCTGCTCTGGCAGTGCCAGCCAGGGAATCTGGGCTGCAGAAACCTGGAAACTGGAAAGATCTTAATTTTAGGATGTGCCTGTGAATCACAGGCATGTGAGCCTGGCCCAGGCCATGTCCATGAAAGCCCCTAGTGAAAATGGAGTGGCTGGATCCTTGTCCAAGGTAGGACAGGCTCTGCAGGCAGGACAAAGGCTCTGAGCCACTGCAGATGCACAGCTGCATTTTGCCCCATGGCCTTTGTGACCATGTGCCACTCTTTGTCACACCTCCATCTCAACCTGGGGGATTCCATTTCAGGAGTAATACTAATATAATTATTTCTTTCTCTTTTTCCCCCCCTCTTAATATATTATACTGAGAAGGCCTGAGTCTCATCACCTCTTCCCATTAAGCAATGCTCTTGCAGGGCCAAGAACATTGGGTCAGGCTTTGGTAAGGCAGACAGCCAGCTACAGATTAAAATTCACCTGGGGTGAAACCATTTTCCTTGATTGCATGCTGCCACCCACATCTCCCTGCTGACCTTCCCTGAGGCATGCTGCCTGCACTGCTATGTGGGACTCCAGGGAGGATGTCCTGAGCAATGGACTATCCCTATTATCTGTGGAGTTCTGTAAGGGAAGGATGCTCCCTGTCTTGTCCTTGACTCATTTTGGATGTTTTTCCCCACTTTTTTCCCATTACCAAGGGGGAAGTGTCATTCAGAATCTGCAGTATTTGTTTCCAAGGCTGGTTTAAATGCACAGAAGGTAAGGTACTGCCATATAGATGTTTAGATCCATAGTAAGACTGAGCAACAATGCAGCTCCAAGGCATGCAACAAAACTGCCCTAAAATGGCTTTTTCCTGAGTGCTGCTTAAGCCAAACTTTGGTGAAATGATGTGACCACAGGAAGGTGCAAGGCCAGACCCAAGTTTTCCAGCCATTGATGCAGTGATGAAGTGTTGACCTCTTCATACGTTTTTCTAGGAGGGCCTTTTTTTGATTTGTGAGTTTTCCTCCAATTTCTATTTTCTGAATATGCTACATCTGTGGCATATTCCTCCTGATCATTTCACCATGCTTGACAGGTGGCAGAGATAAGAATGTTTTCAAGAGAGTTTGCAGTTTTTGGATGAGGTCTCTCTGTCTTCAGCAGGATTAATGGTTGGTGTTACACACTGGGGGGCCTCTTATATTTTCCAAGCTGGCCCAGAAGAAACTCAGCAAAGTCTGAGACTTTACCCTTTACTTGATGATTGTTTCTCATATTCTGCCTGTGGGGGTGTATTTTCATATAGTTTCTTTGGGGAAGAAGTGGAAGATTTGTGGTCAAACAGCTGGAGGCCTAGCTGGATGGTCTTGTTGCCTGGATTGCACATGTAACTTCCATGGGATCCTGCCATGGTGAATTTTCTCTTCTGTAGCTTTCCTGCTGGTCCACTTAAGAGCAGCACTGAACTACTTGACAACACAATAAAATGGAGCTTCTGCATGTTAAAGCAAGTGATGTGAATGTCAGCACTTTGGGTCATGCTCTCTTCTATGTTAAACAAGTTTCTTGCTTAATTGGTAGTGTTAGAACACCCTTAGCAGTGGTGTAAATACTTCTTGCATCCAAAAGAGAGACTAAAGATATTTGAAGTCTTGAGTTAGGAGGAAACAATACTGGGCTTTTGCGAGACATTGGTCTGTTAGAGGTTGTCTGACATAAAAGGGAAATAGAGAGAAAGCACTGAGTAAAAAAATTATGTATGTTTATGTGTTTGTGTATTTCATTCTTGGTTTCCTCCAGACAGCACAATGGGGACAGGTAATCCTACATTAATGACTTGGTCTTAGAAAATCTAATCTGAAGAACTTTGAAGCCAATAGCAAGTCTCTAATTTTTATGCTCATGCCCAGAAACAAACCCCTGAATTTACTGTTGCTGTGGCCAGTACACCAGTATTTCAAAAGGCATTTTCCTTTGCCTATGCCTGAGAAAAACAAGAAGCCTGGTGAGAAAGTGTTTGAGCTGGAAAAAATGGGTTTTCAAAGGATGGTAAAGCACATGCCAAGGGCAAAGGGTAACTGCAGACACTGACAGGTAAACACAGCACCCGTTCATCTTTTGCAGTTGCAGATTTGTGAGAACTTTTTTGCTGTTTTTTTCCCATCTCTTATCAAGGTGTTTAGAGGAAAGAGACGTTGACCCCAGGATGACAGCTGTGTGCCCATGGGAGGGTGGAGCAGGCACCAAAGCCATTCTTTGATGGGATCTATCACTACCAAGACATTTCACCTCATGTGCTTCTCTACATCCCATGGATGTGGGGCAGGTGTTCTTTGCCTCTCCAAGTGGTAGTATATTTGGAGAACTAAGTCAGATTGTGCATATATATGGGGCTCTGTTTTCTCTTGAGATTTTGTGGAAGGCAGGCTGATTTGAGTCCCTCAATTCATTGCCTTTGTCCTCACCTTGGTTTCTGTCTCCTCTCTCTGTCAGGAAAATGGGAGCCACTCACCCAGCGTGAGCTTTTAAGGCACAGCAAAATAAAGGCAACTGGTCCCACTGCCTTGGACCGCTCCCAGTATGGATGGCTTGGTTGAGCAGAGCAGCGTGCTGATGCACAGTAAGATCACTGAGGCTGGGAAAAGGAATGGTTTAATTAACACAAGGAACTTAGTGGCAGAGAGCCGAGATGGTTTGGTCTCTGTGTACCCCACCCCTCAGTACCCGAGCCAAAGAGTGGGCAGCCTGTCCTCTCCCAGATGCCCAGAGAACGGCAGGAGTGACCCTGTGCAGCAGCTCCTGGACCCCAGCATGCTGCAGCAGACAGTGGAGTCTCACTACAGGCCCAACATCATTCTCTACTCTGAGAACGTGCTGCGCTCGTGGGGCGAGAGCCTGGGCTCGGAGTGCTGTGAGACGACCTTCATTGAGGAGCACTCGCCCACCAAAGACAGCCTGGAGTACCCTGACAGCAAATTCATCGACCTGTCCGCGGATGACATCAAGATCCACACCCTCTCATATGAGGTGGAGGAAGAGGAGGATTTCCAGGAACTAGAGGTCAGATGTCACCTGGGATATGTGGGGAAGGCTTGGGAGGAAGAGGGTATCTTTGAAATTAGAGTGAACAGCAGCTGCTTTTTGGGTCACCTGCATCACTTCCTTGTCCACTAGGACAATGAATGATTGTTCATCTTTATTTGTTGGGTAAGATCCCAGATCTGTGGATACCAATGGGAAAATTCCCACTGGCCCGAATGGAGATCAACATTTCCCTTCTGCCTCTGAAGGGGCTGGCCAGAAACAGAAGAAGACCCTTGTGCTTAAATGATGTGTAAGGTTTGGGCTGGGAGTATCTGTCTATTTTCATGGAGGCTCAAGTCTGGCAGGGATTTGTGTTTGCCAGTGTTTGTGGGAATGGAGGGTGAACGTAATGCTGGTGATCTGAAAACTTCCTCCACCACTGGTCAGAGACTCCTAACCTAGCAAAGACCCTCTGGCTGTCTAGAGAAAAGTCATACCTTCAAACATGAATGTTCCAGCTGAGATAGGGACACTGGTCATGCTTCTCTATTGCTGTGATTTTTGGTTAGGACCGAGATCAAACAAGCCCTAAAATTTCTATTTTCACCTCCTGTAATACCAGTGTCTCACCCTGTGATCAGCACAGGGGAAATTCAGCAAGAGCCTGATTTCCCTTTTATTTTCTTTTCTCTCTGTATTGATAAGGTGGGAAGAGGGAAGTGTTTTTCCCAGTGCATGCCATTAATGCAGTATTCAAAGCCTCCACAGGGAGACAGAAAACTTCTCTCTGAAGCATGCGAGAGTATTAGCTCAAATCACACCCCTCCACAGAATTTCAGAATTGACTGTGGGAAGTATAATTTCCTTAATCAAAACAAAATTCCTGGTTCCTGTCTTTTTGCCCCAGTTTCTCTCATGCAGTAGTGACACAAGTGACTGCAGCACATATGGTGTTATTGACATATCTGGCCTGACATTCAGGCACCAAAAAAAAGTCTTCCTGTCGTCAGTTCAAGTCCAGAAGACATTCTTAAGCCAACTTTCGAAGAACGAGATAAAAAAAGGCTGGGAAAATGAGCAGCATAAGGAAAAGCCCTCTTCAAAGTGGTACTGGAGGAACTTGATCAGCTTTTTAGAGAGAACATTTGTGTCTTAAAAACCAGCTGTAGAACTTCATCCTCCCCTGATCTTAAGAAGAGAAATGAGACAGTAAATTTTGGTAACATGCTCTGACAGTGTGTGCATCCTTTTTCCTGGCTCCTTCTTCTTTCTAACCTGTTTCTCTAGAAACAGACCTCCTGAGGTCAAACATGGCAATCCTTGAATGGGTATAGAGCATCTGGAATCACAGATTCTGTGTCTCATTTGACCCTTTGGAGTGACACTGTGCTCACAGACACAGGTGTATGGACAACCATCTTGACCTGTGTGTACATTGAGCTCAGAATAAGAAGACCTTTGCAAGTACACACCACACATAGATTGTCCCCTCCATCAAAATTTCTCCTCCACTAGGAACAGTGCAGGAGAAAACCAGGCATGGTTTGGATAAGGACCTGGTTAGCTGGAAATGCTTGCTTTGCTGGAAGCCTCTGCTTTGAGACCAGGATCTATCTCCATTGCTCTTTTCCCTGACCAACCCTGTGCAGCACTGATTTTCACACTCCTCCATGACTTTTTCCATGTTCCCAAAGGATCAACCTGCTGAGCAGCTGTTTTCAGCAAAAAGTAGCTCAGCATGGCAAGTAGCTTCCATTCCAGGAAGGTCCAAAATTTTGCAGATGCAGCTGGTCATACAGGAGAGGAGAGATTAATTTGACAACAGCAGACCAGAAAAAAAAACGTGTCTGCTGTATTGTGCTCTTCTGGTTCACAGAAACTGGTGGATAGAGGTTTATTTGTAGGGGTTTTTACTAACAGTGTTTCTCAGGCCCTGGTGGAGTGTTGTTCAGTCTGCCTAAAAAAATCATAATTGTCTGGAGGGAAAAACATCTCAGAAACAGCTCTCATTAGCATATAGAGCCCCCTTTGCTCCAGCAATTACCAGGCATGAAAACAGAAGGTTGCACATTCTGTCAGGGCTTTAAACTTCTCTCCTCCATATCCAACGCTGAAATCAAATTATTACCTATTTAGGTATCCCTGGTAAAATTTATAAATATCTTATGAGTTCTTTATGCCACAGCTAATAGACAGACAACTTGTCAAATGTGGCGGCAGTGAAATATGAAATGAGTTATAAGATGAAATACCCTCCTGTTAGATTTCATGTGCCATCTTTTATCCAAAAATAGCATTTGTCATATTATACGCCTGTTAGTTTCCCTCCTAGCCACTAGGTAGATTGCTTATTTAGAGACAATCAAACTATTCATGGCAGCAAATTAAATTATTCATATACGTCACATAAAAGAATACCTTGGAGCTCTCTCTTAAAACCCTCTTACTTTTTTCTCAGCATCCAGCAATGTCTGAAACAATCTCTAAATGCAAAATAAATAGAATGTTTTGGGAATGAAAGAAGAAAAGAAATATAACACTTTCAAAGTATATATTTCTTTTTTTTTTTCCCCACTAGAAAGTGCTGGATTCTGTTGTGAAAATTCATCTTTTGGGCCTGAACATGAAACTGTAGAGATAGAATTTGGATCCTGTACCATCATCCAACCACTCTTCTCAACATACCCAAGCACTTCCTGGCACGTTTTTTCCACAACATGAAGAGAAGACCCTGAGGAGATTATGCCCATCAAGCCCCATGATATCACACATGCTTTCTGTGAATGCTTCCAGCCTGTGGTCCTGCACTGGACTGTGTCCTCAGCCTTCCCTGGCTATAGGTATCCAGAAAGCAAGTTTGAACACCCCTGGGGGAGCTGAGTATGGCAGAGTTTCCTTTTCAGGGACTTGTGCAACGTGGGCAAAGACAGGGTCTGAAGAATTCACTGGTGACCACAGCTCTTCTCTGAGCTGTGTGTATAGTATTTTCTCTGTTCTGCACTTGGGCAATGGAGTAAAACAGTGCCATAAATACCTTGCCCAAGCTCATCTAGGGCTATGTTGAGAATATGAGAATATAATGTTCGGTGGTTTTGTCCCATGGCATATGCTCAGAAGAGCACAGGTGTGCTGTCAGAGGTGTGGTGCCCAGGTATGAGCTCCTAAGAGGTGTGGCACTCAGGTGTGCAGTCACGGCACTGAGTCATCCTACTCATAGAACACACTTTATATCTCTGAGTTCCTTCAAAGGCACATTATTAACAGATTACAAGAGTGATTACACTTTGCATTTGACATATTTTTCTCCTTTGAAGGAGAAGCCACTCAAATCTGGAGATATTGAGTCCTGCCAAGGGATATTAACCTCTATTAGCCAGCTGCAGATGAAGTGAGCATGGCTGGGAAGTCACCTTCAGCAGTGTCCAAGTGCCCTCCTATGAATCTTGTTAATAGTAGCCAGGGCCCGTGACAATTCCCTTTCTCATTATCAATTCCCAGAGTTTTCAGACTGAAGCTCTGCAGTGATGTCTCTGGGATCCAGCCTGTGAGTGGCAGGAGCTCTGGATGAGCTGCATGCTGTAATTTTTAGAGGGTGGATATTTGGCACACTTCTTTGAGGACTGCTGTGTCAGCTCAGAAGCAAAAAGGGGACAATCCTGAAGGGTCACACCACTCGCCCCAGCTCGTTTTAGTGCAGATCTGTTCATTGCTGTCTGCAGTGATCCCCTTCCAGTGGCAATGTGCTGGATGCCAGTTCCTGAGGAGCTACAGGCAGGCTGGCTGTGGGTGTCTAGAAAACATCACAAGGGAGATGATCAAGGTCCAGGGCTCAAGGAAGAAGAATAGGCTTGGGAAACTATGTCCAGGGGTTTTTGTGCGTTGTGTTTTGATGTTGCAAAGTTACATGTGAAAAGTTTTCCAAGCAAGGAGAGACCTCTGTGAGCCCATTCTGCAAGGCTGGCTGGCTGGCTAACAGGAAAATTTTTAGACTGGGGGTTGGGGAAACAAGAGGAGCTGCAGCAGGTTAGTGTTAGGGGATTATGGATCTTTTAAATGTCTCTAGTACTGAAAGGGAATCAGCTGCAAAACTCAAAGTTGTGAAAACAAATAAATAGACAGGAAAAATGAGTAAGAGGCTTTAGAGACATCACCTCTTAAAAAATTATCAGCAAGATGCTGCACAGGGTTGAGTGAGTGTGTGAAGGCAGAGCAGTGATAAACTACATCCTTTGGTGGAAGAGTCCCCATCCAGCTGCTGCCTTCAGCATCTGCTGCAATGGAGGTGAACTTCAAACACTTGCAGGAGAGCAGAAGGATGCAGAGTGCGGGTCAGAACAGGTCATCATGTTTAACTACATTACTGGAACAGGCACTGTGTGGAGGGAAACAGAGCACATATTAACTTGGATCAGTATTGTGTTGGTCTTTGTCAAACCAGACCACTGGACCATCTGGATTTGAAGGCAAATCCCACAGGGCCATATGAGGAATTAGTTTTGTATGCAGTGTGTGCATGTTGCTGAATTGGTTGCTTTGAAGGAAAAAGGAAAAGAGCTGTTTCCTGAATATCCATCAGAGATTGCTGGCAGCTGTAGTTCAGAGCAAATCCTGTTGTCTGACATCTCTGGTGTGCTTGGCAGGTTGTCTGCAGAGCAGTTGTGATGTCTCAGCTGAGGTAAAGAACATAGCTTTTAGGGGTAGCCAGCCTTTGTTTAAGAGAAGGGTTTTTTTTTTTAATAGAAAATCCATTACAACTGCAGAAAAGTGTTCATCACCATCTCTGTTAAAAATATGCACTTGGTGTCTGCTCTTCCTCTATTCTTGTTTCAATCACTTCAGCTTTTCTACAGAATGAAAGAGCTGTCTCTGATCAGAATTTGTCTACTCAGGCACTTACAGGCTGTGATGAAACTGCATCTTAAATGCATCTTATGAGTGGAGTTGGCTTCTCTTCTTTCTTCCTTTGTGGATGTTTTCCTGTGGCATTCTGCCTTAAAATGCCTGATTTCTCCAACAAACTTGGGAAATGGTGCCAGGGAAGGGAAGGGAAGGGAAGGGAAGGGAAGGGAAGGGAAGGGAAGGGAAGGGAAGGGAAGGGAAGGGAAGGGAAGGGAAGGGAAGGGAAGGGAAGGGAAGGGAAGGGAAGGGAAGGGAAGGGAAGGGAAGGGAAGGGAAGGGAAGGGAAGGGAAGGGAAGGGAAGGGAAGGGAAGGGAAGGGAAGGGAAGGGAAGGGAAGGGAAGGGAAGGGAAGGGAAGGGAAGGGAAGGGAAGGGAAGGGAAGGGAAGGGAAGGGAACCCTAACTGACGAATATTATTCTGACTTCTCAACAACACTAATATCCAGCTTCTTCAGTGTCAGGGTGCAGCTCTTGCAGATCCAGGAATAAGTGAAGACAGAGAGCTAGGTAGGCAAATTATTAACTATCTCAATGTCAGGGAGGGTTGTAAATAGAGAAGATTTCTTGGTAAGCTCAGGATCAGGTGTCCTGTTGTAAGAGAGAAGGTTAGGAAGGAAAGTTTGCTTGGAGAAAGGAGTGTTAAGCTGGAAGAGTTAAGAGGTACCATTTGCTGTCTGATTTCTTTCTGTGATTTTTAATTTTTTTTCACCTTTCTGGTTCATAATTGGTCTGCATGGTCAGGACTTTATGATTATAATTGTTCTCTCACCCTTGGTAACTCATAGGCAGACTCATCTTGGTCTTTGGGAGGAAGCATCACTGATAATTTTGTGGTTCAGCACATGATCAAAGTTGCTTGAGGAATCTCTTCCCCATTTTGTCTTTATGTGAAAGAAAAAGCAATTTGAAATATCAGAGAGGTGGTCTCCACAGATACCTATGCCAGCACACAACCTAGCCAAAAACCTGAAAATCAAAAGCATTTTTTTGATTTTGTATCTTACCTGTTCTTCAGCAATACTGTGGATTTTCTCTCTCTCCTTTTCCCCCTTTATTTTTGAAAGGAAATATTCACCCTGGTTCATCTGACCATAGAGCCCCTTCCTTTTATGGGCCCTTTTCTGCTCCTTGGAATGATATCTTTACATTTGTCTTCTCTTGCTTTCAAGCTTATGCAGCAGTGATGGAATCTGATACAGTGTGTGAGGAAGAGGAGACTGGCTGCCCACTGCTGTGATGGAGTGGGAGAAATGGGCAAATGATCAGGAAACTGGCTCATGGCAGAGGAAAAGCAATAATGTCATTAACCAGCACACCTGTGTTTCTCTCTTTTGCTGTTCCAGAGCGATTACTCAAGTGACACTGAGAGTGAAGACAACTTCCTGATGATGCCACCAAGGGATCATCTTGGCCTCACTGTGTTCTCCATGCTCTGCTGCTTCTGGCCACTGGGAATTGCTGCGTTTTACCTGTCCCATGAGGTAATATTAAAATTCCTCTTGCCAGACATTCTCAAGGACAGTGGAAGGTAGTTCGAGGGGATGGCATCTTACCCACTTGGATATGTCTTTGTGGTAGTGGTGGCTGCCTTATGAGATACTTTGCTGGGGGAGGCATCTACAAAATATTTTAGCTTTCAGTTGGCAGTAGTCACGTTCCATGTGAGGTTATATGTCCAGCTAAGACTCCTCTGTGGACACAGCTTTTGAATAGAAAACACCCTTGATAGCTCAAATGCTTGGTTTTCCCATTGGGAAAACAGATCTACTTGTCCCAAGCTGATAATTTAGAATATCCTTCCAGAAGTAGAAAAATAATTTCTGTTCTGCAGATGTGCATTTGCTTTCCAGAAACCATTTCCTTTCCCATGGAAAAAACTGCTCAGTCAGTTCTTCCTTTCAAATTTTAATATGCAAATGTCTTTTTACCAAAGAAGTGACTGTGTTTTGGTTTGTTTCCTTCATGAGACAGTCTTAACATTGCTTAACTTGCAATCACCCTGTGCCCATCATTTGTTTCGACAAGTGTATCTTCATAAGTGTCTGCAGTGTAATTACTGAGTTTCCCAGCGTGGCAGATAATGTGAGGTGACATAGAAGGCGTCACACTGGCAGCCTCATCAGTGACTGCCAGGAAACATTTGATTATATTCCTCTCTAGTGCCTATTGCAAACTACAGTCTGCTCCACAGCACCCTTCACATTCACCCTCTCAGCTGTCTTTCTAATCTGCCTGCAGTAAACATCTACCAGCCTTGGTGATTTGTCAAGCCGAAAAATGCTCTTCAGAGCTGAAGAATCCTACTCTTCTAGAGAAAAAAAAAACAAACCCAAAAGAGCCAGAGAACTACTTTATTTTTTACTTCAAATGAACAGTCTGTCTTTGAGCTGGGAAGTCTCTAAGACTAATAATAAATTAGTGTTTGTCCAGTGCAAAATAACAAGTTTTGATTGTTCGAGTTTTGGTTGTTCGTGAGATAGTTTTATCTGAGCAAAGAAATCACAGCACTATCCAATAAATACAAAAACCCCCAATGTAGTTAATACTAAAATGCAATATGGCTGAGAAGCTAAATGTGTTGAGAACCAGTGTACAAAGTCCAGGGCATCCAGCTCTGAATGGATCCCAGGGGCCAGCATGAGTCTGTAGGAACCTCTGACTTCCATGGGAGAATACAGAAGGTGGAAAAGGCATGATTACAGGGAAAAATTTTGGTACTATGCTGAAGGATTTGGGCATTTGAAAACAAAAACCTGGGTGTTTTTTTGGTTTAGTATAATGATGAAGAATAGCTGAATGTGGCTGCCTAAATTCAAATTTCAAATCTGTTGAAGAAAGATGGTCCAGCTTGTTCCAGTCCAGCAGAGACTCATCTCTCTGTCCTCCCCCTGAGTTTCCAGGAATCTCCTTTCTCTCGCTGCCTTCCCATTCAGGTCCATCATAGTCTGAGAAAGCATGGAAAAAGTGGTTCTTCTGCAAAACCCCACATCCAACAAACTGGCATTTTCTGGGGGAAAGATGAAACCAACATGAAGACCAAACCTCCTGTGGCTGAGAACTTGCTGAGATAGTTGGTAAAAACCAACAAAACCCTGCACCCTGCTAAGCTAAAATTTACTGTGATATCAACTCATACTTTGATCCATAAACTGTATATGTGATTTCCATTTATATAGATCATTCAACTTAAACTCCTTGATAACATTTGAGATCACTTGTTAATTCAAAAGAATAGTTTAACATTCCCCCTTCTTTATCAAAAGCCAGAAGTATAGCTAAAGATCAACTGTTGGTACTCATGATCAAACCTCTTTTTTTTTCAGTTGCTTGAGCTTTTGAGTCTCCTGAGCAGTTCTACCAAAAAGGCCATCTGGGAATAAATTGTAACATGTAGGAAATTCAGAGATGGGGGATGGATTCTTTGATGCAGTATACAGCACTGGCAGTGAATTTTGATTTAAAAATCTAGTCTGCTCTAGGTATGAGATGCATTTGAATTTGAAGCCTTTGTTTGCAGAAGATGTATCTGTAGTACAGCTCATTCCAAAGGCACAGGTGCTCTGTTTATTCCTGTATCACCTGCCAGCACATTAATGATGCATTTGCCTGTGTCATGCTGCAAAACAATTACACAAGGTTGCATGCTGTAAGACAGCAGAGGTGCTCTTTACCAACAGAATAATTTAATTTTGGGGGGTTTGTGCTCCATGAAAGCCCAGTTTTTCCTGCAGGTGATGTTTCTGTTCTGTGTGGGACATATTTTCTCCACCAAGGCTCTTGCCAGTGTGCTGCTGATTTGGGGCATCTTTCAGAGCCTCTGCATCAATGGGTGCAGCTGTGCAGGATCTGCCTCTGTGGTGGAAATGAAGATGTCCATCCACAAGTGAGCCAGCTGGGAGGAGAAGTGGATTCAGAATTGCACTTCATGAAAGCCCAACATGGTTTTTTTCCTGTTGGGATATCCAGTTTCCAAGCAGGATGTCACCTGATGATCTTACCCCAAGCAATGCTGAGACCTGCTGCTTTTCATCCTCCCTCAGAAAAACACAGAGCTTAGAGGCCATCACTGTGCTGTTTGCTTGTTCAATTACTTCCTTCTGGTTTTATTTGTGTTTTCCTTCCCACAAGAGACTTGCCCCCACTTCCTGTAGCTGCCCATTCCTGTGCTCCTCTCAGCTCCACTCCTGGGATGGGGCCCTGTGTCCTGTCTCTCACATTTGCTTCTCCAGAGTGAAGCATGTGAGTTTTTAGGCTTGCCATTTTTTTGATTGTCTCATTAGTCAACAGCTGAAGGGCTCAATCAAAGGAGTTTTTGTGCATTTTGCGAGGTAACTTTTGGAAAGAGGAAGGTAAATTATGTCTTTCACTATAAACACATCCCCACAGTGTGTGATAAAAAAACCCACCTCATTATGTTTATTTTTTCATAACTCCCCACCCTTTGGAGTCTTGGAAGTTCCTCAGTTTTTATTTCCAAAGATATTTTTAGCATTGTAGATTGTAGGCAAGTGTGAAGCCTCATAAATAAAAAAAAAACAACTTTAAAAATACATCTTTTTTGTCATGTCAAGTTTACCATTGAACTTGTCAGATGATTTCTCAGGGACTGTCAGGCTTTCTGCTTGGGCTGGGGGTGGTGGTAACAAACTGAAAAGGTCTTTTTGCATGAATCCTCTTTTTCTCCCTGCTTTTATTTTTAGAAAAGAGAGCAATACCATGTCACACATTTCCCTCCCTACTGTAAACAGAAATTCATTATGAGCCTTTGATGGTATGAATGAGCTTCACTTTCTGCCTGCTCCCTTACAGGCAGAAACAGGAGTGTGCAGAACACCTCCACTCAACTCCCATTGTCGGGAAAATTAATCCACAAACACCAGAGGTTTATGCCCAAAAAGGAGATAGAGGAGTCCTTTTTGTTTTATTCAAATAAAGAGAGAGGCCATGGGGCATTCCCCTGGGATCTCTCAAATTTCTGGAGGAGCAGCCTCCTTTTTATCCTAATTTCCCTCTCTCTTTCCCCACTGGCTGAGGTACTTGAGAGGTACAGACTTCCCAGAGCTGATACCTGAGATTCCCCTCTAATGTATAACCCTCCCTTTTAATTTTTAATTCTTACAGAATTCACAGTTCTGGGGAGAAGAAGGAAAGAATGTTCATGTTCCCACTGGAAGGTAGCAAACAATATGAATTCCAGCCTTTTATTTGAGTTTCAGTGCTCAGCATACATGTATGGATTTCACTGTCCTTGCTTTTGTGGCATAAGGTTTTGACATGCAGCTTCAAAAGAAGGATATAGAGAAATAACAGCCAGGTGTTACCTACTTTTTATTCTTTAGAAAGGTGGCTCATAGTCCCCGTATCAACAGGGAAAACAATAAAACGGTACAGCAGTATGGTGTGCCACACTCCACCAGACTGGCTCGTGATCCCCGCTCTTATCCGTCCACCCCACTTTTTTTCCTCTCTGTCCCACTTCAGTCCATAAAAAGAGTGAATATGGACTATTATACAGAGCTTGACACACAGCCAGGAGCATGTGTTTGTACAAGGAATGCTGCAACCTCTTATATCAAAGAAGAAAAGGCAAAAGAAAAACAAAAAATGTGGTATTTTTCTTTACTTGGCAGCAAAATGCCAAGATCTATACTCGCAGGATATGCTGGTCAGCAAAGCTGAAGCAATGCTAGCAAAGCAGACAGGAGGCTTTTGCATTTTCAAGAGATTTTTCAACAGTCCATTATTTCTTGGTCCAAGTAATGCTTGGGCAAAGGAACTGTCCAAAGATGATGAGCTTTAATGGAAATTAAAGGCCTTTGTTTTGCTGATACCAAATCACACAATTCTTTAGCTTAAGCAGGGCTGTTGCTTTGAGTTACACAAATTGGGTAAAGGGCATGGGGTGTGTTCTAGGGCTCAGCCCAGTCTCTGCTGGCTGTCACACAAAAGTTTGAGCTCTCTGTGTTGCTCAGCCAGAAAGCAAATCCCTGAGTTCTTTGTCCAGCTCTTTGTGTGTGAGTACAGGCACCCCCAGGTGCCCTTTTACCCTTCTGAACTGTTGTAGCTTTTCTACTGCAAAAGGTGATTGGCAAAACAATTAAACCCGTTTGTGCTAGGTGTGAGTGAAAAGAGGTTAAAATGAGTTCCTTCTCACCAGGAGCTGCAGAGGTCTTTTGTGGCAGAAGTTGTCCTAGAGGAATTCTATGCAACTGTCCTGCTGAGATGGCGCAGTGCTGATGGTGTGGCCACTGTACTCACATGGGAGCCCTGGTCCTGGGAGGTCACCAGGGCATGGACTTCTTGCAGAAGGTCACAGCTGGCTGCTGGCCCACACTCCTCTCCTTATTCCCATCAGTTAGACGAGACAGATTTGCCAGGCAGAGGGGAATGAAATAGCAAGGCTTCTGTTCCCAGCCACGAGACAGAGTGAAGCTGCCTGCTGAATGAGCCAGCTTCATATGTTACCATGTTGACAGTGCTGGCTTTCCTGTGCTTGGAAAAGCAGCTCAGAAATAGATGACCCTGGCCCCTGATTAGGAGCATTTGAGTGACATCCTTTGCCTCTGCAAAAAGCCTGTAGTGGGGTTTAATACATTCAAGAAGTTTGTAACTCCTGGTCGTTTGGGAGAAGAGAGGAAAGCTTCATCCTAGATGGTAAAAGAGGATCTCTTCCCCTAGGCAATTCCACAGACAAAGACAGGGGTTCTGAAGTGGAGCTGGTGAATTACCAGCATCTTCAATTGTCATCTTTCCAAGTGGGGGCTGGCTGCCAGCCAGTGCTTTGCGTGTGCATGGATGTTACTCCTGCCAACTTTTCCCTTTGGGTAGATCTCTCTGGAGAAGTGTTTGTCTGCACAAGAAAATGACCATTTAGAGTGTGTTGTGTACCAGCAGAGACTGTGCATCCTGGGTGAGGTCATGGGCCAGGGAACTTTATAATTATCTTGTATAATTTCCTCTTCATTCCTCTTTGTCCTTTTGATCTTGTAGTTTTATTTCCAAGTCACGAAGTACAGCTACAAAAAGGAATTAAATTAATGAATGACCTGATTGCTTTAGCCCTTAAGCTAATTTTAAATAATTGAAAAAGTAGCTGGCAAATAACATTCCCTGGAGAGTTTAATTCATTATGCAGGTGTTTAATTACAAGGAAGTTTTGAGACAGAAGAGAGACCAACTTAAATTATTAGAGGAGATGAGGGATCTTTTTTTCAAGAGCATCCTGCACAATAGCAAGTGTTGTACATTAATATTTCTTTGTTAGTTATTTATGCCTCATGCATTTTGCTGAGCCAGATACAGCCCTAGAGACATGTCAATATAGTCAATATACTGCAAGGGTATAAAATATCCTGATGCCAGGAAGGCACCCTCTTCATCCTGCTGTTACCTTTTGTTGCTTTGCAACTGACTTGTTATGTCACAGTTTTATGAGAATGTGAGGATTGTTTCAGTCCACAGCTGCCACTAAGCTGGAAGTGCCTGGAGTATTCACAAATTCACTCGGAGGCTTGTCTGGTGGAGTCATCTGAAGAGTAGGGCAAGAAGTATTCCACAGGAGTTTATCAAGGGTTCAATATCCCAGACATTTATATGCAATTCTGAGTAAATTTAAGGAACTTTTTAGTCTTAGGCAGAGGGGTTTTAGTGTTTTGCTTTTTTTTTTTTGGTAAATTTAGAGAGCAGGGATGTTGTTAGTCGCATTGGAAATGGACTTGGGGCTTTTGTTAGTAATCCTCACTTAGCTAAATACTTCAAATTTTTTTTGCATCTGCAAAGGTAGATTTTCCAGGAAGAATTATATTTTAGGAGAGGAAGCAGAAGGAGCAATTTCACAGTCCGAGGTGAGAAACTGGGCACATTATTAAGTGTCTGCCCTGCTGAAAGAGGCATGAGGGAAAAAAAGAAGGGACCTTTTTTCAGGTCTGGGAATGGAACATGGTCCCTTTCTTCTGGCCATCCTAATGTCTCTTTCCATTATCAGGAAGGCAAAAAAGTTTTGGATGCTTTGTGATGTGCTGAAGGTCTTCACATGTAAGGTGATAAATTATATGCACTGAACTCTGCTATGGCAAGGAGAACAGTATGTTCATCTAGAACAGTTAATTGGGTGATGTTTATAGAATAGATCTTTCTTTCATCTCATGCTGTGGCAGCACCCTTTAAAAAACAAGATTAGTGAAAGGAAGTCCTCTCACTTGAAGTTTAATGTATGCAGCAGTAAATGGATGAGCATGTTTTCAAGGCTTAAGTTAATATTTTATCAGTCTGCAACGTACACAGAGTTTTTATATTCTTATCAAAGATTAACATCATGTACCAGAGACTCAGGGCTATATTTTAATCTTGAATATACAGCTTGCTATCTCTCTGCATCTCTTTTGGTGAAGGCTTCTGAATTACTACTTTTTTTGAGTGCGCAGCAAAGGAAATTGATCACTTGTGATTTCAATCTACACATCTCTTTCAAACAGGCTGCAGAGCATCTCTCTGAAGATTTGAACCTAGTGAGCTAGGCACCCAAAGATGCCTCCCACACAGTGGTAATTCTTCATTGAATTGACTGATATCCCAGCAGTAGGAAAGAGAGAAAGTTTTTATATATTTATTTTTGGACAAACTACAAGAACCAGCTAAAAAGAAATGGCCTAGGATCTGCCTGCATCTGTGCAGTTTGCATCTCAAACATTCAAATACACTTACCAAGACATTTTTGTCATGTTGGTAATAAAATTACTTGTTACTCTTGGTAATAAAACCAGTCTTCAATTTTATCTGCTCGGGCTGAAAAAAACAACAGCTTTTTCATATTAGGAAAACCTTCCCCCATGCCAGTTTGGTATTAAATACACTCATTATGGGTTGTGATGAACAACAAGTTATCAGTGAGATTTGCACATGTTGCATTATTGCCATTTCTTGCATTATTTCTAAGTAGTGTGGAAGAGTCAGGGCTGCTCCTGCCGGTCCACACAGGAGGACTCAGCTTTCTCCAAGAGGCTGGGCAAGACCAGAGGCAAAAGAAGAAGTCTTACAGCATCCTCTGGGAAAGGTGGGCTTGGCAGTCTCTGATTGACGCCATTGTTCATCCTCCTATCATCATGAAATACAGGAGAAAGGGTGCAATTCTATCCAGATGTTACCCGTATTTCCCATTCCCAATGGTGGCCAGTGGATGTTTCTGTCTGTCCTATGATTATGATGTGTATCAACATAAGGGACCTTTACTTACAGCTACTGTCTCTACCAAGAGGGGTAGAAATGTATTGGTAGGAGCCAGAAAGGCAATTTTTCTTCCCAGTTCTGTTCACAGAGCCTTTATATCTTGGATTTGGACTTTTTGTGGCTCATTCATCTGGTGGGAGATCTGGACAAGGAATTGTGGATAATTCATTTTCCACAGATCCAAACCAGGTGGTCCTTGGGCTGGTAATGGCAGAGAGCACATTCCAAATCCTCACAAGTGTGATAACCCAGGAAGTGGGATTTGGAGTCCCAGAGACGCATGGTTCTTTATACTAATTTAAGTAGTAACTGTCCCAGCCTGAGATTTCTAAATTTAATTCAAGGCACCATACTCAGTCAGGGTTCTGAAAGTGTCAAGGAGGACACTCTTCCTCATTCCTTGACCTTGTCACACAGATGGCATTATTCTGAGCAGGTTTCTACAGGCTGTAAGTAATTAAGGAATTAATTAGGAGCCCTGGTTTACACAGATGCTATTGTAAAGCAAGAACTTC
This sequence comes from Oenanthe melanoleuca, assembly GCF_029582105.1. Taxonomy (NCBI): domain Eukaryota; kingdom Metazoa; phylum Chordata; class Aves; order Passeriformes; family Muscicapidae; genus Oenanthe; species Oenanthe melanoleuca. The sequence continues at coordinate 97,432,303 of NC_079336.1, forward strand.
TGTGACCTCATGGGACTTTGTCACAGTGTTCATCCCAAGACTGCCCCAATTATCTGTGCTAAAGATTCAGTGTGTTCATCCAATCTCAGTTTGACTGACCTGAGCGTCACCTGGGCCTTTCCTGATGTGTCCTCAGGATGTCACACATATTTGAAAGATTCACTTTTAGACCACGTTGTCTTGTGACATTCTCTGTGTAGCTGAGAGCACAAATTTCTTGTTTCCCAGCACATTCAGTATCCCCCACAGTCAAAATCCATTTTTAAATCCCAAGGGCATTGTCTCTTATTTTTACCATATCTGACTTTGTTCTGTGGAAACTTGAGCAGTTTTTCCTCAATCAACCTTGTTTCAAAGCTTCAGATATTGTGATTCTAATTGTATCAAGGTCGTTCTTCCTAGAAACTTGTAACCTGAGGATCAATGGTAAAATATAGAAATATGACAGTTTGTAAACTCTGTCAAGGTGACTTTCTATTTATTATTTTCACAACATGCATAGCAGAATCATGGAGTCTCTTTTAGGAGAAGAGAGAGGAGAAGAATCAAGAGTGGAAAAAGGAGAGACCTGCAGGGAGGGGGCTTGAACCTTGTTCCTGCAACCCTCCCAATCAGCTTAAGGCCCCCTTGGTGAATCCTGTAAAACTGTGTCACTCTGAGTTTACCATGTGTCAAGGAAAATCCTGACTTCTGGTGGTAAAAAGAAACAAGCCAGAGACAGACAGCAGACTCTGAAAGGCATAAATAGCTATGGCCAGGGAATCTCACCAGGGCTTTTCAGCCAACCCAGATGGAAGGGATGCTCAATTAAGCAGCCAGAACAAGAACTGCTGTTAAAGGCTGCAGTTAAGTATTTTAGTTGGTATTTGGATGTAGCTATGGTGAAGATATTGCTGATCTGTTTTTTGATGATAGAAGTTCTATAAGTGGCTCAAACACCACATTGTTTGGCTTTGCATATGCAGGAAAAAGCCTCTCACTTTTTTCCAGTGAATTGATTTAAGAGAGAGGGGACATGTATTTAGTAGAAAGTAAAGTAAAGTGTTCTTTTATTAATGATAAATGGCTGAGCTTAATTTAATTTACTACTAATTCCAAAGAAAGGAAAGAGTACCATGATGTCATGTCTTTTTAGCTCCATTCAGGTGTTTCATCACTTCTTTTTCTGCCTGAAATGACTCATGAAATCATAGACACTGCACATGGCAAGGACTTTTAAGTTCATCTTGTCCATCTGTTTGTCACCACTGTGTTCTTATTCAGAATGGTAGACAGAGAAACTACATTGGACACAGACACAGTGTCCTCTTAAAAGAGTGGGGAATACTAAAAAGTTATTTACTCATTTTTGTGTATGACCCTGGGTGTGAAAGCAGAGTCCATGAAGTCAATGTGAATGAATTCAATGCCATGTAGCACGAGGTAAAGCTTACATCACTTCTCACAACTGCTTTGTCATGTGTTGTTTTGCTGAATTCCCTTTACATTTAGCGGGCTGCTTTTCAGAGCTAATGGCTTTCAGGAGTCACTGTGAACAATAAAGCCCCTAGAGCATCCGTGATGGGTGACATCTATGACTGGGGACATCAGGTTGAAGGGTAAAAAAAATACATCTGGAAATAAAGGTGATCTGCTGGAAATTCAGAGCATAAAAGGCAGGCCTTAGAACAAAAGCTGGTGGAAGAGAAGGGGTCTGTTATTACAGCCTTTTACAGAACCTGTCATCCTCCAACCATGAAACGGCTAAGAAAAGGCTGAGGTACACACATCAGGGACTTGTCAGGAGCTGCAGTCACGTACAAGGCAGCCATCCTCTGCCTCTCCTTACACATTCATTACTGCTGTGATGTCTCTGCTGTTGCTGCTGACTGAAAACCCTGCTGCTGCTGGACAGCTACTTTTTCAACTTGTTTTATGGCACGTGTTCTCTAACATCATGAGAACCCACAGGAAATCGTTATCCACAAGGCAGCACGTGAAAACCCAATCCATCTCCCATGACATGTGCCTGCTTAGGTCCCAGGAGCACTTTCACTGTGGCCTCAGCAGCTTGTGGGCATGGACCAATCCTTCTCTCTGGAGCAGAAGGGACTGGGACAGCTGCTCCCCCTCCACATGGATTCTCTGACTTCCCTGATTAGCTGTCTGTGACAGGGATCTCTGGGAGAGCTCACTGCCTCTGAGCCCCAGTAAGAAAGGATCATTAGGCTGCAGCCTGTCTGACTGAGGAAAATATCTCTATATTTACCAGCAAAGGATGACTGTATCAACACCCAGTTGGACTCCAGCCATTAAGATGGCTCTCAGGAGGCAAATGTCTCTTGACATGAAATTATGTTTCACTGATCATTTCAGCTGCCAGGGCTTCTCATTAGCTCAACAGGTTTTTTTTTCCCTAGTGAAATATCCTCAAACAGCATCTTTCACAGCCGTGGAATCTGCTTCCTCGAGTGTCAGGATGTATGTGGAAGGGGCATTTTTATACAGTTAGGAGCTGGGATCTCATTTCTTGTGCAAAATCCCAACTAGTCCTGAGGTCTTAAACCCATTTTGTCATGGCCTCATAAAATTTCTAGAGTAAGTCTCTTTAAATTTGGGATATATTGGTCTTGTATTGGGAATGCCTGGTACTCTTGATCGCTTCCACTAGCTGTGCCTCCTCTCCATTCTTTGCTTGTCTCTGCAAACAGAGATGCCACCAAAAGCAATAATGCCCCTCCCTTCCCTGCCCCCAGGGAGCCCCACCAGGGCTGATGGTGTTGGGTCACTATGAGGGAGTATTACATGGCATTATATTTGTGATTTATACAGACTGCACTGTAGGGGTTTACAGCCTAATCTGTGCACTCGCTGCTCTGCTGGGAGCTGTAAAGAAGAAAATCGTGTAATAAAAAGCCTTCTGGTCTTGACGTACAATACAGCACAATGCATCTCTGCCTGTGCTATCTCTTCCTTCTTTCTTTTGCCTACACTTCTATTGTATGACACAGTTACCAGGATCATTAAATTCAGTGTCTGAAAGGGCAGCTACGGCTCCTCGATGCTGCAAGAGCAGAGCAGGGGAAAAGGCTGGAAAAGAGCTGAACAGGGAGAAATTCAGAAATGCTCTCCAAACATGGGAAAGACAGGAAGTATTTATATTTTTCTCCACACAGACTTCAGGATGTGTGAAACACATCAGTCCAGTGAGATGGGTTTGATTTCAGAAAAAGCTTTCTAGAGTAATGAAGGTGAAATGCAATATCACTTTCACCTGGGCAGAGATGGGCAAAAGGTTTAGATGAACACCCAGGAATGGCTTTGCAGCTTTTACTGACACAGACGAAGATGTCTACAAGCTTCTAATTACTTTTCCTTATGCCTGTTTGCTACGTACCAGAACTGATTTATTAACATGCCTTTTCCCTGTGACTAATTTCAGTGGGAAAAAAAGGCATAGTAATTTTTAATTTCACACTGAGCAGCAATCAATCTCCTCCTTAAATTAGTTTACTGGCTACTTTGATATCTGATGCATTTGCAGTCTTTTCCCAATGATCTTATTTACAGATCTTGGGGTTGGCGAGTACTGTCCTGTCTGTGTTCTCCTAACCAACTTTATTAGAAAACGCAATACCAACATTCTTTCAAGGCACAGAGGCAGGTGAGTAGGCCTGCCTTTGTGACATGAATAGTAGCTCATTTCTTCAAAGAGCAGAAAAGTATTGGCAGCAAATACCTTGAGCCTCTTTTCTCCCACCATTTATTCCTCCTTCACCAGGGGAAAAAAACCCAACAACTCATTTTTCAACCTAAAAAGTCTTTCCACACTTCAAAAATCTTAGGATCAAATTCCAGTTCTGACATTTCTATGCTGTTTTATAAAGAAACGGGAAAGAGGTGGGACTGGTGATTAGAAATCACTTTGCAGCTCTGGAAAACCTGCATTATGAGATAAGAGGTCTCCATTTCCCATAAATGGGTACATTTAAAGCTCTAGGATTTAATTTTCTACTTTAAGGTCTATACTTTGTTTCTGAGTAATGGGACCGATCATGACTCCAGAATGGTTCCTTCTGAATTATTCTTGATATCCATGAAACATTGTATGCTTTCTTTGCTTTCAGATATAATGTCCATTTTATATGATTTCTCACTTCTTCACGCAACTTCTGTGTCCTTCAGCTAGTGAAGTCACATGAGATCTCTGTCGCAATTTATATTGTGTTTGTGTGCACTTGGTCTGATGTCATGTTTATAATATTTTGGTGAATTTCCTAGATGGTGACCCTGCTGCTTTTTAGGATTGCAGAGATCAAGTCTGTGTATTTTTAGACTGATATTTAGTTATTTTATGCTTTATTTTATTAACTCCCCCTATACTCTGAAAACAATCAGTAGTGTCCTCCATCAGGAAGAAGACTTTCAGGGGTTTATTAATACTCAATAAACCTAAAGTGAATATATAAGAATAGTTAAAAATTCATTCTGAGAGGCTGTGTTGATACCATTCCAACCTTCAAAAAGGGTTTGATAGCTGGACGAAAAGCAGAGTGTTTCCTTTTTTTCCCCCCTCCCTGCAGAAAAAAAGAACTCAAACGCAGCAAATAAGACCTCAGTGAGAACACACTATTCAAAGAAAAATTAAAGGAAACCCAAGTTTGCAGCTAAAAGACTCCATGTCTCCATATGGAATTGCTACCCCTGGTTTTCATTTGTGTTCTTTAGTGGTGGTAGGAGTTCCTGCAGGAGTATCTTGGAGCTTCCTGGCCATGGAGAATCCAGGTGGAGCTGCCTTTGAGCCATAGTACAGCAGAGACTTGGAACCAAAATATTTCCCTTTTCTCAGAACAGTTCTACACATCCCCAAGAAAATTTTCACAGGGAGCTGTCCCATTCTATCAAATGTCATAGGACAAGGAAACAAACATAAAACACATGGAGAAAAAATGCTCAGCCAGGCCCTGCTGGTTGTTTCCACAAATCTCAAGTTCTGCCTTGCAAGTTTACTTGTGAAAGAAAGGCCTGTGAAAAATTCCCCCTGGGTTCAGTATTCCTGGGATGCTGGGGCTCTGTATCTATGTCAGCTGACAGCTATTTCCTCCACTGAAACTTATCCACTTAGAACAGGAGCACTTTTAGTCCGTCATAGCTATTTTAATCACTCTCTTTTGCCAATTCTGTATCCTGCACATTGTTTTGACATCCTCTTCAACCAGATCATGCGAGCAAACAGCTGCTTTCAAAGCACCCCTATCTGGAGGGTTGCTCCAAGTTACAGAAGGCAGATCTGTTCATTAATATTTAAGATGTGTTACTGACTATGTCAGCCAGCCTGATGGCTCTACTGGGATCTTCACTGCACAAAGGAATGAACAAAGTAACAAAGCAAACAAAAGGGATTTGAGATCTCTAAGTTGTTCCTTTTCCATGGCAACCTTCCTTGAAGGCTAGATGGCTGTTTAGAGGAAATAGCTTAGTACTTTCCCAGCCTTTTTAGACTTCCCAGGATGTTTCCCGCTGATGAAAACTTATCCCTTCAAGTGATCCCTTCAAGTGTCCATTCTTAGATGTTATGCAGGCTCATTTTTTTAGCCTCAGACTTGCTGAGGAACAGCAGTACTGCTAATAGTGCAAGCAGTGATCTTGAGCCTTTTTGGATCCCGAAGAGTGGCCTCTCCTCCAAGCATGGCAGCATTAGAGATGAGATTTCCAAGGATTCATAGCAAGACATCTGTCATGAGAATACTCTAATCAATCCTTACTTCAGTGCCAACAAAGTACCATGAGCACTGGGTTTTGTTTCATGAAACAGAGCCGCAGAAACAAACTTGTCTGGAGGTGTTCTGTCCTTGGGCCACCTCAGGTCTGTCTCACCGAGGTCTGTAACAACTGCTACAAATGCAAAGTCTGCCTTTATGTTCTCTTCCTCAGACTTCTTGATTCTGTTTTTTTGTTATCCCATAAGGATATCTCACTTCTGCTGTCTCTCAGAAGGGTCCACAATGAGGAATTCTATGGGTTTTTTGAGCCACACTTATCCAGACCTCTTAAAAGAGCTGGTGCACACTGTTTCAGCCCCTGCCTTTGTCTGCTGTGGGAAGGTGTCCTCACCTCTGTGGTCATGGGAGAAATTGAAAAACTCTCGATGCCGCTGCACACTAAGGACATGGACAAACCCCTATGCAGGTTAGGCTGGTGCTTAACACATCTCTCCCAGCTGGAGTTGTGCCTTGTCACCAAGTGGCCTTGCTCTGAAGAGCTTCATTTCCACCCATTTATGGTGGAATACCAACCACAGGAAGGGCAGGTCACCCAGGCTCGAGTCTGGGCCCAAAGCTGTCCTTGGCCCTGCTGTGTCACCTGAGATCTTGCTTTGCCCCTGAGCTTGCGCTCTGAAATGATGGATGGAGAGGACTGATCATACTCTTTGAAGACAGACCCCCGACAGGGCGTGAAAGTGTTCTTGCAGTTGTGGAGTGGAAGGTGGGGAGGAGAGCTGGTGAGAGGTGCCTCGGATCTGGCTGCTGTTGCTACCTGTGTGTCTTTCTAGCAGAAGAGTGTTGCTAAGTTCCTATGCAGCTCTGGGAGCATGTCATTCTCTGCGTGGGTGGGTGCAAAGAAGCTGTTGCAGAAAGTTTCAAGAGAAGCTTAGCAGTGAGAAGAGCTGCAGCTCAGGCCCATTTGCAAAACACGAATGCCACCTCCGCTCCGCACGGGGATCAGCTGACACTGGCAGGAACAAGTGCCACTTCTTCAACTGCTCTTGCAGGTTTTTCTTCACAAAAATTATTTGGCTCAAAACATAGGTCAGTTAATCAGGATCAAGTCAAAGGCAGGATAATACACCTTCCACTGGCCCCCTGGTGCTGCAGAGAAAGGCTCAGTGCCGGCATTCTCATGGGTTTGGGAAGGTTGCTGTAGAATGGAGTAAGTCAGGTCTGACCAAGTTCTCAATGCTTTCCTGAAGCACCCTTGCCAGCCCACTCTGTGTTGTGAAGACTTTCACGTTCTGTTGAATTTGCCAAGAAGAGATTTTTGAATAAAACATACAAATGACATTAAATTTCAATTTCCAGAGAAATTAAAGGCCATTAAAACTGCTGCTTGAGTTCTCAAATATTTATTCTTGACTCTTCATTGCAGCAGGGCCTCTTATCTTTCTCCTTGTCATCCCCTTTCCCCTTCCCAGTGCTCTTTGTCATGTTGCTTAGTACTGAGCTGGATAAGGAAGTTTCAGTCTGTAGTCTTGCCCAAGATGGGAGATAGCACAGGGAAGAGATGAAGCACGATATCCAGCCCACTCTGGAGTCCCACACAGAACTTTAGTATACAGCACTGCCAATCTGTCCTGCTTCCCTGGGCTGTCAAAATCACCAGCAGTTGTGGCTGTTCCACACCACCTCCCAGAGATGTCAGGAGACCTTCTGGTCTCAAAACTTCTCCTTTCCTGGAACTCCACTCCTTCCCCATCATCCCAGATGTCTCTGGACATTTAAAGGCCTTTCTGGCTAGTGCTTGCCTTTGGGACATATTTGCCGACATTCCCTGAAAGGGTATAAACAACTGGATACTTTTCTACAGCCCCCAGCATGCAGACACCACAGAGTGTGTCTTAGATTTGTCTCAGCAGCAGGTTGCAAATGTTGCTGAGACATTTGCTGAGGGAGTCAGGGAGTCCTGCAGTACCACTGCAGGAGTGGCAGAGCTGTGTCCTCGAAGAGTGATTTCCTACCTCTGCATGTTTTACTTATGATGCTGCTGTTGGTGCAAGAAACCAAGAAGTCATTCCTACTAATCAGGAAAAACTCCTTTTGCAACAAGGAAATACCTCTTCCAGCAGCAGACAACTTTTCTGTAGAGGAAGATAGAAATGTAATTACCAGTGCAATATATCTTTACCTTAGAGCGTTTCTGGGGTTAGTGTCCTTGCCACGGTGAGAACCTCCTCTCTGAACGGAAAAGCAACAGAGGGTTTCAGAGGGCCACACTGTAATAACATTTGCATCCTGTTCCAAGAAGTGTTGGGGCCTTCTGCTATTTTCCAGTGGAAAAGAGAAGTGCAGACAGTAAACTTTGTGTCTCTAGGATGCTCTTGGTAACATTTCTGTCTCTTTAACTGCCACCAGCACTTGTCCAGGAAAAGGGTCCGTATTTTCCTAGGAGCTTTACAAATCAAAGACCTTGGAAATATTAAGAGAAATGCTTCAGCTCATCCCTGAGGACTTACAGTTTTAAAAAAGTGAGACACAGAGAGAGAGAAGAAGGCGACAATGGAAAAGTGCTGGTCACTGAGGCATACAGGTTTAGGCCTCTGGCAGAGTAGCTGCTATGAAGTCATTAAGCACGGAGCAAATAATTAAAAGTGTTGTTCATGAATATTTCAGTGGAATATTTTTGGGAGAGATGTATTTCAGTTCTGAAACATATATTAGCCCTGTGAAGCAGAGACATGACAGGAAAGACAGAGGGAAGGGGAAGGAGAGGCGAACAAGCGAACTCAGAAATAATTAATAATCAAATCCTTTTCCCCTTGCATGTCTTTCTGCTGAAATCCTCTGATGGACAAATGCAACAGTTACATCAGAACAGGATAGGTTTTAGGACTCACTGAGTAAATTTTGTAGCTCCATGTCTGCACTTGCTGGAAGATACTTAAGCATCCACACTGTTTATATCTGTGCATCCATTCTCGCCTTGCTTGACTTGCTGCCACCTGTGGATGTGGCACACCATATTCAGTAGCCTTTTGTGTAAAACTGCAGCTGAATGAATCAGATGGGTGTGTTTATCTCCACAAGAGGTAAAAATCACTCTGAACAACTTCTGTAGAATTGGTCCCTAGAGGCAGGGCAGATCTGCCTTCACTACTCTGCTCTTACTTAGGAACCCACACAGAAGGCAGATTTTTAAAGCAGCTTGGCATTGACTGCCCCTTCCATCTGTTCCCAGCTGGCTGAGGTCTTGGGAAAACCCTGGCACAAGTAAATCCAAGATGCATATGCTGTGAGCTGTCAGATCCTAAGGCATACTGGATCCCAGCCTTCCCCAGGCTGAGATGAAGCCCATGGCTCGTGTACTTTCAGTGTCTTAGCTGATAGATGGACATTTTTGATGTGGTAGTTTTGCATGTGATCACTGTCAGGAAAAGTATGTGCCTGTATGTGATGGAGTGATCTTGGACATGAGAAAGCCCAAATAAAGGGACTTGTTTTTGTGTGGAAGGATATTTCCTTCCTACATGCTTCCATCCTGCCAGATGCCCAGGGTAGTATACCCTTTCCCCCATACCTTAAAAGAAAGGGACTGGATAGCAAGAAGCAAAATCTTTTCAATATGAGGAGAGTGCCTGCCTTGATTCCTGAGGTTTGCATTTGACAGGATGAGTCCTCTGTTCAACCAGGGTGTCCTGCCAAGGCTTTTATCCCTCTTCACACAGCACACCATATGGATTGGCTGCTCCCGCGGGGAATGTGTTTATGCATTCCTGCCTCTCCCCAGCCATCCCCTCAGTGCAGGATGTGCAGGCAGGGACACAGACAAACAGCCCTGCACACAGGGAGCTGCAGCAGCTGCTGCTCAGGCTTGACCCACCTGCTGCTAGACAAGCCGACAGGCTGGAGAGCAGGACTCTTGATTCCTATTATTAATTCCTTTTGAATCCGGGCCAATTAAATCACAGATGAGGAGACACTTCCTATATGTTTGCAAAAGAATGAGAGAAAAAGAGAAAAAAAAGCAGACTTCATGGTTTTGTTTGTATACACTGGAATAATTTTATATTAAAAAATTTGAACAGGTTGTTGATGACTACTGAGAGGCATGAAGAAGGATCCTTGTTAGCAATCTGCTCTCCCTGTTGGGCAATGAGGACTTATGTTAGTGTGCTAATGGATTTACACTGAGGAAAAACCCTACTCCTGTGGAGCAGTTTGTTAAAGGGAGTAGAGACCCCTGGGATGGCTTCTTTCATCCATCAGCTATGAACAAAGCAGCAAATATTCTGACTTGGGGCCCTGGAAAACAAAAATGAAGTGGTCCCAGAATGCCAATGTAGGAAGTGCTGCAGCACTACTTCATCCTACTCCTTTTTCTTAGTACAGCAATAGGAGATTTGGGGAGCAAGTCTGAATGGAGAAAACATTATCATGAGGTGGTTACAATCGGCATTGCTGAGATGCTGGACAAAAAGAGCACCGGAGTTAGAGAATCCTTGGAGATCCATGCCTCAAGGCAGTTTACTTTCTCCCTGAGGCCAAGAATAGAAGCTGACTCACGCATGATGGAGGCACATTAGTGAGATACTCTTGGAACTTAAACCAGCAGCTCTGTACTTCAAGACCTGCAGGGCTCTCTCATTTACTCTTTTTCTTACTGCCCTGCAGCTGGAGGGTCTCTCTGGTCTCCCTGTGATGGAGGCAGACAATCTGTTGGAAGAGGCTGTTCTTTGTACTCAGGTGGGTGACTCACTCTTCAACAGCGTCTTTGCTGGAGAACTGTCCTGATTCATCACCAGCTTTCTGCCCTGCTCACTGTGCAGCCCTGGCTGGCTCTTGGGCTGGGCTTCTTGTAGCTGCACACCTGACTATCTTCTGCACACCTACAGCTCAGCTCTTCTGAGGGGGAAGGGGTAAATGTCCTTGAATGGCACCCACATTCGTGCAAACCCTGCCCATTGAAACTCAGCAGTGCCTGCCTCGAAGTACTGCAGTTGTAGGAGGGAAGACTTTTGTTTACAAGAGATTAGGGGCTGGTATCTGCTGGCATGACAGCTCTGGGATGTGTTTCTACTGGAGAACATGGATTTCTTATCTTGCAGTTGCTGAGTCATAGAAAAGGCAGAGCAGTAATTTCAGGGTGCTGACAGCTTAACACAAGGTTAGACCTTCCATTTCCATGCCAACAGCGGTGGTGACGCATAGCAGTTAATTGCTCCAGATCAGCTGTGAACTTTTCCCATTATGAAAAATAGGATCTTGTTAAGTCTTCCTGCATTGAGTACAGAGTCGAATCCATAGATTCCAGAACATGTGCTCCAGCTTCTTCAGCCAGTGCTACTGGCACTGGTAGATGTTGATGGTGTCCAGGTATGGTGCCCAGCTTATAGAGCATTTTTTTCTCCTAATTCTTTCCTTCCTCATCTCAAGATGGTTTTGGAGACTAGCCAAGAAGGATGCCAGGTATTTTCTTAGTACTGCAGTGATCAAACTAAGTAATGCACTTACAGAGAATGAGCATCCTGGACAGGAATAATTTCCTTAGTGTCTCTCTTCTCAGCTCTGTGTATTCCAAAGTACATCCTCAAGTCTGCAATCAGTAGCACACACAAAATATCCCCTAGGTCCACAACATCTCTTCCCATGAGTTTATTCATTTAAACCTCCCAGCCTCAACAACAGGAGTTGATTCCTCAATAGGATCACATTTGTGCAGAAGAAACATGTGTTGACTACTGAAAAGCAATTAGAAATTGAATGCTTAATCCCTCAAATAGGAATTTATGCATCAAATTTTATTGATTTGTTAAGACTTCATGCATATATATATATATATATATATATAGCCTTTCAGGAAGAATTTATTTGAGAAATTTATTGTGTCAGAAGGTGTCCTAAAATATTTTGGAAATATTTTATCATTACATTTTCAAACAGAACAAAATGAACGCTTTTTTTTCAATTGGAAACAAACTTTTAGTTTATATATATATATATATATATATATATATATATATACACAGAAAAGCTCAGAAGCAGCAAGAAATAGTTCAAAATTATGTAAAGAAACTGCTAAAAATTAATTTCCATAATTAAAAAAGAATTCTGATGGCATACATTTGTGTTCAACATATTTTTTTTACTGCATTTTCTGCTCTTGATCAGAAAGAAGTGAAAATTTTTATCTCAGTCCCTTGTCTTTATCTCAGAATAATCTTCAGTATAGTTAGACTTCCAAAAAATTATTAAAAGATCTGCCTCTTCTTTTTTCTTCTCCTCTAGAACTTTTAAAATTTTCCTTCTACATTTTCATCTTCTGGAATGTTACAGTTGTATTTTTAATGCAATTAAGTTAATTGACGAAATCCAGATATTTTATATTATATGGGAAGGAAGTGTTAATCATATTAATCAGAAGAGAAAGGTAACACATTAAATATTTGAAATTAAAAACCAATTACCTAAGTGTCTGCAAGAAAGAGACAGTTTTGTCCAGGGTTGTTTTCTGTCGCTGCTCAGAGGGAATCCCAGAGCTTTGATACACCTGAAACACAGATTTCCTGACACTCAGTTGGGTTTGCTGCTGCTGTCTGGCTGGGAGCCAAAGTCAGGGGGCAGGAAGATGCTGAATCTGAGATCAAGCAGGTGCTGCTCCTGTTAGGAAATGGTTGTGGATATGAACAGAAGGAATTTAAGCTCCTGGGATCCCACTTTTTTTTTTTTTTTTTTTTTTTTTTTTTTTTTTTTTTTGTGTGTGGACTGGGCTTTGTGGTGCCAGACTTGGTGGTTCCTACTTGCCCTAGGGACTTTAGACCACCAGAGACCACCAGGAGTTTCCTGAAGTTGAATTTAGGGCTTTCTGCTATTTATCTGTCTCCTCTTTATCATAATCTATCTTCAGTGTTTCCTACTATGTCAAATGCTTTCTTCTAACACCAGATCCAGATTAACCGAGTCACTTTCTTCTTGGCACACATTAGTAAAGCTCCTTACACCAAAGTCTTTATTTGCAAGGAGGGAGAGCCTTGTTCATATCCTGCAAAGAGATGTATTGCAGGGCTGGCTAATAAGAAAAGCTCGGTGTAAACTGATTTGCATCTTAAAGCAATACAATTAAAATATTCAGCAAATATCCTGTGTAGATATTTTCTGTATTCTAGTGACCCTGTGATTTAGTTAGATTTCTCTCTAATTGATGTTAAAATAAAAGTTCAGTGGAATCCACATACCTTGCATAAGCCTGAGTTTGCTGAAGCCTCCTTTCCTTGCAGGATTTTTCCAGTGAGTTGTGTAAAAGACACAGATCTATCTCTAGAGGATCTTGCAAGCTCAGAAACAATGTGATTTTGAGTCCCATTTTGTAGCCACTTTGAAAACAACTTTAATTCTTCCATTGTATCCAAAGGAGAATTTGTTCTCAGACGTTTGGAGAAAGTTTCCAGCTTTTCCTGGTGTTGTGATCCAGTGGGTGAGATGCCCCTGCTTGAGTTAAGGTGCAAATAATACCACATGCCAAAGTCAGTAATACAGATTTTAATTAATAGTAAATGGGAGGTAGAGAGATAGAAATAAATAGAAATTATGAGGGGGTGAGAGAGATCAAGCAAAAGGTAATCACCACCTGTGGATCCAGAAGCATCGTCCTTCTTGAAGCGTCCTTCTTCATCCTTCTTGCTGGGGGGGGAGGGTCCCAGAGAGTTGTTTTTCTGGGGATTCCATCTTTTCACAGTCCAAGTTCCATCCATGGAGCACAGATGCCATTCCCATCATTTAAGGTGATATGTATACCAGCAGTGCTTCCTTTCTGACATCATGCCATAGGGGAAAGTTTTGCCCTAATCACATGCATCCTCAGGCCTGAAATTAGCACCTTTCTGTGACAAATTTCTGCTGCCTGTGTTGCCACTTAGTCACTGTTGTGGTGACTTATGGCAAGTTCCTTCTGTGGTCTTGACAGTGCTGGGAGATAGAGAGCTGTATTATGTCCTTACACCTGGCCATAGGGAAGCTGGAGGCAGCCTGCCAATGAATAATTCAGACAGGAGTCTAAGTGGGATGTTTCTCTGCTGAAGTTATTTGCCTTGCAAGAGTGCTGCAGGATCATCAGGCTCTTAAATTATCTGGTGTTCTCTCCAGTTACAAAGCAAATTGACTAAACATTCTGTCCTAGCAAAGAGATGGTTAAAACACTCACAGCCAGTGGTTGTCCTTGCCCTTAGCATTTTTTTCTGATGGATTAAAAGTGCTGGGAGCCCAAGAACAACTTTTTCTCACTATTTATTTGTCAGGCATTTTTTCTCATATCCCACTAAACACTATCTATGGAGTATGGTTATTGTTAATCACCCCTCTGGTCATGAAGCTCTTTGTGCCTGCCTGCTAAAGCCAGTTGCATCACTCATGTTGTGTCTCCAGGAGAGAGGGAGAAAAGAGGATTAAGTTTTAAAGAAAACAAAAATGCAATGCAAAAAAAAGTAAAGATTTGGGGTTTTTTCCCCATTGTTGAGGTTTTGTGGACTTTGAGAAAGTAGAGAAATGGAAAGGGGAAAAAGCTTTCCTATGAAAGAGATAATCTTCATAGTTCAATCTTTGGTGACTCTTTAGAAAAGCTGAGTTCATACAAGGTAAACAAAGGAAGATGAATAAGTTACCTCACATTCACTGTCAGGTGCTGCAGAGTCCACAGTGCCTGGTAACTTCTTACCCTTATAGTTAACATATCAAATTGAAAAATGTTTCTCATGGAAATAGCTCAGGATGGATCTCCTTCCTAGAAAAATGAAACCAAATCAATGAGGATCAGAGAAACCACAGACTCTGCAGGCTGGATTGGCAAGTGGTACTCCCAGAAACAGCCTTCCAGGGACAATTCCATATAATGTGGTACTCACCACTTGTGCTGGTAAAAAACAAACTCTCCTAAGGAAACTAGGTGCTGCCAATAGCAGTTCAGAAAGTGCTGTTCTGAAAGTCCTCCACACATGGAATTGGGAGTAGATAAACTGTGACACACATTACACACAGGGAAATCATGGGTTGTTGTAATACCAAGAAAAGCAGCCAGGAAAGCTACTGTGATCAACAAATGAGTGAATCTTACATGAACAGTTCTTAGTATTATCTCAGAAATCATTAATATGGTAGGGGACTTTATAATTCCCAGGGATTTAGTTTCAGCTCTGGAGGGACACCTGTGGGTGAGGAAATTGATGAACTAATTCTCTGATTGAATCTCTTCCTGTCAGGAGGAGAAACCACTCCAGAGATGCTTTTAAAACTGTGCCTGTTGTCTTTACCTTGCTCTTCCCCAAAACGTGGCTCAGGGTGCCCAAGGCAGAAACTCCTATCATTCTTGCCAGTTCCAAGTGGGAGGCGAGGATCAAGGACTAAGGTCTTCTCTGGCAGCACTGAGCAGCATCCTCCACTCTTTCCTTTCTTTTTTCTTTCTTTTTTTACTCTTTCTTTTCTTTTTTCTTTTGTATTGGGACAAAGAGAATCTGCTGTCTACACTCTATATCAAACTTACATAACAAGTTAGAAGTAGAAAGAGATGAATGCAGCTTTCCCCAAAACCTCCCTCTAGCATGGCCTTCAGCAGAGCCTAACAAAGTCATCACAGGGCTCTAGAAGCCCTGCTTTTCCTTGTGAAATGAACAGGAGATGTTCTGCAGGCGTATTTGTGTATAAGCAGATTGTGAATAACACCTTGCAAAACTTTACACAACAGCAAGGACCTAAATGTCTCTGAATTTGTATGTGTAAACTGGCCTTGCCACCTGTAATCTTTTCCAAATTTTCTTCTTCTTCATCACAAAACATCTGCTTGAATGCTAGAAGCAAAGTGGAATGGCAAAATCATCTTCTTTACCATAAACATCCAAATTCATGTATATGCCAGAAAAAGAGAATTGCCTTTGTATCTCAGACTGAGGTATCATTCTCTCCAGTGCAAACAAATGAACAGCTGTTGCTGTGGAGCTTGTCTAAAAACATCTCTCTGCATTCTGCTCATTCAGGTCATTTATTCCTGCTGTTCCCATTATTGTGCTCTTTTTCCTGGAGTTGAATTTTCACTTTGACATTTATAGTTTTATTTCTACTCAAAGACACAATCAAATGACACAGGCAACCCCCAGCCAAGGGCTGAATCATGTCTTTGCCTATGCCATATTTTCAAATTCCAGCAGAATATTTTGATACCAAAATGGTCCAATGGGTGAAACACAGATTTTATAAAGGTTAAACATGAAAAAGAGACAGACTCATACTGGTCTTCATTTGCACCCTCATCCACATCCCCCATTCACACTCTATTCTCTTGAACCTTTCAGGGATTTCCAGGGATAAATACTGTTCCTAGTATATCTCCTTCTCCAACACAGCGTCATTTAATTTGGTGGCTGTAGAAGTACCATTTCTTATGCCACTGCTTTTCATCTGACACATCACTGTTCAGGAGTCTGGCAGGAAATTGTAAAGGCTGGAAGTTAGCATGATATTGCAGGGAAAAGCAGGAGATGCTCACAATGCAGGAGATGCCACTTGAAAGGCTGGATGAAGAAAGTTCAGATTAAACTAAGAGGGACTTGAACTGTTTGGATCTGTTTGGAAGTACCTGCATTTCAGGTGACACCTGCTCCCCACTGTTTCCTCAGTAAGTTCCAGATGGAGAAGGTCTGTTTGAGACTTGTCCATTCCCTGGGCCATTCTTCCAGCAGAAATCAGAGAAACTTCTGGAAGAGCTCTTTGCACCACAGGCTGAACTTTCCATAATACCGTGGGCATAACGGAATTTTCTAATATCTGTCAGAGCAAAGAACAATTATTTCATAATTTCTGCCTTTGGAGCTGTTTGGTTGGACTTCATAGTCCCTCTGATGCTCTCAGGACTGAAAACCATTGTGCCATATCCAAATCCCTGTGCTGAGTGTCCATCAGCCCCATGCTTTCCCCAGCTGACTGGCACCTCCCGGTTGACTGTCAAGGTTCAGAGCCAGATCCTGACTTCACTCTCTACCCATCCATATCTTTAGCAAAGACACTGGAGTCTTTTTCTGACCATCAGGGGAAATAAGTGGTGTAAGCCTGAAGGTGGAATTGCTGCCCAGAAACTGGAGATCAGCCGATGTACAAGTTTAGGCAAGTTAAAAAGAGGAGACAGAGTGACTAGAAGAGAGATAGAAGATACAGGAGCAGGAGCATTGTCTGTATAAGCTACTCCTCACTCTATGCCATTTTTCTTGCATGTCACTTGAAAAAGTAAAACTCAGAATCTTGCCAGTGTCTGCATGGAGCCTGTGCATCCCTGGCCTTTCTGGCTCTTCGCTCCCATGAAGTGAAAAGAAATCCTTTCACCACCTGACCAGAGGGGTCAGGATAATCTCTTCTCCTCCTGCATGGAGCCAATCCTGCCTCCAGCCTTGGGGAGATGAAGTAGGATTAATAACTGTGATCAGCGTGTTCCTTGTTTCCAGATACTATGTACCAGAAGGTATTTTGATGGTATGATATATGAGTCACTGTGGGATGCAGCAGAATATTTTAGCCTTGCAGTGGAGGTACATTATTCATCCTCTCTCTGCCTATAAGACATGCAGCCCAGAGACATCCTGAATACAGCCTGCAGAAGCTCAAATTGAATCTCTGGGGAAGTTCCTTGAAAGTGGTTCTTAAAAAGGCGTGTATTTTTTTTTTTAGTTAAACAGAAGAAGACAATCCTTACAGATCTCCTTTCTCCTTCTTCCTGCACCCCTCCTCAATTTCCTGACTTACTTCCAAAGCCTCTAAAGAGAAGATTTGTTGATGGTTATTTGCAAAAATCCCTGTTTTCAGCCTCATAGCACCCAACCTTCATCACAACCTGTGCCTCCTGCTCCTGTCCAAAGGCTGCATTAAATTGTTATATTCATTGTCTGGCTGCCAGTCACAGCCTTGCCAGGGAAGGGAAGAAGTGAGTGGTCAGAGGTACTATAAAACTCCACAGATAACACAATTTTGATCAGAAAGAGCACTAACTTTTGCAGCAACTTTCAAGCACATTAGAGCAGGTTGAGACACTTGTTACTGAGACATGTAGTTTGATGAGTCTGTAGTGAATTAAACTCATGTTGGTACAGCATTTGTGTCTTCATTCTGGCTATGCTGTTCTCTGAAACAGATGTTGCTGAAAAAGCTATGGAAAATCTGGTGTAGTTGGGTGTGATTTGGCTCTGATCTATACAAGACATTTCTTGGCTTCATGGATTTTGCCAAAGCACAGACATCTCTCCTGAAAAATTCAGCATGATATAATTTCTTTGTGTCAGGTATGAAATAGGATGGTTGGATTAGTCCCCAAACCAAGGGACTTTCTCAAAGTGACCAAAACCACCAAAGAGCTGATTCCTGTAAAAAAAAAAAAAAAAAAAAAACAAACTGTTCATTATTTGCTAGATGCTAAACTATTAACTTTGGCCTAAGTTGCATTTTTTTGGTAAGTATTTTCAGATTCTTTCAGCTTAAACTTGCTGAAATTCTGTAATTTTCATATTAGAAAATTGCATAGAAAATATCAAAGAAATTTTTAAAAATCAAAGAATTTTCTTATTACTTAGCAAATTCCTCCAGACTACTCTTTCACAGATGAAAGCTGGTGTCTGTGTGGTTAGTTTGTCCATCTCAATGTAAATCTTTCTGACAGGAATAAAGGAGAACTATAAGCTTGTCTTTCCCATGTGCCCTTACCAATGCAGTCTACAATTAAAATTCCATGTAGGAGGGATTTAATTTTCCTAAATCACAAAATATGTGTTACGTTAAGAGGAAAATAAATGGACTCAGATTAGTTAATTTGTTGGAAACTAGAAATTCTGTGAAGGCATGGGTGTGTTTCCCAAACAAAATCACTCTATATCATAATGTCTGGAGCTGCATAATTAAAAAACTTTGTGGAAACACGTGACTAATTCAAGACATCTGGTTTTGGCTGGGTGAACATTTTAACGAGAAACTGGATTTTCACCATAGATCCAATCCTTTCACAAAGGTCAGGGCTGTCCTCAAAGAGTTCGTCAAGGAAAAAAAAACTGTTCTTTTTGAGCAGGTTTGTTGCTAAAGACTCTTTTAGGAAAAAGGCTACTAGTATTTGAAAAATTAGCCTTCTGAATCCCTTTGAGTCTTTCAACTCATTATTTTTGGTAAATCCAACCTCTTCTATCGAAGCAATCAAGATAATACTGGCAAGTTTTCCGATTATTTGACATTTTGACTAATGGTTTCTTTTCCCATTGACTTCCCATCTATTTTTAGGTGAAAAAATACTGGTATAAAACTTTACAAAGTTTAATTTAAAAGAGGTCAACCCAAATGTTTCAGATTTTTCTGTTACATAAAGTGACATTTCAGAAATGCCATTTTGAAAATGTTCTATCATTTTTAAACTTTCCCTTCATTTTGGGGAGTTGAATCTCAGTTTATCCAAAAGTTCTGTTATATTCATTGCTGGGCATTTACCTCAGTCCAACTTCAATAAACAGAAGCCTTTCATATCAAGACTGATTATGTGGTGGACGTTAGGTGCATGAGGAAAGTCTTTGAGGGGAGCTGAAGGACCAGCTCTTTCCAAAACTTTCTCTGCTTTCCTTGCCAACAATTCTAAGAGACTCTAATGTGATCCCAAAGGCCCCTGGCATTTTTTTAAGAAGGGATCTTCTTTTGAGTCTTTGGTCATTCCAGACAAGAAGATCATGAAATCTTTGGTTACCCTGCTGAGAGGCTTTGCAAAGTAAGTTAGGATGCCTTCCCCACCTAAACCAAGGGACATGACAGCAGGTGTGTAAACCTGTGTTATTTCTGTCTTGCTGTTTTGAAACAGCTCCCTCCACCCTGCAGCCTTGTCTGTGTTGTTTGATATTGTTTCTGCCTGAAATATTCATAAAGCATTATGCTTAAAAAATTAGGTTGATGAATGAGAAGAGACAGTTCTCCTAACAAAGTCATTGACAGAAAGGCCAAAGTGTTTTTCGTTGTTTTGTTTTCGTTTTTGTTGTTTTTTTTAAATGTGTGGAAATGTGTCATTTGGCTGCTGCAAATTGGTCTCAGTAGTGAAAAAAACCCACACAAACCAAAACCAAACCAAACAAACAAAAAAACCCCAGAGAAAATAATAGTAGTAGATGGGACTGAAGAAGAAAGTGTCCCAGCAAATCAATCATTTGGAGGCATCCAGTTAAAGTGCTGAGGATTCCTCACTCCATAATGAGGGAACAGAGACAGTCTGGGAACTTAGGGAGCTCATTTGCTTATAAAAGACCTGCCTTGTAGGTGACAGATCTCTAACTGCCTGCCAGGTGTCCCTGCTTGATACCACACCATGGTCTAGAGAGATGACATCCTCCTTTGAGACCCATTACCATCTCAATCGTGCAAATGACCTCATTTGACAAAAAAAAGTCTGATTGCCAGCCAGTTCAACCTGTTGTATCCCAGGATCCTGTTTAACCAAAAAAATTAGAGTCACATCTTTATTGCCAGGTAAACCAAATAAATACATGGCATTGTTGGTTTGTATCTCTTGCAGACAAACAAAGCAGTAGCCAAGGGAGATTTCCACCACGCAAGCTCCAGCTCCCGGCGAGCTCTCTTCCTGGCTGTCCTGTCCATCACAATCGGAACTGGCATCTATGTCGGGGTAGCTGTTGCTCTTATTGCCTACCTGTCGAAAAACAACCATCTATGAGCCTCAGGAAAGGGGGAAGAACCACCCAACCCAGCTCCTGCACTGAAGAAGTCCCCAGCACATCAGACTGCGTGCTTTTCCAAAAAGAGACAAACAATTTCTGGGGGGACGTACGGGATGAGATGGGCTTGTGCATTGTTGTAGGATGGGAAGCTGGAGGGGCTGGGGGAGGTTCCACCATCTGTGATGCACAAGTCTTGCTTATCTTCATCATCCCCTGTACAAAAAAATGAAAGAAAGAGCAAAAGAGAGACAAAGAATGAAAAAATGAAAAAAAAAATAAAAGGAAAGAAGATGGGGAATGTGTGGAGAAAGGTGTTTCGCCTTCGCCGCCTTTTCAATATGGTGTTTACAAGCATCTGACAAACTGAGCTGTTCTCTTAATACCTTCCTGGTCACCTGAACTTTGCAGCCAGAATGAGCTTGTGCTTAATTTGCTTGTTAAGCACGGCACTGAGATCTGGGAAAGCATAGATAGCAACTGGTTCTCTGAAGGAGCAATATAAAAACAAGAGAAAGAACATGGCTTGTTTTGTCTTTTGAATGCAGGACTCATTTGTCTAAGAGTGAACTAGATACTTCATCATAGAGTGGTATTGCCTAGTTTTCTGGTTGGGGGTAGGTTTCCATGGAAGGAGAAAAGGAAATTAAAAACATTTTTACTTCCTTTCCTTGTTTTTGTATTAATGTATGCTCCACAGGCCCACTCAGTGAAGAACAGCTGAGGCATGACTAGGCTCTGCAGACCGAGTGCAATTTCAAAGTGACATGAGACCCGTTGTAAAATTAATTCCTCCATCCAGTCACATTGTGATAATAGCACCTTACTGTGGCATTATTGCTCACCTGACTGCTCCACCTTGCCGTGGAGACCTGCACAGCAGTCAGTGCAAGAAACCTGGGTAAAAATGCAAACTGAAATACTAATAAGTTCTAAATTTAAAAAAAAATCACGGTAAAGCATGGGGATTAACCAGAGAAAGGAATGCTTCATACATTTCTGGGATCCTGCTCATACACAGACCAGTGAATATCACTCAGAAGTTCACAGCTCAGCTGTGCATCGGGGACACGGCATAGCCATGGAGACAAGTCTGTTCCCCAATAAGCAGAGCAGTGGTAAATTGTGGGGGAATTGAGCCTTGTCCTTACTTCACTGACTGAAATGATACATTTGTTTTCTTCTTTACTTGCTCCCCACACTCAACTGGTTTTTTTGTCTTACAGATTTCACTGCACTCAGCTATTTTTTGTCTTACTATTTCGTCCCACTCCAGAATGTATCAGCATAGACATATATATGTAGCTACATATATATATATACACACAGAGAGGGGAAAACCAATCAAATAAATTACCATTTTATTATTCAACTGCCTCATGTTTTACAAACACGGTTTCTTTAAACAAGGATGTCATCAAAGACCTTTCCCTCCAACTCTGTATTTGTGTCATCTTTGCTCTGGGACTGTTTTTTTTTCCTTATGTTTCCATTATTTTGGTTTGAATTTGATTTCTTTTGTTTTGGGGGGAGCAGAGAACAAACATATGCAAACCTATTTTTCTGGTACGGTTTATTAAAACACATGGTATAAAGGTACTGGTGTTTTGTGTGACACTTTTTTGGGGTGGATGTGAGGCATTTGACTGAATGAAACTTGACCTAGGACACCCATTCCAGCTACCTTGATAGGTGCTTATATGGACCATGCCATGATGTCCCTGCACCCAAAAGCCTGTTGTAGTCACTGACAGGTTTTTTGGCATTGCATTCACAGAACCAGAGAATTATTTCTGTGGGACATAGGGATTCCATCTATATTGGATGGCAAATTGTTGGGCTGCAAGCTAAGCCTGGAGACTGGCAATGCACTCCTAGTCCCTTCTGCTTATGTATTATGCATGATTTGTGGGAGATCGTCAGTCTTTCTTATAAAGCCTGAGCTTTGGAGTACATGGTGTTGAATAAAAAAACACTGATTATTCGCTTAAAGGGAAAGGAGCTAGTATGTTCTAGCCTTAATTTGAAGTTTACCTGGAGTTCAAAAAAATTAGAAAGCAAATACAAGTACTGTAAGGTCATTAAGCAAGCCTAGCGACAATAATAGTAATGTAATTTTAAAACCAATCTTATGGTTGAGGACTCTGCCTTTTGGTCTGTGGTGATTGTGCTGGCTGGATATTAGCCTGAGAGGCAAAAGCCAGCTCCAGAGCTAGAAAAAACTTTCCTACAAGGATGGCCTTAAAAATGTCAGAGAAGCCCTTGCACCCAGGTTTAAAAATAGCCTTCCAAACACAGAGAGTTCAGCTTTCCATGTCCCTAGGACCCCCAGTGAACAGCAAACAGGAACAGCAGTGTTGTGTGAAAGACCTGGATAGCAGGAGCACTCCTGGAAACATCACCTGGCTGAAAGTTGATGCTCTTGTGCATCATGTCCTGAAGCAACCCACAGTGTGACATGGAGCTGGCACTTGGAATGGCAGTCCAGGGTGATGACCAAGGGAGCTACAGGGGGCTGGCATGCTGGAGAGGTGGACCTGGGCCTCACTGCAGATGAGACTGGGGATTAAGCTTCCAGTGATTGCTTTTGTGCCTTAGTAGGGGTCCAGTTTGCTGATTGTATGAGTTGTGGGTCGCTGAGGAGCTGGACAGGGATTTCTGTCTTTCTAAGAAAAGTAATGTCATGGCCTGCTGCAACGTCTCTGGTTGGCAGAGCATATGCAATCATCTAAACATCTAAAATCCTCTAAGTCAATGGCATGAAGACTAGAAACTGCCACCAACACCTCCTCTCTCTGAGAAAGCACAATTTATCCCACATGGTCATTCTCTCCTCATCCTTGGGGAAGAGCAGGAACGGTCCATATGCAGTGAGCTCCTGTGTTTGGATACAGGGACATCTTTAGTTTACAACAGATCCCTTCCATCCCAGAGAGAGGAGAGAAGCCTTTCTGAAGTGAGACCTTTTTGCCATATTGACTCAAGGAAGATGTATTAAAGAAATGGCACTGGTGTCTTTAAACAGAAGCTGTAGTGAAACCTGCTGCAAGGAAAAATCCCAGATTTTAAAGTCCAGGGTCGAAAACTCCAACTTAATTGTATAATGTAGGATGTCATTGTGGATTAACCTCAAAAGATACATAAGGAGCACTGGAGACTCACTGAGAGGGAAGAAAAAGATCCTTCTTTCTGAAAGGCTCACAGTTCAGGGTACAGACACTCAGCAAATAATTTGCTGGGTCAGAGACTAATACTGCATCTGTCATCTGACAGGATGTCATAACTCCCTGGTACCTCCATTGATTTTTTTGTGCCTTCATTTGGGAATCTCCTAGCCTTGAACATTTTTGTAGCTCAGTCTGAAATTAATTTCTCCCATCATCCAGGCAATTCCCACCACAGACCCAGCTTGCAAGAGCTCCCTGCTGAGGAAACAAGAGGGTATAGCTTGGGAGCATCACTGTACACCAAGGCTGGACCAGCAGAGGCTGTGACAGCCACCTTTTCTGGGCTGGCTGCCACACATCTCTCACAATTTGGGAAATGCCACCTGCCGACTTGAAAAGGAAATTCAAAGGCAGCCAAAAACGTAATTAAGTGCCTATGAACTTTACTGTAAGGAGGATATGAGAAAGGGCACAGAGAGTGCCCTGTGTTCCAGGTACCAGAGAACATTTATTCAGGCTGCTGAAAACCCCAGCCAGTGGTGGAACCCCAGTCAGAGGGCACAATAAGCCATGTCTGATGAGGAAGTGGCTCCAATCTCAGAGATATTTAAACTTTTCTGAGCAAGGCAAGACTACAGGATGACAATATGCAAAAGGGCTGCACCTGAGAGATTTCTTCAGGGCAAGATGCAATCTAAATATCTATTCTTGGTTTAGAGAGCTTCAAATCCAAGAGGATTTGAGGCAGAGGTGGAGATGGGTGACAAGAACAGTGTCAGTTTTCTTGATTAATCCAACCTGGCCCATTTCAGCACCTTGCACCATCATCTCTGGGTTTCACCCAGCACAAAGGATGCTCTTGGCTGGCTCCATGGCTTTGCTCACAGGTGTTGCTGCAGTGACACACTCAACAAAGCATGGTCAGGCAATCAGGTCACCAAAGCACATGGTCCTGCTCCCCTTGTGCACAAAAGAACATTGGATTTTGTTCCAGACATCGTGGCATGACTCAGTGCTGCAGACACCAGGATCACAGCAGTGCCAAAGGAATGAGAGCAGGAGCTGCCAACACTGTTACAAGTTTGAGGTTGTGTGGTGAGCACAACATATGTCTGCTGTTTACTAATCATGAGGCAGCTCTGGACAACCTGCTCTAAGCAACTGTCAGAAGGTGGGTGGTGTTCCTTCTTGCCATCACATTTCCCTCTTTGGACATGTCCAAGTGTACTTACAATCAGGTGATCTACATCTGAGGATCTGCAGGAGGAAGCAAAGGGGATGAAAAAGCTTTCTCAGAGAGATGTTATGAGGTGGGAAGTAGGAGAGAATCTGTAGTTTCCTACATTCAATTTGTGAATGCACACAGCCAGAGTTCCATCTGGCTGGGAAGGAAGCCACCTTCTCTTGGCTGAAAACTTGGTGTTGCTTTGGCCAAAACCGTCCCTCTGAAGAATTTCCTTGCAAGTAACAGACTGAGCTTGAGCAGAGGAAAAGCATCTGAAGTGTTGCACCAGATGGGTTACAGTAGCCCTCCCTGCCCAAATTTGTTTGCATACAAATTCAGTTTGCCCTTCCAGAACACTCAGTAGTGTTTCAGACTCCTCTTTCAGACTCCTTATTTCTTAATGCTCTACAGGTACAGCTACCCATCCACACATTTCCATATACATATACAGGTACTTGTACACATACACATCCATTCTCACATACAGG
Organism: Oenanthe melanoleuca; assembly: GCF_029582105.1. Lineage (NCBI taxonomy): Eukaryota > Metazoa > Chordata > Aves > Passeriformes > Muscicapidae > Oenanthe > Oenanthe melanoleuca. Next base: position 97,457,596 of record NC_079336.1, read on the forward strand.
CATATGTGAAATGGTGAAAGAGAAAGGCAAATCAATTTTGTTCTCAATCAAGGAGCAGGCTGCAATTTCAGCAATAAAAATAACAAGAGTGCTGCTCAATAATCACCTGCAGAGGGGACAGCAGGGTGTGAGAGCTGTCTGCTGCTTCCCTGCTATATTTTTCAGCCAGCTGTTTGCTACTTCTTTTCTCCCTTCTGTCTTTACCTAGTGCATCTTTTGCTGACACTTAATGGGGTCAAACTGGTGGCAGTGTATGGAAGAGGCACATCCTCAGCAGCACGTCCTCGTGGTGTTAAAATGGGAAGGACACAGCCCTGGGAAGGCAGGCCTTGATCCAGCTTAGCCATGGATTTAATCTCTGTCTTTTGCTAAGCCTTCAGAGCTCATCTAAGTTATCTACCACCTCTCTGGAGTCATCCTGCCATCTAGAATCTCTGGGATTAAAGATGGTGTTCTCTGTATAGAACCTTAGAGTACCAGGGGCTGCATTTCTTTGTTCCATCCTAGAACTGGTTTATCCATCATGTTTTTAGAAGACCTGCCATAGTCCTGGTGTATTCATTATTTTCTACTCATTTGAGACATACTCAAGAGGCAAGAGTGGTCACAACAAAGAGGTAAATGCTCAAATGAGCCAATATAGGCTAACTAGTACAGATTTTCTTTCAAAAACAGCTTAATGAACCTACAGCTTGTATTATTACTAAATTGTTGGTGGCCAGTGGTAACCCACAAAACTGAATCATGAGTAGGTAAACCAAAACATCTCATTAAAAGCTGAACATGCTTACATGCAAGAGGAAGACTTTTAAGATAACACCTAACAGTGGCACTTCTGAAAACAGTCTGAAATGTGGACTCTCACCAGTAATGTTCGAGCAGCCAGGGACTTTTTGAAGCATCAAACTAAAAAAAAATTAAAAAACCAAACCAAACCAAACCAAACCAAACCAAGCCAACAAACCTGTTGATTCAAGCACACAGAAACTTGAGGTAAAATAAACCTTGGTGGCACTCAGAGCTCTGGGAGGCTGGGTGCAGCTGAACCATTTATTTCCATTTATTAGCAATTCAGCACTGGGAGTTTGGTCCTGTTCAAGAAGAACTTGCATGGTGATAGATTCATGCATACTGTGATTTACTGATACCATAGGTCTGGCTGAATTCAGTGAGAATATCCAGAACCCAGATTCACAAATACTGTGGTTTATTGAAGCAAATGGAAAGGAAGCCAAGGTTGCTGGTGATAGATATGCTAACTACAGAGTGTGTCTGGACAAAAGGTATAGTAACAGAGATTTATTAGATATATACAGTAAAATATTTCTGTTCCAATGCAGTTGAAGGCAAAAATCTCACCTAAAAGTATCGTTTTGTGAGAGGAAGAGAGAAAACGTCCACTGACTGATCCTGAGCAAGCAGAGCTGCTTTTCTCCAGTTTTATTCTTCCTCTTTTCTCTTCTCTTTTGCTTTGCTGTGAATCCCCCCTTTCTTTATACAACAATTTTTAGTCCTTCCCAAAGAAAATGACGACTGTATGTCATAGGTTAGGTGTTGGAGACATAATTCATGTGTAAGGCATATCCTCTTTTCTCTTCATTTGCATTCTAAGAGGTGTGAGAGTTAACAGGCAAATAACACTTAATGAGGGTCTTGGTTACTTTTGGTCAGCAGTTATGGTTGATACAAAAGGTTAAATAATCACTTTGGTTCATCCGAGACATCATTTTGTTGTTAGCCTTTGCTCAAGACAGGTGCAGGATCAGCAGGAAGCCCTTTTCAGCTTTTTCTTGATCATCACTGACTTCAACTGACTCTGTAGCGTATGACAATCTCTTTTCTTGTTGCCCTCAAAGAAAGGAACCTGTTGGCATTAACTTGGCACACAGCAGCAATTGTTTGTATTTGCTAAAAACATTTTTCATCACAAAATAACATTTAAACACACGAGAAGTTTGGCTGCAGGCAAGTGTTCATTTCAAGGACATTGTATAATTGAGAAAATAAAAAGCAAAACTCTTTCTCAATCACAGAATATTTCACACTGATGTTTTAGAGATGCAACACCAGGTAGTTTCTTTTGAAATTATTTGCCTGAAATATTTGATACTGGTCTAAGTGCAGTTTGGCTGGCAAGAGCACATCTTGAATTTTCTAACTGACTTTGTTTCAGAGATCCAAACTGAAGCTGTAAAAAACACTTCTGTTTCTATCGACCTAGGATGCAGCGAAAAAATACAGCAATGTGGCTTCCTTCAGAGTCAGAAAAGAAGCAAAAGCCTTTATTAAAGGCTTTTTATTAAAGAAGCAAGCACACTTTTATAGACTAGATCGTGGAACTGAGGTTAGATTTGATTTCATTGGTGCAAGGAAGGTATCACCTCTTGTCAGATCTCTCATGCACCCTGCAGGTGCTTGATCTTTATTATTAATTCTTTCCCTTATGTTTTCCTTTGAACATCCTGAGAAAATCCAAGTTGCTTTTTCCCTGGCTTTCTCCAGTATCCCACACACTTAGTTTATTTTTTTGAGAGAAGAGGCAAAGAACAGTATTTTTCTGTTTGGAGCCAAGAAAAATCTTTTAAGACTTCAGTATTAACCTCTTAGACAGGAAGCCCATTCACAGATTTTTATATTTCATTTTTCTGTACAGAAACTCTCTCCCTGTGTTAGTTGTCCTAAGTCCCCTTGCAGCTGCCTGGAGATTAGTGGGAGCAACTCTGTAGGAACCCATTCCTAAATTCCCAGGCCAAGGTGCCACTGGCATTTTGAGGAAGACACAGATGTGCCATCGTCACTTGCCATCTCCAAGGAATTGTAAGCTGGTGGCAGCTGAGGAATGTTCCTTTGGCTGAAGGTGCCCTGTGTCTGCTTCTGGACTGGCATTTCATTTAGTCCAGCACCAAAACATCCTAAGAGGCATTTGGGAGGGACTTAGGGCAGGGTGTGAGAGGTCAGAGTGGAATGTCTTCTAACAGCTGAGCTGTAGGCTCATTGCCATGGCCCAGAGTATGTTTAAAGGTTGGATTCTTGTTTTGATTGGCAGGGGAGTTCTCTTGAAAATGGACTTCCTGTTATTTTCACTTCCTGCCATATCCATCAACACAAACTATCTTTTCTTCCTTCTTTCTTGGCTTTCCTCACCACAGACTAGCAACTGTTAGCTTATTCATTTGGAATCTGGCATTTCCTAACTGATCTGATTAGAGTTAATTACTAATTATTTGTATTACTATAACCCTGATATTATACGCACCATGGGAATAGAATTTAATTATGGAATAATATCAATCAGATGCATAAATTAAAATGTTCATGTGGACCAATTTTCTACTGTCAGCTGTATGATCTGCCAGTCTTGGAGGAGAAAAAAAAGCTCTTTCTCTAGCATTTCTCTCTAGCAGGAAAATGGGGATTTCTTCATAATCAGGCTCTCAGTTGAATAAAGGGGACTCACGGTTCCCAGGTGTGTAAGAATAATTTTTCTGGATGGATTTTAACAAGAAAAGCTGTTACTGAACACCATTATAAGCTCTACAGCTCTCTTCATGAGGATAATTCTGGGCAGGATTATGTGCAGGATCTACTCCCACTTCCCAACCTTGCATAGAGGGCTGGCACAAAGCTGCCTGTTGCCTCAGGGATATTTGGGGCAGACGTGGGACTAGGTGCTGGGTCAGGGCTGAGATGAATGTAAACAGATGTTTCTCCTGGCAAAACACCCTGCAGAAACTCAGAGCAGGTGCTCCCAGGCTCTCTTGGCTTACAGGCTGCCCCTACTGCTCTTGACCTGGGAAAAGCCAAATGTGCATCCAACAGTTTATCTGCCTCACCCCTACCACCAGTCCACCAGGATTTACTTTATGTGACCTTCTGCCATGCAGTCAAAGTGGAGCTGTGGCCACACAGCACCCTTAAAATACCTAAAAACAGCCACCCTACAAATCATGCACATCCCTTCCAATCAAAACTGGCCAGGGCAGAAATCTTCTTCCAGAGTTCCTCACATGTGATTCATGAGCTCACACAGAAGATGTCTTTTTGCAAAAGTTTTTGATTATCAAACTCCAGGTAGGCACTGTTCTTTATAAGCTCTATATCTTCCCTGGAAATCCTTTTTCTTTGAGGCCCCAGGCTCAAGTTCTCCCAAGGTTTAGGTATCCTTTCCCATCATAACCCAGGTTTGGGGCAGGTGGGTCTAGCAGCCATCACCCACAGGTGGATGGGTCAGGTCAGTTCTTCCCCTTCTAACCATAGTTTTTTGGGCAAAGCAACATCTACAGCATATCCCCAGCTTCTCCTGGGAGTGGAACAGCCTTTGCCACACTCTGGCCCATCTGCACCCAGTCTGCTAAGAAATGGTGAAACTCACCCTTTCCCAACTCTGCCTAACCCTATGGATGGCAATTTGCTGTTATTGTAAACTTTCTATCGATGAAAGCAGCAGTGGAACAATACCAGGTAATGAATATACTGGAGGGAGCAGAAGATACATCTTGAATGTGGAACTAGATCCTCCTTTGACTTCAGTTTCTCTGCTTAATCGTGGGTGTGCTGTATACATTCACCACATACAATAGAACTAAACCCAGGAACTGTTAGCATCACTTGTTACCTCTGGAGAATTAAAAAATTGAGTGAAAGGAAATGTACTTCTGTTGGTGGAACATCAGCTGAATGCTTATGAATTTCAAACAGTCAGCTACAGGCAGGAACTGAAATACCAACATCTCCGGCTTCTTTCTATACCTTACTCCTTTCTTCAGAATTATTATTTTTTTCTTTCTTCCTCTGTTCATTTGAGTTTCTCCACTGTTGTTGATGTGGCTTGCATCAACAAAAAAAGCTTTGAATAGAACCAGCATAAGAAATCTTTGATATACCAGCATGGAGCTTGGATAGCCAAACACTCAGACTATGAAACCAGGATTCCAGTGCCTGGTGAGAAAATTTTGAACCATGATACCTTTTGTCCTTTGATTTTCTATTTTTGTGTTTGTTTGAGTTTTGTTTTGTTTTGTTTTGTTTTGTTTTTTTAATTTTAATAAGATTTTAGTAGTTTTATCTCCTAGGACACAAAAGTTGTATTGGAATAAAAGGCTACAGAGAAATTAACTTATTTTCTTGAAATAGTCACACTTTCTGTGTACATATATATGTATGTATTTTTAGCAAATGAAGCAGTAAGTATAATTTAAAATTTCAGCCAACTGAATTAAATGGTTTTATAGAGAAACAGAGTTTTACAGCTCCTGCTAATTAGTTCATGACTCTGATGGAGCAGCTGAAAAGCTAGATGAAAAAAGCTGCATTTTCTAACTTAATTTCAAACTAGAAATTGTTAGTTTTTAATTTTATGTTGAAATGCTAATGGAATATTAAGGACTCATGTTTTCCAAAATTTGTGGCTGCAAAAGTTACTGAGACAAGGAGAGTGAGTTTCATCTTGATTCTGTCATGCTTTGTTCCTTAAAGGTAAAAAAAAGAAAAAAAGGACCCAGGGAAAAGAAGGTGTTGAGAATAAATCTTGAAGTGAAGATTAATTGAGCAGATGCCAATTAAAAAAAGGAGAATGACAAAGGAATGGTGAAGTTACCTTCTACAGACCATTTAAATATTTTAAAAAGAGAACTTTTTTCATCCTTATCTATTTCTTCTCACACCACACACAATTACATCTTTGTCACAATTCCTGTGATGAAAAACAACCAGCTCTGATTGCTGTGGGGATTTACTGTTGCAGTTCCCTTCCCAGCAGATTTTTTTTTAGCACTGAGAGTTATAAGGAGTCCTTCAAGAGCCTACTTGGATGAGGTGCTTAGTTGGACTGCAAACTTTCCTGCAGACACTTCCAGAAGTTTGTAATTACCACCTTTGACACTTAGACATGCTGAGGTTCTACTCTGCATTTTGAGAAACCTGGAAAATGCAGACTCCAGAGCCACTCAGACTGTGCTGTGAAACCTTTCATAATTTTCCTCCTCTGCTTTACTGCTCCTATGCAACACATAAGCAAACATGCCAAGAAAACCCACTGTAAAAAAAACCCACAATAAAATATACTGTTAATGCCTTCATGCTCTCCAACCTTCCTTTGACTTTGAGGCCACCTGTAGGAGGCAGAGCCTCTCCATCTGCCACCTTCCCACCTCTCAGGATCCATCTCTGCTGGATCTCAGCACTCAGGTCTGAGCCAGCCCACCTGACAAAGCCACTCATGAACTTGAACAGCAAAAGCATTTGAGCCCTGCATGAACAGCAGCCCTGCTCCAAGATGTTCCCCTCTAATGGCCCCTCTGCTCTTAGCCTTTCTCCCTTCCTAGGCTGTGGAAATTCTGGTAACTCACCAGCAAAGATAAAGGGTTAAAACAACAAAACCATTCCATTAATTAAGCTGGGTAAAAACTGACTTCCCTTTGGAAAAAAACAAAACAAAACCAAAAAACCAAACAGAAGTGACATAGGAAGTTATATTTAAAGCCTTGGTTCCCATCAAAGGACTTGAGGACAGCTATGAACTCTCCCTCATTAAGAGATGAAGAGCATTTCCTGGTCTGCTTCCTGATTCCTGGTGTCTTGGTTGGAGGTGTCCTGTGGGTCATCATCAGGATGGCACGTTCTTGCACCTGGAGGATGCTGTTCCATCACCTTTACCTAAGGCACTGCCCTTCAAACTGCTTCCCATGGGATCCCCTGCTCTGAGGCACAGCTGGGACTCTGGCTTCTGAGAAATTCCTGCTGCTGTCTTCCCAGAGCAGCAGAGCCCAGAACTGCATGGTACAGTACAGACAAAACTGTAAAACCACAAGCAGAGTGAAAGGGATAAATAGCATCAATCCAGGACAATGCTGTAGAAATCACTCTGCTTGGATCTATTCTTTGAGGGATTAAAGGGAATACAAGGCAAATCAATCGGGTTTCATGGAAAATAAGCCTTGTCAAACAAACCTGATTTCAGTCTGTGATGAGATTACAAATTTTGTTGATAAAGGGAACTGTCCAGATGTAATAGGTTTAGATCATCAGAGTGTTTTTGACTTATTATGAAATGATATTTGGGTTTAAAATGTTGCACTATATAGCATCAATAAAGCTTGAAATAAACAGGTTAAGAACTGCCTACCTGACAAATATCAATAAGAAACCAGTAAGGGGAAACCAACACAGCCTTGGTGAGGTGGCATGAAGATCAAGACTATGACCAGAATTCTTTTGCTGCTTTCAGCTGTGCTCTGGGAGTTGATGCAAATAAAATTGGCAAATGAAGCAAAATCCAGCAGCTAGCAGAGATGATTCTGTGATACCAAAATATCTGGGTCACTGAGGATGAGGGGATCAGAACTGGGTTGAATATACACAGTTATGTGTCTAGAAAGGAGAAACTTCTTGGACAGAGACTGCAACCTAAAATGGGAAGTGCAATGGATGTAGGGCTGAATGTGACCTCACAGAACAAGGATTGGCAGAAAGACAAAAATCCTTGTCTACCAATTGATCGCACGTGGCTGAGTTTTCATGCTTTGATGAGGACATCAGCTCTGGCTCAATACAATCTTCTGGCACCTGGAGATCAAGAAATGGAAATGTCAAATGCAGAGGGAGGAAATGCAACATAAGCTATCCAGATCAGACCCAGCTTCTCATACACAGCTCCTTCCTGTAGGTTGGGGAGATTGGAAAGGATAATCAAGTCCTAGCAGTGCAATCTGACACACAAACAGGCCTGGGAATAATGGGCTGTGTTACTGTAATTTGCAATTTTTCCCAAATGACACATTTACATGTTAATTGTCTGCTACCAATTGCAAGATGGGCAGTACATGTCCTGAAAAATAACACCAGCCCCTTTGGGGAACATTAAAAAACTGTTGCAATCTCACCTGGGCATTTTCGATTTAGAGGCTTAACCAACCAAAAATGGCAGTTTTTTGTGAGTTCAGCAGTGCTATCTTGAGACAGCTAGACAACATTATTTTGAAGATTCTGGTTTTCAGGGTTTGTTTTGGTTTTTTTTTTTTTGTTTTGTTTTTGGTTTTGTTTTTTTCATGGAAAGGAGTGTGGGGAAGGAAAAAAGAAGAAATACAATAAGTAAAGAGAAGGCAAATAGCAGCCTTCACAAAGGGAGCTGGATCTCCATGATAAAAAGTGCAGGCATGAGCTTTCTGGAGGACACAAGACAGCTCATTGCATACAAGACCTAGCATCTCTGTAATTCCTTCAGGCCAGCTGGTCCCCTGAGGACGTGCAGGTCACCATGGCAATAACATTGCAGTTCTTCTTTCATCAGCAAATGCAACACAGGTACTGCAAACAGAGCTGAGTGAGCTCTCCAGCAGCACGAGCAGCTACTGCTCCCAGCTGCCCCCAGCTCCCAAAATGGCTTGGAGCAGCCCAGAGGAGGCTGGAATAAAACCAGTGCACAGGAAAGGAAAAATAGGCATCGTATAGGCAAGCAGCTTCTTCTTCAAATATTTGAGAATTAACCTTCTGGGCATAGAGCTGAACAAGGGAAGTGGTGAAACAGCAGAAGGAATTTAGTACTGGGAGGACTGTGCCTAGTTTAGGTCAGCTCATTTGACATCATAACCAGGGTCAAGGGAGATTTTTTGTTTAGCCTTTTCTTATGACCTGCCTGTTTGGCATCAAGCTGCCTCCTATCAAGCTTTGTCTCATTTCCCTCTCCAGGCATCCATACTGCAGTCAACATTTTTCCAGCAGACACCAAGGAGTTTCTGTCCCAGGGAAGGCTAAATTGCAGTGGGATGTGCAGAAACAAACGGGTTCCCTGCCCCATAGTCAGTATCAGACATCACCTCTTCATTACAATCATTTCTGTTGAAACAACACACAACCACTGAGGGCAGGTAGGAAAGCTCTCTCCATTATGTGGGAGATGAAGTTTTTATTAAAAAAGTTTTTATTAAAAAATGTTGAAAGGGCCCTAAAGGTCTTCTATGAGTAACATGTCTCACAGACTGGCATGCAACTGGGTATTCTTTTATCTTCCTAAGGACAGCAAAACATGTTCTTGAACCAAGGGCTGGAAGATTCAGGAGGAGAATTTCATCACCACTGGGAAGGTAACAGGGCTGTTCATCAGGTGGGTGGGATATGCCAGAAAATTAAACCTAAATCATATGGTGGAGAAAAGCTGTCCAGGATGCTTTTCCTGTACATGGGCTAGCAGGTTGAAATGGAAGCTGAATAGTGGGATTTTAAAAGCTAAACCTGCATGCTTTTAACCAGAAGCATCCCTGGGCTGAAATCTTATTTTTCTTTTCACACACTTGCCATGAGAACAAACAGCTAACCTCTTGCAGTTCTGAAACACATGGCACACATCTTGCCTCAGAAACCTAAAATGTACTGCTCACTACACTACAGCTAGGTGTTGTCCTCTGCTTTCAAAACACTGATTAAAAATTCATCACAATGTTTACAGTAGAAATTTTGAACATAATTATAACTGAAACCCAGGTCTCTTTTTGTCTTAATAATTTCTTGCTCAGTTTAAATACCTAAAACATTTGTTATACTTAAAAGGCAACAACAGTAGACTCTCATATAGGTTGGGATAATTTTTTCAGCTTTCAAAAAAGAAAAACCAAAACTGAAAACATGATAAATACCTCTGAATTCCAATAGCAGTTTAATGTACACTTCTCTTGCAATCAGATTGTGTTCATGGAACATGAAAAAACGCACAAATCCAAAAATGCACACTTCAGTTATAGAGATTGAGATTGATGACTTGTGAAAAGACCCCTCAAATCTTCCCTGGGTGTTTGTCAGTCTGCTGGCTTGTAAGTCAGCTTAAAGCTTCAGTTTGAAATTGGTTTGTAGGGTTCTCATAGAAACTAAAGAAAGCAGAGTGCTAATTAAGTGTTTTTATCCCACTGAACACCAGGTAGAGCTCAGAGCAGCTGCACTGCAGCCTTTTCCCTGCAATGGCCCACTTACACCTCCTGAAGGCTCCAGGCTGAGCCAGGCTGGAAAATGTATTTCCTCCTTTTGTGTTCTTAGCTGGCTGAGGGGGCAGGGGCTGTGCAAAACTGTGGAGTGCATAAAACTGACTGATGCTCACCTACAAGCACAAGGAGCTGCAATTGCTCCTAGGCCACTGCAGACAGATTTCCCCTGCCAGAAAAAAGCAGGATCCCCATAGGTCAGAACTGTTATTAATAACATAGAGAAGTCTCATTGCACATCATAAGTGCTCATTTGACCATGATAAAGATAGCGATGAGAGGAAGCACAGAGACTTCTCAGCTCAGTGTGAATGCTGCACCTTAAATCACAGAACAAATTAAATTCTAAGAGAAAAATGCTATAAGGCATTTGGCCAGGGTGCCTGAGCTGGAGAGTTATTTACAGTTTCTTTCTTTCAACAGCAAGTTTTCTGAGTGAAGCTAAAGCAGATATTCACTGGGGAATCTAATTTGTAATAGACATTGAATGCTAAAAAAAAAATGGAAGGCAGAGGAGAGGAGATCAGGCATGCTAGAAAGAGATAGCCTCATTCACATTTAATTATTGACCCACAGACTTCTAAATAAGCTCTCAAGAAAAATGTATAACAGTTCAAAGTAAGAAATTTGGACATGCAGGATGCATTCTCCCTTGTAATATTCTATCCCCAGCCAATACACTGCATTAGTGTACAGGAACTGAAGATTAAATCCTTCAAAACTGTTATCTCCCTATTAAAACTCAGGATAAGCCCAGATGAATTTGAATTTTACTATCAAAGCAAAATTGAGTCAAAATGCCATTTAAAAAAAGGCATAAATTACTCTCCACAAACAGGACTGCCATCTCATGTCCAAATCTGTACTTCCCAGACTTTTCTTTTTTGAAGTCCCTTGCTTTGAAGTCCACTAGCTGCATGATAACAATTTTTTGTTCTTCTGGGTAAGCACATAACTTCCATTGGGAAGATGAAATATGAAAACTTTGACCTGGAGGATTAAAAAAAAAGAAAGAAAGAAGAAGAGAGATGTTAGAAATGCAAACTTTCGTGTACGGAAGCTGTTTAAGCTCGGGGAAATGTGGCGCGGAAAAAAAGTGAGGTGTTGAATGAACACCTTCCTAACTTCAGCCTTTATTAATAAAATCAGTTTCAAAAATGTCAGAGACCAACAGGCAAGTCTGGAGCAAGGTGGAAGAGGATCAGGTCAGAAAACACCAAAACCAACTGGACACACGTAAGACCATGTGCCCTGGTGAGATGTACTTGATAGTGCAAAGAGAGCTGGCTGATACATCCCAGCCTACATCCCAAAGGTTCCCTCTGTTCCAGTGTTTGAGACAGCTTTGGTTCAGGGCACAGAGCACTGAGCACCTTGGCAGTTTTATCAGCTGGCAGCAAGGCCCCACTACGCATTTTATCTTTTTTGTTTGTTAAATTGATCCTTATTGGTTTGCTTTGGCACTTGGGCAAAAAGAAGTTAAAATGTTTAAAAATGTCAATGGGGTTGCTTAAGTGAATCCAGCAAATACAAGTGCCAGTCTCAGAATGAAAACATACAAGCATGTTAAAATAGCAACACTGCCTCAGATGACTCATATTCATTGAATTTTAGAACAATTTAGATTGGAATGGAACTCCAGAGGTCAGTTAGCCCATCCATCTGCTCAAAACATGTCTAATCAGATCAAGGGATGCTTGTCAACTCCTCATGCATTACAGTCTGTGTTTTCTAAAGCCTTTTCCAACCCTCTCAGTATATTACCAAGGAGAAGACAGTTCGACTCCTACTATTTACAAGAGGGGACTGGAAGAAACAGTTGGTCTGGTCAGAGCTGTAAACGAAACACAAACTCCCCCCATGGGTTTTTGAGTAATTTTCATGTCAGGTTGTTCTGGATCAGCCTTCTGGAATGAACAGAATATGGAGCTCAGCATGAGTGGATACAGTGGCACTGAAGATGCTCTCCAGCCCTACATCCACTTGCTCTCCATCAGGCCACAACACAGTGCCCAGCACAAGGCCAAACACTCCTTGTGACTAGGGAAGACAATCTCTGAAAGGAAGCCCAGATGTAAGACTTTTACCTGATCAGAGCTTCTCTCTTAGGTGCTATTCTCCACTAAGTGGGATCTCAGGGCATAAAGGAATGAAGAACAACTAGCACTGGGATCACACACAGCAATTCAATCTCCATCTGCTCCAGAAGAGCCCAGGGCCATTATCCTGTATTGTCAAAGCTGTTAATGAGATACTTGGCTTCACTGGTAACATGCCAGCCTGCCTCAAAACAGACAGCAAAATGAATGGATCAGGACAGAGGAACAATGACCCAGATGTCTAACAGTGTCTTGCAAACCATGACAAAAAGAAGATAGAGAATGGAAAAGAACTCATAAAGAATATTTCTGATTCACAGAACTCAGCAAAAAATTTGGCCACCCTCATTTGAATTTTTGACTACAGAAGAGAAGAAATAAATTCAAATCTAAAAAAAAAAGTTTTAAAAAAAGCCTGATCTTTGCCATGAGATAGGGACCACCAGATAGGAACAAAGCAAGGCTTTTAGACTGCATCTATGTTTCAAGATAGAGAAGAAAGAAGGGTTCTGAAAAGGGAGAAAAATCCTTCAAAATTCTGGACCAGATGCCTTAAAGAGTAAAATGTATTCCAGAGCTCTTCCCTGTATTAAGTTATATCAATGTAGGTTATCAAAAATACTGAGAAGTGTGAATTCCTCCATTAAAAAAAAAAAAAAAAAAAAAAAAAAAAGAAAATAAAAGCAAAATACAGTTCAACACTGAAAGCTAAACATATTTAAAAGGAATAAAAGGAATTTCTTTCTGAAAAGTGGTTGTAGTCAGGTGGAGGTTGGTCTGTTTATCCAGGCAGCAACTGACAGAAGAAGATGACACTGTCTTAAGCTGTGCCAAGGGAAATGTAGGCTGGATATTAGGAAAAAGTTAGGGTATGTGTTGGACTTGATGATCTTGAAGGTCTCTTCCAACCTAGTCATTTTGTGATTCTGTGAATACACACCAATCCCTCAGGAATTCCCTCAGGACACAGCAGAATCACTGTCACTCTAAGTATGCAGCCAGCCAGGTAAAGGATCCATCCTAACTGAGTCAGGAGCTGGGGGCCAGAGAGAGAAATCACTGGGTAAAGTTTCAAGGCTTAAATTTATTATACAAGGGGATGATACAGAGCCACAATGAGCTTATCCAGCTTTAAGATCTATGAATGATGGAGTCCTGCTTTTGTTTTGGCAGCAGACAATGTCTTGGATGCAAGTCCTCAGAACTCCACTGCATACACTATATCTGAGCTAAGGGAGTGGGAACACCAGCTGATGATACTGCTTATGGGATGGAAATCTACAGAAATGAAACTAATTAGCAGCTTCCTAAGCTCAGCAGTATTCATCTGACTCTGCTACACTGAGTATGCTGAGAACACTCTGGCTATAATTATGCAGTCCTGTTCACTGCTCCACTGCCCAGACCAAGGTTTATAGAGTGACAGGAAAATTTTGGTTGTTAACCTTGGCTGTTACTGATTTTACTTCATCTTATCCCAGCCACAGCTGATGTTTATGTTTCCTATAGGCTTTATGAGGGTTTCACAGTTGCTTTTTAGGGACTGTTTTCATCTGGCAACATTGCAAGAGAACCATTGTCCTTCTTGCTTGGTAGGATCCTTCATCTCAAAGGCAGATTCAGAACTGCAGGCTAGGAAGGTCAGTTCAGATTCTCCATTCCTCACACCAGCCTTGCTAGGCAAACCCAGGCAGTTCAGTTTCTTCCACATATTCCAGTGTTACTGACACTCCCCTTGGATCCAGTGCAGATCCTTTCATACAGCAGTTTTACAAGGTGATCTTCAAGGCATCCAGAACTGCTTCATCACTGCTTTGTAAAAGGACACTTACCTTTTATTATCATGTGCTGATTGTATTGCAAACAGGCATTGCCCTCACATTATCAGCTGCCTCTGATTTATCACCAGATTTATTATATATCCATAATGGGGTCAGATTTATGCTTTCATTTACTTTTATGTCTTAAAGAGACCAGCACAGGTTACGTTTATCTTCTTTCCTGATATTTAACTGAAATCTTTGCTGCTTTCTAACCAGAGTTCTCTTTCAAACAATTAAAATCTCCCTTGCCATACAGAGAGAAACATGGCAACTCACACTTTCAAACAAGATTTTGACTCACTCACTACAGAACATGCCACAGAAGGGATGCTTTTCTGCACTGAGCAAGTACTTTTGCCAAAAGGAAAAAGAGGAAAAGGAGTCAAATAAAGAAATCTCCCAGTCACTACCACTGTACAGCCTTAACCAGACTCTTAATAACATTAATACCTCTAAATCAGCAGCTGTTTTTTCCACACAGAAATCCTTACACCTCTAAATGTGACAAGTGAAACTCAGCATTGATCCAGATGGGGTTTTCACAGCACATCTTAATTTATCATCTCATGTAGTTCCTGGGCATGAAGTGCCTACTCTGCTCTCCATGGATAAGCTGTGAAGATCTCCTGTTACAAGCCAGGAATGAAAACAGAAGCATAAAGCAGCAGAGACAGAAGCCCCTTCCAGGATGAAGCAGATCTTGGTAAAAGAATTTCTGATTACTGCATCCAAGAACTGTGCAGTGCCAGGTTAGGTATAGGCAGCAAGTTATCCACCTCACTGGCATGGGCAACATAGGCTATTGCTAATAGACTGTTTTTCATTAAAATATTGGTCCACATTGCACTTCCAAAATGGAGAATGCCTTGATTTAAGCTGTTCTCTGGCTACAAACACTCCAGCATATATTTTCAAGTAGTTTTCTCCTCATTTCCCTAGAGACTTCTCACTTGAGACATATTAAATGCCTCCTCATTCTGCTTCCTCTATCATCTGAATTTTTTTTTATATTACCATGGTTTCAAACTGGGATGATAGAATTAGAGTAGATATAAGAAAGTTTTATACAGTGATGGCAGTGAAACTTTGGAACATCAGTGAAGTGTAAATGCCCAGAGATCACTGGAAATATTCATGATCATGTTGAACAGGGCTCTGAGTGACGTGGTCTAGTTGGAGATGTCCTTGCTCATTGCCAAGCAGTTGGACTGATGGCATTTAAAAGGTTCAGTCTACCCCAAACTGGTCTATGATTATGTAATCCAACATTTCTGCCATTTGCTAGATGGGTTCAAAGCCAAAAGGAGTCCAAAGGCTCACAGCCTGCTAGAGAATGGAGCACATTTGTGCTCTTTGAGAAGAACCAGGGCAGCAGCACTCATTTAGCCCAGGATCCTACTTGGCCTGGGTACTGTACACACTGCCTACCTGCACGGTATGGTCAATGATACGAGATGCCTCTGCCCAAATTAAGGTGCAAAAGAGACCACATGCCAAAGTCAATAGTATGGATTTCATTCAACAGTAAATGTGACGTGGAGAGATAGAAAGATATAGGAGGAGGGGGGTGGGGAGGGAAGAGAGAGAGAAATAGAGAGACAGAGAGACATTAAGTAGAAAGATATCACCATGACATGGATCCCTGCAGAGTCCTGCTGGTCCTTCTTAACCCTGGTCTTTGGCAGTGAGGGCTCCTGAGTAATTCCTCTGAGGGAATCACTTTTATACAGTCCATGTCCTGGGTTTCCAGGGCATAAATGCTATTCCCACAACTTGGGCTGGAACATGTGTTGCCTCCCACAGCTTGCCATGGTGTGAATGGTAGGCCTGGAATTAATGCCCTCCTGTTTTGCCATCTGTGCTGACCTCAAATTCATGTGGTGGTGGCTTATCTTATGGGAACTTTATTCTCTAGCAGTGCCCTGAGACATGCAAATGCATCCTTTAAATCCTCACACTGCACTCATAAGATGGGACACTGGACACCTCCACTGAGCTCCCCAATCCATGCGGATCCAGCTGCTGAGCATGGAGAGAAGGCAGCAACTGGCTTGGCTCATTCCTGGGCACCAGCAGAATGCAGCAACAAGAGATGCCTTGATTTATGCCAGGCACTGCCTGACCACAAAAATTGCTTTTAGCACAGAAAGCTCCTTAAAATTCAATGCTGTTTTTGCTTGGCAGTGCTCCAGGACCCACGATCACTGTGATGAAATCCAGCATCCTCTAGCACAACAAGGCTTGCTGCTGACACCCAGGCCTGAAAGGGAGTTTGGAAAACCCATTTACACAGGCCCCAGACTGGCCACAAATCTCACCTCTGTGGCAGGGCAGTTTTCAGCAGAGCAGACACCTTTTGAACACACAAAACCTCCTTGCCACTGCAAGGGACTGCTGGAGCACTGTCACAGTGTGGCTCACCCACCCACTGCCACACAACCTGGTACAATCCACCCCAGCTGGACACTCCAGCCAGAGCAGCCAGGACAACCTTTCTGGATGAGCTGGCAGTGGCCCAGACCATTTACAATACTATGGAAGACTCTTCTACATTTCACATTTCAGTCAGTATAGAGACACTTCACATATTTTTACTAAAACCTTTTCTCACCTTGTTTCATTTCCTCCTGCTGCTACACAGAGCTTGGATTACTTAGTATCACAAAAAAATTAAATTAAATGTAACACCTTTCATCAGCTGGACTGAACAATCCTTTGCCCTATTTCAAGGCGACAAGGAATCCCAAATTTGCCTCTCTGAAGTGGTCATGCAGGTACCCAACCCAACTTGTTTTTTTATAAACTTTTGCGAGGAATGCTGCGACAGACATGGATAAACTGTGCTTTATCAGGAAAGGATGAAGCATGCAGTGTTCTGTCAACTCACTTTTTAAGCTCTCTGCTACACAAAGCACAGTGTGGAGGCACAGCACCCATGCAGGGCTCACTATCTTCACACAAAACAGCTCTGGATTTGGTCCACTGATCTCTTCCAGTCCCAATGTATGGTGTAATGACAGTCTTTGTACAATATCCTGCTCTGCAGCCTAGGAAATTCAACCCATCTCTCAACACTCCTGTATTTTCAATCTTCTCTGTCCCACAGAGATGTGTACTTCCACACCTGAGTATACAACCAGTCACCTCTTACTTGCCTTTCTTCTTGAGAAACCAGCAGCTGAGTTCTCCCTCATTTCTGTTTTGGGCTTGCTGGCAGGGGATTTTTGCTTCATTTTTTTTTCTTCCTTTTTTTGTGTTTCATTTGTTTGTTTTGCACTAGCAAGGTCAGGTTAAGCATTGTGAGGTCATGGCATGGCTGGAGAAGAACATGGGCCCATGGGAGAAGAACACTCTCAGGAGTACATATATTACAGTAACTGCTGGTGTTGATGAACACAGTTTTGTCCTGGGAAAGCAGAAAAATCTGGAGGGGCTGGGTTTACTAACACAGGTTAATAGGAAGATGGGTTTTAGTGAGACAATACCTTTCCATGAAATGAAAAAGGCTATGATACAATACAACCCTTCTTACAGAAACCAGGCAAAACCCAGATCAAGCCAGAAGCCAGCAAGCAGGGAGACATTGCTGGCAAGAATAAAACCCAGTCCTGCACTTCTGAGTGTGCAGCAGCTCAATGCTTTTGTAGTCCAGAGACTGGAAGGGACAGGGCATGGCAGTTCCCCAGCACCCCCATTAAATCAGGCTGTTCCTCAGAACCTGCCAGCTGCAGGAGTGAGCACAAATGAGCAAGGCAGCCACAGGATTGTGTGGGATTTTACAGTTCTTTTTTCCTCTCACTGACAGTCCAGCAGCCTGCGTCTCTTCCAGACCTGCAATGTCTCACCAGAAGTCCTACAGCAGAGTTGTCCAGAGCCTCGGTGGCAGGATTTTCCACTTGAGTTTCCTATGCTAATGTTCCTATGGCTTTGAATATTTTAATGTTATGGGAAGTTCCAGAACTATCCCATCTGCTCTTCTTTTATTTACCC
The DNA here is from genome assembly GCF_029582105.1 of Oenanthe melanoleuca. Lineage (NCBI taxonomy): Eukaryota > Metazoa > Chordata > Aves > Passeriformes > Muscicapidae > Oenanthe > Oenanthe melanoleuca. The sequence goes on from NC_079336.1 coordinate 97,475,476, forward strand.
CTTATTTTGTAGCTCTTGGTTTGCATTAACACAAAAATAAATCTTTGTGAACAGCAGTCACGATAAATACAAACTATTTACGCTGTTAGTTTTTCCTACAGAGTCCACCATGCCTGTCCCAGTCTCCTGCTGCACACACTACAGTCAACAGAGCACCCAAAGGCAGAGGAAAGACACCAAGACAGTTTTCATCTCACCAGGCCAAAGGGAAGCACTGCTGGGCTTTGGGGAGGACTGGAAGTGTATCTGTCCCACTTCTGGAAAAGGGTGAAGGACTTCCATCTTCTCCTCCCTTTCCTACCTGCAAAATCTTGCCCAGGGTAATGGCTGATTAAACACTGCAAACTGCATTATTTAAGACACTGTTGCTGTGATACAGCTTCTCTCAGAGCCAATACCTGTGAAAAACAAGCATCCAGACATACTTAGAGCTCCTGGAGTAGGAATTTAAATTGGTCAGGAAGGGCCTCTGAAAAACAAAAAATCAATTACAAAGTCCATTGCTAAAAGCAACCCCATGAAGAGCTGTGTTTTTCTTCACATGACCAGCTCCATTGACCTAAAACACACTGAATTATGTTTTGTTGTTGTTAAACAAAATTAATTCAGCAAAGGTCCTTTGCTTATTATCTTTTTTTCTGTAACTATCTTGAAATATTGGAGGATACCCAAAAGAAGGATATATATATATATGTATATATGTATATATATATAATTCATTGTTAATGGTGTTTACTTCAGACAGTACTGTGCCAATAGTTTGTGAAAAAAAGACATAATAATCTTTTATGAACCGGATGCTTCAAGGCGAACCAACTAAATAAGCTGCAAAGATTCCTGGAGGATTTGTGATCCAAAATCCTTGTGGCCATTTCCAGGTCTGAAGGACAAATTCTCCCTTGATGTTAGGACAAGTCTATTTAGTCCTGTGTGACCAGCTCTCCTTTCCTTCACCACAAGTTAAGAAAACATACTAGACTATTCAAATAATAAGTTTTTTTTGGGTAGTGACTGTCCCATCTTGAGTGTGAGCAACACTTATGACCCAGCTGCTAATTGCTAGTCTGGATTTGGGTCCAGTAGGGAGGGTTTGGGAGAAAAAGGGATGTTATGGGCACAGTCACAATAAATTACCTAGGCCAGACTCTGAGAAGGGCCTGTGCTCTCTCTGCATGGCTAATATTTCTAGCCAGAGCTTTCTCCCCTGTCTCTTCTCTCTTTAACAGTTTTATTTTTCGGAGCTACAAGATTTTTGTTTTCCCTGCTGAGTGCTGGGTTAACAAATGCAGGAAGCATATATTACAGTATTCTTTGGAGACCACCTACAGCACTGAGATGAACAATGGGCCCTGAACCATGACTAATTTGTAGCCCAGAAATATGGTGTACTTTTTAAATGTAAAACTGTTACTCAGACTTAATAGTTTATTTGAACTAAAACCATATTATTATCCCCTCATTATTTTACCTGGTATATTTTAGACAACTTATCTCAGGGTTGCCATGGCTACCTGCTGAGTGCCTTTCACTGGAGTGTTTGCAGTAATCAAAATTAAAGGCTTCTTATAAAAGGAATATACTCTGACTAAAGAGGAACTTGGACAAAATTGCCCATAATTGCATTCTTTTTCTCAGTGCTGCTGCTGTTGGGTGAGCTTGTGTGGTGGTTTGAAGCACAACTGGAAAATTAAACACACTCAAGCTGCTCCCTTTTCCCTGCCTCTTCCAATAATGGGGGAACACTAGAAGATTGAGAGTTGAAATAACAATTTACTGAAAATGGCAATAGCCACAATAATATTAATAACAAAGAGTGTTCAAAAGAGAGAAAGGGTTTTACCCACAGAAGGGTACTCACCACCAAACAAACAAAACCAAAAACACTTCAGTGTTAACTACAATCCCATTAAAAACACATGAAAAGAAAAGTTTGGACAGGACTCTGGAAATCTGTGGTCCAACCTGCAGCTCAATCTGGGTGCAGACAGGATTCGGACCTTGTCCTGACAGATGTTGAAGAACATCTGTTCTGTTGGAGAGCATCTATCCAAGGACAGAGGGAGTGTAAAGAAACCAGTGCCTGGCGCTTCTCAGTAAGGACAAAAGGCAGTGGTCACAAACTGAAACACAGGAAATTGTGTTTGGACACAGCAAGCACTTAGCAGTGACCAAGCCCTGGCAGAGGTTGTGGATCTCCAGCCTTGGCAGCTGTGCAACCAGGTGTAGGTGGAGGTTGCATGGCCCATCTAACCCCAACCACTGAAATTCACCAGCAAGGATGCAATCCCACAAACCCTTGAAAGGCAGGCAGGACAGACCCAGTGAGACCTTCAGTTTAAATGACAAATGCAATCAAAGGCAGGGGAGCCCCCAGTGAACTTGTTATCAGCACCTACCCCAACAGCTCTCTCCAAAACTAAATGCCTCCACCATGCCTAAACTGGCCTAAGCCACGATGCCCAACCCTCAGGAAGTGCAGGATGCATTCAAGCTCTGCCACTGCATCTCTGGGTGACACAAGGTAGGTCCTGGCTCTTCCCTGTTCCTCAGTTCCCCCTTTGGGTAGCAGACTAGGCACATCCCTGACCTCTGATCAGATGTCAAGGACTTGTGGGGACAGGGACCAGCGCCCCAAGTGCTCCAAAGCAGTGGCATGTGAAGCAGCTCAGCTCTCCATAGCAGTGTTTCAGGATACCTCTGCATGCATCTAAACACTCACTTTACTTTTGCAATGAAGTGAGAGCAAGTAACTTAATATTTTTGGAAATGAACCATTTTTAGTTAAAGCTAGCATGCCTTGCTGGAACCATCCAAATGAATTGCAAGTAGTTAGACAATTAAAATGAAGGTCACCAGAAGTACATACTAAACAGCCATCCTGATGAAGTATTTACAAACAGGAGAGCTGGATAGTGCAATTAAAACAGTTTGCACAGCTCTGTTGGGTTAGGGACAGACTTTTCTAAACAAATCAACAAGGCAACAGATTGCATTCAGGAGACAGACTCCTTTTCCACTGTTGCTAAAAGCAGCTCTAGGATCAAGTGGATCTGAATATTACCAGCTTTCTCCCCCACTCTACACCACCTCTTTACAAGCATCCCTGTATAGGGCTCACCTTGGAGAGTTGTGGCCTCTCCAGAGGAGAAGGCAGGCTCCAGTAACCTACTCTAATCCAGAGCGGGAGACGTGAAAAATTTCCTTTATTTCACCAGATAAAACATCCCTGTGAGCCATAACAGCAGCCAACTGGCAATGTAGGCACACAGGAAAAGTGAGTGGAGAGCTTGCAACACTCAATGGGTCCCTTGGCAGAGAACTGGAACCAGGACTGCACAGCCTACCCCTGCCTCTTTCTGGAAGGTGTGTAGAAAGGAGCCATTTGTCCTTTACCTCCATTCATTCAGCTTCCTAGAAATGAGAAACAAGCAAACAATCAAAAAAGCACAAACACAAACCACTGCAGATTGTGCTGCTACGGGGCCTGACACATTAATAAAGCAGGAAAACAATTTCTGCACTAAAAATATGGAGTTGATTTGCCTCACACCCACATAATAACCCATGTACCTGAAGCAAACCAGATGCAAAAAGTCATTCCCTCTGTGCAGAGTTCAGCACTCTGAGTCACTTTTCCAGAACTGCAATCTCCTGGTGTTCTGGTCTCCAGACTACCCAAATTTCCACTCTCCTCAGGCTTCTTAGATTACTTGCTCTACAATTAATCTGAAGTGAATTACTCCCTGAAATGAACTTTTTCTTGGGAAATTAAATGTCAGCCTTCCCTAGTGCCCACTTCAGCACAGATTTCAGGAGGAACTGTTGGCTCCCAGTGTCAATGTAAAAAGCTAATAATGCTCTTTAGGTTATCCACTGCCACATTTGAGGGATTGTCCAGTGAGAAAACCCTGGCACGTTGCCCAGCTGTTGTATAGGTCTGTGTCCAAGGTACATTTTGATCCTAATAGCTGGACAAAAGCCACCCCTCTGGGTCCTATAAAAGCAACAAACCAAATGTGAAACCCAAGGCAGTGCCCTCACACTCTCCTTGAGCTGGGTGACCAATGCACAAGACTTAACCCTGCACACTCACAGCTTTACTAAGGGGACCCACAGACCTGCTTAATTATTTCGCAGGTTTTTTATAGAAAGTTGGTTTACCTATTGCACAAAGGATAAAAGGAATTAATTCATGGCTCTTTCTGCTACCTATTTGCTCAAAAAGCCCAGGGCCAGTCACATACAAATTTGTGCTCTGCAGAGGCATGTCTAGAATTACAAACCAGCTCAACTTTATCTGTGACACACCAAGTTCAGTGGCACCCAGCTTGACAGATGCTCAGTGTTCAACTCATGCCCTTTAAGACACAGGAACTTGCACTTTTACCCTCTGACCAAGCCCTACCCTCTCACTGATCCCACTGACTGGGGACAAATAGAAACTCCCACTGAGCCTCCCAACACTGCAGCCATAAACCATCCCTCTGTATCATAGCAGTGATTCCATGCTTAGCAAACAAACCTGGGGTGTGTTCTGATCCAGGACATTTCAGCAACAGTAATAAAGGCACAGGACTCATAGCCAGCTACTCCTAGTTTGTGATCCCTGAGCATCCCAGAGCCTTTCTGCATTCCTGTGCTAAACCATGCACTGCTGCAGAAGGGAGAGCCAGAAAACTTGCATCACAGAGCTGCCTGCTCCTCCCAAATGCCTTACCAAGTGTCATCCTTCAAACACTGACTGCCAGGCATACCCAGGATACATAATTAGATATATAGAGATATCTTCTTAACTCACTTCTCCATGATAGCAAGGTGCTGTCCCAAGCATGAGTCTAGCACAGAAATGTCTCTCTTCTCATCTTGCCCAAAACTGTCTTGCTTTGCTTACTCACTGGGAAGAGCACAGCCCACTTGCCTGGCATCAGAGGATTATGTCCAAAGACAAAGCTGCAGGAGATGGGCTTTCAGCACAAGCTCAGGGACACAATTTGTCCCATCATGACAAGAAGCTGCACTGCCACAGCTCTCACCCCCACCACTGACACCATGGAAAATCCAATCAGCCTTGGCAGGAAGTTGACTGCAACAGGCACTTAAAGGAATTCATCCTTAGAAGGGGATGAGTGTTGAAATACTGACAACTCATTTGGCAGCTGAAAGGTGCCTAATGTGTGTCTGGTGCCAACATGAGGAAGAGAGGCTGGATTATCATTTAACCTTGTGTTCCAGCTCATTCAGCTGCTGAACCAAAGTTCACTCCATGCAAAAGCTGCAGTGCTTGCAGGGTGTAGGATAGAATGGGTAGATGGGTAGAAAACAATCCCATTTCTATCCCATGCCTATACCTCCCTATATACTGGAGAGGGACCAGGAAAGCAACTGCTGCCTGTCACTGTGGGATGGCAGAATAATGTAATTGCACAGCTCTTGCCAACTCCTGCATCCTGTGCTGTTTGCCTGAGCTGGACTTGCCCAAATGGCCAGAAAAAATTGCCAGTCTTCTCCATCACCTGAATATAAGGTAAATAGCAATTGCTCTATAAAGCAATAGAGGTTGTTGTGTTTCACCAGTTTGGTTTACATTTTACACTGAAATTGTTCCTCCCAGGATTGTGATTCCCCGCAAGGTCTGGTGTATGGTTGAACCCTTGTTGGATCTCATATTTACCACTGCTGTTCTTTTCAGCATCTCTTGGTACACCAAACCTTCACCTTCTGCTCCAGACCCATAAATGTGTCTCAACAGACACATTCACCACTGGCAGCCTGTTCTCCAGCACCCCTATGCTGCTCTGCACCCCTCCTGAAAAGGCTTTTTGTACTGTGCAACTGAAGCTTGAAGAAAGGAGCTTCCCTAACAGAATCTCTTCATCCAAGTTTACTCAGTGAAACACAAAGCATAGCTCATGTTCCTGTTTGTGAGCATGAAAATTGCTGCACTCTGTTTTAAGCCTTTTCATCAAAGCAATTATTCCAGCATGGACTGTATGATGAACATTAGTATAAAAGCAAGTCTATTAAAAAGTGTCTTCAATGTCATTGTGTAAAAAAAAAAAAAAAAACAAACCCCTGCACCTTTCCCACTCCGTATTGCATTTCATGCACCTTCTAAAACTGGATTTTTTGGATAGTCTTCTTTGCAGGCCAGTGGTCACTGGAAGAAAGGACAATGTATGGAGATTTCCTTAGAGCTTTGATAACACACTACACAGCCAAATACTGAGTTGCAAAAGAGAAGGATGGACTAAAAACCAATGCATTAATTGAACCTCAGGTAAAATTCTGTACAGCAGTACTTCATAAAAGTAAATGAAACAAGACTCAGTGGGAAAAACAGGTTTGTTCCTCTCACAAAAATATATACCTTAGATTCACAAAGAAAAGTTCTCTTCACAGTTCAGAAATCACCCAGGTTAGCCCTAAGCATTGAGAGCACAAATCAATTTTTCTCTGCTTGCAGGGCACACACTCCTGAAGCAGCTCTAGAGGTTTTTCTTAGGGCATCATCACAAGTACAGAAAAAATGCTTTGGAGTGAAACACACTTCAACTAAAATAAGGGGAAAAACAACTTTGGTAAGCTGCCAAGTGACATCCCTGTCACAGTGATCTGAGAACATTTGTTTTCCAGCAATACCAGAACTGTAACCCCATCATCTATCATTCCAACCCTTGGCTTTCAAGGACAGCCACACAGCAAAGTAACCAACAGACATGATGATGGAGGAAGAAATATTGAGCTACAAAAAGATGGTAGACAAGCAGATTTTCCTGGCATATTTTCCTGGGAGCTGATGCTGCTCAGCTAAATCCCAATAAGGACATGATCTGCAGTTTATAAACCATGCAAATGAGCTTCACAACCACCCCCAACTCAGCAAAGCAGCCCCTCCCTGGGCTCCATGGGTGGCCATCGCTTCAAACTTTTTATTGTAAATACACTATTCTGTAAATGTCACAGGTGAAAAGGAGAACAGAGGCTCAGGAGGAAAAAAAATCTAGTGAGCAACAATTTGAATTAGCTAAATATTGTGACAGACGATCTGCATATACACAAAGTGGATTTTGTGTTCTCAAGCATCAACTGTCGAAATACAACTAAGTTTTATTTTCTGCACAGGAGGAAGAATAGGTAAACTTCTGCAGTCTGTTAAATACCTCCATCATAGCATGAAAATAGAGTAGCAAGAGTGAGTGTTTGTTTAAAACAGCTTAACTGCAACAGAACACCCAAATCTTCTTAGCTGATAATGGAAATTGTTTGGGTATGATTATCCATTTAAACATATTTATGTCATACCTCAGAGAAACGAAAAACTAATGTTAGAGCAAAAGAATCTTTCAATGTACAATTATCTTGACTCTTGTAGCAAAGAACATTCCTATTAAGTCTACCACCTGGGGTTTAAATTTCACATTTTCTTTACAATTTTATTTTTCAAATAGCATACCTTACAGGTATTGGGGGGCTGTATCAAAGAGATTTTATAGCTCCTAGGTGTAATGCTCAGTAGCTGTTTTTCTTCTAGTAACCCACCAAGTCTGATTCTCTGGGGGCTCAACAGGGATGGCTCCAAGAACCACATGGAAGTTTGGGGGGTTGTTGGTCTGATAAGCTTGCCAGACCCATTGCTGTATTTCTCTCAGTTTAAGTCATGTCTCTCCTCTTGCTAACATTTCTCAGTGGTCAGTGGGAAGGAACTCCATATCTTTGCCTGAGAGCCCCTTAATTTCAAAATTATAATAAATTGGAGGGAGGGGGATTTGCACTCTCCATCTCAGGGAGGGGCTCCTGCCTTTCTTGGCAAATACCTGTCTTTCAAACCAGGGCAAAAACACAGGTGGCAAATCTCATGACAGCAACAGCCACACAGTAAAGTCATAATTTTCCTACACTCTGGAGACTGCTGTATCCCCTCCTCATTTTCACAAGCTTCCCAAGCCTCTTTGTTGACATCCTTTCAGTGATCCAATGCTCTCTGTGAGCAGATGGCATCAAGCTCAGAAATCTTACACATGCATTGTTGCATCAAGCCCTGTCTGACCTGAAGGTATTCCCAGTGATATCACTGGCTTTCTTGAAAAAAGAAAGCAAATCCATCTTCAGAGATTTTAGGCTCTTGTATAACCTGTAACATTATTTAGGCAAGAAGAAAATACATAAGCCAGATTTTCCTGGATTTTGTTGACAGGTGTATCTCAACATCTTACTTTATTCAAAGTTTTAGAGAGAAAGCAGTTTTTCTGCGAATTCCAAGCCTACTGGTTCCATTCAGTCCCCTGCCCTGAGAGTAAAAGTCCTCTCATTATTGCCAGAGGAATATATTTCTCCTGTCCCCTACTTCCTTCCAAGTTCTATCCTCTTTCCCTCTTCTCTTTTTTCTAGCCTGGCCCTTGGATAGCAGCTTTCACACAATCATCCACCACTGTGTAGAAAATAATTCTGTGCCTCTTTCAGCTGCTGTGTGTGAAAGGTATCCACAGGACACATCAACAGCAGCAAGGTACATGCTTGTACATGGAAGAAAACTGCAGAGATATCTCTAAAACAGGCTCAATTGGAAGCTGAATTACTCCGGTACACCCCAACCAGGACTGAACCTGTAGATATCAGGGAAGTCTCTCCTTTGTTACCACAGTTTTGGGTGGGACTGCAACTTTCCACATCAAATACCAGCTTAGGCTGTGCATTTGCCTACATTTTTGCACAGAAACCATCAAATGTACTGACTTTTAGTGCAGGCAGAAGAAAACTACCCCAGTCTGTGGCTACACTGCAGTTAATGCCTTACCAGTGAAGCAGCTATGCCACACTTTATTTGACCTGATGAGCTCTGACTAAAGTTTTGCATGCCAGATTAATATTTTTGGCCTGGGTTTTATTGGCTGCACTGAAATGGAAGGGATGAGACACTGGTGAAGCTCTACACAGAGGGACCTACACAGACAGGAGAAGGTTAGAGGAGGAAGAACCTCTGCTTTGTGGTGGTGCCATTTGAGTCTTTCTTCTGCTCCATGATTCCTGTGCCCCTGAACTCCTAAATAAGGGAAGTTTTTGTCTTTGCCACTTAAATTTGCACTTTGTGACACAGAATCAAAAACTGGGCTGCACTGCTACAGCAGAAGGTACAAACTGATGCAGCATTTTGCAAAGGGCAGCAGATAAAAGGAATCCAGAAATTCTGCTGGGGACAGTGTGTGTGTGCTTAGCACTGGTGGAGATGCAGCAGAGTCCAGCAGCAACTGCCCCAACACAGGCTTAACTCTTCTGGGAGGTTGGAGATGGGGAAGAAGTCTTCTTGCTTGAAGGAAGTTTTTGGAGAAGTGCAAGTGGAGATGTGAAGTCTGCACAGCATCAGATGTTATAAGAAAGAGAACAGAATCTTCTCCAAGACTCTGAACACCCAAGGACACAGAAGGAAGAAAATTCAGAGCCTGTACTCAGTGGGTTGGGGGAAAAAAGACTCCCATAATGGAAAAGACTGTAGGGTGGTGACTTCAGGCACCAGGAGGAAACTTGCTTCTCCACTTTCAGGTCAGCAACTACAGAATAGATTTAGTGCCATGATGTCAGATGAGGGGCTCAGAGCTGTTTTCTGAGCAGTGTTGGAGGGAACTGAACCTAAATTATACAGTGGCCCCAGAAGACAGAGGGAAGTGGGTGCTGGGTAACAGCAACAGTGTCTCCCTGCTGGACAGAAAGCTCTCACATATTCTTCTTTCAAATTGATGTGTCTCTGAAGTGCTTGAGCACTAATCCATGCAGCATGGGGAACAAGCAGGAGGAATTCTGACTCTGTGTGCATTCCAGGGTTATGAACTCATTTGGATCACAGGCTCATGTGCCTGGAGGGCTTTGATGGATGGATATGGTTCTCCAGGCAGAACTGGCCGGAAGAGCAAGGATGCTTAACAGCTGGACACAGTCATCTTAAGGGTGTTTTCCAAACTAAACAATTCTATAATTCCACAACAGGGAGATTGCTTTAATATGAGAGAGAAGAGGAATGTATGAAGCTCTATTTTCAGGTGGATGATGAATCAGCTGATAGCTAAGGGGTCATGCCCTGAGCACCCTGTTCTGGTTTACACTGCTTTGGGATTGGGATAGTCTCCAGAGATGCACATTTGTCTAGGACAAAGGCCCTAGGCAGAAAACAAAGCTTCATCCCAAATACAGCAAATGTGAATTTTAACTTCATTTTCTCCCCTTGTTCATAAGATTTTTCACTCCTCTCTGCTCAGAAAGGGAGAAAATTAAAGCTGAAAGCAAGGACTCCAGGGGACTCATTAACTATCCAAGCCTAGACACAGAGTTCTGCAAATGATGGACAGTAGATATTAAATTAATCTCAGCATGTTCCTATGCTATATGAAGGTGAGGCTGAGCATGTCATCCTTAACAACCATGCCATGTTCAAACAATACTGTCCATTAATTACACAAATCACACACAGGCCTACAATTTTACAAAGGCTTCCAGAAGTCATTTTTTGTGGGATTTCCTGAGATCTCTCTGAATGTCTCCTTTACCTACCAGGTGTCATTTTATGGCTAATGGGCCATAAGAGTTATTTAAAGGTTGTCCTTTGCTGCTTCAGGCTTGTCTTTTACAGGTATAGTGTGTATATTTTGCAGGAAGCACATTACAGTAAAGCTAACTTTCCTCATCTAGAATGAAGCAGAAGAGTCAGCTAACAATTCCAGAGATGTTCAAATTAATATCTTCAAACTCATGTCTTTTGGACAAAATAGACCAAATAACCCAATACAGGCAAATGGTATAAATTTCACACACTTTGGCAGGGAATCTGCCCTTGAAAAAATGAACCAAGATGGACAGATGGCCTTTGAATCCATGAGAAGCAGGGAAGGGGAGCTAATTGGGAGTTATTTGGCACACAAATGTTTACAACATTCACTACCCTGAGAGAAGATAAGCTTGCACATCTGCACCTTCAGGTTCAACAGGTCCTACCTGAAGTTCAGAGGCTGGGAAGGACTTTCAAAGTGAAATAACTTTTTGTTATTATATAACCTCATTTATTCTGGGCCCTTTCAGAAAGACAAGAGCTGGCCCACAAGAGCTCCCTTTTTTCTTTTTTAACGCAGACTTTCCAACAGAACCTGAACGAGAAGGGCAGAGCACATCCAGTGACAGCAACCACAGACAGCAGTCACCTCTGAACACGTCATTGCTGATGAGAAAAGTTGAAGGTCAAACAGAGAAATAAGGTCAGTATCAGCAGGTACAGGACCAGGCATCAACCCACCTAAAGCTCAAGAAAATACCAAGAGAAAGATCTGAGCTTAAGGCACGTTTATGACAAAGTTTATTTTCCCAATACCATGATCCTAGGTTACATCTGCACTGTACCAGAGCCACTGCTGAGAACAGCCACAGTCCCAGGAGTGGGAGGAAGAGTGTGCAAACCCCATTTTGTTTGCTCAGGTCCTGGCAACACCACAAGAAAAAGAAAGTAATGACACAGATAATTCTATCTATTGAACAGATAGGAGTCAGAACGACTTAGCAGAGCTTAAGAGTGAACCCACATCTCCTGAATCCTTATTCTGTGTCTAATCCAGGAACTCTGCCACAACACTCAGTCACCTTATACACCTTAAGAAAAATAAATAGTGGTTCTTAAGAGAACTTCAGGGAAAAGATTCGTTTGTCTTGTGCCCAGCTCTTCCCAGCTGGATGAAGTTATCCTTCTTCAAAATAAGGAAAATGATACTTTGAGAGTGCTTCGATGTTCCTTTCATCAATAACGAGCAGAAAAAAAAGATGTGTGAGAACTGCAGAGAGAGAGGTCTGCAGGGCTGAAAGGACTAATTGGAGACAGATGGTCAGATACAGGCTCTTAGAAGCATGAAGATCAGCTAAGAACATCTGAAAATCGCTTGAAATACTGAAAGAGGAAATTCATATATTTTAGTTCCGTGAACCCATCTGCAGTCTTCAGTAATAAAACCCAACACAGCTCAGTAAACATGAATGTGGTCACAACTGATGGAAGACCACAGACTTTATGCTGACCTACCTGTAGATGCTCTCAGCAAGAAACCTGTGAGAGATCCAGCCCCTCTTGTTACTCACAGCTTTACCCCACTGCTGCCACCTTTGACTGAATGCTTATAACGCCTGCCTTAAATCTTCCTTCACTTTCTCCTCTCATGAACTCTGCTACCCCCTTGCCCCGTGACCACCACCCCACTGCCTGATTCAAAGGGTCTGCCTGACATTTACACCTCTGCTCCTTGCAGAAGGAGTGACAACAGGCCAGTGAAGCATTCCCCATGTGGATTAAGCCTTGCCTTCATAAGCAGTGTGTGTGTGTAGGCTTTGATGGACCCAGTCAGTGACTCCGTATCTTCCCTGTCGCCCTTTTGGTCTTGAGAACAAGCAGAAGTGCTGGATTGAGGCAACCCCGTGGTCTGGGACAGATGACATGGATGGGACAGATGACTTACACCTCCAGAGGAAGGTCTGATCTGCCTTCTCATCACCCAGCCACGCTGCTGCTCCACACAGACAACCACCCTGCAGGAATGACATTGATCAGCTTCCTACAAGGGATCCCAAAATGAACAATCCTCACTTGCACTCAGTTTCTGAGCCATTGCAGGGGAGGGCTGCGAGTGTTCCAGCAGGTAATGTGGGAGATGTGGGGATGCCCATATCCCCAGTGTGATGCCCAGACACAGGTGAGCGGCCTCTCCACCAACTCTGCCTCCCTGGGAATTGCCCAACATCTTCCTGTCAGCAGGAACCCCAGGAAGCTCAGACCTTCACTGCTGCAAACAGCACTGATCTTTCATGCTGCAAATGGGACCATCAATCTCTGGCTAATGCAGCTTGTTAAAACAGCAGCCATCACTTTGATGAAGCAGCACAGTGAGAATGTCGTTTCCTAGCTGCCACTTTTAGGGAGATAAGTCCAGAGATCTCAGATAACTAAGATGTTACAGGAAACTTAAAATACAGTGGATAAAACTCACCTCGCTATCTCAGTCCCCTATCAAGGGTTTTTTTCCTCTCCTTATATTCATTTGGATGTTCTCTACACATGCTATAGTCACTCCTTCTTTCTCCCATGTTCAGTACAGGTGACTTTTACTCCATCTACTCAGAAACAGCATCTGTTATGTTCCTAAGTCAAATACATCCCAGTGGAATTGTAACTATTTGTGGCACATAAAACACACTGTATGAAGTCCCAAATATGAGAAAGATTGCTCCAGCAATAGAACCACAGCACAGACAGGGGTTAGTGAGAGAAGATATTTGGACACAGAGAGAGAGCTGCTCTTTCTTTACTGGGACATTGTGCCTGCCTGTTTGATGCTAATGCCTCTCCCATCCAACATTTCTCTCCCCTATCTCTCCATCTTCAATGTTTCCCTTTTGTTTGAGACTCCCTGCCATCAGGCTCCCAATACTGTGAATTTCCTCTTAAACACTAGCTCTTTATGAAGCTGCTGATGTGACACAGCTCTTAACTTTTGCCTTTTGAGGTGGGGGTTAATCATTAAAATTCAGATCTTTGCTATTAAAATCCATCAGACAACAAATGAATCAAGGTAACGAGACAAGGCTGTCACTTTGTGGGAAATCAATGTCATGGTGTTTTTGAAGCCAATTCCACTTTAAAGTCACATTACAAGAACAAATCTATCTAGGCCTCTCATTTCAGTGTTGATTTTGAGACATGCACCATCAAACACCAGCTATGCATCTTGTGCAGAACATGAGTATGAGCACACAGCTTATGTTCAGAAGAAATGGTGCTAGACTGTACTTCCCAAGAGCTTTGGATGAAGGCTTCCTATTTTTTGTAGCTTTGCAGTCACATCCAAAGTCTTCAGTAGAAATAAATAGTCAGTGTTTAGTGTGGTTACATAGGTCAGTACTGTTATCTTGTCCCTTAACTACAGCAAGATGCTGAATCCACCTTGGAAACCCCTGTCCTGCAGAAACCTGCAGTTCCTGCAAGAAATTCCCCAGGAAAGCCATTATGACACCCTAAAATAGTGTCCTGGCAAGGAACACTGTTTTCTAAAGCTCATTCTAGGATGCATCCTGTGAGCAGAAGTTTGATCCTGTGGGCTTGAAGATCCAAAGGGTTTTTCCTCACCAGCCTCTCTGCCAGGTTTCCAGCTCCTGGTTGTCTCCACACAGCAAAGCCTGTATCTCAAAGGTAAAGATGCTCACAAAACACAGAACAACAAGAACAAAGAACAGTACTGGCCCCCACACAACCACCAGCAGCACTGACATGAACAAAATCAGCAGCCCCATCTAACTGCAGTGAACCATGGTAGTACAGAGTTCCCTCCTCCTCTGATACAGAATCAAGCACAAATGTCCTTTAGAAGTCCAGAACAGGGTGGCAGGTCTTCTTTTGGGTTTATTGTTGTTGCTGTAGTTGCTTTGCTTGTTTTGTTTTTCCAAGACAAATACCCAATAGGAGATCTTCTCCTTTGTCACAGGGTGTGTTTTTTCACAAGTCACCTTTAAAGTGAAGACTTTTCTGCTCTCTACCCACCTGGAAACCTGCAGCCAGGCCCATCAGAAAAAGCTGTGATGATTGTTAGCCACAGGGGTTCCTGTTATGGGGGTCTAACAGCTTGGGTCAGGAATGGTAGCAGCACCAAGCATGAGGCTGCCCATTCCCTGCAGGGAATCTGCAACAAGGGAATCTGGGTCTTCAGGCTCTGACACAGGAAAAAACACCTGGAGCTCCCTGTTAAAGAAGCTTTGCTTTGGCAGCTCTTGGAAAAGACCTTGCTGATTTGTTGGCTGTGAACTAGAGTCATCAGCCCAAAGATGGTAAAACATTCAGAAGGACTGGAGGGCAGTTCTTTCTTGTGCAACACCAACTGACTGATTTAGTGTAAACTGAGAAATACAGCTACCCCTCTGCAGTGAGACTTTGGACCCATGCTTTGAATTAATCTCTTTGGAGAATGCACAGAATCATTTTAAAAACAGACCCAAACAGTATGGCAAGAGTTCAGTATCATTGCAGGAAAATCTCAAGGAAATTTTTTTCCTGGCAAGACCTCCTGACTGTCCGTCGCTTAGGCACAGAAAGGCTGTAAATACATGTCATCAAAGTAGGTGTGTGCCTTAGGATTAAAGTCCAGGTGGAGTCCTGATCCTGGAATTGCCTCATATCAGAAGGCTGCTGTCCCTGTCCAGAGCCCTTTGCAGGATCAGGACCTCTTTGCACAGCCTGAACTATTTCAGGGAGTAGATCCAGAGCAGTGGTGACTATCTGTGTCACAGTGTGAGGACCCAGAGACAGAACATCCTCTCTGTTCCAACAAATTGCTCCCAATGCCAACAGTCCAAGGTCCAGCCCAACCCCATGCACCTTCTTAACTCTAAATTATGTTGGTTACTTTCCTAGCAAACATTCACAGGCTTCACACTTCCTTCATGAGGGGCTTTGCACTGCAGATGAGTTTAAATCAGCTTGCCATGGTGTCCAAGTTTAGGACAAAACTGGGGAAAAGCCTCCAAAGGAGCCCCCCAGACTAAACCCCCCACACAATTCCTCCCCCCCACTGGGCTCGGAGAGAATTTTACTCGGGGGGAAAAGTGGAAAAAACTTGTTTATTAACAAACACAAGAAAAAACACTTCCCAGCAACAGGAAAGTACAATCCCAGATGACAAAAGAACTGTTTTCACCGAAGTGAGAGACGGTCGCTGCTGGGAAGGGCGAGAAGCTTCTTGGGCAGGCTCCGGAGGCAGTCTCTGATGCTCAGGTCCCGTCCGGAGCCGGTACAGGTCTTGGAGCTGAAGGAGAGAAGGGGGAGGGGAAGGCAGCAGCAGCCGGGACAGAGCCGGGGCAGCAGCAGGCAGAAGCAATAGGGCAAAAGCAGCGGCCGGGGTAGCTAGCGCAGCAAGCAGCAGCAGCAGCAGCAGCAGCAGGGCAAGCCAAGCAAGCACAGCCCGGGGCACCACCCCCCCAGGGGGGAGAAAGGGCACCGGCAGCAGCTCCATGCAGACAGAGAGGTGTGGGAGCGGGAGAGGAGCAGACAAAACACCAACCCAGGACACATGGCCAATGAGTCACATTAAACCTGCTGTCCACCCTGGATTTCCCTGCTGACAGCTGACTTGCTAAAGTGGTTGCCTCTTTGGGCCAGATGCTGATGTTTTTATTCACAGCCACTTCCTCACCCCACAGCTTGCTATAGGCACAGTGTGACCTCTCTCTCTCTGCTTCTGCACTTGCCATGGCATCTGAGTCACCTGCAGACTCAGAATTGAAGCCTTGGTGCAGGAAAGTCCCCAGAAATCTGGGTAAAATCCCACAGGGGCCTATGCAAGCCAAGCACCATTCTCCTGTCCATCCTCTTCCATGCTCCTCTGAGGTGTGGTCTGCACCAGGAATGTTTAAATTAATAACTGTGCCACTCACGCCTCACCAGCCTGACTTCCAAATCCAAAATGAAAGCTGGGGGTGCTTAGGGCATGAGTCAGGATGCCGTTTTCCTCTTCCATGCTCTTTCCAAGGAGAGAAAGGCAGGCACCTTTCAAAAACAAACCACAGGGAAGGTATCACTAAGGAGGAACCTCTGCTCACCCTTCTATCAGGCCTCTTAGGGCAAGGCTTTACCCTGCCCTGAACCAGTCTGGGTTTAGCATTTTAGCACGAGGAACATCCCTGGGGCCTGTGGCCTCATTCTGTTCCAGGTCTTTTCAGACCTACTGTACTAATGAGATAGAATTGTCTAAGAACCATCACTATACAGATTTTCTCAGCCAGTGGAGATGGCATTTTACCCTTGTTATAAAGTTCATTTACGGCCCAAGTGTGCTGGAAGAGAATTTAAATTTTCCTCGCCTTGATTAAGCACTCTTCCTGAAAAGCTGGATTCACTGCTTATGGGCAGCATAGGACTTAAACAGGACTTCCTCACATTTCACACTTTCTGGCCTGCTGAGCCCTACAGGAATCTCTCTTGTCTGCAGCAGACACCGTACACAGAACATGGTGCCTGGACAGACACACACAGTCCCACAGGTAGTGCTGACCCTGGGGTTTGGCACAGGGCAACAGGCAGTCCAGCACGTGAGGCTTGCAGGATCCTGTGTGTTCCTCCACAGGAGCCCCTGCAAGGGAGGAAAGACTTGGGGGCTGGGGGTACATGACTGGCAAATAAACACCTCTCTGAATTTCAGTGACCCCAGGATGTTCCTATCCACTGGCATTTTAGTGGGCACTGTATAATTAGTGAGTAAAAATAACTTTAGGTCTATTCCCATGAAAATAGGAAGGGACTTTACTTAAAATCTTATCCCTTTTGGGATAAGATTATCCCTTTTGATAAGATTTGGGAATCAAGGAATAGGTATTTTTACTTAGGGTATAGAACCAAATTACACCAGCAGTAACTGTGTTTTATCTCTTGGTAATGCACAATAAAAGAGTCAGATCTAACTTTATAAAAGGCAGCAGTAATCAAAAGCCAGCACAGACTCTTATCAAAGATTTCAAACCCACTAATATTTATTGAACCTTTTTTGTGTCTCTCTTTTTTTTTTTTCTGAGGTGACTTGCTTATTTTAATGATGGTAAAATGGAGATGAAAATATTGACAAAAATTACCCAGAGTTTCTCTTGAAGTTTGCTCAATGTGACTACCAAAAAGATCTGTGTGTACCATGTGCACATGGGTCAGAGTGAGTTTTGGGGGTTCATTATTCCCAGTGCAGATAGATAAAAATATGAAAAAGAAAACTGCAAAAGGTAAGGAAAATTACCACAATGGTGTTCCCAGAGCTGTGCTCATTTTGAATCAGGAAACCACACCAGTAATATCCCATTCCAAAGGCCCCAACACCATGGAACAATTCCTGCAGCGTTGGATGAGAAAGGGAAGGTCTGGCTGGGTTGGACCCACTGCTTGTCAATAAGGCTGAAACAGCCCCTGGACTTGGCTTTCCAGGATCCAAGTGTCATTCCATCTGTGCTTCTCAAGGCATGGAGTGCTGCCATTTAGCTCTGAGACCACCAGCATAGCAAGGACATGAAACTATTGGAGCAGGTCTGGAGAAGGCCAAGATGCTCAGAGGACTGGAACACCTCTCCCGGGAAGAAAGGCTGAGAGAGCCTGGAGAAGGGAAGGCTCTAGGAAGACCTTGTAGCAGCCTTACAGTGCTCAAAGAGGGCCTGCAAGAGATCTGGAGGACTTTTGACAACAGGCATGTAGTGACAAGACCAGAAGAAACAGCTTTAAATGGGAAGAAAGTATATTTAGATAAAATTCTGGGAAGAAATACTTTACAGTGAGCATGTGAGACACTGGCACAAGTTTCCCAGAGAAGCTGAGATGTCCCATCCCTGGAAGTGTCAAGGCCAGGCTGGATGGGGCTTTAAGCAATCTGGACTAGTGGAATGTGTCCCTGCCCATTCTAACCACTAGAGGGGTTAGAACTAGTTGATCTTGAATGTCCCTTCTGATTCAAAATTCCATGATAACGACAGCTCTTTGCAGCCACCTAATTTAAACCTTCACAAATGCGTTTTCACTTCTATTAAGAAATGCTTTGCACACTGAGGGAAAGAGTCCAGAGCTTGCATTCATAAAGCTTAGATATTGCTACCAATAAAAATAAATAGATGGCAATTACTTAGGTATTACATTTAGAGCAAAAATGACTGAATTTATTACCCTTCTGAACATATGCACCATAATATGCAGCAAAATAGAAGTTTGAGGAGAAGGACTGGGCTAAGAAACTCCTCTTTGATGAAGCCAAGAGCCAGCCAAGCTCATACAACATCTGAAATCTGAAGCTGTATGTGAAGAGGACCTCTAGGTACAGCACTCATATACAGGTAACAGCAAGTGGTTCAGCAAGGGGTATAACGTAAAGAGCAGAGACAACTTTGCATTAAATGAGAACACCAGGCTGGGAAAATCCTATTAGAGAGATGCTGTCTGTTAAACTTTATCTTCTGAATCAGGTTTTAGTCAAAATCCACTGATGCAACCAAGCAAGAGCACAGGGTTAAACACAGGACTTCTGTCCCTTTCCCACTCAAAGGCTGGTCGGAGGGTCAGGGTCCAGTGGGAATGGGATAAAGTGGGGCAGAGGAGGGGCAGCCAGCCAGGGGAACCAACGGGGTGGTGGGGGTGGGCACTGTGGCAAAACACAGCCAATGGGGACCAGTGGAGGGGAGAACATTCTGGAATGGATACAAATTAGGGGTGGAACAGGGGTGGAACAACTGTACAGACCAATCAAACCCAAGACATTAATATCTGCCTGCAAAGGCACATGGGAATGAGGCACTTCTCACCATAACCTAGAGAGGTAAACACTCCTTGCCTGTTTCTGCCTCTCTAGGACTGAGGTGTTGTGACCCTAATGTAGCCCCCCAGACCTTTGCAGGTTATCAAGCCTCTAAGTTCTTCCAAGTTGTATACATAAAGCTTCCCTTTAGAAAGGTAAAAATCACGTTCCTGGCATAGAAGCATGACTGCAACGTTTTTCAGCTTTTCTGCTTGTGGGCACTGTGCTGTAATGGGAATGTGAGACCAGCAAAGGATGCTCCCACACAGCCCAGACCATTCCCAGATTAATAATGGCAGCTTCCAAGATACATTGTTTTAATACAATATTGCTAAAATATAAACTTTTTATTTTTTTAAAGAGCATGTAAAAGCTGGGAAATTTTGAATGTTAGTTGCCACAAGTTACCTCTGACTGTATGAGGTACATTTTTCGCTAAAATGATAATAGGCTCCTGGTTAGGAAGTGGCAGTGCAATAGCTTACAAAAGATATTCTGAAACAGCTTCCAGATGATGTTCTTGAAAAATGAGGAACTGTCTAAAACCAAAATCAGTACAAATTATTTTACATGTGCTGACTGTCTCAAGAGTAGAGACCCTTGCTTCCACCCAACTCACCCAGGGATTCAGCTCTAGGGAAGACTGGTCTTTAGTTTATTTGTGAAATGCTTGGTGCTCAGCTTTCTCCCTTCCTGAGTCCTGTTCATCCTTACTCTTCCAGACATGTTCAACCAGAGATGCACTCTGTCCTAGAAGCATCACCGAGGAGATGCAGCACTTGCCACACACAGACTGATTGCTTGGTCGCCTTGTATCTAATACCCCTGCATGAAGTCCCAGAATTCTCTTGCCATTGTGCTGGCAGGCTGTTAAAAACACCTCCCTTTAATTTGAAGGCTCACATTGATGGAGAACTCAGTCCCTTGGCAATCAGGCCGATTGCTCTCTCTCTGGAAAATCTGCATTGTAGTTCTACATTGATTCTCGCTGACTTCAATTTCCAGTCACTGGGTATTACATTCTTTCCTGTTAAGAAGTCCTCTAACACCTCTTGTCCCTGGGCGGTCATTTCATCAGGTTCTTTGTGCCATACTAAATAAACTGGCAGCCTTATTTAGGCCCCACAATACAGCTGGTCCCAGCCTTGACCCTGCTCCTCCTGTAGTTCTTTAATTCCAGGATAATATCTTGTTCCTATTTGTCCAAGACTAGAGCAAAAAGGGACGTCACCATTGTTGCAATAGGAACAGAGTGGGATAGCCAGGAAGTCCCCCACCAGCTTTTTTTGTGAAGATTCCAGGCTTTTCAGGTCTTTTTTTTTTTTTCTTCCTGTTTGTTTATTTGGGCTGGGTTCTTTTAAGTGGGAGAGAGACTCAGACGTTTTATGAACACAGATCTATTTAGCTGATACAAGGGCAGGTGAGAACTCTGATTTCCATAAGGGCAAGCTGTGAATGCTGCTGTAGGTGCTTGTGTAGTCCAGAACAATCCTCAGGGAAGAACCACACCCCTCAGCTTGCCACAGACAGGACATGAGGAGTGCATTTGGGATTATCACTATTACTCTTCTGACCACAATGCTGCTGATACCCTGGGACATTTTTCTGATGTTGTGTATGAAGCCAAAATCTTGAACAAAGGCATCTTTCAGAAACCGTGGATCTTTGGAAGTGGGAAGGTAGGACAGCTTCTTCATATACCTAATGGAAAGTCTGTATTTTCCTCAGGCTGCTTAAATACCAGCTTAGTCTGCTCTCCCCAAAAGTACCTCAAGACATCTCTATTTGTTCCTGAACTCAACCAATTGAGGCTCTGTTCACAAGAGTCCCCATCATGCTGTTGATGTGGGGTTTGGGGCCAGGGTCTACAGAAGCAGGAGCAGGATGTCCTTACAAGCATGGACCGACTTGCCAAGAACACTGTGCCCCCTCGATACAACCTGCAATGGTACAGCAGCTCCAGATTTCTTTCCCTGTGGGCTTATCTGCACCCACTTTATCCACATTCAATCTCTCTGACTTTCCAAAAACTGCCAGAATGACCTTTTGACTGAGGTATTCTCCAATTCTTCCTCCAGCAGTGACATCCTCTCTGCCCCATGGAGCCAACCTCTGACTTCTCTGAATCAGCACGTTCCCCCATTCCTACTCACAGTTTCGTTCAGATTCTCTCAGGGTTATCTTGCAGATGGGCTTTGTGCAGTCTGACCCTCTGTGTGGAAAACTCCCTGAATGCAAAACCATCCCTGCTCCTGCTGCAGCAGCACAGCTCACACCCTGCTCACTGAAGGACCAAAACACTTCAAAAGAGGGTGAGCTGGAGAGAGTCCCTGACCTCATATGGGGAGAAAGACCAGGCAGGAGGCATGGGCATGGGGAACACTCAACCTTCATGCTCAGAGCCCTGGTGCAGGCATTCTTCCAGATACAGCTGGTCCTGGCTTGGTTTCCCAGCTGAGTATAGAGAAAGGCCTTTCCTCCTCATTTTTCCAATGGTCAGACCATATGAACAGTACTTGTTGTTTGAGCATGGATTGCCTGATTCCAGGGTCAGGCTGATCCCAGTGCCCCAGTCCAGGGAAAGTCCACACCCACCAGGCTGATAATTCTTCCTAACTGGAACCAGTGGTTGCCCAGTCTCTGTCTTCCCCTGTGCCCCTTTTTCCTCCCTTGGCCATTGCTGGTGGCAGTGACCTGCAGCCTTCCCTGATCCAAGAGGGCAGGCTCCCTGTCAGTCTTCCAAGCCAGAATGGAAGGCTTGGCTCCACTTATTCTGGATGAGCTGAGCCAGAGCTAGGTGTTACTGTTATCCCCAGCACACATTGACTCCAGCCCCTGATACAATCACACATTTATAGATGGCTTGGATACTGCCTGGGGGAAGGTCTTCATGCCTAATCCAATGTCAGTAAAACCAGTAGCTGTTGATGTGTCCATCCTTTCTGCAACTGCTAATAACAGACCGAAGGCCTTTGGACAGATCTCTGTGGGACAAGACTGCCACACAAGGCAGTTTGACACCAGTTTGACAGCTGGCTACTCACTTCCAAAACCTCCTCATTAGTAGATGGTGTTAATGCACAACAAATCCAAATCAAAGAAAAAGATGGTTTTTTCATACATTTATGCAAGAGCCTTGCATTCAGATCTCTGTTGCTTATCACATTTAAACTGCTCTACAGATGACAGACAATGAAAAAGAATCAAAGAGGAGCTGACTTACAAGTCACAGACCCTGTAAATCAAGAGAAAGCTCTCTTTTTACTGACTGGCATTCTTGCAGGTGTGCAAAGTTTAGCAGTATTGTCCTGGAGCTGAGGTTGAGCAGACTCATCAAGCTATTGGAGGTGATTTACCATTTGACACTAATTCCATCTAAAGGAAGAGGTAGGATGGAAACTGCATTTATGTCAACAGTTCACATTGAGCTGAGCTCCAAGTGCTTTTCTGAAAGATGCAGTTCCTGTTCCACACCTGGGAGGCCAGGGGAGGAAAATTAACTCCTTTGCTTCTGAATGAATCCCAAAAATGTCTCACCTTTTGTGCCAATCTCTGCCTGCTCCAAGGTCCAGTCCAAGGTCTTCTGGCCACTTTTATCAACCTCAAGATGAATACACAGGGCACACAATGTCCTGCAATCTATGCCCAGTTCAGAGCAAAGGTGTAGCTTATAGGCTCTGAGTTAATCTAAGCTCCACCTTTTCCTTGGTACCCTGCTGGTTTACAAGAAAATGTCCCTTCCCACAGGAAAGAAAAAAGTGTTCCCAGCTCTTCAGTGGTACAGCTGCTTCCCTAAGCTTTCATGCAAATGTCTTGGTTATTTGGCTTTCTGGATGATGCCTTCATACAAGTAAGCAGTCATAGACAAGAGAGTGTGTATCCCAAGTTATTTGGTGAAAGCAGAAATGTCCCAAGGCTGCCATTCTCCTCTTCCCCTGGCTCATTGTGCTTGTGTGATGATGCTGGGCTTCCCAGCAAGAAGGAGAAGAACAGCCTCCCTGAGTGTTCAGGGAATTTTTCTCACACCTCAGGGCTCATTTTAAATTTTCCCAGCTCTTTCCATCTCACACAGAAAATCTGCAGGACCTCACTTTACCTCATTTTATTACTCATCCTGGTGATGGGTCTTCCCCAGCAGCTTGTGACAAAGAAATTTTATTCTGTGGGGGAAAGTTCTTTCTGACTGAGACAGCTGCTCACTGATATCTGCTCAAATTCTGACATCCCATTGTCTTGGAGAGATCAGCAGTCTGAAGAAATGGAAATAAATGGGAGGATCTGATCACAGAAGCTGCTTGGGAGGTTGGAGAGGGTCAGCTTGAAGGAGGTCTGTTCCTCTCCTGCATCTCTGCTCCCACTACCAGAGATAGCTCCTTACTTTTCAGCTTTCACCCTCAGGCACAGCCCAGAAAAGCCAGTTTGAAGGACTGCAGGGCAGCACTGCTGACACACA
Organism: Oenanthe melanoleuca; assembly: GCF_029582105.1. Classification (NCBI taxonomy): domain Eukaryota; kingdom Metazoa; phylum Chordata; class Aves; order Passeriformes; family Muscicapidae; genus Oenanthe; species Oenanthe melanoleuca. The sequence goes on from NC_079336.1 coordinate 97,499,251, forward strand.
ATTTCCCTCTCTGCCAGTCTTATACAGAAGATACATCTTTGAGCCAGAGCAAGAACTCTGGTTATGGGCCAGGGGGAAGTGATGGAGTTTGCCTGCACCTAAGGCACATTCTGCAAAATAAGGTACCACTAAATGTGCTGGAAAACCAAGACAGGCCCAGAGGGAGATTAAAGTTAACACACAACTTAACCCTTTTCCATGCCGTGCACACAGCACGTGTTAGAACAGCTCCCCTGACACACTGCAGCAGCCGTGTTTAATGGCAGCGCAATCCAAAGCACTCTCACTTGCTCTAGCTGTGTTTTGCTCATGGAAAACAGAAAAAAAAAAATTAATTAAGGTGCCTGAAAGACCTTATTTCACAGCAATATATTTTGACATTGCAACGAAACATCTTCTACAGAAAATTCCCGGTGTCTCTAGTATGGCTAAATTCATTCTGCCAGTCTACAACAGCCACTGCACTTGCTCTTTCCAAGGGAAGTGTAGAAATCTCACAAGAAAGACCTCAAGACAAAGTAAAAAGGCATCCCATTGTTCCCTGTTCCACCAGTGCACAGCTCACACAGTGCTCTGAAGCAGGGAGGCTTAGTGGCATTTCTGGATCTTATTATAAAACTTAAGCACAGCTATTCCATCCTTGTTAACTACCTGGTTTTCTTCATAGGCACTGACAAAGCAGGGGCTGTTCATAACTGGCCTCTCAGGGGGAGCTGTTTTTGAGAAGTCCCTTTTGTGTGCAGACAAGGGCTTTGAAGCTTTCACTTCGTGCCTGTGATCAAAAACTTCCTCAGCCTTTCAGCAGGAGTGGAAGGACAAGGATTCCAATTGCTGAGAAAGAGCTCTTGTTGCAGTCTGGGAAAAATCATTAAGCCCTGATTGATTCTTCGCTTTTTTTGCTATAGAACCACTTTTTTTCAGTGATGGATTTCAGCAGGTAACAATTGTGTGGCTGTTCAGCCTCTGCCCAAACTACAGGGAGAAGCAGAGTGGCTAGGATTGGAGGGGGGATTTAATTTTCTGTCCTCAGCCTGGGCACCCCGTGTACCTACCTAAAGTAACAATGGCAAGCACACAGTTCTGCTTGGTTTTAATTTTATTTAGGACCTGCTTTTCTGCTCTTTACAGGACACCATTCTCCAATACCATCCTCTTAGCCCTGGGAGCATTTTGCACATGCTGGTGCTGCCACCTGTGTATGAAAGCACATCTCAGCCCTCCTTCGGATCAGCTGGTGGCTGTTCCTCATGGAGGTGAAGAATCAGGGAAGAGCAGGCAGCTCTGGTGAAATGGAACACAGCAGAGCAGAAGCAAACTGAGGCTGTCAGATCCAAGTCTCACCAGCACTGAATAGCTGGGTACCTGCCAAGCAGAGAAGCTCCACCCAGTTGTGGAAGGGATTTTCAAATACAGCTAGAGAGCACAGATTTTTCTCCCCTCACACTGGGAGACCTGCAGCATGCACTGCATTGCAGGCACAGGCCTGCCATGTTGTGCCAGTGCCTCACTGTGTCTTGCACTTGCTTTTTCATGGTTTGTGTTAGGACATCCTGAATACCAAAAACCCAGCATTCATCTGATCCTTGACAGCTGCAATTCTGAGGCAACCTCTTACTGCTAACCCTACTTTGGCCACGTGGATGGTTTTCGAGCAGCTCTAACCCTCTGCAGCTTCCGTAAGGGTCACTTTCCAATGTCATAAGACCCATTTAACCAGGTTGGTCTCCAAAGAGGACCCCAGCCAGCTGACTGAGCCAATGCTTCCAGGCATCTGGGCTCTTCAGTTGGAGAGGGAAGGGATGGGGGGTTTGTTCATATCAAAATTAATAAAACAGCTGTGAGATGTTACATAGTGATTCATGTCATTATAGAAACACACCATGGAATCAGTACAAACAAGAATACTGAACTTGAAGTAAAGCATGGACATGAGACAAAGAAAAATATCATTATTTCATTATATTTGTTAGAATCACTTTGCTGTGAATTGCTGGCTTTTTGCTGTTATGTCTTTTTTGCCATTACAATTATGAATTGCACCCACTTTTTATGTATAAGGAAAATGCAGGCTTGTGGCAACATGAAAAGACTTGTTACTGCTGTTACCTGCTTGCTAGGAGTGTAACCTGAGAACATGTTCAAGCCTTGTCCAGACCTGGGGAGGGAGGATTGTAGCCACTGCTGCTTGAGTGCTAGCCAACATGTTCAGGCTTACTCGGACTTGTACCCCAGCACAGTGGGCATGACATGGCTGTGGAGAAATGGGAGTTCCGGACAGCAAATCAATATGATTATGCAGAAGCCGATTTATTGTTTACTTTTCAGCCCTAATTATACATTCTAAGACTACTGTCCACACGATCACACATTTGATTGGTGCCTCTCTGCTGTTCACATTCCTTGCACAATCCCTTCAGGTACGATGATGGTCGCTGTCCAGAACTTCGCTGCCCACCTTTATCTTGGGTCTTCTAATCTCGGTATTAAGTTTTTCAGCTCCTTCTCCCCGCATTTAGCACAATTTATGTTTCAGTGGCCTTGAAGGGTGTAATATATGTTATAAAATAATTCGTGTTGGTTTGTAATTTATGCGAAATAAAACATGCTTGTATAGATAAAAAAATGAATAAGAAAATCTTTAGAACACATGTAGCAGTTGGGGAAAAAGGATTGCCTCACAAGATTGCGAAACTACAGCTGCCGACAAAGCAGAGGGACCTAAATTAGCAAGTTAATAGATGAGGCTCCAGCGGAGATGGGCTCTTTCAGAGACAGTCGGGGGAACACCCAAGCGATGAGCACTTGATAAGTATCACCAATCAAAATAACCAGGGAAAATACATCTCAATACTGGATTCCCGGTAAACTAACGTCAGCGTTCATCGACATTCATCGCTTCCCAGAAATGGTTTTGTCCAGCCTAGCGCAGAAAAAGAAAACTACATGAATATGCGAAACAACGAAAGAAAAGAACCTCTGCCCCAGGCGGAAAAAAACTGTAAAACCAACCCAGTCGAGATGACATTTGTGAGCAGAGGGGATCGGAGCGGTGGAGTTCGGATCAGTGTGTGTTCACCCAGCGCCGATCCCGAGCTTGGCGCTGACCTATTTTGATTGTGGCTATCAAAGACCGTATTTCTGTCGCGAAATAAAAATATTTTCTTATGATTATTCTTAATTCGCCTTGATCCTTTTATTATCTATAACAAAGGGTCTCAACTAATTGCAGAACACCACCTAAAAATGGCTCATCCTGTGCACTTGTTAAAAACATTGGTCTAAACTAAGAAATATACAGAAAAACAGCTAAGCATGTGAAGAGCAAAATATGCAGAAAAACAACTAGGCAGCAAAATATGGAGAATAACAGCTAAATATAGTTTGGCTGGTGCATACCATGTTGCAGACCATGGCCTAGACATGTCACTGTGGCTCAGACTTGTTCAGTATTACTACACACAGCCCCACCAGAGGCTGCCTATAAAAGGGGCAGTGACCAAAGGTGAGATAGATGTGTAGGTGGAGCATAGTCTCCCCATGTCCCCAGCACTGCTTGCCTGTTCCTTATGAACAAATTAATATATTTCCTTATTGATTGACCTACCCGATTGTGGTGAGTAAATTTGTAACACAGCCACAAGGTAAGACATAGAGGAGTCTTCACGTATATCACAGCACCCTGCAGTGCAATCCATAAGCCATCTCTCACAGCAGCTGATCGTGCTGCTGGCAGATAAACTAGATAACCACACCATTGTGTTCCCTACCCCTGCCTCAGCCAAGTCATTTCTTCTTCATGTCTCTCCTCTAGAAATGTATGCTAACCAGATTGTCCTCAAGCCTCCCAGATTACTTTCATGTTGGATGGAAATTCAGAAGTTATTGCAGGTAGGAAAAGAAAAAAAACCAGATGCAACTACATGACCTTCAATCCCCTTGAGAAGTCACAGTTCCTTATGCAGTTTGGCACAGGGGAGTGTGGGTGAGCTTCAGAGCACCTGGCAGGAAAGGCAAGTAGACAAATTCTCTGGTTGGAGGTCAACCTACCAATTTCTCCCACACATCCTCTTGTTACTGAGTACATGGATGCATATTCCCAAATGTGGCCACCACTGCTGACTGAATGCTCCTTCCCCTTGTACCTCACCAAACTTGTTCAACCACACTCCTGCTCAGAAGGGTATCATGTATCCTGTGGCCTGTCTGGGTGGTTTTCCACCTACAAAAGCTGGGCTGGTGAGGTGTAACTGCTGTAGAAAGGCAGAGGAGCAGCTGAGTCCTCAACTGAATTCTTTAATCTGGTCCTTCTTCCTTGAACTATCCTTTCTCTGGACCTCAACTTATTTTGCCCTGGCAAAGTGCAGATCTCCCGTGTGGAGTATCTTGCTCAGACCCTCCATTAAAGCAACACCTGATACAACAAACACCAACTAAATTAGCTGCCCTAGAAATCTGATGAAAGCTTGGAAAATGTTAAAAATATTTAAAAGCGAAAAAAACCCAACTATTGACAGTGGTAAATGTGTCTTAATTAAAACCTTGGAATGCACAGTTCACACTCCAGTCATCCTCCAACTCCCTGCAAAAGTTAATGAGATTTGTTTTTCTTACAGGCCCCCACTGATACACAAACTACATATAGGGAGTCAGAACTGAAAATGAAATGTTGTGTGTGCAGGGCTAGATGCTGATTGCATTTACAGGAGTATAATTACAACAGGATCCCTTGCAGATCCTGCTGGCATTGTTCCAGAAGGAGCAGTGACAGCTTCTGGGTTGTGCTGCAGGGACAAATGTGAGGCTGTAAATAACTAAAGCAAAAAGTGATGATGAAGTCCACCTCATGTTCCAAATGAAAATCAAATATCAGGTATGGTGGCTTTTCTGCTTTTTCAGTCCAAAGGAGAATATAATTACATCCCTGATTTATGAATAATAGAAGTTTGGTTGGGTTTTTTTTATTTTAATCTAAAGAGTCCCCAGAGTTGCACTGTTGCCAAAAGCCTCTTGTAACTCAGGCCAACAAAGAAAGAATGTAACAACCCTGCAAATTCCCTTGCAGAAAACAGAGCATGTGTATCCCAAGGCTTGCAATAAACATTCCCTACTCACACACACACAAAAAAAAAACCAAACACAAGGTTTCTTCATGCGTCCAAGACTTTCAAGATCTATATAATCCATCTTAATGCAGAAAGATCACAAGTTTGATTTAGACTAGGTCAGGGCTAGCTATTTGCTTAAAGCAAACGCTCTGTTTGCCCTGGGATAATCTATGAGTGTTTTTGTGCTCACTTACACTCATCCTCTCCCTATTCAGGATGCCAGCTCACACACTGGGAAATTCAGTGGGTGAAATCTACTCCACAAAGTGCCCCACATGACCTGGGCTATGTAGGGGGGATGCACACACACTTTCTAGGGAAAGGGGATTAAATTCCTATCAGTGGCCCTCAGGGAGCTTCAATGATAAGAGCATCTGATTCATTTTCTGGGCTTGGATGTCAGGCAAAACATCATGCTGTTCCACTTCTGCAGATGGATTTGGGGCACAGTGCAGTATCCCAGGAAGTGATATCTGCTTTGAAAGAAACTTGGCAAAGGGACAACCATCACAGTCTCCAGGCACTGGTTTATTCCACAGCACAAAATTTCCCAAGGAAAAATAACAGGTACCTGTACCTTGTGGCCTTAGAGGAGTTTGATACTGTTTGGCTCTTACTGGGGAGAGGGGGAGGATTTTGGTGAGATTTTTGGTGTCATGTTCTTTGTGATTTTTAAAAAATACCACTTAGCACTATTATACTACTAGTCATCAGTGAGCACTCTGTTACTTCCTAGGAATAAAGAACTAGAGAAACTTCCTCAACAAAATCACAAAAGGGGCACTAGAAGAAGGAAAAGTTGATATGGAAGACCTGTAAATTATCCATTTTTATGGAAAGAAGAGGCAATGGAAGAAGACAGGAAAAAATGTGTCACCTGAAGATACATGCTGGTTTTTTGAAATTGCTGTCTGGCTTTATTATAGTATCATAGACTGGTTTGGGATGAAAGGGACTTTAAAGGTCACCCAGTTCTGACCCCCCCTCCCCTGGGCAGGGACACAGTCTACCAGGACAGGTTGCTCAAAGTCCCATCCAGCCTGGCCTTGAACACTTCCAGGGATGGTGCATTCACAATGCCCCTGGGCAACCTGTGCCAATGCCTCACCACCCTCAAAGTAAAGAATTTCTTCCCAATACCTAATCTAAAATCGCCTTCTGTCAGTTTAAAGCTATTTCCTGTGGATCTCTCACTATATAAAAAATCCCTTCCCTAGCTCTCTTTTAGACCCCCTTTATGTACTTGAAGTCTGCTATAGGGTACTCTAAACATTTTGCCAATGTTTGCTGATTTTTTAAAGATGCCAGCAAAGGGGTTTTTAGTTGTTTTGACCCCTTGAGAACATCCTGTTGGTATTTCTCCCATGCCTCTATCTTGGAGTAAATGAAAACCCATAAGCCCTTTTAAGTCTCATCAGGCAAGTTTTGGGATCCCAACCACCTCTTTCTTGCACGTTAGAGGACCTGACTATAGGCTTAGAAAGATACTTGCCAGAACTTGTCAGTGAGGTTGCAAATGTAGAGAACAGCTCTTCAGGAGAAAGGCAGGAGGTGAAGATACCTGATGGCATCCCTACCTGTCACAGTCATGGGTCAGGCTACCATGAAAACTCAAAACAAATAAAAGGAGGGTGAGTAATTAAAATCCTCTCAATATAGTCCTTCTCATTCTGTATCAATGTTTTCCATAGGCTTAGCAGTGGCATAGGATTCAGCAGCCTGTGCAAGTGTGACACATCATGCTTGCCACATTCTTTCTCTATGAGACATTTCAAAACTGGATTTATCTAATCCCTTCCTACAACAAAGCTTTAAGAATATTTTCCTCCAGCCCCTTTGACACCACCCATAGTACCCTGTATTAGGACTTTATCTGAGGACATATGATGCTTCTGCTCAAAAAGGGGCAATGCTGGGGCAAAGTGAAAGGCAGACATCACCTTCCTGCTCACCTGAAACAAATGTACACACACACAGAGCAAGGTCCACTCCTCTCAGCCCTTCAGTGAGACAACACTTCGTCTCCCAGACTCCCAAATTTGTCAGTTGGTTATTTCAGCTGTGCCACAAAGCCTGGCAACTAAGCCCTTTGCCTGGTCTTTCAAGCTTCACAGCATGGGCCAGCACTGCCTACAGAGGGTCTTCTGGAAAGCAAGAACTTGCACTGGAGAATCCAACCACAGAGCTGAAGAGCTCTGCAAGCCACAGAGAAACAAAATATCCCTCTCCTATTTCACTTCTTTCTGGACATCACCTAGAATAAACTCATCTTCTCTAATGCAGCCCTTTCCTGTTGTCATGACACCTCTTATAAATGTAGGGTGCAATGTTCTCCTCTACCACAAAATCCAAAATGTTTTCCCTACTGGTTTTGTTCCACACAGCCCCCTTGGGTAGGTACCCCTAAAACTTCCCCGTATCCCTCACCCAAATCCCACATCTTCACATCAGGGGAAGCAAGACACTGGGCCCATCATCTCTGTCAGGTGTCCACACACAGATGCACATATGCAAGCCAAAAGCCACATCCCCCGGGCTCATTGCCTATTTCTTAGGTATGGAGTTTCCCCATGATCCTTAAAGCGCATGACTGTAACTCTCCTCATCCCCCAACACTTTCCAGTGTTGTGTCACATGTATCTGTCCACGCTTCTGCCCAATCCTTGAGGATCACAAAGCAAAAGTCCCTGTCTCACTGGTGCTGCTGTCACCAAGCCACAGCTTTGTGGCGGGGCTTCGAGGTATGTGGTCATCAGCAGGAGACAAAGTCTGCATCGGAGCTGTGATGATGCAGGGGGTTTTAAGGTAGTTTTTTTTTTCTTCCAGCCAATAAGAGCACTCACAGAAGCACTTCTTTGGCAGGAAGCAGGGCAGTTACTCCTCTTCTGACGTGGTGGAGATGGCAGTGAACTTTGCCTGCAGCTTCACTGCACTTTGCTGTTTGGCACTCTGGAACTTCATCGCGACTTCAGGTGGTGAGAATGGAAAATAATTGCTTTTTCCCTCATGGTTTAGGTTCTGTGAGTGCTGCTATGTAATGCTCCAGTAAATAACAGCCTTTCTGCCACTGCTGCCCATGCTGGCTCCGCACTGCAGGGTTCAGGCTGCAGCTGAAAAACCAACTGCTGAAAAGACTTCCTCCTTGTCTAGTGAACTATGCTATCCAGAGATATAATTTACGGGGTTTAAAGTCAATTTACTGTTTTAACTCATCTGTCAGTATTTAAACTCTGCATGACCTTGATTATTAAACCTAAAGACTGTGGGTAACAATCTGACTGCTAAGTACAGAAGGACACTTGAGTGCCGATGACTTACTGAAGCATTAACCTGTCTAATTTCTTTCTTTGCTGAGCAAGGGAACTCTCTTGATTGCAGCTGACCTTAAATCTTCAGAATGGGAGCTGCAGACATGAGTGTTTTTCTCTGAAGGTTTCGGTTCAGTTTTACTGAATATATTTCAGTATTTCTTTGGTTGCCATACACAGAAAGAAGTCAGAGATGGTGTTTGGCTAGCCAGTAGCTTTTTGTTTTCGCTGTGGTTTCCTTTGGGGGCTGCAGAGGAGTGCAGGAACTCTGCTACATCTTAAATGTAAAGATAAAGCCCTAGCCTTGCTAGGGGGAGGAAGTTTTTAAAGGAGGGAGTAATGGGGAGGAGATTTTCAAAGCATCTAGTGGAAAAAAAAAAAAAAAAATCAACCTGTTGCAATCTGCTTACTTGTTTCACTGCAGCCTGGAAGGGAGCATCCACAGAATTGCTCTCTCATTCTGCAGGAATACAAGGTCCCCAAAACAATCCTCAAGAAGGAAAGCACAAGAGAGAGCCTCTTAATACAACATTCAGCTCATATCTGCAAGAACAGCCCTCATTTGCTCAATAACAGTTGGTTGCCTGTTAATTTTGAGCAAGAAAAGGCTCTAACCCTACTATTGCCCAACAGAAGGAACAGGAGGAGGGCTGGCTTTTCCATCTCTCTCTCACATTTCCAAATCCAGGAACAAGGATGGGCTCTGAATATGAATGCTCTCTTCCAAAGCATCTCTTACTAGAGCAGCAAGAGTTGGCTGCTCAGATCCTGAGATCACAGTCATGGCCTCTGAGTATTGTGTGTGCCTGGCCAAGTTATGCTGTGCCTCTGCTCCCTCACAGGCTGGAGATTTCAGGAATGCTGGTATGCCTAGAGCCCTGCACTGCTATTTGACCCTCTGAGCCAGTCTGCTTTGTGCCTGGAATGGGGCCATCACCTTACACAAATCTGAATTTTTAGGTAATGGCTCTCAAACCAAGTCAGGGATGAAACAGTCAGAAAAGGCTGCAGAGAGAAAATCAGAATTACAGGTACCTCACACCAGAAAGTCTTTGGAGTTTGGAAATAACTACAAACTATTTCAAACAGTGATTTCAGACCAGTGTGTGTGCCATGCAGTGACCACCTTGAATGGGAATGAAAGTGCACAAAGAAAACCAAATCCTAGCCTCAACAAATCCCCAGAGGAAAATGGTGGCATAAACATCTCCCACAAGGACTCAATAGATTTTATACCTACTTTGCTCTGGCATGAGTAATTTTCAACACCAAGTTGCAACAGGTGAGAAAGGTAAAATGCCCAGTACCCCTTAGTGAAAGCTGGGGGGAAATATAACCTATAGCCTATCCTCTTCTTAAATACATGGTATATTGAGTCTACCTGTCTGCAACAGCTGTCCAGTTTGCTCACCTCTCCAGGTGATGCATTTCAGAGGCCTGGCCCTGTGTGATACTTCTGGATCTCCCAGGCACTGGAATCAGGACTCTGACTCTTGGTTTGAATAATATACGTAATAGTTTTCTTCCCATCCACACAGTCTGATTTCAGCCATTCACCCCATGCCTACAAAAGTCATCACCATGACTCAAGAGGTGTTGAGGGTTCTCAAAAACCACAAAAGGACATAGTGTAAAGGTTGAAAGAGGCTGTGGTTATCACCCCTTCTACAAAGAACAGTGTCTGATGTTATCACACCCCCCACCTCCACACTTGACTTTCCAACAGGCATGAGAGCAGATATACAAGCAAGGTGCTGGGGAGCAGCAAGAAGAGCCCAAGGCAGCAATCTGCTCTCAGCCTGGCAGGATGTCCCTGTTGCTAGGTGAGCTCAGGAAAAAGCTGGTCCCTCTAGCTGTTGGGTTGGTATTGATGGCACAGCAAAAGCATGGCATTTCTGAGCATGAGGACAGCTGGTCTTGTGGGCAAGCCAAGGCCCTGCTCTGCCTCAAGCTTCATTTCTGCTCCAGACAGGTCCTGCATCACCCTACTGAATCACCTATGGATGCCAGAGCCTTAAACCCCTATGAAAAGTTTTACCCATGAGCTGAGCACTGGGCAAGATGTGCTTGCCTGAGAAATGTCTTTGGTCCAAGGCTGAATGGTCACAAGCTTTTGTGACACTTGAATCCTACCCTTGCTGCAGTGGGAAAACACCATCCCACAGACAATAGTCTTGGGACCTACAAGTGGATTCTGGGCTGTTGGGTGAAAAAACACCACATTTGCCCAGTACTAGCTGCACACCCAGTGCCAACATAGATCAGAGGCATGAGACAGAAAAGCTCATCACCTCCACACCAGACACAAAGCCACCTGAAGAACATTTGCTCCTCTTCAACACATGGCTTGGGTCTCTCAGCTCCCACCTGCAAGAAAATACAGGGGTCATTAAGGTAGTTGGGATATCAGCCAGGAAGAGAGATGGATTTGGACATCCTTGAGTTGAGGAGGGATGTAGAATTGAGTCTCTCCTTTGCAGGTCAAGGTGTAGATCCCTGAGCACTGTTACAAGTGGGAGCAGCAATTAACACCTGTGAGAAGGATGTGACAGTATAAGTAGGATGTGCATAAGCAACATGCAAGATAAATTTTTGTCACCTTCCATGCTGATGATGACACATAATTCTGGTTTGGTTTCTTTTTCCTTTTTTTTTTTTTTTTTTTTTTTTTTTTTTTTTTTTTTTTAATTTTTTTTAAATTTTTTTTTAATAGACTCTGGATCATCAAGCTGTCTCTGTCTTCTTCTGCTTAGGTTTCTCAGTACAAACTGGCTTAAGTACAGAGCCTATGCTCTGTGCAGCTGGATATGGGTGAGAGTTTTAACTGTGAAAAATGCAGCACAGCAGATTTAGTACAACCTCTGTGTGTGCACAAGCACAGGCAGGCTCACTGCCTGCTCTCACACAGGGCCATCTCCTGTGTTGGCAGGCCTTGGCATTAGCAGTGGCTGGATGGCACCTCCTGCAGGATTGGGGATTTTTTCCTTTTCTTTGATTTCACAAGGGGAAAGATGGAGAGGAAGGGAAATGTAAAAGAGGGTGAAATAATGATATCAACTGTAGGCTTTGAGCTTCTTTCAAATGATTGAAAAATAAGTGGTGCATGGGGAAAGAGCTACACAGGAAAGCAAAAATATACAGTAAATGGTTCTATGAAATGCTATAATGTGAAAGGTCATAGGTTAACCCCCCCACACTCCCCAATTTCCATTTCCTACACACCTTGCTTCTCCCCTCCATGACCGTGGTAATCATAGAATTGTTTGGGTTGGATGGGACCTTAAAGACCATCTACTTCCAACCCTCCTGCCCCAGACAGGGGCACCTTTCACTAGACCAGGTTGCTCAAAGCCCCATCTAACCTGGAGTTGGAAACTTGCAGGGGTTGGACATATACCAGTGTCTTATCACCCTTTCAGTGAATAATTTCTTCCTAACATCTAAATCCTTCTAACACAGAAACCTCAAGATGCTATCAAAGGTTTAAGGGTGGGGTGTGGGTTAAATCTTATATCTGTAAGATAAGATACGCAAATTAAGAACAGCAGGACTCTTGAGCCACTGTTTGATATGTTATCAAAACTATGCTGTACTCTGAGCAACATGATCTATCTTCATAAGCAGATTCAAAGTTGGTTCTTCTATAAACTGTGAGTTATACCAGAGACATTTAAATAATATTTGTGAAACTCTGTCTTCTTCTATGTCATTTTGAACTCTGCTTTCACTTCTGGCAGCATCTCTTTACGTCATTTAATTTCCTAGGACTATTTCACCATTTCAGATATATAAACGAAAATTATTTTGTAACGGATACGAGCAGAGACCTTCTGAAGTACAAATGCATCGGACAAGTAAAAGGGTTTAACATTGGTTCACAGGGCTGAAGCTCTCACCCTTTGAAGGCCCTGATGTGCTGTATCCTGATGTTTTGTGTTGTTTCAGTTACAAATGTTCCACCACCCCACTCAACCATAAGACCTGGCTCCCCTGTCCCAGTGAACACCAACAACCCTGGGGTCCGCAAGGCCGCTCGCTTTGGGGTTTACAAATACAACAACAAGTCAAATGACCTCTTTCTGTTCAAGGAATCACAGATAAAGGAAGCCATGGTACAGGTAAGAGCAGCAGACTCCTGATGGTCCTTCAAACCATCCTTTAATTGACCCTCCTATGGCACATCCAAGATACAATATCCCTGATCTTCCTCAGGACTGCTAATGCTGTCCCCTACAGCACTGCTACACAGGAGGGCTCTGTGTAGGGGACACAGTTCTCAGTGCAGCATTTGACTCCTAGCCAAAGTTTTGGCATCTCTTTCCTCTGCCCCTATTTTAAAGGAGGAAACTGCTTTCTCTAGATTGTCAGAGGGCTGAAGTACATGCTTCACGTGGAAATCAAACGCACCGTGTGTGAGAAGAGGGATCACTCCAGCCTGGACAGTTGTCACTTTCAAAGGGAAAAAAACCTGCAACAGGTATGTGTTCAATTCATTTGGGGTTCTCAGGAACTGCAGGGGATTCTTGGCCACCTCTAGCTGTACAATCACCTTTAGACCAGCTCTGCCATGTCTTCATACATGTACAAGCCTCTCCTCTGCAGAGCCAGCTGGGGTGAGGCCAGGTTATCACCTTTCATGCATCCAGGGCCAGTTTCTTTCTGCAAGGAGTTGAACCAGACACATCTACCTGGCCCATATTCCTGAGTGACTGAGGAGAGTGTGAAGAAATAAAGTAGGTGCCAAATAGATTTCCTGGATGGGAGACACTTTACACAGGCTTTCCCACTAGACAGGATTACCTAGCAAACAGTATTTTTCCTAGGATAAAGCAGGCAGACAAAGGGATGTTGTTTTCTCCTGCCTCATCACAGCTTGCAATGCTGAGATTAACCAGCAGACACCTGAACTTTCTCACCTATTCCCTTTTTATTCACAGATGCTGAGATGCTATTTTGAGGTCTGGATAACACCTTGGACACATAAAGTACATATCCCTGTTGACCACTGTCACCAAGACCTTTCCCCATGAGAGCCTGACTTACAGGGCATTTCCCACCATGAGTTTTTCCTTGCCTGGACTGCTAAGGTCAATACTGAAGTGAGGAACAGCTGTATAGAATTGCCACAGAGCTTTTCTCTCAAAGCACATGGTTGTTTTTTCCCTGAGAAAGATACTCAAAAGACAAGGCCTGCCTTGACTGAATGTCTTGCTATGCAGCTGTGTATCTGTTTTTCCAAAACTAAACTGCACATGAACATGTGTTGTCCTTCATTCACCATCCATCCTCTGGCTGAATTTCCAAGCGCTCCCAGGAAGCTCTGTTGCACTTGTTTTGTGATGAACCTTCAAAAAGCCACGATGGAAACAAGTCTAAACCACAGCATGTGTGAATACAACACTGAGGAAAGCTTTACAACAGTGGGATGGTTTGCCTGAGTATACATACACACACAAGTTTTAAGATTTTCCAGTGCCTGACATATCTATCAGGAAGGCAAGAGGGAGAGCTGTTCTTTTTTTTCCTTAAGACAGAGGTATGGATAAGGATCTTGAAACACAGACAGCCCAGAAATTACATAGTCTAATGAGTCTTAATCAAAAGCAAAGCTACACTGTGAAAGGGCATTGCTGCAAATGCCACGGCAAATACCAAAGCAAATACAGCTAATCATATTCCCAAAGAATAATTCTGAGGTTAAACAGCATAGTTCCATCCAGGTTAATATACAACATTTGACTTCTGCCAGACAGCTTATATTCAGGTTCAACACAATGATGGTCTTCTTTAGGTGGACATCTACCATTCCTTCAAGTCTTCACTCTTCATCTGTCGGCTAATTATTGCTTACAGTGGACTAAGGGTCCTATTAAGAAGGATTTGCTTAGCTGCTCCCTTAAAACAGCCATAAAGTCTGAGCCCATGGTCAGTCATACAGACTTACAGACCAGCACTTCTAAACAGGCAAGACCCTGATCTAAGCCACAAAGAACACATTTTCCCCACAAATACTATTTTTTTTGAGAGTTGTTGCCTTTCTGCAGCAATATTGTAACTCCTATTAGCAGTAACACCCCCACTTTCAGCCATCATAACAACCACTCAGTCAAAAAAAGGCCAGTGAAGGGCTCTAAGGCAAGGTCTGGGGTTTTTAAAACAGATGGTATTAATAGTACAGTTGAGTATCTGCTCCAAGTAATCCCAAAGCTGGGCATGTCTCAAGTTCTGATTCAGAAACACCACTTGTGATGAACAGGTGGCCCAGCTGCAGCTCAAATTCAGCATCCAATGCTGGAGAGGCAGCTGTGCTGCATCTTACCTTTAGGAACAGCAGTATCTTGGCTGGGGAAAGAAAAACCAAAACCAAAACAAACAGTGTTTTAAAAAAGCTCCAGAAGAGCCACAAGAGGATGCAATGTGATGCTACATTCAGCTATCACACAAGCCACCCTCACAGCCTGGTGCCAAAGACAAGGAGAAAAGTCATCTATGGTGGTTTGGGCTGTCCACAAAGCAGGAAAGCTAAGCCACAGCTAAGTTTGTAGGAGACCAAGAGAAGCCAGAAGAGCTGTTCTTTGTGTCTCAGAGGGGTTAGGAATGGTCTCAATCCCTCTTCTCCTTCAGCTGCATGCTTCACACAATGCCAAGGACTCCCAAACAGGCTGTCATCTCTAGACAGTCTGGGCCAGAACAGGCTGGGCAGATCCATGTTCCTTCCTTCAGCCAGCAAGATAGCCTGGTGTTCAGGAACAGATGATATTTACCTCTCACGTGCCCCCATGGGGGCGAGCAGGCAGCACACTGTCACTTCAGGTCTGTGCAGAGATGCATGCAGGCAATGAGCACATCACACAACAGTGTCCCCTGTGCAACTCTCCAAGCCCCTGACACACAGTGCTTCATCTCAGTCACCTCAGCAAGCCAATTCTCCATTTGTCAGAGAACAAAAGTTAAAGCCAGGTGAACTCGGCACCATGCAGGCTGACAAACCCAACAGGCTTTTGCTGTTCTCCCAAGGAAAATGCAGTATGACTGTTCAAACCTCTCCATCCAAACAGACAAGCACCTGCTGAGAAAGACAGATCAGCCTTATGTTCAAATCTGCATCCAAGTGTTCACTGTTACGCATAATTCCAGTGTGCTTTACAATAAGAAAGGCTATTGTAACAGAGCTTTCATAAGCACCAAAGAAAGGAGCAGAGCCAAAGTCAACTGAGCTCTTTCTATCACTCCAGAGCACTTCACTCAGGAAGGATTTGGGTAATTACAGATGAGGATACTGCTAGCACTGACCTAAGGAACTGCATCTAAATACCATTTAATCACAATGACATGCAGCAGTCCAAAAGCCAATTTCTCTGCCTTCTGCATCTTGGCTCCAATTTAACCACGGTTAACAGTTCACCAATTCACTCCAAGGAGTTCATACCCTTGCAGACCTTGCTGAGTCTCTGACATCTATTTCCAAAAGATTTTTAGTAAAGATTTAGGGCATGAGGTGAGAAGGAAAACTCGTTTCTAACAGCCCTGTATGTTGAAGAAAAAAAAGGAACAATCCCAGCAGTGACATTAAGAGCTTGTGGGACAACAACCTGAATTTTACCAAAGCTCCAAAGTGGCCAGTGATCCTTAAACCAAGATCTGCATTTGCTCAAAGGCTCTGCTCTGCAAATATTTCCTCTCATACTCCCACCTTTTAAATTGCACAGGAGACAAACTGCTTGCACCAAAATATAAAGCATGGCTGACTGATAGACTTCCCACTTTGCATTCTCTTGACATCAGCAGCTCTACATGAAGGACCTGGAAGTTCTGCTTGTATCAGATGCACACCCAGTTTCACAAACTGACTGATTTTCAGAGCCCACTGACAGATGGACAGTCACAGCCACAAGGAACCAACACAAGGTTGAGCTGGCAGCAGACAGATAAGGAGACACAACAGCTGCTGAGTGTGAGGAAAAAGCCTTGCACACAGAGCTAACAACAACAACAACTTACTGCTACATTCTTCAGTCCCTACCTCAAACAAATTAGCAAAAATCAGCTGCCCCTGTGCTCATTCTTTTGCAGAACTGTTTTTAAGCAGGCTAGATGAGCAGGCCAAGTGTCAGCATCATCAGATCCCTGCTGTGATCACTCAGCAGACAGCCTCAGAAACTTAAGAGGTCATTATCTCACCTGCAAAGTTTTTACTGGCACAAAGCAGACACAAATTTAAAGGAATCGGATTTATGCCAAGACTTTGCAAACACTTTCCTCAGCTGTTCACACTGAGAAACCAACATTTGCATAAAAATGTCATGGGCACATAAGTTATGTTTCAGCAGCTCTAATACAGAAGTTTGCTCCAGACAAGAAACAGGGCAGTTAACTGTGGAGTAACATTCTAGATACTTTGAGCAAATTCCTCTCAATACTCAATGCCCCACAGAAACATCTATTCCACCAACAAGGCAAAACAAAACACATTCTTTAAATGCACAGCTGTGGTGTACTCCAGCTCAGTTCCTTTCCTTGATAGTTTTACTGCAGGGCTTTATATTAAATCAAAAATTTCTCCAAGCCTTTCAGGACACAGGGCAACATTCTCTCATATGCCATAGTCTGCCCGAAAAGAAACTTGGGTAAGACACAGGAAGCAAGCTCAGGCTTCTCTGGGCGTTATGCAGAGAGGACTTCCTCCCTTCTTAAGGAACCACAGCCCCTTTCTTCTTCCACCAAAAGCTCTGACAAGACCTTTGATACCTCTGTAAGTGTTCTTGCATCCAGTAAGACTTCTCACACTAGAGAAGAGCCAGTCTCAGAGCTACAGAGGTGTCATATTCCTGCACTCATATCATCAAAAGAGAAGACTGGCTGTTTTTTTCCAAATCTGACTTGTTCCAGGTTTCTCATTGCTCAAGGCAGGTGTGTCACCATCCATCTGAAATCAACACACCATTACTCAGCCTCTGTGGAAGTGGAATGAGCCTGTAAAACCAGTCCTCACAGGAGCATCAAGAGGACATTATGACAGTTTGTTTATTTCAAAGGCATTTTAGTGCTGCTGCTTTACTCTTGCATTTGAGAGCCAATAAAAGATTTGAGATTTTTTTTTTTAAATAGTTTCTAGAAAAATACTGTTCTTAAGCACCTCTTACGCTGAATAATGATCCCTATGTGTCAGTCAACCTGTTTCATCTGGGTTTTACTAAAGATTCCCCCCACTTCTGCATACCATGGATGGATTATCAAGATCCAGCACAACACTGGGAATGGGAGCCAGCTAAAATGGTGTTAAGGTTCTTATGAGAAATGGAACACCAGTGGTGTGCTTAAGCAGCCTGTCACCATGAAAAGTTTGTTGCTTAGCATTGTGCCACCCACCACAGCTGGGACTTTACAGACTTCAGAGATATTTAACCTCTCAGACTGAATAAAGCCTGTCTGTCCAGCCTGTATAAAAAGAGGGAGCTTATGGGGTACAAGTCCAGTCAGTCTGCAGTACGATTAAAAAATAACTGAGAACTGCACTCTGTCCAAAGGTTACTTGGTGAAACAACTTTGGCAAATAAATCACTAGTGATAATTGTGTACCAAGAGGCAAAGGCTTGCCCCAAGGGTGCCAATGCATCAACATAAAAAAAATCACCACAGCAGATTTGCTTTTTCAACCCCAACTTGAGATCCCATCGAGTTTAACTTTCATATCCCACCAGAAGAGGACAAGTAGTTGCGAGGGCTGGCAGAGCAGTGTTAACCAGCTGGTACTGAAGCAGCCTGCCCTGGACTGGGTTTTCCCAAAAACAGTAGCCCCTGGCCTGTACAGAAACAAGTCAGTCTGATCCAGCAGCCATCAGCTACTTGCCACAGGACTGCTGCAGCCTGGCAGTAATACAGAATGAGGTGACAGAGGCACTGACAGTAAAGAGTCATTTTCATAATGCCCTCCATTAACAGAAGAACAGAAGGCCAGTGAAATCAGGTGATATTTTTAGCATCACCTTCTCCTTTTCTGGTGCTTTTCGTTATGTATTTATAGCAAATCTCTTTCCTTTCCAAAGGTGACGAAATGCAGCAATTGTATAAGTTTAGGGTTGATTGTCACCCAGTGGTAGAAAAGGAGAGAGCAGCAAAAGCTTTGACTCCAAAGTATCAGTGCACTAAATTACACAGCTGCTGAAACAACCCCTCTAGTTCTTTAAGATGCAAACCATCTTATTTAAAATCATAGTATGCTTTGGGTTGGAAGGGACCTCAAAGATCACCAGGGACACTTCTCATGAGACTGGGCTCCTCAGAGCCCCATCTAGCCTGGCCTTGAACATTTCCAAGGGTAGGGCATCCACAGCTTCTCTGAGTAACATGCTCCAGTCTCTCTGCTCTATGATCCTGCCAGGCACAGAGGTGAGATTGAAAGGCTGTAGCTCCCCAGGTCTTCCTGTCTTCCTTTTTTATTTTTTTTTTTTTTTTGCTTTTCTAGTTGGTGGGAGCTTAACTGGACTACCACAACTCCTCAAATATAACATAGTGACTTAGCCCCTTCATCCATCAGTTCCCTCAGGATCCAAAGATAAATTTTAACCAGTCCTGTGGACCTTCCTAAGATGATCTAAGAATCCTACAGTGGGTGATTCTTCAGTCTCCCAGGCGCTGCCTTTCCCTTCTGCAACTTGGGCAGTGTGGCTGGAGCACTTCCTGGTGGAGATGGTCAAAAAGTCATTGAGCACCTCAGCCTTTGCCATGTCTCAGGTAATCAGGTCTCCCCTTCCAGAGAGGGTCCTCATTTTTCCTAGTGTTCCTTTTAGCACCCACATACCTGCAGAATACCAGAACATACCTTGTTGTTCTCCATGTCCCTGGCCACGTTTAATTCTCTTAGGGCTTCATCTCCTCTAACCTGATCCCTGGCTGCTCAGACAACCTCTCTATTCCTGCCAGGCTACAGCTCCTGTTTCTACCCTCCATGGGCCTCCTCTTAGTCTCTGAGCTTGTCCAGGAGCTCCTTGTCCATCCACACAAGGCCTCCTGGAATTTTTGCCCAACTTCCTCTCTATTAGGATGCATCACTCCTGAGCCTGGAGGAGATAACCCCTGAATATCAACCAGTTTTTTTGGGCCCTTCTTCCCCCCAAGGTTTTATCCCATAGTATTTAACCAAGCAGATCCCTGAAGGTGCCAAAGTTTGGCCTCCTGAAGTCTAGGGCAGCAAGTTTGCTCTACACCCTCCTCCCTGCCCTAACGAACTTGAACTCCATCACCTCATGATCCCTGCAGCCAAGGCTGCCCTTGAGCTGCACATTCATCCTCGTTGGTGAGCACAAGATCCACCATAGCCCTCTCCTCCCTGGCTCCTTGTCTGGATTCCTTTGTGCTGCCAGCCATTCCAGCCACAAAATGTAACAGCACAGGCTTTCCTTTGCAAATAGCTGGCAGCAAAGCATTCTCCATATTTACCAAGCAGAGTATCTGTTAACAGAGGAGGTCCCTAGAGAGGCATCCATGAGCTACTATTGCATTCCAAAAACTTCCACCAAAACCTTCCTCATCCACGAACGGTAGATTTTACAGGGACCATTTGAGTTCACATCCATCTTCAGACACCAATCTTCCCCAAAATCTTTGCCAGTTCTTCATAAAAAGCATGTTGAAGAGGATTCCTGCAGGATTCCTCTCTTCCCTGGAATGTTCACATAGATAGCAAATGGGAGACTTTCAGGACCTGGTAAAACATGGAGGAAATACTACAAACGACCCTTTCCAGACCCACTGGAACTAGTCCTTAATAATGCAAAAAATGCAACTTTCATTCATGATCTGACCTCAATGCTATAAAGAAACACAGGAGTCCACGGTGATGATCCAATTTGATTCTGCGTGTTGATTAACAGTTAATTGCAATATCTGATGTTACGTACACAGGTTGGGACTGAAGAAACCCAATGGCATAACTATATTCCTAGGCATGTCCTGGATGTTGCTGCCTCTACCACAGCACCATGGTAGAACATTAGAACATGCACTGCAATCACTCCTGGACAGGAGGCACTAAAACAGAAATAAACACATGCAAGCCACCCTCTTCCACCCAAATCACAAACAGTTAAATTCCATCCATCACAAATCTTTCCAGTGTAAGAGGATATACAGTTGCATTAAAGGCGACAATGATGGCATCTGTTCAAGATGATTCCAAACACGGCTGGGCACAGGAAAATCAATGGATTTCCTTGGAGGGACAAAGAACCAAATGAAGATGCCTCATCATAGTCCTTAGATACGAACAATAATACAGGCCAACTCCAGAGCACGAGCAGTCACCTAAGACGCAGGACAGGTACAGCGAGCTGTATCTCTTCCTATGGCCACAGCGCTCCTGCACCTGCACCTACCTCCTGCACTGTCACTTTTTGTCTTTGGTCACACACTGTCTCAAGCACATGCTTCCTTTGCACCCCTGGCAGAGTACAGGACAGTGGGACTTCATCATGGGTGGGCAGTTAAACATGCTGGAGATCAAGTCTGCCAATATAGGGAGAGCGGAAGGATCCCAGGTAAAGGTGTCCATTGTGTTCATGTGCCTCACTGACATAAGCTATTGTCACTCCGTTGGGATCATGGAAGCTTCTTTTGTAGGATCCTGTTTCATTGAGTTCAACAACAAGGCTATATTTGGGTACAAGCTTTGTCACAGTTTCCTGACTCAGCAACTGAAAGAAAAGAAAAATAAAATTAACCAAAGGTTTTGTTCTCCACACTGATCTCAGACATTTATACAGGCAAAGACCACTCCACACTCCTCAGAAGCAGCAGCTAAGAACACATTTTGAGTAAACTCTCTTACACAGGGTTAACACATTAATATCTGAAAAGCCAACTTGAGAAGAAACAAAAGGATCAGCAGATGCTCACTCTACTTGAGAGGCAGGCTGAAAGGCTGCCCACAAAAGAGACAGCAGCTTGCTCTGTGCAGCTGATGCCAAGCTCCCCACAGAATCACTCAGTGCTCCTACAATGCGCCAGGAGAGACATGGACAGCACAGAGCTTGTTCAGCTGGAATGGAATCCCAAGCACTGCTTGCTAATTTTTATTTTTCAAGGACAAAAGTATTTTCAAGTCATTGCATTGTTTAAAAAGCACCATGCTGTTTCTTTAGCCTTTAGAAAAACACATTATCCTTGCTCATCAAAGCAGGGTGACACAAAAACAAGCATAGTGAACCAGAACAAAATGTCACCTAACACCATCCACAACATACACTCTGTCTCCTAGGGTGCCTAGGGCAGTCTTGGGAACAGCTTTCACACTTCCCAAATGCTCTTCAGACACCTCGCAATGAGCAATTTAGGCACTTCAGGTGAAGTCTTCACATATCCAAACGTAGATCCTGTCTTGCTGAATGGTTAGAGATAGTCTCTTTTTCTTTCCTAAGATCAAGATGGAAGGCAACTTAAGAGATGTGTACCTGCTACTCAAAGAAGCAAATGTTAAATTTTTCTGCCTATATAAGGGCTGTTCCACTAGGGGAAAGCAACAACAGTTTTAACCACAGCACCTAATGTTTTTTTAAATCTTCCTGTAAAGAGGAAGAAACAGGACAAACAAATACTAATCACTTCCATTCCTCTACTAAAGGTGATATTTTTTAAAAAAAGTTCTCTTTAGCATTTTTTTTTTACCTTAAATATCATCCTTTTAATCCATGTTTTTTCAGATAAGAAGTCCAACAAAGAAAATCCAGGATTGGGTCGCACAGCTGCCATAGCTACCCAATATCCTCCAGAGCTGCTTAACCTGATATTGTCTGGAAGACCAGGCATATTCTCAACAAACATATCTGCTCCACCTTTCATCAGCCCAGACACATAATACCTGAAAGTTATAGATAATAGATTAGAACATCTTAACTTAATCAGTTTAAATAATAAACAAGAGTCCCAAGATTAAAAAAAAAAAAAAAAAAAAAAAAATTCCCATTATTTTGGTACAGGGAAATACAGCACTGCCACATCCTTCTCCCCAGGAAAAAAAGTCAGCTTACTCCACTGTGCTTAAGGTGCCCACAATTAAAAAAAAAACAAACCAAAGCCAACAAATTAAGTATTGAGGAAGATCACCTTCTTTGTAATTTTTAACTAGGCCTAACTAAAGGGTAGGGTTTCTTTTGTTATTCTATTCATCTACTTAAAAAATCCCTACACAGATTAGTAATAATTCTAAAGTCATACTTGCCTTCGGATTCTAGCCATGGTTGTCTCCAGCACCAGGACAAAGTCTTCTGCAGGAGACAGCTGTACACCATTGGGAAACCTCAGCCCCACCATTAAGACTTTCACTTCTTTTGTCACTGTGTCATATTCAAGGAGGCTGAAAATAAACCATTTTTGAGTGAAGATGAGCATTTATGCATCTGTTTCATTCTTCAGGCATTCCATCTTTTCTCGCATACACCACACTGAAGTTAAGAAGGTAGAATAGCCAGGAAACATTTGTTTATGAACACAAGAGAAATAACAAGGCACTTGAAACTGGCAACATTCATGAAGGATTTAGACTGAACGTAATGCTAACACCATCATTTTTAAAACAACCATTCCCTGCCAGTCCTCTTGAAGGAAAAAGGGGAATCTCATTAATTTTGCTGCAGGTCTCATTAGCAACACCCACACAATTCCCTCACCCTCCCCTGTGCAGTGCAGCGTTCACAAAGGTGGGTTTATAAAGAGAAGAAAACGTGAAGATCAAGGAAGTGTTGAAGTACTCTCCGACAGCTGAGCTTACGGCAAGTTAAATGCCTTGGGAAGGAGATACTTGCCGCCCATCATCTGTGCCTTCCATAACCAGGAACAAGTAGTCTTGTCTTTTCCATTTACTGCTGGAATCAGTGAAGTAGATCTTCCTCCCATCCCTGGTCACTGTAAGATCATTTACAAATGACAACTTCTGGCCTTCTATCGGTGTCTTGGTTGACACAAGTGTCTTCGTTTCACCTGGTTACAAAAAGAAAAGGAAAAAAAGACACACAATATAGCCACACCAAAATGCATCTCTTCACTTTGTGTAGATTTGGGTTTCAGGGAAGTGAAGAGCTTTTCACTGCCACAGTGAGATTAAGGCAGAAACAAAAGTACAGCAAACATAACGAAAGGTTTTATGTATCAATCTTTTCCCCTTCCTTTCACGAAAACCGAAACAGCTATAACAGAGCTCTATTCATGGATCCTGGGATACCAATTTTAACAACAAAACCCATGTAACGCCAAAAGATAAGTCACTGGTAGCTCTGATCCAAACAGCCAGAAACAGAGAGGAAGTGATTGCTACAAGAAAATAAATATCAAGTTCTTGCATGACTCATTTCATCCAGACAGCTTCAAATCACTTTATAAAAAAGACAGGCATTGTTTTGCCTGCAGCGTCTGGCAAAACTGCAAATGAAGCCCAGATTTGTCAGTGGAAGAAAACTTTGGAGCTGAAAAGTCATACCTGTATCAGGATCAACTTCATGGAGTCCGTAATAAGCATCTGCCACAAAGAGGGTGTTATTTGGCCCAACTCGCATGCCAAGTGGTCTTCCACATGTTGGCTCATCTTCAGGGCCTCCTTAGGAAACAATTTTAAAATGGTTTTCCAAACAGAAATAAATACAAGGCATTTAGGATACCTACACAGGTGTGTTGGGTCTGGCTGAGATGAAGAGCCCTCCCAGTGCTGTGCTTTGCACAGGCAGCTAAAAAGGTGTTTTGGCTGTTGCTCACCAGGGCTGGCACACCATCAATGCTCTCTCCAACATTCCCCCCTCCAGCAGGCTGGGGGTGGGCAAGATCCTGGGAGGTGACATAACTAGGACAGCTGGCCCAAACTGACCAAAGGGATATTCAATGCCATATGCTGTCAGCTGAGATATGAAAGCTAAGAAAAAGGAGAAAGGGGAAGCAATTATTATTTACATTTGCCTTTTAAAACAAATGTTACATGTGCTGCAGCCCTGCTTCCTGAGAAGCAGTCAGACATCACTGGCTGATGGAAAATAGAGAATAAAATATTAGAGGGTTTTTTCCCCCCCGCTTTGCTTACACATGCTTCAAACTGTGGCTTATAAAAACTCTATGGCATACATATGGCACATATATTCATTAAAGAAATTATTTAAAGAAATTACTTCTACTTTCTACTAGGAGGGAGTGAAGCAAATATCTCCATGCCATGTTTTCACCAGTCTAGAATTAATCATAGAATCTGTCAGGCTAGTAACTAACAGCTGCCCAATTTAACAAAATGCTTCTTCTCAGAAAGAATGAGTTTTACTGCAGGTTTTGGTGGGGCTGGGGGCTGAGTGGGCTGTTTTGTCTTTTAAATTAAATAATTTTTAATTTAAAAAACCCTTTCTTTTTCTGGAAATGTCCAACATTGTCATGAAACAGCTAGTTTCTCAATACAAAGACACCGAAGACTTCTATATGAGGAGGAAGGGGAATTCTGCAAATCTGAAGAATTTAGATAAATTCATGGAGATATTTGAGTCCTGAAGAGCTAAGAACTTCAGAACATCAGCAGTCTGAAAAATTAGCATGAGAAATTTTTGGAGAAGGCAGATGGCTTCCAGCCTTTCCACTTCCCAATTCAAGGAGCACAAAAGTCCAGGCTCCCCATTACCACTTTGGCCCCAAAGAAACAGGGCAGCACAACCTTCCCACCACTCCCAAGCTGTTCAAGTCCAATGGATGTGAGCAGAGGAAAGGCGCTTCTTTACACCTGCTTCCCTCCCCCACATTTATGCCTAAATCCAGCTTCCAACCAAGGCTGTTCTACATGTCAGGCAGCCAAGAGAGTACTGCCAAATCAGCCCAGTCTAATCACGTGAGCATCCACATAAAATTACAGAGAATAAATTATGAGCATGTCAATGAGAGCTAACAGGAACAGCAACAGTTCCTGACCTTAATTTCTAACTGGCAATCAGCACAAGGCTGTGGAACCTCAGGTGAGCTTCTGTATCATTCCCACAAACAAAACTCCCATCACTCCCAACGAACACCAGACAGGCTTTCTCAGACTGCCCAGGCACTGTTGAGATGGACACTAAGCTCCCCAAAGAGATGGTTCTGTAATAAATAAGCTGCTACTAGTTTTCCTCACTCAGTTCCAGAAATCCCATTAAATGAAGCAAATAATTCATTCAGAAAGAGGTACAGAATTCACAAGACATAACTGCAATTTAGCAGTGAAAAAACAAAAATACCATGACTAATGCAGGATCACTGCTAAATCAGGTGCAGCCACAACTCCCACTGTGCTTACAAACAGAGGAAGGGAAATAGGTACAACAAAATGCAAGGCAAAATTCTGTAGATAGGAAAGGTGGTATTTTCAAAAGTCTCTAAGTAAGTCGCTATTCTTCTGTCCTGGGTAACCAAAAAATTGTATTCCTTATCTTCCCTACACCAACCTGTCCAAGATGACCCGGGCCCCTTTAGAAACCAGGAGCTAGAAGAACTGGAGTGTTTTACTCCAGGTTCATGGAGACAGGTGACCTGGAGTCCCTTTAAAAGATAGCAAAGGGGCACACTGAGCTCCTCTGCTCTCCCTAGGGCTTTGGAGCAGAGGCTGCAGCTTTTTTTTTGCCAGGCTGCCAAGAAAGTTGCCTGGGGCAGGTTCTTTGAGTAAAGGCAGTGCAAGGCAGCCTGGCAGGTTTGTTTATCTCTAGGCTTTGGAGAATTCTGTAACATCTTTTTGGCTGCTGTTGCCAAGGGCAGCCCTGTTTCTGGGTCAAGGAGAACATTTCCTTCAGACCTCTTTTTGCTGCTGCTGCCATCCAGGACAGCTCCACTAGCATCATCCCCTCTCTCCAGGAGTCCCAGCCACTGACCCAGTTCCAGCTGCCACTGTCAGGAGAGCTCCTGTCAGTCCATGTGGAGCAGATGGATGGGCAACATTCGACAGATTTTGGACAGGAACAGTTCTCCAGGATTCTTCTGTTTTGTACTTGTTCCCTGGTGGCTGTTGTTTGGGGGATGAGGGGGTTCTGTGATCATGGAGGATTGGTTGCTGTCTTGGTTATTCTTTGTCAACAGGACACAGTACCTCTCTATCTAGTGGTCATTACTGTTATCTTGGTTGTTGCTGTTGTCTTTTTTAGTAAACTGTTTTTTTCACTTACATCTTCTCACATTCATCTCTCCTTATTGGTAAAAAAGGAAGGGTTAAAAATACAAGGAGAGATAACTCATTTTGGAGTGTCCCATCTGTATAACTGTTTTAAACCAAGACCCCTTCCTACTCACAAATTACCTCAAGTTCATTCACTCACACTTGTTTAGAAGTTCTCTTGGTGACTTCAGCTTCCACAAATATTAGACCAGGTTGCTGCCCATTTTTTTCTTAAGATAGATGCTTTTTATGGATGGACTAATGGGAAAAGGAATGTTACCTGTGATGCACTTCACTCTTGTCTTCCTCCAATGTTAAGATGCAGGATTTTCCACCAGCACATCATCCATGGCCTGGTAGCCATGACACAAAACCCCCTTGCATTCTTAAATTTTACTGCTGGAAACTGTGTGCTTTGCTATCAAGACCACCCATTTCCATTCTTTTGGCCCTCTATTCTACTGTTCTACTCTTCCTTCCAATGTACATATTTTCACAGACATGCACCTGCAATCCAGACTGAACACAGTTTAACCAACACATGCCCTTGACCCAGATATTTTCAGGCACACTGTGCCCAGAAGCTGTCACTCACCACAAGGACCATGGCCAATTCTGGCTATTGTCTGTATTTCCCCATCTTCAATTTTGATTATCTTCCCATCAGCTGTCCCAGTAAACAGAACATCTGCAAAAACAACTTGTGTGATTAGGTTATCACAAAACATTACTGGTAAACATCCTTCTACTTGCATGAAGTAGGGAATAAGGACACTTCAACATTTATTCACAGAAAACTTATTCCCTGTCAGGTTGATTATTTCACTCATAGGTCAGCTGCCCCTTGCAGGAAGGTTTCCATAAAGAGTTTCCAATGAGACTGATGAAACTAGGCAACATAAAAAAATCCACATTTTCAGGTAATCCCTTTAGCACATTGTTAACAGATACAGGTAAAAAAGTGTAATCTGAGGAAAAAATTTACAGCAATGGGTAATGTATTCTTTTACTAATATTTTACTAATAAATTAGAAGATAAAGTAGAAGAAAAATAAATTATATGGCACCTACTGAGCACCTCTTGCACCTGAAGGTTCTTTCAGTAAGGGTTAGGAATAGTTCCTAGCCTAATCTCCTCTTCAGGAGGCACAAGAAACACCCCCTGAACAATACCAGGCTCCAACTACAAGAATGTCATGGCATTAGAAGGACAGGTAATTCATCAAGGAATTGCTCAGAGATGGCATGGGTTTGTGACTTGGGAAGAACCCACCTGCCACAAGAGAAAAGTACTGGATGGCACCTATGTTGGTTAGATTTCTTCCAAGAAGAATCCAAGCTTTAAGAGTAATTAATATGGAATATACAGGAGTTATGAATATGGGATATGATATTATGCAACAGTATTAAAATGTAAATACACTATTTATTGACTTGAGATTTGTTTTCTGTCATAAAGGCAAAATGAACACCGCAAAATTCAGCTCCATCAGCAGCAATGAGTTTTAAAAGAACAGGCAGTGGCTTCTAAATATTAATTCCCAGTTAAGACCTAGTCAAATGAAAAATGGGACCACTTCCTTCAAACTTAAGTAGCTCCTGACTACATTGCTGATGCTCTCAGTCCTGGAAGACAGAGATTTTTAATCTGACAACAAGATTTATTTTGAACTCATGAAAGAGAAGAAAAACAGTATAGAGAACCTAGGTTTTTCTGCATAACACAATTACTTTTAGAAAACCTCCACACTGAAAATAACTCCCAGAGTTTGTTATCTAAGAGGTCTACTGCTGAACAAACTCTTACTAATGAAACAACTTTTAAAGTGCCTTCTTTAAAAGCTGGTTTTGTCAGTGCTTACCCCCAATATTGACAATGGACTCTGGTCCAACCAGCTGGTTTTCCCACAGCCGTTCAGCTTTTCGTAACTTGGTGTTGGGCTCCAAAACACCCACCAGGAGGGGAGGTTCCTTCAAACTACAAAACAGGAGGACCACGTGATCCTTTGCACAAAATGTAAACATTATTCAGCAACAAATTTGATCATGTTTTCCCCTACTTTGCCAACTCTTGCACACCTGACTTATGCTTTACATAAGGCATATTTTTAAAAGTGTTGCAGTAGTTTGAGCACTTGGACTTTAGTGAAAATGCAGTTCTTGTCTCACAGAAGGCAAGAGTGCACTGACAGCCTGGGTAGTAGAAAATAATTTTCTAGATTAATTATTAGAGAATGTAATTCAGCTCCTTCAATGATCAGCAGGACACACAATTGCACAAGATGGCTCAAAAACAAACTGGGTGTGGATGATATTGCAATCACTCCCCAGTTTCTCAATCCAGATAGAACCACTTTGCACTGTTAACTCTTGTTTGCTGAAACAAAACAACAAAGCACACAGGAAAACTTATGCTTCCAGAACATTTGCTTCAAAACAAAACAACTGTTTACCTTATGGGCTGAGGGTCAATAGGACAATCCAGGAGAAGAGTCACTCCAAGCAGTGGCACAGCCACAGACACTGCCAAAGTCAGGAAGGTAACACGGAATACCTTGCTGCTGTAAGTACTGCCAAAACCAAACAAGAAATAGGATTAACATTGTTTTCAGGTGCAATAGTCCTTAAAAATCTGTAGCAGCCTCTTTTTTTCAGAAAAGGAAACAGTAACACTTTTGCACAACTCCCATCCTCACCTTCAAGGTCATTTTGAACATATTAGGATAAGAGAAAGGTCTCAGGACACTGGCATGAAAGGCTGAACATTTTTATGTGAAGGTTTCATTCATGCTACAAGTTACAGCTAACTAAAATAAAAACAAACAAACAAAAAGATAAGCCAAAACAAAACAAACCACTTGAAAAGAGGGGTTTTTTTGGTTGGGGTTTGGTTGGGGGTTTTTTTAACTTGATCATTAGTTGTGGCAATGGTTTCTATCCAGCATGAATTTAGAATACAAATTTCCACTAAAACAACAGACACAGAGGAATCTAAATGAATGGCTGCTTAACTTAGTGAGCACTGGTTTGATACTCCAACCCCAGAACACAGAAGAAATTAAGTATTTTCTCTTTATCCATTAAAACACACAATAAAATACGTAAAAATTTCTTACAGGAGAAAAACATATTTTGCTATCTACAAGTTTGAGAGAAATCAACCAGGCATTTACTGAGAAAAACAGAGAGTCAAGCTCAACAAATCCTAACCTTGTACTGGAAAAGCAGCACATATCATTTTAGCTGTTCTGAACCATTCGTTGGCCCAGACAGACAGGCTCCTTACAGGATCAGTTAAATAAAGACAAACAGTGCCTGGTGGTTCTGCACTAATCCTTGGACCACTTCCATTGTTTTGTCCTTCATTAGTCAATCATCCAGACAGAAGGCAATAGGAACCACTGCCCAGAGCACAAATATCCCAACTGGGAGCTAAATACACATACTCGTGATACTGATATCAGCATCAAGGTAACCTTCAGCAAGAACAGCAAGGACAGAACTAAGCATAAGGATTTAGGCAGGATTTAAGCACTTCCTGCTTTAACAGTAGATGTCTTAAGGAAGCAAAACCCCTCCAGCCTGCGTCCCCTTGGATCTGGAATGGAGAGCAGGGTGTAAAAGTAAAACGCAACCCCCAAGTTTATAAAACAACTTCAGCCTCTGGCATTTTCTGTCCACTGTCCTTCAAGAGATGAAAATTCAACAGTATAAGATTAAAAGTACTGTCAGTAGCCATCTGAGCACCTCTGTGACAGCTGAGAACAGCTCACACAAAAGGAGCTGGGAATGAACAGAAAGAGAATGGGAACTCATCTGCTAAAGCCAACCTAATGAAAGCTCCTAAAAGCATGATTTAAGTAAGGGCCATATTTCTGATCCCCAACCAAACCTGCAAGAAACTGACAATAAAGAAAACAGGCAGGAAGAATAGGGTGATAAACAGACTCATACTTCAAGCCTGCAAATTGCAAGACCTAGTTTAGACACTGCTGAAACGACAAGATTTTAAATAAAATCCAAAAGCTTTACAAAAAAATAAACTAAAAGTAGTCTGCTCAGAATCCTTCTCAAACTCCACAATATTAAATAATGACAACGTCAGTCACTGGAGAGAATCACTGAGGTAAAGGTTCACCAACAGTGAAACAGAAAACCTTAGTCAATTGTGTCTCTGATAATTAATCCTACATGGCCTTCAGCCACAAATCTCAATAAAGCAACTTATCAGGACTCCAGCTATAATTACAGCAATTTAGTTGTTACTATGAACTAAAAAGCAAAGCCATTAAAACAGCTCTTGAAGACAACAGTAGGCTGGCAATGGGCTACTGTGGGTCACCATAGCCAGGAGGCCAGGCTGTCTCATCCCCTTGGCAGAAGAGCTCCTGGGCTGGAGAGAAAAGCATCTGTCCTCAAAAGTTTCTGCCATGGCTACCAGCCAGAAAAAGGCCAGGCCCAGGAATTTCCTCCACTGTTTTCATACAGAACAGTCCCTGTGAATAGTCTTGGTCAGTGATTGAGCCCTAGAAATTCAACTGATTTGAACACCAAGAGAGGCTGAAGGAAGGAGGAGAAGTCTCTCAAGCTCAGAGATGCTGATGCTTTTCTCCAAAAATAGGGACTGAGTGCAAACCATCAGTCTTTCATTCTGATGATCCCGAAGGGCAGAGATAAGAATCTGCAAAGTATTCAAATCAGAAGAGATATAATAGATGGTGAACAAAAGTATTACAAGTCATCAGCTACCTTATGCACTGAAAGTCAAAGCAAACGTTACCACTCCCTTATTACAGCTATTGCCTTTAGCCACAATGAAATGTTTTTTTTTTTATATCTAATTCCTAAACAGAAAATTGTAAATAGAAATTTTTTAACTTAGCCACAAACAGACTGTTCATAAGGTCAGACACACGTAGATCAGTTGAAAAACTGCAGGTTAGTCTTTAAACTATAACCAACACATAAACAGACTAACCACAATGGCACGGGACTTAAATCACACTCACAATAAACCTGTGCAGGCCACAATGGGATAACTGTTATTTTTTGGAAGAGAAAGAGAAGAGAAAGAGAAGAGAAAGAGAAGAGAAAGAGAAGAGAAAGAGAAGAGAAAGAGAAGAGAAAGAGAAGAGAAAGAGAAGAGAAAGAGAAGAACCAGCCCAGCCGGGAAACCGCGGCACCTCTCTGCACGCTCGCAGCGGCCTCTGCCCAGCCCCGGAGCAGACCCCAGCCCTTCCAGCCGCTCCCCGGGCACTCCGAGCCCGACCCGCCGCTCTCCCGGCCCGGCCTGTGCCCTCCCGGGCAGCGTTCTCCGGGGCCGGGCCCAGCCTCGGCCCTGCAGCCGCAGCGTCACGGCGGCCGCCCCGCCCGGGCACCCACCTGCCCTCCTTGGCCTCCTGCGCCGGGCTGTCCTCGGTGATGACCTGCGGGCGGAGCGGCCGCCGCTGCCGCAGCCCCTCCGCCTCATTCATCCCGACCGCGACCCCGGCCCGCGGCCGCCGCCGCCGCCGCGCACCAGAACCCCGCCCCGCCCCTCACGCAGGCCACGCCCCTCACTTGGACCACGCCCCTCACCAGCGGGCCACGCCCACCACCCTGGCCACGCCAATCATCACTTGACCACGCCTATCATAACTTGGTCACGCCCATCCCCACTTGGCCACGCCCATCCCTCTTGGCCACGCCCATCACCCTGGCCACGGCCCACTCGGGATCGCAGAAAAACTTTTAGCGACCCCCCTTGTCCGTGGCGGGTGCCCGGCGTGTGCCAGAAATTATTTATTTCCATGAGAAAGTTTTGGGATTTTTGTCATTTGGATACACTGTCATATACAGTGTTGCTTATTCACCAAAACCTCAATTAGAGACATTTTTTGGGATTTTTGGCATATGTGTGAGCTTTTTAAAAATATTTCACTAGCAGGAAAGACTTGGGCAGAACAGTGTTTCCTGTCACCTTTCCTTTGTAAACACAAGAAAGGCACTACTAAATTTCCTCTCTAATATGAAAGTGTCTTCAACAAAAATAATATGATTTTCTGATACACTAAATTTTCACTCACTCTCGCTCTAGTCAAGTTACTTGGGTTTCCTTTTCCTGCTTGAAGCCAAGATTTGGCTTCAGACTCAGGAAGCACCTCTGAGTGCTGTGTGACAGGAAGCACCTTCTACGAGGAGTCAGCAATGTGTAACTCCCTGCCAGTCCAACAGCAGGAGATGGGAATCTGGACATGGGAATGTGTTCAGTAAGTTCCTGAGAACAACTGTTGAACTGCCTGCATAACTTCAAGTAGGAAAGGCAAACTGCAGTGTGGGAAGAGCTGCTCTTCCCAGCTCCCCCTGCCCTGGTCAGTGTTGGACCCCAATCTGCAGCAGTTTGCAGGTGATGTTTTACAATGCACTCAAGTGGGGACACGATTTCACTCCTTATCCTGTGCACTGGGAGGTGCTATTGCTGCTCTGGTTTTGTGTGTTCTAGTTTTATCTGTGGCCCCACAAAGTTGTTGAAATGTCATTCAGAGCCCGTGTCTTTCAGCAACAGATCTCGGCCAATGATAGCTTCAGATTATTTACATGCTGAATTTTATGTGAATTTGATTTTGAAATAGCTGCTTTTAATACAAACAAGCCTATGAACTGAAATTAAAATTTTGCTTAAAATTAAGTAGTGCATTTTTTTCAAATTCATGGTGGTGTCTGATAAAAAAAATACATTGATTTATCCTATTAACGACATGTGCAAATTTGCTGAAGCTCCTTTTGTATAATTTTGCTTACAGAAAGTTCCTTACTACAGTTAGTACAAGTTTGCTTAAATTACATTTACCATAGGTCATGAAAACCTTATCAGAAGCACAGCTTCTGTGTCTGTGGAGTGAAAGCTGTTTGGGGGAGTGGGTGTAAAACCTCCCCAGTGTGTGGATTGAGAACACATTGCACTGCCTGTACACAACTGTTTTCTGCTGAGGAAGATCCTCAATATTAGAAGAAGATAATTTGATAGTGATTTTACGCTTTTAATATTTCATAAGACTTTAATCATAGTAAAAATTTTGACAGGTTTTGTTTTCAAACATCTCTTCTACCCTTTTGCATATAACAATGAAAGCCTTAACAGTGTTATGGTATATAATGAAAAAAAAAATTTGTGTCCCATCATGGGAGTGAGGAAAGATTTAGAAGAAAAACCTTAAATTGCCAAGCTGGCTCCGTGCTCCAGTTGCAATTTTTGAGGAGTGTGTGTAGTTGTCGTACTCCCATTATGACAATATACAATCCATATTTCTCCTCAGAACACCATCCAGCGCTGTAGCCAAGTGTTTCAAGTAATTTTCCTCGGTACTTTGACGCAATTTGTTCCCCTGCCACCTGAGCAGGGATAGGGAAAAACACGATCCATTTGCAGTCACAGGCAGAGGGATTACAGCAAAACGATCGTGACTTTCCCGGTATTGCAGATGCAATTGCAGACGCTTGGTGGAGCAGGATGCTTACAAGTCGCTTGTCACTGCACGCTGTCGGCTCTGCCTGTTCACAAGGTGGAAAATCACTTTCTTTTTCACTTGTTTTTCTGCTTGCCCTCTCTGTAGAAGATTGTGAAAACGGTTCAGGTAGTTCATACACCCTTTAGTTCCCTCCTCGCCTAGGGCACAGAAAGTAAAGCTGCCTGGGCAGCAGTAGGGCCTTAAAGAACAGCTGCTGGATTGTAAGCCCATCCCAGAGACCTGTGTGAATTGCAAATGGAGATGACTTGTAATTGAAAATAAGGAATTTTGAGGCAGTAAAACTTCCCCTGTAAAATACTTCTTCTGTGGAAGACACAATGTGGAGAAAATGTCACTCTGCACAACAGCTGTGCTAAATGTCTTTGCAGATGTCCAGAAAATATATTTAACATTAATATTAAATATTTAATATTGATCCAAAGGGTGAGAAACATGGCTGATCGTATATTAACCAATGGGAACGTGGTCCAACATATAAACAGGGGAAAGATACATACAGCACTTTGTTCCTTCTAGATAACTAGATGTTCATATGACCCATGTGTCTGGAGATCCCTGAGGCTTGGACTATCCACACATGAGCTTTTCTGCTTTTCCTAGGACAACATTCCCAGAAATTTTCCTTATGGTGCTTGTATTCTCTGCTAGACCTGTGTGTTGCTAGGTTTAGTCAGCCTGGCTATGGACCTTCTTTTTCCTTCTGGACCTTCTGTATTTCAAAATAATTTTTGTATTTCTTCTGTATTTCAAAGGAATTAATGTATTTTTGTATTACAGAAAGAGAACCATCTAAACTTTAGAATCAGATGAAGTGAATTCCTGTCAGAATTACTGTAATACATGGCAGATACTTAGGAGTAGTAGTGGAAATTAATGAGCAGAGAAGAAGAAAAAAGTTGGAACAGAAAAGGATGTAAAAACCAGTTGCTGCTGGCAACACTGCTTTAAAAAAAAAAACAAAACATTAACTCGTCCTGTAACTATAATAGAAAAGCCTTTCTACTGGGAAGAGAGATGATGCTCCTGCAAAGTTCTTCAAATACAAAGATGATGCAAGGACTCAAAGCACAACTATTTCATGCTCTTTCCAAATTCTAATTTTATAATCTTATCAAGACTGAAAGCAAAGTGATACTGTAGACAGAAGATGGACATTAGAGTAATACAGCAATTTCTGCACCTA
This sequence comes from Oenanthe melanoleuca, assembly GCF_029582105.1. NCBI lineage: Eukaryota > Metazoa > Chordata > Aves > Passeriformes > Muscicapidae > Oenanthe > Oenanthe melanoleuca. Next base: position 97,534,488 of record NC_079336.1, read on the forward strand.
TTTATATAGGCTTAACACGACCTTTAGGGAAAGCAACTTTGCCAGGCCAGAAATTTCAAATTCCCACCAAAACAAATGGGAATTGTAAGTCTTAGCAGTAAATAAGACTAAATCTGTGGAAATGCAAATCTGAAAAGGATCAAAAAGGACATTATACCTTCAGCAATCCTTGATTGTACATCTGCATGGTTAGTCTAAAACTCAGACGCAGAAGAGCATGAAAATCTACAGCTGAATAAAAAGATGGTTTCAAAGGAACATTTGATGCTTCCTGACCAAATTACAGGAATAAAACTAAGAAACAATTCTGTGGAAATCAATGTGGCTGTAACAAGGCAAACTCAGTAAAGATTACAGAGTAATCTTAGTAAAGGAAAATATATCAGACCACAGGATACAACACTGTCATAAAAATATTGTCTACTCCACCTGTTTCAATGTTCCCTAAAAACACTGGAATTTTAATATAAACTTTGTCTATTCTCACCTCGTGTTGCAAATAAGGCCTTCCTGGGGGAACTGGGTCCCCTGCTGTCACAGGCACATGCATGAGAGTATGCTGGGGACTGGGGCACAAAAGTGCAAAAAGATACCCCAGGAGATGTCTAATATTTGCAAACAAAATCCTGGGCTGCATCAGAAACAGCATGGCCAGAAGGTGGAGGACCAAGACAGGGATATGCTGGAGCAGGAGCCCAGCTGGGACACCCAGGTGCTGCCAGAGCTGCAGCAGCTCTCCTGCAAGGAAAGCCTGGCACAGCTGCACATCTTCAGCCTGCAAAAGAGACTTAGGCTTAGGCTTGACCCAACTGCAGCCTTCCAGCACCTGACAGCAACCTACAAGAAAGCTGGACAGGAACTTTGTACAAGGGCAGGCAGAGAGAGCACAAGGGAGAATGGATCCAAAGCGAAAGAGAGTAGCTTTAGATGAGGGATTCAGAAAGGAGACTTTCCTGGAACAGGTTGCCCAGAGAAGCTGTGCATGCCCCAGCCCTGACAGTGAACCAGGCCAGCCTGGATGGAGCTGTGGACAAGTTGCTCTGCTACAAGGGGTCCCAGCCACAGCACGGGGATGAAACAACGGGATCTTTCAGGTGCCTTCCAAACCCAAAGCATGCCATGACTCCGTGATTCTGGGATACCTCCCCTCCTCATCCTCTGGCAGAAAAAGGAACTTGGGACCACGTTCCTCATTGCAGACCATGTCTTTTGGCAGCCTGCAACTGTTTCAACAGAGAATGGAAAGACATGACAATATTGAAACGATTTCTTTTTCTACTTGAAATTTAAATGCTTCGCTCCTGTGCACACTGGCAAAACTGTCAGAAGAGGCCATTCTTCTCTGTGAAATGCTTTGTCTCACCCAAAGAAGAAAGCCACAAGCCAACAGTCTTCTTTATTCCTACATTGCTTTGTTTCTGATAATTTCTCGGGAATTCATTACACAGGCAAGCACTGATCCATGGTAACAAATGATCCCATTTCCCTGGGCTGAATGATTTGAGGAACCATTGACAAATGTTATTGACCTCACAGTCCACTCATCCTTCTGCAAACAAGTAACAAACAGCATTGTTGGACTGCTGTCCTGGATAAATGTACATACACATGACTTCTCCAAAGCAGTGCATCTTTCCCCATGACCTCTTCTAACCTATGAAATTGTGATTCAAGACACATCTGAGCCAGATTTGGGTGAGATTGCAAAGGAGCAAAGCTTTGGGATTTGGGCACACTTCTCTTTGTTTCTCTGCTCAGGACTTTTGTGAGCACAGAATACATCTAACTAGAAAGCTTTAGACTATACAGGATGTGTTGTGGCCATTGTCCCCCAAACACGTCAATGAGTGTCCCTGATAGAATTCCAAGTTATAAACAGCAGCACAAATGACACAAAGATAAGAAGGCAAAAGAGGAAGAGGAGAGGCCAAGGGAAGAAAGAATATGGTGAGACACTGGCACAGCCAGTGAGCTGCACTCTCCTAAACAGAGCATATCTCCTCTAGACAAGCATGTCCTGGTCTCAGATTTTCTGCTTGTATTTTTAAAAGTTTAGTTTATTTAAAAATAAAAAAATGCAACAAGAAAACCACAGATGATATAATCAAAATGAAATATATACAGTGTCAAAAATCAGAATTGTAAAGATAACCAAAGTGAAAACCAATTTATTCAAACTTACAGCTAAATATCAGAACATATACACATCTGCAACTATAAAGCCTAATGCATAAATCCTATTCTTCAATCACTATTTTGGCAGGTGGCAGCTTCTTCCTGAGCATGGAGGAAAGAGCTCTTCTGGACCAGATGAAAGGACTTTGTGGGTAAATGCACATGGGAATGTCCAGAGAAAACCTCTTGGCAGGAGGGCAGCCAGTGAGGTCTGCAAAATGGAAACAGAAGAGTAACAATGCAAACCTAAGCATCTAAAGCTTCATATTTTATTGGATACAATTCTTGGAAACTTCTATATAACTGCCCAGGGAAACATGCTCCTGCCAGCAGCCCCTTGAGGCAGGCCAGGGGCACACCCTGAGCCACTTGCACAGAGCTGCCAGGGGAACAGCCTGGCCTCTGGCTGCCCTGGGACAGCAGGGAGCCCAGAGCCCTGTGCTTTCCAGCAATGGCTCAGCTGCACATGCAGCCTCCTGCTCCTCTCCCTGCCCCACAGCTGAGCAGCCCTACAGCTCCACGGGGCACTGGGAGCAGCACAGCTGATGGCAGGGGAGAACTGCAGGGCAGAACTGTTCCCTGGCAATGTGCACAGGCTCTGCAGGCTGGCACAAGACCCTTCCTCCTCCCAGAGAGCAGCCCAGCTCCCACCTTACCTCTGTGTGAGGCTGAGTCACGCTGGCCCTTCCCCTTGTCCTCAATCTGCAGTTGCTTCAGGCCCCCCATGGCATTACAAGGAAGGGCAGTGGAGAGAGCAGGGGCAGATGCACACTCTTCCTTTGTATTTTGTATTTTCTGGCACAGCTAGAAAGTCAACTCCGGTGGTGTCCATCTCAGCAGTTTGTGAGCCTGCTGGAGAACATGAAGCCTTCACCAGCCCAAAATGCTGGAGAGGTTGTCCTGCACGTGTCGGGGCTGGCTGGCAGCACATTTCCTCAGTTTGGTATCCATCACCTCGTAGAGGGCTGAGGCGAGCCTGGTGACCACCGTGCGGACATTGGCGCTGCGGACAGGCAGCGCCTTGTTCTCCAGGCAGGCCCAGAGCACGGGCAGGGCGCACTGCTGGACAACTTCAGGGCTGCTGGCATAAACCTCTTCCACAAGCTCTGCCGGGACAGGGACACGAGCTTTTTAACCACCAACCTCAATGCAAACAAGGATCTACCTCTAGTTTTGCTTCTTGGAAGCCTCTCTGGCTAAGAGCAGCAAAGTAACACACAGATCCAGAAATGGCCAAAGCAGCTGATCCTCCCCAAAACAGAACCAGCAACCCCTCAGGGCCAATTTCTCCACACAGAGCCTTGTAACCATGGGAGATTTTATACTTTTACTAAATAATTTTACAATCTGTTTCTCTAGGAACAGTGACTGAAATGTCAACTTGCCTTTTATTTCCATTAAGAAGTTGTCTAAACCCACCCTGAAGATTTGGAAATGCACCGTAGAGAGGCAATTGAGAGATTGCTAATGAAAAGGATGATTCCATTTTTGTGACCTTTAATGTCAAATGCCAAAAGTCTAATCTGGCTTTTCCCTTTGCTCAGTGGCACACAACAAAGAGCAGTGTTAGACCACACTTCCAAACTCCAGCCCAGCAGAGACGGGTGCTGCTTGACAGCGGGACTAGAAACAGCAGTGACTAGCTGGTGTCTTTGGCAGAATGATTTTGTGGCTTCCAACCAACAGCTCTTTCAAATCTTAGGGTGTCTTAGATAATTAGCCAGACCTCAGTGCTGTGGTATTTGTGCATTTCCACATTTTAATGGCATTTCCTCTCCCAATGTTAATGGCATTTTTCCTACAATGTGCACTGAAATAGCAGAATAGAGAGAGAAAAATGGTACAGAGGGAACTGAAATTTAACCAACACACGAGTGTTTTCTTGCATTGTCTCCGAAACATGCTCCCTGCTCATTTTCTGAACTGAACTGGAGCAAACACAGACAAAAATTTACTACCAGCAGGCTCCTTGCATGGCAGATTTGGCTGAGAGATCAAAAGCAGAAATGGTCAGGAGACCATTCTTATTTTCTGATCAGGCAAAGTAGTAGCCATTTATTATTCTGTGGTGGAAGAGACTTCATTTTCTCTATGCTGTTAATCCACCCACAGTCAAAAATATTTAAACAGCTCCTGAAAGTATCCAAAACCAATTCTTCCAAGCAGAAAAATGGTTATGGTGCCCTTATCAAAATGGGAGTTAATTTGATTTTAAATGCAATTAAAGACATTGGTTACTATAGAACTTGAGCATAGAAGGAGCTGTTTGCTCCCACTAAATCTCAGAGAGAACAATGGCTCTTTCTAAAGCAGTCCCAATTCATGCTTCTGTCCTCCTTATCAAAAAAACTGCAAAACTATATTCCCTCTTCCTGGAGAACTATCTTATTCAAATGCTCTTTAAAGGACCTTTGACATTCCCAATGACTGAATATGCCCTTTTGAGATGTCTGATGAAGACACAAGGTGTATTAAACCTTGCATTTAAAGATGCTGGCATACTTGGCAGTGGGTTTAGCCCCAATTAACGCAAGGCTATAAATCATCTTCTCTGGTATATGTTGAGATGATCATTTTTCCATTCATTGGCTGTTGCTGACATAGCCAGCTCCTCTGAGGAATCAATTATCAGCTGCATTTATAGCTTTTTGGACAGCGCTGACACAGGAAGACACTGTTTGCACACCCTGAAATGCTCAGTCCACTTTGACAGCACAGGCAGGGAGCCTCAGCACTCTGCTTTTGCCCCTGTGTGCCCAAAGGCTGCCTTGCACCAAATCCGTGCCTCTGATCTGTGTGCTGAGTTTTGACCCAAGCTGTGACCCCCAGGCACTGCAGGGTTCAGTCTCAAAAGTTTCCACAAGCAAAACAAGAATTCTGTGAGGACAAAACAAACGGATCCCTTGCAACAGCACTTGTCACCATTTTCCCTAAAGGATCACAGATGTCCCTGAGCTTCCAAGAGAGGAGCCAGCTGGGTATTTTTAGCCCCTGCCTTTCCTGCAGGTGGGTTCTGAGATGCCCCAGTGAGAGCTCAGCCCCCAGGCCGAGTGCTGCCCCATCTCAGGTGCTGCACAGCTCTGCAGCAGCCAGGGAAAACCTGCCAAACACACCTGCCATGGGGATGGGGCAGGAGAGACAAGCTCAGCAGCCCAATTTGGAGCAGCTGCTCTACTGTCTATTCACAGGCATTCCCTGTAAATACTCCCTGGGAAGGGCTCTTGGCTTAGAAGGGGAGCCCATACCTGTGATACGCTCTGTGACATCCAGAAGAGCTTGGCCACCCAGTTGATTCCACTGGTAGCTGAACTCTTTCATCAGTGATGTTTTATCTACAAGAGAAACAAACTGCTCACTCTTCTGCGGTCATAGGAGAAAGGAGAGTGGGGAGGGAAGGGGCAGTGGCAACCCTATATTATATATTATAAACTATATATATATATTATAGCGCTGTATTATATATATTATGAAATCAAGTAAATTTCTGTTGATTTTTGCATCTCTCTTCTTTTCTTCAAGCCTACTTAGGAGGATTTTAAATTCCCAAACAAGAGCTCCCCTTTCACATTTGTAAATGCAAAGTTGTCTGCTGTGTCAGGAGCTATGTTAAACATTTTAGATCAGGGACCTGAAGAGTTCAATCACACATAAGCAGTGAAAGGGTTTTGCATTCCAGAGCAAACAGGAAGAAGCCCAGACTTGGGATACAGAAATGCACTGAGTCAGGCAGTTCATGAGTTCACAGAGCAGCTGAGGTGCAGAAAGTGGAAAGAGCCCTTGAAGACCTGCCTCTTCAACACTCCACTTCTCAGGCATATTTCCCCAGTGCAGCATTTTCAGAGCTGACATAAATCTCTGCAGCAAAGGAATTTAGAGCCTCCCTTGCCTGGGTAGGTAATGGCTACAGCCATCCTGCCCCATGCAACACATCATGTGGAACAGGGCATCACTGACAGCTGGATTTCTATCTGTTTGTTTTAAGGAAATGGACTTGGTGAATCATAAGTTCCCCTTTGAAAAAAAAGACTAAGAAGAGAGGTGGAAAATAGGCAACTAATGCCTATAATGTGGAGCCTTCCAGGAGGCTGCTCTGCAGAAGCTCTGATGGGTCAGTGTCCCTTCATGCCCACAGTAAAGCTATTCATTTGGGAAGTAAAACAGAGCTCCATAACATTGCAAAAGCCTCTTTGCCTCAGAATTGTTGCAAAGCTGTAGTACAGGACTTCCTCTGCAGACAAGCAGCACAGAACCAAGGGCTCCTGGCACTTTTGGGAAATGCTGATGCACAGTCAAGCCTGTTGGGGGACTGGAAAGGACTGCACCTCCACAGCTTCTGGTGGATGTCAGCCGGAGCATTCCACAGGCAACAGGAGCTCTCAAGGCACTCAGTGTTCTCTTGTGTCAGAGAGGTAGAGACACAGCTGAGGAGAGTCCATGTCAGGGCTCAGCCTTACCTAAGTGAGCCATGGATTCTTCCAGAGCGTTCACAGCTGCACCATGAACCCTGGGGTCCTTTGAGTTCAGGCTCTTTGTTATTCCTTCCACCAAAAGGACAATCACCGGGTTCATGGCATCTTTCAGGATGGCTATGATTTCTGCCAGCACATTCAGCGCCTTCTGCTTTACTTTTTTGTTGCTCTCAGCAACTCTCAGGACAAAAGAATCAAAAATCTGGGAAGAGAACAAGCAACATGAAAGCTAGATTGAAATGTCCTTGTTTGAAATGAGCACTCAGCAATGTAAAAGATGAAAGTGATCCTTTCTGTCAGGTCAGCACTTGCTTGCACAACTTCACTCTTTTCCTGTGGGCCACTCAGTGGAATGCTTGTGCAACCTCATGCTGGTGTAAAGATTTTAATCTCTTTTTAAGAGATTTGGCAGGGGAAAGAATAGTTCCTATGCTGTTTCTCTCCGCCTATACGTCATTAAATTAGTCCCATTTGTTAATGCAAAATGGTATCTTTGCTTTAGAAGTATGGAAACAGATATTTACAATGCCTGTTCTTCTCTAGAGTTGCCTCAAGTACTGAGGGCAATTATGATTTTGCCAAAACTATGGCTGGAGGAGATCCAAAGTTTCTTTTTTCTGTCTCAGAATCTGTGTCTGGAGAAGTGCAGGGCTGTGATCAATTCTTCCAGAATCCAGATCTTTTGTCTAACTAACAGGTAGAGTTGTGAAATTTAATGTGCTTTCCAATTCCCATTAGAGCAGGTTCAGTCCCTTGACAGCAAACTTATCAGGCACCATTTTGTGGAAAAAGGAGCTACAGGGAGGAGAAGGAAGAGTTCTGTCCCTACTCATTTTCCTCCTTTCCAAAGAGAAAAAAATACCAAAACCAAAAAACAAAAAATGACAAGAAGGGTGAGCACCATGTTTACCAAGAGGAATAGAGACAAGAATGGATGCGAGTAGCCAGAGTTGTGCCTGTGCAAAACAAGATGGAGTTTACAGAAGTATCCGTTTAAAAACATTTGGTTTAATTCAACCCAGTCTGATCCTTCTCTTCCCCATCCAAACCCATTTTTTGTCTAGAGAATAACTGCCATGCTTTCAGTGGCTGGATTCCTTTCCCTTCACCCAACCAGGAGTAGGAGACAGCAGAAGTTACACCAGTGGAAAATTCAGCCGTCATCTGATGAACAGCACCAATAGGCACCTGCCAGACAAATACAGCTGGACTGAAAGAACAGGTGCATTTAGCCTGAACCTGAATTAAATTGGTCTGGGTAAGAGGGACCAGCCTGTCCCAAACAGCCAGGATGTAGTGCCAAGACACACTGAATTAACTTTACTGCTACAGGCTTGAGAAAGGAAGGGAGCAATGAAGAAACCCTACATACTTGGACAATGTTTGTGGCGATGAGCTGGGGGCTGTTTTTGCACAGGTCTAGGAGGAGTGCCACTCCTTCCATCCGTGCCTCACACCCCTTGGCTTCCAGGAGATTGGAAAGCTTCTGGAGCTGCTCTGTTTCATCCACAGCTGGAGGTAACATGACCTGGGCTTTTGGACGCTGCAGGAGGCGTCCATAAGAGGTAGACTTCACCCTGGAAAATAAAACCAAATTATGACTTGTTGATGATAATACAGATAATTGTGAGCAAAACGTCTAGAGGAGCTTTCCTAATCATGTGATTTCAACCTAGGAAATCATGAGGCTCTGAAAAACAATGTAGACCTCATGACAACCATTACGAGAGACAATCTACAAGCAGCATTCTCGCCAGTGCTCCCTCAGGAAAACCAAGGATGAGATGAATCTGATCTATCTTCTGATGGCTTCCCTGGCACACAGGTCACATTGCTTTGTGGAGAAAGAGAGACAATACTGCCAAGTTCAAATGCCTCCTCATATGGGAGGTGTGTGTCTTCTAATAAGGAAAGTCATCACTCTGGATAGGTGTCTCCACACCAGGCATGACAAGCTGGAACAGGAGCTCAGATGGATCTGAGGAGATGAACAGGGGCATATCCGAAAGATCCAGAAAATCAGTAACAGAGATAAAAACAGAAGCCAGACATCCCAGCACTGTGCTCACATTATTGCTTCCCTAGAGACTAGATCCACAGCTTAACAAACCCACTGGTACAATTCTCCTGGATCAACCTGTCTCTTCCACAGGCCACTGAGGCATGTGATCACTTTCCTGCCACCGGTGAGCATGACAGAGCTGAATAAATCCCCTCTGTTATCAGAGGAGAACAGGTACAAGTAGCTCTGCCACTGGCATGAAGAGACAGCAAGGACCAAATCCCTGTTTGAAATGCAGATTGCAGCACAGGGGGAAATCAGCCAAACATGCTGTCCATCAAGCAAACTATATGAAGGACAGGAATAGCAAGACAAAAATCCCCATTGAGACACCTTTCACCATATTGAGCACTACAATTCCTTAGTCATTGCCTTGCCATATACTACTCAGTCTTGGTAATGCTTGAGGGTAAGAAAATCCTGATTCAGACAGGCCAAACCACTTGCATGGCAACTGCTTGTTTGGAGAATAGCATCTTCTTTCTAGACTAGGACTTCTCATCAAAACACCCATCTAAGAAAGAGTCCACTCTGATGAAAAAAACCCTGGTTGAATTGACTTGTCCCAAGTCAGGCATCAGAGACATGGCCCTCTCCTGGCCTCCACAATACTGCCCCTGCCACTGCACTGGATTGCCTGAGCTGCAACCAATGGGTGTATTTTTGTCACCCAATTTCTGGGGAAACCCCTTCAGAGAAGTTTGTTCAGTGTAATGCAGAAGTAGACATTTTTTATCATAGAGCATTTGCAGGGAAAGGAAACAATCTCTGGCACAGGTTATCACTGCCAGAAGGATTTTCCTAAGGAAGAGACATGTAAAGCCTGTCATGTGCTTTGTCCCATCTAACAAAAGTGCTCAGTACCGTTGACTAGAAGGCAATGTGGCCTGGGGCTTCTTTGAGATATTGCTCCTCTTCCTCACAGGGTTCTTGACAGAGGGGCGTTCACCCTTCTGCTCTTCCTTCCCCTACAAAGACATAGAGAAACCCTGTGAATCTTTAGAATATCAAGTAGGAAATTTCTCTGTTTAAAGCACAAGTTGAAACCAGGATCACTGCTACCAAGGCTTAGGGAAACATTTCCTAACTGACAGAAGGAAACATCCCAGAGATTCAGTGATGCCAACTCTTTGTTTTAATAGCCCAAGGCAGGTTATGGGTGCTGCCATAATGAGCAGCAGTCTAAAATCCCAAATTCATTAGTGGAGCTTAGAAGGGAATACTGCACACAGGTAGACAATGAGTGTTCTTAAAGAAAGTTACAGAAAAATCTGGACTCTTTGGGGGATGGGCTATTTTGTTGGAAGATGATTTGATTCAACACTCACTCTTCCTGTTCCTGCACAAAGACACACTCCCTTCTATAATGTAGATAAAAAGAATAAAATCCCCTCCAAACAATTCAGAGGTTTTCCACTTGAGGCTGCTGAATTCACCAAGCTTCTTCCAGCTCCACAGGGCCTGACAGCAGGGCAGTATTCCCAGAAGACAGACAATAATCGTAGCAATTGGGATTGACTTGGACATCTTAGGGATTTTTGTAAATTTTCCTGGCACTACTATTTCTGGTGTCTTTTGCACAGACTCTGTTATCTTCAGAAGCACCATTCTCACTTAATGGCTTTACTGGGGGCAGAGCAGGGAGAGTGCAGTGGGGGGTTACACCTAAATGCAAACCCATTTTCTCCTCTTCCCCTTTCCTGTTTGTGAGCAATATTCAAAACCCCACTTTTTCCCTAATAGTATCAGTTCCTTTGTGGTCTGCATATAAACAGGTTGGGGATTAACAGTACAATCCCAGCAGCAAAATGATTCAGCAGAAGAGCAATGAGATAAAGGCAGATTAGGTATGTTTGATCTCCTATTAGCATGGCAATACTTGCACAAAAGAGACATTTATCCTGCAAGGCACTTACTTTCTTCTTAATTCTTGTCAGAATATCTTCCAGGTCACAGGTGGAAACAGATTGCTCCAAAAGCCTTTTACATTTTTGATGATTCATCAACATCTTCACCATCTCCTGTCCATAATGCCTAAGGAAGGAAGGAAGGAAGGAAGGAAGGAAGGAAGGAAGGAAGGAAGGAAGGAAGGAAGGAAGGAAAAGAAAGTGAACAAACAGAAGAAGGCTGTTAACAGAATAAGCAGATGCCTAAACTCATCAGGTGCCATCCTTTGATGAGAAGGCATTGCCTACTCATCAAAGAGAGAGATTTACCCCTACTTGTCACTGTACAGTGCTGTCAGCTGAAATATAAAAAAGGCAAGAGGAGAATGTGGAGCAACAGAAAAATACCATTTCACTCTGAAACTCTGGGAATGGTTCTTTGGGATCAAAGGATCCCTGGGAACACGTGAAACACCTCTACTTTGCTTTTAGGTCCTATTAAGCAGTGTCTTGCTGCCATTGCACAATAATTTGCCTTTCTTTATGTAGCAGGGAAGCCAGGACAAAACATCTCATGCTTCCTATTGATTATTCTATACAATATGGATGCACAGGACGCTAGTTGCTGATGTGTTCTGGACAGCTATTAATGGGAATTTGTTCACGGGAATTGAATTTTAAAGTAAGGGGATTTTGGTGATTTGGGTTGATTTTGGCACTATGAAACCACAGTTTTCTTCAAGAAGAAATTTGGAGGTCATTAAGCCACAGATAACAGCATTCTAGAAATCTGCAGAAGAGGTTTAGAAAGACTGAATACATTGGCTAAAGAACCCTGAAATATTTCTAGGAAAGTCTTAAGTTTATGAGAAATAGATGTTTGGGATCCTTCAGTGATGAACATTAGCCAACACTTTGGCTTTGTGTTGTGCACCTAAGGCCAAACAAAACTGTTTGACTTGCTAATCGGAGCTTTTTTCATCTCAGGAAAAAATCCTTCAAGTCACAGGAAGTTGGCAATGCTCCTTTTTGCTGGACAACTTCAGTACAGTCATTTCCCCAGGCAACCCAGAGCAGTGGTCACAGCACCAAGCCTGACAGAGCTGGAGAAGCGTTTGGACAATGCTCCAGGGCACATGGAGTGACTCTTGGCATGTCCTGCACATGGCCAGGAGCTGGACTCGAAGACCCTGATGGGTTCCGTACAACTCAGGATATTCCATGATTCTATGGCCCTTATCCACACAGTGACGTCATTTAATATTTCCTTACGTTTCCACTCTTTTGTGGTTTCACCTTCACAGACAGACCCCAAACAGTTTTCCTGTCCCAGGAGGTGAACTGAAGATGGTTACCTTGTGTCCTTGTGACAGTCCTGAGCAAGTGTCCCTGCCGCGTGCGCCAGCCTCCCAGCCCTGGCTGTGCCTGCGAGCTCCGTGACTCCAATTTTCTCCAGCAAGGACAGCAGCAGCTCGGCCGCACACTTCCGCACCTGGACGTGGCGGCTCCTGGGAAGGGAGAGCAAACACTGGGGCACAGGGAGAAGGAGCCACAGCAGCACAGGCCTTGGCCACAGCCTGCTCCCTGTCATTGCTGGGGAAGGAGGCCTGGGCTCTCCTGCAATTCAGACACATCTAGAAGCTTCTGTCCTCAGATAAACCCAAAGTTGGCATTGCACAGAAGGACTGGCTGTAGGAAGAGGGAGGAATTCAGTCTCCCTGCACGATGGGATACTCAATTTCTGTCCCACAATTTCCTCTGATAAAGATTAAAGAAGTAGATTACATATGAATTCTTAAGAAATTAAAGACAATTCATGCTGATCCATCAGAGAGCACCCGCTACACAGAGCTGCAGCGGGACTGAGGCTCTTTCCAGCCATTTATCCCCAAATCTGCAAACCTTTGGAAAAAAACAAATGCAGCAAGAACACGCTGTGGGCCGTGAAGTTGTAGAATATACAGCAATGCCGCCTGTTTCTTCTGTGAGGCTTGGCAAGGGATACATCTGAATGTGTTAGCCTGTTCCACAGCTGAGGAAAGGGTGGCAGTCAGTTTGGCCAGGTTGTCCTAGAGAGTGTCTGTTGGCAATTATCAGGCCCAGCACCAACACTTAAGGCAGCATTTGCTTCAGCTGTCCCATGGCAGTTGGCCTGTGAAGGTGCCTATGAAGTGATTCATCATCTCAAGGCTAACATGGAACATCAGTTTGAATAGAAAGTAGAGCCCTAAGGTCAGGACAGTCATACAAGACTCCTTTTGGGAGGAGCTGCACCTCCTGAGCAGGCTGTTTCATCCACAGCACATTGTCCCCTATGTTCTCTATGGTGCAGCAAGTACCCTCCTACATTCTCAAGTTAATGGCATAATAAAGATACATGGTTTTAGCTCAGGGGTTCTCTGTGGTTAGTGCTGTGAAATATCAAAGTGTAGAAGATGTTACTTCCCCCAAAATGTGACCCTGGGATGCTATCCTTTGAAACAAAAGAATTCCTTGAAACAGGGCCCCTTTCCCTTATCGAAACTCCTGTCATCTCTTAAGATTTTTATTGGTTCTTAAAGTTATAAGATAATTGGTTCTTTTCTTAGAATTTTAAGGTAATTGGTTAGTTTGTAATTTGTAGTTTTTATTGGTTAGAAGTTCAATCCTCTAGAGACCTATAAAAACCCTTTGTTGTTTGATGTAATTAGACCGTTGTTAGAAATTCCCTTTGGAGAAATAAAGTCATCTTGGGAACTTTTGCAACGCGATCTCAGCCTTTGTACTTCGCTAGCGAGTAGCTGCGGGCTCTGCTGCCTGAGTTCTGAGATATCTGGACTCTGAGTAGCAACCCCAGGGTTGGAAAGCATCCGACCCCCCAACAGCTACATCAAAGAGTGCTCACAGCTGCAATTGCAATTGTCCCTCTTCCCACAAATGCACAAGGCGCTCTCTTTAGTCCTTGCATGCACTTTCATTTCCCCACCATTCACCAGGTCTAGGCTACTGTGACAGTCTGGGAGAACTCCAGGAAGCAGCAGGAAGCTGAGTCAGAGGAGGTTTAGGTTGGATATCAGGAGAAGGTTTTTCACCCAGAGGGTGAAACAGGCGAACAGGCTCCTCAAGGCAGTGGTCACAGCACCAAGCCTGACAGAGTTCAAGAAGCATTTGTACAACATTCTCAGGCACATGGTGTGATCCTTGGCGTGTTCTGTGCAAGGCCAGGAGCTGGACTCCATGATCCTGATAGGCCCCTTCCATCTCCCCATATTCTACAGTTCTGTGATTCTAAGAACTCATGGGCTGCAGGAGTGCAGAAATAGGGAAGAAGAGGAAAGAAATGAGGTAGATTGGAGAATCCAGTCACTGAGTTGACAGAAGATGCAGGATACAGCCCCCTTCCCTCCCACCATTCCAATTCTTCCTGTCATCCCTTTCCCCCACCTGCACACTAGAATGTGAAGAATATCACTGAAAGAAGAAGAACCTACTGGACTCCACTGTCCAGGAGAGCAGTCATTGCTCGTGCAGGAGTCACATTCTCCACCATGATCCCCAGGGTCTGACTGGCTGCTTTCTGAACAAACTCTGGGGAGTTCCACACCATGCGGAGAAGGACCCGAGCCACCTCATCCACCTCAGGGTCCATGTCCTTCTTCAAGGTGGCAAAAAGCTCTCCCAGAGTGACAATGGCCGCGTAGGACACCTTTGTGTGGAGGCTGGTCACCTGGGGAAGTCATAAGGGAAACATAAGAATCACCTTGAAAAGAAAACCAGTTGCCTGTGACAAAAGTCCCAGGAAATGACAACACGTCCCACTGTGTCCAGAGGCACACAAAAGCACAAGAAGAGCAGAAGAGCACAAGCACAGAAAGGCACTTACTCTGGCACCAATTTCTGGCCTCAGACCTGCTTACTGCAGGCCTAAAAAACCCATTTCCCTAAAGTGATCTCCTTAACCCTTCTAGAATGCCAACTGCTTTGATTCTAGTTCGTTTTATTTGAAAAACAAAGAACTAAATAAAAGCAAGGGCTTCTTTCAAACCATAAAGACACAAGTCATAAGGATAAAACAGTCATCTGCTGCTGTTCAAGAAAGCAACACCAGCAGTTGAAGCAGTCAGCAAGGGAAAAGAAAACTCTGGCTCAGGTCTACAGACTAATTTGCAGTGTTGAATTACAGCTTGGGCAGAGATTAGGACTCCGGCAAATAACATAATTAGTGTATCTGTTTCTGTATTTGCACATTTCATTATAATGGGAGTTCACTGAAAGATGAGTGGCAGGTACCCGACCTACCAGTAAATACAGCTACATGTATGCACAGATCCTATAGATAGCTGACAGACATTAGAAATATAAAGTCTAAAAACAGAAATGAAGGCAGTCCCTGAGCACACCTGGAGATGAACAGGCACATATCAACTCTACACCCCGTGCATGAAGTACAGGGGACAATTAGAACAATGTTCTCACCTCACTGGTAAGTGCCAAGCAAATGTCATGACGTCTTGAGAGCAGGACTTGTGAATGGGAGCCAGCCAGGTGTTTGATGCTGAAGAGTCCCTTCTCCTTCATCTCCCTGAAAGGCAAATACCAAAAAGATTGATTTTTCTCTCCACCCAAGAACTAGGCAGCACCCTCTGATATTACCAGGCTGGCAGCTCAGTCAAACAATGGGAGGTGCATTTCAAGGAGTGCTTAATGAAATCATGGAGCTCGTTGCCACAGGATGCTGTGGCTGTCAAAAGCATACACAAATCCAAGAGGCAAATAGCAGAATTTCAGCGTCTTCATTTGTGGTCATTTAACAAGACAGCCTTTCCAAAATTTCTGGCAAATGTCACTGTTTCCTAGAAGCTGTGAGACCAAACTATGCTGCAGTTTCTCGTCACCTCTCTGTACCTGTCCCTGAGACACAATCCCATCAGGCTGTTACTGGGGCATTTTCCTTCTTTGCCAGCCCCAGCAGGCAGTTCAGCAGTGAGAGTCTGAACTGGCCCTTTGGTTTCCTTAGTTTCCACTCTACAATCTAGGCCTGTCTGTCACCTACTCCACTCCACCTGCACATTCCCCAAGAAAGCAGCAGGATATCCTAGAAAATTCCACACTAGGGCAAGAACAGTTAAAACTCTGCCTTTTACCAAAACCTCCTACCTAAAACAGCCCACACAACAGCAACATGTTATTTAAAAGGCACATACAACTCTGTCTCTCAGCACTTGCTCTGTGCAGGCCCTGAGCTACAGGAAGGTGTGTGAGGCATCAGGGCTGCAGCACAGGGCTGGAGATTGATCCCACGGACACCCCTGAGTGTCACATGGAGCCCCCCACACCTGCAGAAGTTCTCTGAACCTCACAGGGCACCAAACAGAAATGGGGAAGAGAAAGCAGAAGAGAAAGGGCAAAGCAAAGACGACTATACAAAGAGATGCCTCGTGGAAGATTTTCTTGTTTATTCCAGGGTGAATGTCCTTATCCCTGTGTAAATGAAGCACCCACCAGTGAGTGGATGTAAACCCAGACATCAAAATACAACCAATATCACTTAATATTTATAGGCTTATCACCTCTGGCCCTCCTTCTGTCTGTGTCTAATTTTGGGGCACATGATGAGTGTTCATGAAACATCTCATGTCCATATGTAGCAGTGAGAAGGAAGAAGTTGCATTCCAAAAGTGCAAGATTCCTAGAGGATTTCATTTCTTTTTCCTTCTCTTCTGCCATGAACCCTTCAGGAGTAATGACAGGCTGAGGGACTTGAAAGCACAACTCAGTCCACTTCTCAGAAAGAGGAATGGACTCTGAGCTGGAGCTGCTTCTGGGACTCACGTGCAGGAGGTCACGGGGAGACCCTGTCACCTGCCATTGCTGCCAGCAGTGGGACCAGAGAGAAATCTTACACAATCTCACTGGGGCAGTGCCCTAATGCACCCAAATCTCTACACTCAAAACTGCTGCCATCCTGCTTCTGCCTTCAGCCAGCAAATCACCTTGTCCCACAGCTTCCTCTCTTCCCTCAAGATTCCCTTTGCAGCTCCATGGAGCAGCAGGCAAAGCGAGGAAACAGCACAGATGTGCTGAGCTGGAGAACAGCTGCAGACCAAGGCCAAGAAAAGGCTGCTCTCAAATCTTGATCCTCTCACTGTTCTGGAGAGGTTTCCCCAGTGCCCTGTGGCCCTCTGGGCTGTCGGGGCTCAGAGGCAGCAGCAAGATTCCCTTCTAACCTCCCTTAACGCTGAGGGGGAGACAGAGTGACCGGGGCCTTTCTTACCAGTCGTGGCTGCCCAGCAAGGAGAGTGCCTGGAGCAAGGACTGCTGTGGCTCAGGAGAGGCTGTGTCCTTGTGCCCGTGCCCACGGAGCAGCTCCTCTCGGCGCTGGGCACCAGGGGCCGTCTGCGAGGTCACTGTGAGGAGAGGGTCAGCCCTGAGCGCTGCAGCCCCGGGCAAGGCACCCGCCATGGAGCGGCTGCAGCCCCAGCTCCAGCCAGGGCTCCGTGGGCTGCAAATGGCTCTGCCTCAGACACCTGCCTGCTCTCTGGCTCCTGGGGCTCCTTGCTTTCTCCCAGCCCCCCAGCTGGGCACAGCTGTGGGCTAAAGCTGACATTGCCCACACAGCAATTGCCAGCTCCCCAGTGCCACAGGCAGCACAGCCAGCGGCAGGTTCCTGAGGCCGCAGAGCTCCCGCTCCTGCCAGACAGGGCCGAGCAGCGGGAATGGCGAGCCCAGGAGGGAACCCCAGGGGCCTCTCTTGTCCCAGCACCCTGATTCCCCCAGCCCTGAGGACTGAGGCACTCTGCAATCCCTGAGGAAAGACCTGCAGCTGCCTCGTGACAGCACCAAGCCAAGCCTGAACAGCCCAGCCCTGCTGGGCCCGGCTGAATCCCCATGGAGCAACTCCCAGGGAGCAGCCGGAGCTGACCCTGCACCCCTGACAGCGCCTCTGCTCACACTGACTTCAAATATTCTGGACAGCAGGCAGCTGAGTGCACACACATTTTACCCTACTCTTGGGAAAGGAGTCGTTTATGGATTTTGTTCTTTCCAAGCATTTCCAATCATCAGTGTTTCTGAGGTACACACTGGTTGTATTTCACAAGATGCTGAGGTGAAATTTATTTACTGTCAAATGGACGTGTTTGCACACTCTGCAATGCCTAAGATTTCTCTTGAGGAAAAATGCAATTTCCAGTCCAGACAGTTGACAATAAAACATTCCAAATGCAAATCGAGCATAAAAATATTCAAAAAATAGACGCAAGTTGTTGGCAGACACACTCTCCTGATAATCAGTTGTCCTGAGTTTACCATAATTGAAAATTTTGATAAAACTTTACAAGGTATGAGAAAAATCAGATGAAAATGCATTTCTTATGAAAACCATTTGTCATCAAATGCACTGTCAATCAAAAATTTCATGTCATGCACTCAAAAGCAGATTTTCTAATGTATAGGTTGAAAACATCTGAGCTGACTAAATTGATGAAGCATAAATATTGCACAGAATCTAGATGAAGTGCTGTAGACTCAGCAGGGTTTTTGTGGTACATTGCATGTTCTCACAAACATGGAGAATGATGTTATGGAGGAAAAGTAACATCAAAAATATTCAGATGGGCGCTAATCTGGATGTCACTGATGTACCCCAGTGACTGACATCAGTGATGTCACTGCAGAAGTATGTAGACAAGTATGTAGATGGCAGCAGCCAGGAGCCATTGGGCACTTCTGGGAGCAATAGCACGATGGCACCAAGCCACTGACTGCCATGCAGAGACAGCCCTTGCTGGGATAGCAGAAAATCTGGCTGCAGAGCTGGGCAGCAGCACAGTCAGAGGGCCCTGATGGTGAGTGGACAACTGATCGTGGTGGTACTCGTAGGTGCACAGTGAGCACAGCCTGGCACACTGCCCCACAGCTCATCCCTGCAGTTACAGCTGCCTCCTGGCACCAGCACTGTACTTTGGACTAGGAGGATGGGCAAAAGACAGAGCTTAGGCCTTTACCACTGCTTTATTCAGGTCAAGTTTCTGATGGAGCTCTAAGAACCAACTGCTGCAGTACTACCAAGTTGGAGTAACTCCAAAGTAGATTTGCTGTTCATTCTCAGGACAGCCTATGGACTAAAGATCACAGCTGTGCTGGCTGAGGCAGGAGGCAGTTTGTGCTGCTTGTGCAAGGAAAACCCGTGTGGGAAAAAGCTGCCATGGAGCAGGCTTACCTGAGGAGCTGCATGGGACAATGCCTTCCTCATGGGTGATGGGCACACTGGGCAGTAAGGGCAGCTTGTCCTGCTTCCTCAAGACCTTCTTCAAGGCACTGCCAGGGTGTTTTGTCTGTGCGCTGGAAGCTGTGCCATTGACAGATGGGAGGCAAAAGCCTGCAGGGACCAAAGGGGAGCTTGTAAGTGGAGAGTGCTGGACAGGGTGACAATGGCAAGAGCCAGAAAACCTGCTGGAGCTGGGTAACATTTTGTTATGCCAAAGAACTTCAAGTAGAACACTGGCACACTAACATGGAACAAGGATCACATAATCACAGAATCGTAGAAGAGTTTAGGTTGGAAGGCCCCTTTAGCAACTATCCAGTCCAACCCATGGGAGCAGGGGCATTTATATCTAGATCAGGTTCCTCACAGCCCCATGTAAACTGGCCTTGAACACCTTCCAGAATGGATCAACAACACCTTCTCTGGGCATACCCTTCCAGCATTTCATCACCTTCATTACAAAATAAGTCTCCCTAATATCTAATCTAAATCTACCTTCTTCTAGTTTAAAACCAAACTGCAGTGATGCTTTTCCTAAGAAACAAGGAAAACCCAGTGTTGCTTTGCTTTTGCTTTCCTGTTTCAGAGGCTGGCTGGGGAAGTTCCCAAAAGAAAGTGCAGATAACCCTGCGTGATGCCCTGGGGCTGAGTGCTGTCCCTAAGGTCCCTGCTGCCCCCTCGGGGCAGCGCACACAGCACTGCAGCCAGAGCCCCCAGCCGGGATTCACTCGGGAACGCTGCTGGCTCCTGGGGTGCAGCAGCAGCACTGCCTCGGGGCTTCAGCACAGCTCTGCAGCGCCAGCTCCTCGGCAGGGAGTGGCGGGGGAAGGATCTCTGGAGTTTCCATTAGAAGGAGCTGAATTTGGTTTCTTCCATGCTGCACCTTGGTTGAAGAATATTATTTTGGACTCATCTTCCCTGGAAGCTGCTCTCCAGGAGGGAGTCTGAAGCCCCAGTCATCTTTTCACAAAGGAATTTTTTACTCTGAAGACTTTAGAGGTGAAGGTGGAAGCTGATATTCTGTTACTGACTCAGTGAGGCCATGGCAAGAGACTTCATGCCTCTGGATTTTTCTTTGGGGAGTGGAAATCAATTCTATGCAAGCTTCCACTCAGATGCAAGTGGAACAGACACCCAGTCTGATTGAAACACTGCGCAAAGGGCAAGCAAGTCTAGGAAAAGAAAGGACCACGAGTGTAGGCACCACTTACTTGCTTCAGCTGCATCCCTGGGCTCAACTGTGTGTGGAGGCAGCTGCAAGGATGTTGTGTTTTGTCTCCTTTTCTGCATCTCCTTCTCAAAAAGCTCTGCATCCTTCGGCTCTAAGTTCTTCTCAGCCAACTGGCACAATGCAGCACGGATCTAGTTGCAATGGAAATACATCAGAGACTGTAAGTAGACACACAAACCAGACACAACACCTCTTCAGCAGCACAGAGTCCAGAGAGTCTATAATGTTTAATGCAGCTCCATATACATTCCCACAGTTTCAGCAGAATGTCTCCTATCCTCACCTTAGCAATCCCTCTCAGTGAGGTGGAACACTTCAGTGCCACAACCTTACACTGCTCCAACTGCAGCCTATGCCAGGAAGCCCTGCTTGAAGCATGAAAGTCATAGGAATGCTCCAAGAAAGGTGCAGAGCTCCCATGACCAGTGAGCAGGCATTTCAGTTCCTACAGGCCATGGCAGGAGAATGGAAACCATGTGCACTATGCGGCAATGAGGGGTAATTAGCTGTTGCACAACACTCATGGCCAGCAATTGCAGCTGTTTCTCACTTCCCTGCTTCTGAAGAACTCAGCTCTGAAGGACTCTGGACGACTTGGTCTCTGAGACCAGGAGACCAAAAGGAGGAGTCATGTGAAAACAAGTTGCAGAAACATTGATATTAATGAGCAGAAAATGAGAGAATGAGAGGGCTGTAAGATAGAGTCAGAAAGGTAACCAGGAAAAATTCAACTCTCCCATTTTATTTTGCAGACTTGCTCATACTCAACATTAGGATCTTTGCTCCTCTGCTTCTCAGGGTGCCCTTTGCCCACATTCACTGGCGTGTTACTTGCTGTGCCGTTCAGAACTTCTCTAAAATGGCCTTTGCACATAAACAATGCTTCAGGCATGACTTTAGCACCATCAGCAAAACAGTGACTTTGGCACCACTGGAAACAGCCAAGCAATTGCTCTGGAGCTGCCAAATCTATTTCCAAGAATCCCCATCCCCCAAGAGTGGAAGATTGTTATTTTCAGGGACACTTTGGGCCAAGCACTAAACAGACACTGGAAAGGAAGTCTGCTCATCCCTGTCCTTATACCTTACCTTTCCAAAGCCATCCCTCAGGTTTTTGTCACTCATAAGGCCAGGACTGTTGGGATGATCCATCTCTTTGGCCTGGCTCACTGGGAGGCCTGCTACTGGAAGCAAAGGATCATGTAAATCTCTGGCAGACTTCAAGCCCCCAAAATACTATGCTGGGCAACAAGCAAGACTGCAGAGCTCTCATAAAACACAGAGATGGTACAGGAGAGAAACAAGGTACATATGCCTAGACCCTCTCCCAATGGATGGGCTACTGGCAGCAGACATGACATTACTGTGTTGGCCAGCAGACTGAAACCAGCTGCATGATGAAGGGCTCAGCTCCCTGATGCTGGAGAGCCCCTGAATAGAGAAGGGCAGAGATGGGCTTGACAAATTGACAGAGATTCTTAGCTGCCCTTATGCTGATTTTAAGAAACGTCTTCTTTCCTGTTCCTAAAAGAAGTCTTGGGTTCTAACACCTGTATGCATTTAGATTAATATTTTCTTCTTTTTGATAGAATATTTTAGAGGACATTAAATTCTTAGGATTGCAGGAGTGTTACACAAATGTAAATTGTTTTCTTGACACTAGATAATTCAATTCCCCTGATGGTTTTCATTCTAAAGTCTGTGAGATTGGGCCACATTTGGGGCAGCCTGGCAAAAGACTGATTTTCTTAATGCAAGTCTAAGAATGTAACTTCTTCTGAAATACTCTTCCAACAGAGCTGTTACAATTCAGACAACTAGTCATTCTATACAACAACTTCACAGAGGATAAAATAAAGCGTCAGGAAAGTGTAAAAAATCCAATGCCATAAATCAGGATTTTTTGCCCTGCAGAATGGTCATCTGAATAATAAAGGAGAGATAGATATGGGCTTTGAGGAAGGAGGGCAATTCTGTATGGAAGGCAAGGCCTTGGAAGGTAAGGGCATCTGGGAATTTGGCAGGGAAAATACTGACCCCAGGGTAACCTCCTTGGGACCCCTGCAGTCAGTCAAGTCTTCAGAATGGACACCCAAAATGTAACTGAGGCAACAATGCAAACCTAAGGCATCTGAAGCTCCATATTCCATGGGACACACTTCCTGGAAACTTCTATATAGCTGCCCAGGGAAACATGCTCCTGCCAGCAGCCCCTTGAGGCAGGCCAGGGGCACACCCTGAGCCACTTGCACAGAGCTGCCAGGGGAACAGCCTGGCCTCTGGGCTGCCCTGGGACAGCAGGGAGCCCAGAGCCCTGTGCTTTCCAGCAATGGCTCAGCTGCACATGCAGCCTCCTGCTCCTCTCCCTGCCCCACAGCTGAGCAGCCCTACAGCTCCACGGGGCACTGGGAGCAGCACAGCTGATGGCAGGGGAGAACTGCAGGGCAGAACTGCTCCCTGGCAATGTGCACAGGGTCCACAGGCTGCCACAAGACCATTCCTCCCTCCAGAGAGCGGCCCAGCTCCCACCTTACCTCTGTGTGAGGCTGAGCCCTGCTGGCCCTTCCCCTTGTCCTCCTCCCTGGCAGTGACCCTGGGGGCAGCGCTGCTCAGCTGCCTCTGCCGGGGCTCCTGGGCCAAGGCCCCCTGAGCCGGCCGGGAGCCCAGACCTCCATTCCCAACGCCGGGGTTCCGCATATCAGGCTCCAGACTGAACAATTCAGCCAGTTTCCTTGGGAACAGAGGCATCCCAGGTCGTATCACACTCCCTGAGCTCTTTCCGTCCATCCTCTCGGTTTGTGCTGTCGACTCAGAAGAAGCTGTAAATCAGATACAAGAGATTTGAGTTAATTGAACTCACACCTGTATAATCAACCCATCCAATGGGTGGGGAATCCAAAGCATATTTCAGTTAATGAAAAGATTTTGGGTTTTTTTATTTTTCATGACACTGGCATCATTTGAATTTCTCTGAACAATGTGGAGCTGGCAAGCCAGGAGAGAAAGGTTCTATGATGTTTTTTTACCAGTTACCTCCCCACTACTACAGAATCCATTTCCTTCCAAAGAGTTGGAAACTCAGAGTGGTCTCTAGAATTTGAAACTGTCTAAGAAGAAATTGCTCTAACAAGTAGTTTTCAATGCCACTGTTTCTATAAATCCCATTCAATTAGAGGTTCGGTTTTGCATTTTGGGGATTTTTTTATTTCTCTTTACAACAAAGGAAGTGCTGGGACACAAAAAATGGCACCACATGTTATGAGCAAAAGAAGCTTTGCACTCCCCATTAGATGTACCCAGTATTCTGCAAGCCTGTACTTGTAGGGAATGAAGTGGTCATCCACAAATTTCACTTTTTGCTCTGCTTCACAGTTCAATGGGTTTATTCCCTGCGTCTTTCCTGCACAGACACCCAAGCCCAACATAAACATGATCTGCCTCAAAATATTTCTGATCATGGCTAATACAGACAATTCATAATTTTCTTAATGGAAACAGCAGAGTGCCGGTCATTCTGAAATATTTTCCAACAGAGCTGCTAGAAATAAGAAAACAAGTACATGCCTTCAGAGAGGATAAAATCATTTGGCAGCCAAGCAGTAAGAGGGGAAAAACTTTATCAAATAAGGATTTTATTTCCCCTGCAGAATGATCAGGACAAAAACGCACCAGGAAAGGTTTAATGATTTATCTCATTTCCAGTACAGAATTAATCCAGCAAAAATGTCAATTTACATTGTGAATAACAATTCTCCCTAACTCCATTAAGCATTCCAACTGCTTAACAGCAATTAAGGAGTCATTCGAAACGGGCTCTAGCCAGGATTTGGCGAAACTAACCCTAAAAAAAGGGACCAGAGGATCTGATCTCTTTTTTTGCAACAGCAAAGTTATTTCTTCAAGTCTCATCTCTCCTATCATGATATGCCCAGAAATGGCAAAGGAGCAACAGACTTTGATTGAGGCTTTCAACTGGAAGGCATTGGCTGAGAAGGGAGGAATGGGAGTATTTCCTATTTCATCTAAAAAGCCATCTATTTCACTGCTAATTGTAACAGTAGAAAGACAGCAGATAAAAGGCATGTGCAAGATGGTGAGGAATGTTTCCTTTTCTTGCACGACATTTCCAGGGCTCCAAGATACCACTCCAGCTCCTGCCACCTAACACTTCACATTGGAGGAATTTGCACAGCATCAACAGAGCTCACTCCAAGTGACTCTGGGCTCAGGGAGAGTCCATTGAGCCCATTAAGGAATTGAAACAAATGAGAAGAGATTTTGAAAAGAATGGTTTTTAACCAAGCTTTCAAAATGCCATCTCTGCATCAAGATT
Source organism: Oenanthe melanoleuca (assembly GCF_029582105.1). Taxonomy (NCBI): domain Eukaryota; kingdom Metazoa; phylum Chordata; class Aves; order Passeriformes; family Muscicapidae; genus Oenanthe; species Oenanthe melanoleuca. Next base: position 97,558,892 of record NC_079336.1, read on the forward strand.
CCAATGATCATTTTGGGACACACATGCCCTGTACCTACCTGCATGTTCAGAGTCCTTCTCTTTGCTTCTGCTGCTGGATCCTGGCCTTGAGAAAATGGAGAACAAAACAAGATATGAGGAAGTGGAAGGAGAAGGTAGGAGTGTAGAAGAGGTGTAGTGTGAAAGGAGGCAATCCTTTTTTGCATGGTCACTCTGATGGAGGAGAAAATGCAACACATAAACCCAAGAAGATGCAAAGCTGATTAATTGTCCTTAAGCTTTCAGTTGCTGCAGTCAGACAGAGCTGGCCTTCTTCAACTCGCATCATAACTCCCCAATCCTGCTGTCTCTCCTTTTGGATCCAAGGGGCTCCTACAGCCTCTCTGAAGCAGCAAGAGCTGCTAAGCTGAGACACAAGTCTGTATGGAGGGCAGCTGCTTTGGTACTGCTGCCAAAGCTTGACTCTGCCTTCTCGTGCCTTATACTGGTGCCAGTCTCGAGCTACATATGTCCTGAGAAGGATATTCCACCTCCTTGCTCTTTCCAGATGAAAAAGGTTTATTGCAACTCAGCTGCTAGGGAAGGATATTCAGATTGCAGTTTAACATCTTACAGAAATGTTTCAATTGGAATGATGCTTCTGTGAGCCCTTCTTTATTGTAATTACTCAGATAAGCTTGACAGCTACATTTTCTCACACATATCCAAGCCAATATCTATCCATCAGGCACAGTCAAATAAGTCTTCTCTAGCACCTTGTCCTCTTTGATTTTAAGCCCAGACCTAAATATTAAACATTGCAGTAGACATCTGTGCCCCAAAATTTATCTGGGACCTCATTTCACAGCGGAGGCCAAGAAACAGACAAGTTACTCCTGATGTTTACAGGTGCAGCACTGGAATTTGCAGACACCTCTCCAGCAGCCAGTATCTGCCCAAACATATTATTTTGGATGCTGAAGTTGACAGTCAAGGATCATAGTGTTCCAAGATCTGCAGGATGCAGACCCATGCAATACAGTTCCCAAATGACACCACAAACATTACAGAGGCACTCAATAGTCCAGTCCATCAGAGGACTCGTCTTGAGGGGCTTCCAAGCCCTGCCTCCTCTTCCCCACCACCACCTCTGCTCTTGGGGCATATGGTGTGGGCTTTGACATTGAGCAGGATCATCAGAGATGGGCAAAATGGTGAATACACAGAGGTTTGCCTAAATGCATGGGAGAGCTGACTGTGCAAAAGAACATCACAGGATGAGAAGAGCAAGCAGAACATCACAGTGGAGCAGCAGACAGCTTGGCTTACCTCATCTCCTGGGACTCTTGGACATCCAGCTGCAGAGAGCTGTGCAGAGACCCTGCAGCACTGCCAACAACGGGACTGACTGCCTTGCGTATGGGGGGGATCAGAGGGAGTCCCATTGACCCCTTCTTCATATCCCCTTGTGTGGCATACTGCAAGGAAGCCTGGAAAGAGAGGAACACAATGCTCACATCAAGCATCCAGCCTTGCCCTCATTCATGGGTCAAGACATTTAGATATACCCTGACAGGAAAAGTCAAACTGATGAAGCAGATTGGCCTAGGATAGGGAAAGGTGTCCTAGGAAAGGGAACTGGTAAGGGAGAGATCCTGTCACACATTTGCCACCTCTCTCCTAGTGCTCATTACTCTGCCAGTGTGGCTATATTCCCAGCTGGAATCCACATGTTTGCCATCAAGATGTTCTGGAGTGCCACTGCCTGCACTGGCCTTTGGGATGGTGTGGGAATGGGTTTAGATCACTGGTCTCTCTTTAGGTACCGAACAGCCAGTGCTGATCTCCAGCCAAGTCCCCCCAAACCCACCCTGCAGGATGTCACAACTGGCTTTTCTCAAGCCCCTCATTTCTTCTGCTGCTGCCCTTCCCTCTTACAGTTCCCCAACAGCCTTTGAGCCCAGAAGCTGCTGAGCTCTTGGGATGCTTGGTGCTCTCCAGCTCCAACACATCCATAATCTCAGGCTCACTGGCAATAAGGAAGTTCAGCAGAGCTCCCTGCCCTGCTGCTCTCTGCAAGGTCTCTGTCTGCTCAAGTTGCTCCAGGGCCCCCATGCCATGGCAGCAAAGGGGGCTGTAGGCAGCTGGGGCAGATGCACACCATTCCTTAAGTGTCCCATCATTTCTGGCACAGCTCTAGAGCCAAATCAGGATCTGTACGAACTCTAGGGAACAGATCAGTTTCTGTCAAGGATACATTGGGCCCTTCTTCAGCAAGGCTGAAATCAAGAACACAAGCCTTTGACTGGACATTTTGTCTACCAAAGATGTAATTCATCTGCCTCCTCCTGCACCCCAAGGCAAACCCAAAACACCTGCAAGTGCTGGTCCTGCTGCAAAGGCAATCGTGTGGCTGGGCTCTGGGCTGCTCTCCACACACCCACCTCCCAACCCTTCCCTCTGGACAAAGCCATGCCAGAGCACACAGCTGCCCAGAAGCTGATGAACTCTAGAAAAAGCATCAGAGACAGCTGTGCAGAAGGCCATGGCTATACAGCTCAAAAGCTGAGACAACCTGGAACTGACTTTGCAGAACTGCCTGTTCCAGCAAACACCTTTTCCATCTAAACAAGACGCAGCTGACAGAAAACACCACCAAGGGATAGACTTGGTCCACAGATATCAATAGGTTACTGAAGGTAGAAGGATTGCTTAGCTGGAGTGGACAGCTTTAGCAGCTCTGGCTGCTTGTTGGTGTTTTTTCAGCTACAAGACAGAGGAGGAAGTACAACAGAGCCCAGAAACAATTCAAAGATCTCTCCTGCTATTGACACACGCTGAGGACATGAAGTCTGCATTACACACCCATTGCAAAGACAGCCAGAAGCACAGTGTCCAGCTGAGCTCATCCTTAGCTCAGCTGCTTCCTTTGCTGTATACCACAGGAAAATGTCTAAAAAGTCTCCCTACAACACATAATCTGAAAATATGTCACACCAGACATAGCTTGGGTCTCCTTACCTTACAAATTTTTCCTTCTGAACACAGCTCCTGCTTGTTTCTTCTGCCATCATCACCAGTGTCATTTTTCCCATTCTCTTGCTCTACACTGAAGATTTTAATTGTGTTAGAAGCAGGAGAGCTCTTCTGGATGGGAGGCAACGGTTTAGATGGAAGGAGCATGCAGGGAGGTGGCCGCACCAACTTGGAAAATATGAACCTCGTCAGGCCTGCAATGTGGAGATAAAAAATAGAACAGAGGCTGCGATGCAAACCTAAGGCATCTGAAGCTCCATATTCCATGGGACACACTTCCTGGAAACTTCTATATAGCTGCCCAGGGAAACATGCTCCTGCCAGCAGCCCCTTGAGGCAGGCCAGGGGCACACCCTGAGCCACTTGCACAGAGCTGCCAGGGGAACAGCCTGGCCTCTGGCTGCCCTGGGACAGCAGGGAGCCCAGAGCCCTGTGCTTTCCAGCAATGGCTCAGCTGCACATGCAGCCTCCTGCTCCTCTCCCTGCCCCACAGCTGAGCAGCCCTACAGCTCCACGGGGCACTGGGAGCAGCACAGCTGATGGCAGGGGAGAACTGCAGGGCAGAACTGTTCCCTGGCAATGTGCACAGGCTCTGCAGGCTGGCACAAGACCCTTCCTCCTCCCAGAGAGCAGCCCAGCTCCCACCTTACCTCTGTGTGAGGCTGAACCATGCTCACAAGGGAACAGGTAAGTTGGGTGAACTCCCACCTTTACAATGAATCCATCTAATGGATGAGGCATCCAGGAGTTTTTTTTAAATTATTCAGAAGATTGCTTTGTTGGCTTTTTCAGGAAATTACCATCACTATAATTACTGTGAACTGTATGGAAGTGGAAAGCCTGGAGAGAGCTTCTACTGCCTTGCTCATGTGTTCCTCATTCTCCCCACACCCCCACCTCCTCCCACCAGTACTTCGGGATCCCTTTCCTTCCAAACAGTTGGCAACCCACAGTGGTCTCCAGAATTTGACAATTACACCTGGGAAATATTTGCTTTCCAAATGTAGATTTCATGGCACTTGTTTCTGTAACTCCCACTCAGTTCTGGGTTTCGTTTTGTTGGTTGCTTTTATTTCCCTTTACAACAAAGGAAGTGCAGGCACATGAACGATGGCACTCCACATCAGAGGTAAAAGAAGCTTTGCACTCCCCATTACAGTTCCCCAGTATTCAGGGACCCCATATCCATAGGGGACGAATCGGCTTTCGAATGTGTTCCCTGCTTTCTTTCCTGCAGAGACACCCAAACCGAACATAAACATGACCTGCATCAAAACATTTCTGATCATTGCAGTTTAAAGCCAATTCAAAATTTTCTTGTTGGCAAGGACATAGGGCAGATCATAGAAATAAAACCTTTTGTAAATCTGTATTTCTTTATCCCTCTCGAAGGAGCAGGTCTTTTATAATAGCGCAATTGGTAAGGTTTAATGATTTAGCTCATTTCTGGTAAAGAACTAATCCAGCAAAAATATCAACTTACATTGTGAATAACACTTCTCCCTGACTCCATTAAGCATTCCAACTGCATAAGAGCAATTAAGGAGTTATTCCAAAGGGGCTGTACCCAGGATTTGGCAGAACTAACCCTAAGCAAAGGGCCCAGAGGATCTGATCTCTTTTTCTGCAACTGCAAAGTTATTTCTTCAAGTCTCATTTCTCCTATCATGACATGCCCAGAAATGGCAAAGGAGCAACAGACTTTGATTGAGGCTTTCAGCTTGAAGGCATTGGCTGGCACAGATGCACCAGAGACTGCATTTCCTCTGGCACAATTCTATTTGTCAGGGATCAGGCAAGGCAGGGACAGGGGACAAGGCAGAAAGCATCTCCTCCCCCAGCCTCAGCCTGCACCACTGACACAGGCAGAGAGATTTCAGTCAGCCAAGAGATTTGTCATTGTGAACCTGCCATAGGTGGCTTTGGGCTTGTGCTGTCAGAGCATGACAAACTCAGACCATGCATAGGCTGCATCCATTTGGAAGTCTCCTTCTCCTTAAGTGGAAAATTCACAAGGACTTTGTGTCAGAGACGGTTTCCCTATTTCTCCCAGTACAAAACCAGGCAATGTCCATGAATCTCCCTGAGATTTCAAAGGGTTAATCTCAGAAATGACCCCCAAGGAAAGGTTTTCCACTTTAAGGAGAGGAGAGTATATTGGCAATATCGCTGCTAATTTTAACACTAGAAAGGCAGCAACGAGATAAAAGGCATGTGCAGGATGGAGAGGAATGTTTCCTTTTCCTGCACGACATTTCCAGGGCTCCAAGATACCACTCCAGCTCCTGCCACCTAACACTTCACATTGGAGGAATTTGCACAGCATCAACAGAGCTCACTCCAAGTGACTCTGGGCTCAGGGAGAGTCCATTGAGCCCATTAAGGAATTGAAACAAATGAGAAGAGATTTTGAAAAGAATGGTTTTTAACCAAGCTTTCAAAATGCCATCTCTGCATCAAGATTCCAATGATCATTTTGGGACACACATGCCCTGTACCTACCTGCATGTTCAGAGTCCTTCTCTTTGCTTCTGCTGCTGGATCCTGGCCTTGAGAAAATGGAGAACAAAACAAGATATGAGGAAGTGGAAGGAGAAGGTAGGAGTGTAGAAGAGGTGTAGTGTGAAAGGAGGCAATCCTTTTTTGCATGGTCACTCTGATGGAGGAGAAAATGCAACACATAAACCCAAGAAGATGCAAAGCTGATTAATTGTCCTTAAGCTTTCAGTTGCTGCAGTCAGACAGAGCTGGCCTTCTTCAACTCGCATCATAACTCCCCAATCCTGCTGTCTCTCCTTTTGGATCCAAGGGGCTCCTACAGCCTCTCTGAAGCAGCAAGAGCTGCTAAGCTGAGACACAAGTCTGTATGGAGGGCAGCTGCTTTGGTACTGCTGCCAAAGCTTGACTCTGCCTTCTCGTGCCTTATACTGGTGCCAGTCTCGAGCTACATATGTCCTGAGAAGGATATTCCACCTCCTTGCTCTTTCCAGATGAAAAAGGTTTATTGCAACTCAGCTGCTAGGGAAGGATATTCAGATTGCAGTTTAACATCTTACAGAAATGTTTCAATTGGAATGATGCTTCTGTGAGCCCTTCTTTATTGTAATTACTCAGATAAGCTTGACAGCTACATTTTCTCACACATATCCAAGCCAATATCTATCCATCAGGCACAGTCAAATAAGTCTTCTCTAGCACCTTGTCCTCTTTGATTTTAAGCCCAGACCTAAATATTAAACATTGCAGTAGACATCTGTGCCCCAAAATTTATCTGGGACCTCATTTCACAGCGGAGGCCAAGAAACAGACAAGTTACTCCTGATGTTTACAGGTGCAGCACTGGAATTTGCAGACACCTCTCCAGCAGCCAGTATCTGCCCAAACATATTATTTTGGATGCTGAAGTTGACAGTCAAGGATCATAGTGTTCCAAGATCTGCAGGATGCAGACCCATGCAATACAGTTCCCAAATGACACCACAAACATTACAGAGGCACTCAATAGTCCAGTCCATCAGAGGACTCGTCTTGAGGGGCTTCCAAGCCCTGCCTCCTCTTCCCCACCACCACCTCTGCTCTTGGGGCATATGGTGTGGGCTTTGACATTGAGCAGGATCATCAGAGATGGGCAAAATGGTGAATACACAGAGGTTTGCCTAAATGCATGGGAGAGCTGACTGTGCAAAAGAACATCACAGGATGAGAAGAGCAAGCAGAACATCACAGTGGAGCAGCAGACAGCTTGGCTTACCTCATCTCCTGGGACTCTTGGACATCCAGCTGCAGAGAGCTGTGCAGAGACCCTGCAGCACTGCCAACAACGGGACTGACTGCCTTGCGTATGGGGGGGATCAGAGGGAGTCCCATTGACCCCTTCTTCATATCCCCTTGTGTGGCATACTGCAAGGAAGCCTGGAAAGAGAGGAACACAATGCTCACATCAAGCATCCAGCCTTGCCCTCATTCATGGGTCAAGACATTTAGATATACCCTGACAGGAAAAGTCAAACTGATGAAGCAGATTGGCCTAGGATAGGGAAAGGTGTCCTAGGAAAGGGAACTGGTAAGGGAGAGATCCTGTCACACATTTGCCACCTCTCTCCTAGTGCTCATTACTCTGCAAGTGTGGCTACATTCCCAGCTGGAATCCACATGTTTGCCATCAAGATGTTCTGGAGTGCCACTGCCTGCACTGGCCTTTGGGATGGTATGGGAATGGGTTTAGATCACTGGTCTCTCTTTAGGTACCGAACAGCCAGTGCTGATCTCCAGCCAAGTCCCCCCAAACCCACCCTGCAGGATGTCACAACTGGCTTTTCTCAAGCCCCTCATTTCTTCTGCTGCTGCCCTTCCCACTTACAGTTCCCCAACAGCCTTTGAGCCCAGAAGCTGCTGAGCTCTTGGGATGCTTGGTGCTCTCCAGCTCCAACACATCCATAATCTCAGGCTCACTGGCAATAAGGAAGTTCAGCAGAGCTCCCTGCCCTGCTGCTCTCTGCAAGGTCTCTGTCTGCTCAAGTTGCTCCAGGGCCCCCATGCCATGGCAGCAAAGGGGGCTGTAGGCAGCTGGGGCAGATTCACACCATTCCTTAAGTGTCCCATCATTTCTGGCACAGCTCTAGAGCCAAATCAGGACCTGTACGAACTCTAGGGAACAGATCAGTTTCTGTCAAGGATACATTGGGCCCTTCTTCAGCAAGGCTGAAATCAAGAACACAAGCCTTTGACTGGACATTTTGTCTACCAAAGATGTACTTCATCTGCCTCCTCCTGCACCCCAAGGCAAACCCAAAAAAACTGCAGGTGCTGGTCCTGCTGCAAAGGCAATCGTGTGGCTGGGCTCTGGGCTGCTCTCCACACACCCACCTCCCAACCCTTCCTTCTGGACAAAGCCATGCCAGAACACACAGCTGCCCAGAAGCTGATGAACTCTAGAAAAAGCATCAGAGACAGCTGTGCAGAAGGCCATGGCTGTACAACTCAAAAGCTGAGACAACCTGGAACTGACTTTGCAGGACTGCCTCTTCCAGCAAACACCTTTTCCATCCAAACAAGACGCAGCTGATAGAAAACACCACCAAGGGATAGACTTGGTTCTCAGATATCCATAGATTACACTGCAGAAGGATTGCTTACCCAGAACTTTAGCTACTCTGACTCCTTGTTGCTGTTTTCTCAACCATAAAACAGAGGAAGAAGCACAACAGAGCCCGGAAATCATTCAAAGAGCTCTCCTGCTATTGACACACGCTGAGGACATGAAGTCTGCACTATATGCCCTTTGCAAGGCAGCCTGAAGCACAGTGTCCAGGTGAGCTCATCCTTGGCTCAGACGCCTCTCTGGTGTCACACCACAGGAAAATGGCCTCTGATCTCTGCTTACAACACATAATCTGAAAATCTATCACACAGGACTTCACTTTATTTCCTCACCTCATGTCGTTTTCCCTCTGAATCCAGCTCCTGTTCTTTTCTGCTGTTATCATCATAGCCAGTGCCATTTTTCCCACTGTCCTGCTCTCCACTGCAGATCTTGCTTGGTCCGGCAGTAGGAAAGCTCTTCCTGATGGGAGGCAAAGGCTTGGAGGGAAGGAGCACAGAGGGATTTGCCAGGGAAAACCTCTTGGCAAGAGGGTAGCCAGTGAGGTCTGCAAAATGGAAACAGAAGAGTAACAGAGGATGTGTTGCAAACCTAAGGCATCTGAAGCTCTACATTTCATAGGACACATTTCCTGGAAACTTCTATATAGCTGCCCAGGGAAACATGCTCCTGCCAGCAGCCCCTTGAGGCAGGCCAGGGGCACACCCTGAGCCACTTGCACAGAGCTGCCAGGGGAACAGCCTGGCCTCTGGGCTGCCCTGGGACAGCAGGGAGCCCAGAGCCCTGTGCTTTCCAGCAATGGCTCAGCTGCACATGCAGCCTCCTGCTCCTCTCCCTGCCCCACAGCTGAGCAGCCCTACAGCTCCACGGGGCACTGGGAGCAGCACAGCTGATGGCAGGGGATAACTGCAGGGCAGAACTGCTCCCTGGCAAAGTGCACAGGCTCTGCAGGCTGGCACAAGACCCTTCCTCCTGCCAGAGAGCAGCCCAGCTCCCACCTTACCTCTGTGTGAGGCTGAACCATGCTCACAAGGGAACAGGTAAGTTGGGTGAACTCCCACCTTTACAATGAATCCATCTAATGGATGAGGCATCCAGGAGTTTTTTTAAATTATTCAGAAGATTGCTTTGTTGGCTTTTTCAGGAAATTACCATCACTATAATTACTGTGAACTGTATGGAAGTGGAAAGCCTGGAGAGAGCTTCTACTGCCTTGCTCATGTGTTCCTCATTCTCCCCACACCCCCACCTCCTCCCACCAGTACTTCGGGATCCCTTTCCTTCCAAACAGTTGGCAACCCACAGTGGTCTCCAGAATTTGACAATTACACCTGGGAAATATTTGCTTTCCAAATGTAGATTTCATGGCACTTGTTTCTGTAACTCCCACTCAGTTCTGGGTTTCGTTTTGTTGGTTGCTTTTATTTCCCTTTACAACAAAGGAAGTGCAGGCACATGAACGATGGCACTCCACATCAGAGGTAAAAGAAGCTTTGCACTCCCCATTACAGTTCCCCAGTATTCAGGGACCCCATATCCATAGGGGACGAATCGGCTTTCGAATGTGTTCCCTGCTTTCTTTCCTGCAGAGACACCCAAACCGAACATAAACATGACCTGCATCAAAACATTTCTGATCATTGCAGTTTAAAGCCAATTCAAAATTTTCTTGTTGGCAAGGACATAGGGCAGATCATAGAAATAAAACCTTTTGTAAATCTGTATTTCTTTATCCCTCTCGAAGGGGAAGGTCTTTTATAACAGCGCAATTGGTAAGGTTTAATGATTTAGCTCATTTCTGGTAAAGAACTAATCCAGCAAAAATATCAACTTACATTGTGAATAACACTTCTCCCTGACTCCATTAAGCATTCCAACTGCATAAGAGCAATTAAGGAGTTATTCCAAAGGGGCTGTACCCAGGATTTGGCAGAACTAACCCTAAGCAAAGGGCCCAGAGGATCTGATCTCTTTTTCTGCAACTGCAAAGTTATTTCTTCAAGTCTCATTTCTCCTATCATGACATGCCCAGAAATGGCAAAGGAGCAACAGACTTTGATTGAGGCTTTCAGCTTGAAGGCATTGGCTGGCACAGATGCACCAGAGACTGCATTTCCTCTGGCACAATTCTATTTGTCAGGGATCAGGCAAGGCAGGGACAGGGGACAAGGCAGAAAGCATCTCCTCCCCCAGCCTCAGCCTGCACCACTGACACAGGCAGAGAGATTTCAGTCAGCCAAGAGATTTGTCATTGTGAACCTGCCATAGGTGGCTTTGGGCTTCTGCTGTCAGAGCATGACAAACTCAGACCATGCATAGGCTGCATCCATTTGGAAGTCTCCTTCTCCTTAAGTGGAAAATTCACAAGGACTTTGTGTCAGAGACGGTTTCCCTATTTCTCCCAGTACAAAACCAGGCAATGTCCATGAATCTCCTTGAGATTTCAAAGGGTTAATCTCAGAAACGACCCCCAAGGAAAGGTTTTCCACTTTAAGGAGAGGAGAGTATATTGGCAATATCGCTGCTAATTTTAACACTAGAAAGGCAGCAACGAGATAAAAGGCATGTGCAAGATGGTGAGGAATGTTTCCTTTTCTTGCACGACATTTCCAGGGCTCCAAGATACCACTCCAGCTCCTGCCACCTAACACTTCACATTGGAGGAATTTGCACAGCATCAACAGAGCTCACTCCAAGTGACTCTGGGCTCAGGGAGAGTCCATTGAGCCCATTAAGGAATTGAAACAAATGAGAAGAGATTTTGAAAAGAATGGTTTTTAACCAAGCTTTCAAAATGCCATCTCTGCATCAAGATTCCAATGATCATTTTGGGACACACATGCCCTGTACCTACCTGCATGTTCAGAGTCCTTCTCTTTGCTTCTGCTGCTGGATCCTGGCCTTGAGAAAATGGAGAACAAAACAAGATATGAGGAAGTGGAAGGAGAAGGTAGGAGTGTAGAAGAGGTGTAGTGTGAAAGGAGGCAATCCTTTTTTGCATGGTCACTCTGATGGAGGAGAAAATGCAACACATAAACCCAAGAAGATGCAAAGCTGATTAATTGTCCTTAAGCTTTCAGTTGCTGCAGTCAGACAGAGCTGGCCTTCTTCAACTCGCATCATAACTCCCCAATCCTGCTGTCTCTCCTTTTGGATCCAAGGGGCTCCTACAGCCTCTCTGAAGCAGCAAGAGCTGCTAAGCTGAGACACAAGTCTGTATGGAGGGCAGCTGCTTTGGTACTGCTGCCAAAGCTTGACTCTGCCTTCTCGTGCCTTATACTGGTGCCAGTCTCGAGCTACATATGTCCTGAGAAGGATATTCCACCTCCTTGCTCTTTCCAGATGAAAAAGCCTTTTTCCAACTCAGCTGCTAGGGAAGGATATTCAGATTGCAGTTTAACATCTTACAGAAATGTTTCAATTGGAATGATGCTTCTGTGAGCCCTTCTTTATTGTAATTACTCAGATAAGCTTGACAGCTACATTTTCTCACACATATCCAAGCCAATATCTATCCATCAGGCACAGTCAAATAAGTCTTCTCTAGCACCTTGTCCTCTTTGATTTTAAGCCCAGACCTAAATATTAAACATTGCAGTAGACATCTGTGCCCCAAAATTTATCTGGGACCTCATTTCACAGCGGAGGCCAAGAAACAGACAAGTTACTCCTGATGTTTACAGGTGCAGCACTGGAATTTGCAGACACCTCTCCAGCAGCCAGTATCTGCCCAAACATATTATTTTGGATGCTGAAGTTGACAGTCAAGGATCATAGTGTTCCAAGATCTGCAGGATGCAGACCCATGCAATACAGTTCCCAAATGACACCACAAACATTACAGAGGCACTCAATAGTCCAGTCCATCAGAGGATGTGGGAGTCCAGAGTATTCCTCTGGCTTCCTTGGAAGGTTTAAGACCCCCCTGGCGGGGTCCCCAAGGACCCTGGAATGGGACCCAGGTGTCTCGGGGGCTGGATTTGGCTCCTTGGACCAGTTTGCCAACATTGAGAGAAGAAATGCAAGCCACAAAAGTAAATAGAGTGTAAATTAGACTGTTAGAATGTAGAATTAGCAGATTTCTAGAATGTTTGTGATAAGGGACACGTGGCCAACATGGAGAATTGGGGGTGTGGATATTCTTCCTCCTTCTTCTCCGTGTCATCCATGCTGGGTGACACGCTGGCACTTTTAGATTGGATGAGAACAGATCTGGACCATGTAACAAGATTGTATTGTATTGGGGGTCATTTGTAAATACCTAGTACGTAGTTTAGACTATAAAAGATAAGTCCTGCCTCTGCCAGGCGGATTCTGCCATGGACGTCTGGCGAGCAGACTGCTGTTCGCTGGACAAAGCATTCCTGAGATAAGCAACAATAAACAACCATGAAAACCTCTAAGAACAGCCTCCTGCAGTCTCTCATCGGCGGGCATTGGAAAGAGCTGGGTTCCAGACCACCTGAGTGTCCTCCAGAGGTGATCTCAGGTCTAAGGAGACACCTCAGGATGTGACAAGAGGACTCGTCTTGAGGGGCTTCCAAGCCCTGCCTCCTCTTCCCCACCACCACCTCTGCTCTTGGGGCATATGGTGTGGGCTTTGACATTGAGCAGGATCATCAGAGATGGGCAAAATGGTGAATACACAGAGGTTTGCCTAAATGCATGGGAGAGCTGACTGTGCAAAAGGACCTCCCAGGACGAGAAGAGCAAGCAGAACATCACAGTGGAGCAGCAGACAGCTTGGCTTACCTCATCTCCTGGGACTCTTGGACATCCAGCTGCAGAGAGCTGTGTAGAGACCCTGCAGCACTGCCAACAACGGGACTGACTGCCTTGCGTATGGGGGGGATCAGAGGGAGTCCCATTGACCCCTTCTTCATATCCCCTTGTGTGGCATACTGCAAGGAAGCCTGGAAAGAGAGGAACACAATGCTCACATCAAGCATCCAGCCTTGCCCTCATTCATGGGTCAAGACATTTAGATATACCCAGACAGGAAAAGTCAAACTGATGAAGCAGATTGGCCTAGGATAGGGAAAGTTGTCCTAGGAAAGGGAACTGGTAAGGGAGAGATCCTGTCACACATTTGCCACCTCTCTCCTAGTGCTCATTACTCTGCAAGTGTGGCTACATTCCCAGCTGGAATCCACATGTTTGCCATCAAGATGTTCTGGAGTGCCACTGCCTGCACTGGCCTTTGGGATGGTATGGGAATGGGTTTAGATCACTGGTCTCTCTTTAGGTACCGAACAGCCAGTGCTGATCTCCAGCCAAGTCCCCCCAAACCCACCCTGCAGGATGTCACAACTGGCTTTTCTCAAGCCCCTCATTTCTTCTGCTGCTGCCCTTCCCACTTACAGTTCCCCAACAGCCTTTGAGCCCAGAAGCTGCTGAGCTCTTGGGATGCTTGGTGCTCTCCAGCTCCAACACATCCATAATCTCAGGCTCACTGGCAATAAGGAAGTTCAGCAGAGCTCCCTGCCCTGCTGCTCTCTGCAAGGTCTCTGTCTGCTCAAGTTGCTACAGGGCCCCCAAAAAGAGGGCTGTAGGCAGCTGGGGCAGATGCACACCATTCCTTAAGTGTCCCATCATTTCTGGCACAGCTCTAGAGCCAAATCAGGACCTGTACGAACTCTAGGGAACAGATCAGTTTCTGTCAAGGATACATTGGGCCCTTCTTCAGCAAGGCTGAAATCAAGAACACAAGCCTTTGACTGGACATTTTGTCTACCAAAGATGTAATTCATCTGCCTCCTCCTGCACCCCAAGGCAAACCCAAAACACCTGCAAGTGCTGGTCCTGCTGCAAAGGCAATCGTGTGGCTGGGCTCTGGGCTGCTCTCCACACACCCACCTCCCAACCCTTCCTTCTGGACAAAGCCATGCCAGAGCACACAGCTGCCCAGAAGCTGATGAACTCTAGAAATAGCATCAGAGACAACTGTGCAGAAGGCCATGGCTGTACAACTCAAAAGCTGAGACAACCTGGAACTGACTTTGCAGGACTGCCTCTTCCAGCAAACACCTTTTCCATCTAAACAAGACGCAGCTGACAGAAAACACCACCAAGACATAGACTTGGTTCACAGATATCCATAGGTTACTGAAGGTAGAAGGATTGCTTGCCCAGAACTTTAGCTACTCTGACTCCTTGTTGCCGTTTTCTCAACCATAAAACAGAGGAAGAAGCACAACAGAGCCCGGAAATCATTCAAAGAGCTCTCCTGCTATTGACACATGCTGAGGACATGAAGTCTGCACTATATGCCCTTTGCAAGGCAGCCTGAAGCACAGTGTCCAGGTGAGCTCATCCTTGGCTCAGACACCTCTCTGGTGTCACACCACAGGAAAATGGCCTCTGATCTCTGCTTACAACACATAATCTGAAAATCTATCACACAGGACTTCACTTTATTTCCTCACCTCATGTCGTTTTCCCTCTGAATCCAGCTCCTGTTCTTTTCTGCTGTTATCATCATAGCCAGTGCCATTTTTCCCACTGTCCTGCTCTCCACTGCAGATCTTGCTTGGTCCGGCAGTAGGAAAGCTCTTCCTGATGGGAGGCAAAGGCTTGGAGGGAAGGAGCACAGAGGGATTTGCCAGGGAAAACCTCTTGGCAAGAGGGTAGCCAGTGAGGTCTGCAAAATGGAAACAGAAGAGTAACAGAGGATGTGTTGCAAACCTAAGGCATCTGAAGCTCTACATTTCATAGGACACATTTCCTGGAAACTTCTATATAGCTGCCCAGGGAAACATGCTCCTGCCAGCAGCCCCTTGAGGCAGGCCAGGGGCACACCCTGAGCCACTTGCACAGAGCTGCCAGGGGAACAGCCTGGCCTCTGGGCTGCCCTGGGACAGCAGGGAGCCCAGAGCCCTGTGCTTTCCAGCAATGGCTCAGCTGCACATGCAGCCTCCTGCTCCTCTCCCTGCCCCACAGCTGAGCAGCCCTACAGCTCCACGGGGCACTGGGAGCAGCACAGCTGATGGCAGGGGAGAACTGCAGGGCAGAACTGCTCCCTGGCAAAGTGCACAGGCTCTGCAGGCTGGCACAAGACCCTTCCTCCTCCCAGAGAGCAGCCCAGCTCCCACCTTACCTCTGTGTGAGGCTGAGCCATGCTCACAAGGGAACAGGTGAGTTAGGTGAACTCCCACCTTTATACCACCATCAACACATCTAATGGGTGAGGCAGTTAAGGGTTATTTAACTTTTAAGAAAATTTGTTTGGTTTTGTTTTTCTTCAAATAGCCCGTGTCTAATTCCTCTAATCACTATTGTATTAAGAATTCTGAATGGAAATGCTGAAGGATCCAATGATAAGGGGAGAACAAAGATTCCTGCTTGTCATTGGCCTTTTGTGAATACTCAGAAAATACCCCCACAGCTGTGACTGGCATTTCTGCACACCACAGAGAGCTCTCAGCAAGCTGGCAGTCCTTGCTGGTGTTTTTGTAGCACTGTAGTAGCATCCTCAGGGTTGGACCCAATCACCATGCAGAGGAAGAACAGGAAATTTATCTGTACAGGGACCGAACATTGAAGGCAAACAAAGAAACAGGACTTGCATCTCCAGACCATGTCCAATTTGTGCTCATCTGTGGCCACAGTCCCGTTCCTGGCTGACACTATGAGTGATTTGGCTGCTGTCCAAAAGGAGGAAGCAGAGTAAACTCATGACAGAATGTTGTGATGCCATGGGTGTCCTTGCAGGATCACCTATAATTGTCAGCCACCAACTCTGATACAGAGCCAGCACTTACCACCATGGACCAGTTTTCCCTGAAATCTGATGGGTTTTTTTTCCATTTGGCTCAGGCCTTTTATCTCCTTTCTATCCTTACCTTTTCCTTCAGTGGTGTTTCCTTTTCCAGTAAAGTCCATGTTTGACCCCGTGCTTCTGTCTCACAGAAGTATCTGGGGTTGATTTTGGGAACTCTCTTGCAGTCGACAGAGACAGGAGCCTGGTCCCCAGCCCCAGAACAAGGTGGGGTGACTCCAGTCGCCAGCAGTGGGCACAGACAGGCAGAGCCAGACGCGTCTCCCGCTGCTGTGTCCATGTCACCCACAACCTTCCCAGCCCCAGCGCGGGGCTGCCCCTTTGTGACGCGCTCGCCCGTGGTTCTCTCGTTTCCATGGCCACAGAACCCCCACCCCAACTCCATCCCTTTCCCTTCCCAAGGGCAGCCAGCCCTGGGCCCGGCCCAGCCAGGCCTGAGGGTTTGACACTGTCTAGGAAGTTGATGCTTTTCAAAGCTGCTTTTCAAGGCCTTGATTTCTGGAATTCTCACTCACTTCTGGGTTGCAGCTTGTTGGTTGGGGATTTGGTTTATTTCGCTTCACAAGAAATAAAGTGGTGAGACACAAACAATGGCACCAGGCGTTGGAAGTAAAAGAAGCTTTGCACTCCCCAGTAGATGACCCCTGAATTCAGTTTGCCATTTTCTTTAGGGAACACATTGACCATCCAAATGTTCCACTTTTGCTCTGCTTTATTGTTCTAGCGGTTTATTCCCTGCTTTCCTTATTGCCGAGACATTGAAACCCAACGGAAACAAGATCTGCTAGAAAACATTTCTGACCTTGGCAGCTCCTGACAATTCAAAATTTTCCTTAATGGAAATAGCACGGGGCAGGTCATTCTGAAATACTCTCCAAAAGAGTGGTTAAAACTAATCATGTTTGATTTGGCAGAACTAAGCCTGAGCCAAGGGACCAGTGGGTCTGATCCCTTTTTCTGCATCAGCAACGTTATTTCTTCAAGTCTTATCTCTCCTATCTAGTCAAAGAAGCTTTGCACTCTGTATTAGATGCTCCCCATATTCACTGGGCCAATATGATTAGTGTATCTGTAGGGTGGAAATTGGCCATGCAAAGATTTGTGGCTGGGGTTTATTCCTGCTTTCTTTCCTGCAGATACACCCAAATCCAGCATTGCAACAACAGCCTCAAAACAATTCTCATTTTGACTGTCCCTGAAAATTCAGAACCATACTCAGAGTGTTTCCTTGTTCCCCGGGACAGGCTCCAAGGCTGGGCTGTCACTTCACAGAATGAAGAAGAGCTGCTGCACTTGCCAGCAGCTCAGAGGGCTCACGATCAGTGCTTTGAGTGCAGCTTTTGTGCACACTCTGCCTCCCTGAGCTGAGCAGCATTCCTGGGCATGGACACTCCTGCTGCAGCCAACATCCTCCCAGCACAGCTGCAGGAATGAGATTGCAGCAAGTCCTGGCTGAAGGAGTCTCCAGTCTGCTGCAGCCCTTCACCTGCAGTGGAATCATCTTGTGCTGCCATGGGGGAGCAAAGGGCGCCAGGGGCTCTTTGCAGATGAGGGTCTCCTCAATGTGGTGGTGCTGCTGCTGCTCCCTGGGCCTGATTCAGCTGCTGGTGCCTTCCCCCACAGCTGTATCAGGAGCCTACCACTGACACATGACACTGCCAGTGCAAGTGACAGCCACCGATCCCTGCCATGGCCCTGCCCACAGGGCATCCTGCCTACCAAACTGCTCCAGACAGGTGATGTTAGACAACATAAAAATACGTTCAAACAATGCATTCTCCATATTCTGTCAAAATCATGGCCACACAGCCCACATGATGGGGGCAGAATGCTGTTGGCAGAATGGGGGCAGCCCCAGCAGCTGCTCTCCCCATGGCTGGATGGCCATGGCAGAAGAGGCAAGTCTCTCACCCTGCCCACTGCTGTGGCACCAGTGCTCTGGAGTTGTTCCCACTGAACTCAGGCTGCTGCTACAGTAGCAACATCACTTCACCCATTGGATAACAAAGCCTTGGAATGGCATACAGGACTTGCCCCAAGAGCCAAAAAAAAAAAAAAAAAAAGAGGGCAGTGGGCAGGCAAGTTTGAGTATTTTGCTCCTTTCTAATACAAGTGTACCTGTATTTAAGCAGGGACATTGAGCTAATCCTACTGGGAACTGCTTTGTAAGCCTTGTCTCTAGCAATTGCCACCAGTCCTCAAGATTTTTGCAGGAGAACAATGTAGATAAGATCTTACAACCCATCCATGAGCAAGTCTGAGCCAGAAGTCAAAGCACAAGACAAATACTCCCAAATCTGCCTTCCATAGGGAAAGGAAGCAGAAAAGGAGATAAAACCAGTGCCATTGCAGCTAAATTGCCTGCATTTATCCCATGCTCCAACCTGTCTGTACAAAAGCACCTCAATTCAAACACACAACTTCAGATCAAGGAATAAAAGTGTTTTGACAGCATTTAAAGCCTGAATCCTTTTACTTTCAAGGAAAAGTAGCTGTTAAATTCCTTAAAAGTACAAATGCAGGTGTGTTAGGGACTGCATCCTTCAAAACTAGGAATGGAAGTATAGAATTGCAGAACTGTTTCAATTCAAAAACCCCTTTAAGACCAGAGAATCCCCCTAATAACCTGAGACTGCTAACACTGCCAGGGCCAACACTAAAGCACCAGGACAGGATGCTCTTGGCCTTCTTGGCCACCTGGGCACTCGCTGGCTCACGTTCAGCCACTGCCAGCCAGCACCCCCATGACCTTTTCTGCTGGGCAGCTTTCCAGCCACTCTGCCCCCAGCCTGTAGCCTCCCATGGCTGTTGTGGCCAAAGTGCAGGACGGGGCACTTCACCTTGTTGAACCGCATACAGGTGGCCCCAGCCCATGATCCAGCCTGTCCAGATGTCTCTGCAGACACTTTCTACCCTCCAGCAGATCAACAGTCCCACCCAGCATGGATGCCTCTGTTCCCAGGGAAACTCGCTGACCTGTTTGGCATGGACAATTCTGTGTGGAACCCCGGCCTTGGGAATGGAGGTCTGGGCTCCCGGCCGGCCCAGGAGGCCTCGGCCCAGGAGCCCCAGCAGAGGCAGCTGAGCAGCGCTGCCCCCAGGGTCACTGCCAGGGAGGAGGACAAGGGGAAGGGCCAGCAGGACTCAGCCTCACACAGAGGGAAGGTGGGAGCTGGGCCGCTGTCTAGTGGCCACCCATTAGATGGGTTGACTGTAAAGCTGTGTGTTCACCTCACTCACTTTGTCCTTTTTACCTGATCTATAACTTCTAATTCCCTATCAACAATTCAGAAGAAGGCAAAGAATTCATCGAGAGTGGCATGCTCAGTGCACACTCTGCAGCTTCATCTGACTCCACATCAACAACCCTGCACGGCCGGCAAGGACAGCCACGTGCTGGAGCAGGAGCCCAGCTGGGACACCCAGGTGCTGCCAGGGCTGCAGCAGCTCTCCTGCAAGGAAAGCCTGGCACAGCTGCACTTCTTCAGCCTGCAAAAGAGACTTAGGTTTAGGCTTGACCAGCTGCGGCCGTCCAGCACCTTATGGCAACCTACAAGAAAGCTGGACAGGAACCTTGTACAAGGGCAGGCAGAGAGAGCACAAGGGAGAATGGATCCAAAGCGAAAGAGAGTAGCTTTAGATGAGGGATTCAGAAAGGAGACTTTCCTGGAACAGGTTGCCCAGAGAAGCTGTGCATGCCCCAGCCCTGACAGTGAACCAGGCCAGCCTGGATGGAGCTGTGGACAAGTCGCTCTGCTAAAAGGGGTCCCCAGTCACAGCATGGGGGGTGAAACGACGTGATCTTTCAGGAGCCTTCCAAGCCAAAGCATGCCATGACTCATTGTTTTCTACTTGAAATTTAAATGCTTCGCTCCTGTGCACATTGGCAAAAGCGTCAGAAGAGACCATTCTTCCCTGTGAAATGCTTTGTCTCACCCAAAGAAGAAAGCCACAAGCCAACAGTCTTCTTTATTCCTACATTGCTTTATTTCGTTCTTTCTCTAATAGGAATTTGCTTAATTTCTGTTTTTTGTTTGTTTGTTTGTTTGTTTGTTCGTTTTGTTCCGCGGGGCGGGCGGCGGCTCCTCCTCTGGGTTCCCGAGGCCACGGCGCTCCGGTGGCTCTGCAGCAGCAGCAGCGGCAGCAGCAGCGGCAGCGCCTCTCTCGATCATTTTCCGCTCGACTTCCAGTTCGCTCTCCGTCCCCTTGTCCCGCTCCCACTCCCTCTGCTCGTGTCCCGCCCGTGTTCCGCCGCTCCCAGCCCGGCTCATGCCGCGCCCCGCAAGGCGCCCGTGGCCGAGCCGGCCCCTGCCCGGCGCTCTCCGTTCTGGCTGCGGCGCCTTTTGAAGAGCCTCTGACAGAGCTCCTCGCTCTGCTGGTGCAGGTTTTGGAGCAGCACCGTGTTTTGGATCGGCCCGGCGCTGGCTCTGGCCCGGCCCCGGCCCCGAACGAGACCCCTCCCGCGGCTCCGCCCGCAGCCGCCCCGCAGCCGCCCGGCTCCCGCCCCGTGGCCGGCAGCTTCCCCGCTGCGAGCCCCGCCGCCCGTCAGCTCGGCCGGAGCCCGGGGCGGCTCGGGAAGCAGCAGCGCCCCGGGGCGGGCGGGTGGCCCGGGCGGAGAAGCCTCCCCTGGAGCAGCTCTAGCGGGAGGGCTCGCTGCTGGGGAGCGGCGGCTGCGGCAGCGTTTACACCGGGAGCCGGCTCGCCGACGGCGCCCCGGTAAGAGACGGGGCCGGCTGGGAGCGGGGAGGGGGACGGCGGGCGGCGGGCGGTGAGCTGAGCCCGGCGCTCGCCTTGGCTTGCAGGTGGCCATCAAGCGAGTGGCCCGGGATCGCATGTGGCAGTGGGCGCGGCTGGTGAGTGAGCGGGGCCAGCGGGAGCAGCCGGCAGTCCGTGCCGGGCGGGACGAAGGCCGGGCCCGGCAGGGTGGGTGACAGCCGGGACGCTGCGAGGGCAGCGAGCGTGGAGGGAGCGGGGGCCGCGCAGCGTCCCGGGCCGGGCAGTGGCGAGCTGCGGCGGGGCCGGGCAGGGGGTGCCGAAGGCGCGGCGCAGCATCGGCCCCGCTGACGGCATCGCGGTCCCCCCGCAGCACGACGGCGCCCTTGTGCCCCCGGAGCTGGTGCTGCACTGGATGGTGTCGTGCCCTGGCTTGGGCGGCGTCGTGCGGCTCCTGGATGGGTTGGAGCTGCCCGACGGCTTCGCGCTGGTCCTGGAGCGTGCGGAGCGATGCCGGGACCTGTGGCACTTGCTGGAGGCGGGCGGGTTCCTGCCAGAGCCCGTGGCGCGGGGGCTGTTCCGCCAGGTGCTGCAGGCCGTGCGACACCGCACCAGCCGCGGCGTCCTGCACCGCCGCATCAAGGCCGAGAACGTCCTCGTTGACCTGGCCAGCGGCGAGGCGAAGCTCATGGGCTTGGGCTGTGGCACGATCCTTCAGGACACCTTCTACACCTGGATGGCGGGTGAGCCCAAAGCCGGGGCCCATCCGAGCAGCAGAGGTTCTCCCCTTTGCTGACACAGGGGGAAGACAGACGGAGGGAGGGAGCGGGAATCGTTCTTCAGCCGGCTGCAGCCAAGCTGCTTTTCAGCGTGGACAGGGGCTGGCTGTTGTGGAGCTGACTGGGAGGGAGGGAGCAGCATCGGCCTTATGAGCTGCGCCTCTGTCCCATAGGAAGGCGAGAGTACTACCTACTGGAGTGGATCCTCTTGGGCTGCTGCCATGGCCAGCCAGCCACCATCTGGTCCCTGGGCACCCTGCTCTATCAGCTGGTGTGGAGGCACCTTTCAAATCCGGAGAGGACATCGTGCGGGACCAACTCTTCTTCCCGCCCCAGGTGTCTCAAGGTGGGGATGTGCCTTCAAGGCACGGGAGCAAGAACGGGTTTGGGAGTGGGCAGCTGGCACATCAGCGTCCTGCTCTTGCAGTTAGGGAGGAATTTGATCTCCTGGGCTTAGCAGGAGGAGGTGGCACGTGTGCCTCTGTGCTGCTCACCTCTGAAAGGGAAGGTGGATGGGAAGCTTTGGGTGCAGTTCTGAGCATTCCTGTTGTGGCGTGGGAACTGTAGAATCTGGGAGAGCATGGCCAGGAGCTGACCAGAGGTTTGTGGTTTCTCTCTGCAGAGTGCCAGCACCTCATCAGGTGGTGTTTATGCATGGAGCCTGCAGACAGGCCATGCCCGGAAGACCTTGTAGAGCATTCTTGGCTGCAGATGCCCCACGTGGTGCAGGAGACAGCAGAGATCCATCCCTGTGCACAGTTGGATCCAGGAGCCCAGCAAGGGCCAGCTGCTGGCGTCTCGTGGTGCTCAGAGAAATGCCCAGAGCGTTTCCCTGCGGCCGTGGCGCGGAGCAGAGAGCGCGGCCCAGGAGATGCTTCCGCAGGTCCCCGGTGAGTTGTGGAGGGAGCGGCTCAGGGCTCCCCGTCCTGTTGGAGAAGTCGTGGCACAGGGCGGTGAAGTTGCCCCGGAGTGGAAAAGGGGAAATATCCCCCTGCAGCTCAATGGCATCGTGACGTCCCCGCAAGGCGAGGCACAGCTGGCATGTTCTTGTGGAGCACGACTTGGAGCTGGAGAACGCCATCCTGGAGCTGGCTGCTGGCGGGGCAAAGCCGATGGGCTTTGGTTGCGGCCCCTTCCTGGAGGACACGCTCTGCATCCCGGGGAAATCAAGATGAGTCCCCAGCCAGCGCAGGGGCAGGGGGATGCTCGTGCTTCCATGCACGGCAGGGCTCGGCCTGGCCACGTGCCACAGGTTCCCCGCTCGGCAGCAATGGGGAATATTAATCTTTCTGCCGCCCGCCCAGCTGCTTTTTGGCAGGACAGGGGACAGGTGTTGTGGAAGGGGAACCGGCTCCTGGCCTCCCTGGGAGCTTCTGCCAGCATGCCTGCCATGGGCTGGTGTGGGGGCAGCCAGCCTGAGCAAATCATCCATGCGTGTGGATGGTGAGCGGCAGAGGGGGACGGGTTCTGAAGCCAGGCGCCAGCTGCTCTGCTTTGCAGGCCCTTGAGGAAGGGATGGGCTTAGGGGTGGGAAGGGTGGGGTTTTTCCCTACCCATGGAGAGGTTTCATTCTCGCATGGAGTGGTCAGACCCTCCTCAGACCCGTGAAATGCTGATAACCTTTGGCGCTTTTTCTTGTTTCCAGATCTTGCTTGGAATTGACTTTCATACAATTGTTCTTTGTTTCTTCCAGGAAGATTGCACCCGGTGCCCGGACCGGGTGGGGAAGTGCCAGCACCATCCATGGAGTCCGTCTAGTGCCGGCGCTCCCCCGGGGGGCCACGCAGTGCGGGGACATCCCCTTCAGGAAGGACGAGGACCTTGTGTGGGATCAGCTCCTCTCCTGGCAGCAGGTCTCCAGAGGTGGGTACCCGGTTCCACAGCACAGGTGGCAAGGAGGGCTTGGGGCAGAGGGCAGCGGGTACATGAGAGTCTCACTATTGCAGCTGCTGAGGAGGTTGCTGTGCCGTGCTTAATCAGAAGAGGTGGAGTGTGGCCATGCTGCTCTCCTCTAAAAATGGGAGCATGGGTCGGGAGGTTTGGGCTCTGAGCACAGCCAGCAGTCTGGCCCACTCACAGGCCGTGGTGGGACACGGGGGACAAGAGCCTGCTCTGACTGACCTTGGCTTTCTGGTTTCTCTGCCCAGACTACCAGCACCTCATGCCATGGAAACGGCACCGCTTGGCCGGCCAGTCTGGGAGGGCTGGAGGGTGGCGGGTGTTCACTTTCTGTCAAAAATAAACCTTTTTCTTGTTATTATCATCATCACTGAAGTGTTTCTTTCATCCTTTTTCATGCTTTTGGCCTCCCTTCTTCCAGGGAAATCCTTTTCTTTCCTTCCTCAGATATAGAGGAAAGTATGGCCGAACAAGGACATAATATCTTCATTGAGAGTAAAATGCGCAACCCTGTAAATGGCTTGGAGAATGGTGACGTTGAGCTATCCCTGAAAGAAATATATGGGAATGAGTCATAAAGTAACAACAGTAAGCAGAGGGGAAAGAACCATAAAGTAATAACAGTAAGCCAGTACCATAAAGTAACCACACGAAGGGGATGGGAAGGTGCATTAAAGTAGCGAATAAGTAAATAGGCGTGCAGGAAGTGGCAAATATGTGAAACACACGTGACTAGACAAGGCTACTAGACTGCTTGAGCCAAGGGGTGGGGAAGATGCTGTAAAAGCCCGTGAAACCAATCAGTAAGTAACAGGTAACATGTGGACAGTGCTTAATAACCTATTGTATGCTTGGTAGATTTGTGTGATCATTGTAACTCACCCTATAAAATATGTATGCTTTGATGCAATAAAGTCAGATGTCAGAGATTCACTCATATCTCCATGAGGACTCCTTGAATACTCGGCTAAGGTCTCCTGCTGTCTGGACAAGATTTCTCCCATCATTTTGTACCCAAACAGGGACCTGACCTCGGCAAAAGAATGGGAGAAGGAAGTTTCGAACAGACTTGCTCGGTGGGTCACGTGGAAGGCGAGAACAGTCCTGGAAGACTGGGGACGGAGGAAGAGCTGAAGTGAAGACTGAGGGCCAGGGGCCATCGGCATCAGGTAGAAACCTTCCCCCCGTCACAAGGTAGACTGCTAGCATGGATATAGAATTTGCAGCGGCTCAAAAGTTACTCCTCAGTATAGTTGCTAAGCAAGGAGAGGAGATAAAGGAAAAAGACTTGGGAAAGCTCATTATCTGGGCAAGAGAATATGATTTTTTTAAATCCCCCCCTCTGTTGTTTATGCAGGATGAGTGGAGTGACTTAGGAGACTGTGGGAAAAACAATTACTGGCAGAGGGAAAGAAACTCTGTTTTGGGAGTAGATGGCAAACTATGAATTATTAACACTTTAGGAGAAATGAAAGCTGAATCCAAAGTTGCAGCTGCTGCTGTTCTAGCTATGTCACAACAAGACACAGCCTTATCATCTTCTTCGCCGTCTCGGTCAAGCCGCCCAGTACATTTTTTGGGATAGGGAGTGTGCGGCCAGTAAAAGGAATAAAGGGAGAACAATGCAGCTCTGTCGCAGAACTCTTAAAAACCCAAGAAAGTGCTGTCTGTAAGTCTAATAAAGGAATGGAGCAAAAAGCAGAAATATCTGCTCTGGCAGCCAATGTGGAAATAAAGCCGAATGAGGAAGGAGTTGCAGCTGGGCTGTCAGAAGTAGAGTCCCAGACAAAGAACAGGGAGAGTCAGCTTGCATGCCAAAGTCTCAGATAAGTAAAGAACAGGGAGAGTCAGCTTGCCTGCCGAAGTGACACTTTTCTCTCCCTCTGCCTGCCCCTCTGACTAGTCCAGAATTAATACCTCTTCCCAAAGAAGATGATGATATGGATGAAATAAACGAGCAATTGAGCCTGAAAAAAGAAAATTGGTTAAATCCTTTAGTACTCCGAAAGAGAAGTTAAAAAGTTGAGCAATTAACACATCAAATGGAAAATTACATCGAAGGGCAAAAACAAAACATAACTGCCTGCCCAGAACAGCCCAGTCACCCTATACAATCAGTTCAACAATTACAGCAGATGTTGCAACCAGAGCCGACAGCACCTCCAATGCCAATTCTTCCACCTCCATATCCAGGCCCAATTGCAGGCCCAGCAGGTGCTGAACAACATTCCACAAAAATATCAGGAAAGCGATGGTCAGTGATAGTTTGTGATGCAATCGTTGAAGGAGAGTGGCAAGCAGCTGGAGCTTTAGCTGTCCAATTATGTATGATCAGCGAGCTCCTAGGTGTGAACAGCATTGCTGGAAAATTTTGCAACAAGCCAAGCGAACTGTAACAGAACATGGAATTCGATCTGAGGCTGCCAGAATTATGCTAGAGTGGATTTTCACCGCTGATGTGAATTCACCTCATGATTGTCGACAAATAGCAAGATTACTATGGACATAATTTGCTAGTTGCTAGTTGCAGCAGAAAAGGTGCAAAACCAATCTCCATGGCGGTACTTAGGTTGGGTATTAACCCCAGCAACTTTCAGTCCACAAAAATTGCACCTTACAACTACTATTGCAGCAATTCACAATGCCCAGAAATTAATTGGAGATTTGCAGTGGGTTCGAACTCTTGCAGGAATCCGCAATGATGAGACAGCACCTCTTATGAGTCTGCTTAAAGGCACAAACCCAAATACTGCAATTACCCTTTCTCCAAAACAATGTGACTGCCTTGACAAGCTGACTCAGTGTCTAATGTCACCTGCAGCAGACTGACGACTGTCAGATGAGCCATTAGGTATTCTTATCTTTAACTCTGCTGTTGCTCCATTTGCTATCTTATACCAGTGGCCTACTTTGCAAAAAGAAAAAAGGGGGAAAAAGGGGAGACCATCCTACAGGAGACCTCATGGGAGACTGTGCCAAGCAGGAGCAACCACAGGAACTACCTTGTGTCCAGCAAAATCATCAAAAAAGCAAGGAGCAACATAATCAGGTAATGCTATTGGAATGGGTGTTCCCACCACATACACCACCCATGAGCATTTGGCAAAGAACAGAGGTGATAGCGCATCTTATTAGGAAAGCACGGGAACGAGTGCTTGACATCACTGGCGCAGGAGCAGAACATATCAGTCCACCAATACAAACTGAAATATTTGAGTGGATGTTGAGACACTCAGAGCCTCTACAGATAGCTCTCCTGGACTGTGCAGATTCCGGACCGTTATGGGTGCCTAGCCAATGGACCAAGCCTGCTGTGAAGACTGCGAGAAAACTGTGGAAAGAACTGTGAATTCCACCAACTCTGGAGAGCCATCTCCCGGTTAAGTGGCGAAGCTGCCGAAACAGCAGAAATTCCAGGTTTTACCCGTGTGGATACATACACAGTTACTGAGCGGTCTTCAAAGGACTCCCTGGTGGAACTTGGGAATTGAATCCTATTATATTTAGAAATAGAAATCGTAGATGTAATCGCTGTGTTTTGCCCTTGCCTATTTACTTGCATTTAATTTGTAGACAATGTGGAATTGTATTTGATAGAAACAGGGAAACAGCGATAGGGTAGCAATAGAGGGACGCCTTTGTGATAATTGTTACAGTTTAAACTCTGATCAGGTTTTTTTGGGATGCAAGTGTAATATATGACTGCCCCCCTGAGGCGGTGGAGTCAGCACATCTGGTGGTGTAGGTAAGTTCCATTTGTGTAAACAAGTGTGGGCCTTGGAAAAAGCTATTCAACAAATCCGAGCAGCACATAAGACACAACTTGTGCATATAGAATGCTTAAGATGTGGGCAACAATTTACTCCATATTAGGGTTAATCGTTCCAATAATGGCATTGCTCACATCAGTGCAAAAAGAGACAAAACATGTGGATTACCCTTGCAAACATAAGTGGACAAGATTCTATGTGCTTGAGCCTTGCCACGCCAGGCGACCCGTTTCGTACCTGTTTAATAGGAGTCCCAGAGTGGGAGCCTGCATCCTTTCAAGGGATGGTGGCCAATCCAACAGTACTGAACTCTTCAATCATGATGCAAGAATGCAGTCGAACCCTTGTTGGTCTTACATTGGCTCAACTTGATGCATGTTGGCAAACAAAAATCATTCAAAGTCTTAACATCACCATACGAGACCCAGAAGAATTGGACTTATTAGGATCAACTAATACTTCAGGAGGATGGATTATATTTGAGCCACTTACAGTAGCTCTTGTCAGCACAAATCGGAAATGGTGGGCCACCGTAGACCCAAAGAGTGACTTTCCCTGCCAAAGTGAAATCATACACCGAGTTTATTCACTAGTTAACTGTACAGGAAAGCCACCAAAGAAATTACCTAAAGGTACTTTTCTGATTTGTGGAGCTAGGGCATGGAATGGGATTCCAGCCAGCCCTCATGGTGCTCCTTGTTATATAGGGAAGCTTACTCTGTTCCACCCAAACTTACACCAATTGATGAACATAGCAAATCATGCTCACTCTAATAATGGGAAAAGAGGCAGCGTCCATGAGCTAGATTGCACACAACTAGGGCCTGTTGGTTTTTGGGGTAGAGGAACAATATGGTCAGCTTCTGTTTTTACTCCACAAGTGGCTGCTGCAAGAGGTTTAGCACTTGTAAAGCGGCTCGCCTGTTGGGTCCTCTCAAAACTTAACATTACTTCTCAGGTGCTGGATGTTCTTTCTGCTGATGTTGCTAGTGTTCCTCACGCTGTTTTGCAAAATAGAGCAGCTATTGAGTTTTTGCTATTGGCTCTTGGACATGGCTGTGAAGAGATTGAAGGAATGTGTTGTATGAATCTTTCTGATCACTCAATGTCAATTCACAAGAAGTTGAGACAATTACAAGATGGTTTACACAATCAAAAAGAGGATGATGATCCAATTGGAAAATGGTTAAATGGATTGGGCATAACAGGATGGCTAAGATCTTCGGTCATAGAGAGTGCAAGAATTTTAGTCATAATACTCATGGTTTTGATGATGATGCTCTGTGTATTATCCTGTATTCCTAAAGGCGTGTTTTGGCAGTAGCAAAGCTGACCCGCACGGAGTGCTGTGCATGCTTTCTCCTTAGCGTTCTGTACACTGCAGTGCTCGTCCCTATGCAGAACTTACAGAGTGCACGGTACGCTTCCAAGGAGCAGGGCATTCTCGTATGGTACAGAGACTTGGACAGAAAAGTGCACACGCCAGGCGTGTTTTGGCAGTAGCAAAACCTAGCAGCAGAGTGTTCTGTGTTAGCAGGAGACGACACTTTACCTCGCCTAGAGAGATATCGCCGCAGGATACATAGCGCGAAAAAGGAGGCAGCAGAGCACTGGAGAGTGCACTTCGCAGCTACTCGCTTGTCAGTGACTGAAAGCATGAAGCAGGATCAACGTCAGCTTGCTTTGCTACTACATACCTATTGGTCAAGCAGTCTTCTGTGGTACATAGCCGTGATGCAGAGAACTCAGTTCTAAGTGTAGTGCCAAGTAAGAACTACTGTGTGCTGTGCATGCTTTCTCCTTAGCGTTCTGTACACTGCAGTGCTCGTCCCTAGTGCAGAACTTACAGAGTGCACGGTACGCTTCCAAGGAGCAGGGCATTCTCGTATGGTACAGAGACTTGGACAGAAAAGTGCACACGCCAGGCGTGTTTTGGCAGTAGCAAAACCCACCAGCAGAGTGTTCTGTGTTAGCAGGAGACGACACTTTACCTCGCCTAGAGAGATATCGCCGCAGGATACATAGCGCGAAGAAGGAGGCTGCAGAGCACGGAGAGTGCACTTCGCAGCTAATCGCTTGTCAGTGACTGAAATCATGAAGCAGGATCAACGTCAGCTTGCTTTGCTACTACATACCTCTTGGTCAAGCAGTCTTCTGTGGTACATATCCGTGATGCAGAGAACTCACTTCTAAGTGTAGTGCAAAGTGAGAACTACTGTGTGCTGTGCATGCTTTCTCCTTAGCGTTCTGTACACTGCAGTGCTCGTCCCTATGCAGAACTTACAGAGTGCACGGTACGCTTGCAAGGAGTAGGGCATTCTCGTATGGTACAGAGAGTTTGACAGAAAAGTGCAATCGTCAGGCGTGTTTTGGCAGTAGCAAAACCCACCAGCAGAGTGTTCTGTGTTAGCAGGAGACGACACTTTACCTCGCCTAGAGAGATATCGCCGCAGGATACATAGCGCGAAGAAGGAGGCTGCAGAGCACTGGAGGTGCACTTCGCAGCTAATCGCTTGTCAGTGACTGAAAGCATGAAGCAGGATCAACGTCAGCTTGCTTTGCTACTACATAGCCATTCGCCAAGCAGTCTTCTGTGGTACATAGCCGTGTTTGCAGAGAACTCAGTTCTAAGTGTAGTGCAAAGTGAGAACTACTGTGTGCTGTGCATGCTTTCTCCTTAGCGTTCTGTACACTGCAGTGCTCGTCCCTATGCAGAACTTACAGAGTGCACGGTACGCTTCCAAGGAGCAGGGCATTCTCGTATGGTTACAGAGAGTTTGACAGAAAAGTGCACACGCCAGGCGTGTTTTGGCAGTAGCAAAACCCACCAGCACAGTGTTCTGTGTTAGCAGGAGACGACACTTTACCTCGCCTAGAGAGATATCGCCGCAGGATACATAGCGCGAAGAAGGAATCTGCAGAGTACTGGAGAGTGCACTTCGCAGCTAATCGCTTGTCAGTGACTGAAAGCATGAAGCAGGATCAACGTCAGCTTGCTTTGCTACTACATACCTATTGGTCAAGCAGTCTTCTGTGGTACATAGCCGTGATGCAGAGAACTCAGTTCTAAGTGTAGTGCAAAGTGAGAACTACTGTGTGCTGTGCATGCTTTCTCCTTAGCGTTCTGTACACTGCAGTGCTCGTCCCTATGGCAGAACTTAGAGTGCACGGTACGCTTCCAAGGAGCAGGGCATTCTCGTATGGTACAGAGATTTTGACAGAAAAGTGCACACGCCAGGCGTGTTTTGGCAGTAGCAAAACCCACCAGCAGAGTGTTCTGTGTTAGCAGGAGACGACACTTTACCTCGCCTAGAGAAATATCGCCGCAGGATACATACCGCGAAGAAGGAATCTGCAGAGCACTGGAGAGTGCACTTGGCAGCAGATCGCTTGTCAGTGACTGAAAGCATGAAGCAGGATCAACGTCAGCTTGCTTTGCTACTACATACCTATTGGTCAAGCAGTCTTCCGTGGTACATAGCCGTGATGCAGAGAACTCAGTTCTAAGTGTAGTGCAAAGTGAGAACTACTGTGTGCTGTGCATGCTTTCTCCTTAGCGTTATGTACACTGCAGTGCTCTTCGCTATGCAGTGTTGAAACAGTGCATTGTAAGCTTACACAGAGCACGGTATTCTCGTATGGTTCAGGGCTTTTAACAGCAATGTGCACATGACAGGAATGTTTTGGCACAAGCAAAACCCATCAGCAGAGTGTTCTGTGCTAGCAGGAGACGACACTTCAGCTCGCTTAGAGAGAAATCGCCGCAGGACACATAGCGCGAAGAAGGAATCTGCAGAGCACTGGAGAGTGCACTTCGCAGCAGATCGCTTGTCAGTGACTAGAGGCATGAAGCAGGATCAACGTCAGCTTGCTTTGCTACTACATAGCCATTCGCCAAGCAGCATTCTGTGGTACACAATCGTGATGCAGAGAACTCAGTTCTAAGTGTAGTGCAAAGTGAGAACTACTGTGTGCTGTGCATGCTTTCTCCTTAGCGTTATGTACACTGCAGTGCTCGTCCCTATGCAGAACTTACAGAGTGCACGGTACGCTTCCAAGGAGCAGGGCATTCTCGTATGGTACAGAGACTTGGACAGGAAAGTGCACACGCCAGGCGTGTTTTGGCAGTAGCAAAACCTACCAGCAGAGTGTTCTGTGTTAGCAGGAGACGACACTTTACCTCGCCTAGAGAGATATCGCCGCAGGATACATAGCGCGAAGAAGGAGGCTGCAGAGCACTGGAGAGTGCACTTCGCAGCTAATCGCTTGTCAGTGACTGAAAGCATGAAGCAGGATCAACGTCAGCTTGCTTTGCTACTACATAGCCATTGGTCAAGCAGTCTTCTGTGGTACATAGCCGTGATGCAGAGAACTCAGTTCTAAGAGTAGTGCAAAGTGAGAACTACTGTGTGCTGTGCATGCTTTCTCCTTAGCGTTCTGTACACTGCAGTGCTCGTCCCTATGCAGAACTTACAGAGTGCACGGTACGCTTCCAAGGAGCAGGGCATTCTCGTATGGTACAGAGACTTTGACAGAAAAGTGCACACGCCACGCGTGTTTTGGCACTAGCAAAACCTACCAGCAGAGTGTTCTGTGTTAGCAGGAGATGACACTTTACCTCGCCTAGAGAGATATCGCCGCAGGATACATAGCGCGAAGAAGGAGGCTGCAGAGCACTGGAGAGTGCACTTGGCAGCTAATCGCTTGTCAGTGACTGAAAGCATGAAGCAGGATCAACGTCAGCTTGCTTTGCTACTACATACCTATTGGTCAAGCAGTCTTCTGTGGTACATATCCGTGATGCAGAGAACTCAGTTCTAAGTGTAGTGCAAAGTGAGAACTACTGTGTGCTGTGCATGCTTTCTCCTTAGCGTTAAGTACACTGCAGTGCTCTTCGCTATGCAGTGTTGAAACAGTGCATTGTAAGCTTACACAGTGCACGGTATTCTCGTATGGTTGAGGGCTTTAAACAGCAATGTGCACATGACAGGCGTGTTTTGGCAGCAGCAAAACCCATCAGCAGAGTGTTCTGTGCTAGCAGGAGACGACACTTCAGCTCGCTTAGAGAGAAATCGCCGAAGGCTACATAGCGCGAACAAGGAAGCCGCATAGCCCCGGAGTGCTCTTTGCAGCATAGCGCTTGTCGGTGACTAGGGGCATGAAGCAGGATCAGCGTCAGCTTGCTTTGCTACTACATGCCTGTCCATGAAGCAGCATTCTGTGCTACACAACCGTGATGCAGAGAACTCAGTTCTAAGTGTAGTGCAAAGTGAGAACTACTGTGTGCTGTGCATGCTTTCTCCTTAGCGTTAAATACACTGCAGTGCTCTTCGCTATGCAGTGTTGAAACAGTGCATTGTAAGCTTACACAGAGCACGGTATTCTCGTATGATTCAGGGCTTTTAACAGCAATGTGCACATGACAGGCGTGTTTTGGCAGCAGCAAAACCCATCAGCAGAGTGTTCTGTGCTAGCAGGAGACGACACTTCAGCTCGTTTAGAGAGAAATCGCCGAAGGCTACATAGCGCGAACAAGGAAGCCGCAGAGCCCCGGAGTGCTCTTTGCAGCGTAGCGCTTGTCAGTGACTGAAAGCATGAAGCAGGATCAACGTCAGCTTGCTTTGCTACTACATGCCTGTCCATGAAGCAGCATTCTGTGGTACACAATCGTGATGCAGAGAACTCAGTTCTAAGTGTAGTGCAAAGTGAGAGCTACTGTGTGCTGTGCATGCTTTCTCCTTAGCGTTCTGTACACTGCAGTGCTCGTCCCTATACAGAACTTACAGAGTGCACGGTACGCTTCCAAGGAGCAGGGCATTCTCGTATGGTACACTTTGACAGAAAAGTGCACACGCCAGGCGTGTTTTGGCAGTAGCAAAACCTACCAGCACAGTGTTCTGTGTTAGCAGGAGACGACACTTTACCTCGCCTAGAGAGATATCGCCGCAGGATACATAGCGCGAAGAAGGAGGCTGCAGAGCACTGGAGAGTGCACTTCCTAGCAGATCGCTTGTCAGTGACTGAAAGCATGAAGCAGGATCAACGTCAGCTTGCTTTGCTACTACATACCTATTGGTCAAGCAGTCTTCTGTGGTACATATCCGTGATGCAGAGAACTCAGTTCTAAGTGTAGTGCAAAGTGAGAACTACTGTGTGCTGTGCATGCTTTCTCCTTAGCGTTCTGTACACTGCAGTGCTCGTCCCTATGCAGAACTTAGAGTGCACGGTACGCTTCCAAGGAGCAGGGCATTCTCGTATGGTACAGAGATTTTGACAGAAAACTGCACACGCCAGGCGTGTTTTGGCAGTAGCAAAACCCACCAGCAGAGTGTTCTGTGTTAGCAGGAGACGACACTTTACCTCGCCTAGAGAAATATCGCCGCAGGATACATACCGCGAAGAAGGAATCTGCAGAGCACTGGAGAGTGCACTTGGCAGCAGATCGCTTGTCAGTGACTGAAAGCATGAAGCAGGATCAACGTCAGCTTGCTTTGCTACTACATACCTATTGGTCAAGCATTCTTCTGTGGTACATAGCCGTGATGCAGAGAACTCAGTTCTAAGTGTAGTGCAAAGTGAGAACTACTGTGTGCTGTGCATGCTTTCTCCTTAGCGTTAAGTACACTGCAGTGCTTTTCGCTATGCAGTGTTGAAACAGTGCATTGTAAGCTTACACAGAGCACGGTATTCTCGTATGGTTCAGGGCTTTAAACAGCAATGTGCACATGACAGGCGTGTTTTGGCACTAGCAAAACCCATCAGCAGAGTGTTCTGTGCTAGCAGGAGACGACACTTCAGCTCGCTTAGAGAGAAATCGCCGAAGGCTACATAGCGCGAACAAGGAAGCCGCAGAGCCCCGGAGTGCTCTTTGCAGCGTAGCGCTTGTCAGTGACTGAAAGCATGAAGCAGGATCAACGTCAGCTTGCTTTGCTACTACATGCCTGTCCAGTGAAGCAGCATTCTGTGGTACATAGCCGTGATGCAGAGAACTCAGTTCTAAGTGTAGTGCAAAGTGAGAGCTACTGTGTGCTGTGCATGCTTTCTCCTTAGCGTTCTGTACACTGCAGTGCTCGTCCCTATGCAGAACTTACAGAGTGCACGGTACGCTTCCAAGGAGCAGGTCATTCTCGTATGGTACAGAGATTTTGACAGAAAAGTGCACACGCCAGGCGTGTTTTGGCAGTAGCAAAACCCACCAGCAGAGTGTTCTGTGTTAGCAGGAGACGACACTTTACCTCGCCTAGAGAAATATCGCCGCAGGATACATACCGCGAAGAAGGAGGCTGCAGAGCACTGGAGAGTGCACTTGGCAGCTAATCGCTTGTCAGTGACTGAAAGCATGAAGCAGGATCAACGTCAGCTTGCTTTGCTACTACATAGCCATTGGTCAAGCAGTCTTCTGTGGTACATAGCCGTGATGCAGAGAACTCAGTTCTAAGTGTAGTGCAAAGTGAGAACTACTGTGTGCTGTGCATGCTTTCTCCTTAGCGTTCTGTACACTGCAGTGCTCGTCCCTATGCAGAACTTAGAGTGCACGGTACGCTTCCAAGGAGCAGGGCATTCTCGTATGACACAGAGATTTTGACAGAAAAGTGCACACGCCAGGCGTGTTTTGGCAGTAGCAAAACCCACCAGCAGAGTGTTCTGTGTTAGCAGGAGACGACACTTTACCTCGCCTAGAGAAATATCGCCGCAGGATACATACCGCGAAGAAGGAATCTGCAGAGCACTGGAGAGTGCACTTGGCAGCAGATCGCTTGTCAGTGACTGAAAGCATGAAGCAGGATCAACGTCAGCTTGCTTTGCTACTACATACCTATTGGTCAAGCAGTCTTCCGTGGTACATAGCCGTGATGCAGAGAACTCAGTTCTAAGTGTAGTGCAAAGTGAGAACTACTGTGTGCTGTGCATGCTTTCTCCTTAGCGTTATGTACACTGCAGTGCTCTTCTCTATGCAGTGTTGAAACAGTGCATTGTAAGCTTACACAGAGCACGATATTCTCGTATTGTTCAGGGCTTTTAACAGCATTGTGCACATAACAGGAGTGTTTTGGCAGTAGCAAAAACTATTAGCAGAGTGTTCTGTGCTAGCAGGAGACGACACTTCAGCTCGCTTAGAGAGAAATCGCCGAAGGCTACATAGCGCGAACAAGGAAGCCGCAGAGCCCCGGAGTGCTCTTTGCAGCATAGCGCTTGTCGGTGACTAGGGGCATGAAGCAGGATCAGCGTCAGCTTGCTTTGCTACTACATGCCTGTCCATGAAGCAGCATTCTGTGCTACACAATCGTGATGCAGAGAACTCAGTTCTAAGTGTAGTGCAAAGTGAGAACTACTGTGTGCTGTGCATGCTTTCTCCTTAGCGTTCTGTACACTGCAGTGCTCGTCCCTATACAGAACTTACAGAGTGCGCGGTACGCTTCCAAGAAGCAGGGCATTCTCGTATGGTACAGAGACTTTGACAGAAAAGTGCACACGCCAGGCGTGTTTTGGCAGTAGCAAAACCTACCAGCACAGTGTTCTGTGTTAGCAGGAGACGACACTTTACCTCGCCTAGAGAGATATCGCCGCAGGATACATAGCGCGAAGAAGGAGGCTGCAGAGCACTGGAGAGTGCACTTCCTAGCAGATCGCTTGTCAGTGACTGAAAGCATGAAGCAGGATCAACGTCAGCTTGCTTTGCTACTACATACCTATTGGTCAAGCAGTCTTCTGTGGTACATATCCGTGATGCAGAGAACTCAGTTCTAAGTGTAGTGCAAAGTGAGAACTACTGTGTGCTGTGCATGCTTTCTCCTTAGCGTTCTATACACTGCAGTGCTCGTCCATATGCAGAACTTAGAGTGCACGGTAAGCTTCCAAGGAGCAGGGCATTCTCGTATGGTACAGAGATTTTGACAGAAAAGTGCACACGCCAGGCGTGTTTTGGCAGTAGCAATACTTACCAGCCTACCAGCAGAGTGTTCTGTGTTAGCAGGAGACGACACTTTACCTCGCCTAGAGAGATATCGCCGCAGGACACATAGCGCGAAGAAGGAGGCTGCAGAGCACTGGAGAGTGCACTTGGCAGCTAATCGCTTGTCAGTGACTGAAAGCATGAAGCAGGATCAACGTCAGCTTGCTTTGCTACTACATACCTATTGGTCAAGCAGTCTTTCGTGGTATATAGCCGTGATGCAGAGAACTCAGTTCTAAGTGTAGTGCAAAGTGAGAACTACTGTGTGCTGTGCATGCTTTCTCCTTAGCGTTATGTACACTGCAGTGCTCTTCTCTATGCAGTGTTGAAACAGTGCATTGTAAGCTTACACAGAGCACGATATTCTCGTATTGTTCAGGGCTTTTAACAGCATTGTGCACATAACAGGAGTGTTTTGGCAGTAGCAAAAACTATTAGCAGAGTGTTCTGTGCTAGCAGGAGACGACACTTCAGCTCGCTTAGAGAGAAATCGCCGAAGGCTACATAGCGCGAACAAGGAAGCCGCAGAGCCCCGGAGTGCTCTTTGCAGCATAGCGCTTGTCGGTGACTAGGGGCATGAAGCAGGATCAGCGTCAGCTTGCTTTGCTACTACATGCCTGTCCATGAAGCAGCATTCTGTGGTACATACCCGTGATGCAGAGAACTCAGTTCTAAGTGTAGTGCAAAGTGAGAACTACTGTGTGCTGTGCATG
This sequence comes from Oenanthe melanoleuca, assembly GCF_029582105.1. NCBI lineage: Eukaryota > Metazoa > Chordata > Aves > Passeriformes > Muscicapidae > Oenanthe > Oenanthe melanoleuca. The sequence continues at coordinate 97,595,591 of NC_079336.1, forward strand.
CTTTCTCCTTAGCGTTAAATACACTGCAGTGCTCTTCGCTATGCAGTGTTGAAACAGTGCATTGTAAGCTTACACAGAGCACGGTATTCTCGTATGATTCAGGGCTTTTAACAGCAATGTGCACATGACAGGAATGTTTTGGCAGCAGAAAACCCATCAGCAGAGTGTTCTGTGCTAGCAGGAAACGACACTTCAGCTCTCTTAGAGAGAAATCGCCGAAGGCTACATAGCGCGAACAAGGAAGCCGCAGAGCCGCGGAGTGCTCTGTGCAGCGTAGCGCTTGTCAGTGACTAGGGGCATGAAGCAGGATCAGCGTCAGCTTGCTTTGCTACTACATGCCTGTCCATGAAGCAGCATTCTGTGGTACACAATCGTTATGCAGAGAACTCAGTTCTAAGTGTAGTGCAAAGTGAGAACTACTGTGTGCTGTGCATGCTTTCTCCTTAGCGTTCTGTACACTGCAGTGCTCGTCCCTATGCAGAACTTAGAGAGTGCACGGTACGCTTCCAAGGAGCAGGTCATTCTCGTATGGTACAGAGACTTGGACAGAAATGTGCACACGCCAGGCGTGTTTTGTAAGTGGCAAAACTCACCAGCAGAGTGTTCTGCGTTAGCAGGAGACGACACTTTACCTCGCCTAGAGAGATATCGCCGCAGGATACATAGCGCGAAGAAGGAGGCTGCAGAGCACTGGAGAGTGCACTTCGCAGCTAATCGCTTGTCAGTGACTGAAAGCATGAAGCAGGATCAACGTCAGCTTGCTTTGCTACTACATACCTATTGGTCAAGCATTCTTCTGTGGTACATATCCGTGATGCAGAGAACTCAGTTCTAAGTGTAGTGCAAAGTGAGAACTACTGTGTGCTGTGCATGCTTTCTCCTTAGCGTTAAGTACACTACAGTGCTTTTCGCTATGCAGTGTTGAAACAGTGCATTGTAAGCTTACACAGAGCACGGTATTCTCGTATGGTTCAGGGCTTTAAACAGCAATGTGCACATGACAGGCGTGTTTTGGCAGCAGCAAAACCCATCAGCAGAGTGTTCTGTGCTAGCAGGAGACGACACTTCAGCTCGCTTAGAGAGAAATCGCCGAAGGCTACATAGCGCGAACAAGGAAGCCGCAGAGCCCCGGAGTGCTCTTTGCAGCGTAGCGCTTGTCAGTGACTGAAAGCATGAAGCAGGATCAACGTCAGCTTGCTTTGCTACTACATGCCTGTCCAGTGAAGCAGCATTCTGTGGTACACAATCGTGATGCAGAGAACTCAGTTCTAAGTGTAGTGCAAAGTGAGAGCTACTGTGTGCTGTGCATGCTTTCTCCTTAGCGTTCTGTACACTGCAGTGCTCGTCCCTATGCAGAACTTAGAGTGCACGGTACGCTTCCAAGGAGCAGGGCATTCTCGTATGGTACAGAGATTTTGACAGAAAAGTGCACACGCCAGGCGTGTTTTGGCAGTAGCAAAACCCACCAGCAGAGTGTTCTGTGTTAGCAGGAGACGACACTTTACCTCGCCTAGAGAAATATCGCCGCAGGATACATACCGCGAAGAAGGAATCTGCAGAGCACTGGAGAGTGCACTTGGCAGCAGATCGCTTGTCAGTGACTGAAGCATGAAGCAGGATCAACGTCAGCTTGCTTTGCTACTACATACCTATTGGTCAAGCAGTCTTCCGTGGTACATAGCCGTGATGCAGAGAACTCAGTTCTAAGTGTAGTGCAAAGTGAGAACTACTGTGTGCTGTGCATGCTTTCTCCTTAGCGTTATGTACACTGCAGTGCTCGTCCCTATGCAGAACTTACAGAGTGCACGGTACGCTTCCAAGGAGCAGGGCATTCTCGTATGGTACAGAGAGTTTGACAGAAAGTGCACACTCCAGGCGTGTTTTGGCTGTAGCAAAACCTACCAGCAGAGTGTTCTGTGTTAGCAGGAGACGACACTTTACCTCGCCTAGAGAGATATCGCCGCAGGATACATAGCGCGAAGAAGGAGGCTGCAGAGCACTGGAGAGTGCACTTGGCAGCTAATCGCTTGTCAGTGACTGAAAGCATGAAGCAGGATCAACGTCAGCTTGCTTTGCTACTACATAGCCATTCGCCAAGCAGTCTTCTGTGGTACATAGCCGTGATGCAGAGAACTCAGTTCTAAGTGTAGTGCAAAGTGAGAACTACTGTGTGCTGTGCATGCTTTCTCCTTAGCGTTCTGTACACTGCAGTGCTCGTCCCTATGCAGAACTTACAGAGTGCACGGTACGCTTCCAAGGAGCAGGGCATTCTCGTATGGTACAGAGACTTTGACAAAAAAGTGCACACGCCAGGCGTGTTTTGGCAGTAGCAAAACCTACCAGCAGAGTGTTCTGTGTTAGCAGGAGATGACACTTTACCTCGCCTAGAGAGATATCGCCGCAGGATACATAGCGCGAAGAAGGAGGCTGCAGAGCACTGGAGAGTGCACTTGGCAGCTAATCGCTTGTCAGTGACTGAAAGCATGAAGCAGGATCAACGTCAGCTTGCTTTGCTACTACATACCTATTGGTCAAGCAGTCTTCTGTGGTACATATCCGTGATGCAGAGAACTCAGTTCTAAGTGTAGTGCAAAGTGAGAACTACTGTGTGCTGTGCATGCTTTCTCCTTAGCGTTCTGTACACTGCAGTGCTCGTCCCTATGCAGAACTTAGAGTGCACGGTACGCTTCCAAGGAGCAGGGCATTCTCGTATGGTACAGAGATTTTGACAGAAAAGTGCACACGCCAGGCGTGTTTTGGCAGTAGCAAAACCCACCAGCAGAGTGTTCTGTGTTAGCAGGAGACGACACTTTACCTCGCCTAGAGAGATATCGCCGCAGGGTACGCAGCGCGGATAAGGAGGCTGCAGAGCACTGGAGAGTGCACTTCGCAGCAGATCGCTTGTCAGTGACTGAAAGCATGAAGCAGGATCAACGTCAGCTTGCTTTGCTACTACATACCTATTGGTCAAGCAGTCTTCCGTGGTACATACCCGTGATGCAGAGAACTCAGTTCTAAGTGTAGTGCAAAGTGAGAACTACTGTGTGCTGTGCATGCTTTCTCCTTAGCGTTAAGTACACTGCAGTGCTCTTCGCTATGCAGTGTTGAAACAGTGCATTGTAAGCTTACAAGGAGCATGGTATTCTCATATGATTCAGGGCTTTAACAGCAATGTGCACATGACAGGAGTGTTTTGGCACTAGCAAAAACTATTAGCAGAGTGTTCTGTGCTAGCAGGAGACGACACTTCACCTCGCTTAGAGAGAAATCGCCGAAGGCTACATAGCGCGAACAAGGAAGCCGCAGAGCCCCGGAGTGCTCTTTGCAGCGTAGCGCTTGTCAGTGACTAGGGGCATGAAGTAGGATCAGCGTCAGCTTGCTTTGCTACTACATGCCTGTCCATGAAGCAGCATTCTGTGGTACACAATCGTGATGCAGAGAACTCAGTTCTAAGTGTAGTGCAAAGTGAGAACTACTGTGTGCTGTGCATGCTTTCTCCTTAGCGTTCTGTACACTGCAGTGCTCGTCCCTATGCAGAACTTACAGAGTGCACGGTACGCTTCCAAGGAGCAGGGCATTCTCGTATGGTACAGAGACTTGGACAGAACTGTGCACATGCAGGCATGTTTTGGCACTAGCAAAACCCGCCAGCAGAGTGTTCTGTGTTAGCAGGAGACGACACTTCAGCTCGCTTAGAGAGAAATCGCCGCACGACACATAGCGCGAAGAAGGAATCTGCAGAGCACTGGAGAGTGCACTTGGCAGCAGATCGCTTGTCAGTGACTAGAGGCATGAAGTAGGATCAACGTCAGCTTGTTTTGCTACTACATAGCCATTCGCCAAGCAGTCTTCTGTGGTACATAGCCGTGATGCAGAGAACTCAGTTCTAAGTGTAGTGCAAAGTGAGAACTACTGTGTGCTGTGCATGCTTTCTCCTTAGCTTTTTGTACACTGCAGTGCTCTTCGCTATGCAGTGTTGAAACAGTGCATTGTAAGCTTACAAGGAGCAGGATGATTCCATATGATACAGGGGTTTTAAAAGCAAACTGAACAAGCCAGGCGTGTCTTGGCAGTTGCAAAACTCACCAGCAGAGTGTTCTCTGCTATCAGGATACGACACTTCAGCTCGCTTAGAGAGAAATCGCCGAAGGCTACATAGCACGAACAAGGAAGCCGCAGAGCCCCGGAGTGCTCTTCGCAGGAGATCGCTTGTCAGTGACTAGAGGCATAAAGCAGGATCAACGTCAGCTTGCTTTGCTACTACATGCCCATTCGCCAAGCAGTCTTCTGTGGTACATAGCCGTCATGCAGAGAACTCAGTTCTAAGTGTAGTGCAAAGTGAGAACTACTGTGTGCTGTGCATGCTTTCTCCTTAGCGTTAAGTACACTGCAGTGCTCTTCGCTATGCAGTGTTGAAACAGTGCATTGTAAGCTTACACAGTGCACGGTATTCTCGTATGGTTGAGGGCTTTAAACAGCAATGTGCACATGACAGGCGTGTTTTGGCAGCAGCAAAACCCATCAGCAGAGTGTTCTGTGCTAGCAGGAGACGACACTTCACCTCGCTTAGAGAGAAATCGCCGAAGACTACATAGCGCGAACCAGGAAGCCGTAGAGCCCCGGAGTGCTCTTTGCAGCGTAGCGCTTGTCAGTGTCTAGGGGCATGAAGCAGGATCAGCGTCAGCTTGCTTTTCTACTACGTGCCTGTTCATGTAGCAGAATTCTGTGGTACACAACCGTGATGCAGAGAACTCAGTTCTAAGTGTAGTGCAAAGTGAGAACTACTGTGTGCTGTGCATGCTTTCTCCTTAGCGTTCTGTACACTGCAGTGCTCGTCCCTATGCAGAACTTACAGAGTGCACGTTACGCTTCCAAGGAGCAGGGCATTCTCGTATGGTACAGAGAGTTTGACAGGAAAGTGCACATGACAGGCGTGTTTTGTCAATAGCAAAACCTAGCAGCAGAGTGTTCTGTGTTAGCAGGAGACGACACTTTACCTCGCCTAGAGAGATATCGCCGCAGGGTACGCAGCGCGAAGAAGGAGGCTGCAGAGCACTGGAGAGTGCACTTCGCAGCAGATCGCTTGTCAGTGACTGAAAGCATGAAGCAGGATCAACGTCAGCTTGCTTTGCTACTACATACCTATTGGTCAAGCAGTCTTCCGTGGTACATACCCGTGATGCAGAGAACTCAGTTCTAAGTGTAGTGCAAAGTGAGAACTACTGTGTGCTGTGCATGCTTTCTCCTTAGCGTTAAGTAGACTGCAGTGCTCTTCGCTATGCAGTGTTGAAACAGTGCATTGTAAGCTTACAAGGAGCATGGTATTCTCATATGATTCAGGGCTTTAACAGCAATGTGCACATGACAGGAGTGTTTTGGCACTAGCAAAACCCATCAGCAGAGTGTTCTGTGCTAGCAGGAGACGACACTTCACCTCGCTTAGAGAGAAATCGCCGAAGGCTACATAGCGCGAACAAGGAAGCCGCAGAGCCCTGGAGTGCTCTTTGCAGCTAATCGCTTGTCAGTGACTAGGGGCATGAAGCAGGATCAGCGTCAGCTTGCTTTGCTACTACATGCCTGTTCATGAAGCAGCATTCTGTGGTACACAACCGTGATGCAGAGAACTCAGTTCTAAGTGTAGTGCAAAGTGAGAACTACTGTGTGCTGTGCATGCTTTCTCCTTAGCATTAAATACACTGCAGTGCTCTTCGCTATGCAGTGTTGAAACAGTGCATTGTAAGCTTGCACAGAGCACGGTATTCTCGTATGATTCAGGGCTTTTAACAGCAATGTGCACATGACAGGAATGTTTTGGCAGCAGAAAACCCATCAGCAGAGTGTTCTGTGCTAGCAGGAGACGACACTTCAGCTCGCTTAGAGAGAAATCGCCGAAGGCTACATAGCGCAAACAAGGAAGCCGCAGAGCCGCGGAGTGCTCTTTGCAGCGTAGCGCTTGTCAGTGACTAGGGGCATGAAGCAGGATCAGCGTCAGCTTGCTTTGCTACTACATGCCTGTCCATGAAGCAGCATTCTGTGGTACACAATCGTTATGCAGTGAACTCAGTTCTAAGTGTAGTGCAAAGTGAGAACTACTGTGTGCTGTGCATGCTTTCTCCTTAGCGTTCTGTACACTGCAGTGCTCGTCCCTATGCAGAACTTAGAGAGTGCACGGTACGCTTCCAAGGAGCAGGTCATTCTCGTATGGTACAGAGACTTGGACAGAAAAGTGCACACGCCAGGCGTGTTTTGGCACTAGCAAAACCTACCAGCAGAGTGTTCTGTGTTAGCAGGAGACGACACTTCAGCTCGATTAGAGAGAAATCGCCGCAGGACACATAGCGCGAAGAAGGAATCTGCAGAGCACTGGAGAGTGCACTTCGCAGCAGATCGCTTGTCAGTGACTAGAGGCATGAAGCAGGATCAACGTCAGCTTGCTTTGCTACTACATAGCCATTCGCCAAGCAGTCTTCTGTGGTACATAGCCGTGATGCAGAGAACTCAGTTCTAAGTGTAGTGCAAAGTGAGAACTACTGTGTGCTGTGCATGCTTTCTCCTTAGCTTTTTGTACACTGCAGTGCTCGTCCCTATGGCAGAATTTACAGAGTGCACGGTAAGCTTCCAAGGAGCAGGGCATTCTCGTATGGTACAGAGACTTTGACAGAAAAGTGCACACGCCAGGCGTGTTTTGTCAGTAGCAAAACCCACCAACAGAGTGTTCTGTGTTAGCAGGAGACGACACCTTGCCTCGCCTAGAGAGATCTCGCCGTAGGACACATAGCGCAAAGAAGGAATCTGCAGAGCACTGGAGAGTGCACTTGGCAGCAGATCGCTTGTCAGTGACTAGAGGCATGAAGCAGGATCAACGTCAGCTTGCTTTGCTAATACATAGCCATTCGCCAAGTAGTCTTCTGTGGTACATAGCCGTGATGCAGAGAACTCAGTTCTAAGTGTAGTGCAAAGTGAGAACTACTGTGTGCTGTGCATGCTTTCTCCTTAGCGTTATGTACACTGCAGTGCTCTTCGCTATGCAGTGTTGAAACAGTGCATTGTAAGCTTACACAGTGCACGGTATTCTCGTATGGTTCAGGGCTTTAAACAGCAATGTGCACATGACAGGCGTGTTTTGGCAGCAGCAAAACCCATCAGCAGAGTGTTCTGTGCTAGCAGGAGACGACACTTCAGCTCGCTTAGAGAGAAATCGCCGAAGACTACATAGCGCGAACCAGGAAGCCGCAGAGCCCCGGAGTGCTCTTTGCAACGTAGCGCTTGTCAGTGACTAGGGGCATGAAGCAGGATCAGCGTCAGCTTGCTTTTCTACTACGTGCCTGTTCATGTAGCAGAATTCTGTGGTACACAACCGTGATGCAGAGAACTCAGTTCTAAGTGTAGTGCAAAGAGAGAACTACTGTGTGCTGTGCATGCTTTCTCCTTAGCGTTCTGTACACTGCAGTGCTCGTCCCTATGGCAGAATTTACAGAGTGCACGGTAAGCTTCCAAGGAGCAGGGCATTCTCGTATGGTACAGAGAGTTTGACAGAAAAAGTGCACACGCCAGGCGTGTTTTGGCACTAGCAAAACACACGATCAGAGTATTCTGTGTTAGCAGGAGACGACACCCTACCTCGCCCAGAGACATCTAGCCGCAGGACACATAGCGCGAAGCAGGAGGCTGCAGAGCACTGGAGAGTGCACTTGGCAGCAGATCGCTTGTCAGTGACTAGAGGCATGAAGCAGGATCAACGTCAGCTTGCTTTGCTACTACATGCCCATTCGCCAAGCAGTCTTCTGTGGTACATACCCGTGATGCAGAGAACTCAGTTCTAAGTGTAGTGCAAAGTGAGAACTACTGTGTGCTGTGCATGCTTTCTCCTTAGTGTTCTGTACACTGCAGTGCTCGTCCCTATGCAGAACTTACAGAGTGCACGGTACGCTTCCATGGAGCAGGGCATTCTCGTATGGTACAGAGACTTGGACAGAAAAGTGCACACGCCAGGCGTGTTTTGGCAGTAGCAAAACCCACCAGCAGAGTGTTCTGTGTTAGCAGGAGACGACACTTTACCTCGCCTAGCGAGATATCGTCGCAGGATACATAGCGCGAAGAAGGAATCTGCAGAGCACTGGAGAGTGCACTTCGCAGCTAATCGCTTGTCAGTGACTAGAGGCATGAAGCAGGATCAACGTCAGCTTGCTTTGCTACTACATAGCCATTCGCCAAGCAGTCTTCTGTGGTACATAGCCGTGATGCAGAGAACTCAGTTCTAAGCGTAGTGCAAAGTGAGAACTACTGTGTGCTGTGCATGCTTTCTCCTTAGCGTTCTGTACACTGCAGTGCTCGTCCCTATGCAGAACTTACAGAGTGCACGGTACGCTTCCAAGGAGCAGGGCATTCTCGTATGGTACAGAGACTTTGACAGAAAAGTGCACACGCCAGGCGTGTTTTGGCAGTAGCAAAACCTACCAGCAGAGTGTTCTGTGTTAGCAGGAGACGACACTTTACCTCGCCTAGAGAGATATCGCCGCAGGATACATAGCGCGAAGAAGGAGGCTGCAGAGCACTGGAGAGTGCACTTCGCAGCTAATCGCTTGTCAGTGACTGAAAGCATGAAGCAGGATCAACGTCAGCTTGCTTTGCTACTACATACCTATTGGTCAAGCAGTCTTCTGCGGTACATATCCGTGTTGCAGAGAACTCAGTTCTAAGTGTAGTGCAAAGTGAGAACTACTGTGTGCTGTGCATGCTTTCTCCTTAGCGTTCTGTACACTGCAGTGCTCGTCCCTATGCAGAACTTAGAGTGCACGGTACGCTTCCATGGAGCAGGGCATTCTCGTATGGTACAGATATTATGACAGAAAAGTGCACACGCCAGGCGTGTTTTGGCAGTAGCAAAACCCACCAGCAGAGTGTTCTGTGTTAGCAGGAGACGACACTTTACCTCGCCTAGAGAAATATCGCCGCAGGATACATACCGCGAAGAAGGAATCTGCAGAGCACTGGAGAGTGCACTTGGCAGCAGATCGCTTGTCAGTGACTGAAAGCATGAAGCAGGATCAACGTCAGCTTGCTTTGCTACTACATAGCCATTGGTCAAGCAGTCTTCTGTGGTACATAGCCGTGATGCAGAGAACTCAGTTCTAAGTGTAGTGCAAAGTGAGAACTACTGTGTGCTGTGCATGCTTTCTCCTTAGCGTTATGTACACTGCAGTGCTCTTCGCTATGCAGTGTTGAAACAGTGCATTGTAAGCTAACACAGAGCACGATATTCTCGTATTGGTCAGGGCTTTTAACAGCAATGTGCACATAACAGGAGTGTTTGGCAGTAGCAAAAACTATTAGCAGAGTGTTGCTGTGCTAGCAGGAGACGA